>NC_136063.1:1087084904-1088309904 GCF_964261635.1 Lissotriton helveticus | reverse complement strand
ATCAAAGCCTCATTGAAGAGCAGCTAAGGCTCGTTAAGAACATTGGTCTTGGTCTCTGCTGAACGGGAATCCAAAGATCTCCACGGCATGTAGCACTATTCCCTCCCTCGCTTTCCCTCCCTCCCTCGCTCGCCCTCCCTCCCTCCTTTTTTTTTTTTTAAAGGCTGTCTGCAACCAGAGCTCGACTCAGAGACTCTGCTGCCTGTGGGGCTAGCATGTTAATGAGGCTATTTTCACCTCTCAGCGCCCCTGCAGCCCCACTCTGACTACGGCGGAAATCGCCCGGCCCCCACAGGCAGCAGAGTCTCTGAGTCGAGCTCTGGTTGCAGACAGCCTTTAAAAAAAAAAAACTCGGGTAGATGTCTGAAAGGTCCGCGGGCCGCCAGAGAAGGCTTGACGGGCTGCCAGAGAAGGCTTGTCGGGCCGCCAGCGGTCCGCGGGCCGTACTATGAGTACCCCTGGCCTAGAGTATGATGAGGTACACCCTGAGTCGAACCAGCCCCGCGATTGGCCCTTATTGCGTTTCTGCCTTAGCGAGGACTCTCTTACCGTATCAGTTTAAAAGAGGATAGAACAGTGTCTGGGGCGGTTGATTCACTCAGACAGATATCAAAGGCAGATTTGCATTTGGTGACCACGGCCCTGGTAATTGCGTCTTGGTCTATCATCGACCAGCGCAAAGAGTATCCATTTGATTTCCCAATGGCTATATTTTCTAACAACTGGTTATCTTTTACTTAGGTGATATGTTTGCTTGGTATTAATAGAGCGGAGAGACAAAGGGGAAAATGATCGCTCCGGGGAATATCATTAACTGTGAATGAGTGGACAGTATGCGCATGGCAATTCAATATTAAAATAAAATCAATTGTGGAGTAAAAACCTCTGCCATTAAAAGTCCATGGCATGGGGGCAGGCAGTGGGCATAGTTTGTTCACAAAACCCAAGTCAAGACTAAAAATTAATTTGTTAAACAGCTCTCCCAGTGCAGAGTGCCGGAAATGGGTGTTACTTGTTCCTTCGTCATTTAAAATACCACTTTAGTTATCACCTGTATTGGGGCACAGTGGACAATTTAAGTCCCCTGCCAACACTAACACAGTGTCTTTAGACTTATTATTACAAACACATTTTAGATCTCTGATTAGTTTTTTAACTGTGACCGCTACTTTTTCTGGGGGAATGTTATTGTAAAAATTAGCCGTAGCTATACAATGCTTCCCACCCACATGAATAACAATCAATTGATAATAAGGTTCACTTATAGGCATTGTTATCTTTCCTACATTTAACCTATTTAACCTATTTGATATGTACGTACATAACCCTCCCTTAGCTCTTCCGCTCGCTCCATCTACCGCAGACGTTTGACTGCAGCACTGAAACAGCCCTGCTGCAAGTGGTTCATGACGGGCTGAGGATACTCGATTCGGGGGGGGTCCTGTCTTCTAATTCTCCTTGACCTTTCTGCAGCCTTTGACACTGTCAATCACAACACCCTCCTCAACACTGCCAGGCTGGGTTTCGACCTAAGCACTCGACAGAGTCAGTGGTGGTGTCAGTGCTCGACACCCTCAGAGAAGGTATGGACGTAAGTCAACCTCAGGCGCTGGTCCTCCTCGACTTGTCCGCCGCTTTTGACACGGTGGACCATTCCATCTTACTCTCCCGTGTCAGGGCGGCGGGCATAGGAGGCTCAGCCCTCATCTGGCTCTCTTCCTTCCTGAGGGACCGGACCCAGGCGGTTCATCTTGGGGAGTTTTCAGCTACCCCCTGCCAGGTCCAGTGCGGAGTACCCCAGGGCTCTTCTCTGTCTCCCTTATTGTTTAATCTCTACATCTCTCCCCTTATCTTTGATCTCCAGCAGCTGGAGGTCACGGTATATAACTATGCCGATGACCTCCAGCTCATCTTTAATCTGTCCTCTTCCTCTGACTCTATTTCTAACTTTCAATCTACTCTATCTTTCATCAGGGACTGGATGAACTTCAACCACCTGAAGCTCAATCCCGATAAGACGGAACTTGTGGTTACGGGTGGTTGCTCCAGTCCCTGGAACTCTCTATTTTGGCCCCCTTCCTTTGGTCCTCCCCCCACCCCAGTCCCTTCTGTTAAGACCCTAGGCATCAAGCTAAATGACAAACTCACTATTCACTCCCAGATAGGTTCGGTGGTTTCTTCTTGTTTTCTCACTCTTCGTACTATCCGCTCTATTTCTCGCTTTTTTTCTTTCTCTGCACTCAAATTAATCATGTCCGCACTGGTCCTGTCCCGCCTGGACTACGGGAACGTCTTGTTCAATGGCATCCCTCAGTACAGCTTGCGCAAACTACAACTGGTGCAGAACCAGGCGGCCCGCCTTGCCTTCGGTCTCCCCAAATTCCATCATACCTCTCCCCTCCTGAAGACCCTTCACTGGCTCCCCGTCCGGGAACGCGCCTTGTTCAAACTAGGCTGCATGGCTTTTCAGGCCAGGACTGGCCTGGCCCCTATCTTCATATCTTCAGCCATCAAATCTTACGTTCCCGGCAGAGACCTTCGTTCCTCGGCCCATCACCTTTTAGTAGTCCCTCGTTACAGGAAAAAAAAACAGGGCGGTTCCAAATTTTCTACCCTCGCCCCTGTGTTCTGGAATTCCCTTCCCTTCCACCTTAGGTCTCTCACCCAGTATTCCATCTTCCGCAAATCCCTGAAAACATTCTTATTCACTCAGGCCTTTCTGTCTTAAACCTTTTGTCCCCTTCCTCAGCTTATGTCTTAGCGATTGACTCCGCCTTGTAGGCTGTTTGCTATCTCATCTCAGCGCCAAGAAACCGTACAGGTGTATGTTGCGCTCTACAAATATTTTAAACTTAAACACTCTTCAAGAGAATGGGCATGGAGGGCACTGTGCTTAAATTGTTTGCTTCCTTCCTCTCAGATAGATCCCAAATGATCAAAACAGCGAACAGTCTTTCATCTCTTGTGGCGGTAGGTCAAGGTGTTCCTCAAGGCTCTATACTTGTACCCACATTGTTCAATCTCTATTTAGAACCACTGGGAAATCTCCTAAGTAAATCCGGGATCCACTATCATCTCTATGCAGACGACACTCAAATCTACCTCAAGGTTGCCTCCACTCACGATCTCTCCATCCTAAGCTCTACTCTCAACTCAACTGATTCTGAATCCCTCCAGAAGTGAATTCCTCCTCCTCTCCTCCTCACTCTCTCCTCCCCCGGTTCAATCATGGATGGATCAGATGAATCTACTTGACAATAAACCCATCATTGTCGACAGCTCAAATCCCTTGGTGTCATACTCGACAAAAAACTCAATCTAATCTCCCACATCAATTCCATTGCAAAGTCAGCTCGATACCAACTGCACCTTCTTTGGGGAATTCGTTGCTTTTTCCCGGAGCAGGACCTTAAAACCCTGGTGCAATCGCTGGTCCTCTCCAGACTGGACTACTGCAATTCTCTTCTTACTGGCCTCCCCAAATCCCACTTGTCCCCCCTTAGATCTGTTCTCCATTCAGAAGCTCGTTTCATTTATGGGGCCAAAAGAAGCGACCACATCACACCGGTGTTATCCACCCTCCTCTGGCTTCCCATCGAGGCTAGAGCTATCTACAAAACTGCCTGTATTACCCACAAAGCCTTGCACTCCTCCTCTCCTCACTACCTGGCGAATAAACTGAAACTCTCTGGAGGCTCTAGACCATCCGGTAATGCGGAAAATCTACTGCTTGAACCTCCCACTTTCAAGAAGGAAAGATCTATGGCCCAATCCTTTTCAGGCAAGGCGGTGAGAATCTGGAACTCACTTCCGCCTCAGCTCCGGACCACCACCTCCTCCCAGGCCTTCAAAACGGACCTCAAAGTTCTCCTCCTCCAAAGACACCTCCAAAAGTAATTCACGCCCTCTCTATTATCTGAAGGAAGACCTCCCATTACTGAAAACTCTATTCTCAATGACTATGGAAGTGCCTTCCCAGTGTGTTCTTGTGGTTGGAGTGTTTGCCATTTATTGCAGTATTATCCTTGTATCTGTGTTTAGTACTCTTTTGTAACATGCACACGCCACTTTTCTATTGTAACACACTGTTTGCTACCTCTCACATGTTGTTTGCCTTTGATACTTGCACAAGTGCCACCATTGCCTACGTAACGTTTGTTCTTGTGCCTGAGTGTCTAGCATTTATTGCAATATTTTACCTCTAATTGTACTTTGTTTTCTCTTGTAACCTGCACACTTGTCACTTTCCTCGTGTAATGCACTGTTTGCTACCTCATTTATTTTGTTTGCTCACAATTGTCACTTTTATCTCATATAACTTAACGTCTGCTTTTTTTTGTAAGTTGTTCACCTGTAATTTTCTGTTCCTATTGTGAAGCGCTCTGACGCCTTCGGGTAAAGTCCGCGCTATATAAAAACGCATTAATAAATAAAATAAATATGTCCTAAACCCATTCAAGTGATGCGCTTCCTTGGACCATGTTTCCTGGAAGCATATTATCTCAAATTTTGATATAAAATCCCACCACGTGGAATTATTCAGCTTTGAGGATAAACCAGAGATATTCCATGAAACAATGTTACAGAGTGTTTGATTGTTAATAGGTACATCATTTATTGTGATTATATTACTTGAGGCTACATTCCTGTCAGGCACCCCTCTATGATGTTGCTTACAGGTTCACTGTCTATATGTGCTCAGAGTTCAGTAGGATTGTCCAGGTTCAGATTACTAATGCTTAAATCTGTTTCCTTGACATTCCTTGAATCATGGGTGACGGAGATTTGTCCCTCTCCTTATGGTCAAGACCAGGATTAACGTACTGTAAAGTAGCATGACTACTCCCATCATCATTGAGGTCAAGATTAAGAGAGGTACAGCCAACAGAGCCTATGGGCAGTCAGTCTATAGCTTCGAGTGGGTTCAACATCTCAAATCGGTTACTCACTGGGACCAGATATCTAGGTAGCCTGTTCCCGAAATGATTCACCTCTTCGGGTAAGTGCCAGTGTAGTCTGGGGGGTTGATAAAAAAAGCCTAGTGGTAGTATATTTATATCCTGTGCATATTAAAAATGGTGAACTAAAGGTTAACACTACGCAGTCCCTCCCTAGGGTTTTTTCTGAATTGCCCATCCACCCTATTCTCCTGGCCATTTTAGATTCTGAGAACAGAATACTATTGATACGAGTCCTTGAACTCAAAAAGTGCAAGGGCTTGTTCTAGGTGGAGCAGTGCTCAAAGGCGTTAAGTGGGAGGGATGGGATGTTTGCCAGGACAACCGAGTTGGGTGTTGCCTCTGGCGGCAAATGCTAATTTTGTGTTGAATTATTAAAGTTACCATGGGTGGATTTATGATGATCCAGAGTATTTGAACCAGTACCTCCATCACCAAATGTAATATTCTTTATGGGACCCGATCGGCCATCTGATCCTGTGTTAACTGGGACATTGATATCAACTCTACTTTGTGGATGGGCGTGAGGGTCTGCTGGGGGGGTTGTCCTAGTTTATGAGGGGTGCCCAATCAGTGCAGGAGGATTAACTATGTTGGGAATGGAATTGGTGGTAGTGGTTAGACCAGTGGTCAGGTTTAAATCCTGCCTACTGGTGGAGCCACCCCCGGCTTGTTCCACCCTCTTATCCATCCCCCTGTTATACATGTTATCCAGACCTGTAATTTGGCCAGAGGTCTTGTGAATTGTGGTTTTACTGGTACCAGTTCCTCTAGTTTTGTTAGCTTAGATTCTACCAAAGTAATTTTTTGCAGTATCTGGTCTAGTAGTACTGCCACCATAGTCTCCAATATCCCCCTGAAATGTTCCTCATGTCCACATTCAGGTGTTACAGTGTTTGCAGCAGAAATGGAGGGCCCTTTATCAGGGGCCCTATCATGGTTGGTGGGTCGGGCTTCCTCTCTGTTGGTTTCGGGCTGGGTTTAGGATGTTTCTGAGGCCCTCGTCCCTTCCTTTTTTTTGGGCTGTGGTTCTTTAATTGTTTCAGGGCTCGGTATGACTTATCGTCCTCTGGTGATTACATTGAGCCTCTCAGGTCCATGGTCCATTTCAGGGGATTTAGGGGAGTCTATTTCTACCTCTGACTCTGAGACTGGTGTCAGGCTAATTCCAGGAGAGGGTATTGCTTGGCTATTAGAGCGGGCGACTCAGCAGGAACAAGTCTTGGCTGTGAGGGCAGGGGCTCTAAGGACAGTCTGCGTTCCGTAAGTTGTATCTCATGGATAAGTGCAGACTCAGCCCTCATTAAAAAAGCATCAAGTGTCCCAGCGATGCCCTGGCCTACACCTAGTTTGCGCTTACTCATGATCACATTACAGGACAATAGCTGGAAGAGAGGCAAATTTAAAATAATACTTCACCACAAGAATCTATGTTGTCCTGAGAACACAGGACTTAGGGAGTTGGCCCAGCAGGCCTAATTCGGTCTAAGACGGGCTGCGGCCGGGCCAAAGGCGGGCCCGTCCGCGGCCCGCGCGTGTCCTGCCCCGCCGGGGTGAAGGCAGCGCTTTGTATCACAATGGTCACACCTTCCCCCTCGGCACCCTGGGACTGCGAGTCCCACCAGGGTGTCAGTGTCAGCAGATATCCGCGACAAAGTGCTCCCCACTGCAGCTGCAAGTCCTGAGGGCAGCAGAGTCTTCCCCAAAGATCAGGCAAGATACTTTATTTACACTTTTCTGGGCACTGCTTTACCAGTCAGACACCCCACACGACAGGGAAGCTGGGTCCCACAGGATAGGTCAACTTCCCGTGATCTATCAGCCATTTGTGGGCATTCCACTCTACCCTTTGGGTACAAGAAGATCCCAGATGATGTAGGGCGGATTCGGTGTGGCGACTGATGGGAATCTGTCTACACTGAATGGATACCCTAAATGTGACAGTATTAGCACAAACTAATAGTCACATTTATTCTGTCCCCTCCCTGACTCCTACTTAGCAAGCTTTTTTCTTTACTTTTTTGCTACTCAGTGTTGGTTTAATTTAAGATTACAAGCGACCCATGGTCACTGTTTGTCTTCTTTCTGTCAAAAAAGATGGTAACTAGGACAGAGCCCCACCCTCTACCCCTAACTTCTCCAAGCGTAATCACAGCAGATTGTGATTAACAGTATCAAACGCCGCTGACCGATCCAAAAGAATCGGGGCAGCTGCACCACCTCTGTCCATCACAGTCCTGATCTTTTCAGTAGCCTTAATCAAGGCCATCTCAATACTGTGTTCTGGACGAACGCCAAATTGAGAGGATTCGAGTAGGTCATTTTCTTGAACAAATTGAGCTAATTGTTTATTCATGATTTTATTCATGATTTTCTCCTCTATCTTAGCTGGAAAAGGCAGCCTGACAACAGGTCGATGAATGCATGGGTCAGATGCATCTAGGCTTGGTAGTTTTTATCAATGGAAGGATCGGCGCGTCTTTCCAAAGTTCGGGAAAAATTCCAGAGGCAAACATGGTATTACAAATTGCCGTAAGAGTAGGACTGACCTCCTTTGCTATACCTCTCACTACTGCAGGAGTGCAAGGGTCTAAAGGGGACCCAGATTTGATTTCCTTAATACGTATTTCCACTAGCTCACTAGTTCCCCAGGAGAAGCCCTGAAGTGTATTTTTGCAGGGGTCAGTGATAATTAGCTAGTGTAAAGGTGGCCTCAAAAGAGTCCTAAATATTGTTAACTTTGTTCCTAAAAGTATTGGCAATATCATCACAGAAGCCTTGATTGCTTTCTGTGGCCTTTTTACTAGGCAGGTAGGTGAGCTTCTTTACTACCCCAAACCATTTTTTTGTTGAATTCTTAGCACTCTCAATCTGTCTGGTAAAAAAGATTCATTTTTCCATGACCAAAATGGTCTTGTACGTAGCTAGTGTAGACTTATAGTTACTTTTTTCTAGTGTATCGTATTGTGCTCTCCATCGTCTTTCTAATCTATGACATTTTTGATTTTCCTGTCGCAGAGCCTCTGTAAACCAAGGTGCAGAGGGAGATTTCCGATTACCTGAAATTTTACGAATGGGCACTTTGGCCTTAAAAGCTTCATAGAGCCAGTCTGTGTATTCGCTTGCTGCCAAATCTGCATTTGTACTAAGTGTAGGTCTAGACATACCCAAGTGGGTCTGGAGCATAGTCTCATCCATCTTATTCCAGGCTTTGTAAGTATTTGGGTAGGCTTTCTCCACAGCCAACACTGGTACTTTAGAGATAGAATTATTAAATAAAATTATAGAGTGATCCGTCCAGGTCGGAGGATAGATATCCTTTACTGGCAGGCTCGATATGGAAGTAAATATGCCATTCAGTGTGTGTCCTGCCTCATGTATAGGTTTATACAACAACTATGAAAGCCCTACAGTGTCAAAGTATCTTGAAGAGTGACCGTATATTTATCGGTTAGATCCTCAAGGTACACATTAAAATCACCCAGAATGGTGAAATTGTTTGTGGTGAGAGAGGGTTCAAGCAGGAAATCTAAATTTTTAACAAAAGAGCTTCTTGAGCCAGAGGGGCAATTTGAAAGAATGCCTCTAAAGGTCTTTTTTTAATTCAATTCCTGAGCAAAGTAGAGTGCTTCGCAGTGGGGGTTGGGAGCTGAGAAAAAAGTGGCTCCAAATCGCTCACAATAGATTACAGCTAGCCCATCACCCCTCTTAATGGGTCTATCCAGCCTGGCAAATAAAAATCTTAGGGGTACTTGTTTCGAAATCTGGGTCCGGTGCTGCGTCGGCCCAGGTTTCAGTGAGGAATATCATATCCAACTTAAAGCGAGATATAAGGTCAGCTATTTCATATTTATATTTGGCTAGAGATCTAACGTTAATAAAACCACAGTAGACCTCCGCCTCAACTGGAGTTTTTAGGTACTTTACCGTAGGCCTTATCACTGAGGCCTGACATTTCCTAACCGTCTGTTCTGTCTTGAGAGCATAAGCACACATACAGCTCTGCCCCTCAGCAGCAGCAGTCGGGTCTAGAGGTCTTATGGGCCAGGTCAAGCAATTTCTTACCTGTATGTGTTGCAGGTTCTGAAATAAATAGAGCAGGGTTTCTGGTCCTGGTCCAGATGCCTATGGTTGCAGACAGGCTTGCCGTTGGCGCGCCTGTGGCGTGCCCACTAGGCGTCTGTTTCAGTGTGATTTAATATGTGGTGGTGGGAGAGAAGTAGACCGCTCACCACCGGAAATAGCCAAGTGGTTCCGGAAACTACGGAGAGCCTGAGTGGACTTCTCTGCGTCCTCCGCTCAAAAGCCATACAACCGCGGCGGAATGGGGCGGGAGTCTCTAAGGGCAAAAAAGAAGGCAGAGGCGAGGTAAGATACCTAACCTTTCACGGTAGCAACTAGCATAGAAATAGTAAATGGGCCAGCAAGTAGCACGAAAATACATATAACAATGAAATCACACTGCATGTATGCCAATCAAACCATTATCGAATAATCCAGTACACATTTAAAATTGGGTATTATTCAAATAATAAAAGGACAGGCAGCAGGGCTTACTTGAGTCCTAGAGATGACGGCAAGTACAGACGTTGGTATTCTGAAGTTATCCATGGATTAAGATTATCACATACAACAGAAAACACAAAGGCCCTTCCTTGTTCACGATGTGCACAAATGAGTCATGTATGGCCAAGAATGAAAAATTTCCTAGCTAACGTAACGGAAAGTTTCAATTCTATTAAGGACAAGGAGGCGAGGATTATGCAGTCCTTTCTTCTCTTTATTACAATAGCAGATTTAAAGTGGACCAATAAGAAAACTTTTCAGGAACTACAACTCCCATGAGCACATGGGCTACAGTGTCCATAACAACAGCCATCCAATCACGAGGGCCTCCACTGTATAACTGGTCCTGACGTCCCTTCCTCTTCCTCTCTGCGAGGAAAGATCTCGAGGACGTTCATCACTCCTTCTGGTCTTGTCCTAAAGCAACACAAGACAAACCGTTATCGTGTTCCCCTATCCGTGTACGGAAGCATGGAAACGCAATACATGATACATTTTTTTTTTTCGAGATAACATTGAATACTAGTATAATAGACATTCGAACCGTAAACATGAGCAAGCAGGAATGACCTGAACTCCCGAAGTAGCGAGATAACATCTGAATACTAGTATAATAGACATTTTAACCATAAACATGAGCAAGCAGGAATGACCTGAACTCCATAAGTAGCACGAATGCTGCCAAGCAGAGATAGCCGCTTAGACATTCAAACCCCCTTGAAACATTTACTTACCGGAATTACGGAGAAGTTGGGTTGGGAGAGACCACAGAGTCTCGGGGGGGGGGGGATAATCCTCGCCTCCTTGTCCTTAATAGAATTGAAACTTTCCGTTACGTTAGCTAGGAAATTTTTCATTCTATGTCAGGACGGAGGCGAGGATTATGCAGGTTTAAAGCCTTTCAACCACCAATTCGGCGGCACCATAAATGGGCTTGAAATAGAATTTCTTAAATGTGGATTCGGAGGACCAGTCTGCCGCGGCCATAATATCCTCTAGCCTGCCGCCGAGCTGAACGGCCTTAGAAGCCATTGCTCCCCTCGTGGAATGGGCTCCGAACCTGGTCACATCCACCCCCGCCTCGGTCATGATCCAGCGGACCCACCTGGCGATGGTTGGAGAGGAAACCGCTTTGAACGGTTTCTGTAAAGCGATGAGGAGCTGACGTTCCCCCGGAGGGCGATATTCGAGCGTCATGTCCTCGTACGCCTTAAGACACCTCACAACACAGAGTTTGGATTGATCCGGAAAGGTAGGGTACGATACCGACCTGTTAGTCTTGGTTCTCCTAGCCACCGTAAAAGTGACTCCATCCGGAGTGTACGCCCGAGCGGAAATGTCCAGGGCTCTCACGTCCGAGACTCGTTTTCACGAGACCAGACATAATAAGATCGCCAACTTGGCGGACAACTCCTTCCGAGTGAGGGACTGATTATCCCCCCAGGAGCGGAGTAGACGGAGAATGATGTTGACATCACAGGGACAGTCATATCTGGGTTCTGGGGGCCTAGACAGTCTAGCCCCTTTCATCAGTGTGCAGACCCACGGGTGCTCCCCTACGGGCTTCCCATCCACGTGGGCATGCCCCGCCGAAATGGCGGATCTGAAAGAGTTGATAGACCGGTAAGCCAAGCCTGAATGAGCCAATTTAGCCAGAAAATTCAAGACGTGAGTAACGTCCGCCCCCACGGGATCGGTGAGTCTTCCCATACACCGAAGATGCCACCTTCCCTAAGCCGAGCGATACCTCCTGATAGTTCTTGGAGCCCAGGCTCGCCATGAGGTACCATGTCTCCTGGGGAATCAACGGAAGAGGCTCCCCCAAGGGACCCTTGAGTAGAGACGGGAACAAGGGCAGTCGAATACGACAGTCCCACAACGGTTCCAACAAGGGCGGAACCGCGCTTGGGCCCGCCAAAACGGAGTCATCGGGGTCATGTACACTCATAGTCGGCGAATCTGCGCCGTCACTCGAGGAATCATCAGAAACGGAGGGAGCGCGTATGGTAGGTCCAGCAACCAATTCTGCAGGAACGCATCCCCTGCGGTTGCCGTCGGATCCGGCCTCCAGCTCCCAACCTCGGGGCTGACGATTGAGTCGGGAGCAAAAAGATCCCCAGTGCACGGACTCCACTAGGTCATCAAAGCCTGGAAGGCTGTCCGATCCAGCCGCCAATCGGTGAAAATCGCGGAAGTTCCTGGAGTGCCAGACCGCAATCGAGGTTCGCTGTCCCGGAAGTTACTCCGCCGACCCCGAAACAGCATCTCCAGGCAAAAATGCCAGAAGTAATTTGCCAGTTCCGCCCAGGTCTGAGACCGAGGGCTGCCCAGGCGATCGATGTAGTGCACCGCCGACGCCAAGTTCATACGTAATAGGATGCAACCCGATACTCTGCTCTGAGTCAGAGATCTCACTGTAAAGAACCCGCTAGAGGTTCTAGGCAGTTGAAGTGAAGCCAAAGTTCCTCCACGGACCAACGGCCCCCCAGCCCGACCAGCTGGCATCCGACTCGATGATCAGATCTGGCTGGAGCCGGAGATTGTTCTCCCGTTCCGCGCACACACGTGCTCGATCGACCCACGTACTTCCGTCCTCGTCTCCTCCGTCAGGGAGACGCGTTTGGAGTACGTGAGCCCCTTCCTGAGGTGTTGCGCCTCCAGACGTTGCAGGGCCCCGTACCGCAGGGGGCCCGGGAGGATCGCCCTAATCGAGGAGACCCACGATGCAGACCAGCTGACTCCGGGAGATGCTGTCCTTCCGAAGGACCTGAGACAGCTCCCTGCGAAACTTGGTGACCTCCTGAAAAGGAAGGCTGAGGGAGGCCGACTCTGAATCGAATAGGGAACCCAAAGGTGACCTGCCTCATGGCCTGAGCTCGGATTTCTGTGCATGTAGCACTAAACCCAGAAGCGGGAGCAGAGCGGTAGTCATGTTCAAGTTGTCTTGGAGACGGACCGACGATTGATCCAAGATCAGGATGTCATCGAGATATCTGCTCAGCCGAACGCCCCCTCGCGCAGAGTCTCTACCACCGGCCGAAGGAGCTTCGTAAAGCACCACGGGGCCGAAGAGAGGTAGAATGGCAGCGTTTGAAAAAACGAAACCTTGCCGTCTCAAGGGAACTGCGGGAAACGCCGGAGAGGCGGGGAGATGGGAACCGAGAGGTGCGCGTCCTGCAAGGCTAGACGGACCATCCGATCCCCAGGAGGAGGATATCGCGTCGGAGATGGATCCCCTCCATCTTGCAGTGGTGGAACCAGCCACTCGTTGAATCCCCGCAATTTTAGGACCGGCCGAAAGCCTTTAGTTTAGGGGACCAGCCAAAACCCTGTGTCCTTCTTCTTGACCAAAAGATACTGATCAAAATCCGTAGGGTGCAGGAGGGACCTGCGGCTCGCCCCCAAGCTTAGGATCGTTTTTAATGAGAAGCAACCGCTAACGCTCCGTCGCCAAGCGAAGTTTGCAGTGCCCAAGAAACATAGGGCGCGCTGGGACCCAACTGCCACGACCTCTGTGGATAACGCAGACCCCGACTCTTGGCCGACACAGCCAGCTGAGATCTGAGCTATGGGACCCACGGCATCCAGGAGGTGACCTGACAGTTACGCCAGGAGCGGTCTATGTCTTACGTCGGGTCCTACGTGAACTTGGCAAAGAACGCGAAGTGTTTATCATCAATGTCCGGGGTGACGGCCACCCTGCCCTCTAGCTTCGATCGAGAGCATTCACCCCGCATGCGGGTTCTAACCTCTTTCTCCCGAGGTTGGCGAAATGTTACTCGCCACACAAGCCGCCACCTTGGGGTCAGGAATCCACTCCGACGACCTAGGATGATATATCCTTGTAGGGTCAAACAGATCGGAGGACTTCCCATCCCCATCCTGGGACCCCGATGAGTGAGACACCGGGCGCCATGGTCGACCCGTGTAGTCTGCCTCATTCGAGGAACCCTTTCATCGGACATACCCTCTCCCTCCAAGGGGAAACCATCATCTTGGTCTGTCTCAAAAGCGACCTCGTCGCCATCTGTCTCCAGAGCGACCTCGTCGCCATCCTCTCCGGGTTCGAATCCCTCCCGGCAGGGTACATGTGTGAGGGTCCGCGCACTCTGTCGCAAGGAGTCCCCCAAACGGTCGGACTCCCCCAGGTGCCCCGCGTGACGCTCTTTTTACCCCCACCCTGCGCGCTTCGAGGTCCGCGGTCCACCGACACTGGGGAACCAAACACCCCGGGGATACCCTGGGCGAGTGCGCCCACCCAATCCCTCGGAGGAGCTAGCCCAGAATCCAGGGCCAGCGACCGCGGGCAACCAACTGCAGGCGGGAAGGGTTGGGAGAGAAATCTCTTCCGCCTCCTGAATTAAGGGGATTGCCTGGTCAGATGCCAGAGTTAGATGAGGGTGAGAGCACGTATACAACTTAAACAATTACAGTAGGTAGCCCCCTCGCCAGTGCTCAAGCAACCCAGCTATCAAAACTGGGCGCAGTACCTTGATGCCACCACCAGGTGGCGCTGCGCAGTAGCGCGAGTGAGGGGATCACCGAAGCCGGTGTCGGGCGAGGGTTGGTGAGGCAGAGCGGCGCTCTCCTCAGCGCGCCGCCACGCCAGCAGAAAAACCGGCAACAGGCAGCTTCTCCGTAGCGCCGGGCGCCCCACAGAGCCGAGAAAGCGCGGGAAGCGCGCAAACACGGTCCGCGATAAGCGGGAGGATTGACGGCGCAAGCAGAGCCTGACGCGCGTCGGACAAAACGATTCCTACATGCGCGAGTCAAGCTTGACGCGCGATTCTATCATTAAGCAGAAACAAAGCTAAACAGAAGCAAGTTACAATATCGACATCATAATAATCATAAAAGGCGTATCAAGATAATAGTAATAATAATAAGCGCACAGAAATATCAAAGTGAAACAATACGTCAGTAGGAAAAGAAGTTGACTTAACTGCGATTCTATCATTAAGCAGAAACAAAGCTAAACAGAAGCAAGCTACGATATCAACATCATAATAATCAAAATAAGCATATCAAGATAATAGGAAAAATGGGGGCGTGGCCAAGCACGCGATGTGAGAGGACGTGCTCGAGCTGAGCTCCAAGTGAAGCTCCCCAACCACGGGCCATTTATCCTACATTTCCTGACGGAACCGGGCCCAAACTCGAACCGAGTGTACCCGGGTACCCGGCCCACCTCCGGTGTGAATTCCAGGCGGATCGGAGCACCTAACTCTCCGACCGGCGGTGATCCTGACGGCTGGCCGCCCAACGCGCACTTCCGGCCGGCGACCCCTACTACCTGAGGACGGGGATCCGGCCCTGCGGAGCGGGCCGCACAGCGAGTGGCCTACAGGGCGCAATCCGGCGTGGAACCCAGACCACGTCCCATAATCCGGACACCCCACAGCGACTAAGCCCTGCAGTGACTTCGGACGCCAGCGAGAGGCTCGCCGCCTGGGCTACCGGAGAGCCACGAGATCGGCCTGCCCCGTCTGCCGACACCGGGGATGCCCCGCCGAGCTCCATGCCTGCCAGGGGGTGAGTGCGCGAAACTGACCAGAGGCCCACCCTGGCACCATCGATCCAAGGCCCTGCCGGCCTAACCAGTACACTACCCAGCACAGTCCACAGGACCCCCCCTGACACGCCCGTCGCCCTATCATCGGCCCGGCCCAGGAAGGGAACCTGCGACACACTGCCAAGCATCTCCAGCAGCCCGACCGCACGAGGGCCCCAGGCGCTACGACCACCCACACCGAGACGGCCCGTGGCGGTCTGTATCACCGCCCCATCCTACCCGCGGGCACCAGCACCGCCCACCCCGGCTGGACGGACACCGGTGGACCACAGAGCCGGGTCACCATGAGGCTCGCACTGACACCGTCGCCCCTGGGCCCGGCGGACCACCACCGGAGACTGCACGGCCCTATCTCTCGGGCCTCTGCACATGTCCACCCCTCAGAAGGCGTCCTAGACCATCACCGGGCCCACCTGGCACCGAGGGGACTGACCCGCACCGCACGCACCCTGCGGCCGCACCACATCAGCCCTCACTGATAGTCGGCCCAACCCTGGGAGGCTCTCCCGGCCCGGTGCGGACACGAAGACTTTACGACGCGCGCCCCCCACCTCTGCCGGGCTAGTGCCGGTCAGCGTGGACCCCCAGGCGACGCTGGGTGGCGCCTGACTTCAGCCGGCGGGGTGCGTCTCCCCGGACCCAGTGGACGGACTCACCAGGAGAGGTCTACCGTTTCGGCCCGCCGGGCCGCCACGTGGCGCAGACAGGAGGCGACCAGCAATCTGGTCTGACACGGCGCTGACCGCCACACCTGGGAATTTCTGTGACAGTCGCTGCGCGACCACCTCGTCCTCCCCGGTCGGCTGCATAACGCGGAACCCTGGAACCCTGCGGTGGGACGGCCTTCCCCCCCCCCCCCCCCCCACCTACGGCCGCACGCCATACGCCACGAGAGCGACAGAGGACCTGACAGGGTGACTCGCACACACCGGTCCCTCCGCCACGCATTGCGGGGACATACCCGCCCGACTGACCGGCCGCAAAGACCTCCCACATGTCAGGGGGGACCAGGGCTAAGACTGGCACAGGAGGGTCACTTGGCAAAGGGAAAATGGTGAAAAACGTAGAGGCGGACCAGACCGCATCCAAACTGGACACTATGCTGGCGGCCATGGAGCGCCTGGAGGAATCCATGCAGCTGACCCGTACGTCGCTGGAGAACAGGATCGACAAGGTGGCCGTGGATCTAACACTTCTCCGGACGGACCACAAGAAACTTGCCGACCGCACTGCGACCCTGGAACACACGATGGCGGAGACCACACCCAAACTGGCGCAGACGGACAGACACGTCCAGGACTTACTCAACCGGGTGGAGTTCCTTGAGGATAGAGCGGAGGACGCGGAAGGGCGGGCCAGAAGGAACAACGTGCGCATAGTGGGCCTGCCGGAACGATGGGAACGGAGAGAGACGGCGGAACACATGGAGGCCTGGCTCAGGGAGCTCCTGCCAGAAGGCACGCTGTCGCCGCACTTTGTAGTGGAACGGGCACACAGAGTGCCATCCCGCCCACCCCCGGAAGGCTCCAACCCGAGGCCGATGCTCATGCGGGTGCTGAACTACCGCGACCGAGATGCCATCCTCCCCGAAACGCGGAAACTGTCTAATATACAAGTGGACAACGCCAAGGTGATGTTTTTCCCCGATTATACCATTCAGGTTCAACAAAGACGTCAATCCTTCCTCGCGGTGAAGCAACTGCTCAGACGCTTGGCTCTCAAGTACTCGCTGTTGTTTCCGGCACGCCTCAGAGTGGTGGCGCTGGACAAGACCCATTTCTTCGACACCCCAGATGCGGCGGTGGCATGGCTGGACTCGGGGGTGGACACGAAGCCTGGGCCCGTGCCGAGGGAACAACGCCGGAATCGTGGCGCTCGCAGGCGGAGACAACGACACACCTCGAGGGCCGAGTCACCGACCTTGGCAACGGAAATCGGCCCAACCCCGGAGCAAATTCAGACTGAGCAACTGGAAGCCGTCCGCATAACAGCTGAGATCAGCGGGTCACAATCGCCTATCCTGCTTTCCAACACCAGCCCGCGCTCATGCGGGAGCGAAAACGACGACTACATGTTCGGTCTGCCAGATGACTCGAACCCAGAGGGCCTACCTGACGTCACGCCTCAAACGTCAGATCTGATATCATGAGCAATCCTCCCTAACCCAGCCCTGGCTGGACCGACAAGTCTCACATAATGGACCAGTCAGCACCCCCCACGGATGGCCCGATCAGGGGCCCACATTGGCGCTACTGGAGGCTCTGGCAGCCGTAGGCGTCACCTTCTCTGGGGTCTGTGCTTTACTGCCGAATACCCCCCCCCCCGCCCACCGGACTGCCGCGGAGCCACCGTGGCACCGGGTGAGGGGCCGGGGCTATCCCGCTGGGGCGCCGCCGGGATCATAACTTTGGAGGGGTGAACGGACCCCTAGAGGTGAGTGCCCCTCCCCCGGGGGAAAAAAAAAAAGATGTGATCCTGCCATGGGACCAACTATCCGGGTCCAGTGACACTGGGAACCGGTCCTGGCTACAGACGCTATGATTGACTCCTAGCGCCCTTTTGGCCCACTGCCCGTGGAAGGGGGGCCACTACAGCTCCTTGGGCGCACCGAACTACCTTGTTTAATTTGAGTGCTGTATTTAGTCATCCCCCCATTGTACTTACGGATTGATTGAGCTCGATAGAGCGTTTGGGCGACGACTTGTTTTTGTTGTTGCCCTTTTGGTATTATGTTTATGTTTAAGTTCTACTTTTTGAGACTAGTGTTGGTACTGACCTGTTATTGCGTGCATCCTTGGGACTGTGGGACGGGGCGTGGGGTGACAATGCTCATTATTCGCTGCTGCTGTGCGGGTGTGGGTGGGGCGGGCGGGGGGCTGGGGGGGGGGTTGGGTGCTTGGCCGCAATCAACACTCTGATGGCTACGTTTAAATTTTGTACCTGGAATGTCAGGGGCATGCACACACCCTCACATAGATACCAGGTGTATTCCTACCTTAAAAGACATCAGTTCCAGATTGCACTACTACAGGAGTCACACCTGGTTGCCGCTGAGGTGGCCACACTTCGCCGAAAGTGGAGGGGACAGATATTTGCCACGACCTTCTCTGCATTTGCGAGAGGGACCTTGATCTGGGTCCGACCCGGGGTCCCGTTTGCACTAACACACAGCAATGTTGACACTGAGGGACGCTACGTCTTCATACAGGGCAGACTTGACGGGCAGCAGATCGTCATAGCCTCCATCTATGCACCTAATGTAGAACAGGGGACATTCTTCACGCGGCTGTCGGCGGTGATAGCGTCATGGCCGGGCGTACCCTTGATGATGGGCGGGGATTACAACTGCGTGTTAGACGCCTCCCTTGATCGCTCGTCCCTTCCAGCAGCGATCGCCCCGGTACAGGCGACCTCCAGGGCCCTCCTTGACTGGGCGACACAGTGGAACTTACAGGACGCCTGGCGCGTCAGAAATCCCACCGCCCAGGTGTATTCTTACTACTCGGGAGCCCACTCACTCCGTGTCAGGTTGGACAGATTCATGATGTCCCGCGACTTGCTCCCCTCTGTGTCGGACACTGACTACCTAGGCCGGACGCACTCGGACCACAACCCGCACACACTAGTATATGGGTGGAAACGCCCACGCCCGCCCGTACCAACGTGGCGCCTGCAACCGGATCTCCTGCTTGACGCCCCATTCCGAGAGGAAATCTACGGGAAGATCTTGCAGTACTTCGAGGACAATATTGACTCGACTTCCTCCCCGAGAACCGAGTGGGACGCCTTTAAGGCGGTGACCCGGGGTTGCTGCCTCGGTGTCCAAGCGGGCTTGCGTGGGCAGGTGGAGAGAGATCTGATACAGGCGGAGGAGGCACTACTGGATAAGGAGCTGGGGACAACGGGGGGCGATGATGCCCAACTAGTCACGGCCAGAGCAGATCACGCTGCCTTGCTGGAACGCCTAAAGAATATCAACTTCGCAGCACATTCCGCACGCACCCACAATGCAGGCGACAAGCCTGGCAGGCTCCTATCATGGTTGGTACGGCAGGACGCGCAATCCGCATCGATCCTATCTATCCGCACAGCCCAGGGTGTTGAGGTCTATACCCAGAAACAGATCCATGATGCGTTCACATCGCATTACAGATCCCTGTACAGCTCACGACTACGAGCCACGGTGGTGGAGATCACAGACTATCTGACGGCATTGCGGCTCCCGATCGCCACCGCTGCCCAACAGGCAGAACTGGGAGCCGCGCTCACTGATGTGGAGCTGCGTGAGGTGATTTTCTCCCTCTCCAATTGCAAGGCGCCGGGCCCCGACGGGCTCCCGGCGGAGTTTTACAAGGCCTACTCCCCGGTGTTAATACCGGAACTGCTGAAAGTGTACAAGGCGGCGCTGGAAGACGCTGAGCTCCCGGCGTCCCTGAACGAGGCTAACGTGGTCTCCCTGCTGAAACCAGGTAGAGAAGCGAGCGACCTCGGCTCGTACAGGCCGTTGGCGCTCCTCAATACCGACTATAAAATACTTGCAGCGGCCCTGGCCCGGAGGCTTGCACCACTGGTCCCCACTCTGGTGCACTCTGACCAGAATGGCTTTGTACCCACACGGAGCACGTCCTACAATCTACGCCGTTTTTTCAGGGTACAACGTTATGCGACCCTTGCCTGGCCACGCTCGGGATGCATTGTACTTGATTTGGAAAAGGCGTTCGACTCGGTGGAGTGGCCATATCTCCTCAGAGTCCTCGAGAAGTACGAGCTGGGGGATGCTTACGTCCAGATGGTGGGACTTCTCTATCAGGCGCCCGAGGTCCGGGTCCGGACTGGTCGGTTGTTCTCGGACAGGATTCGTATCGGGAGAGGTACCAGACAGGGCTGCCCCCTCTCCCCCATTTTATTCGCCCTAGCGATGGAGCCGTTGGCGGAGATGCTCCGCACCTCCGGAGACACCTGGGGCATCCCACTGGCGGATGGCATTCACTCGGTGTCTCTGTACGCCGATGATTTGTTATTATATGTCAGAGACCTCACGCACATTCCGGCAGCGATCACAGACATCTTTCGGATGTTTGGAGACATGTCGGGGCTCCACGTCAACTGGGCCAAATCAGGGACCTATGAATTTGATGGCGAGATGCCACAGTGTGAGGTGCACATGATGGGGGAGACGCTCCGATGGCACCCGACGGTATTTAGGTACCTAGGGTTCTTGATATACCGAGACCCTATAGACCTCCTGGAGGGTAATCTAGTGAGAGCCATATCCTCGCTCACGGCCCAGGTCTCGTTCTGGAACTCCCTCCCGCTGAATGTACCAGCCAGGGTGGCGCGCACCAAGATGATTATGCTCCCTCGGCTTCTCTATTTTTATGCCAATCTGCCAGTGTATGTGCCGGCACGCATATTCAGAGGACTAGACACCCTCACCAGGCGCCTCATCTGGAATAAGGGGAGACCCCGGGTAGCACTGAAGACCCTGTATGCACCCACAGATGCTGGAGGCCTGGCGGTTCCCAATCAGGAGCTCTATTACTTAGCAGCGCAGCTGCAGTGGGTTGCCTACTGGCTGAGCGGTAAGAACCTAGTGGACACGGCCACAGCCGATTCCATCCTCTCTCCCGTACAGGCGCTCACACTCTTCCACCCACTGGCACAGGGACGGCCCCCCACGCAGGTCCATGTTGCGGTGGCAAAGCGGTGCCTCGTGCGGAGCCTCCGGCTCACCAAACATTCGGTGCCCTATGCCCCGAACCTACCTCTACTGGGGACACCCCTGGGCGCAGGCACACTGTCCTCGACCGAGCTGCGCAGCTGGACTGCGGCAGACCTGGACGACCTAGGCGGCCTGTACAGCGATGGGGAGCTGTTGCCCTTCGAGACCTTGACCGCGGACACGGACCTGCCGGTGGGTCAATTTCTGACGCACGCCAGGCTCCTCCATGAGTTAACGAGGGCGTGGGGTGACCTCAGCCATGAACCGTCCACTCATCTACTCATCCAATATCTGCATGTGATGGGAGATGGGTCCCACCTTGTACATTGGCTTGCACAAGCCTTACACGGCCACACGCAATTTTCCTCTCAGAGACTGAGGGACAAGTGGGTGACCGACCGTGGCACAGACTGGACGGACAACCAATGGAACGCTATTTTGGCAGGCGCCAGGGTCATCCCCCGCAACGCACGATTCAAGATTATCCAATACTACATCATCCACCGTGCATATCTGTCTCCGGACAAACTGAATCGCTACTTCAGACTCACTTCGTCGGCGTGTCCCAGATGCGGCCTCCGGGACTCGGACTTCCTGCATGCACTCTGGAGCTGCGCTCATCTTACCTCGTACTGGTCTGCGGTCGCGGACATGTTGACGGCGGCCACAGGCGAAACCCTCCCCAAGACGTGGGAAGTATGCCTACTGGGACTCTACAGGAGAACCAAGCAGTCCAAGCTACGGGCGCGCTTTTGGGATTTAGGCCTCATTACGGCTAAACGTCTTATCACACGACGTTGGAAAAGCGCCGACCCACCGCGTCCTGCAGACTGGCGTCTCTCTTTTGCCAACTGGGCCTGTGCGGAGAGTGTGTCCCTCCACAGGGAGGAAACCGCTGGCCTACGTAAATACCCGATCGCCCAGGACTGGGACGCTGCCCTGATTGCGTACCACCACGCATGCACACAAGCCGGCATAGAGTACCGTCTCGACGCGACACAGAGGGGGCCTTCTTGATAACTGTCCACACCTGACACGGACTCCGCCGTCCCTCTCCCCCCCCCCCTCGCCCCCCCTTTGCCCCCCCTTCCCCCCCCTCCCCCCTCCTGTCCTCCCCCCCCATTCCACGCGCCCCCCCCCTCCCATCCCCCCCTCCTCCCCCGAGGACTGAGGCCTTTCACGACGGAGACGTCCCCTGCCACGTTCGCCTCCCTGCCGCTCGTTCCCTCCCCCCCCCCCTCCCTTGCCGTACAGCCGCGACGGCGCCGCCTCCTCACTCGTCCCCGCCCCCGCATGACCCACATCGGATGCACCACACACAGTTAGGGTCCTAGGTACACTGCCACACGCACGAATGCTAGTCCAACAGTTATTGAAATGTTTCTCCCCCCCCCCCCCCTGTATTGGACTACCCAGTTAACTCTTTTGGTTGACACAGAGGCCGATCATACTGTGCCTTTGATCATGCCCGGCCACACTTCCTCGTCTGCATCTCACGTGCGGCTGCTTCGATGCGCCCAGGACCAGGAAGCGGACACCCAGCGATCCATGCGACGTCGGAGGGTATCCTGTTGCCTCTATCCTCTGCTACTTGGCTCAGGGGACTCCATTTCACACAATGACTGTTGACTTTTCTTTTTGAACACGCTGGTCCCTTTCTGCAGTGCTGCGAACTGCGGGCACTGCACCATGAGTCACTTCCTGGCACAGTCACTTATGTACTAATGCACCTCTACTAGCAACTGTTTATTTTCACTCATGTGTAACTGCTGTGTCGACATGCGCCATCTGCTGGGTACTGTTTGTGGCAATAATCCGCTGTTATGACACTGTATGAATAACTACTGGCTTATCTGTGAAATTAAATAAAGTTTGAGACCGTTGGTCTTTAAAAAAAAAAAAAAAATCAAGATAATAGGAATAATGATGAGCGCACAGAAATATCAAAGTCAAACAATACGTCAGTAGGAAAAGAAGTTGACTTAACTGACGAGCAGAGAAGAAAGAGAAAGAGGAAGGGACGTCAGGACCAGTTATACAGTGGAGGCCCTCGTGATTGGATGGCTGTTGTTATGGACACTGTAGCCCATGTGCTCATGGGAGTTGTAGTTCCTGAAAAGTTTTCTTATTGGTCCACTTTAAATCTGCTATTGTAATAAAGAGAAGAAAGGACTGCATGATCCTCGCCTCCGTCCTGACATAGAATTCTATGGCAGGACGGAGGCTCCGATTATGCTATCTCAATTTCTTTACTGACAAACAGCAGCCAATCAAAAAACAGTAAAGAAAACAACTACATTACCCAGAAACACAGGGTAACCATAGAGTATGATAAGGTATAAATAGGGTCATAGAGGTGAACACTTCCTCTTTCTTTGCTGCTTCGCAGCCAGTTAAGTGCTTTTCCATTACTCGCTTTTACTTGTAGGCTTACCGCTTTTATTGCATGCCTTTGTTATTATTGATATTATTGTAACGCTATGTGTGTATTCCGCGCTTGAATTGCCGCTTTGTTCTGAAGCTTTGTGCGCTGTGCGGCGCGTCTTTCTTCCTGACCCGGCTTCTGTGCCGGCGTTTACGGAGCGTGTGTGTGACACCTCCCGACAGGGTTATTTCATAACTCGGTCTTCTGGTAGTGCGGGAGCGGAGCTGAAAGGGCGCGCGTCTCTCGCGCACCCTTTCTAGACGGCAGCGGCTGTTCGCGCATGCGCGCTGGTTTGTTTACACGTCTTCGAGCGTGTACTTTCCTGTCACCGCCTGTGCCTCAGCCTGACTGACGGAAGCCTTCTTCTGAGCGCCCTACTCGCTGCCGTTTGAGCTCCTTGACGCCCTCAGACAAGTAGAGTTTGTGGGTTGTAAAATTTTAATTAGGCTTTGCCTGGAATGGGAAAATATTCTGAATATTACAATTATTTTTTCTCTCTTGTTGGTGCAAGACTGCTCCCTCCACATTTAATTCTATATTTTCACAGGGCTCCTGTGTTTCTAAGACTTGCGCAAGGGGTACCACTCCCCCAATTTGCCAGGCTTTGCCGGTTTAAGTATTAACCTTCACTGGGCATTCTCGGCTGACATTGTCGCCATGGCAGAATACTGCGACGAAGAAGGTTATGACTATTATGAGGAGGAGGAATCCTCTGCTTCTTTTTTTTTTTTCACAACCAGTTTATTGATGAAGATGAGCATATGAAATATAGTGGCAGCCCACAATCAGGACTACACCACCAAACATTATGATACAATCACAGCACTTTAACCAAGTGTCCAAGCAAGAAGAAGATGCAATTAAGGATATCAGAAAACAGGTACCCCACCTTCACCTTATACTGCTACCTACCTACCCAACTCCCCGATCCCACCCTGGAACCCACCCGAACCCCATGCATGTGTGTACTAACCGTAACGATGTAAGATTATGACGTGGGTAATGTGCGTGGACATGGGCCCTGCCAGCCAGTACGGGGCTAAAGGTCCTCTTCTGGCTCCACTGGAGGGTCCAGTGTCAGATCTCTATAGTCTGCCCACCTCCTCCAAATCTTAAAGTGTTTGCGGGGGCATCCTCGCGCCTCAAATATAGGTCTCTCCAGGCCCATACAGAAGTCCATACCAGCCTTCCATGCAGTCAGGGGGGGGGGGCTCACATTCTTCCACGCTCGGGCCAGGTCCCTTTTAGCCACCACCAGCCCCAGTAGGAGCAGGTGCCGCTTATAAATATTGCCACCAACCCCTTCCAGGACGTGCAACAGACCCAGACGGTGAGTACGGGGGAGGGTCCAGCCCAACACCTCAGACAGACAGCCCCAAACACCCCTCCAGAAGCCAACCAGCCTAGAGCACGACCACATTGTATGAAGTAGCGTACCCACCTCAGCCCCACACCGCAGACATTCCGGGGACCCAATCAGGCCCGCCTTCCACAGACGCTCTCGGGTATAGTATGCCCTATGGAGAATCTTGAATTGGATGAGTCGGAATCGCATTGCGATAGCCGCCCCCCTCGGGGATTCCAAGGCCTCTCGCCAGTCGTCCTCGTCCAAGGGGCCGAGGTCAACTTCCCAAGTCGCCTTCAGTGAGAGAAGAGTAGGGGAGCAGTGGGTGACCATGGTTTGATAAATGCGCGATACTTTTTTGTCCCCAAGATCTCCCATGAAGACCTTCGCCTCGATCGGGCTAAAGTCAGGGAGTGAGTCAAGGTTGGCAATGCTGGGCGTCAGTGCATGTCGGAACTGTAGGTACCGGAAAAATTGAGATTGGGGCATATCAAATTCGGCACTGAGGGTCTGAAAGGATTTGAGCGACGTACCAGACATCACTTGACCTAACTGCGAGATACCTATCGCATCCCAGCCATCGAAGCCTGGCAATTTAGAGAGTTCAGGTAGCATGCCGTTCCGCCATAAAGGTGTTTCAGCGGTTAGTCGGCCCCACCAGCCCACGCGACGCAAGGCCTGTCGCCATATAGCAAACACGAGTCTGGTAACCCCTGGCAGCGAGGTACGCAGTCGGGGTGAGTATAGGATGGTATGGAGCGAGTTATCGCCCATCAAAGCACGCTCTAGGGCATAGGCCGGGTCCCCACCGTCACAGTACCACCATTCGTTCAGAATAAGGAGGTGAGCGGCCTGGTAGTACGACTGCAGATCCGAGGTGGCCAGGCCTCCACAGTAGGTGGACAGAAAGCATGTGCGCAATGCCACCCGGGCAGGGCCTCCCGCCCAGAGAAAGCGGCCCAGCACTGAGTTAACCTGTTTAAACCACCGAGGTGGAATAGGATACGGATGGTTTTGCAGCTGGTAGAGTAGGCGCGGGAGCGCAACCATCTTGAAAATGGCAGATCGGCCAAAGATTGTCAGGGGCATTCGAGACCAAGTTTTGACGTCCGACTGAACTCGTTCCCAGACGGGCTGCAGGTTACGGTCCCAGGCAGTGTCAGCCGAGTCCGAGAGAAACACTCCGAGGTATTTCAGCCCAGTCGTGGCCATTCGCAATCCCGAGGCCCAAGGGTCTGTCACCGGGTCTCCTGATAGCACCCACAGGGTGGACTTGTGGAGGTTGAGATACAAGCCCGAGGCCTCTCCAAACTGGTGCATGATCTCCAAGACACGTGGGCCCGAGCGTTGCAAATCAGTGAGGAAAAAGAGGACATCATCCGCGTATAGCGCGATCTTGTCCGACAGGGTAGTATTCCATACAAAGCCCCGTATCTGCGCATCCTGGCGCACCCTCGCCGCCAAGGGCTCCATGGCCAGCGCAAAAAGATAGGGGGAGAGCGGGCAGCCCTGCCTGGTCCCTCGGCCTATGCGGAATGTCTCTGACACCGCCCCGGCGACCCGCACCGAGGCTGTAACATCAGTGTAGAGGAGCTTTATATAGGAGAGGAAGACCGGGCCTAAGTTGAGCCAAGATAGCAAGGTAAATAGGTATGACCAGCCAACCGAGTCGAAGGCCTTGTTGATATCGGCCAGCAACAACGCCGCCTGGTCCCCCAGGGCTCCAACAGCGTCGATCGCCGCCTGCGCACGCCTGATATTGTGTCGCGTCGCCCTTCGGGGCATAAAGCCTGCCTGGTCAGAATGGACTAAGGCAGTAATGTGTGGAGCCAAACGGTTCGCTAGGGCCTTGGCCAGTATCTTAGCCTCAGTATTAATTAAGGAGATGGGCCTGTAGGAATCATGGCTATCTGGGGGCCTGCCAGGCTTCTGAAAGACCACTATTTCTGCATGGCGCCAGTCCGGTGGCAGTAGACCCCGGGTACGGGCCGCTTCCAGCGCTCGGCGGTAGTGCGATCCCAGCTGCACATGGAATTTTTTAAAAAACTCACATGGGTAGCCGTTTGGTCCAGGGGCCTTACCGGCGTTGAGTTGCCCCAACGCGTCTCCCAGTTCTTCCGCCGTGAGGGGTGCATCCAGGGCCTCCCTGGTCTCGTCCGACACCGGCACCGGTGGGAACTCCTCGAAGAAACGGGCTAAGTCGCCCTCAGGCAATTGGTCACGTGGGGCATACTGGTCTGCAAAGTACGTGGCGAAGCTCGCCGCCAATTCGTTTGGGTCGGTTAGAACGTCTCCGTTGTCGTTCGTGAGACCCGGTAGTACGAGGGGCTGGAAATTGTGTTGGCACAATCTATGGAGCATGGAACACGATTTGTCCCCCCATTGATACACCCTACTTCTGGTGGCGAGCCACGCCTGTTTGGCTTCGTCTAGCAATAGGGACGCATATGATTGCTGTGCCTGCAGGAGCAGCCGCAGATCCACCCCATCACTACCGGTACTGTGTTCTTGTTCGAGGGTCGCTACTCGGGCAGCTGCCTCCGCAGTTTGTTCTCGTCGCTGTCGACGGGCCGCCGAGCACCATGCAATATCGACTCCCCGTATAGTAGGTTTCATAGCCTCCCACACCACACCTACATCGGCACCCTCCACTAGGTTCTCCCGCCAATAATGGTCAATAGTCTCTCGTAAGTGCTTAGCGTACGCCGGTTTAAGGAGATGCCACGAGGACATCCTCCATCTAAACGGCTGCCGTTCCCGATGGAGATCTATTTTAACCGAAACCGGGGAGTGGTCGGACAGGCCCCTTGGCAAGATGTCAGCGCCCTTCACCCTACACAAATATTCTCCGGGTAGAAACATATAGTCCAACCGCGAGAACGAGCCATGCACTGCCGAGACATACGTATAGTCTCGGGTTACAGGGTGCATATGTCGCCAAGCATCCACCCAGCCTAGCCCCTCACTCATGGCATGCAATCTGGTGGGCAGAAGGGAGGGGGGGGTGGTGCCAGTCACCTCCTGACGTCTCCGGCGATCCACACTCACGTCCATCACGTCATTCCAATCACCCCCAACCACTGCCAGTGATCCAGAGACATCCTCCCACACCGCAAACAGCCGCTCTGCCAGGGCCCACTGCAGGGGAGGGGGGGCGTATACACTTCCAAACACCACCGGCTCCGTGCCCACCATGCCCTTAACAAACAGGTAGCGACCCTGAGGATCCACCCACTGCTTCTCGTGCACATACGCCACCCTGCGGTGTATCAGTATAGCCACCCCCCTGGATCCTCTGGAGAACCCCGCGTGGAAGACCTGCTGATATCCAAATCTCTGTAGGCCCAGTGCCTTAGTGCCCATCATGTGAGTTTCTTGAAGTAGTAATACATCTGCTGCTTCCCTTTTCCCCCATCGCAACACCGCCCCCCGTTTAATCTTGTCTAACAATCCTCTGACATTCCACGTAACCACCCGCATAAAGTCTACAGGGAGTCGGTCGATCGATTCAGCCATAGTCAATCGGAGTCCACCTTAAAAGCCCCCCAGGCCCGCACCACCCGCCACACACCACACAAAGCATCATTTTGGTACACACATGCATTACGCTAACTACCCCAAGAAAAACTATCAACCCCTTCGTCCCATGATCTGCAACAGTTCCCTCCCCCAACTCAGCAGTCGCAACCCCGACCGCCCGTATCCCGCCTCCCCCCACCCTATACCTCAATGAACCATGAAGTACCTGTCGCGGCATGGGTAGTCCCGAGCCCAAAACCGAGGGCCCGGGCCCACCCATACCAATGGATCCCAACATCCCAAGCAGAAAAACCATAAACACACCCCCCTCCCCTTGACATCCCACTCACAACTAGGGGAGTGGTAGCCCTTATATCGCAGTCCCCAAGTCCCAAACCCCACCAAGAACTCTCCCCCCAATCAGGAGAGCAAAACAGTACTATCTCAGAGCTGCACAGTGATCAGTAGTGCACAGGTCACAAGCGACTCAGCGCACCCAGCCCGGAGTCTCAGCATTTCTAGCAATAAATTGGAGCCGAGGCTCCGGAGACTTCAGTGATCTGTTCCCGACTGCTCCGAGTCTTCTGGTCTGCCAGCGTCCAGTGAGCCATCCACCGAGGCCGCACGCCTGCGTGATTTAGAGCGTTTGGACCGCCCATTCTGTGTCGTTCGGTCCCTCTGCGCCCGCGGTGAACCCTCAGGGGTGCCTGGATGAAGTCCTGGCTGAGGATTCGGTCTGACCCGCACTGTTTCATCCGTCCACTTGAAAAGGTCCTCTGGGGTATCAAAAAACAATGTCCGTGACTGGAATATCACCCTCAGGCGCGCCGGGTACAGCAGGGAGTATTGTAGCTTAAGACCTCTCAGCTTAGCCTTAGCCGCCACAAAAGACTGGCGCCGTTGCTGCACAAGTCTAGTGTAATCAGGGAAAATCATGATCTTTTGACTTTCAAACAGGAGGGTTTCCTTGGATCTGGCTTCCCTCAGTATAGCGTCCCTGTCGTGGTAATTTAACAGCCTAGCGATCACTGCCCTAGGCCGCTCGCCCTCAGGCGGCCTTTGTGTCAGGGCGCGGTGTGCTCTTTCGATAACAAAACAGGCAGACAGCGACCCCGGGGGCATCCATGACTCCAGCCACTGTGTGAGAAACTGCTCCATATTGCCTTTGGCACAGCTCTCTGGAAAGCCGAGAAAACGGAGGTTGTTACGCCGTGCCCGCCCTTCAGCATCCTCCACCCGGAGCGCTGTGGTCCGCTGCGCGTCCTCCATCGCCGCCATTCTCTTCTTCAGGGCACCTACATCCTCTTCCACCACTGACACCCTGGACTCGGCTTCCGTGATTCGTGCCACTGCGTTCCTAAGATCCTGGCGCAACAGGGTTACGTCTGCGCCAACTGCCCCTATCTTGGCGTCCAGCATGTCTCGCGACTGGGTTATAGCCGCCATAAGGGCTGTATTGTCCGGCCCTCCTCCTGATGGACCACCCCCCGACGATCCAGGGCCCCCACCGGGGCCAGTAAATTTGTCGATGGTCACCTGCTTGGTGGATCCACCACCTCCCCTGGTCATGATCGCCCGGGTGGATGAGGGCCACTAGGGTCGCCGGTCCACAGTCAGGGAGACCCGAAAGAAGCCTCTTCGGTAAGGTCTAGTGGCAGTTGAGAATTAGGGGGGGGGGCCAGGCTTCAGCCACTTCCCCCAGGAACAGCCCCCCCAGCCGCCGCTGACCAGGGCCCCCCCGTGGCCCACGTTGCCTTTCAGGAGGTGCGAGGACTCCCAGCGTCCTGCACTGCTATGCCAATAATGTCACTGAATAGTGGGCCCGGGGGGTGGGGGGGGGGGGGGCCGGGGAGGGCCACTACTTACAGTTGCTGCTCGCCGGGCCGGTCGCCCTACGTCTGTCCGCCTCCTACCAGGGTCTCCAGGGGATGCCAGTCACTCCTCTAGGCCGCCGGCCCCGGCCCGACACGAGGCCGCGAAAATCGAGGTCCCGGCTGCGCCAGGTCACCAGGCCGCCTCCGCTGCCACAGTCCACTCGTGGCGCCTGTGCCTCTCTCCGGCCCAGCCTGGCCCCAGGTGAAGGATCGCCTGTAGTGTCGCGGCCTCAGGGACAGCCAACACCGCGGCCGCTCCCGGGCCAGGCAGCGCACCCTGCCGCTTCGCCAAAATCGAGGCCCCGGCTGCTCCGCGACCACCAGGCCGCACCTCGCCCCTCTCTGCTCGGTTCTGTCCGGGGGCACGAGATCACCCCTGAGCCCACCGGATGACACCCGGCGCCTGTAGGAACGTCCGTCGCGGTCCGGTAGTGGGTTTGTGGGTTTGGGGACAGGATAATTCGTCGGATAATCGGCGGGCCGGCGGGAGCTCTAGCAAGCTGCGACCGCCATCTCTGCTCGCGTAGCCACGCCCCTCCTCTGCTTCTTTTGATGATTTTATGGGCCAAGCGCTTTGTCAGGCAATTGCGCCTCTCAAGAAACATTTGGCAGATTATGCTGCGCAGCATGGCTGGGTGCCTCCTTCCTCTGGGCGTTCCAAAAAGTCGCCAAAAAATCCACATTCCAGCCATTTTGAGAAACTTGCAAAGACTCTTTCTCCTCCTTCTGCAAAGAAGTGCAAGGTGTCCTCTCGTGCTGATCCTGACACGGATGACGATTCGTCCTCGTCTTCTTCCTCCGAGCCTTCAAAACCTCCTCCCTCTAAAAAGTCACGGAAGGAGCATTACGTGGATGCGCCTTCTTCGCCTCAATTGTTAACCTTCAATCCCTCTGACATTATTCACCCACATTCTTCTTCCTGGTTGCCTGCCACCGAAGTGTCTCAATATATTCAAACCCACATCCGTCAATCTTTTGATAAGGATGTGAGAGCGCGCTTGCGCTCCGAATGCCCACGTCCGGATTTGCCAAATAAATTGGCCGCTACTCCTGATGTAGATCCTACCATGATTACTTATATGAGGAAGTATTCAAAGGACCCTACCAAAGGCCTAGATAGATCGTGGCATCTGTGCCAGGATAAACTTTTGGATCTCTTGGGCCCGCTTACAAAAATTTTGAACTTGGGATACCAAGCCAAAGAATCTGGTTCCATAATTGACCCCGATGAGCTGGTCGGTTGGTCTCAGCGGGCTGTCTGTATGCTTGGCAACGCTAACTGTGCCTTATCTACTGAGCGCCGGCGCTCCATCCTGATGAAACTAGATCCAAGACTTACGGATTTGGCCTCTTCGGAGTCGGGCCCCATGGCCCAAGGTTTACTTTTTGGTACCCCCTTCCTGAAGGAACTGTCAAACTTTGTTTCCACCTTTAGTGGCCTTGACAAGGCCCAGTCTAATTTGAAACTGGCTTTCCGGCCGGTTTTTGGCAGGGCCGGACGAAGGGGGCGTTCGTCCGGCCGTGGTTCCGACAATGCTCCCCAGCGAGGGAACAAGTCCCAACGTGGTGGTCACCAGCAATATTCCTCAAACAAGTCTTCCTTCTACCCCTCTAAGAGGAATAGAGGTCAACCTGGCAAAGGTGGATACTCCGGAGGTCATGGAGGACGACAAGACTCTTCCCCATCAGGTGAGCTTGATTTCAGCTTCAAATGTAATTTTGGGGGGCAGGGTTCAATTTTTTCACGACAATTGGCGTTTGATCTCAAACGATGCCTGGATTCTGGAGACGGTGAAAGGGTACAAAATAGAATTTTACTCTCGCCCTCGCCAAGATCTTCGGCCTCGCCCCCTTGTTTTTTCCCAACAAGATCAGGACTTCATCTCCGCCGAAATCTCCTCTCTTTTGACAAAGGGAGCCATCACTCTTATGTCTCCTCATCCCCAAGGTTTCATCAGCAATGTTTTTCTCGTGGAGAAAAAAGGGGGAGGATCTCGTTTAGTCCTCAATTTAAAGGACTTCAACAGCAATGTGGTTTATCGCCATTTCAAGATGGAGGGCATCCATCTTCTGCGAGACCTTCTTCAAGAAGGGGATTGGATGGTTCGTCTCGACCTAAAGGATGCTTATCTGTCAATACCAATTTATGCTCCTCATCGCAGATTCCTTCAGTTCCAATGGTTGGGCAGGTGGTACGAGTACAAGGTTCTTCCTTTCGGCCTGTCCTCCGCTCCGTGGTGCTTCACGAAGCTCCTTCGTCCAGTGATGGAGTCTTTGCGGTCACGCGGAGTGCGTCTCATAGTCTACCTAGACGACATTCTACTTTTGGCGCAATGCCCTGTTCTTCTGCAGTCTCACTTGCTCTGGTCCATAGACCTTTTGCAATCCTTGGGTTTTCTTATCAATCCCCTGAAGTCCGATTTTTCTCCATCCCAATCAATATCTTTCCTGGGTTTTCAGATAGACTCGGTCTCTTGTCAGCTTCTTCTTCCAGGTCAGAAGATAAGGTCCATCAAGAGGGACTTGAGATCGTTTCTTGCTCAACAGACTGTCTCGCTCAGGTCAGTAGCCAGGATTGTAGGTCTCTTATCGTCTTCCATCCAAGCGATCTTTCCGGGACCTCTGCACTATCGGGCTCTTCAGCGCCTCAAAATTCGTCAATTGCAGAAGGGTCTTCGTTATTCAGATCACATCCTCCTCTCGGAGGATGCCAGGACGGAAATGAGTTGGTGGTTGGACCACATGGATTCCTGGAACGGCCGGGCTCTGTTTGGGAGGACTCCCGATGTAGTGATAGAGTCCGATGCCAGCCTTTGGGGCTGGGGAGCCCGTTGCGGATCAGTGTCAACCGGGGGTCGTTGGTCTCCGGAGGAATTGACCCTACACATCAATTGTCTGGAGCTGCTGGCGGGCTCCTTCGCGATTCGGTGCCTCACCCCTCAGAAAACGAATTGTTGCATTCTTCTCCGAATGGACAATGTTTCGGCGGTTCGTTATGTGAACAAACTGGGGGGTACCAGATCCAAGCTTCTCTCGGAGATTGCAAAGGATTTCTGGCACCTTTGTCTGGAGCGGAAGATCACGATTATTGCGGAATACCTGCCGGGTTCTCGCAATCTGATCGCGGACTGGAACTCTCGTCACCTGAGAGATTTCAGCGATTGGAGGCTCCATCCTCGTGTGTTTCGCAAGCTGTCCCGCTTTTGGGGGACTTGTCATCTGGATCTCTTTGCCTCCCGGCTCAACACCCAGCTTCCCCGATTCTAAAGCTGGCGTCCGGATCCGGAGGCGCTAGCCACGGACACATTTCTTCAGACGTGGCCTCTCCATCTGTGCTATGCATTCCCGCCGTTTCTCATGATTCCCCGGGTGCTGGCCCGAGCACGTCTATTCTTGTCGGAGTTGATTCTAATATCCCCTCTTTGGAGGGCTCAAGCGTGGTTTCCAGTTCTTTTGGAGATGAGCTGCTCGACGCCGCTTCTACTTCCTCACATGTGGAACCTCCTGTTGGATCTGCTTTGCGAACCTCACCCTCTGGTGCTGTCCGGTCAACTCCTTCTGGTAGCATGGAGAATTTCGGGGGACGCTGGCAAATCCAGGGCTTATCGGGCGACGCTACCAGATTTATCAATGAAGCTTGGGCACCCAACACACACAAGCGTTATGCATCAAGTTGGAAGCGCTGGTGTGATTGGTGCTCACAGCGGTCGGTGGATCCCGTTTCGGCGGATCTTTCTTTAATTCTTAATTTTCTGGCGTCCCTTGCATCCTCTGGGCTAGCCTACAGAACAGTTAACAACTTTCGTTCTGCAATTTCTGCAGGCCATGTGCCTCTTGATGGTAAACCAGCGGGAGAACATCCCCTGGTCTCTAAATTGTTAAGGGGCATCCGGATGGTAAAACCTCCTTGTCCCAAGTATGTGGCCCTTTGGGATGTCTCAGTTGTTTTGCGTTTCCTGTCAGCCTGGCCTTCTAATTCTCTTTTGACACGCAAACAACTGTCAGCCAAGCTCACTATGCTTTTGTGTTTGGTCTCTTGCAAACGGGTTTCTGATGTGCGAGCCTTGGATCTCGCTGGTCGGTCTTTCTCTCCTGAAGGTGTTACCTTTATTATTTCAAGGAGGACTAAGTGTAATACGCCCTCAGTCTCTTACCCTTCTTTTCCCCCACAATCCTCAGTTGTGTGTGGTTCAGTGTATTAAAGATTATGAGGTAAGTACAGCGCCTTTTCGGCATGATTTACAGGGCCAATTGCTTATTGCATTGCAGAAACCTTACAAACCGGTAACTCCGGCTACTTTGGCACGTTGGTTACGTTGGCTCATGCATGAAGCGGGCATTGACATTTCTTAGTTTGGTGCTCATTCTGCTAGAGGAGCCATGGCTTCAAAAGCTTTATCCATGGGTGCCAGCCTTCAGGACATCATGAAGGCTGCGGATTGGTCATCTGAAACTGTGTTTAAGACTTATTATTTTAAGCCTATTCTTGATGTTGCATCTGTTGTGGTGGCGAAGCTTTAAACAAGCATAATCGGAGCCTCCGTCCTGCCATAGAATGGAAAATTTGCTAACATTCGTGCCAAGAATTTTCAATTCTATTAAGGACAGGAGGCGAGGATTATCCCACCCTTATTTCATGATTGTCTTTATATAATGCATATTGCTTTATACTGTATGACTCTGGTTCTTCTTTATGAAATGTTTCCCTCCCTGTAATGATTACTATGTTCAACTTTTGGGGAACGGTTTTTACGGCCTCTGTCTCTTTCCCTCAGGCTCCGACCTTAAATGAGGTGTGCCGGGATTTTCTTCTCCTGATTGGTCTCTTGCTGTTCCTCTGGTTCTTTGAAGTTCCTTCTCCACGTCAGCCGGACGAAGACCTCTCCGGGGGACTCCTTTGATGGATTGTTTACCTTGATGCTGCTTTACTTATTATTGACTATGGACAAAGAAAGAGGAAGTGTTCACCTCTATGACCCTATTTATACCTTATCATACTCTATGGTTACCCTGTGTTTCTGGGTAATGTAGTTGTTTTCTTTACTGTTTTTTGATTGGCTGCTGTTTGTCAGTAAAGAAATTGAGATAGCATAATCCTCGCCTCCTGTCCTTAATAGAATTGAAAATTCTTGGCACGAATGTTAGCAAATTTTCCATTCAACATCTGCCTCCCTCAGAGAAAGCAACTGTATCATGCATTTAAAATTGAACAACTGCATAGCTCAGTGCACTGCTCACTAGCGAATGTGCCCATGTCCTGCACCTACGCAAATAGAGTTTACTCAATTGACTGAAAAGTTTCACTCTTGGATTTGTCTTTTTGTGCACCGGTGTTCTGTAGTGAAAGAAACATCAAAAACATCAGTAGTGCTAGATAAAAAATAGATCTGATGGGTGTTTACCTCTAGTGTACACAGGGAATCAAGGTGATGATTGTGTGTCGGTTAAAACACGTCCACCCCAATGGCTCAGAGTCCTGTACCACTAAACTGCTGCAAATACAGCGGGATTCTAAACAAGCAATGACACGAGAGGAACGCCGGCTCGTGAAGTCGGGTAAAAGTAGCCGAACAGTCAAAGCAGCTCTTAGTAAACTACAACTCTCAAGAGAAAATGCGTTGAAAACTACATCAGCCCGTCATGTTATCGCTCAGGACTAGATCTGACGCGGCAATATTATGCTGCGTCTTTAAAGAGAAACAAAGGACTACACTGAGAAGGAGCATTAGATATAGGCTAGGATCATATGGCCTTGAAGCAGCCATCTTTTGGGGAGCAAGCTCGGCAAATAGCATAACCTCGCCAAAATACAAAAAATATGCTCACCTAAGTAGCTAGTGTATGTTGCTGCTATCAAAAAAGAAGTGGTGCGTTGTCCCTCTGCAAATATGTGTAAGGCTGATTAAGAGAAAATAAAAACAAAAGAGAAAATTGTCAAAGTGTCCTAAGGTATTTATAAAACAAAACAAAAGTGCCCTTCTGCCATCTTACTTCCTATCCATAAATTGGCAGCGATGTTTAAGTTGCCTATTAATGTTGTGCAATAGTAAAGCTGTATATTGCCAGTCTTCCGTTATATATGCTTGATCATGGTTGTTCACAATTAGTTCCACAAGGTCAAAATTGGCTGTGCTAGAGTTGCATGGAAAGCCGGATTGGATTAATTAATCCGCTCCGCCGATTTTCACTTCCTATTTGTTTTCAGCAAAATAGTATGATTTATTCTGACACACAACAAAAGAGCCTAAATACTACCGGAAAAATAACCTGTGCGTCCTACCTAATAAATGGTCAAAATAACCAGTACTGAAAAGGACAAAATTATACATGTCAAAAAGTATAGAGCTCTGCAGGATCAAACACGTGGCCTTAAACATGAAAGTCCATCTTCTAGTTAGGTGTGCCAGGAATCCTCCTTAGTTTCTATAGTGTAAATCTCCATAAAACGGAAAAAGAAACCAGCTTTTCATTGAAGGATATAATTGAATACAAAGCTTGTGTTTTATCGATTTGTTTCTTATCTGAGCTGGAACAATCTCTCCTGTTTGGATAAAGGACATGGTAATCTTAAAGCAATGTTAGTGATAATATATAAACCAGCTATTGAATATTGTCTCCTTTGTTGTGGTGGTCAACAGGGCCCATGCACAAAAGATTCAGTTTTACTATACACGTTTTAACTTGGCATCTTTGTAGACGGTGATATTTTGCATGCTTTGCACGTACATGATAACATACTGACAAAGTGTACTGCTTGCAATCATTTGTTCACACGTGTTTTATTACAGCACTTGTACATTCGGTCCAAGGCTACAAGAACAATGAGCATGCTGCCCTTGCGTTTTGTTGTGCAGTTGGAGATGGCTCGGAATCAGAAAGACAATCACTGCAGCGTTGCACCTCTAACACAGTGCAAATGGAACCAGGCTTATATAAACTGTTTCTGAGCCAAGTTCTTCATAGGATCACTTTGATGGATTATCCTGGAACGTTCGCCTGTGATTGAGATTCAGCCCTGCTGACTCCAATCCCTATCCTGCAAAGGATGGTGGCCTGTAGTACACCAGACTGGATTCCTGATACATCTCACATAATATGGGAAGTTAGGTTGCTCCAAGCGTCCAGGCCGAACGCATTTTCACTATGCTCTCTATAGTATAGGTAATACTAGGTAGGAGCATCAGTTTGATATATAATCACTGCAAATTTATAATGGTTGAATAGTTCATCTTTTTCACCATTCTTGTAATGCCGGTAACAATGCTTCTAGCGTTGCCATCTTCTGAGGTTGCAGACACAATCCGCTACCATGTCACTTTAGGGGTCCAGATGGCACACTGTGAGCTAGCCAGGAATCGAACCATCATACCCTGATGATATGAGTGGATTTAGTCCTCATATTCTGATGTTTATGTTGTCCAGATGCACAGTCCTACTAATTTAGTAGGAACAATACGACATGGGGCCACCAACGATATAGGCAGGTACTTATTTAATGGATCTCCTGAGTAGTTCTTGCATGTACCCAAAGCCCCTAGTCACCTTTTACGGAGACGTCTGTGGTGTTAGGGATTAATCCTCCTCAGCTAAATAGGGAACCTCTATTTTTGTCTCTAGGTTGTTGAAGATTGAACCTTCAAAAGGAACATCCCAGTTTAGTTTTCCCTTCTCTGACTACCGTTCATTAAATATAACAAATGCAGTATCAGTGGTCATTCCACTATATTGCAGACATGCAGTATCACAGATGATACAACAACAAGGGCTTCCTCTTACGGGAGGAGATGTTACCTAGTGATAGAAGCCCATAAAGCATATAAAATAGAGGTAGTCTATTGATGAGTCATCTTTCTTGCAGCTTATGTCACTACACACACATTTCCTACATACATAACAGCTGAATTACCAGGCCAATACAGAGCCTATGAAGAGTTTCAAATTCCATTAACCGTTCAGGAACATATAAATTGGTTCCAAGGTGCCCTACCACATACATTGAACAATGTACGACTGGGTCTCCTCAGCAATGATGGAGCAACATGGCCAGTCCTAGCCGGCTATACACCATATCGAACATTAACACCGCTCAATGTCTTAGAACTTAATTCTCTTTACACAGGTCTAGTTAGAGACTGTACAGACGTTTAGTACAGTTTGTCATGCGAACAATAACAACAACCTCAGCGAGGGCAGTTCAAACTGTGCAGCTGCATTTAGCAATGCCTGCAATTATTCCAGTTACTATTAATGCAATTATGGGTAAGGTACCTACCAGAGGGGAGGACATTCTAATCTGGATTGTACAAAAGAATAAACCACCTTGAAGCAGTATTTCCCCACACAGGACCCCAAGATAAACATATAATTCTCACAATGAGCCTACCACTAGGGATGGTTTCCCAGGTAGATGAATGTGCTGCTGCAATATATACCATAAAACACCCTCAATAGCTGTTTTGCCTGAAGGGCTGAAAGAGATTCAAAATGAATACTGAGCTGCCCCTGCCCTAGACTTGTGGATGAAACTAATTGGCAGTTAGGCTACAGTCACTTCAATTATTTTAAGCTACATAAAAGGGGAAGCAGCTGCCTTGGCAGTACGCCAATGCCTCGCGCAGGTTCTGTTAGCGTATCAAGAGCATGAACTACCAAAAATTATTGTTGACACCTATACATCTGTAGGTCAAGATCATTTGGGAGCCAGACCAAATAAACCACAATTTAAAGGTAATTCTGAAAAGGATAACTTGAGACAGGCCCCAGAGTCTTCTAAAAAATGCTGGGGTAAACAAAAACAAAAAAATACAAAGTCACAAGGTTGATCTCCGCACCCGGAGTCTACTGAAAAGCGTTATAATCTGTGTAACTGTAAAACAATCAGTAGTCTCATAGGTATCAGTATACTGATACACATGCTTCCTGTTGCTTTCAGGATATAGCCGAAAGAGAGAGGAGCACGATCAGAGCGCAGATAAATAGAATATGTGAAACTGACAAAGTACTCGCAACGTTCATCTGAAATCATCATAAACAAGCATTGGCATAGCCAATAGGTCTCGCCTTTGGGACCTTATAATTGTTTAGACAGAGTAATTACCTTTGTTAATTTCTTTAAGCTGTGTTGTAGAGCATTGTGAATGTTGTGCAGCATGTTGAAAAGTTATAATAAAAACAGTCCTATAACCTTATTTGTCACCCTATATATAACCAATAAAACATTATATACAACTTAACTACTGTAGGAAGGTGGATACCTGACTATGGTTACCCCAGATTTTTTGCCTAGTGTTTAGCTGGTTTTCGACTTAGTTGGCCTGGGATCCTGCTAATCAGGGCCCCAGGCTATCTGCTCTCACTGTAAAATGGACTCCATGTACTTTAGGAACATACCTAATTGGATGTTGTGTCACCCTTGTGAGTCCCTGTATAGTGTACCAAAGGTAACCAGGGCATAGGTGCACCCAAGGCCTACCAGGGGCTGCAGCATATATTATGCTACCCCTGACTGGCTATCCAAACTGACACAACTGGCTGATCACTCAGCTGGGGCAAGGTTGTGTAACCACCCCTTGCTTAGGTATATTATTCCTATACCTACCATTATATATAGACACATATATACCTATATGTCACTCCTATGGCAGGACTTAACAATCCTGGAGGCAGAGTGCTTGGTTTTATGTGAGATGAGGCTCTAGCATGAGCTGAGCCTGTCTGCAGCTTTCGGAACCATGTCCTTATAGCTGTTCTATGATATAGCCATAGCATATACTCTTAAAAGCATTATAATCCTCGCGGTTAAATGCTAACTCTGGTTTGGCTTTATCAAAACATGTCGTGTAAGGTGTCATACGCTTTGCAATACTACCCCCTTGCCAGTTCTGGCGACGGGGGTAGCATTCCACCCTTCTGGGGGGAGAAGACATGTTGTTCCTGTTAATCCCGGTTAAAGATAACCAGAGCCTCAGCATCACAAAATGGATGCTGCTGCCACAGACACAAGTCTGACCTCCTGCTGCTGGGAGTCCTTCCAGCGAGGGAGGCTTGGACAATAGTTTTCCTGTCTTGGGAGGTGCTAGCACCACCCCAGATAGGCCATAGTGTATTGGGGCAGGGAGGGCTGAATGAAATGAGACACTGCCTGGGGCACACAAGGTGTCCCATGCATAGCCCGGTTCAAACCAGTTGCTGGGGCACTCCAGCCCCAGCTCTGGCATGAAACTGGACAAAGGGAAAGGGGTGTAACCACCCCCTTCCCTGGTCCCACCCATAGGAGGGACCTAGCAGGTAATCCAGCCCCTCAGATTAGTATATAGGTAGGAGCTGAGTCAAGAGACTTTAGATTTATCCTGAACTGAAACTTGAAACGAAACTCTGGACCTTCGATATTCTATTGCAACTAGAAGACTGAAGAATCTCCCTTGTGGTCAAGGAGTGACCACCCTGTGCAAACAGGCACCATCCAGCGATCTGCAGTTTACTTTGTCGACGCTCCCGCCGGAGCCCGAGCACAGAGTCCGACAAGAGCCAGACTTCCAGACTTCTTTGAGCCCGATCCACAGCCACAGCAAAGCTGAGACCCGTGGAGGCGACGAGAGACGTGGGACCGGCCATCTTGAAAAGCCTGCTCTTTGCTACTTGTGCAGCTTCTGAGGCACCCTCGAAGTTGTGCATTGGGGATTGAGAAGCCTCAGCCCGAGCACCTTTTGCACCGACGCACCGCCCTCCACACTCACCGAGTGCCGCGTGGGGCCTGCTTGTGCTTTTATGCTCGACGCGTCTGTCCGGTTACTAGCCCCTTGGCTAGTGGCCTCTGTGACGACGAACCTTCGAATCTGAACCGCCTGCCTGGCTGCTTCAGGTGGGCCCCTGCTTCCCTGCAAAGTAGAGGCCCCATAGACCTTGCTGGTCCAACCCGAAGCGAATATTCGATTCCTGCGTGGGTTGCATTTGCCAAGGCCTGTTGACTCCCATCCGGAAGCCGACGCCGCTGTAGTGTAGTTCCTATATTCCCAATAGGCTCTGCGCATTGGAATAATATCTTCAATAGTATAGACGTAGGACAGAGGTTAACTAGGTCTTCTACTGACGATATTAGACTTAAGTTTTGTGTGCCAGCTAGCTCAGAGTTCACTAGAAACTTTCTCGAATAGGCGAGGAGAATTTTAACCTCCCTGGATAGACAAGAAGGGATTTAGTTTCTGACAACCATAGAACATGACAACTTTGCTCTCCCTGATCAAGAGTATATCTCTAGAGTCGTGTGAAAACAAAAGACAGCTATTTTACTCAGTCAATACGTGCATACTTAGTTTCACCAGATTGTAGAGAAAAGAAGAGACGGGTGTTTTCAATAAAAGGTGTTATTTATTGATCAGTCTCTTTTCTCATACAAGAGAAATGAATCGCTACAATTGCAATACTTAGGGTTAAGTAGAATGCATATAGTAAAAGCAGGTTTATAAAATAATACTGTAAAAGCATTGATATGGTTTCTTAGCCATATGATACTTTAAAATGGATAAAAGATATACATACATATATACATTGACTAATCGTACTCAACTGGTGCTTCTAACTACGCCTACCCCGGTGTACCTGACCTAAGCCTAATACATGGGAGGGAGTAAGTAAGTAGCAGTTTAAGTTAAGTTTGTTTTGCCAAGAATCTGACTCAAGAATTCTCTGTAAGGGTTTAGTCAGTTCAGTACCTGGGATTTAGAAGGCTGGAGGGCTGGTATCTCTTTCTCAGGACTCGGTATCCCAGTCACCCGCGAAGGTGGGCTGGAAACGCTGGAGGCTGGATTTCTCGGCAAGAGAAAAGACAGCGTCTTCCTCGGTGCGTCAAAAGTGGAGGGGCAGCGTCCGTGGGCTCTCGCATCAGCTGGGCTCTCCGGCAAGTAGTCACTGCTCCAGGTTCATCACCACCGTGTCTTTGCTTAGGGCAGCGTTGGTATATTTATGCTGGGTTTGACGTAAGGATGGACATAAGACGTCAATAAAGATGTCACTAAGAACTGATCGTTCTTGCAGTGCTTTACAGGAGTTCTCGGACTAAATCAAAACATAGCAGGCGGGGATTTCCCAGGTTGCTGGAGGCTTGGATTTGTTTAAGAACTCAGTGTGCTTTCTAGGGGGCTGGAGGAATAGTGCTTGCTTAATGTGACAGCATGCGCTATGACTAATTTATGAAACGGGTTTCTGTGCCGTTGTATGGATATTAGTGATTTATAACCGGACAAGGGTCAGGAATAGGAGTATCGATACAGGTCCCTAGATAAACATACTACACCCACTCCACGCATTCATGTCCATAGTTACTAACCTAAGCAATAGTAAACATAACTAATAGTGCATGTGTATACCGAACCACCCTGTTGGACTTGGCCCGCAGGGCTGGTTCACCCCTGAACTTTTTGCCTTATGTGTGACCCTGTGTCAGTGATTTTTTTTGGGTCTCTGCGCACTTTCCCCTGGGTCCCAGAGTGAAAGTGCGTGCGTGTAGCATGGCTGGCCTGCCCTCCCATAGGAATGCATGGGGAATGTGTGTGTCCTTGGTAGTTCCTGATGCGTGGGGAGTGCAGGCCCGAGTTTAGTATGTATAAACTCGTGAGAGTGAATGCTGCGAGATGGTGTCTGCGGCATGTATGTGTCTAGAAGGGAAGTGCTACTTCTGGACATTGAGATATGTGTGCGTGTGCTGTGAGGGTGCTGGAGCGTGATTGGCTGGCATGCCAGGCTCCAGGAAGTCTGGATGGGTCTGCCCGGTGGTGAGTGGGAGATTAGCATGAGTGATGTGTGGGAGGAGTGTACCTGTGTCCTGGATGGGCTGGGTTTTCCCCACACAATGCTGGCTCCGCCCCCCTGTGGTGTGTCTAACGACCCTAGCCTCCCCAGTGAAAGAAATGGGTGGTTGGGCCATCAAGAGTGCTCCAGAACCAGCTGCAACTGGTTTTCCCCCCACCCTGCACTTTAGACAAAGGATTTGTTAGTATAAGAAGGGGCTGTGTCCCCTTGGAAAATGTTCTACTTTTGGATCCTGCCAGAGGGGGCTGTTGCTGCTGCTGGGGCCAGGAGGACCGCCACTTGGGGTGTCTCCCTGCCTGGAGACCCAGTGTGCTGGCTCTGGCCCAGCCTTGCCCCCCTGCCTGCCTCCAGCCCCTGCTGGAGCTTGTGCTGTGCCTACAGCACTGAGAGCGCTGCTCTCTGCCCTTCAGCGCTGGGGAGAGCTGAGATTCATTGCCTAGCGCTTGAGAGCGCTTTATTTGGCCCACAGCGCTGTGAGCGCTGGATCTTTTCCCCTGGCGCTTGGGAGCGCCTTTCTCTCGCTGCTAGCGCTTCAAGCGCTGTGAATTTGCTCATCGCGCTGAGAGCGCTGCTCTCCTGTCCGTGGCGCTTGAGAGTGCTTCATTGTGCCCGTTTTGAGGATTTCCTTGGAGGCCGGTGCCCACCCGGCATCTGATTGCCCCGTCCGTGATTTATTGGAATCACATGGGAGCCCGCCTGCCTGCCTAAAAGCGGGCCGCCGCGCTGCCCGCGGCGACCCGGAAGTGGTAATTGGCCCGGCCAATCCCAGCGCGGCCCAGAAAAGGCCGACCGGAAGTCCCGCCTCCTCAGCCGAGCCGGGAAGAGAGAAGCTGCCGGCCGGGTCCCCGAGGCTCCCCGAGTGGAGAGGAGAGCCCCGGGACGAGTGGAAAGGAGCCCCGCCGCGAGAGGAGCCGCCCTGCAGCCCAGACAGCCGGTGAGTGACTGCTCAGGGAGAGGGGGGCGTCGGGGCACATTGACGGTGCCCGCCCCTCCCCTCCAGTGCGAGGCTCACGGCGCCACATTTGTTTAGAGCCAGAGAGGCTCTTAGGGGGCATTTCTGGGCAATTCGAGTCCCCAAGAGGGGGACTCCAACCCGAGCCTGAGAGGCTCTTGCTGCCATTTGTCGTCCTGAGTCCCCAGAGGGGGGACTCCACCGAAGCGCCCCCACGTGTTCGAGGGTCCCCCGTGAGGGGCCCCGACGCCCACATCCTTGTTGAGGAGCCCAGAGAGGCTCCTGGGGGCCATTTGTTCTTTGAGCCCAGAGAGGCTCTGAGGGTGCCATTCCCTCGTTTTGGAGCCCAGAGAGGCTCCAGCCCTTTTGCGTTGTGAGCCCAGAGAGGCTCATTGCCCATTCTTGTGAAGAGCCTGAGAGAGGCTCAGGGCACCATTCCTTGTCCAGGAGCCCAGAGAGGCTCCGCAGTGCCACAGTGGTGGTTCTTGAGCCCAGAGAGGCTCCAACGTTGCCCTAACTTTCCCTGAACCAGTTGCCCAGCACTTTGTGGGCAACTGCTACGTTTAGGCCCTGACATTGGGACACAGGGACTGTCACAGGTGGTGACTGATCTAAGTTTTGCGCAATGTTATTGCTACACCTCTGAATGTTAATGCATCATGTGTTATGTTTTTACACCCCTACAGGAATTAAGATGTGTAGGTGGTTGTTTTTCTCCCTAGTACAGGTGGTGCTAGTGAGGTCCTGTTACCAGTGATTACTGGTTGTATGCTCTACTTTTATATAGTGTGCTACACTGATTTTACTTTCTAAAGTGCTATTTCTGAAAGTATTATTTCTAAAAGTGCTGATACCCCTGACAGTGGTCCAAGTGGCCCTGTCCTATGCAATATCCCTTGTAAATTCCGCCCGTGCCTGTTGGCACAGTGTAACAAGATGTGTGTTTTATCTGATGTATATTTATTATAATACAAAGGCTATTTTTATATAACCTTGTGTGGAGATTTCCTTTGTGGTGGGCCTTTAGTTGTTGCTGGGGTGCGTGCGCAAATACTTAACTTACATCGCCTCCAAGTTTAGCCTTGCTGCTCGCGCCACGTTACCTAGAGGGTGAGTAGGGGTTATCTTGGCGTGTAACTCCCTTGCCCTGACTTGGGAGTGGTGGTCTCTGACTGACTTTGGCGAAAGCCCTGGCCAGCCGGGGATCCCATTTCCAACATTGGCGGCAGCGGAGGGATAAGGATTTGTGTTTGCGTTGTACCACAGTAGCGGCTGGCCGCACTTCAAAGCTCTACATTTTTAGATAACCACATTTTGGGGATTATTGTGTTGGTAAAATTCCATTATTGCTTCTCCTGAAGAGTGTCATTTGATAATTGTGTTCAGTACATTTGTCCCCCGCCCTGCTTCCAGAGTTTGGTACCTGTGTCGCTTTTGGTCAGGTTGAGAAGTCAGGGGTGGTAGAAACTGCCTTACCGATCCGAGGGGAGGGTGTGTGTGGATGAATGGTGTGTTTTCCTGGACGCATGAGTGAGTTCTTTTTTAAGGAGAGTGTGGAAGTTTTGGAATTGTGTACTCCTACTTCAGATTGCAAGGTCCCTTGTGTTGCACGTGTCTGTGAGCATCCTGTCAAGATGGAATCTCCTTTTAACCTTTGTGGCCTGTTTAAGTACAGTGTGCATGAGTTGGTACGGTTATGTAAGGAGAGAGACATCCCAGTGAGTGAGTCAGACACCCAGTCCAAGCTTAGGGATAACATGATCCTGTGGCAGAAGAGTGACTGGGAGCGTGAGCACAGAGAGAGAGAGAGGGCCCGGGCCGCACACCAGGAGGGTGGTGGGTCTGAGGGGAGCCCTGAAGAGTCTGATGTGGAGAGTGAGTTTGACAGTGGATGGGCGCCAGCAGAGAGTGAGTACCCCCTAGATAGGGAGTCCCTTGCTGGGTCCAGTGTCAGATGTAGCACCCCATCCCTTTCCCTGTCCCCAGAGGAGTGGGTGGATAGGAGAGAAGAGAGGGAGCACCAGCTGGCCATGGAGAAGCTCCGGTTAGAGTATGCCAGAGAGATGGCGCAGCTGGGTGTGAATGAGCGGATTGCAGAGGCTGAGAGGGCCTTGGCCAGGGAGAAGATAGCCCTAGAGTGTAGGTTATCCCCTGACCGCAGTCATAATTTTCTGGATCCCCCAGGGAGGGTTGAGTCCAGTGGTGGCAGCTATTTAGATTCCAGTATAGGGAATCCCAGTCCCAGTTTCCCCAGTCTGGTACCTGTTTCCCCAGAAGAGGAGTTAAGGGTGAAATTCAGGGGCAGTAGGAAGCTGCCTCACTAGTCGTGGGAGAAGTTTGGGGATGAATGTCATGGAGCACTGTGGGCTTGGGTAGAGGTTCACACTGACTCTGATTTTGAAGTCTTGTTTGACCTTATTGTCAAAGAGCAGGTGCTCAGTGGTTGTTCGCCAGAGTTTCGCCAACACCTGTTGCAAGTTGGATTTACTGATCCAGAGTTACTTGCTGAGGAAGCAGACCGCTGGGAAAGGGCCAGAGGTTCTGTAGAGTCATTGGTGAGTGAGTCCAAAAGAAGTGGTTCAGGTATCTTCCAGCCCAGCGTGGTGGAAGAGGCTCAGTGTAGCCCAGCTAGGTCCCCGTATAGTGAGAAGGGTGTAGGGGCTGACTACCTGGCTCAGTGGAGCAGGAGTCAGTGGGTGGCTGAGAGCCCCCAGAGGCCCGAAGCCCTGTCTCAGAGCCTGGGTGGTTTCTTGAGGGAACACCAGGTTTGGGACCTAGGCTGTCCTGTTAGCCCACTTGAGGAAGATCTCCCAGTGAGTAGAGGACCTGGAGCGTCTGTAACCAGAGCTCCTGTGGTTCTAGAGGCTGGCAGTACCGCTCCGGTAGGGAGGGTACAGGAGTCCAGCGTGAGGAGTGATTGGGGGAGGAGTTTCCCAGTGGATGCACCAGTGGACCAGGGACTAGCCAGTTGGGCTAGATCTTCTTGGGGGGACCCGGGTGGTGCCACTTCTGGTCTGTGGGATCGTCACGCACTGTCAGGTGGACAGAGGGCGGGAGATCTGCGCCAGACAGACAGTCACACAACAGATGTGTCAGTTGTTAGCCTCAGGGGGATTGTGTATGAGTCCCCAGAAGTCCTGGAGTGCCAGGCAATTGTTCCACCGAAGGTTTTAGACCAGATGTTGGAAGGCCAGGTTCAGGTTCAGCCTGACCTGAAGGGTAGGATGACTGTAACCAGTGTCCTGACCGGTTCTTCTTCCAGAGGAACTTCTCCAGGTGGGAGAGGGCAGACCTCTGGAAGGGGGTGCAGAGGGTGGGAGAGCCCACCTCTGACCCCGGTGCAACCTGAGGGGTTAAACCCTAGGTTGGAATGGCGTTCTAGGTGTCCCCCTCGCACGGGGAGGAGGAACCCTAAAAGAAGAGGTAAGGGGAGGAGAGCCTTCCCTGAGACTCCTGGTCCGCCTGAGGTTGTAGACCCTAGGCTGGAGAACCAGTGGCAGTCTGGCCTTGTCTTGCAGACAGGAAGAGTGGAGAGTGGCTACTATGGGCCTGGGGTTACTACCCCCCACTTCGTGAGTAGGCAGGAGCCAGTGGCACCTGGGTGGCCTAGGGCCTGGTCCTGGCCGCGGACAGCTGAGGAGTACCAGTGGGGTAGCCAAGGCTGGTCCTTACAGTAGCTTTAGAAGGAACCCTAGGGGTTCACCGTGGCATAGAACAGGAGGGTGTCCCGGCAGTGGCGGGCCTGCGTCCGTGTTCTATCGCCCCAAGCAGGGAAGTCCATCACGGTGGTGATTGTTCTCCCCTGCGTTTTGGCAGGAAGGGGGTTGTGTTGGACTTGGCCCGCAGGGCTGGTTCACCCCTGAACTTTTTGCCTTATGTGTGACCCTGTGTCAGTGATTTTTTTGGGTCTCTGCGCACTTTCCCCTGGGTCCCAGAGTGAAAGTGCGTGCGTGTAGCATGGCTGGCCTGCCCTCCCATAGGAATGCATGGGGAATGTGTGTGTCCCTGGTAGTTCCTGATGCGTGGGGAGTGCAGGCCCGAGTTTAGTATGTATAAACTCGTGAGAGTGAATGCTGCGAGATGGTGTCTGCGGCATGTATGTGTCTAGAAGGGAAGTGCTACTTCTGGACATTGAGATATGTGTGCGTGTGCTGTGAGGGTGCTGGAGCGTGATTGGCTGGAGCTGGCTGGCACGCCAGGCTCCAGGAAGTCTGGATGGGTCTGCCCGGTGGTGAGTGGGAGATTAGCATGAGTGATGTGTGGGAGGAGTGTACCTGTGTCCTGGATGGGCTGGGTTTTCCCCACACAATGCTGGCTCCGCCCCCCTGTGGTGTGTCTAACGACCCTAGCCTCCCCAGTGAAAGAAATGGGTGGTTGGGCCATCAAGAGTGCTCCAGAACCAGCTGCAACTGGTTTTCCCCCCACCCTGCACTTTAGACAAAGGATTTGTTAGTATAAGAAGGGGCTGTGTCCCCTTGGAAAATGTTCTACTTTTGGATCCTGCCAGAGGGGGCTGTTGCTGCTGCTGGGGCCAGGAGGACCGCCACTTGGGGTGTCTCCCTGCCTGGAGACCCAGTGTGCTGGCTCTGGCCCAGCCTTGCCCCCCTGCCTGCCTCCAGCCCCTGCTGGAGCTTGTGCTGTGCCTACAGCACTGAGAGCGCTGCTCTCTGCCCTTCAGCGCTGGGGAGCGCTGAGATTCATTGCCTAGCGCTTGAGAGCGCTTTATTTGGCCCACAGCGCTGTGAGCGCTGGATCTTTTCCCCTGGCGCTTGGGAGCGCCTTTCTCTCGCTGCTAGCGTTTCGAGCGCTGTGAATTTGCTCATCGCGCTGAGAGCGCTGCTCTACTGTCCGTGGCGCTTGAGAGCGCTTCATTGTGCCCGTTTTGAGGATTTCCTTGGAGGCCGGTGCCCACCCGGCATCTGATTGCCCCGTCCGTAATTTATTGGAATCACATGGGAGCCCGCCTGCCTGCCTAAAAGCGGGCCGCCGCGCTGCCCGCGGCGACCCGGAAGTGGTAAGAGGCCCGGCCAATCCCAGCGCGGCCCAGAAAAGGCCGACCGGAAGTCCCGCCTCCTCAGCCGAGCCGGGAAGAGAGAAGCTGCCGGCCGGGTCCCCGAGGCTCCCCGAGTGGAGAGGAGAGCCCCGGGACGAGTGGAAAGGAGCCCCGCCGCGAGAGGAGCCGCCCTGCAGCCCAGACAGCCGGTGAGTGACTGCTCAGGGAGAGGGGGGCGTCGGGGCACATTGACGGTGCCCGCCCCTCCCCTCCAGTGCGAGGCTCACGGCGCCACATTTGTTTAGAGCCAGAGAGGCTCTTAGGGGGCATTTCTGGGCAATTCGAGTCCCCAAGAGGGGTCTCCAACCCGAGCCTGAGAGGCTCTTGCTGCCATTTGTCGTCCTGAGTCCCCAGAGGGGGGACTCCACCGAAGCGCCCCCACGTGTTCGAGGGTCCCCCGTGAGGGGCCCCGATGCCCACATCCTTGTTGAGGAGCCCAGAGAGGCTCCTGGGGGCCATTTGTTCTTTGAGCCCAGAGAGGCTCTGAGGGTGCCATTCCCTCGTTTTGGAGCCCAGAGAGGCTCCAGCCCTTTTGCGTTGTGAGCCCAGAGAGGCTCATTGCCCATTCTTGTGAAGAGCCTGAGAGAGGCTCAGGGCACCATTCCTTGTCCAGGAGCCCAGAGAGGCTCCGCAGTGCCACAGTGGTGGTTCTTGAGCCCAGAGAGGCTCCAACGTTGCCCTAACTTTCCCTGAACCAGTTGCCCAGCACTTTGTGGGCAACTGCTACGTTTAGGCCCTGACATTGGGACACAGGGACTGTCACAGGTGGTGACTGATCTAAGTTTTGCACAATGTTATTGCTACACCTCTGAATGTTAATGCATCATGTGTTATGTTTTTACACCCCTACAGGAATTAAGATGTGTAGGTGGTTGTTTTTCTCCCTAGTACAGGTGGTGCTAGTGAGGTCCTGTTACCAGTGATTACTGGTTGTATGCTCTACTTTTATATTGTGTGCTACACTGATTTTACTTTCTAAAGTGCTATTTCTGAAAGTATTATTTCTAAAAGTGCTGATACCCCTGACAGTGGTCCAAGTGGCCCTGTCCTGTGCAATATCCCTTGTAAATTCCGCCCGTGCCTGTTGGCACAGTGTAACAAGATGTGTGTTTTATCTGATGTATATTTATTATAATACAAAGGCTATTTTTATATAACCTTGTGTGGAGTTTTCCTTTGTGGTGGGCCTTTAGTTGTTGCTGGGGTGCGTGCACAAATACTTAACTTACATCGCCTCCAAGTTTAGCCTTGCTGCTCGCGCCACGTTACCTAGAGGGTGAGTAGGGGTTATCTTGGCGTGTAACTCCCTTGCCCTGACTTGGGAGTGGTGGTCTCTGACTGACTTTGGCGAAAGCCCTGGCCAGCCGGGGATCCCATTTCCAACACACCCCAAAATACATTTTTTGCATTTGAAAAATGGCATTGCGAAATACACGAAAATGAGTATAGGTACTGTATACATTCAAGCAGTGTAATCATTCAAGAAAAGATGCATATTTATATCAGCATGAATGATCTGCGAAAATAACACATGAAATGGCTCTTAATACAGAAAAAAAGTGCAAGACCACTCCATCACCTATAAATACAGTTACTTGTAAATATGCTAGAGGCTGAGGTAATGTATTGTCTCTAGAGTTCCTAAAAATAGAAACTCTGTTCTCTAAGAATAGTTCTACTTTAAGCAGAAGATAAGTGCCAAAAAGGGTAAATATTTTGGATTTGGGGAAAAAAGTTTCCGTTTTCAGGGGAAGAAGAAAAAATAGTTCCAAATAGTCTCAGTAGCTTTGTTTTTTAAAGCTGAAGGCCAAATTCAGAGTTCAGGGAACGCTGTGTGCTCGTTTGCTTAAAGTTATTCTTTTTGTTCGGGTGAAAACATCATATCAGACAGACTTTCAAAAAAACAGTTTACTGCCTCAGGTGAAAGTTCGACCAAGTTGGAGAATGTCGCTACCATGCAGTCGTGCGCATGATCGCTTACAATGATGTTTCGATCAGCATTGCTTACAGAAGGTCGTACCTGGTTGATGCTGCTCTCATCTTGTACTTCACTACCCTTCAATCGTAGTGGTGAAGTTTCCACGAATGCCGTCATCAGGATAGGTAACCGCTGGGGACAACACGATGCATGAGCCTTTACTGGACTCAACAAAGTATCCGTATCCAATGGTACTTCTGATTGTAGTGTAAGACAGGTGTCCAACACGCATTCTTCGCCGCATAGCATACATCTTAACACAGGTAAGACACAATTCTGCCATATGGGTCTGAATGAAAGAAACCAGGTCATATTCGGATCTCTTAGCCGGGCTAATCCAAGGACTTTAGTTATGCGGTCCCGATAGCGTATAGCTAGGATCGTTTCTTCCATTGTTGCTGGAGTCTTGTCTGTGACATGGCTTCCCATAACGAAGCAGGAGTAGCAAAAATAGGATGCCTGCTACGAGTCCTAACAGGAGTGGAAGTCCGCCAAAGACAGAATGGACAAAATTAGGAAAAATACCCAGGACTGCTTTGAATTGTGTTAATAGTCCCGAAAAAACAGTATTAAATACACTCGCGATACCATTCGTATCAGAAATATTTAAGATTTCGTTTAGCATTTCTGCGAAGTGTAGGGGGCAATTTGTTGATAATAATGTGTGTATCTCTGCCGTTGTCCTTGCAACTTGGAGATCATACTTTTCTTTTGATGACGTCAAGTGTACTGGCGTCTGTAGGAGCACAGTCTTCATTCTGCTTAAAGTATCAATTCGAATAGAAGAGATTTTTTAACTTGGCCAAATTTTTCCCTCCCTGTCTGGAGTGTCATTCGGAAACAATACTCGCTCACAGCAAGTGACCATGGAACTCACGCTTACTAGATAAGGTTTTCCTGGCAGCAAGCCACAACATCTGTGATCCACAATTAGAATGTAGCTCCCGTTAGAAAGCCGTCTAAAGAATGGCTCTATTCGCGTTGCAGGTGTGCCGAGCTGGTGACATGAAAGGTTATTTGAAGTCCCCTCACAGGCCCCATGTAAACTTATACCCTGACACAGAAGTATACCACTTAGTGATTTTTCACAATTATTACCACTAAGAAATACACTCTGTCCTTTTTTACTATAACATGTGTGTGTATAAGGTAGGTTCCATGTTGACTTAATGTATCCTTTACCCAACCTTTCATACTGGCCTGCCTGCATATATTTTTGGCAGTATCGAAATTGGAAAGTCGTTATCGGAATAGTTATGATTCCGTGTATTATCCATTCAATGACAGGTCGTTCTGACATTGTCAATAGTAATCTCTCAAGTTTTTCAATGCTCAGAATTGTATACTCTGCACCCTTTTGTGCCAAGCTGATTTGTGTATCAGTAAGGTTAAAGATAGTGAATAATGACGTTGTGTTGATTAAACGCCAAGGCACGTAGCCTGAACGCAGATTTTGTAACGTCCAGCCAAGCTGTACAATAGAACGCAATTGGGACTGACCGTGTTGTAACATCAGTAAGTCTTGATCTATTATATCGATTGCAGATGATACAATACTGTCCAGTGAATATATTCTGGAAGACCGTCATTAACCCATTGTCCACAACAGAAAGTGATTTTTCCAAATTAACACGGTCAATTTCCCGTATTTTCTCTGCTGTCTCAATTTGAGTTTCTTTCCAAGCTTCGTTGTAAGCTGCATATATAGAGACCGCTATGAAACGTTTTTGACGCTGTTTGCGTGGTCCCATAATCAAATCACGCAAGTCAGCACCTTCTTTAAGTAAAGTCAAGTATTGCTTAATTTCAACCAGTGTGGATGTTTGTAGCCATTCGAGGCAGAGTTTTCCTACACTGTATGTTGTTACAATCCCTGGATGTTGTCTCTGGGAGTATCTAGGGTCTGGCCTGGTCAATTTGAACCCCTGTATTTTGTTCAGGAATCTATCTTGACAGTTATTTGTGTCTGTGGGCCAGATCAACCATTTTTTCCAATCAGGATGTGTTCTGTTTTGGTTTAAAATATGGGATACGTCTATCTCAACATCTGTTGTGCTATTACTCTCATGTGTTGGCTTTGGAATAGACGGTTTGTTTAAGTCTTTAATTTTGGCTAGGCCAAGACAGGTTGTCTGTTGAATTGTGTCATTCAAGAATATAATTTGTTCTGGGATCACGCAGGCTCTAAATAATTATTCTAAACCTTGCACCTGCCAATCTTTTGTACCCCAGATTGTTTTCGTTTCAATATTATTGTTCCAGAAATCAAAACCAAATGTATTCATTTTTTCAAAAAATGTCTCTGAATAGATTAATTTTGTATTTGTAAGCATTGTTTTCATTCCTGTCTTATTTAACATTCTAAAATAAAATGTTTCTGCATTACTTGTGTTAAACCCTGAGAAGTATGGAAATTTATCATAAAATGTTTTTGAACTGCCTGTTGGTGGAGTTGCACAATGTTCCCATTGATTATAATTAAAAACATTTCTAGGTTGAGCAGATTTATGCAGATAATGGTTACCATAGTGGTTGTAACAGTACATCTGGTCATAATTAGATGAACCTTGTAAATAATCATGTTCTGTAAATTTAGCTGACATCACTAGGTCTGACATCATATCATTAATACTTTCAAAGTCCCAATCATCAGAGAATGTGCTCGGTTTTACAAAGTCACTTAATGAAACCTTAAATTGATAAGGATACTTCAAGGGCTCGACCGGGCCATAGATTTCGTAATCTGTTTTGTCCCATGCTACCCTACCGGGTATAGGATTGGCTGTGAAGTTTACTGAAGAAAGTTCTCGATGTGTGAAGACTTGTGTGGTTTCAGGACCAAGTTGATATTCTGACTTGCTGTGTCCATTGCAACATATTTTCCCTCAATGACATGTCTCAAGCATAGTACCATGATGAGCCAAAGTATGAGGATAAAAACACCTTGTGCCACCCAAAATTCAATCCAGGGAGAAATCAGATAGGTTTCTTGTAGTTGATGAAAGAGTTCTTTTGCTTTGTTTTTAAAAGTCTTTGATATTGTTGGCTGTTCCTTAGGTTCGCTCGGATCCTCAGAAAAATCATCGAGGTTGATGAAGTAGCCTAATGCAGTTCTGTCAATTTTTTCAATTGCTTCTGGATTCCTTTTTGCTTTTGGAATTTGCTTTGTTTCATTAGCATAGTCAGTGGTTACATCATTGTATATTGGTGTTTCTTGATGCATTATTGTGATTTGGGTTTCAAGAGGTTTAAGTTCCATGGCTTTGTTGCATAGTCCTTGTTGATTCACTGTAGGTTTGTCAAATGTGATTAGTCTCTCAGTTTGAACCTCTGGGTTTGTAGCAAACTTTGGTGTTCTGCTACTTCTTGGGAGTCCACTTGGCCTACTACTTATTATCGGCCACATGATTGTGGTTTAACCAGGTCGATGGATACAACTCGGTTCTCCTTTTTACCAGCAAGGGGCGGTAATACAACTGATCTTGTCCCGTTAATAGCCAAGACAGGTACTGCTTTTCTGTAAGAAGGCCCAAATTCCTTCTTCACCGCGATCTTCTCTCTGACCAGATCCCCGATTTTTGGAATCCAGACAGGCCTTGCTGGGACAGGTGGTTTCTCTTCAGTGGTTGTTGGCTGTTGTTTCAACTTTATGTTGCTCAGGTCTTTTCTTTTTTCGTTTAAGTCCTGTAAAATAGCCAAACGATCTTTGATATCAAAGCATTTTTCTTTCACCACTGAAGTTTGACTATCGAGGTCCTGGATTAGCATTCTAGTCCCGAACAATAGTTCGTACGGACTGAGACCTCTCAGAGAATTTCTTGGCAGATTGTTAAGACTACGTTGGACACTTGTTAAATGTTTGACCCACCCAGCCCCCGAACCTAATACCTTTGCCATTATAGATTGCTCTATGCCTTGGTTTTTTTCTTTACACCATCCCGTTTCCCTCAGGAAGGAAGGGACAAGAGTCCCGCAATGCAATGCCCATGCTGGCCATGCCCCCCCTATAAGCTCGAGAGCTAAAAGCAGGACTCTGGTCAGAATGTAGCATGCCCCTTGCGTATATGCCATTATAGACTCGCAAATCTTTTCATAACAGTTCAGACGTCAGCCGAGAGCTGGGGTCTACATTTTAAGTGAAGATAGTCTCTATATGTTAATATGACACATTATTCATACTGGGTATTTTATATTTATTGCTTAATCCCATCTTGAGCGAAATGCCATGGTAATACACCGTCTCTGTCGCCACTGCGATCTCTGTTGCAGTCTGGACAGTTTTTCGCAAAACTGTGATGTTGCAGGCTCATTCCTGGCCACCAGTATATTGATTGTAATTCTTCTAGAGAATCCTTATGCTTAAGGTGTCTAAGACCTTCACCCATATGTGCGTCTGCTATTAACAAGACTCTCCTGTTCGTGTTTGGAATTACTCTATCCCCCACTCCAGGGATTTGAGCAAAAGGAACGGAGTTTGCATCGATTATGTATGTATAATTGAGTGGATAGTTGATGGGTAGCGCTGAGCAGTCGCCTTTTGATGACGTTTTCACCGCCAGCATTGTTTCCCCGTCAATGTATTTTTCCGAACGCTTTTTTGTAGCTACGGAAGCCGATTTAGTTGCTTCCGCTGTGGCTGTCTCAGCCAATGAATTCCCTGCAACGTGAACGCCATCACGCTGATGACTCAGTGAGTGTATCACGTGAGTCTTTGGTAGTTCTTTCTGTAAAAGAATTACTTGTTCCCAAAGCGATTTTTGCTTGATTGTGGCACCTGTGTCATCTTTGTAACCGTTTTGAATCCATTTCTGTAAATCGTTATTGTATGATTTGACGCAGTAATATGAATCGCACACTATTAGTGTCGGGAATTCGCGATCGGCATTATCTAGCGCCATTTTTAACACTATTATTTCAGTTTGTTGTTCTGAATTATTTTCCACTGAGTGTGTTTTTGTTAACAGAGGTCTTAATTTACCTCCGCGCCACACGTTTTTTACAATCTCGCATGTGGAGTTATAGGCTTGCTTTCCCCAAACTGAGGGTTGAGCATGTCCGTCTGTATATATTACACAGGCGTACTGTCGTATGGGCAGAATGTCGATTGGCAGAGGATATTCTCTTTCATATTCTAGATTTTTCAATTTTTTCATGTTCGGTCCAAAGTAGTAATATACTTTGTCTGTAGCAAGGGAATTTTCCCATTGTATCCATTTTGGATTTAATGCCACGGTAGTTAGATTACATGGGCTTGTTAATGCCTCAAAGGCTGATTCTGCTGTTATACCAGTAATCCGTCTGCCTTGGGCCTGGGCTCTTTCTTTTGCTATAGCTGTTTGAACTGCATGTACAATGTTTTCCTTTATACTGAATGTTTTTTCAGCTTCTGTGTACAAATGTGATTTGTATGCTATTGGTACCGTTTCTCCCTCATTAGAGGTTAGGTATGTGAATCTGCATCTTCCTGGGATGACTCGAATCACAAGGTTGCGTGTGTTATCGCGTGTTTGCAGTTTTGTTTTAGCTAACATGTCTGTTTGTAATGATCTCAAAATTTCTGTGTGTTTTTGAGTCCAATTGATTGTTTTAAAATCTGGTCTTATTAGGTCATAGAGAGGTTTAACCCTCTCTGCATAATTTATAATATAAGTTCTTCCGAAATTCAGGAAACCTAGAATTGATTGTAAGTTTTTCAGCGTTCTTGGTGCTTGGATTACAGCACATTTCTCTAGGAAATTGTCAGCCAGGCTTTTGCCTTCACTTGATAATTCATATCCTAGAAACAGGACAGTTAGATGGGCAATTCTTGACTTTTTGAAGTTGAATTTGGTAACCCTCTGCTGCGAACCCAAGTATTATGGTGTTCACTCTTTTCAAGTGAGTATCCAAGTCATCATCTGTTAGATAGATGTCATCGACATAAGATAATGCCTCATCATCATATATTTGTAGTAACTCTGTTACTCTCGCTGAGAATAATCCTGGGCTGTTCTTGAACCCCTGTGGCAAACTACAGAAATTTTTTCTGCGAGCCATTTATTGAGAACGCAGTCAAATATCTGCTTTCAGGTGCTATATTTTGACAAAAGAATCCATTAGAGATGTCTAATGTTGTTTTGTATTTTTTGCGCACTATGCTATTCATTAGTGCTGCACTGTGTGAGTTTTGTACTGCAAAAGTTTTGCAACATGAGTTTAGATGTCTGTAGTCCAAAACTAGACAATATGAATCGTCTGGTTTGGAGACAGGAAACAAAGGATTGTTCATTTGTGAGGTGCAAGTTTCAATCACCCCCTGGTATTCAAGTTGATCTAAGATCTCCCTGACCTGTTTTTTAGCTTCTTGCTTAATTGGGTACTGCCTCTGTGCAGTTGGTTGAGATTTTAACTGGATTTTGTGAGGAGGAGAGTCCTCATCCCATCCCACATGGTTTTTATATAATGCAGGAGCTTGGGCTACTGCCCACTTTCTTGCAAGTGTATATTTTTTATGTATTGGAATGTGATTTGAGAAGGCAGGCATAATCATTTCTTCGCCATGAGGGCACTCCCTGACAAACTCCGGTGGCCAGTCTTTTTCAGCTAAAAGGATGTCATAGCCTTTGGAGAGATTATCCCAAAATAGACCCCTTATTTTCCTAGTCTTATCCCCCTCTATACGTAATGTTATTTCGTATATTTTATGAGGTTCGCTAACTCTGGTATCTGCAGTTTCCACCTGAATGTATTCATTCGTGTCCACTGTCTCCAGATGATTCATCAGGATCTTGCGAGCTATGCTCACTTCTGCTGCGCTGTCTAGCATTGTCTGACCCCACTCTCCGTTTTTCAGTTGTGTCCTCAGTATCCTCTGCATGTTTGATTACTTTAATACTGGCTACCTTCTTCTTTGGAAATTGTAACTTTTTACTTTGATGAGCAGGTTCCTTGTCTTTGGACTTGATGTGCTCTTCCCTGTGTTCTGACCGTCCTCTTCTTTCCGGTTTCTGCGAGGAAGTCTGAAAAGATCGAGAGGGACGTGTATCAATATCTTGATATCTATCAGGTTTCTTCAAATTATCCCTATTTCTAAGGTTGTATCTTTTCTCAGAGGGCTCCCTTTAGGGAGACTTGTGTCCTTGGTCCGGAGATCTCTCTCTCCGCTGAGGAGACCTTCCTCTGGACTGGAATCTTTTTTCTTTGGGAGTGGATTGTTTATTTCCATCCCAGCTCTTTTTTGGAATGTTTAGATTATTTTTAATAAATACCTTTTCAGGATTTTCAGTTAGTTGGGGTTTCACTGGTTACCCACCCAAACTATCTCTTCCTAGTTCTTCATAGGATTTTTCTATGATTCTGGCAAGTTCAAATGGTTGTTCTGCTATATCTGTTTCTTTCAACTTCTGGCGGATCGCTACAGATGCTGCTTCCCCTTTTATGTTGGCTAGTAATATAGCCGAGACCTGCTTGAAGTCTTTCAGTAATTTCATACCCAGAGTTAAAGCAGGTTCTGGACCGTATTCATTTTGAATCTGTCTTAGTACATCTGGTATTACCGCCATGGACGGAACACCATGTGTTTTTGTGTAAATGGAAGCAAAGACTGTGCCCCAAGTGTCACAGTCCTCCACATGTGGTGCGATCCCCATTGGAAGACAGATAGTCAGAATTATGTGTTTCTCAACAGGGGTAGTATCCGGAAATATCGCCTCTATTTGAGTGATTTTTTGTGCTAACCAGAATGGAATTTGTTCCCGTTTTGCGGGTACTTTACCTAGACAGGACTGTATGTTCTGTGGTGTGATTTTATTTGTGTTCCCCTGATGAGGGGTCAGCTGTGGAACATTAATAGTTGGTTGGACTGTTGAAGTCCGCATTACATATTGGACTAGTTGTCTATGTATTTTAAACAGTATTTTAAGCTGTGTTAAAAGTTCTGGTATAGACATTTTTTCAATGTCTGGATGTGGTCTGTAGCTGGCTAGAAGCAGCCACGTTGCTCCTGGTCTACCTAGTGGACCGAGCCTGGTGATGTGATTATTATGTTTTAGGGCGCCTTTAAACCAGAGGAGATGCTCTTGGTATTTTAATGGTATTTCCACCTCCTCGAAAGGAGTGTACTCATTCGGAGGTTCCTCTATTTTGTAATAGTGGAATTCCTTTGTTACAGCGTTTGCTGCTGGAAAGTTTATCCATGAATAGAATACCTCTGTCTGCTGATATTCATATTGCCTCAATTACGAATATGACTGTACCACCTCTCGATGTCAGTCCATTTTCTATAAGTTTTAAAGTTAGGGGACCGAGCCTGGTGATGTGATTATTATGTTTTAGGGCGCCTTTAAACCAGAGGAGATGCTCTTGGTATTTTAATGGTATTTCCACCTCCTCGAAAGGAGTGTACTCATTCGGAGGTTCCTCTATTTTGTAATAGTGGAATTCCTTTGTTACAGCGTTTGCTGCTGGAAAGTTTATCCATGAATAGAATACCCCTGTCTGCTGATATTCATGTGCCTCAATTACGAATATGACTGTACCACCTCTCGATGTCAGTCCATTTTCTATAAGTTTTAAAGTTATAGTTTTTCTTATGTTGACCGGGATGAGTATTGCGTCCGGGTCAGTTTGCAGGAGACTTGTGTCATCTGCTAGGAGTTGAGCTGCTATTCTAGCCGCCTCCCTTTCTCCTTCGCTGTCTGACATTTTACTGACAGGAAGGTTTTTTGTTGCAGATCAGGTTTCCAAGGAAACAAAGATTAGGTGAACAATATTTTGGAACACTGTATCCTTCAACGTTGAATAAACCAAAAACCATACATAGGAGTCTCCTCCTACTAAGTTTGGCGGATTTTAACCTTTGACCCACTCCAGACGTCTTTGGAGTATTTACGGGAGAAAGGGTCTATGTGAAAAAGCACGACTGAGTTACTCTAATGCCTTGCGTTAGATTTATCGCCTTACCAAACGTTGGGCGCCATGTAGTGTAGTTCCTATATTCCCAATAGGCTCTGCGCATTGGAATAATATCTTCCATAGTATAGACGTAGGACAGAGGTTAACTAGGTCTTCTACTGACGATATTAGACTTAAGTTTTGTGTGCCAGCTAGCTCAGAGTTCACTAGAAACTTTCTCGAATAGGCGAGGAGGATTTTAACCTCCCTGGATAGACCAGAAGGGATTTAGTTTCTGACAACCATAGAACATGACAACTTTGCTCTCCCTGATCAAGAGTATATCTCTAGAGTCGTGTGAAAACAAAAGACAGCTATTTTACTCAGTCAATACGTGCATACTTAGTTTCACCAGATTGTAGAGAAAAGAAGAGACGGGCGTTTTCAATAAAAGGTGTTATTTATTGATCAGTCTCTTTTCTCATACAAGAGAAATGAATCGCTACAATTGCAATACTTAGGGTTAAGTAGAATGCATATAGTAAAAGCAGGATTATAAAATAATACTGTAAAAGCATTGATATGGTTTCTTAGCCATATAATACTTTAAAATGGATAAAAGATATACATACATATATACATTGACTAATCGTACTCAACTGTGCTTCTAACTACGCCTACCCCGGTGTGCCTGACCTAAGCCTAATACATGGGAGGGAGTAAGTAAGTAGCAGATTAAGTTAAGTTTGTTTTGCCAAGAATCTGACTCAAGAATTCTCTGTAAGGGTTTAGTCAGTTCAGTACCTGGGATTTAGAAGGCTGGAGGGCTGGTATCTCTTTCTCAGGACTCGGTATCCCAGTCACCCGCGAAGGTGGGCTGGAAACGCTGGAGGCTGGATTTCTCGGCAAGAGAAAAGACAGCGTCTTCCTCAGCGCGTGTCAGGAATCTCAGAATTGCCGTCATTAGTGCTTCTAAACGATGTACTAGAAGACGCTCTTTGTCTAAACCCAATAGTGTAGGAGTGTGGTTTCCTTATTCACCCATTCTGATTCCCTCGCAAGATGGCCGCCGTAAGTGCCGTTCAGCGCCACAGAAGGTTAATGCAGTCTAGTGTACCTGGAACGTTTGTGCGCTACTAACTGCGCACTTCATCAACGTTTCGTCCAGAGTCAGTCAGGTTTTCCGTTTCTCCGTGTCACTGATTAATGACAGGAGGTAACGGAATTTCTCGAAGAGTTAAAGAGAGAGAACAAGTTCAGAGTATTCTCAGCAAGTGTCCTTGAGACTTCGGAGTGAGTCGTCGAGTTCGTCATGAAGTAAGAGTTTCCACAGCATTTCACAGTGTCTCAGAGAAGTTTCTTCAATCATTCTGACAGACACTATAACCAGTAATTCCTGAATGTCGAGAGCAGAGCTTCCGAGGAAAAGTCTACAGCTCATCAGAAGGCGAGAACGTGAACTGAATAAAAGACAGTAAGACTTTTGCACCTGAAGATAAGCAATATTCCTTGCTCCCTAACTGATTCCTCATTGCGCTTTCCCTTGCTTTTTCCTTTCCCTCTTCCCTTCCTCTATCCTTTTTGCGCGCTACATGAGAACCTTTGGAGTCAAGTTTGTACATTGCTTGCATTGAACCTCAGAACCTGAAGAACCCCGTATGAAAGTATCTACAGGAGAGTTACAGGTACAGACCATTTAGAACTTATACTAGCGTCAGAAAGAAGGTAGATTAGATTAAGCCCTGACCTAATTCCCTTTTATTACAGCACTACTCCTCCTGTAGAAAACACTATCAATAGAAGAGAAGAATTGCCTAGAGAACTCCTGGTAGGATCAGCTTCAGTTATTTCATAGAGTCGAAAGTATAGAGAAAGGTGTGGTCTTATGTTTCTCCCCTGTTCTGTGCATTAGGTACTCCAGAAGAAGGGTCGCAAGGTGCACATATCAACCTGTGACGATCTAGAGGGTACCAGCGGTTGTCAAGGTTTTCTCTTCTCTGTCCACTTCCCCTTTTCCCCCTTGCTAGTGTATCTGCTTTTTAGCGGAGCCACTGGGAGGTGGGCATTTGGGACCAGCATCATACTGCTCCTGCGAAGGTTCTGGAAACTTCTGACAGATTGAAGTGCCCACGTTAACTTCTTCGCCTGAGTAGTATGGCTGAAGGAATGGATTTAAAGGCCCTGGGAAATATCTTGGAAGGGATTCAAAGGGAAATTATTGCTGTCCGGGATGAGAGTAAAAATCTAAAACAGGAATTAGTGGCCTCTCGTCAAGAGACCAGAGTGTTAGCACAGAAGGTAGATGATTTAACCTTGGGAAATCCCGTCCAGAGCCCGTCAACACCTAGTTCTAGTCTTCCACTCACAGACCCTAAGGCGGTAACACAGGTCATTCACTCAGTCTCTCCGTTAATCCCTTTGGCGGCTCCGGAAAGGTTTTCAGGGGACCCCCAGAAAGCGCAGATTTTTTTGACACAGTGTTCTTTACATTTTATGTGTCGTCCCACCCTTTTCCCAGATGCACAGTCTAGAGTGGCCTTTATTTTATCCTATTTGAGTGGCGATGCAGCTAATTGGGCTATGCCATTGGTCAGTAAAGATGATCCTTTACTATGTGATTTTGCCAAATTCAAGAGTGAATTCCTTAGAATTTTTGACAGGAGAAGGGTTTCCCAGGCTACCGACAATGAATTATTGGAATTGCGCCAAGGATTTAATTACTTATCTTACCCAATTTAACAAACTCATTTTGGAAACCAATTGGCCCGAGGAGAAAAGAACTGCCCTGTTCTATCGGGGATTAAGAGATGAGATCAAAGATGTTTTAGCACAAGTCCCGAATCGTCCTACGGAATTAACTGCTTTGGTGGATCTTGTGTTGGAGTTAGATTTTAGAAGTTCTGAACGCAAAGGAGAAAAGAAGAAGGATTGGAGGATGCCTTTTCCCAGATTTGACCGGATGAGAAGTGAGAAAGGTACTGGAGCCAGTAATGAGAGCGAACCTATGCAAATTGGAGCCGTGCGAGGTCCTTTAAGTCAGGAAGAAAAGGAACAGCGACGTCAAAAGAAATTGTGTTTGTACTGTGGAGGTTCCGGGCATTTTGTGAAAGAATGCCCCAAACGTCCAAAGACCCCGTTGAAGGGAAACGAGTCAGGCCATCAGTAGGCGGAGTCGCTCTGGTGGTACAAGATGAGAAGACGGCTCCTATGTCCCATGTAATCTTGAACACTTTACAGACTATGACCCCACATGTGATACTTCACATGACAATTAAGTTTCGGGAACATCAAATCACTGGAGTAGCTATCATGCTAGATTCTGGAGCAACGGGCAATTTTTGCGACATAAAATATGCTCACAGAATGGGAATCCAAGCCATCCGGAAAAAGAAAAAAGAACCAGTACGGGCAGTAGACGGTACCAATTTGTCTTATGGTCCTATCACTAGTCACACAGAAGAATTGGAATTAGTTCAAGAAGATGGACACCGAGAAGTGTTGCAATTCAATTTGATCGATGCCCCGCAGTTTCAGTTAATTCTGGGACTGCCTTGGCTGGCAACGCACAATCCTGCTATTGACTGGGAGAATCGGACGGTGAACATGCTATCAGACTATTGTCGGGATCATTGTTATCATACCGAAAGAACCATCTCCGAACCTACAATTGCATCTCTGTTGTCTTTTGGGGGACAATCCATTGGGGTCATCCATTGTGAGGAGATTCCGAAGCAATATCAAGATTTTGAGACAGTGTTTAGTGAACAAGAAGCCGAAGTATTACCACCTCATCGGGTTTATGACTGTACTATCGATCTGGAACCGGGAGCTAGTCTTCCGTGCAGTCGTATTTATGCCCTGACTGAGGCGGAGAATGTTCATTTGAAAGAATACTTGGACCGTTATCTGGCTAACGGTTTCATCCGACCATCGCAATCGCCAGTATCTTCACCGCTCTTTTTCATACCTAAGAAGGAAGTTTAAGGACGTGCATTGATTATAGAGCATTAAATCAAGTGACCATCAAGAACCGCTATCCTTTACCACTGATCTCAGTGTTATTAGATCAAATCAAGGAAGCTCAAGTGTTCACTAAACTTGATCTGCGTGGTGCTTACCATCTCATCCGCATGAAGGAAGGACACGAATGGAAGACTGCCTTCCGCACCAAATTCGGACTTTTTGAATATTGTGTAATGCCCTTCGGGTTGTGTAATGCACCTGCAGTGTTTCAACACTTTATTAATGACGTGATGGGAGATTTGATAGACAAGATCGCGATTATCTACCTAGATGACATTTTGATTTACTCTAAAGATGTACAAGACCATACTAAGCATGTCAGAGAGGTGTTGGAGAGACTGCAGAACCATCGGTTATTTGTGAAGTTGGAGAAGTGTATTTTCCATGCCACCAAGGTGGAATTTTTGGGATTTGTCCTTTCCCCTCATGGGGTTACAATGGATCCTGGAAAGGTGCTTGCCGTGAAAACCTGGCCGTCTCCTCGGATTGTTAAAGAAATTCAGAGATTTCTGGGATTCGCCAACTTCTATCGGCGCTTTATCCAGGGGTTCTCACAGCTAATTGCACCAATTACTCGCTTACTGAGAAAAGGGGTCAAGTTTGAGTGGTCCGCGGAGGCAGAGCAAGCCTTTATTGACCTCAAGAGTCAATTTGTGACAGCACCCATCCTGTTACATGCAGATCCTGAAGAACCCTTCTTCGTGGAGGCTGATGCTTCTGATCAAGCCATTAGAGGGGTCCTGTCGCAACGTCATCGCAAGACGGGCCAACTCCATCCGGTGGCCTATCGCTCTAGAAAATTGAATGTGGCTGAACTGAATTACACAATCGCTGAAAAAGAACTCTTAGCTGTAAAAGATGCATTCGAAGATTGGAGGCATTACCTGTTGGGTGCTAAACACACAGTCACAGTGTTCACGGATCACAAGAATCTCCAATTTCTCAAATCTGCTAAGACCCTTACTCCTCGACAACTACGTTGGTCCCTTTATTTCGCAGATTTTGATTTTGTGATCACATATCGTCCTGGTACCAAAAATGGCAAAGCAGATGCATTATCCCGTCTGGATACTGAAGACTTTGAACATCCAGTAGTTCCACAACCAATAATCCCTGAAGACAAAATTGTATGCACCATCTCGTTTGAAAACTTTCAGGAGGAAGTCCGGAAGAGTCTGTCTAGAGAGGAAATCCAGCAGTGGGTTCAACAAGGAGAGGAAAGACGTGAACATCAGCAGCTGCCCTATTTTAAGGAAGCATTGTATTTGCCTACATCAGCACTCCAGCAGAGGGCTTTGCAAAGTTGTCATGATCATCCACTGGCCGGACATAAAGGAATCTCTAAAACCTTGGATCTGGTGCAACGTTATTTCTGGTGGCCTGGGTTGTCCTCTCATGTCAAACAATATGTACAATCCTGTGAGTTATGTGCTAGGGGAAAACCTACCAGGCAAGCCCCTCAGGGACTTTTACAGCCCCTTCCAACACCGAACCATCCTTGGCATACTATTTCAATGGATTTAATTGTGGATTTACCCTTGAGTAAAGGTTTTGACACCATTTTGGTGATAGTGGATACTTTCACCAAAATGAGCCACTTTGTTCCTATGTCAGGTACTCCTACAGCCCCTGAGTTAGCTAGAGTTTTTGGAGAAAGCATAGTGAGACTTCATGGAGTGCCCAAGGTAGTAGTATCTGATTGAGGACCTCAGTTTATTTCCCATTTTTGGCAGGCTTACCTCAAGGGGTTAGGGATAGAGAGTAGACAGTCTACTAGTTATCATCCTGAGTCAGATGGTCAGACGGAAAGGGTCAATCAAGAGTTAGAACAGTATCTTCGTCTGTTCCTTATTGATCCGGGGGGAGAGTGGGCAGAGAAACTGTGGATGGCGGAGTTTGCTTGTAATAACGCAAGGAGTTCCTCTACCGGTTACTCCCCGTTTTACTTGAACTTCGGTCGTCACCCTAACCATTTGGTTACACAAGAAGATTTGAAGGTGCCTGCAGTCCAAAATTTGATGACGGATTTAGCATCCCTTCATAAATCTGCAGAGTAGAATTTACTCAAGGCAAAAAGATCATATAAAGAGTGTGCAGATCGACATCGGAGGGCTGCCCCGAAGTATCAAGTGGGAGATCAGGTGTGGTTGTCCACTAAGAATTTGCATTTGAAGGGAAACAGGAAGTTTCAACCTAGGTTTGTGGGTCCATATTCCATTGAGAAGGTGATGGGGCCGGTCACAGTCAGGTTGAAGTTACCAGCTAAAATAGGTATCCACCCAGTATTTCATGTCTCTTTATTGAAGAAAACAAGTTCCCAAATGAGATTAAGTAAACCTCCAGATCCACTAAGGGTCCTGGGACATCCTGAATATGAAGTTAAAGACATCCTTGATTCCAAGTTAAAAAGAGGCAAACTCTTTTATCTTGTAGACTGGAAAGGTTATGGCCCTGAAGAGAGGACTTGGGAACCAGTGTCTAATATTCATGCCCCTCGGTTAATACGAAGATTTCATGCACAGAAACCATTCAAACCTGGACCGATAAATCGGTCTTTGAGAGGGGGTACTGTCAGGAATCTCAGAATTGCCGTCATTAGTGCTTCTAAACGATGTACTAGAAGACGCTCTTTGTCTAAACCCAATAGTGTAGGAGTGTGGTTTCCTTATTCACCCATTCTGATTCCCTCGCAAGATGGCCGCCGTAAGTGCCGTTCAGCGCCACAGAAGGTTAATGCAGTCTAGTGTACCTGGAACGTTCGTGCGCTACTAACTGCGCACTTCATCAACGTTTCGTCCAAAATCAGTCAGGTTTTCCGTTTCTCCGTGTCAATGATTAATGACAGGAGGTAACGGAATTTCTCGAAGAGTTAAAGAGAGAGAACAAGTTCAGAGTATTCTCAGCAAGTGTCCTTGAGACTTCGGAGTGAGTCGTCGAGTTCGTCATGAAGTAAGAGTTTCCACAGCATTTCACAGTGTCTCAGAGAAGTTTCTTCAATCATTCTGACAGACACTATAACCAGTAATTCCTGAATGTCGAGAGCAGAGCTTCCGAGGAAAAGTCTACAGCTCATCAGAAGGCGAGAACGTGAACTGAATAAAAGACAGTAAGACTTTTGCACCTGAAGATAAGCAATATTTCTTGCTCCCTAACTGATTCCTCATTGCGCTTTCCCTTGCTTTTTCCTTTCCCTCTTCCCTTCCTCTATCCTTTTTGCGCGCTACATGAGAACCTTTGGAGTCAAGTTTGTACATTGCTTGCATTGAACTACAGAACCTGAAGAACCCCGTATGAAAGTATCTACAGGAGAGTTACAGGTACAGACCATTTAGAACTTATACTAGCGTCAGAAAGAAGGTAGATTAGATTAAGCCCTGACCTAATTCCCTTTTATTACACCACTACTCCTCCTGTAGAAAACACTATCGATAGAAGAGAAGAATTGCCTAGAGAACTCCTGGTAGGATCAGCTTCAGTTATTTCATAGAGTCGAAAGTATAGAGAAAGGTGTGGTCTTATGTTTCTCCCCTGTTCTGTGCATTAGGTACTCCAGAAGAAGGGTCGCAAGGTGCACATATCAACCTGTGACGATCTAGAGGGTACCAGCGGTTGTCAAGGTTTTCTCTTCTCTGTCCACTTCCCCTTTTCCCCCTTGCTAGTGTATCTGCTTTTTAGCGGAGCCACTGGGAGGTGGGCATTTGGGACCAGCATCATACTGCTCCTGCGAAGGTTCTGGAAACTTCTGACAGCGCGTCAAAAGGGGAGGGGCAGCGTCCGTGGGCTCTCGCATCAGCTGGGCTCTCCGGCAAGTAGTCACTGCTCCAGGTTCATCACCACCGTGTCTTTGCTTAGGGCAGCGTTGGTATATTTATACCTGAGAGGTGCTGGGTTTGACGTAAGGATGGACATAAGACGTCAATAAAGATGTCACTAAGAACTGATCGTTCTTGCGGTGCTTTACAGGAGTTCTCGGACTAAATCAAAACATAGCTGGCGGGGATTTCCCAGGTTGCTGGAGGCTTGGATTTGTTTAAGAACTCGGTGCGCTTTCTAGGGGGCTGGAGGAATAGTGCTTGCTTAATGTGACAGCATGCGCTATGACTAATTTATGAAACGGGTTTCTGTGCCGTTGTATGGATATTAGTGATTTATAACCGGACAAGGGTCAGGAATAGGAGTATCGATACAGGTCCCTAGATAAACATACTACACCGCCAACAGCGAGATCCTTCGTGGGACAGTCCGTATCCAGCTCCTGGTCGTCGTCGATGCCTCCTGGTCCACGTGGCTGCAGAGTCAAGCTTCACGATATCACCTGATTGCTTCGCGACATCGCCTGGTTCCTTCCTGGTCACTGGCTAGTGACCCACACTCTGTCCCATCTGCTTTCAGGTACTCTTCATCCTCGAGCCACCCTAGGATCCAACCGTACACTTCTCTCCTGGTCGCCTGCAGCATCTTTTTACAGGTCTCCATAGGAATCGGCGACGAAACCCGACACAACTTGACACCTATTCACCCGGCTCCTGTGGGTGAGGTAACGCGGGCACTCCGGTGCTCCTGTAGGTATTGACTATCCTAGTGTCCTAGTTTTCAGTGGCTTTCTCCTAGTACATCCGGAAGTGTCCTAAAAAAACTAGTTTCAAAACTCTTACGTTCCCATTGTTTCCCTATGGTAACTCGCGTGAGTTAATAGACACTGCACACGCATCCCGTGGGCCTCCTGCTCCCTAACTCTTTTTAGCTTAGCGTAGCCCCAGCGATTCCCTAGGCCCTAGGCCCTAGGCCTATCCTGTGTTCGTGACATGGTTCTTATACCACTATTTTAGTATATGGTTTTACGTGCCCCTAGGGCTCTACTGTATATTTTGCAACTTACTGTATGATAATTAAGTATCTTGTTATGTGCTTTGTCCTCTGACCTCATAAAGAGCTCAGAGGGGTTGTGTTAGTAAAAAAATACATATATATTTTATATATAACCTGTGTGGTGTCCTTTCATTTGGTATTCAAGGGGTTACATATGGTAAAACAGCTTGCTTCACATGCTCTCTGAACTTTTAGCCTAAGACTGCTTTGTCCATGCTACCACTAGGATAGCTGGTCTATAAGGTTGACTTTACAACCATCACCATAAGGGTTGTTTGGACTGGTGCAAGGTGCTCACTAGAATAGTGAACATCATATACCAGGCCAACTTCTCACATTGGTGGGTAGTGGTTGGGATTTGAGCTTGCTGTTGTTTTACCAGTTGTAATCTTTGAGATATCATTTGAAAGATCACATTAGCTACCAAAGGTACATATAACAAGACTTAGAATACATAAGTTCTACTGAACTTAGTTGTAGTAGACCAAAGGGCCTAGCACACCCTGACTATAACTCCTAGTGAGGTTTAGTAGAAAACACTTAGAGTAGGTAGGTGCACACACCACACCTCACTAGATCATGTCTACCACAGGTGAGCCCTTACTATAAGTCTCGCCAGAGCAGCGCATGCGCTGGCTCAGGCGAGATCTAAAATGGAAGAGGAGAGAGCCCGCTGCAAGATGGCCGCACTTTAGTGCAGCTCTGCCGGCCAAGTTTAAAATGCTACAATTATCCTGTACACCGATGCCAATCCTTACTCGAAATACAGTGTAAGGTTGAGAGGATTTAGAGCAAAGGGATTAAGATCCAGCGTGCAATTCTGGACCGACAGAGACTGCTGCTAGGGTTGGTGGCAACAGGTGCCTGCTGAGCAGTGCTGCTGAGGGCGAGGCCAGCGGAGCAGAGTGTGGAAGACGGTGATGCGACCAACAAATCAGCCCTCGTATGATGTATTGTGCTACGTCCCGTAAAGGATTGTGCAGATTTAAATATGACTGGGGCGGATCCGTACTCCCCCCCTGGTGACCGAAGGCAAGGATCAGGGCAAGCACTGCCGGTAGTAAAGGCCTAATTTTTTTAATACAATACTGGCACGTGTCGGGAACTGATATATTGTAGGAGGCATTTATGGTAACTGTACAAGTAGTCTGCATTGGCAAACAGGGAGGAATACTGAGGGACATATGCCAGCAACTGCAGGGGCTGGAACGGGACATTCAGGGCTTGAAGAGACGCTATGAGGAGATACCTACACAAGAGACTCAAGCAGACATTAGGGATTAAATGTCAGCTTACCAGGAAATAGCAGACCGGGAAATCTGTATGCGCCACGCATGACAGTGTAGCGGGGTGGATGAATGGATACGTAAGGGACTCCCTCCTCTCGAATAGTGGACCGTTGATTCTGATGATGCCCCCTCTCTCCCACCTAAGCAGAGCGAATGGAAAGACGATAAACTACACCTATGGGACACACAAGAGGAAGATTTCGGACTCGGCTCCTTTAATTGGATGTACGGTGCCGAAGAGGAAGGTCCACCCCCGAATAACACGCTGGTGGTCAGATTGGCCAAAAAGGAGGAAGGAGAAGGCCTGGCGTGTGACATCACCCCGGAGGAGTTGGCCATGGAGAGCGTAGTAGGAAGAGAGTACGAAGATTACCGGAGCCGTGAGGTGAGCGGAATTCAGGAGGCGGAAGGAGAAGGGTTGCCGAACCGAGAGACGAGCTGCTTTGGCGAGAGTGTTGGAGCGCCAGGAGGCCAAAGTCCCGACGAGCCGCCAGGCCACGCTCCTGGAGGAGTGTGGCTTCAGCAGGTACGTCAGTGGGTTACAGGTTGGGTGGGGAGGCGGGGTGACTCGTCTCGTTAGTAGATACCCGACTGTTATAACCTCCGACTACCTTGTAAATACCCTTTCCGTCCTTCCCCTGTACCTTCCCCAAAACACGCTTTCCTCACTACTTCTCCCCTTTGCACCGCCCGTGTAGATAAAAGTTGTACAAAACACTAAATCAGCGGTGCTCTTCTCACCCCCTGGTTCCCCACGGGCAGTAAAACACAGAGGACGGTGTCCTGTCTCTTTGAATTGTTTTCTTTCCGCATGCTCTATCGGGACGAAGTGGAAGAGGACTTCACCGAGACCAGAGCAAGACCAAGACAGACGCCCAGAAGGGGGAACCTCTCACCACGGATCACGCTGCCTTTTCCCGGGAGAGACTCTCCACAAGGAGCAAAAGAACCTTTACCAAAATAAAACCTTACTTAGCAAGATCTAGTCTCCGAGCCCTCACTTCAAACCCGCCACAACTGGTGTCAGAAGTGGGATCTGTCACTTCCATCCCATCACTCAAGATGGCCCAGATCATTCAACATTTAATAAAGGGGCAGGAGAAGTTGGAATGGGCCATAGAACGTCAGATGATGTCGGCCGATGCAGACCGAGAAGTCTTCAAAAACACCATAGCAGCACAAATAGAGGGGCTACAAAAAGTGATACAGGTTCCTGGGGCTCCTCCGTTGGTAGAAAGAAGAGTGCCAGTACCTCACCCATCAGGAGTGTCCCTGCAAAAATATGTAGCTGGGGAGGACCCGGATGCTCTCATGACTACTTTTGAAAGGGCAGCGCGGGCCTGCGGATGGCCCGAGGAAAAGTGGCCTTTCTTTCTCGCCCCATTGTTGTCAGGCGAGACTCAAGCGGCCTACCAGGTCGCTAGCGCAGCTGGGGATACTCCTTACCAGGATATAAAAGCCATAATCGAGGTATAGAGGGGCGGAGCTAGCCTGCAACGGAGATGGCCGCTTGAGCCATCGGCTCCTCCGCCGCATTTCATATCCTGATAAAATATCCTGAGTTGCCGGTGCCAAACTGCCTGCGAACGCTGGCAAATCGTGTCGGAACATTGGGGGCACACGAGAGACGTTCCGCGCTCCGACCTGACGGCGGGAGGCGCTCCTGAGGGCCTGGGCAAGCTCCGGAAGGGACCGACTGCTACGCTACTCCCCGGGCTTTGAAGACGACGATGGGCCTGCGCTGGTGAGCCCCACGGCTGCCGTCGCCCGGGGGTGCTTGGACGTTGGGATACCTGACCCGGAGCCGTAAAGAGAGCAATCGGCGCCCCTGGTGAGGAGTCTCGGGAAGAGGGGCCGGACTGTGTGTGCCGCACGGGCCCGCTGCACCGTATCGAGCGCACCGCTTAATTTAGCCCCCGGCTCCGTTTGGGCCTCTGGACCTCCAACACACGGCGGTGCCGGCGGAAAAAGACCCCTGAGACGCCGCGGCGAAAATACTAAGCTTACATATATGGGCCCTGATTGAACACTCTGGACTAAGTGGGGAGCGCAGTGAATACATCGGCCTAGCACTGAAAGGAGGAGGCGTGAGGCGGGGGATCCCCCCGTCCTCCGTCCTTAGCTCACAGATCCTGTCGCATGTCCTGTTTTTCCGCCACAAATCAGTGTCTATGAACAGTACTGCAGCCCGATGGAGCAATCCCGAGAATTTCCCGACATTTTGGAGTGGAGTAATGTCGAGGTTTGATCTTGAATCCTGCCCCTGTCTGAAGCCGGGGTCTAGAGTGCTGCCCTGCCGGGTCCCAATCGAACGACAGCGGACTGGAGAGGGCGGCTGGGTCCGGTCGGTTGGCCTTGCAGCATCTTTTAGTCTGCTTTGTAGCCCATTTGCTGCCCAGTTTCGTACTGAAGGTGGGGAGACGTGTGACGCCCCAGGCGGTGTGGCGGAGGTCCCGGACCCGGAGACCTAGTGTTCGCCTCGCTGGTGCCTTTGTGTGCGAAACGTGGCAGGGCCGACTGAGTGCGGCCCGACATTGCGAACTGTGCTGGCAGCCCTCGAGGCACTTCTAGTGACAACGGAGGCCTGGGTCTGTAAATTGACGTCGGCGGCAGATGGCATTCGGCGATTGGAACCGGACCCTGATTCATCGCACGGGACTCGATGTGTGACCCTATTCTCGACAGACACCCCGGCGGCGCAATTAGACCCTGTACAAGGAGACGTGTTTACCCCCACAGAAGTGGGACTGCTTGATCATGCTGCGTTCTGTGTATCGACTGTGGGGCTTGACTCATTGGATTCGCTATCTGTGGACCCTCTAACTGCTATTCCCATTCTGGTAACTTCATATCGAGACTGTGGACTGAGTTGGACTGTGTCGCACCCCCTTCCCGATTTTTTGTTTTGCCTTTATTCGTTTCTATGGCCTTTTTCTTTTTCGTTCTTTTCCTTTTCTTTCTCTTGTTTCCTATTTCTCGGGTCAGTGTTATGGGTTCATTTTTGTGTTTATTATTGATCCTTCTTTATTTGTGCCATTACTTCTAGGGTACTATTCTATCGTTGGGCGAGCGCTTCACCTGTGCGAACTGTGATTGAATGCTTTCTTATCCTGAATCATATGCCTTTGCGTCATTATTTTAACTGCGATCGTTCTAATTGTGGTTGTCTTTCTACTTGGCAAGCCCTTCATATGACGTTGTATTATTGTATGGCGCCTGATCCTCATTTCTTATGTTATAAAATGGAGCCTTTTGAATACTGTACTTTAGTTGGTGCACTCGATGGCACGTTCTTAATCGAATCTGTGGTGCTTCCGCTTCACGGACTGCTGAGTCGTGCTATTTTACTGTGGTGGAACCTAAATAGCGGCCGGCCCTGGTGGTTGTAGGCCCATCTCTGTAATTGTTTTGACGTGACAATAAAGGCTTTAAAAAAACAAATAATAATAAATAAATAAAAGCCATAATCCTTGACCACTTAGGACTCGACACTGAAGCGTATCGGGTTAGGTTCAGAAGGGAGAAAGGGATACAAGGAGAGAACCCAAAAACCCTGTTCTTCCGCTTGAAAGCTGCCGCGGACAAATGGCTAAGACCAGAGAATAGTAGCAAAGAGGACATTATGAATTGTATATACCTAGAGCAGTTTATGGAGGCTCTCCCCTATGGGACTCAAAGATGGCTCAACCAGCATTCGGGTCTGACACCTGCTCAAGCAATAGAAATGGCTGCTAATTATACGCGGGCTCAACCTCGTGCTCTAATATGGGAGACGTACAAGACATCTAAATCCAATCCACCCCCTAAACAAGAAAAAAAGAACAAAGGGGGGACCAAGCCAACAAAGTATAGACCCCTCCGCCCTGAACCGCCTCTCATGAGGGGACCGCAGTGTTTCGATTGTGGAGAATGGGGCCATCTTGCCCGCCTGTGCCCTCGTAGAAAATCAACAGAAGAACCAATGGAGGTGGGATACATCTCGAAAGCAGTGATGTATACCTCCGAAATGGGACCTTCATTCTACGTATGTGTTACCATCAATTGTAAGAGTATAAGGGCCTTGCTAGATTCATATGTAGGCAGGCCGTCATACAGAAAAGACTGATCCATTCACAACAAATACTCCCCGAAAATGCTGTATATATAAGATGCGTCCATGGGAATGTGAAACCTTACCCACTAACTCTAGTAACAATACACCCCCTAGGTAGACCTCCATGTACTGTACAGGTAGGAGCAGTAGAATCTCTACCTGAAGATTTAATCATCGGGGTAGACAATCCGGACTTTCTGTCTTTGTTCCAAACTGGAGTGAAACAGTCAGAGTCTAAAAAGATAACTCCCCGGGCAGCCTTAGTAACAGCTGATCCATGGACATTAGACCGTAATTTTCGATTTTCCCAATCTAACGATCCAACCCTTTTTAATGCATGGGAAATGGCACACATAGCACTAGCAACCCCTACCAACACATATCCGAGATTTGTGATCGAGAAAGATTTACTGTATAGAGAAGGGAGAGTCAATGAGCCTAGCAACTATTAGTGCCCAAGGTCTTCAGGGAACAAGTTCTTTTTTTTATGCCACACCCATCTGACTGCAGGACATTCTGGGCCCGAGAAAACCACACAAAACATCCTTAAACACTTTTACTGGCCAGGTATATATAAAGAGGCCAGTGAGTATTGTAGAACTTGCGAAATTTGCCAAAAGAGGAATCTGTACAAACCCCCAGCAGTACCCCTCCAGCCCCTCCCTATAATCGGGACTCCATTTGAGAGGGTAGGTATGGACCTAATAGGGCCACTTCCCCGCACCGCTAAAGGAAACACCTACGCCCTTGTAATTGTAGATTACAGCACCTGCTTCCCTGAATCCTTTGCACTGAGAACCCCATCCACGAAAAACGTCGCAGAGAAATAGCTGGAACTATTTTCAAGAGTCTGATTTCCCAAAGAAATTGTAACCGACCAGGGAACACCCTTCGTATAACGCCTTATGAAAGAAGTCTGCAAAACGTTGGATCTGCACCACATAGGCACATCAGCTTACCACCCCCAAACGGATGGCTTAGTGGAACGATACAATCGCACGCTCAAGACCACGCTTAAAAAAAATGTTATCCGTGGAAAACAAAGATTGGGATTGTTTACTACCCTTAGCCTTGTATGTATTGAGAGCGCAGGTTCAGAGTAGCCTGGGATACTCCGCGTTTGAACTCCTATACGGACGCCAGCCCCATAGTCTTCTTGAAATAACTAAAGAAGCCTGGGAAAGAGAGGAGGAGAACGAACAAAGGTCTCTCCTGGAATAAACACAGCAACTGAAAAGTAGACTAGGTAAATTGAGAAACCTGGCTTACTCCAACTTGGAGAAAAGTCAGCAACGCCAAGAGAAATACTACAATCGTGGAAAGAGGTGGAGGATTTTGTCAGTGGGCGACTGGGCTTTAGTATTGCTCCCTTCATCAACAAAAAAATTCCAGAGTGAATGGCTGGGACCATACCCTATTATTGAAACCTTGGGTAAATGTACCTATAGACTGCAAATGTCACCTTCCCGACAGCAATGCTTCCGCATAAATCTTCTGAAGAAGTGGCATGGCCCCATTCCCAAGTCGGCGCACTGTGTACTTCCCGTGGGTTCCAATACCTCTACGCTTAACCTGCTACCAATAAATGAGGAACTTACTACGGAAATGAAGAAGGAACTGGTGGAGACAATACAACCCTTCTCAGAAATGTTTTCCGACATTCCCGGGAGAACTAATTTAATTGAACACACGATAGAAACAGAGAAGGGGAAATGTGTCAAGCAGAAGCCCTACAGAATTCCGGCCGCCAAGAGACAAGACGTAAAATGAGAGGTACAGGAAATGTTACGCCTAGGAGTAATTCGTCCCTCTAAAAGCCAATGGTCGTCACCAATCGTTATGGTACCAAAACCGGACGGGTCGACCAGATTCTGTATGGACTTCCGCGCTCTCAATACCATATCATCCTTCGACGCCTTCCCCATTCCTAGGGTGGACGAGCTAATTGAAAGAATAGGTGAAGCACGTTTTATCACAACCCTTGACCTGACCAAGGGTTATTGGCAGGTGCCCTTAAGAGAAGAAGACCAGTGCAAAACAGCCTTTTCCACGGATGATGGACTATACGAGTTCAACGTGCTACCGTTTGGCCTTCATGGAGCACCTGCAACATTTCAGAGTCTTATGAATGACGTTCTACAACCATATACTAAATACTGCTCCATGTATTTGGTCGACATAGTTATTTTCAGCAATAACTGAACCGAACATCTAGAACATATTAGGATGATCCTATCAGCTTTGAGGACAGCAGGGCTTCATATCAACTCAAAAAAATCAAGAGCCGCATTTGCCAAAGTCAAGTATCTGGGTTTGATGCTAGGCGAGGGAGTTATAGCCCCCCAAAATGAAAAGATAAAAGCCATCCTGTACACTCCCTTCCCAACTTTTAAAAGGGACTTGAGGGCATTTTTAGGGCTAATAGGCTATTATAGGAGATTTTTACACAATTTCGCTGAAATAGCCAGCCCCCTCACCGACCTGTTAAACAAGCATTTACAATGCAACTGTTTCGCCTTTGCAAAAGTTAGAGCTATTGGCATTGTAAATGACAAAATTGTCATTTATGTGTTGGTTTTGAAAACGGATAAATAAATGGCATTGTCATTTACAATGCCAATAGCTTAATCTCTCGCAAATGCCACACACAGACCCACACCTACACACACACAGACCGACACCTACACACACACAGAGCCCCCCCCCCACACACACAGCCCGCCCCCCACACACACAGAGCCACATATATGTCAAATAAAAATGTGATACCAGATCTTACGTAATCTTGTAAAGAAGCAGATAATATTTACAAGAGTCCTCTAATACTTCCCAAAGTTCTATCCAGATTTCTTAGTGGTATTTACCGCACGCACGGCTGCCTTTACTGTTTGAAGATGCCCTCCAGGTACCAGACGTTAGAAACAATTTCTATCCAAGAACTTGGTAAACAAGTGGGGCCGGAGACACGGACAGCGGGAGGGGGGGGTGGGAACGGGCACAAGGACAGCGGGAGGGGGGGCGGGAACAGGCACACGGACAGCGGGAGGGGGGCGGGAACGGACACTTACCTGCATTAAGTTGAAAAATAGCAACTCGGAACACGGCCTGCAGTGCCACGGATTTTAAATCAGAATTGGATAACTCTAAGATTGCGGGCATCTTTCCTGGTGTTGGTTTGCTCAATCTAAATGCAGCAAACAGCCTTTCACCACAAACCATAGCATGTTCACTACTTGCAGGCACATTAAATACCCATGCAGCACTTGCAGGTTGAGGTTACAAGCACCAACATCAAGTCACTGCATGTGCAGGCAGCTACTTGCAAGCACAGACATAGCCACAAAGCAATCCATATTCAGTTTGCATCCACCAACAGTATGTCACAGTACAGCTCTGCCATGATTTTGACTACGTGCAAAGCCCTCATCTAATCAAGCTTTGTGTGTTCTGGCAGCATAATTACCTTATCATGCAACATTGAGGTACTCTGACTTCATGAGGATGAGAATCTGGCTGTGACTTCACCTCTGCCACCTTCACAGGTCCTGGATGCATATAGGGCCCTCCTTCTGCAAGCTTTGCATGTTCTAGCTGCGTAAATGGACCTCACCTCTGTACTCTTCACATGTTCTTCTGCATCAATTCCCCAACCACTTCTCGTGTAGGCTGACTGCATTCACTAACCCACCAATACAATCCTAGTGTGGGCCGCTTGTGTGTATGGACTTCGCCTCAACAGACATCACCTGTCACAGCTGCTTGCAGCAACCTCGCTCTTCAATACTGGCATGCTGTAACTGAATCCAGTAACCTCTCCACTGAGTACTTGTGAGAGTCGCCCGCATTGTTGGACCATGCCAGCGCGATCTTCACACATTCTTGCGGCATGCAGCCACCAAACCATACAGTCCTTGCAAGTTCTGGATGCACACAGTAAACTAACTACAGAATCTTGTGCTGACATGTTTGGGCCTTACATCTGCAATTTTAGAATGTTCTGACAGCAGACAGTGATCTCACAGTAAACTCTTTCTACAATAGGCAGAGATCTTACCATGCAATCCTGGCATGTTCTGGCTGTGTGCAATGAACTACAAAACCTTGTTTGGGCAAGCTGCATGCTGTGCCCTCTCATCACAGACCTCCTTGGCAGTAACGGACTTGGACCAAGCTTCATTTGACGATCATCTTGATTTCAGTTTGCCCAATAAGGCTCCCTCCAGAAAGCATACTGCTTAATAATATGGGATGCTCTCGTCAGGCATTGCCGTATCCACGTGCAATGCTGTACATCAGCATGTACCATTGGAACTACAGCATGAAGGCTCAACAGGACACTAGACACCGTACTTACGGAAGAACTGAGCGGTGCACTCCCAGCTCAGCAATGGTGCAATGTGCTCCCTGTACAATAACTGTTACACACAGCACTATCCACTCTCCTCAAAACAGCATTACTGCTCCTCACAGCACTGGGATGTGCTCACCTCAGCATTACTGCTCCACCCAGCAGAACCCACCGAAATGATAACAAAAAGTTTGCTTCACACAGCACCACAATCCTCCCTGCAGCATTACCCCTGCACACAGCACTACCACCCTGCTCATCAGGACACCAACGTCTCCATACACAGCTCCTCGCCCTGTGATGTAGGCCCATCCCTCACCCAGCTCTGTGCAAGCAGCCGTGTCTCACACAACACTTAAAAGCTGAAAGTGCAGACAAAACAAACGAGGGGGAGGAGCGCCTTGAATCAGAGGTGAAGGTGGGGCAGCCTGCCAAGATGAAGACACGAGATTCCATGGGAGAAAAGGAGGGTGGAAGGGGGCGGGGGTAAGGAGGGCTGAGATGGGAGATGGAAGAGAGGAGACTGGAAACGATCGCAGCGCTGGAGACAGAGTGACTGACTCCGGATCAGCCAGCGCTGTAGAAATGATCCAAGTAGAATCGTGTCGGGGGCTGAGGGGGTGCTGGGACTTGCATAGAGAAACTCGTGAACCGAATCACCTCTGGCCGCGTGCTGACTACACGCTACTGTCCTATACTTACACCAGGTGCAGCTTCATTCTCACCGAGGCCCTGGGATTTGCATTGCTAAAGGTCTCAACTGCATGGGTATTAAGGCTCGGTCGATGAACTCAGAAGCGACATCCACTGGTGTCCAGCTGCTGAGACACAAGATCTTCCTTCCGAGGCATCCCCGACTTTAGTTTTATACAAGACAACCACATTGGTCAGTCTAGTCTGCTCTGCGGCGGGAACAGGCACACGGACAGCGGGAGGGGGGCGGGAACGGGCACACGGACAGCGGGAGGGGGGGGTGGGAACGGGCACACGGACAGCGGGAGGGGGGCGGGAACGGGCACACGGACAGTGGGAGGGGGGGCAGGAACGGGATGAAAAAAAGTAGTAAAAAGTGCCGCTTACCTGCAAATCAAGGAAAGTGAAATCACGCAGCCCACCCCTGCAAAGCACACGTTGGAAATGAAACAAACATGGCGAGACACAAAAAAAAAAAACGCCCACCGCCGCAATGACTTTCTAAAAGGGGCGGGATGAGTAAAAATCGCCGGAACGCCCACGAATCTTCTCCCATAATGACTGACGCATCTCTGTTCCAATGGCTAGCCTCTATTTATGGAGCTAGCCAATGGAACAGAGAGGCGGGACAAAGCCCCAGACTGACTCTTAAAAGATTTCGCCTGCGCGAACGCTGCTGCGCAGCGAACGCCAGGCAAAACCTAAAAAAGAGACAAAACCGCCATACCTACAGAAACCCACAGACGAGGCAGTACAGGCATTCCAGAACCTTAAGACTGCCATAACTACCAGTCCCGTTTTGATCGCCCCCAACTTTAAGAAACCTTTTTTTCTGGCCCCTGATGCTTCCAACACCGGTCTAGGAGCTGTACTATCATAAATAGGGGATGATAATCTAGAACACCTTATCCTACTTATTAGTAGGAAACTACACCCTAGGGAGGTCAGATACGCCACAGTAGAAAGGGAATGTCTCGCTATTCGGTGGGCCATAGAAAAATTGAAATATTACTTAGCAGGGCAACACTTTGTTCTCTTTACCGACCATGCCCCACTACAGTGGATGTATAGGAACAAATCACAAAATCCTCGTGTTCTAAGGTGGATCCTATTCTTTTTTTTTTAAATATATTTTTATTTACCAAGTTATGCACACTTTACATTATACAAATTCATCATGATTATTTCATATATTTCATCAATTCATAACCTTTATATGTATACAGTGCATATTCATTACATAAAAAAAACCAAGGAAAAAAAAGGATTAGTTGCAGTTTCATTACAAAGATATATACATTTTATCAAACTCTGTGGAAACCCAGTCCCTCCTTCCATCTGTTTACTGGCTCCCAAATTCTCACACCTAGGATGCTTCCTCTCCTGCCTTTCCGTGCATAAATATTCTTCTCCAAATTGTATGCAGCCAGCAAATTAGCCGACCAGGTTTGCATTACCGGAGGGTTTTTATCGAGCCAAGCCCTAGCTATTGTTAATCTATACAGTGCCATTGCTACAAACATGAATTCCCGCAGTGCGTCATCCCCATCTGGACCAACCCCAAGAAGGATCCAGGGTGAAGTAAGCGTTATTTGGATACCCAATGACCTACCCAAAAAGACCTCTATATCTCTCACAAGTGTATGTAGTTGGGGACAGGTGGCAAAAATGTGCACACTATCTGCTTCTAGGGAATTACAACGGGGACAAGAGATACCCGTGGTGCCACCCCACTTTGCAATCCTGGCTGGCGTGAAATACAATGAATATAGGGTTTTAAAATGTTGGGACTGTAGAGGGGATGAACACAGAACTGTTTGACCTAATTCCAATGATTCCTGGAACCAATCTGGATCGCCACCCAATTTCTCCACCCATTTGTTACAATATTTTTCCAAATCATCAATTTTCCCTTTTACCAAGTTTGCGTAAAAGAATCGGATCGTAGTCCCCAGAGAACTTTATTTTCTCGAGAATCTCATTCCTACCAAATCCAGCTGGCCCTCCCTGCTTACTGCCTAAGAAACTCCTGATCTGGAGGTACTTAAAAAAGCCTCTGTTATCAATACCGTACTTGTTTCTTAAGTCAATAAACTGAAACACCCCCTCTGAGCTACAAAAATCCCCAATCTGTGTGATCCCCCTTGCCGCCTACTGTGCCATTGTTAGGTCTGCAAATACTGCTGGAGGGAATGACCTATTTTTATACAGCCTAATGTATCTATTGTATCTCCCCAATCTTGACTTCTTCAAAAAGGCATTCCAAATCTTGACGGCGGCGGCAATCGTCTTGAACCTTGTTCTTTTAAAATATCCAAAATCGATGCAATTTAAAAAGCAGTTTCCCGCTTCTGCCCCTAGAACTACTGAATACACTTCCGTAGAGAAGCTGGTAACCTTTCCGTCAAGAATCGCCCCTCCAATTAGCCCCTGCATATATTGTAAGGCTGCCGCGATATAAGAAAGTCTAAAATCTGGGGCTCCCCACCCACCCCTCTCTCTCGGGAGGGAGATAAACCTATAGGCCCTACCCGTCTTACCCTGCGCCCAAATGAATCTATTCAAAATTGCCTCCAATGCGTTGAACCAACTAGCTTAAAATAATAAAGGGATAGATCTAAAAAGGTAAAGAAACTTTGGGAGAATCGACATCTTTATTACATTAGTGCAGCCCACTAGTGACAGGTGTAGGTTATTCATCCTTTCTAATTCTGCTTTTACCCGCAACATTAGTGGAGCCATATTATTTCCTACCACAGCATCCAGTTTTGCCGATATCGCCACTCCCAGGTATACCGCTGAACCAACAACCCTAGCGTCATTGCATCTAGAATACCTATTTTCCACAATCTGCGTTTTCGAGCTATTCAGGCTGTATCCCGAAACCTGTCCAAATCTTTGAGCCTCCACTTCCACCTCCCTAATAGCCCCTGCAGGGTTGGGTGTCAGAATGGCCACATTATCAGCGTAAGCCAAAGGTTCTATCAAGCAGCCGTTTACACACATTGCCGGAATCTCTGGATTTCTTTCTAATCTGCGCAGGAACGGGTCCAAATAAAGTGCAAACAACAGAGGAGATGAAGGACAACCCTGCCTGGTCCCCCTACTGATCTTAACCACTGCCGAGTGCCCCCTGTTGACCCTAATCTTGGCCGTCGGATCTTTATATAAAGTCTGTATGGCCTTTATGAATCCCTCGCCTATGCCTCTCCACCTCATGACAGACCATAGGTAGCCCCAGGAGACCCTATCAAATGCTTCCTCTGCGTCTAAAAACAGTGCTGCCATAGGGTCTCCCAGTGTACCTGCTGCGTCAAACATCGTAACTACTTGCCTGACATACTGTGTCGTACCTTTTCCTGGAATAAACCCATGGTGGGAGGGGCTTACCCAACACTCAACAACCCGTGATAGTCTTTTGGCCAGCATTTTAGAATAAACTTTTACATCGGCATTCATTAATGTAATCGGCCGGTATGAGCCTGGAGCCGTTGGAGGTTTACCTTTTTTTGCTATCACAATGATGTCTGCACCTCCCCAGGACTCAGGAACCAAATCCCCCTTCTGTGCCAGCAGCATAATATTAAACATCTCTACTAATAGCGCTGTTGGGAAATACTTTAAAAAATTCGACCGGAATCTGGTCCGGACCCGCTGCCTTCCCCGACGGGAGGCTACCAAGAGCCGAAACAAATTCCTCCAATTGATATGTAGCTTCTAGCTCCTCCTTATCATCCATAGAGAGCTCCGGAGGAAGTATATCCCTCAGATATCCTTCTGTCTCCACCGCACCCCCTATATTATCAGAGTCATAAAGATCTGTATAAAATTGTCTAAAGACTTCCCTCACCTGATCTGCCTCTTTAATAGAGTTGCCCTGCACATCTATGATCTCCTTAATATCGTATGTAGCTACTCTCTGCCTAGTCCGAATGGCTAAGATATGGCCCACTCTTTCACTTAATTCGTATGCATTCTCCTTTTTGACCAGATATTTCTCAGCTTTTTTTTGGCAATTCCTTCGAGGGCTTCTGCTCTAAGTGCAATAACACTAAGCAGGTGCTGGTCCAGCAGGGAGTTCTGACGTATAGCTACTGCTAGATCTGCTTTCACTTTCAAAAGGTTTTGACGTAATTCTTCGACTTTAATTTCTCCTTCTTTTGGGTGGACAATACAAAACTCAGTGTCTCCCCCCTGACTCCAGCCTTACAAGAATCCCATACCACCCCCGGAGGTGTTGTCCCTCTATTTATATCCCAAAAATCCTTATTCCATGTTACCATATGTGCCCGATATGCCTGATCTTGCAATAGCGCTTGTTCAAAAATCCATTGTATATCTTTCCTTCGAACCTGACCCAACCTTAGTGTCAGAACTAACGGGCTATGATCTGATATAATCCGGGGTTGTCTTTCAATTTTTGAACCAGTAATCAAACTATTTGAAATAAAAAAATAATCCAATCTAACCATGACTTTATGGGGGGCTGAAAAAAAGGTACTGCCATCTAGGTGCGGATGCCACTTCATCCAGGGGTCTTCCAGGGAGTTATGAAACACCATATCTGAAAGTGCTCCGTACGTCTTCTTTTTCCTCCCTAGGTACTGTTTTCCAGGTTGCAAAAATGAGCTACAGGGGTCATGTAGATTAAGATCTCCGCAACACACGATTGGTTCAGGCCACTGTGCCAGTTCAACATCCAGATACTGAAAAACATCTGGATCATCCTCTGTAGACCCGTAGATTGTGACCAACGTGATAGTCTCCCCTTTAAAAACGAATTCCAAAATTACCCACCTCCCCCATTGATCTTCCTTCTTCCTTTTCACTATTATATCCCCGTTTCTCCCCAGCACTGCCACCCCTCTAGTTTTGGTCCCTTGCTTGTAGTTCGCTAATACTGTAAAACTCAGTTGCTCCAGAAGATATATTTTTGCTCCCTCTATGTGGGTTTCCTGCAGACAGACCAAATCAAGACGCAGTGTTTTAAGAAGTGCAGCCACTCTGAGCCTCTTATTTACTTCATTAAGCCCACACACATCTATCGAGGCGATTCTACATGCCATACAGATACATCACCTGTCCTACAAATAGAGCTGCGGGTTCATTGAGAAAAATCTGCAACTGTTGTTGCCATGTATTATCTTTCATGTACTGTATACCTTGTAATTTATTCCAGGCAAAAGTGTGTCGTGTCAACCAAAGGATACCATAACTTCATGTACCTATTTCACCCCCATTCCTCCCTATGCCCCCCCCAAGCCCCCCCTAACTCCCCCTCTCCCCCCTACCCCCCTCACAGGCAAATAGGTCAAGAGACCTATGTGTGGTCGCCTTGAATTGTGCCAATCGCTTCCCTCTCCCGCCTTCCGCCAACCTATGCTGTGCTACCCCATATTCTTGTACCTATAATCAACAAAATATCCCATACAGACTTCAGAGCCTCCGTAGATCCAGCCCACTAACCACCTTTCTGCTTTTTAATCTCTTTCACAAATTGCTGAGCTTTAATCTCCGAAGAGAACATCCATACTTTCCCCTTTACAACTACCTTGAGCCTAGCAGGGAAGAGGAGGTACGCTTCTGAGCCCAGGGCCTGAAAGGGTGCAATCATCTGTCTGAGCTTCCACCTCCTCTCTACAGTGACATGACAAAAATCAGGTCTAGCGAAGAAGATGGTGCCTTCGAATGACCGCCTGCTGTCTGGTCTTGCCTTGTCCATGATCAACAGAAAATTCCCAATATTCCCAATATTAACTAGAATTGCCCTAGGCAGGACCCCCTGACCATCACCCCCTGTGCCCCCTGTACCTCGACCCTTCTTCAGCATAAATGGGAACCTCTGTGCCCTCTGTACCTCCCTTTCCCACTGAGATTCCGGTAAGGCCCCTCTTAGCAGATTTACCACAAACTGCCTAGTGTCCTGCCCTTCTGACCCTTCTGCCACACCCAACAGTCTAACATTGTTCCGTCTCTGCCTGTTTTCGAAATCTACCATCTTCCAGCGCATGTCCTCTATCAGTTTCTCCGCTCTGACTTGAATGACTGCCAGTTCCCAACATCATCCTCCAGTTTGCCTGTTCGTTCCTCGACCTCTGTTACTCTGACCGCAATTTCATTGTACAGTTTATTCACCTTCCTCAGGGTGTTCTGAATTTTCTTTGAGGCCTGTCTTGCTCTACGGCTTTCTGATCTTGCCTCCCCTTGCATCTGCTTGAGAGTGCTGAACAATATCTCGAAAGAATCTCGGCGAGGTGAGGCCTCAGGTAAGGCATCCCCAGCACTGGTGTCGTCCTGATAATCCTGTGAAGTAGCAGAGTAGTCCCAAACTAACCGCCTATCGGGGTGAGGGGGAGACCCAGATGTGCGTCTCCTTGATTTTGAAGGTCTTTTCTTCTGTGTAGATTCTTTACCTGAGGTGCTAGACCCTGAATTGGATTTCTCCTCTTCCTCCTCTGAGCTCCCATCAGAAGAAAGTACAGATTCTGAGTCTTCATTCAGAGAGAAAAAACACTCCCCCTCTATTGAACCACCATTGCCCTTTTCTGGCGCCACCTTGCTCGTACTTTTTGTGGGGTTATCTTTATTAGCTAAGCTAACACTGCTGCCCCAGGTGCTGACTGAATGTCTTGAGGCATTCATTCCCGCCTCCATCAACATTAAGGCCCTCAACATCCCTCCCCAAGTCTGTGGTTAGGTGTCCCCCGTGTCCCCCGCTGCCTCCGCCTACCATACCTTGCATCAGCTCTCCTCTGCTGTGAGTCAGTCCTGCAATGTGAGCCTCCACCGCATCTGAGCCTGATCCTGAGCCGAGGTCGGGCCGTTGCCTGGCAACCGTGCTCTCCGTGCTTGCTGCGTCCGTAACGTCCTCGAGGACGTTCTTTCCATGATCCAGCTGTCCGTCTGTGTCATCGGGCTGCCCAGAGACCTTCGTAGAGAAAACGTCTGTCAGGGTAGGTTGCCGCATTCCCATATCTTTATTCTTAAGTTTGCCATCTCCTTTTACTGCTTTATCCGAAATCGAACTCCGCGGCTCCGCAGGGCCGTCAACAACGCCTCTAGCGGCCGCACTTGCCTTTCCCCGCGTCTCCGCTTTTTCTTTTCCGGGGGGGGGGGTAATACCTTACGGATCGCCCCAAGAGCTCTCCCAGCGCCAGCATCCTCCTTCGATGTGACAGCTGCCACTGCTTTTGGCATTGGGAAATCTGACTGATCTTTCACCTTCTCGTGTCCTTTTTCCTGTCTTGCCGGCCGGGGGGGCATCTTGGACGCCAGACCCTGCTTCTTTTTAATTCCGACCACGCTCATCAGCCTTGCAACATTTCTTTTAATCCAGACCCAAGTCGGTCTAATCCAGGGGATTTGCTTCCTGATATTATTATATTCCTGCAGTCCTCCTAGCCACCAGTATTCAGAGGCCATCAGGGATACACAGCATCCTGCTCGTAGCTTAGTCCAATACTAGGCAGGAGAGGAAATAGGTGCGACTGCTCAGCACAACTCTACAACGGCCATCTTGCCCCCTCGGTGGTTCCTATTCTTGCAGCCCTTTTCATTTGAGATACATCACAAAAAAAGTAGGGAAAATAGCAATGCAGACTACCTGTCACGCTCCATCTCCCTCCCCGATCGGGAGAAACCAGGGGGGAGGAGTGTAGCGGGGTGGATGAATGGGTACTTAAGGGACTCCCTCCTCTCGAATGGTGGACCGTTGATTCTGATGATGCCCCCTATCTTCCATCTAACCAGAGCGAATGGAAAGACGATAAACGACACCTATGGGACACACAAGAGGAAGATTTAGGACTCGGCTCCTTTAATTGGGCTTACGGTGCCGAAGAGGAATGTCCGCCCCCGAATGACCCGCTGCTGGTCGGATTGGCCAAAAAGGAGGAAGGAGAAGGCCTGGCGTGTGACATCACCCCGGAGGAGTTGGCCGTGGAGAGCGTAGTAGGAAGAGAGTACGAAGATTACCGGAGCCATGAGGCAAGCGGAATCCAGGAGGCGGAAGGAGAAGGGTTGCCGAACCGAGAGACGAGCTGCTTGGGCGAGAGTGTTGGAGCGCCATGAGGCCAACGTCACCATGATCCGCCGGGCCACGCTCCTGGAGGAGTGTGGCTTCAGCAGGTACGTCAGCGGGTTACAGGTTGGGTGGGGAGGCGGGGTAACTAGTCTCGCTAGTAGATACCCTACTGTTATAACCTCTGACTACCTTGTAAATACCCTTTCCGACCTTCCCCTGTACCTTCCCCAAAACACGCTTTCCTCACTACTTCTCCCCTTTGCACCGCCCGTGTAGATAAACGTTGTACAAAACACTAAATCAGCGGTGCTCCTCTCACCCCCTGGTTCCCCACGGGCAATAAAACACAGAGGACGGTGTCCTGACTCTTTGAATTGTTTTCTTTCCGCATGCTCTATCGGGACGAAGTGAAAGAGGACTTCACCGAGACCAGAGCAAGACCGAGGAAGACGCCCAGAAGGGGGAACCTCTCACCACGGATCCCGCTACCTTTTCCCGGGAGAGACTCTCCTCAAGGAGCAAAAGAACCTTTACCAAAATATAACCTTACTTCGCAAGATCTAGTCTCCGAGCCCTCACTTCAACCCCGCCACAGACAGCTACGGAGCCGGAAATCATAGAGTATCTGGATGATATAGCACTTGCATGCCTATCCCTGGATCAGCGGGAATATTTATCACAACCTATCACGCCAGAAGAAATCCAAGAGGCAATTTGGTTGTTGCGTAATGGCAAGGCTACGGGTACGGACGAGCAGACCGGAGAGTTTTACAAAGAGTTTAATGATCTCCTAGCACCACATCTGCATAAAATGTACTCTGAAGTGTACAATGAGGGTCTGCTACCCTCTTCATTGAGAGAAACCTTGCTTATTTAATTGCTGAAGCCACAAAATGTCTCCAGATCAATGTGGCTCCTATAGGCCGGTTTCCTTGATCAACACTGATGCTAAAATACTAAGTAAGATTGTGGCCACTAAGTTACAGCGAGTTTGGCATACACTAATTTTACCAGACTAATCCGGGCTCACACCCACCAGATTGATGACACTTAACCTGCGCACCATATTCGCTCTTTTCCACCAATTGGACCACTCTTTGCCCGCTGTAGTAGTGCTGCGTTACACGGCCAAAGCGTTTGATACTATAGAGTGGGCATTCTTCTTCGGGTTATTGCAGCGAATGAGCATCCCCCAAACATTTATAAAATGGATGACATTGTTATACACTGAATCAAGTCCACGGATAAAAATAAATGGCACAGTGGCATCCCCATTACGAATTGGCAGAGGCACACGGCAGGGATGCCCATTGTTTCCATTAATGGTTATCTTAACACTTGAGCCACAAGCATGCAAAATCCGACTGAAACACATAGAATCAGCCCTCAGATTTAGACTTGGGCCGATAAGCATCTCAATATATGCGAGTGATATGGTATTGTATGTCTGCGACCCTGTCACTCACCTAATTGCGCTAGTCAGAGAATATGTCCACTTTGAGTATTATGCTAAATTGTGCATTAATTGGACAAAGTCTGTTATCGTACCGTTAACCCCAGCAACACAGCAGTTCACAGTTGAGTTCCCCTTAGATTGGAGTAACAACCCTGTAAAATACCTGAGAGTCTGGGTTCTTATAGATCTGTACACAGTCTTTCTGGAGAATTATGGGAAGGCTGTGGTGCAGCTAGAAGACCAAGTCGCCAGAAGGTTTTAACCCTTCGATGCTCAATGAGCATCGGTGCTCCTGTTCTCATGACGGAACCAGTACATCATGAGGACAGGAGCACGAAATCCCTCTGCTGCAGACAGTAGAAGGATTTATTTTTCTCCCCCAAAGCCTCGGGAGTTTCCCCAGCTCTCTGGCCCCCCCCCTCCCCCCCCCCTCCACCTTTTCTGTGAACTGACGATCAGCGGCACGTTGCGCTGATGTCATTTCACAAAAACAGAAACTGAAATGAGCCTTTAGGCTCATTTCAGTTTCACTTTCTACGTGCTCAGGGGGCTATAACAGCCCCCTAAGCACGTAGAAAGACGGGAGAGGTATCATTAAAAGGCGAGAATCTCCCCTTTCCAAAGGTGCCCCTCACCAGTGGATCCCTGCTTGGGGATTGCCCCAGGAGGGCGATCCCCAAGCAGGGATCCACCCACTAGACACCAGGGAGGGGGGAGCGGCCCCTTGGGCAAGGGCCTTTGCTCCCCCCATAAACAAATCAGCACACTTCAGTCTTTCTGCCCCCCAGGGAAGGCAGAAAGCCCATTAAACACCAGGTGTTTTTTTTTGGCGCATTTCTTTTTATGGTGGAGGCTGCCTGAAACAGGCACGCCAATGCCTCCACCCGCCGCCACCATTACAGCCGGGCAGAAAGCCCAATTGACACCAGGGAATTTTCGTTGCCATGAATAATTAGGAAGGGGGCTGCCCAAAACGGGCATGTCAATGCCCCCACCCCCTGCCACCATTATAGCGGATGGGGGCAGTATTTTTTGCAAAATAGTTTTTTAGGGTGGGGGCTGCCCGTAACTGGCACGCCAATGTCCCCACCCCCCGAACGGGCTGCCCAAAACGGGCATGCCAATGCCCCCACCCCCCTGCCACCATTATAGACTTTCTGCCCCTCTGGGGGGCAGATGGGGCAGTATTTTTTGCAAAATAGTTTTTTAGGATGGAGGCTACGGGCACGCCAATGCCCCCACCCCCGCCACCAATACAGCCTTTCTGCCCCCCCGGGGGCAGAAAGCCCACTTGACGCCAGGGATTTTTCGTTGCCATATATAATTAGGGTGGGGGCCTATGGACCCCAAGGTCGAGGCCGTGGACAAAATTATAGACAAATGCCTCCAGTAGGGCCTCCGCGTAGACGAACTCCACTAGGGCTAGATCAATGTGCTTATTGCAAAGAGAAAGGACATTGGCGTTCTGAATGCCCTGTTTTAGCTGCTGGTGTAAGAGGAAGGGGACAGGTGAATAATAATCAAGGGACATCAGCTCCCTGACAACAGCCACAGCCGGTTCAAGCTCAAGAGACGAATAGGTCAGGAAATTATTTTGATCCGCAAAATAATCAATATTCTATGGAGTATTGGGAATCAGAGGAAACTGTGGGAACACCTTTTGCCTAGGATGACCAGTTGAGATACATGTAGATCAGTCAGGGCCCTATGTAACAGCAACCATTCTTGGGCAGGGTCCTAAACGTATTGAGGCAACATCAAAATTGGCTACAAAAAATTTTTTGGGGCCCTTGCCTGTCGCGGGTACTTGGGCCTCCCACACGAGTGAGGCACCATTTTTATCGTGAGACCTGGGGGAACGCTGGGTGGTAGGAAATTTGTGTCAACCCGGTGATGCCACAACTTTCTCACACAAAAATGTGTGGAAAAAATTATTATTTTTTCAGCTAAATTTGAGGTTTGCAAGGAATTCTGGGTTAGAAAACGTTGGGGGATCCACGAAAGCCATACCTCCCTGGAATCCCCCGGGTGTCTAGTTTTCAGAAATGTGTGGGTTTGGTAGGTTTCCCTAGCTGGCTGCGAGCACGGGGCCAAAAACGCAGATGACCCCCTTGCAAAACCAGGTCGTTTTGTAATAGACAATTTTGATGTCGCCGCAATACGTTTTGGGCCCTTGCCCGTCTCGAGTACTTGGGCCTTCCACATGAGTGATGCACCATTTTTAACGGGAGACCTGGGGGAACGCTGGGTGGTAGGAAATTTGTATCAGCCCGGTGATGCCACAACTTTTCCACACAAAAATGTGTGGAAAAAATAATTTTTTCCAGCTAAATTTGAGCTTTGCAGGGCATTTTGGGTAAGAAAGCGTTGGGGGGGGGGGGGTCCATGCAAACAATACCTCCCTAGCATCTAGCATTCCCGGGGTGACCAGTTTTAAACAATGTATGGATTTGCTAGGTTTCCCTAGGTGCCGGCAGACCTAGGGTTCAAAAACGACAGCTAGGCACTTTGCAAGAAAAGGGTCCTTTTTCACTGTGAAAATGTGGTGTGTCCACCTTGCGTTTTGGGCCGTTTCCAGTCGCGGGCACTAGTCCTACCCACACAAGTGAGGTACCATTTTTCTCGGAAGGCTTTGGGGAACGCGGGATGTGTGGAATTTTGTGGATCCAGGCAGATTCTGAAACTTTCCACCACAGAAATGTGAGGAAAATGTGTTTTTAAAAAATAATTTTTCAGTTTTGCAAGGGATTCTGGGTAACAGAACCTGGTGAGAGCCAGTCAAGTTACCCCATTCTGGATTCCCCTAGGCGTCTACTTTTCAGAAATGTATAGGTTTGCTAGGTTTCCTTAGGTGCCGGAAGAGCTAGGGTTAAAAAACTACAGCTAGGCACTTTGCAAAAAAAGGGTCATTTTTCACTCTAAAAATGTGGTGTGTCCACGTTGCGTTTTGGGCCGCGGACACTATGCCTACCCACACAAGTGAGGTACCATTTTTCTCGGAAGACTTTGGGGGGCGCGGGGTGGGTGGAATTTTGTGGATCCACGCAGATTCCAGAACTTTCCACCACAGAAATGTGAGGAAAATTTGTTTTTTTGGACAATTGTTTAGGTTTACAAGGGATTCTGAGTAACAGAACCTTTGAGAGCCAGTCAAGTCACCCCATCCTGGATTCCCCTGGGTGTCTAGTTTTCACAAATGTATAGGTTTACTGGGTTTACCTAGGTGTCGGCAGAGCTAGGGTTCAAAAACTACAGCTAGGCACTTTGCAATAAAAGGGTCATTCTTCACTGTGAAAATGTGGTGTATCCACGTTGCGTTTTGGGCCGTGTTCTGTCGCGGGCACTAGGCCTACCCACACAAGTGAGGTACCATTTTTCTCAGGAGACTTAGTGTAACGCAGAATTGTAGAGCAACTGTTATTACCTATTGACTTTCGCTGCATTTCCGCCTTCCAAATGAAAGACAATGTGCAAAAAATAAGTCATTTTGAAAAATGATCGATAATTCTCATGCTAGTATGGGTACTCCCAATTTTGGAAATGTGCAAATATCTACTGTTTCTAAACACTATATTTTATTCCCATTTCAGAAATACATAGGTGTCTATCATACCAATTTTTCCATGTATACATTTTCCCAAAATAATTGCTATATACCCGGTACATAATAAAGTACCATTGCAAGACGCTGCTCAGTTATTGGCTCTGGGTTCTTGGTGAACCTACAGTCCTATATATCCCCACAACCAGAAAGGTCCAGCAAATGTAATGGTATATTTCTTTCATACATCTGCCATAATTAGAAGAAGTAACAGGTGAACATGTTGACACAAATGGCTGTTTTTTTCAACTAATTTTCATTTTTTCTATATTTAACTGTTAGTTTCTATGACGAAACCGTGAAGGATCTACATAAATGACCCCCTGCTGAATTCAGAATTGTCTACCTTTCTAAAATGTATAGCTCTCCAGGATCCATTATTGCTTTCATACCCATTTCTACCATTAATTGGAAGGAGGTTGAATGCACAAAAAATAGCAAAAATAGGCTATGTCCCAGAAAAATGGCAAAACTATGTAAAAATGTTTGGTTTTCTGACAAAAGTCTGCTTGTCCCTGAAAGCTGAGAAGATGGTAATTTCAGCACCACAACCCCTTGCAGGGTAAAAAAACAGACGCTTTCATCTGGAGCCCTTTTTAAAAAAAAGAAATGTATTTTATTTTGGCTATTTTATGGGTCCCCTTTAAAATCCCCATGATGTTGGGGAAAAAAGGACGCAAATTTGGCTTGGATACCTTATGTGGTAAAAAAGTTACAGGGGCCTAAACGCAAACTGCCAAAAAAAGGCTTAGCGCAGGGGGGAAAAGGCCTAGCAGCGAAGGGGTTAAACTTCCCTTGTCGCTTGCAGATAGGATTGCACTCCTAAACATGGATTGCCTCCCAAGGTTTCTTTCTTTATTTGATTGTGCTGCCCACACACTCACTGAACACTTTACGTTCACACATGATAACATGGTTCAATGGAGGACACTCACTCTTGCGTACACTCAAAGGAGATTCGGAGCCCCAGATATCCACTTATACTTCCTTTGTGCCCAGGCACACTTCACACACTATTGGTACCATCTTCATAAATACATATTAACTTGAGTCCGATGATGCACAACCCATCTAGGTGTTGGCCCTCCTACCTCAAAGGAGTGCAGGCATCCCCGATCTAAGATTAATACAGTCAAATGTACAACATTGGCCTGGCAAACATTGGGCATCCAGGCTCTGAAAACGCCCCTATATGCAGCAGCGCTCCCACTTGCATATCATCCGTACCTATCAGTCACGCATGCTGCTGGTCCGTTGGCAAAATTAAGAGACGCAGACTGTAAAACTATGGGGTCCTATTAAACAACGTCCTTCCCAGCAGAGCCAGCAACTTTGGGTTCCCTCAGGCTCTGATCACCACCACGACTCAGAAACGACTTATCACCAAGCTATACAATGCTGCATTCTTGGACAGAGGGAGGGATGAGCAGATGGCCCTGGATAGGTGGAACGGGGGCCTAGACAATCACCTTACATGGGAGGAGTGGAGCTACTGTTACACACTTACTGGCAAGCTTACCCCAAATGGTAACCTCCATATAATACACTTCAAGTACCTCCAACAAGCATATTACACCTGGCTTAGCTGCTTTTCTATCGTCTGCGGCCGGATGCGACCTGCTTTAGGTGCAGGGTAGGGGAGGCGGATTTCTTTCATTTGGTGTGGACATGCCCCAGAATCAACCAGTACTGGGTGGAGGTCACCGAGTCCTCACTAATATGATATCATAGCCCACAGATATATTTACTGGGTTATGTCAGATCGCTTCAATCACCACATAAGAAATTTGTATCCGTTGCACTCTTGCTTGGTAAACGGAGAGTGTCCATGTGTGGTGTAGTTCCCACAGATCTATATAGGATCTGCGCATTTTAAGAACAAATAGTTTCTAGTAACTATCGAACATGTCAACCCTTGACCCCTCAGGGATCGTGGAAACAGTAAAGTACTTTTTGCTCAGTCTCTCGTGCTCACTTGCTCTCAGAGAGATATACAGAATAAACGAAGAGGACATTTTCAATAATTATTTATTGAACCAGCGTCATTCTAGTATAAAATTTGTGTGCTGCAACAACCATTAGACAGAAACAGATTTATACGATTATAAGCACAAACAGAGTAAATAAAAGGTAGAATCCTACCATGGTGCTAAAACAGTGAATATAGCAGCATATAGATACACTGCAGTAATCATGAGTACTCCTAAGATGCAGGCCCTAGTTAAATGTACCTAGCATGTATGTAGGTGTATAGCCAAGAATCCCCCTAGGAAAGAGCCAACCCCATTATCTGATGTGAGAGAGCGAAGGGCCCCGTCTTGGTCTCGAGTTGGACACCCGGCGAGGGATGTCAGACCACTACGTGCTGGAGTGTCTGCGTTCAAGGACTTCAGCGTCTTGTGCCAGCGTATCAGCATGGAAGTCTTTTTCTTCTCTGGTTTGCCCAGTGAAGATGTGGTACTTATATACTCGAAAGGTACCCTCAGGGTTTCTACCTAAATGTGTCATGGTACTGTGGGCATGTCGGCCAAGGATGTCTATAATGGTAACCCTTATACAGAGTTAATATGCAGAAGATGGTAATCCTGCTGTGATACTGAGAATCCTCATGCATAATAAATTAGGCTAGTTTTTGGAGAAAACCACACAACATTGATGCAGCACCTAACTAGGTAAAATATCAGCACCAGAACCGTTATGAAGAACAATATTGGGACAAATGTAGGTAAAAGGTAGTGCAGCTTCCTAGTCCTATACTGGGGTACATTGGGTTTCATAACACCCACTCCTCATCCAACTGGAAGACAAAGTAACAAATGCTATAACATGCCTGTTAAAAAGACATTGCTAAAATTTAAGTATAAAAACATTGTACGTGTTAACAATTGATGTAAAAGTTAACAAAAGATACATGAGTCCTCTAAATAGTCCATATACTGTTAGACCAACTAAGCACGCCAACACCATAGTGCTCAGTGAGAGCATAAGAGGAAAAATAAAACAAAAATGTTTTCTAATCCCAATTTAGGTTGTTTTCGAAAAAAGGCAGAATTATTCCCAGCACACGGAAGCCAAATGTTTGTGTCCTGTATGGGAGACTCAACATCACTGCTGCTTGCCTTCACAGACAAAGGTCCCTGTAACACCTCCTGGATCAGGTCAATGGAGCAAAGGTGATCTTCTGCAGTCCCACAGACGTTGCGGAAGAAGTATTGTAAGCCTGAGGTAGAGCCAGTGTCCATTCTGACAGGAGCTGAAATGTCCCATGGGGGCTCTAAGAATGCCGACATCAGAATTGGAATATGCTGAGGACACTGCACTACATGAGCCTTTAATGGATCCAGCGGTACATCCACTTCCAGAGGCGCAACCAATGGAAGTGTTAGACAGGTGTCCAACATGCATTTGTGTCAGCAGAATACGCAGAGGAGTATAGGCAAGACGCAGTCAACCCAGACAGATCTGAATGACAGAAACCAATGCTTGTGAGCTCCAGCAGCCAAGGTGTGCCTAGATGGAGTACCATGTGTTCACTGCAACGTCACTCCAAGAGTGCTTTTTCCATCTATTTGGAACGTTCATTGCGTAGCAGGAAAATTAAAACCAGGATACCCACTACAAGTAGTAGGACCAGTGGAAGCCCTCCAAAAGCGCTTCCCAATACGGAGTGTATTAATGATGGAACGACTCTGAAGATTGTCTGAAAGGTGCTTAATAGTCCAGAACCTATGTTCCTAAATAGGTGTACTATTCCACTCGTATCAGAAATGTTAAAGATATGATATACCATTTCCCCGAAATGGAGCGGGAATTTAGTTCAGACTAGTGCCTGTATCTCAGCTGAAGACTGTGCAACCTGGAGATCAAAAGTCTCTCGAGCCGAGGTTAAGGCCACCTCCTTCTGTAAAAGTATGGCTTTTAGTCTGCTCAGAGAATCAAACCATATAAGGGAAACATTCAATGAAGGCCATAGCGGCGCCTCCCTGACTGTATGGGTCGGTAGAAACAATACTTGCATACAACATGTAACCCTGGAACTTACTGTAACCAGATTGGCTATGCCTGGTAGCATCCCACAACAACTTTGTTCATTCAACATCAAATAACGCCCATTTGAGAGTAACTTGAACACCAGTTTAATCACGGCAGCTGGGCATCCCTTCAAGTGGCATGATAGGTTTGCAACTGAAGCATTACAAGCCCCCTGGAGCATACTATCCTGACAAATGAAAAACTTCCTAGCTATTGTAAAGGAAAGTTTAAGTTCTGTTAAGAACTCGGAGGCGAGGATTAGATATTACTTTCTTCGTTTATGTTCACCCAGCTGTCATTTGAAAGCAAGTAATAAACAAGAGGACAAGCATTGGCATAGCCAATAGGTCTCGCTTTTGGGACCTAATAAGTGTTTAGCCATGCAATACTTGATGTTGTTTAATCAAGGATATTGTGCTGGATAACTAAACACTTATAATGTCCTAAAGGCGAGACCTATCGGCTATGCATTGGGGGGGCCTTATAAGTGTTTAGGTAGAGCTATTGACTTTGTCAATGTTTCTAAGATGTGCAGTAGAGAAGTGTGACTGCTGTCCAGCATGCTGAGAAGTTGTAATTAAAAAGTGTAAGAAGCACTGAGTGATGCTGTGATGTCGTTGTGTGATGCTGTGCTGGCCCTGAGGTATGCTGTGGTGGTGTTGAGTGTTGCTGTGCTAGCCTTGAGTGATGCTATGGTGGTCCTGTGTGATGCTGTGGTGCTGCTGACTGATGCTGTTCTGTTATGTCTCTGGTTGCTTCGTTTTACAAAAGGCATTGATTTATAATATATTATCACACATAATAACATGGGGATGTTACAGATGAGCAAACTGAAAACGTGGCCACTTTGACATTTAGACCTCACAAAACCATTCACTTTGTTGGTTTGGTTCGTCTTTAGAGCCTTCCAGGTCCTTGGTTGGACTCTTCCAATTAATTCTCTGAATGGTGTTCTTCACACAGACAGTAACATGCATACTTACCTCTAAAATCGTCACTCGCCAGATACAGTAACAGCTAATTACGCTCTCTAGTTGTCAAGTTGATGTATCTTCAGCAGTGGGTGGGCTGAGGAGGAGGAAGGCTTTCGCAGAAGGTGAAAAATATGCTGACGAGGAGGGGAGGGGAGGGGATTCACGGGCTGTAGAAAGCCAGATGGCAGCTGTGCACTACGTGTGCGCATAAAGGCAAGCTGGTGGCCGGCAACGGTAGCACTTTGAAAACCCCCTTACTTAAAGTCGAGCCGAACAAGCAGCGATGCGCTGCTCTAGGCTCGACCTAAAAATGTTGTTCTGAATTATACAACCCCATAACTTAACATCCCGTTGACTCAAAGTCATTCGCCCTGCTTATTTAAACATAACATGGCTGTTGTATTGTCTGAGAGAATGAGGAGCTTCATTCTCGTCTCTTAACACCAGGGTTACTGGAATTATGTGGTTCTGTGGCTGCTGTGATTTTTGCATAATTATGAATTTGCCGGATTTGCCACATAATCCATCATCTGAAGCATATTCTGCAGATTTTAACCCAAAAATTGTTTCTAGCTCCACCGTATCAAAAATTACAAACAATAAGGCAACTGGGGTTCCTGGGCACCAGGACGCTTTTCACAAAGGTTAACTGGTAAACTTTCAGTTGCTTTCTGTATTGGGTGTTAAATTGTTACTAATAAGGTGAACTCTTTTCCCAGACACTATTACCAGGTGAAGTAATACTACCACAAAATGTTCTGTATTATTATGCTGCATATTTTGCCTTTTCTTGCCACATAATTTAGTCAACCCTGCCACATAATTTGATCTTCCTCTGCCGCATACTTCCAGTGCCCCTGCTTAACAGACAGTGCGGGTGTTTGAGCCCAGGCAGTGAGATCCCTGTCATAATCATTATTTGAGTGACCACTGGCTGAAACGTTTGACATTTGATTTTTTTTTCCTTTTGAATCCACATTAGACACAGTCCACAATATTGCTAGAGATAAGAATTTTCTTGAACTGCTGCTCTTGATTTTTCATTTCATAAAACTTTAATTTCATAAAACTTTACTCGGTTTTACAATGAGAAAACCATAAAAGTCACAGTGAATATATTTTTTAGAAAAACATGGGGACCCCTACTAAACAAATGGAGTTGCTATATGTAGGGAATAGAGACTAGTTGGGTAAATGGAGCAATAGCAAACATTCATTTTCAACATATACAGTCTAGGTGCATTAATGGATAGTCCACAACTTAATATACAAAAATATATATTTATTTTCTTTTATAGGTATATTTAGATTCTTGATATGGTTATTCTTTTTTCCTCAAATGTTTTGGTTCAATTAATACATAACATCATACATGTATATTCACAAATGATATGCATGTCTTTGCAACTCAAAACAGAAACCCATAATAGTGAGTAATTGTATAAAAATAACGGATAGTTTGATGATGGCTAGCGGCAGAATAGGAACTATTTTTTACGCGTGTTTCGGCATTGCTGCTTTCATCGGGAAACCGTCTTTTAGCACAACTATTAGATAAAGAAAATATAATACACCAAATTAGTCGTTTATACTAAACTTACATGCACCTAGAACAAATATTATGTACATTATTTACATTGGTAAATACATACTTCAATTATATACATGATATCAATTTTATACAAATTTACACATTATACAGGGCCTCAATTTAATCCAGATTTTTAATTATATACACATTATATTGCAATAATGAATTGAGGGACAAGAAAGGATTATGGGTGAAATTAATATCAGAACGGGAGAAAGAAAAAGGAATATATAGATAGAGAAAAGGGAAAAAGAAAACCACAAACATAATGTTGGGTTAACTAGAGATAAGGAATAAGATAACAGCTGAGGTGTTTTTATCCTAGATCTATCCTAATGACCATTTTGTTCTCATAATTAGGTAGTATCCCATGTATAAGTTGTTACATCAACTAATGTACTCAAAAGAACAGGGTTATTAATTTAGCAACGGATACATGTCGGATATATGTTGAAAATTAATGTTTGCTATTGCTCCATTTACCCAACTAGTCACAGTGAATATACAGATTCCTTAAAAATATTCAATAAAAAGTACAGAGTTCATATCTTTAAAACATAGAAAATTTACAAAAAAATGCAACATATGCAATAGATACATTTCATTATTTCACTTGAAAAAAGAACACACAGGAAACATACCTAAGACTATGTGTACCTCTTCCCCCTTGAGTGACTAATTTTCTAAGCAAGCCCTGGTTCTCACCAGTGATTTCAGATATCGTACAATAACAATTATACAGTCAGATTTCAACAACTGCAGATACAAAAGTGCTGGGCGAACCTGGTTAAAATTAAGCCTCTTTAAAAGGGGGGAGTAAAAAATGTCTCTGAGGTACTTCATAAAATTTACAGAGGAACATGAAGTGTAGCAGATCCTGTGGAGACAAGTTGTCTCAGCCACAGGGTGCTAACACCTGACCTCTGCTACACACTTTTGGCACCACAATTAAAATATGAAAGAAATCAAGACGAAACCTTGTCAACAGAAACCGCTCATAAGTGGACAGTGTTCCCAAAAGGTATGGCTCTGTAAGTGGGTAGGTTTTTAGAGTCAGAAATTTACGAACACTTGGTTTGCATAATTCCTGATCATCTCTTTCCAACTTCCTTAAAGTGATAAATGCTTCTTTGACCAGTTCAAGGTCCTTTTTTGTTATGGTTGAGGGTTTTAAAAAGAGTTCTGGTCGACCCAGCTCTGTGAAGCGACCTTTAACATACTTCAGCCAAGAAATTCTAGATATATGATCCAGGGACATACAGTCCATCAGAATCTGCTGAGTTAGTTTTATTCTTTGTTAGGCCAGCACTTAAGCCAGAACACTAAAGGACACAAAGCAAAGATATCACATTGGAAAGGGACCCCCAGTTCTTCATCGGCTATCAAATTCAATAATCCGTTGGCATTCCCAGCAGGCGCTTAAAAAAAATGTTTCTACCACCTGCAGCGAGTCTGCTGTGGTATACCCCCACACTTCACTACCATAACATGCGGTTGACACACCCTTCGCCTGATAAATTTTCAGCATAGCTGCAATTGGGCGCTTGCGCATCTTAGCAGCAAAGCTGAAGATTGCGGCAACTATTCGTGTAAGCTCCCCCTTCTTCCTTTGAATAAGGGGCCCCCATTTCAGGCGCTCATCCAACACTACCCCCAGATACGAAAAGACATGTGTTGTAGGAACCTTCTCGGAACCTACTGAGGAGTACTTTTTCGTTGGCCGAGACCCTACCTGCATAATATAGGATTTTGCATGATTGATAATTAGATCTCTAGACCCCATAAAATTCAGAAAAGCATCTAGTAAACATTGAAGCCCTTTGGCAGTTCTCGCTATTTATTTATTTATTTATTTGTGTATTTTATAAAGCGCGCAGCTACCCCAACGGGGTGTCCCGGCGCTGATTGATCAGAGGCAGATGGACCAAGACAGAGGCTTACAGGATAAATGAAAAGGCTTTCAGGGATCTGCGGAATTCGGGTTCCTATTGGCTCATCCGAAGGTGCAGCAGAAGCTTATTCCAGCGTTGGGTGGCACATACCTCAAAAGTTTTGCCACCCGATCGAGCTTTTTTAAATCTAGGAGTCGCAAGTAACAGCTTAGTGTTTGAGCGGAGGACTCTCGAGTTACTGTATGGTCGGAGACATGACCTCAGATGGGCTGGGCCTTTGCCTTTTGTCGTCCGGTAGGCCGGAGTCATGGCTTTGAAGTCAATTCGCTTAGAAACAGGAAGCCAGTGCAATTTTTGCAGGTAGGGGGAAATGTGTTGCCTCAGGGGGATACCGCCGATCAAACGGGCAGCTGCGTTTTGCACTGTCTGTAATCTATGGCACAGGCCTGCTGTCAAACCTAGGTATAATCCATTGGCATAGTCAAGATGCGAGATTATAAGTGCATTAACTATTGTTTTGCAGTTAGCGCTGGGTAAATAGTTTATACGTTTTTTTTATCACTTTAATTTCAGAAAAACATGCTGCAGATACTGTTTGAACCTGATTCCCAAAGGATAAACGGTGGTCCCATCGGACCCCTAGGTTTCTAACAGAGTGCTTCGGGATAGTAGCCTGGCTCAGATCTTCCGGCCACCATAAGTTGGAATCTAGTGGAGATGGTTGATTAAAAAATAAAACCTCAGTTTTTCCCGCATTGAGTCTGAGGAAATTCAAATCCATCCAATTGGCGATGTTCCTGAGGCATATCTTAAGAGGATCAAAAGTGGTCGGAGTTGGCTCATTCAAAAGTAAAAAGCAGCTGAATATCGTCGGCATATGATGTTGTTTTAATGCCCGAGTGTGATATCATTTCAGCTAAAGAGGTAAAGTTCACATTAAACAGGAGGGGGCTAAGCGAGGAACCCTGAGGAACACCCCATTTCAGTGGCTTAACTGAAGAAGTGAAGGGAGGGGTATGAACCTGTTGTTTTCAGTCAGCGATTGAAGAGCCTATCCATTTAAGGACCGTGCCCTGGATTCCAATAGAGCTTAGCCTTCTCAGCAGGATAGAGTGAGAGACGGTGTCAAATGCTGCCGATAAATCCAGCAGCACCAACACCACCCTCGAGCCCCGGTCAAGTGTCCACCGTACAGAGTCCGCCATTTCAATGAGGGCCGACTCCGTACTATAGCCTGAGCGAAAACCATGCTGGGAATCATGAAGGAGGCCCTGGTTCTCAATAAAGCTAGCCATTTGCTGATAAGCCAATTCTTCCAAAATCTTAGCTGGGGCGGGGAGGAGGGAGATCGGCCTGTAGTTTCCAGGTATCTCTGGATCCGAATTGGCTTTTTTTAAGATCGGAACCAGAAAGGCATGTTTCCATGCTTGTGGATAAATACCAGTGCTAAGAGAGGCATTCCATATAGGGTTGAGATGGGGATTGAGGAGAGCTGCTAATGCTTTATATTGTTTTGCTGGCCAGGGGTCGCTAGGAGATCCAGATTTGCATTTGAGCAATTCCTGAAGGGAAGTTTCTTCAGATATTTCCCAAAATTCAGAAAAAACTGGGACTGAGATGTTATGGTCCATCGGTGCCTCCTTAATATCAGAGCTATCCCTGGTCGCAAATGAGGCATAAATGAGGGCAATTTTCTCCTCAAAAAACTCGGAGAGTTGGGTACAGAGAGATTGAGACACCGGCTGGTGTCGATTCAAGGCTTGTGGGTCAGTGAAAGATCTGACAATCGTAAAAATCTCTCTGGGGGCATTACTGGCTTTATCAATTTTGTCTGATAAAAAAGGTCTTTTTTGTATTATGATCAGTTTACCGGGAGCGAGGTGGATGATTTGATCTGCCCATTGCTCTTTTTGCGTAAATTTGCACATTTATTGACTGCTGCTATATTTTTAAAAAACTGTTACTACAGCTTTTAAATTACTAGTGGGTAAGGGGCAGGCTGATTTTAAAGACTCTGCGCCCTGGATACTCACAGGTCAGGAGGCAGGGACGAGGGAACTGCGACGAGACGCTCGCCTGGACGGCCGCCATCTTGAAGCGGGCCAGGGCTGAGCGGTCTAGTCTTTCTCCTTCCCTGGACCTCGAAAAGGCGGGCTGTCACGAACGTGCAGCGGACGCGCGCAGCGGGCGCGCCGAAGGCGTGCCAAAGGCAAGCCTGTCTGCTCCCGTCCGCGCCAGATTCGCACCCAGCGCCACAACCCCTGGTCGAAGTGCTACGAACACGGTACGCCACCTCATCTATGGGCGGGATACACTATGGGCTTTAGGAGCTGAAGCTAGAACGTCAGACTGTGTTCATCTGGAATTTCGAAATAACCCGCAGTCGGCTTTACCTCGTTGCCATACAGCCCTCCCCATGGTCTCCTGGTTGCCTATCAGTGTCATTACTAATATAGTTAGTGGTGAGGCGAAGGATGAGCCTGTCGATGTGAAATGTATGTTGCTGAATGCCAGATCCCTAGTCAAATATAGTATTGAACTAGCGACCTGATACAGAAAATGGGTGTTAAGATAGACGTTATTACCGAATCATGGATGCAGCCTCGGGCCCTGACCTTGTCAAAGCCCCCTCACCCAATTATGGCTGTCATGTTCAGAACAGACCGGGAAAGAGAGGGGGCGGCCTGGCGATCATCTACCACGATTCAGTAAAAGCACTTGTTTTTAATTTTTCCCTGTCCCACCATCAATCCCTTAGAGGCTGTCTACTTTATAGACCCCCTAGGACTAAAGCCCCATTTGTAGCGGCACTCGGAAGCCTTCTAGAGGAAGCAGCCTGTGCCAAGACATTTACAATTTTAGGGGATTTTAATTTCCATCTTGATTGTAGCTCAGACCCAGACACTCGGGAGCTTATGGAGTTAATGGATGGGATGGATCTGAAACAACTGGTGGCAGGGCCTACCCATAGGGCGGGACACACCTTGGATGGAGTATTTTCTAATCATCCTAATTTAGGTGTCATGGCCACGCGTCCGGTCCCTTGGTCTGATTATGCCGCTATTTGTTTCAATAATGCTTTGGCCTTACCCCTGAGATCGAGACAGGCCAAGAAACCAGCCAGGGCCATCAGGAAATGGAAAAATATAGAAGGCAAGTCAATAGACAAGCTATTGACATCCACGGTGGTACCCCTCTCAGGGGATGCAGATGAGGCAGCCGCCATATATACTAACTGAGTGGATACGGCTTGTAGGCAGCTAGCACCACCCAAACTATGTCACTCTACTCGCACGTCACCATCGGCTCCTTGGTTCTCAGAGGAGATCAGGGAGCATAAAATTATCTGTAAAAAACTAGAATGGATATGGAGAAAAAACTATTGTGAGGCCGACAAAAAAAGATATAAATCGGAACTAGCTGTTTATAAAGATCTGATAGGGAAGGCAAAGAATACCTTTTTTTCCAATCGTATTAGGGAGGCAAGAAACTCCGCAAAGGAACTCCACCAAACCGTCTTTACCCTGGCAGCCCCTAAACCAGCGGCTGTGCCCCCCAGTCAGGAACTTTGTGAAGCTCTGGCAAAAAAAATTCAAAACAAAGTGGAGACCATTTTTAACTCTTTGGATGGTCAAACTAAGAGTAACTCCTTAGAGGATAACTCTGAACCGATAGAGACCAATTCCCAGGAAAGCAGGCTTCTACGCTTCTCCCCGGTAAATGAGGAGGAGGTAAGGAAGCGGCTGCTGAGGTTAAAATCAGGTTCCCCTCATGATCCCTGTCCTTTGACCATAGCAAAGCTAGCTGTAGCACCGATAGCCTCTGTGCTCACATCATTATTTAATAATATGCTGGAAAGCGGGGAATTTCCATCCCGCTGGAAACAGGCATCTATCCTCCATCTTTTAAAAAAAACAAATCTGGATATTGACGATTTGAACAGCTATCCACCTATCGCCAGATTGCCGCTACCGGACAAGATTATAGAGGGAATAATGAATTCTCAGTTAAGCTCGTTTCTGGGTGCTGTGCAAGCTCTGGACCCATCCCAATATGGATTCACGGCGGGGCACAGCACGGAATCGGCTCTTATTAAATCTGCAGAAGACATCAGGAAGGTGATGGACGCTGGAGGAAAAGTCGCGCTGATCCTTTTGAACTTGTCTGCGGCCTTTGATACGGTCCACCACATGATATTGGTGGGCCGGTTGAGGGCCGCTGGGATTCAGGGCAAGGCACTTAAGATCTTGAGAGCCTTCCTTTCCAACAGGAGTCAGGTAGTGACCTTGGATGACCAAGAATCCAGTCCGTTCATACTCCCTTGCGGGGTGCCCCAGGGCTCATCACTGAGTCCAACGCTTTGTAATATTTATGTTTCCACCTTAGCACCTGTGATCAGAGCCTTTAGTTTTAACTTAACATCATATGCAGATGACACACAGATTGTGGTGTCGCTGCTACCGGGAGGAGAGGAAAGCACGGCCAGCAGGTTTAAAGACTGCATGCTTGCAGTCAGTGATTGGATGGCAGGGAATTGCCTAAAACTGAACTCGGCCAAGACCGAGGTTCTCCTCTTTGGGGTCAAAGAGAATTTCTGGTCCCCAAGATGGTGGCCGGAAGAATTGGGCATCCCTCCCGCACCTGTTGCCAAGGTTAAGAACCTTGGGGTTCTGATGGACGATAAACTGTCCTTTAGCCCTCTAGTAAATGCACTTTCCTCAGCCACCTTTTTTGTCCTAAAGACTCTACGCAAGATCCTGCCCTTTCTTCCAGAGGAGCATAGGAAAACAGTAGTGTCGGGATTGATCCTGTCTCGGCTGGATTACTGCAACAGCTTACTGCTCAATGCTCAACAGGGGCTCCTAAATAAATTACAAACTCTGCAAAACGCAGCAGCTCGCCTGATCACGGGCATTCCCAAATTTGCTTCGGTCGCCCATGAGCTGGTAAAATTACACTGGCTGCCTGTGCGAAAGCGGATTGCATTTAAAGCATTATGCTTAGTCTTCAAGGCTCTGAAAGGGCTGGGTCCGCAATGTATGACCCAGTACTTTCAGTGGTACAAACCTGCAAGAACACTGAGATCAACCGATCAGGGACTGATAGTGATCCCAAGAATTAAGAAAGCCCGATGGGGAGGCAGAAGCTTCTCCTTGGGAGCAGCAAAGGCTTGGAACGCCTTGCCAGCGGACCTCAGACAGATGCCAGACCTGATGTCCTTTCGGAGGGTCTTGAAAACATGGTTATTTAGGCAATAAGCTTTGCGGCCAGTTTTTGGAGTAGTCAACCAGCGCCAGGACACCGTCTGGTAACAGAGCGCTTTATAAATGTTGAAAATAAATAAAAAAGTTTACGGTGCTCTTTAAGGGCAGTGCAATACTCAAGTTTGCTTTCTATTGAGTACCCCAGTCTCCAGCGGCATTCCAGTACTTTGCAGGCGGACTTTTTCTGTCTCAGTTCGTCCGAGTACCAGGGAGCTGCGGGTAAAGACCTCAAGGTTTTGATTGGCCTAAGAGGAGCTAGTGACTCGATTGCCTCACCCACCCACCCAGTCATTAAGATTAGAAATGCACGAGTCCAAATCAGAGGCGGGAGGAGGACTAGAGTCTATTAAGTGCTCTTGAAGAGAAGCCTGAGAGATTTTACTTCAATTTCTCCCAAATTCCTTAGGGGTCAAAGAGGGTCTGTCAAAATGGGTCATTTGAATGGAAAAAGGAATGAGATAGTGATCAGACCATATGACCGGTATAGGGTCTTCGATCGAGATATCGGGAAGGTTGGAACATATCAAGTCCAATGTGTGGCCAGCTCTATGAGTGGGAAGTGCAATTAATTGGGTCAGATCACAGGCTGCCAAGGTGGAGATAAAATTCGAGCTGATGGGACAAGAGATATCTTCAGCATGAACGTTAAAGTCTCCAAGAACCGTAAAATTAGCATACCAAGTGCATGCTTGGGTAATATAATCCATCAAGGCTGGAAGATGGGTAGGGCTGGAATTAGGGGGACGATACATCAAAAGGCCAGCCAATGAAATAGTGGCCGACAATTTGATGCAGAAGGGAAGACCTTCAATACAATCAATTTGATCGTAGTGAGGTGAGGTGACCGTCCATGTGGTTTTATAAATAATTGCCACTCCACCCCCCTGTTTACCATTCTGCCGATTGGCACAGATAATACTATGGCCATCAGGGATAGCCAGAGTAAGGGCAGGATTGGTCTCCTCGCTTAACCAAGTTTCTGTCAGGAAAAGGAGGTCCCAATCATTGTCCTTTAAGGACTGCAGAATATCTAAAGAATGTTTGACCAACGATCTGCAATTTATTAGTGCTGACTTAAGAGATATCCCCGTTCTAGGACCCCGAGATGGGGTTGGGTTGGGCAGAGAAAGATGTTTATCATGTACGATATGTGTGTTTGGAGAAAAATCACAGCACTTACATGAAAAGTCCAAACTCCATAGTTCAGACGGATAGACCAGGGAATGAGAGCAGCCTGTAGGTCTAAGTGCAAATATCTCCATCTGGCTATATGTGGTCCTTTGAATAATGGTATTTCGGGCAGAGTGTCCGGCCCCGGATGCGTTCTGGTCGCAGACGGGTGCAGACGGGCTTCCCTTTGGCGCGCCTTCGGCGCGTCCGCTGTGCGTCCGGGCAGGTATAGCCATTTTATCCTGTTGAGGGCGGGAGAGGGCAACAACTAGACCTCCACCCTGAGACTTCCCCCAAAATGGCGGCTCTGTAGCTTCCCTCGTCAGCACCCAAATCGGCTGAGGGGAAGTGTGCAATGCGGGCAGGTAGGGAAAGTGCAAATGAGCAAGTACAAAAGGTTAAAAATATATTTTAAAATGAAGCGCTAACCTATGTTCCCGGCTTCTGCTTCAGGAACTGCGTTCTAATCAATCTGCGCGCGTGAGCCTGGGCGCGTCTTTTATCCTGTTGAGGGCGGGAGAGGGCAACAACTAGACCTCCACCCCGAGACTTCCCCCAAAATGGCGGCTCTGTAGCTTCCCTCGTCAGCACCCAAATCGGCTGAGGGGAAGTGTGCAATGCTGGCAGGTAGGGAAAGTGCAAATGAGCAAGTACAAAAGGTTAAAAATATATTTTAAAATGAAGCGCTAACCTATGTTCCCGGCTTCCGCCTCAGGAACTGCGTTCTAATCAATCTGCTCGCGTGAGCCTGGGCGCGTCTTTTATCCTGTTGAGGGCGGGAGAGGGCAACAACTAGACCTCCACCCCGAGACTTCTCCCAAAATGGCGTCACTGTAGCTTCCCTCGTCAGCACGCAAATCGGCTGAGGGGAAGTGTGCAATGCGGGCAGGTAGGGAAAGTGCAAATGAGCAAGTACAAAAGGTTAAAAATATATTTTAAAATGAAGCGCTAACCTATGTTCCCGGCTTCCGCCTCAGGAACTGCGTTCTAATCAATGAACAGCATCATCTGCATACAGGAGGACAGGGAGACCCCAACCGCCCACACGCAGAAAGTCAGCCCCCGTCGATACCAGGGCCCCCCAAGCTCATTAATATATAAATGAAACAGGCAGGGGGCCAAAATACAGCCCTGCCTTACCCCTCTTTCAATATCAAATTCCCTAGAGACCCTGAGATCCAGGGCGTTTCTAATATTTGCTTAAGTGTCCCTGTGCAGATCCATCAGGAATTCCACGATGGATGCCCCCACCCCCATGGCCCTCAAGGACTGCCACAATTTGACCCGATTACCACAGTCTAACGCGAACGATAAGTCCACGAAGGCCATGTAGATCATACCCGGGCGGGCCATTGTGTACTTATCAAGGATCAAATACAAATTTAAACATTGGGCCACCATAGATCTCCCCGCACGAAACCCATATTGGGTATCGGCGATAATGTTGCGTTCCTCTGCCCAGGAAAATAATCTTTGCAATAAAACCCCTCCCACCACCTTAGCTACAGAATCAATGAGAGAGATTGGACGATAAAACAGTGTACTATTTCGGTCCCCCTTTTTAAACACTGGCACGATGGTTGAGATTACCCATGTGGCGGTGATACCGTTCCTGCCTTCTGCATTCAATACAGCCGTCAGGATCGCCCAGAATGATGGATCCGATTAAAAAAGGTCCGGCGGAATTCCGTCCAGGCCCGGGACCATGTTACTAGATAAGCCCGCAATTCCCAACTCTATCTCTGAGATCTCGAAGACCATATGGTCAGTATTTATTGATTGGGATGGTTGGTCATAGTGACCCATAGGGCCCATAAACATGAGTTCAAAGTGTGCCACCCATTCCTCTTCTGTGATATGGGAGTGAAGGGTGTTATTTGAATCCCCAGAGAAAAGGGGCCTATTAACAATGCCCCCAAACCGTGTACCATTGCTCAGGGTTCTAGACTCCAACAGCTCCCTCCATATCTCCTCCTTCAACGCTCTCTTGCGTATAGCTAGGGCCAGCTTATCTCCTTTTCGACAAGCCTGTATATTTATGTTGTTCTTTGGCACCTCTTTCAGGGCCTCCATTAGCTTGCGTGCTGCCTTCGAGCAAGATGAATCAAACCATCTTAGGGTAGAGTTAGAGACTCTACTAGCTGGGGCCCTCAAAAGTTCTCCTACTTTGAGTGTGATGGAACTAAAAGCACTGAGAACATTCCTTGGTGAACTCTCTGGTTGAACACAGAGAGCAAGTTCAGTTACACATGATTCCCTCACCTCCCTATAAAAAGCATCTGGATCTATCTGGGACCATTTAAGACGGCGCCTACCGTCTGTAGGTCTCATGACTCCTTTTCCTCTACCCCTGGGCTTGGTCGATAAAAGTACGCCACAGAAATGTACTCAAAGGGGATTGTGGTAGCTGTAACCTATATCTTTAATAGCGAACCTCTGGAAAAGGGACTGAGAGGGTGAGGAAACTAAAATATGGTCTATAAAGGACCCAGTTCCTCTCCCTTTAAATGTTGGAATCGGGGTTTTGCTATTTGGGGCAGAGAGTGACATCAATGACAGTAAGTCAAATTCGTTGACTAAGTTATTTAATTCATCCCCCTGTGAAGAGTGTTCAAAATGAAACCCCCTCATTCGGTGACATCCCATACCACCCATGTTCAGGATCTTGGGGTCGCCGCAGGGTTGGATATTAAAATCTCCCAACACCACCAAGGGGTGTAAGCTTTGGTCACTAAGTTTCCTTAAATAGTGACTCAGCTGTGTGATGTTACCTTCCTTTTTACTGTTTGGTGGGTTATAGAAGTTGATCAAGGTCATTTTGTTGTTCCCCTTCTTGAAAGTAATGGTCTGTAGGCACTGTGCAGTGGAGGAGCAGATTTGTACCAATCAGTCAATAGTCAGGGAGATATAGATGACCAAACCTCCTTTGGCTCTACCACAGATTGAAGGGGTAGCAGGAACAAAGTGACCTTTGAAGCCCTCCAGAAACAGATTACAGCCCACTGACCAGGTCTCTTGCAGGCAGATTACCAAAAATGACCTAATAAACCGATGTCACAAAGGGTCCTGAAACTTGTCTGCCAAGCCTGCTATGTTCCAGGATATGACATTACTATCCACCTCGGGGGAGTATCTACTCAATTTGTGGTGATAGAGGGGAAATCGCTTGCAGTGTCTCTAGCTCAATCATCGGGGTCAAGTTAGCCTTCTGCTGGTGCTTCGACTCAACTATAGACACATCCGAGGTATCCAGTCAATCTCATTCCTCCAGCCCCGATAAAATGGAAAATCTATTGGCTAGTGCTATGGGAGAAGGCGCGGCAGAATTAGAGTGGGGACCCCATATATGACTTGTACCGTATAATGGTTGTGGATACCCATAGTTATTACCTGCAGGGGATTTATATGACCATCTAGCTTGTAAGGGTTCCCTATCTATGTTCCCCATTTTGTACCCATGGGGTTCCCCTCTATAAAAGAAACCTAGAGGGAGTGCCTGTATTAAAGACCCATGAATTGACTGGCCGACATGAGCAACACCCGATAGGATTCTTTCAGCTACAGCTGCCCTATTAAAATTGACTATAACACAAACGCCACCTCCCACCTTTTTAGAACTGCCAACCCATGCTACTCGACGTACCATGCTAATGCTACGTTCTACCCTAGGACCCACTGGGGTATTAGTTGTTAGCCAATGAAGTACCTTATTCTTCTAATTTTTATAGTCTTCCTTAGTTCCTGGGCCGTAGAGGTGGGACATTACCCAGGACCACTACATATGGAGTTGATTCTGATGGAAGACGAATAGTGGTAAGGTTCTGACAAATTTCTCCTGTTGGCACCACAGTGCCGTCCGACTGGTCTACAGTGCCTTGAGAAGCCCGCTTGTACAAAGGGACTGCTTAAGATCTTCTAGGGGTTTGGGCACACCTTTGACCGCCTGTCTCCCTATGGAATGACTGCACCGCTGTTATGGTAGAATTTTTAGACGTCCCTAGACCCGGATTGACTGCTGGGTCTTGTTCACTTGTAACCCTACGATTTGTGCAAATGTCAGTTTGGACCCCCCTGCAAGACTTCTCTCGATTGCTGTCAGCCTCTCCAGGATGGGGCTCAATTTAGTATCCAACAGTGTGGTTATTATGTCGCAAAAAGCCTTGGTGACCTTCGTATCTAAATTTGGGGCTACCGTTTTAGGAACCAAAGTTTTATTTGGAGGCTTAGGGGCCGGACTCGTTTTTGATCTTTTATCTTTACCCCCAATAGTTTGAAGTTTGCGTTTTGTACTCCCCTGGGCAGTGCGTTGACTGGGCTGAAAGAGCGGATGGGTTTTTGTAGGACTCAATAAGTTAGTACTGTCCTTCCCTTGAGGTAGAGAAATACTTCCTCTTCTATCAATTATGATAACTGGGGAGAGAGATCTGTGCGGGGTCTGAGAGAGCACAGAGGGGGAGATTACGTTTACAGGCGATAAGCCTTCAGTGGCAGCAGCGGCTATGGGCGACCCCTGGCACCTGTCAGAGCAGACAAATGACGATTCAACCTGGGGCACACTAGATCTAGGTAAAGATGGATACAGACAGTCGGTAGGCGATCTAGAGAGATGCCTGTTCACAAGCTCAATCCCTTTATCAATGACAGCGGCTGCTCTCTGCAAGGAAGAATCCATTGTGGTAACAAAAGTGACAGTAGAAGACGAGCTAGCCAAAGATTTGGCCCCAATGGACCCCGTCTGAGCCTTTCTCCTCCCCATGTTTTTAAGTGGCTTTAGTAATCACAGCTGAGGCAAGCTCAAATGTAGAGAAAAGAGAAACATTAAACAGTATGCATATAAAGCAAGAAAGGTGCTTCTTGCGTGGGTTACAGTCTTAATATGTGTCCAACACTTAATTCAAAGTGAGCTTTCCTCCCGAACATAAAATTTTAAATGCCAATACCCAATATACGAGTCCCTAGTAGTGTCCAACCAAGACTAGATGGTAGGTACTAGATCAAGTTCAGGCCTACCTCCGTTCGCAGGTGTAAGGTCTCAATACCCAACTGTCCGCATTTCGTTTACAAGTCAGCCAACTTCCTAAGATGGACCAAGAGGGGTGGCCCATCCCGGCCTTTACCGGTCTCGGACGGGCTCAGACGGGTCCACCCTTGGTCCGTGCTTTGTCTGGCTGCGTCCACGCGCGCATCCCGCATTGCGGGAGCCCGCTGGTACTTTTAAAGCACCTCTGGCGCTTTGATTGGCTGCGGGGATTTGCTGGTGGCTCCGGGGATTTGCTGGCGGCTCCGGCCGCAAAACACCAAGAAAAAGAGCAGCTGGTTGTGGGACCCGCGCTGCAGGAGCCCGCTGGTACTTTTAAAGCGCCTTCTGGCGCTTTGATTGGCCGTGGGGATTTGCTGGCGGCTCTGGTAGCAAAACACCAAGAAAAGGAGCAGCTGGTTGTGGGACTTGAATTTAATTTCAGTGCAGGGCCAGATGGAGCTGCACGTCTCTCAAGTTCAGATGTGAATCATGATGACACTGAAAACAACATCTGCAATCAAGATATGAAGTGAGCCAATACTTGTCTGAATACCTTCACATTCTATCTCCATTGAAGAGGAGCCATTCCTAGAGAAATATCACACAGGGGGCTATCTACACGAGGCTTTAGAAAGGGACTAGATGAGACCCCTTAAAGTTTACAGAGAAACTTAAATTATGAATAGCATTGTTCACCAACTGCAGGTTTCTGGATGTCGCCTTCGGAGATCATTTCCTTTTCAGTCCATTGTCGTGGTAAGGGTACATGTAACTTCCTTTCTTAAGATCCTTGGAGTGGAATGGAAGATAAATGGAAGACACCTTTTCTGAGGGCTGACATTCTATTGTAAACCTGAAGTAGTACCAATGCTCTGTATTTCTTGTCTGGAATATGAAGGTAGGCATCTTGGAGGTCTAAAGATACAAGCCAGTCAACTTTTTTTTTTTTAGCGAATTTTATATAGCGCGAACTTGAACCGAACCGAATCAGTTATCAGAGCGCTTTACATAGCACCAGTTACGTTACATGAGGACACACTTTCATTTTTTTTTTTTTTTTTTTTTTTAGGCACGGGGAGATTGTCAGCCTGATTCATGTACATGCCGTTTTGCGTGGCCCTAATAGCGAATCATAGCGACTCGCTATTGAGGACACGCAAAACGGCATTCATGTAGGAATTGCTAATAAAATAGCGATTCCTACATGTTCTTTATTTGCGAGTAGCAAATTGCTACTCGCAAAAACTCCCCATTCATTCCTATGGGCCAAGAGGCCCATAGGAATGAATGGGGAGTATCCCTTATTTGCGAGTAGCAATTTGCTACTCGCAAATGAGATAGCGATTTTAAGGGTGCCAGGGTTGTCCAAAGGACGCCCTGTAGCACCCCTAAAATGCACATTTGAACAGGTGTTGCGCACACACATGTCCAAAGGACATGTGTGTGTGCAACATGCAACTTAGAAAAATGCTTTTAAAAGCATTTTTCTGAGTTTTTGCTATTTACCGACAGGTCTGACCTCTCGGTAAATAGCGGCCCCAAAAGTGCAAAATCGCTATTTCTTGATGTGTCATGAATAGCATTTGAGGAATCTCTATTAGAGATTCCTTAAATGCCATTCCTCGCAAATATGCGAATTCTTAAATAGCGATTTTTGCATTTGGGATTGTGAATACCAAATGCAAAAATCGCACTCGCAAAGGGCCAGATTCTCAGAATCTGGCCCTTTTGCGAGCGCTATTGCCTACATGAATCAGGCTGTAAGTGATTTGCCCAGAATCACAGGGGGTTTTTGGCATCGTTACCGAGACTCGAACCAAGTTCCCCAGGTCCGAGGTCGAGCGCCTTAGCCGTTAGGCCAACCCCTCTCCCACTTGAACTTGGCTCAATACCTTCAGAATTTGTGGCTCTGTTATCGTCTGAAACATGTCCACAAGGGTAAACTGTTTGATATTGTACACATTTAGAAAGTACCTGATGTCCCTGTGTTTTGGTATGGTATGAAGTACATGGAGGAGAAAAAGAAATATTTCGCCATTCTCTTGTTGTGAAACCAACTTGATAACGCCTAGAAGCCAAATATTCTAATTCTCCCACACAAACTATGTCACTGATTTATATATTTTAGAGGAAAATTAGAAAAAAGACCATTGTGGGTCGAGGTTTAAGGAAAGAGTTTTTATTATCTACAGCATCCACTAGTCTTGCGTGATGGAAAACCACTTCATGTAAGAAGGGGAATGTTCCAATGGCGGAACGCTCCAATGGTGAGCATAAAATCCAATCTCCTTGATGGCAAACCATGCATATTTTTCAGTTATATACACATAAAGGGGTCAAACTGAGCACCAGATTTGCACCAGGGGCAAAATTGACATATTATAAGAGACGGAATGGAGGCAGATTATTGCTTCCCCATGACTGATTTTTTTTTTTTTTAAATATCTTTTTATTGCAGCAAGGTAGGTGGTACATTCAAAGCATTTGTGTTATGCCCTCTGTTGCTCAGTATAGCTATCACTCTCCAGTATGTGTGTCACACAGCCGTTTAGCTCACACCCCGGAGGTCGAGCGGCGCAACAGTAAATAAAGTCCTGTGCAAGGAAATACAGCATGACTCGGTGGTCCCCAGTTGCCTGGGAACTGGCAGCACTGCTTTTCAGTTCTCCCGTACCCCCCCACATGCGCAGTGTTTAGTAGGATCCGTAGTTCCTCTTCTTCATTGCTGAACAACAACCCCCCTGCCTGCTCATCCCTCTCAACCCCACCGACCCCCTCCCCCCCTCTAGAACTACCCCACCCGCCCCTAACTCTGCCCCCCACCCCCCAGACGTGCCATTGTGTCACCAGTGCGAGTCCGCATCCATCCCGACCAATCCAGACCCGAAGCATACCATCAGGAGCAATCAACAAACAACTTGCAGTCATCAAATAGGAAGTAGGGGAACTAGGGAGGAGGTCTAGGTCTCCATCTCATCAGGCGGTTGGTCCGCTGGAGCAGGGCTATGCTCCGAGGTGTCCTCCTCATCTAGGCCCAAAAGTGTGAAGTCCAAGACCAACCCCTCCCACGCCCTGGCCCCCTCCAGAGCCGCGTCATTGTCTGCCCTAAGTGCAGATTGCATGCGGAGCTCCCCCTCACACCGGGCCCACTTGAGAAGCTCAGCCTTCCACCTCTCCACTGCGGGGCCCCTATTCGCCTTCCATTGGGATGTTATGACCCGCTTCGCTAGGAGTAGACCCAAGTCCAGGAACTTGCTAGTAATATTGTTCTTCGATGTGTGTGGGAACCAGTGTAGGATGCAGTGTGCCATGGTGTAATGCAAGTCTCTCTCCGTAACCTCCCTCAGGCTGTCCACTACCTCCCGCCAAAAGGAACCCACCTCTGGGCAGGACCAGAACATGTGCTGGAAATCAGCCAAGTCTGCCGGACATCGCGGACAGGCCGCCGGGTGGGCCGGGAAATATTTATGCAGTTTGTCAGGGGTCAGGTAAGCCCTGTGTAGGACATAGAGGTGCACCAGCTGAAACCTAGCGTTGCGCGTCCCGTTGCGGACCCTTGCCACTATGCCGTTCCACGCCTCCTCAGGTATCTCCGTCGCCAGGTCCGCCTCCCATTTCGTCTTCAGGGTCAGCAGTGGGGTAACAGTCTCCGAGACCATGCGTCTGTATAGGCACGTGACTGCCTTGACCGTCCCCGCCATCATCACCACGTACTGGCAGCCCAGAGACAGTGGCGGCTCCGTCATGCCCGTCTTCCAGTGCCTGCGGATCGCCGACGTTAGTGCCGCATGAAGGAGGAAGTCTCCCCCCGCCAGCTCAAAGCGGTCTCTCAGAAGGTCAAAAGACAGCAGTACCCCGTCCTCATAGAGGTCACCCATGGACGTGAGTCCTTGCAGCTCCCATCCCCCCAGTCCGTGCCACGAACCCCCATGCGGCAGCGCCCCGCGCAGCCTGAGCGGGATCTCAGGTGCATAAGGGACCGTAATACGACCCCTCCGGCGATATCTATTCCAGCATTTCCGGGCCGTCGCAAATTCCTGAGTAAGGTGGAAATCTCCCATCGGGAGCCCCAGAACAATCCGGGACAGCACCTGAACCGGGCCCGCCGGCTCCCCCAGTCCATCCTCCCCTCTTCTGGCTCTCGCGACCCATTGCGTCAGCCATTGTAACTGTGCCGCTAGGTAGTATAGCTCGTAATCTGGCACCGCTAGCCCACCTTCCTCTCTAGGGCGGAGGAGCGTACTGTGTGCCACCCTGCGTCTGCCCGCCCCCCACAGAAAGCCGATTACCATCGACCTCAGCCGCCGGAACTAGCTCGCTGATCGGGAGGGTCCTGAAGAAATAAAGCAGCCTCGGCAGGGTCACCATCTTAAGGAGTGCCACTCTCCCCATTAGTGACAATGGAAGCGTGCTCCAAAAGACGAAGTTCTCCTTAGTGTGTCTAATCGCCGATCCAATATTTCCCTCCAGGATATCCACCGTATCATGGAAGATCGAGGTCCCTAGGTAGCGCAGACTCCTTTCTTCCCACGTCACCCCCTCCGTGGACAGTGGACACATTCTTCGCGGGCGGGCCGGGAACAGGTAGGACTTCGCCCAGTTTACTCGGAGGCCTGAAACCCTGCTCAGCGATTGGAGGAGAGTTTTAGCTCCCCGTAGCGAGTCAGTGGAGTCCGCTAGGAACATCAGCAGATCATCTGCATATAATGCGATGTGATGCACCTGCCCATAAACATCCAGCCCCAAGTATGCCCGACCCAACCGGGCTCGCGCCGCGAGGGGTTCGACGGCTATGGCGAACAATAGGGGGGAGAGAGGACACCCCTGGCGGGTGCCCCTGCCCACCGCACACATCTCAGAGATAACTCTCCCAGTTCTGACCCTTGCCGTCGCGTTCCGGTAGAGCAGCTCCGTCCAATCCAACAAGCCCTCGCCCAGGCCCAGCGTGCGCATGACATGGAAGAGGTAAGGCCACTCCAGGCTGTCAAAGGCCTTCTCCATGTCTACTGCAAACACCACCGCCTCATCGCCGTCATAGGTGTCAGCCTCCAATACATGTAGGAGCCGTCGTACGTTAAGTGCCGTGTTGCGGGCCGGGATGAAGCCGGACTGGTCTGCGTGGATCAACATGGGCATATGGTGGAGCAAGCGCGCCGCCAGGATTTTGCTCAGAATTTTATAGTCTAGGTTGAGCATGGACAGAGGGCGATACGCCGTCCGGTCCCACGGTTGTTTGCCCGGTTTTAAAAGGGGGGACTATGAGCGCTTCGCTAGTGGTCGTCGGCAGGTTGCCCAGTCGTTTCGCCTCATTGTAGAGCCACGTCAACCTGGGTGCCAGAAGGTCGACATAGGTGAGGTAAAATTCCGTTGGGAGCCCGGCGTCTTGTTCCTCGCCATACCCTTGATGGCGACTCTCACCTCCCGCTCCTCAATTTTGTCCCTGAGCCGCTTCGCGTCCTCCTCCCCCAGCTCTGGCAAGTCTAGCCCCTCTGTAAAGCTCTGGAAGTCGCCCACCGACGGCAGGACCCTGCTGCGGTAAAGCTCCGTGTAGTAATCATAGAAATTTCGTTAATCCCCCCCTTGGTCAAACCGCGCCACTCCTGAGTGGTCCCTGAGCTCAAGGATGACCGAGCTCCGGCGAGCCGGATTGGCCAGCCAGGCCAAAAGAGCTCCCGACTTATCGCGCTCCGAGTGTGCACGTGTGAGATAGGCCTTGTAGTCGAAGCACCTGAGGCGCTCCACTGTCGCTGCCACCACCTCCCGCGCCTCAAGGAGTGCCTCATGCGTGTCTGGCCGCTCAGGCCTTGCTCTTTCCAGCCCCCGCAGCTTCTCGTCCCCCTTCGTGATGTCGTCTAGCAAGGTATTCCTAACTCCTGATGCCGTTGCAATGCATTGCCCCCGCACCACCGACTTGAAGGCGTCCCATTCAATCGCGGCTGAGCCCGCAGAGCCCGCATTGACCTGAAAGTATGCCTCGATGTTCGAGGCTATAGTGGTTCGGAAGAGCCGGTCGTCCAGTGCCTCCGGGTGCAGCTTCCAGGCAGGGACTCGCGGGCGACACTGCGACCAGCGCAGCTGCACAAGTAGCGGGTTATGATCGGAGATCGTGTGCGTGAGATATTCACTGTGGCACACCTCTGCATGCACGTCCTGGGAGCACAGGAAGGCATCAATGCGAACGTGGAGCTCGTGGAGAGCGGAGAAAAACGAGTAGTCTCTGTCCGACGGATGGTTAGCCCTCCATGAGTCGACCAGACCCCATTGGCGTTGCCAAGCAGAGCGCGCAAGTGCCAGTTTGCCAGCTGGTGCGTTAGGTAAGGGGGGTGCGATCTATCCAGTGTAGTGTCAGTCACGCTATTAAAGTCCCCGCCAAGGAGCAAGGGCTCCACCAAAAACGGGGCCAGCTTGTTGGACAGCAGGGAGAGAAATGCAGGCTGGTCTACGTTCGGGCATACAGGCAACCCAAGGAAAGGTCCCACCCATCTAATTTGCCCCGCACTATGACATACCTCCCCTCTGGGTCAATTAGTTGCTGAGTGTTGCTTCCCTATGACTGATGAGCACCATTTTGTTGGTTCGAGTTAAGAGCTCAGCCAGACACTACCCCCATTTTGCTTTCTTACAAAGACTTAATCAGTGACTGTGAATGATAATGTACTAAAGTAAATGCAAGGTGCTCAATGAACAGTGATAAGAATCTCAGGAGATGGTATGTAGGGGAAAATAAATCTTGGTTTTTAGGGACTAATGCTCCCAACCACCCAGAGGTGGTATGCTTCATCATGGGCCCTTACACACATTGTTAGAAATGCTCTGTTAATCTGGGCTATAACCCGGAGAGACAGGGGGGGCTTCTGAGGTGGAAATATCAGCCACCATATAACTATGGGGCCTGAATCTTCTGGTGTGGGAATAAATCTAATGTGAGACGCAGAGGGGAAAACTGTTAAAACTACCTACTGGTAGACTAACATTTTATTGGGATCTTCAGTAGGTAGAGTTAAAATGAATGGGAATTATTCTACCCTCATGGTGAGATTATCATATTTCTTCTCATTCGAATGCTCTAAATAGGTGCCCGCTGTTTCTTCAAGATGGATCATCTCTGAATACGCCACTCAATTTAGAGGAATAAATAGTTAATTAAAAAAGGCGCCGAAACAAAGTGTAAATATCCATCAGTGGAACATTGTTTTCCATCTTGCATGGACTTTTTGAAGACAATGTACATAGGGTTTAGAGACAGTAAAATAGACAATGTTCATTATTATTTGAGACAGCTTCAAATAAATGACACTGCACTTGCGCATAGCGTTTCCGCAAGCATGCAACATGCAAAAGATAGCCTACTGAAAAACAGAAATACTAAGAGTACCTAGATGGTAATAACTCTGAAACATAAGTTATAGCACTGCCTCCACTCGCGTTAGAGGAGAGGGGACCAATGCTGAAAATCAGTGTTCATATGTTGAAACATAACCCAAAAGGACCCAGAAGGCTTAGTAGTAACTATAAGGCAATGGTATTGCCCAATACAATAAATGCGGATATCATGGGCGGTCTTGTTGAGTGTTTTAACTAACATCCAACCGCCTGTGCCATTGTAACAGAAATACAAACTTATGGCAGGACGATAATAGTTGTAATGTCAGGGTGAAATATGGCAGGCGTAGTCATTTGCGTGTTACTCATCCATTCTGGAATGCACAAAGGGAGGAAAAGTCAACCAGAATATGACCGACACGGAGCAGTCGGGTAATTTATACATAACATGATATGTGAGGCACCTAAAGCAATACAGAATGCAAATCATTTTGGGAGATCCTCTTGTCATTCAACAGAGGGTTAAACTTGGAGCATCAGGTTAAACAGAACAGTAAACCAAACTCATATAAATTGGTGAAAAGGGTACAGTGAGGGATACGTAATTATAGTGTCTTGCGATATGTGCTGAGAGGTAAACAGAGCAGCAGAGTGCTCTGTGTAACTACAGTACTGGCGCAGTGTGCCTGGACGAGCCGTAATGTGCTAAAGAAGGTCTGCAAGATATGCGTAAAGATCCTATATCGTGAATAAAGACACCTGGTGTCTCCCTAGCTATACTTTCCATTTGGCATAAGAGAAACGTTGTAATGGCTAAGAAGCCCCCCGCCCCAGTAATTCTATGTCAGGACCGAGGCGAGGTTTATGCAGATCTTCCTTCACTTAATTCACATAGCAGATTCAAAGAACATCGTAAAAAACACGATAAACACAAAACAAAACTACACATCCCATGAACACAGGGATAGTCTTTATGATAATAATAGTCCCAAGACAGTCCAGCATATATAATGAGATGACTGTGGTGTGCCAGGACTAGGCTAGAGTAGGCCCTGGGGTGGCTGTCAAGTAACACACACAGGACGCAGGAATTACTCCGTGGGCGGGAAGATCTCGAGCGATCTCCCGCCGGTTTATTTATACCCCCGGAGCGAGCCCGCCCGAGGGGTGCATGGATGCATGGTGTGTGATACATTGTAGAGGAGAGCCCGAGTGGCTCTCTACATCCCTCCTTTGTTTCAGTCCGATAACAACACCTTCACCACCCTCACGGGGATGCACAGGCAAAGTCTCGGAGCCGTTGGCTGGGGCCAGGGTTGGGCCGGAGGCTGTATCGTTGGCTTCGGCCATAGGGAGACAGTACAACCCCAGCCGGGGTTTCCTGGGCCCTTTCACTGACCTAGGTCTGCCTGTTCAACCGGGGACTGGCCCCTGTCTCTTGATCCAGTGGTCTGGGCACCTCCACGGCCGGACTCCACTCTGGTGATGACCCCGAGAGGGGTGTTCTTGGTGTTGTGTCCTGAGATACTTCATATTCTGGGTCAGCTTCCGTTTTTGTGGCCTTCTTGAAACTGGAGACGTTACGTGTGACGAGTTGGTGTCCCTTCCGGGCCGTCACCATGGTCCCTTGGACTCTTTACACAACCCAGACGTCAGGTACATATAGTGTTCGAAACTTCCAACCGGGGTGTCTGTCTTTGATTACCACTGAGTCTCCTATGTTAAGCGTCGACTCCTGCACCCTACGAGCCTCACTTGCCTTCCGGTTCGTGGTCTCTCTCCTCGCCTGGACAGCCTCGTCATCCCTCGTCCCAGGTGCCCATATTGGATCCGACAGGATGCTGTCTCGGGGGGCTCTCTTGAACAGCAGGTGAGCGGGGGCACATTTCATGGTGCTGTGAGGAGTTTGACGATCCGCCCCCAGAAATTGGTCAAGGGCTGATTCCGGATCCTCCCCGCTGTCTACTGCAATGAGCAGCGCCCGATTGAGGGTTCTCATCAGCCTCTCCACTTCCCCGTTCGCTTGGGGCCGCAATGGAGTGATCTTTCAATGTCGTATAGCAAGATTCGCCAGGTAGTCCTGAAACTCCCGCCCTTGGAAGGGGGGTCCATTGTCGGATTTAATCTCCTCAGGCAATCCCATTATGGCGAAGACACGGTCCATGACTTTCTTTACTTGTGGGAACGCTGTCGACGTGATGACCTCAACAACCGGAAACTTTGAGAATGAATCTAAGATGACCCTCATGTGACGACCGTCGTGAAAACTGCCAAAGTCTATACTCAGGTGTGTCCACTGGGTGCTGCAGGGTTCCATGGTGATCACGGGTGCTAGTGAGGGATCTCCTCCCGTGATCGTGCAGGCATGGCATGACCTCACCATCTCATCCACCATGGTGTCCATGGCCGGGAACCAGACTTTGTTTCTCAATCTGGCTTTGGTCTTGGCCATTCCCCGATGTCCGACATGGGCTAAGGCGAGGATCCTCTTCTGTAGTCTCTCGGGTATCACAATCAGGTGTCCCCTCAGGACGACTCCATCCTCTCCCACGGTCAGCTCATTCCGCACCTGCCATATCTGTTGGCGCGCTGTCAGAACCCTCACTCCCCGATTGTCCACAATAACGCACTACAAGTCAGGAAAGAGAAGCAGAAAGCTAAAAGGAGCTTTCTGGTCCGCATTAACGCGATCTCGGCATTCTAAGATGGCCGCTGATGTCGCGTGGTGTTAGAAGTCTAGTGTTTCGTCTCTTCGCCACCGCAGCTCAGGTGAGGCGCGCTCTGTCTACGAGCTACGCACTTCACCGAGGAATTTGGCCAGAGCGGTAGCGTAAATCCTGTGAGCAGAATCCTGACGAAAGAAAGATTTTTGGAAAACCTTGCCAATTCGATATTATCCAGGTGGTTCGCCGCAACAGACGTGAGTTCCGTGTTGAGTGTGTTGTAGCTGAGGAGAAAGGTGAGAGTTCCACTCCGATGCTGTAGAGAGAGGCGTTAACTGGAGTCTTGTCCTGAGCACCTGTGAAAGAAAATGAAGAAGAGTTGAGATAAGTGATATTTACTAAAGACATTATATCTGGCTAGAGACAATGTAATGTAAATATGAATTTCTCTAAAGAATAGAACTTACCTGAAGGACACGAGTGATAGCGCCAGTCCTAATAAAAGAAGAGAGACATTGGTTAGTTACAGAGAGCGACAGAAAGGATCAATGTAATATAATAAGAATTTCTAAAACTATTGAACTTACCTGAAGGTCACCCGTGATAACGCCAGACTTAATAAAGGAAGAGAGGCATAACAGAGTTACAGAGAGCGACAGAAAGGACATATCTATGAAAAGCATATCATAGTTATCATAAAAACGATTCCAGTCAATAAACAATAGTAAGTACCTTAACAAATATACATTAGTAGTTCTAGGCTAAGAATAATATAAACACTAACCATCTTTGTTTAATTGAACAGTAATAGGCTAAGAAGAGTGAGAGAAGGTGCCTTTATAATATTCAAGCCTTTAGCCAGCTACGCAGAAGAGAGGCTAGTTCCTGGAGGTCAATAGGTAGGTTAGTTATAAGTAATAAGATTAAAAAGGAGAGTAGGGCTGAATAGGACGGAAATGAATAATCCTTTTCCTCTTCAGGTTCCAATTGTAAGAAGGTCTGCAGGTCGGACAAGGAAACAGGAACCAACCAGAAACAGTTTCTTCTCTTCTCTCTCAGTTTGTTATTTTATCCAACATCCCCCTTCCCCTCAGGATAATAATCGAGAGTCTCATGTTAATCGAGCTCTGGGTTGTTGTTCAGGGTGGATTTGGGAAAAGGCATCTCTGTTCCTGTGCAGTCAAGTTTTTACGGAGTTTTCTCAGAATCTGACAGAGTGAAGTGCCCAAGTTGCACTTAGCACCCGAGCAGAGATGGCAGAGGGGATAGATATGCAAAGTCTAGGTGCGATATTAGACATAATTCAAAAAGAGTTAAGTGCAGTTAGAGAGGAAAATCAAAGTCTTAGGTCTGAAATAATAAGTTCCAGAAAAGAAACTGCAGAGTTGGCACAAAGGTTTCGTCAGCCTTTTAGTTCGGGGAGAGAGGTACCGGGGTCCTTATCTGAGAGTTCAAATAGGATGACTACTCAAGTGATTCATTCCCTTTCCCCCGTTATTCCTCTAGCCGCCCCAGAAAGATTTAGCGGAGACCCACAAAAGGCGCAAATGTTTATTACACAGTGTTCCTTGCACTTCCTATGCCGCCCTTCGATTTTTCCAGATGCACAGTCAAGAGTCGCTTTCGTCTTGTCATATTTGAGCGGTGATGCAGCATCGTGGTCCTTACCCTTAATCACCAAAAATGACCCAATTCTACGGAATTACGAAGAATTCAAACAGGAGTTTCTTCGAATCTTCAACAGAAGAAGAATATCTCAAGCTGTAGAAAACGAGTTACTTGATTTAAAACAAGGGAATCGGACTTAGTGTCCTATCTGGCTCAGTTTAACAAACTTGTTGTAGAGACAGATTGGCCGGAGAGCAAGAGAGCAGCAGTGTTCTATCGTGGTCTGAAAGACGAGTTAAAAGATGTATTGGCGGCAATACCGAATAGACCGACTGAGATTTCGGCGCTAGTGGACCTGGTGCTAGAAATAGATTTTCGACAAGGAGAAAGAAAAGGTGAGAAACGAAAAGACTTCCGGCCAGCGGTTCCTAGATTTGATAGAGTCAGGTCAGAGAATAATCGAAGTCATGATGGAGAATCTGGGACAGAACCAATGCAAGTGGGAACTATTCGTTGTCCCCTGTCAAAAGAGGAGAAAGAGAAAAGAAGAACCAATAATCTCTGCATGTATTGTGGAGCTGGAGGCCACTTTGTTAGAAATTGTTCAAAGAAACCCAAGACGGCCTTTAAGCCGAAGGAAAACTAGTGGCACCATCTGTTGGAGGAGTTGAACAGGTGGATGCGTTACAAAAGAAAACTCCGGAGGAACATAGAGTGGCCAACACCTTGCAGTCGGCAGCACCTCATTTAATTCTGTCAATGGAAATAAGGTTTAGAAACATAGCATTGACAGGAGTTTCTGTGATGATTGATTCAGGGGCCACAGGAAATTTCTGTGACTTGAAATTCGCAGAGAAGGTTGGAATACAAGCGATCAAGAAATCCAAGAGCGAACCTGTCAGGGCTGTAGATGGGACTAATCTATCTTCGGGTCCAATAGTGAGCCATACGGAAATAATTCATCTTATTTCCAATGACGGGCATGAAGAGAACATCCAATTCAATTTGATTGACTCACCTCAGTTCGAATTGATCTTAGGGCTTCCGTGGCTCACCGAGCATAACCCGACGATTAACTGGAGCACAAGAACGATTAGAATGAACTCAAGTTAGTGTCTGGAAAATTGTTTTGGAGGTCAAAAGGGAATTCAAGAATTAAACCCAGCCTATTCCTTGTGCCAGACGGGAGAGTCCATATGTGTCATTGAAGTTCAAGAAATACCGGAAGAATATAAGGACTTTGAAGAAGTGTTTAATGAGGTAGAGGCTGAACAACTCCCTCCCCATCGAGTTTATGACTGTAAAATCGAGATTGAACCTGGTTCAAATCTACCCTGAGTAGAGTGTACGCTTTAACAGAAAAGGAACACCAACATCTGAAGGAGTACCTTTACAAGTATCTAGCCAATGGATTTATTCGACCCTCACAATCTCCTGTGTCATCGCCGTTGTTTTTCGTGCCGAAGAAGGAAGGGGATTTGAGGACGTGCATCGACTACCGTGCCATCAATAAGATCACTAAGAAGAACCGATATCCGTTGCCCCTCATTTCGGTGTTGCTAGTTCATGTTAAAGGAGCCCAAATATTCACCAAACTCGATCTTAGAGGGGCTTACCATTTGGTCAGAATGCGGGAGGGCGACGAGTGGAAGACAGCCTTTCGGACAAGATTTGTATTATTCGATTACCAGGTCATGCCCTATGGGCTGTGCAATGCCCCAGCAGCCTTTCAACATTTTATAAATGACATCCTGAAAGAGTACATTGATCAATGCGCTATCGTATACATTGACGATATCCTTATTTATTCCTCAAATACAGAAAGACATCAAGAGCAAGTCAAGGGAATTTTGCAGAAATTAAAAGACAATCGACTGTTTGTGAAACTGGAAAAATGCGCATTCAGTGTAACTCAAGTAGAGTTTCTGGGCTTCGTGATTTCTCCAAATGGAATTCTTATGGACAAGAAGAAGATAGAAGCAGTAATCAACTGGAAGTCTCCAACAAGTGTCAAGGAGGTACAGAGCTTCATTGGATTTGCAAACTTCTACCGACGATTTATCAGTGAATTCTTGAGGAAGATATTGCCGCTCACCAAACTACTGAAGAAAGGGATTCACTTTGAATGGTCAAGAGAAGCTGAAGAAGCCTTTGAAGCCTTGAAGCGGGATTTCACATCAGCCCCAATTTTGCAACATCCGGATCCCATGGAACCTTTCTAAGTTGAGACAGGTGCCTCGGACCAAGCTGTTGGAGGAGTCTTGTCCCAAAGAAATAAAGTAACCGGACAATTACATCCAGTTGCATATCGTTCAAGAAAACTGACTCCGGCAGAAATAAACTGTACCATCACCGAGAAAGAACTATTGGCAATAAAAGATGCTTTTAAAGAATGGCGCCACTATCTCAAGGGGGCACAGCACCAAGTGACGGTGTTCACGGACCATCGTAATCTAAAATTTTTGAAGACCGCCAGAACACTTACACCAAGGCAGTTGAGATGGTCACTGTATTTTGCAGATTATGATTTCGTGATCACGTACAGGCCTGGCTCTCAAAATGGTAAGGCAGACGCCTTATCCAGGATAGATACAGAGAATCAAAAAAAACCTCTGGAGAATCAATCAATCATTCCAAATGACAAGATAATTGGAGCCATTTCGTAAGTCAATCTAGAAAAAGATATCTCATAAGTGATGGATTTAGAAGCCATGCAGAAATGGGTGAAGGAAGGAGATGATAGAAGAATCATCTGTCAACTACCATACTTTCAAGATACCATATATATACCCACCAAGGAGTTACAGCAGCAAGTCATGCGAGAATGCCACGATGCTAAGTTAGCAGGACATAAGGGAGAAGTGAAGACAAAAGAACTAATCAAGAGACATTATTGGTGGCCAGAAATGTCTAAAGATATTGAAGAATATGTTAAAACGTGCGAGACTTGTGCTCAGGGAAAATCTGAACTGCAGGCCCCGAAGGGGCTACTTAAACCTTTACCTACTCCACCCTACCCTTGGCATACAGTAACATTAGATCTAATTACTGATCTACCACTTAGCCAGGGTTACAACACTATTTTAGTAGTAGTTGATGCATTTACCAAGATGACTCATTTCACCGCTTTAAAAGGGGTTCCGAGTGCCAAACAGTTAGCAACCCAATTCAGTAACCAAATTGTAAAGATACATGGAATCCCCAAAATCATAATCCTAGATAGAGGAGCCCAATTCATTTCCCATTTCTGGAGATCTTTTATGGAGGGCCTGGGAACCGAGGTGAGATATTCCACGAGTTACCACCCAGAGACTGATGGCCAAACTGAGAGGGTGAATCAAGAGGTAGAGCAATATTTGAGGCTGTTTCTTTTGAAACAGGAAGGAAATTGGCCAGATTACCTGTGGGCAGCAGAGTTTGCCCATAATAATGCCAAGAATGTATCCACCGGTTACTCACTGTTCTATATGAATTATGGTAGGCACCCAAACTCCACCATCAGGCAGGCTGAAATATCTGTTCCAGCAGTAGCAGAAATTGTGTCTCATCTGGAACAAGTTCATCAGAGTGCAAAAGAAAACTTGAACCTGGCTAAGGAAAAGTATAAGATTTATGCAGATAGAAAAAGACGAGAAGGTCCTCCAATTGAAATTGGGGATCAGGTTTGGTTGAATACTAAGAATCTGAGACTAAAAGGAAACCGAAAATTTCAGCCGAGATTCATAGGTCCCTATCCAGTGGAAGAAAGAATAAGCCATGTGACCTATCGACTCACATTGCCAACTAATCTAAAGATCCATCCAGTTTTCCATGTGTCTTTGTTGAAGAAAGCTCCAACTAATTTACGGAGGACTCTACCTCCTAAACCCTTGCGGGTGGAAACTGGACTGGAGTTCGAGGTGAAAGAAATTCTAGATTCCAAATGCTCCAAAGATCAATTGTATTATCTAATAGATTGGAAAGGCTATGGACCTGAAGAAAGATCCTGGGAAAGAAAAGAAGATGTCCATGCACCCAGGTTAATAAAATTGTTCCATCAACGATTTCCTACCAAGCCAAGAGGGAAGGAATCTGCCTTGTTGGGGGGTACTGTCAGAACCCTCACTCCCCGATTGTCCACAATAACGCACTACAAGTCAGGAAAGATAAGCAGAAAGCTAAAAGGAGCTTCCTGGTCCGCATTAACGCGATCTCGGCACTCTAAGATGGCCGCTGATGTCGCGTGGTGTTAGCAGTCTAGTGTTTTGTCTCTTCGCCACCGCAGCTCAGGTGAGGCGCGCTCTGTCAACGAGCTATGCACTTCACCGAGGAATTTGGCCAGAGCGGTAGCGTAAATCCTGTGAGCAGAATCCTGATGAAAGAAAGATAAGATTTTTGGAAAACCTTGCCAATTCTATTATATCCAGGCGGTTCGCCGCAACAGACGTGAGTTCCATGTTGAGTGTATTGTAGCTGAGGAGAAAGGTGAGAGCTCCACTCCGACTCAGCCAATGCTGAAGAGAGAGGCGTTAACTGGAGTCTTGTCCTGAGCACCTGTGAAAGAAAATGAAGAAGAGTTGAGATAAGTGATATTTACTAAAGACATTATATCTGGCTAGAGACAATGTAATGTAAATATGAATTTCTCTAAAGAATAGAACTTACCCGAAGGACACGAGTGATAGCGCCAGTCCTAATAAAAGAAGAGAGACATTGGTTAGTTACAGAGAGCGACAGAAAGGACATCAATGTAATATAATAAGAATTTCTAAAACTATTGAACTTACCTGAAGGTCACCCGTGATAACGCCAGACCTAATAAAGGAAGAGAGGTATAACATAGTTACAGAGAGCGACAGAAAGGACATATCTATGAAAAGCATATCATAGTTATCATAAAAACGATTCCAGTCAATAAACAATAGTAAGTACCTCAACAAATATACATTAGTGGTTCTAGGGTAAGAATAATATAAACACTAACCATCTTTGTTTAATTGAACAGTAATAGGCTAAGAAGAGTGAGAGAAGGCGTAGGATAATATTCAAGCCTTTAGAAAGCTACGCAGAAGAGAGGCTAGTTCCTGAAGGTCAATAGGTAGGTTAGTTATAAATAATAGGAGTAAAAAGGAGAGTAGGGCTGAATAGGATGGAAATTAATAATCCTTTTCCTCTTCAGGTTCCAATTGTAAGAAGGTCGGCAGGTCGGACAAGGAAACAGGAACCAACCAGAAACAGTCTCTTCTCTTCTCTCTCAGTTTGTTATTTTATCCAACATCCCCCTTCCCCTCAGGATAATAATCGAGAGTCTCGTGTTAATCGAGCTCTGGGTTGTTGTTCAGGGTGGATTTGGGAAAAGGCATCTCTGTTCCTGTGCAGTCAAGTTTTTACGGAGTTTTCTCAGAATCTGACACGCGCGTGGCCAACCTCCAGCCGGAGGGTTCGGGCTCCATCCATGAAGCGAGCCCAGCTGTTTCCTTCCAGCGCTTACCGGACCCGAGATAGGGTGGCATCTTCCTGTGTGGCTTGTCCTATCTCCTTCAGCGTCATTGCTTTGGGGCAAGCCGCCTGCGAAACCATGTGGACGATGGCCTCCACGCCGTAGCTGTCAGCCGGAGGGTGGTCTGATACAGTCACCTCCTGGTGTCGGGACAGATAATCTGCAGGATTGTGCGCCCCAGGGCGGAAGATGACCTTGAAATTGTATCCTTGTAGCTGTACGGCCCATCTTTCAATCCGTGGGGGAGCCAGACGGGACGTTCCTGCAAATAGAGGCAGCAGTGGCTTGTGGTCGGTCACCACATTGAATTCCTGGCCGCACAGGTATAGATGAAAATGTTGGCACGCCCACTTGATGGCCAGTGCTTCATGTTCGATCTGTGCGTAGCGCGTCTCGGTGTCAGACAACGCTTTACTGGCGTACGCAACCAGCTTCCATACTTCAGAGCAGTGGTCTTGCATGAGCACTGCCCCTAGTCCCACGGGACTTGCATCCACGACAAGCTCTGTCTTACGCTGTGGCTGGTAGTACGCCATCACGGCTTTGTCGAGCAGGCTCGCCTTGATGTCCATGAAGGCTTTGTTAGCTGCCACAGACCATTCCCACTTGTGGTCCTGGCGCGGAGTGCCCGCAAAGGTTATGACATCGCCGCCAAGTTGGGGATGAATTGGCCACAATAGGTGGCCATGCCCAGGAAGCTCCTCACCTCCGTGGGGTGCTTGCCGCCCGGATGGCCTCTGCCTTCTTTGGATCCACTTTGAGTCCTTCTCGCGTGAACTTGTACCCAAAAAAGTCAATACTTTCTAGGTAGAAGGAACATTTCGACCTATGTGGGGTCAAACCGCAGTCCACCAGCCATTGCAGCGTCGCTCTCAGGTGTGAGTGATGTTCTTCGAGTGTATCTGAATATACTAGAATGTCGTCGCTGAGATTGATTACTCCGCGCAGCCCCGACAGCACCTCCCGAATGGCGTTTTGGAACAGCTCGGCCGCTGATGATACGCCAAAACTGAGCCGCCGGTACCGTCGCAGTCCCACATGCGTTGAAAAAGTGGTGATGTACTGACTTTCCGGTTCCAATTCTAGCTGATGGTACCCCGCATTAAGATCTAGTTTGGAGAACCACTTTGCGCCGTTTAGGTCGGCCACGATGTCGTCCATAGTAGGGGTGATGTGCCGCTCCCGCTTCACCGCCATGTTGGGTAACCTCATGTCAACGCAAAGTCAAATCGCTCCAGGTTGCTTGGGCTTGGGGGCTACGACCAGCGGAGACACCCAAGGTGTGGGTACCGGACACCTTTTCTATTACTCCGAGTTCCTCCAACTTCTGGAGCTCTTCCTCCACCTGTGGGCGTAGGTTGAAGGGCACGCGCCAGTGCCGGAGAGCTATGGGTCGCACTGAGGTGTCGATGTGAAGTCTGAATTTCTTCCCTTTTAGTTTTCCCAACCCTTGGAAGAGTGCTGGGAACTCTCCTAGCAGAGCTTCTGCATGTGACTTGTGCACCTGGTTTGCGAAGAAAACAAGTTCGAGGTCCTCCGCCGTGTGGCAGCTGAGCAGGGTCCCCTTCTTTCCTTCAGTCACGTGGAACTTGGCCTCCGTGGATGGGTTCCCACTCACAATGGTGGTTTGAATTACGCCCCGCAGCGGTAGGGGGTCTGTTCCCCCATATGTGTAGATTCTTGCACTTGAGGGTGCGAGGGGTGGCTTTGGTGATAGTCTCTCATACTGATCAGAGTCCATTACATTCACTGAAGCTCCAGTGTCAATGAGGGCCTGTACATCTGTGCCTTCAATGGTTACGGAGAACATGGGTGGTGGTCGTTGTTTGGTTCCCGATCGTTTAACATATGAGATGACGAACACTTCATCGTCGTCTTTGTACATTGGACGCCTCTCTTGAGCCTGATCGTCAGACGGCGGTGACTTGTCGTCCAGTGAGATCTGACGGATGCGATGTGGTAGGCCTCTAGATCTGGACGTCGTAGTTCGATACCTTCCTCCACGGCACACCTTCGCGTAATGGTTTAACCTTTCGCAGCGGGAACATGTCTTCCCCTTCGCCCCGGGTGCCGCCACTGGGTGATCCTCTCCACAGTACCCACACTGGTTCCTCGGTGTGGGCTTGGATGCTTGGCGTGTCGGTGGAGGTCTCCTCTGGATGGCATCCACCTTTTCTTCCTTAATCTGTAATGGCCTTGCTGACGACGGAGCGGCCACCGGGGTGTGTAGTGCCGTCCCCATCTCCTCCGCTCTGGCGTCCGATAGTTCGTGGGACCGGGCCAGGACCAGGATCTCGTCCAGCAAGATCCCCAGTTGTCTGAGGATGAGTTTCCTTAATAGCTTCAAGCAACATCCAAGGATGATCTGGTCTCTGATTTCGTCCCTGGGCTCGGTGAAGGGGCACGTGCTGGCCAGCCGGCGCAGCCGCGCGTAGATCATGTCGACCGACTCTGACTCGGTTTGCCATGCTCTCTTGAATTTTAACTTTTCAAAGTCATTATTGAGCTGTGGGTCAAAATGTGCATTGAGCGCAGCGACCGCCGCGTCGTAGTCGTCATCCCTCCCCGTGTTGGGGAGCGTCTCAAACAGGTCGTAGATTTCCGCTCCACCGTAGTAGATGAGGAGTGACCTCTTGACTGTTCCGTCGGTCTCTCTGGTTCCTTTAAAGTAGTGGTTGAGTCTCCCAACCCAGGCTTTCCATCTTGGCGTGCCGTCGCCGGATCAGAGGCCTCACTGAACGGAGGTAGTGGCGCCACTGCCGTGTGCGTGTGTACTGGAGCTTGAGGGATCGGTGCGGCTCCTTGATTTTGTCCTGCTCCTTGCTGAGCTTCCGCCGCTGCTCCTGGTGCGTTGTTGCTCATGGTGCCTGAGCGTGGCAGCTGGACAACACTCGGGCCTTGCTGGCGTCGAGGCCCGCAGCACCCTAACGGACTTCCTGCACGTGAATTTGCTGTTCGCACTTCGCGACGGCGTCACTAGCCTCTCCCTCAGGTGGTGCAAAGATGGTGGAATGGGGGTGCGCGAGGTTCCAATTCGCAGGCTCAGAGAGCAATGTCTACGAAACACTTTACTGGAGCAGGGGCAATTGGTTTTGTCAATGCTTGATGGCTGGCAATTGATTTTGCCAATGCTTGATTCCTTGCGATTGGTTGGTTCTGCCAATGCTTGATGACTTGCAATTGGTTCTGCCAATGCTTGATGAATGGCGATCGGTTGGTCCTGCCAATGCTTGTTGGCTTGCGATTGGTTGTTCTGTCAGTGTTTGATGATTTGCGATTGGTTCTGCCAATGCTTGATGATTTTTGTTTGTTTGGTTCCGCCAATGCTTGTTGTTTGGCGATTGGTGGGGTCAATGCTTGTTGGCCGCCTCCTGTGGTGAAGGCTCCTTGTCTCCCACAGCGCGTTTCCGTTCTCTGCCTTTCAGCGCGTGAAGAACTCCTCATGGACTTTTTTCCTGTCAGCGCTTGGGAGGGGAGCAGGCATGGAGGAGGACGACTCCGTTCCCGGGCCTAACAGCGGTTTCAAGGCTCCCCGACCTCTCGGCCTCACACGGAGCTGCATTGGGGAAGAAACCAAACGTCTTTGGCCGTGCCACACGTCGGGAGTCACCGAGCACTGTGGTAGGTCTCGGACGATGCTGCGCAGGCCGGAAAGGTCACGGGCGGGGAGGGTAACACTCACCCACACACCAGCACGATGACGGCGAGTCCCGCCAGCTGAAGGCGCTCCCGTGAGGGAGACGCGTGGGCGGGCTTGAGCCATCAGCGGCGTTCCTCACACGGCAGGCAGCACACGGAGCGATGCGGGTGGGCACCGCAGCTCTTTTTCTCTGTGTAGGCAGTCTCACGGGAGTATGGCAGCCGCGGGTGGGCACCGCGCACTCCACAGTCGAGAAGCCGCAGGGTTGCAGGCACGCATCAGTATCGACCGGCCTCATCGCCAATGTGGTGTGCCAGGACTAGGCCAGAGTAGGCCCTGGGGTGGCTGTCAAGTAACACACACAGGATGCAGGAATTACTCCGTGGGCGGGAAGATCTCGAGCGATCTCCCGCCGGTATATTTATACCCCAGGAGCGAGCCCGCCCGAGGGGTGCATGGATGCATGGTGTGTGATACATTGTAGAGGAGAGCCCGAGTGGCTCTCTACAATGACGTCCTTTCCTCTTCCTCTTTCTTCACTGCTCGTCAGTTAAGTGCCATTTTCTTTCGCTTATCTGACGTGTTCTCTATTGTTTGCATAGCGGTTCATTATTGTGCTTAGAAGTTTCTTGGTGTGTTCTGGTGTTTCTTCCCAAACTCGTGTTTATCTGTGGCTTGGCGCGGTAGGCTTTGGCCGGAGCACCGTTTCCCCCCGATATCGCGGACCTCGACGTGCCTGTTTCGCGCACTGACAGGGCTCCGTGGGGCGCCTCTTTCCCCGTGTGTGGTAACCTCGCTGAGCGCTTCCTCGGGCTCTGAGGCGCGTTTGGGAGTGCGGGCGCCGAGACGTTTGCCGGCCCGCGTCCCAACCAACTCTCTCCTCGCCCACTGCTCGGCAGTGATTTTCCCCATTAGGCACGGTGTCAGCGCCACCTGGTGGTGCTTTATATTATTGCACTAGGTTCTGGCTGATATTGACAGCTTTCCTACTGCGCTGTCTGTGCACAGGAGAGAGGGCTGCCTTATTGATTTAAAAGGTGTTTGGTGCTCCCACCCTCATTAATATGTCTTCTTCGGAGGCTCATTTTCAGTCCTCAACTCCAGAGGTGGAAATTACCTGGTCTCCCCAGAGTCTCCCTCCTGCAGTTGACCAGGCCCTCTGGCAGGCCATCTCAAGGGCGCTGGCCCCCCTGCAGGATAGGGTGGATCAGTTAGCCAAGAGCATCCCAGGGGTGTTCAGTGACCCTAGTTTGGCGACGGCGGGTCCCAGTGGCTCTTATAGGGAGGATAAGGAGGCCAGGAAGCGTCACGCGGGGCACTTAGAAGGGTTTGACAAGTTACGAGAATCCTTCATTAAAAGTGCGCGAACGCTTAAACAGGCACCCTGCCGGGAGGAGGATGAAATCGGACAAACCGGCGACATAGTCTCCCCAAATTTGAACCCCGATGGCGGTCTCTCCCTGGATGGGGAGGGTGTATTGGAGGGTGATGTTTCCTGCGACAAGGATAAGGATTCAGGTTGTCCCTGGCGCCCGGTTCCCGTTCCTCAGAGTCCCAAGATGGGGACAGGGGATCTTCGGACATGTTCGAACCGACGCAAATATACCATCCTAGGTCATCAGAATGGTTCCCTAATATCAAGGTAGCGGACTACCTGGCGTCGATAATTCGCCAGCCACTGGAAAGGGAGGTTGGTTCTAGAATGAGGAGAATGCCCCCGTCCTTCGTTTAAAGGGAAGGTGGCTCACACCACTAACGTTGATGACAAGCTCTGTACATTTTTCGCAAAATATATGCGAGATCCTAAAAAAGGCATAGATAGATCCTGGAGAAACTGTCAGGATAAACTCCTTGACGTGGTAGGGCCCTTGACTCAGATTATCCAGCTTGCAGAACGGTCAAAGGACTCGGGCAGTCCTATGCCTACAGACATAGTTGCGGTTTGGGCGCAGCGTGCAATATGCCTTACAGGCACGCAAATTGCGCCCTAGCGGCTGAGAGGCGGAGATCCCTCCTTATCAAACTTGATCCAAAATTGGGGGACTTGGCTACATCTGGAGTGGCTCAAGGAAAGCTTTTTGGTGAGCCCTTTGTTAAGGAATTGAATACATTTGTCGCCACGTTTTCGGCCCTGGACAAGGCTCAGGCATCGATAAAGAAGATTTTTACGGGGCGTGTTTTTGCCAGGGCCGGACGAGGAAGGGGTCTCTCGTCCGGCCGCTCACAGCAGCAAGGATCCTCCAATAGAGGTCAACAACGGCGGAACAATGGCTGGAACGACAGTCGCCAGGGCACCTTCTACCCCAGTAAAGGTTCAGGAAGAAGCAAAGGTCGGAACAATAGAGGAGGCATGAACACCCCTGAAGGCCCCTCTGGTAAGGGTTTTTCTTCCCCTTAAGATCTGGGGGGGAGGCTTTCTCTCTTTGCTCACAAGTGGGGAAACATAACTTCCATAACTTCAGACCCGTGGGTATCACAAACTATAAGGGGTTTTCATATAGAGTTTTACGGCACCCCCGTTCAATCGGAGCACCCAAGGCCCTTACATTTCTCAGCAGAGGAAGAGAGTTTGATAGAGGCCGAGATTTCGGATCTTCTTCGGAAGGGAGCTGTTTGCAGGTCGGTACTTCACCCGAATTGTTTTCTCAGCAATCTATTCCTAGTAGAGAAAAAAGACAAGGGCTTCAGGCCGGTTATCAATTTAAGGGAGTTCAACGAGTGGCTGGTTTACAGCCACTTCAAAATGGAGGGGATACAGTTACTTCAGGATCTCCTCCTTCCGGGGGATTGTATGGTACGTATCGATCTGAAGGATGCGTACTTGGCGGTTCCCATCTTTCCCCCTCACAGGCGATTTCTCCAGTTCGCTTGGATGGGTCAGATTTTCGAGTTCCGAGCACTGCCCTTCGGCCTTTTATCGGCCCGTGGTGTTTCACGAAACTGTTGCGTCCTGTGGTGAAGACTCTTCGTCAGAGGGGAGTGAGGATGATCATCTACCTGGACGATATTCTCATTCTGGACCAGTCTTTGTCCCATCTTACCCGCAACGCAACTATGACTCTTGTATTACTACAGGACTTGGGCTTTGTAATCAATGCTCAGAAGTCGGACCTACGCCCTGCGCAGCAGATGGTGTTTCTGGGTTTCCTGATAGACTGTCTCAGCGTCCTTGAGTCTGCCGGAACCGAAGATCAACAAGATACGGAAGCAACTATCACATGTTCTTAGGAGGGACAAGATTTCGCTGCGCAAGCTAGCCCGGTTTGTGGGCTTACTCTCGTCGTCGATCATTACCGGGCTCTTCAGAGGTTGAAGGCCCAACATCTGCGGAGGGGTCTGACCTATTCGGATGTCATCTCGTTATCAGAGGAGGCCAGGAACGAACTTCAATGGTGGATCGACCACATGTCGGCCTGAAACAGTCGGGCGATCTTCGGATCGGACCCAGGTCTGGTGATCGAGTCGGACGCCAGCAGATCGGGCTGGGGAGCCCGGTGCTGCAACGTCTCGATGGGCGGCAGGTGGTCGGAGGAGGAACTCCGATTACACATCAACTGTCTGGAGCTGCTCGCGGGCTCCTTTGCGGTGAGGTCCCTGACCAAGGACAAGATTTCATGTTGTATCCTCCTGAGGATGGACAACATTTCGGCGGTGCAATACACAAATCGCCTGGGAGGTCCTCCTTCCCGGGTCTTATCCAACCTGGCGAAGGACTTCTGGCATTATTGTCTTCAGAACTGGATCTCGGTCACAGCGGAATATCTTCCCGGCCTTCAGAACATGGTGGCGGATTGGCACTCCAGAAATGTCTCCAATTCCAGCGACTGGAGACTGGATCGATCGGTCTTTCTGGCTTTGATGGCCAGATGGGGCCCTTGCAGTCTGGATCTGTTCGCATCGCGGTTGAATAATCAACTCCCACGCTTTGTCAGTTGGAAACCGGATCCGGAGGCCATGGCGGTGGATGCCTTTCTTCAGGATTGGTCGGCGGAATATCCTTATGTGTGTCCACCTTTCATGATGATTCCCCAAGTGGCAGCTCAGGTTCGTCGTCAGGCAGCGTCTATTGTGTTAGTCACTCCTTTCTGGAGGGCTCAGGCCTGGTTTCCGACAAAGTGGGAGCTGTTGTTGGATTGCTCAATTCTTCTGCCCTCTTTCCCTTCAATTCTACGGGATCCCCAAGGGGGCCTTCACCCTCTGGTGCTTCAGGGCCATCTACAGCTTATGGGGTGGAAGATTTCAGGGGACGTTGGAAAGACGGCCAGCTTTCTGCGGATGCTGCACAGCTCATCCAGCAGGCATGGGCACCTGGAACGGTCAAGAGGTTTCTCTCGGCTTGGCGGCGATGGCATCATTGGTGTCTGGAGAGACACGTGGATTCCATGGGGGCATGAGTTACCGAAATATTACATTTTTTGGCGGAATTGTCCCAGAAGGGCCTGGCTTATCGGACTGTTAACTCCTTCTGTTCTGCTATCTCCGCGGGACACGGTGAGATTGAGGGTAGGCCAGCAGGGGAACACCCTTGGGTTTGTAAGTTGATGCGTGGCATCCGGTTGTCCAAACCTCCTGAGCCTAGATATTCGGGCATGTGGGATGTCAACAGGGTTCTGAGACTCTTGATGGAGTGGCAAGATAACCAATATCTTTCCCGCAAGGAATTGTCAGCTAAGCTGGCCATTCTCCTTTGTCTTATTTCGTGTAAACGAGTGTCCGATGTCAGAGCCCTGGATGTGACAGCTAGGGTTTTTACTCCGGAGGAGTTACGTTTACCATTACTCGAAGAACAAAAACCAAGACCAGGTCGGTATCCTAGCCTTCTTTTCCGGATCAACCCAAGTTGTGTGTGGTGAGGTGCATTAAGGCTTACAAGGAAGTGACCTGGGATCTCCGGCCCCCAGGGGAGCGACAGTTGCTTATTGCCCTGCAGAAACCTTTCAAAGCGGTTGTAGGAGGATGGATATCGGACTATGGTTACCCCAGATTTTTTGCCTTGTGTTTAGCTGGTTTTCGACTTAGTTGGCCTGGGATCCTGCTAATCAGGGCCCCAGGCTATCTGCTCTCTCTTTAAATGGACTCCATGTACTATAGGTACATCACCAATTTGGTACTGGACACCTTGTCAGCCCCTGTACCATGCACTATAGGTGCTCAGGGCATAGGTGCATCCAAGGCCTACCAGGGGCTGCAGCATATATTTTGCCACCCCTGGCTGGTACTTAAATCGACACAACTGGCTGTTCACACAGCTGGGGCAAGGTGGTGTAATCACCCCTTGCTTAGATATAGTATACCTATATCTAAACCTATATCTGGACACATATATACCTATAAGTCACTCCTATGGCAGGCCTTAACAATCCTGGAGGCAGAGTGCTTGGTTTTATGTGAGATGGTGCTCTAGCATGAGCTGAGCCTGTCTGCAGTGTTCGGAATCATTTCCTTACTGCTGTTCCAGTGATACTGCCATACCATATACTCTTAAGTGCATTATAATCCTCGCGGTTAATGCTAACTTTGGTTTGGCTTTATCAAAACATGTCGTGTTTGGTGTCATACACTTTGGAATACTACCCCCTCGCCAGTTCTCACCCTTCTAGAGGGAGAAGACAGGTTACTTTACTGAAAACGCGGTTAATCCTAACCAGAGCCCCAGCATCACAAAACGGATGCTGCTGCCATAGACACGAGTCTGGCCTCCTGCTGCTGACCGAAACTTGGCAGAGGACGCTTGGACAAAGGGTTTCCTGTCACAGGGAGGTGTCACACCACCCCAGACAGGAGATAGTGGATTGTAGCAGGGAGGGTTGAAAGAAACTAGACACTGCCTGGGGCGCACAAGGTGTCCCCGGGCAGATTCCAGTCAAACCGGTTCTGGGGCCATCCTGCCCCAGTCCTGGCGGCCAAGTGGACAAAGGGAAAGGGGTGTAACCACCCCCTTCCTGGGTCCCACCCATAGTAGGGACCTAGCAGGTAATCCAGCCCCCAGATTTGGAATACAGGTGGGAGCAGTGCCAATGCACATCAGATTATCCTGACTGAAACTTATGAAACAAAACTCTGGACCCTTCGATATCCTACTCGACGTAGAAGACTAAAGAATCTCCCTTGTGGTCAAGGAGTGACCACCCTGTGCAAACAGGCACCACCCAGCACCTCGACGTTTGCTTTGTTGCAGTTCCCGCCGGAACTCGAGCGACAGAGTTCAACAAGACCCAGCGTGCCTGCCTTCTAACAGCCCGATCCACAGTCTATGCAGAGCTGAGACCCGTGGAGGCGACCTGAAGCGTGGGAGCGGCCATCTTGGAAAAACCACGAAGCGCTGACCGTGCAGCATCTGAGGCTCCCTCGAAGCTGTGCTTTGGAGTTTGAGAAGCTCCAGCCCCGAGCAGCTTTTGCACCGAAGCTCACCCCTCCACACTCAATGAGTGCTGCGTGGGTCCCTTTTGCATTTTCCTGCTCGACGCGTTGGTCCGGTCGCTTGCCCGTTGGCTAGTGGCCCCAGTACCGACGAACCCTTGAATTTGCTCTGCTAGTTTGGTTGCTCCAGACTGGCCCTCGCTCCCCTGAAAAGGAGCACCCGATCTGACCTTCCTGGTCCGGTCCAGAAGCGATCTTCGAATCCTGCATGGGTTGCCTTTGCCAAGGCTTGTTGACTCCGATCCGGAAGCCGACACCGCCGACAGCGAGAGCCTTTGTGGGACAGCTTGTGATTCACTCCAGGACATCCTCGGTGCCCCAGAGTCCACGTGGCAGCGGAGACAAGCTTCACGACATCAACCTGATTGCGCCCGACATCGCCTGGTTCCTTCCTGGTTCCTTCCTGGTCACTGGCTAGTGACCCAGACTCTGTCCCCTCTGCTTTCAGGTACTCTACATCTTCAATCCACCCTTGGATCACACCGGATACTTCTCTTCTGGACGAAACCCGACACATCTTTGCACCTGTGCAACCGCTTCCTGTGGGTGAGGTAACTCTTGAACGCCGGTGCTCCTGTAGTGGTTTACACCTGTAGTGTCTAAGTCTAAAGTTTTGTCCTTCTAGTCCAGTCGGAAGATTCTTAAAACTGTAACTCGATAACTTTTACGCACCATTGACTTTGCATTGGTGCATGCTTGTGCTTTCTGCACTGCACCCGAATCCCGCGGGCTACTCCCGTCCTAACTGCTGTTAGTCCAGTGTAGTCCCAGCGATTCCCAAGGCCCTAGGCCTTACCACTGATCGATTAGTGATTGTTATACCACTTTTTTGATATATGGTTTGAGTGGCCACCGGCCTCATCCATAACTGTGCAACTTTGATATGTTATATTGTGCTATTGTTTAAACGCTTGTGCTTCATTGCTCATAAAGAGTAGTGGGGATTATTCTGAGAATAAATACATATATTTTTGTATTATATAACTTGTGTGGTGTCCTTTCATTTGATATTACAGGATTGCATATGGTAAAACAGCTGGCTTCACATGTCCTCTTGAGTTAAGCCTTTAAGGCTGCTTAGTCCATGCTACCACTAGGATAGCTTGTCTTTAAGGTTGACTTACAACCACCACCATAAGGGATTGTTTGAACTGATACAGGGTGCCCACAGAACTGTAGACATCATACATCAGGCCAACTTCTCACAGCGGTCTCTTCCTTCCATCGCTAGGTGGGTTCGATGGGTTCCGGCAGAAGCAGGAGTGGATGTGAGTACGTTTGGTGCTCATTCCACGCGGGGGGCCATGGCTTCTAAGGCTATCCAGGTGGGTGGTAGATTAGAGGACATCATGAATGCAGCTGATAGGTCTTCTGATTCTACCTTTAAGAGGTTTTACTTTAAACCTATTTGAGGCAGCATCGCTAGTTGTAAGTAAGCTTTGAACTTGCATAATCCTCGCCTCCGTCCTGACATAGAATGAAAAATGTCCTAGCTTACAAGAACGAAAGTTTCAATTCTATTAAGGACTAGGAGGCGAGGATTATCCCTCCCTGGGACTAATTTCCATGTTCTTCCCACCCGAGGGATTTGTCGTTTATGGTAAGTAACACTTTTACTTGTCTTTTTTTAACAAAGCATTACAAGTGTTTCATTGTTCTGCTACCTGTGTCATGGAAGGTAATAGTTTACAATGTTATTTTCTGCTCTTCTGTTTATGTAATCACATTTTGTGATTTGCCATGTTATCTCTTCATTGATTCTGTTTCTAGGAGTATTATGATGGTTTCAATATAGAGCTGGATAACAGAAGTGTTACTTTATTTCAGGGAATGATAAAAAATTCGGATGAGACAGTGATACCAGCTTAACATCCTCCAGTGAAGAAGAGGAAGAGGAAAGGATGTCATCTCATTATATATGCTGGACTGTCTTGGGACTGGTATTATCATAGAGACTATCCCTGTGTTGATGGGATGTGTAGTTTGGTTTTGTGTTTATCGTGTTTTTTTACGATGTTCTTTGAATCTGCTATGTGAATAAAGTGAAGGAAGATCTGCATAATCCTCGCCTCCTAGTCCTTAATAGAATTGAAACTTTCCTTCTCTTAAGCTAGGATATTTTTCATTTGCAGCGCGCGTGGAGCGATACACTCTGGGACCAGAAACGTGAGTATGATGGGAATTGAAGGAAAACTGCGACTGTATTAGAAGACTCTCAGCCGTGCTAAATCGACTCATTGCAGCGTTTACATCCCTAATAATGGTTGCCGAGTGTAAAGTGTCAGGACACGTGCCAGAATATCATATCTACTTAATGGCCTGTGGAAATGTGCTTGCCACACATTTGCATCGTATATATATATTTAGCTATTTCTTTTGTGCGGCTCATTTTAATAATGTGTGTACCATGAATGGAAGTGGGGTCCTTCTCTGAAAATTCACAAAGGGATAAATGATGTGATGTACTTACATAATGAGAATATATGACGAAAGAAATTATGGTATGTTATTTACAGCATTCATGTCTATGTGTAAGTTACACCTACACACTGAACCAATGTCCCAGCAACATCTAGGTTATGTCATCGTTTAAGTCACGCCTCAGGGTTTCCAGAATGAACACCCTGTGTTATTCTTTCTTGAATAATGCGACGCATCATTTGCCATCAAAAGGCAAACCAACAAGTGTATCCATAAATGTTTCCAAGAAAGAACAATGCCCTGAGCCAGGTTTGTTTATTTTTTTATGTTATTCCATGTTTTGTATGCACGTATAACACGCTGTTCATACCACGAACATACACCAGGTTATTGCCGATTATTAGCTTTTCTCATGCAGCCTGCATAGATTCTGTCACAGAGACAAAGCCTTCATGAAGAGACTTGGGTTAAGACCCTTCGTAAACATTTTACTGCTGTTACAGGTTTCAAGGATATCACTGCAGTCAAATTCATTTCTCTTATGTGAGGGGAAGCTATCCGTACGTTTTCTCCTCTCACCCACGCTTTTGCTTCCTGGTGCAAACCTGAGGAAGCTGTGGAGACCTCTGTCCTAGGTTTGAACACATTAATTATGTGCGTACAGTGTGCTGCCACCACCTCTTGTGCTAGGGAAACAGGCCCGGGCCCACCCAAACATGAGCCTGGCCCGCCCAAACAGGAGCCTTGGCCCTCACAGTGAGGGCTTGAAGGCAGGCGAGCAACGGCATTGGGCTCAAAGAGCTGTCTAAGTGTGTGCGCCCGGGCTGAGACAGCTTCCCGAGCGCCCACACACACAGACAGTTTTGGAGATTATCTGAGCCGCACCCGCGTACTTTACAGGTCTTTAAAGGACCATTTACATTTTAACAAGGCTTTGTTTATTTTTTCACCCCTTCATTTCACAAATCCTTTCTTTGACATGGGTAACCTTTGCCTACTGTTCTGCTGCGTGGATATTTATTTTTCTATGCAGTGCAGGAGAAAAGAAGTTTGTTTATTCTTATTCACCTTTCCTGACCCCTGCAGCTGCTTATCAAATCAGGCTGTGACACAAAGGGTTTTATGGAGTAGGTAAGAGAATGTGTTACTATTTGTTTTTCTGCGCAGGCCCAGCAGGACACATAATTCGTGAGTGCTTCATGTGAACAGTTGTTATCATTATCATGGCCGATGCAGGACAACAATAAGATAATACAAAATGCCCAGATAACGCTGGTGATTAATGATCCTGCTGGAGAGCAATCATTTGTCTGTTAGTAGTTTTAAATGCAGATGAACTGTATTTTATAAGGAAGCTCAGTGGGTTACTGCCTTTGTCACAAAGATCCTTATGTTACTTGCAGTTCAGAAGTTACAGTCCTTACATAGGACCGTGACCAATCAACTGTCACCAAAGAGCTGCAAACAAACATGAATGGTATAGTTAGAACTTCACTTTTTTTGTTTTGTGATAGTTAGAACTTCCTCAGTCTTTCATTATTCTAATGTTGCTAAAATGAGTATTTGTGGGCAGATATACATTTTTATAAGTAAAGCTGACCCCCATGGAATACTCTTTAAATCCTGAGGTTGTGTTTCCCCAGACCAAACCCTCTTAAAACATACTGCCCACCAGTATGGATGACATGTGATTCCTACACCTTGTAATCCTCATTGGCTTATGCGACAATCCCCATAGACTGATATACATACTACAGCGCAGTTTAACCTCTGATGACCCGTGTGCTTTTAACCAGCTCAGCTGCCGTTTTCTCTTCCCTGGGCCGAAGCGCTAAGAGACCTGTCGGTGATTTGGCGCTATATAAATCGAAATTAACATAACATAACATACTTGTATAATTCATTGTCTCTGTATAATGTGTGCGTGCTGTAAAGTACTGTGACACCCTCCACTGATATGTGGTATACAACAAATGAAATGCATATGAGAGAGGGGCTATGTAAAGGTGAGGGCCACTGTTGGAGGGTGGCAGTGAGGGAATCCGAGGAGGAGGTAGTGGGAGGGGGTATGGAGAGATGAAGTGCACTGGTGGAGGGTGGCAGTGAGGGAATTCGAGGAGGAGGTCATGGGAGAGGGGCTACGGAGAGATGAGGGGCACTGGTGGAGGGTGGCACTGAGGGAATCCGAGGAAGAGGTCATGTGGTGGAGGGGTAGCTAGGGAGAGATGAGGGTCACTGGTGGAGGGTGGTAGTGAGGAATTCTGAGGAGGAGGTCATTAGTCGGAGGGGCTATGGAGAGATGAGGGGCACTGGTGGAGGGTGGCAGTGAGGGAATCCGAGGAGGAGGTAGTGGGAGGGGCTATGGAGAGATGGCAGCGCTGGTGGAGGGTGGTAGTGAGGGAATCCGAGGAAGAGGTCATGGGGTGGAGGGGAGCTAGGGAGAGATGAGGAACACTGGTGGAGGGTGGTAGTGAGGGACTCCGAGGAGGAGGTCATTGGGGAGGGGCTACAGAGATGAGTGGCACTGGTGGAGGGTGGTAGTGAGGGAATCCGAGGAGGAGGTAGTGGGAGGAGCTATGGAGAGATGAGGGGCAATGGTGGAGGGTGGCAATGAGGGAATCCGAGGAGGAGGTCATGGGGAGGAGGGGGAGCAAGAGAGAGATGAGGGGCACTGGTGGAGGGTTGCGGTGAGGGAATCCGAGGAGGAGGTCATGGGAGAGAGGCTACGGAGAGATGAGGGGCACTGGTGGAGGGTGGGAGTGAGGGAATCCGAGGAAGAGGTCATTGGGTGGAGGGGCTATGGAGAGATGTGGGGTACTGGTGGCGGGTGGCAGTGATGGAATCCGAGGAAGAGGTCATGGGGTGGAGGGGGAGCTAGGGAGAGATGAGGGGCACTGCTGGAGGGTGGCAGTGAGGGAATCCGAGGAGGAGGTAGTGGGAGGGGCTGTGGAGCAATGAGGGGCACTGTTGGAGGGCGACAGCGAAGGAATCCGAGAAAGAGGTCATGGGGTGGAGGGGCTATGGAGAGATGAGGGGCACTGGTGGAGGGTGACAGTAAAAGAATCTGAAGAGAAGGTAGTGGGAGGTGCTATGGAGCGATGAGGGGCACTGGTGGAGGGTGGTAGTGAGGGAATCCGAGGAGGAGGTAATTGGGGGAGGGGCTACAGAGAGATGAGGGGCACTGGTAGAGGGTGGCAGTGAGGGAATCTGAGGAGGAGGTCAATGGGGGGGCATGGAGGGATGAGGGGCACTGTTGGAAGGTGTTACTAAAGGTATTTACGAAGAAAGAGGTAATTGGTGGGGCACCTAATAAGACTTTCGCACTAGTGCTAAAGCCGGCCGTGTCATGGCTTTTCTGTTTATGTTTATTTAATTAGCAGTCTGGTCATAAGGGCTACTGTGGAATACACTTTAAAGTGCGTGCTAATTATGATTACTGCTATATTCAATGTTTTAAGTTTGAAAGTGATTTTACTCATGTTTTTACAAAAATGAAAGTCTAGCCCGATGTTGCCTGATATGGGGCTAGAGCCCAAGGTCAGCTGTGAGATAAGGTGCACTGGAGAGGAATAGTGGATAATCAAGCCTGTAAGGGAGCGAGTGTGTTGCAGAGTCCGGGGTCAGGTGGAGGTAGTAATGAAGAGGGACTCTACCTGAAGGTTTGCACAGAGGGAGCCTGAGAAGTGGCATTTGCCTAATACTCCCACCTCAGAAACCTCCTCTTCTCATCAAAGGAACATTACATGTAAAAAACACATTTTAAGAGTGATAATATTTAGAAAGAGATTTGGAAAAGAGTGCGTTTTACTGGGCCTTGTAAGACTAAGGAGAGATAAAGGAGGGCCCTGAGTAGGCCTTCCCAGACAGATATGGGACAAATCGAGCCCACAGTGGCCCACCAATGCACCCTTGGCCTACCCAAAGAAAGATTCTTGGAGCCAGGCCTGCAGGGAAAGCTAGAGAAAGAAGCATACTTAAAAGAATATCCAGATTTTCAGATGTTACCTAAAGCGATGACTGCTAGGGTGAGCATGAATGTCCAATAGAAGGGCGTTTTAGTGGGTGGCTGGGAGGAAGGAGAAAGAGCATCTGCCTGGACGAGAGCAATTAAATTGAGGGACCTTAGATGGGTATTTTAAAACACAGATTCCCATGCTGTGCAGAACTAAAGGCCTGGCTGCAAACGAAAGAAGGAACGCTGTGTCTAAGGGTCCAGAGAAGCATACAAAGTTCTTTTTTAAACAAGCATTTGCCGCGCGGCAGTAAAAGTAACGCCGCGCAGCCGTGAAAGCGAAAGTCATCGCGATCGCTGTGAAAGCGAAAGTGATCTCGATGACGCGAGGGATGCGTGCGCAGCAGCGCGCGCGCTTGTGCGCATGACCCAAGGAACGCTGTGTCTAAGGGTCCAGAGAAGCATGCAAAAGTTCTTTTTTAAACAAGCATTGGCCGTGCGGCAGTAAAAGTAACGCCGCGCGGCCGTAAAAGCAAAAGTCACCGCAATTGCTGTGAAAACGAAAGTGATCGCGATGACGCGCTAAAGCACGTGAGGGATGCGCGCGCTTGTGCGCGTGACCGCAAGCTGGTGGCCACTTTGGTAGCACTTCGAAAAGCTGCTACTAAATGTCTCGCCAGAACAGCGCATGAGCTGGCTCAGGCAAGACCTAAAAAAAAAGACATCTCCCATGATGTTTTAGGAGGAGAACTACAGTCCAACAGCCAGTCAGTGCCAAACAGTCTCTACTCCTTCCCCCGAGGGTGCTCTATCTTCCTCTTTCTTTGTGCAAACACAGCTGGAAACGTCGCTTTCATTCCTGTTTGCCTGAATCCAACCCTGGGAAGAGAACATTCGGCTTTACCCCAGGAAAGTTCCATCGGATAACAAAACACAAATATCTGGCAGAAATGTATCATGTCTAGAAAAAATACAGTCTGTTTTGTGAGTTAGATTTTGTCCTTCTAGAGATATGGAAAGTAACCCCCTCTGGGGAAAATACTCTACCTGTCAAATCCAGTGCTCTTACATCAGACACTCGCCGGCAAGAGATCAAAAGTTTGGCCAACAGTTGCTTCCGGGACAGATACTTATTTGCGGGCCAGGCTTTAAACAAACACAAGACTGTACTTACATCCCATAACTCCGTCTTGGGACGTGATCTTATGGCCAAATTAAATATGAGAATATATTTCAATGAGAACGGCACAATGACTTTCTCCATTCCCGATAATCCACCGACCAGAATGATGGCTGTCAAACAAATATTCCTCAAGATGTACAATATTTTTCGATCATAGGCCTGATGAATGCCTTCTTCATTGTCCCATTGCACCCTGACAGCCAGTTCCTGTTCACCATTTCCATAAATTGCCTTCAGCCTATCGCCCACAAAGCAGTATTATTTGTGTGTGCCTCAACGGCCTGCTCAAAGCTAAAATAAGTAGGCTAGTGCCACAATTGAAAAGAAATGGCTCTATTGCCTTCCCATTGCTCTGTTTACACTCAGAAACACTCCGAGTTCTGATCATGACCTCACACCTCACCAGCTTATCACTGTCAGATCAATGAATGTGGTTGTTCCCTCCACCATACCTAAAGTAGACACTGAAAGGTCTTCTGAGATTTTAAAAGTTGAACTGTTTGATTATTTATGTGCCCTAATGCGTGCTTCAAAGTTCCTTTCCATTCAGATATCAAGGACAAAGGACAGGTCCTATTTCTGGTGAACTTCTACCTATCGGCCTTGGGCCACACATCTTTGTAAAGAAAGTAGTCCGGAAGTGGAGAGACCCCAAATTCATCGGACCATTTCAAATCATCGACTCTTCACCCACAGCTGTCTTAATAGCCAAAAAAGAATGGATACATCGGAGCCACGTGATGATCCACACAGCACCATCCAAAATCTAAATGATGAGCAAGAGGAGGGCATCATATTTCCACTGACTATCCAAGAACATGAGTATGGAGATCGTATGGTGGCCTATGGACTGAGACGCAGTAACAGACCTACCACTCATACAAAGCGGTCACTGAAAAAGATATGTACAGTCGCCATTATTTTCTTTGTTATGTTTATTGTCTCAATAGCTGCATTCCACTGGTTTGCAGTACGCTCAGACAGAGAGAGGGGTGCTGCTAGCGACATTAGACCTACCGCTACCACAGGGCACCCATTGTCCAAGACACATCCAGGCAACACACGAACTGGGAAAAGCACTAGCAGTAGCTATGACACCCATGTACCGCCCACCTTGATACCATCCACACCCCATGCCGACCCCACAGAATGGGACATGGTACTTGATCTCACCCTGAATCCCCCTGTGCCAGATTACCCTAAACGTTCCCGCCAAAATAAACGAAGTGTCGGATATAAAATGGGTCGCGAGAAAGTGCTAGTCAGATATACATCGCGTACTCAACGTAAGAAAGCGCTGGCTGCGCAAATCTCAGACTGGGTCAGTGATCTCCAAAACACAGTTGTTTACACCTTCGGCCAGCACTCTATGCCTGATTTCCACTCCCAGCGCCCTAGTAAGCCAGCAGAGGATAATGGGGTTCACAACGCACTAATAGACAACATGTGGTACAGGGACATGAGGGAGGTTGGAAGAAAGGTCACAAATGAGTCCTGCTTTGTGTGTTCACACATTCCTCACGCTGTAGGTGCAGCTAAATTGATCTTTCCCAAAGAAGTCCCACCGCCAAAGGTCTCCTACACCTGTTTCTGTGCCGCATACATGATCAGATACAGCTCCAGTCAGCCGAAATAGATGATGGATTTGTAAACGCCACAGAGTGGGATGACAAGTATATTACATTTACGGTTGTCACTGATCCATTGGAATTTGAAAGGGGAATGGAGGTTTACCGTGATATGAAAGTGCCTGCCAACATAATGCAAGTTTGGGGATATCACTTTAAGAGACTAGGGTACTTCACCTTCCCAACACCCCCATCAAAATGCCACTCACCCGCACATCTCCAAGCCAACCATACCAATGACACATGCCCTTGTCAGTGGAGACCAATTCTGCGCCTGAAGGCCAATATTTATTTTAACAGCAAGTGGAATGGCCCACATGACTTGATATGTAAGGCAGCCTCCTTAGAAAGCCCAATTTTAGGACAAGAGCACAAACATTATATCAATGAGGATACTGGGAGGGAGTGTGCTGAGATATGGGCACAGGAAACTAGAAGATACAGTTTCAATGAGGGTACAACATACAAACCAAAAAGAGCATACAAGCTAAAGTCTCCTCTCCTTTACTTCCTAGGTAACGGTATAGTTCCTGTGAGTCGGAACACTAATTGCAGCAACACACTTTTTAATTCGGACCTTCAGTACGGCACCTCCAGCCTCATGGACATCTATTGGGCCTGCAGAGAACACATTTAACTGCAGCTGCTTCCCCGCTGGCAAGGACTCTGTTCCATTGTCATGATGCATGAACTGCATCTGGTTATTCCAGCAGCGAACATTTCCCACATCCATACCCACCCGATGACAGGTAATGTCACCCCGTTCCACCACCGAAAAAGGGACGTCATGAAGTATTTCTCACATGGCCCATTTCACGAAATTCTACAAGGATTCCCCCTTTTCAGCAATGCTGAACTTTTCTTCGGGGCGTTATCCCCGGGTTCCAGACCAAAGCCAATGCCGGCTGACTGCAGGTGACCAGGTATGAGCTGATGCAGCTCGTCAACAACACCCGTGATGGCTTCAACGCCGTGAAAGAACTACGACCTTTACGACTCATGGTCCTAGAACACCGCTGTGTTCTGGACCAGCTAACTGCGATGAATGGTGGTGTATGCGCCAAAGTGGGGAAGTCGTCCTGCTGCACTTTTATTTTGGCCAATGATGCGGACAATGGAACACTTACAAAGGCCATTGAGGGCTTGGACAATCTGGGGAGACATATGCATGAGGAGGGAGGTGCTGAAGCAGCCGGTTTTCCTAATTGGTTCAACTTGGACTGGATGCCTTCATGGCTGTCTGCTGTACTAAAATTTATAATGCTATCTTTTGTGTGTTGTTGCTGTTGTGTTTCGGGACACAGTTAATACTGCACTGTGTGAAAAGATTGAGCTCTAAGGTAGTTGGGATGAACTATGCAGACTCAGGAGTATACACAGGAATATGCAAGGGACAAGGGGACGGGGAAGAATTAGCAATGTTAAATATAGTAGAGCTCACCATCCCGGACTCTCGCACATTACAGCTTCCTCTTGATAGTCACTACCAGGCCTAGGTGCATAGTGGCCCCCCGCTTCCCTTGGGAAGAGACTTGGTACATCCAAATGAGATAATGTGTGACCAATCAGGAGGACCACATGGAGACATAGGAGCTGCCCTGAAAAAAAAGACCCGATAAGCCGCTTTTTCATGACTCGCCCTGGCCACTGACCCCACCGCCAGCTAAATATGCTGTACGAATGGTGTTCAAAAATGAACAAGAGGAGGGAAATGAGAGAGGGACCAATCAAATAATTTCCTGGAGCATTCCTATCACTCAGCCAGCATAAACCCCTGTGTAGGCCCCTCTGTTCAAAATATAGGCCTCTGGTTAGATTGGCCAGAGTACTTCCATTTTTCTGTTTAGCAGGTTGAGGGCATGTCTGATCAAGATTTTATTAAGCTCCACTCTCTGTGAGGCCTCCAGCTCCGGACTAAGGAAGCCCCCACCCTACCGGTGCGCAAAGTTCGCGAACGTTAAAGTTCAACATCCCCCCTGTTCTTTCGACATACAATTGACCACATCCTGGGTACGTGCATGAGATTAGGGAAGTTTCCCACCGCAGCTACATCAAGCTGGAGTGATGAATGTGGTGAAATAGGGCGTACAGATTTGTATATACATATATGCCTTTACAATAACCCATTTTTCTGCTGTCCGATGCAAATTTACAACAGGCGCCCAGTCTAAGAGGCATGACCTTTCACCTAGCTTACGTGCCACAGTTACAGGAAGGGCGGCACAATGTATTGGGGAAAAAGTGCGGACCAGGCCGTAAGGGACGCAGGTAGGAGAAGTGGCATGGGGTGGCGTGAGATGACGTTACCACAGACTTCTCACCACCTTAAAGAATATAAAAAGAGGGTCCACAGAGACATCATTGGACTACTCCTTGTCTGTGTGTAGATGACAGGCAGTGAGTTTTCCCCAAAGAGCTACTCGAGAGCTCTTGTTCATCTATTTTTAAATGTGCTGCTCTATTTTATACTCTGCCATATGAAATGTTATATTTGTTTTGTTCTCTTTTAACCTTCTTCTCTTTACATTTAAAATGTTTATATTGTAATTGCAGGTTTTCTCACTTATATTTACAACAAGGGGTGGTGAGGGACAGAGTCTCTGAATTAAGCAGAATACTCTCACCCAGTCAAGAGATCAAGGCTAGATCCAACACCGTTTTTTAGCTCATTGCACCATCCCAGTTTCAAAACCCGGCTGTATGCAAATTAGTCTGTCCCTGGCCCAGTGCATCATGGGAACAGGGCAGACCAGACTACAAAAGCCAATTCTTACACTGGGAAGGAAACAAGCTTCCGGGGACCGGTTGTTGGCATTACAGCCGTCTTCGGCCCGGCTTGCTTGAATCCTGATAGTGCAATGAGCAAGGGACTCATGTCTGAGTATACCCTTCCACGCTTAGGGTGGACAAAAATATTTACAACAAGGGGTGGTGAGGGACAGAGTCTCTGAATTAAGCAGAATACTCTCACCCAGTCAAGAGATCAGGGCTAGATCCAACACCGTTTTTTAGCTCACTGCACCATCAGGATTCAAGCAAGCCGGGCCGAAGACGGCTGCAATGCCAGAAACCGGTCCCCGGAAGCTTGAGTTTGAGTTTAAAATTATTTGTAAAAGCGCGCGTACACCGGCGGTTTCTTGGCGCTACAACTGACAGACTACAGAGGAGAAGAAAAAAGGGGAGGGGGGACCGTTGGAGATTTATTCAAAGGACTTCTTGAATAGGTGGGCCTTGAGTTGTTTCCGGAATTGTGAATACAAGGTGAGGGATCGAATTTCCAAAGGAAGAGAGTTCCACTGGGACGGGGCCAGAGTGGAAAATTTAGAGCCTCCCCACTTCTTTGTTCTAAAACGTGGAACCATAAGAAGGGCCTGGGAAGAGGAACGGAGTTCTCTGCATGGAACATAAGGGGTAATTTCAGAGGAGATAAAGGCTGGGGCTGAACCTAGACGAGCAAGGAAGGCGATGGATGCGATCTTAAATTGGACCCGGGCTCGTACAGGCAGCCAGTGTAGGGACTTCAGGAGGGGGGTAGAGTGATGAAATTTCGGGAGGTTAAAGACCAGGCGGGCCGCCTGGTTCTGTATGAGTTGGAGACGCCGTAAACTATATGCAGGAATCCCCGCATATAGGGCGTTGCCATAGTCCAGGCGGGACACCACCATGGCCAAAATGATAAGTTTAAGGGCAGAAAAGGAAAAAAAACGGGACACCCTGCGTATAGTACGCAGTGCAAGAAAAGAAGCAGAAACCACAGAACCAACCTGGGAGTGAAGGGACAGTTGGGTATTAATTTTAATGCCAAGGGTTTTAACTGAGTTAGCAGGAGACGGGGAGGGGCCAAGAGAAGGGGGCCAAAACATAGGAGTCCAGGGGCTGGATGAACCACCTGTCAACACCAACTCTGTCTTGTCAGGGTTGAGTTTAAAGTGGTTTTGGCTCATCCAGTCCCGGATATAAAGCATAACAGATTGAAAGTTAGAAGCAGAGGAGGGAGAAGAAGACAGGTCAAAAACAAGCTGGAGATCGTCCGCGTAATTAAACACGGCGACCTCCATTTGTTGCAGGGAAAAAATAAGAGGAGCAAGGTAAAGATTAAATAAAAGGGGGGAAAGGGAGGAGCCCTGAGGAACCCCGCACTGAACTCTACGAACGTCCGCTGTAAAATCACCCAGGCGAACGGCCTGGGTGCGGTCACTCAGGAAGGAGGAAAGCCAGACCAGGGCCGTCCCCCCGACCCCCGCCGCCCTGACACGGGAAAGTAAGATGGAATGATCCACCGTGTCAAAAGCGGCTGAGAGGTCGAGGAGCACCAGGGCCTGGCGCTGGTTAGTGTCCATACCCTACCTGAGGCTGTCCAAGACCGAGATGACAACGGACTCCGTAGAGTGTGCGGGGCGAAAGCCGGCCTGACGGGGGGCAAGGGCTCCATGCATCTCCACAAAGGAGCTCAGGGCGCAGGTGACATGGCGCTCGAGCACCTTTGCCAGAAATGGCAAAAGGGAGATGGGGCGGAAATTGGCCGCACAGAGGGGTCCGAACCGGGTTTTTTCAAGATAGGTACGATGACCGCCGATTTCAACTGATCGGGTACCACACCTTGAGCAAGTGAACTATTTAGGAGGTGAAGTGGAGGGTCAGGGCAGGAAGTGAAGATGTGACGGAGAACATGGGCGGGACAAGGATCCCGTGGAGATCCGGACTTGACCAAGGGAACTATGGTGGACAAGGTTTCCCTCGTCAGGAGGGGAAAGGAAGTGAGTTCGCCCTTAGGAAGGGGACACAGGGGATCCACAAAGGAAGGGGAAGGGGGGGGGGGGAATATTGGCCTTGATGGTCACTATTTTGTGGATAAAATAGTCATTTAAAGAGCGGCAGAGTTCATCGGACGGGGCAGGCTTAAGGGTGGATCTGTCCGAGAACGCCAGGTTGTGAACAATAGCGAATATTTCTTTAGACTGGTTTTCAGCAGCCAGTATTTTGGAGGAGAAATAGGTGGTTTTAGCCTCCAGGATGTCTTTTTTATACTGGGTCAAGATGGTGACATACTCCAGACGCGCAGTTGGGCTGTAGTTTCTCCTCCAGGCCCGCTCGGCGCGCCGTACTGCTAACTTGGTGGCCTTAAGTTCTTTACTGAACCAACGGTTAGCGTCTTTGTCGCGCTTGGAAGTGATGCGTTTGAGCGGCGCCACAGAGTCACAGCCTGAAGATAGCCACTGTTCTATGGCCACAACCTGGGAAAGGGTGGATAAACCCTGTAATGAGGGGAGGGAGGCGGTGAGCGAGGAGGAGAGATCTTGCAGATTGGCTCGACCCCAAGCGCGAACCCAGATGTTTTTAGGGCGAGGGGGTTTGGCAGGGGAGTGCACAGGGAGAGAAAATGAAATGATATAATGGTCAGACCAAGTGCACGGAGAAATTAAGAGAGATTCCACAGGACAGTTCAGTGACCAAATCTGGTCAAGTGCATGACCTTTAATGTGGGTGGGAGAATGAATGTGTGAAATGAAGTTAAGGGAATGAAGGGTTTCGGAAAACTCTTTAGAGGATAGACATTCAGCGGGGTCAGAGGGCCAAAAATTAAAATCACCAAGAAGCAAAATAGACGAATTGTTAACAGTAATGGTAGCCAATACTTCCAAAAAATCAGGAAGAAACAGTAGCGGAGATTGGGGAGGGCGATAAGTAAGAAAACAAGTCAAAGAGGGGGTAGTGGCAGTGGTGCGAATAACCAAGTATTCGGAGGTCGAGATGCCAGGAAGAGATAAAATTTGGAAAGGAAGATCAGTACGAGCGATGACCGCTACACCGCCCCCAGTTCTGCCCGTAGAGCGGTCTGCTCGTAAGGCATAATATTGGGCAGGTAGAGTGGCTAGAAGGGCGGGGAGAGAGTCATCGCAAAACCAGGTCTCCGTTAAAAAAAGGAGATCTGGTGCATGAAGGTCCAATAGGACCGAGAGTTCATGCGCATGGGCGACAGCAGATCTAGTATTGAGGTAGAGTGCCGTAAGGGCTTTGGGCATTGCTGATGGGTTCATATCTTCAGACGAGTGCAGGGGATCAGCTGTGGATGAGGAGATAAGAGGAGGAGAAGCTAGGGAAAGGCCGAGAAGGGAAATGCGAGAATGAGTAAGGGCTGGGATGGGCCACGGTCCCTGGAGGTGGTGGAGCTGGTCAGGGGAGTAGATGATGTGGGGGGCAGAGTAACATGCCCCTCGCCCCGGACTGTCGCGGACGGGCGCAGACGGGCTTGCCTTTGGCGCGCCTTCGGCGCGCCATCGTCGCGCCCGCTGCGCCCGTCCGCTGCGCCTCCGGCCTAAACACATGGTTTTATGCAGGGATCCGAGGAAAAAAGGGGAGGAAAAGGGGCGTTGCCTGCAAGGTGGGCGGGGCTTACTCGCCCGCGATGGATGTTGGCAGCGAGGGAGGACTCCCCAAGGCAGCGCCTAAGTCGGCTGTCAGGGAGCTCCACAGAAAGCAGGGGTGAATGCCAAGATGCTGGACCAATTTAAAAGCACACAGGTACAAAACATACAATACAATTTTAAAACGAGTGGAATCAGCGCTCCCGGCTTTCCGCCTCAGGAGTTAGTCAGAAGGGCGCGCTAGTGATCAGCGCGCGCTTTTATGCGAGTGAAAGGGGGCGTGGCCTGCAAGGTGGGCGGGGCTTACTCGCCCGCGATGGATGTTGGCAGCGAGGGAGGACTCCCCAAGGCAGCGCCTAAGTCGGCTGTCAGGGAGCTCCACAGAAAGCAGGGGTGAATGCCAAGATGCTGGACCAATTTAAAAGCACACAGGTACAAAAAATACAATACAATTTTAAAACGAGTGGAATCAGCGCTCCCGGCTTTCCGCCTCAGGAGTTAGTCAGAAGGGCGCGCTAGTGATCAGCGCGCGCTTTTATGCGAGTGAAAGGGGGCGTGGCCTGCAAGGTGGGCGGGGCTTACTCGCCCGCGATGGATGTTGGCAGCGAGGGAGGACTCCCCAAGGCAGCGCCTAAGTCGGCTGTCAGGGAGCTCCACAGAAAGCAGGGGTGAATGCCAAGATGCTGGACCAATTTAAAAGCACACAGGTACAAAAAATACAATACAATTTTAAAACGAGTGGAATCAGCGCTCCCGGCTTTCCGCCTCAGGAGTTAGTCAGAAGGGCGCGCTAGTGATCAGCGCGCGCTTTTATGCGAGTGAAAGGGGGCGTGGCCTGCAAGGTGGGCGGGGCTTACTCGCCCGCGATGGATGTTGGCAGCGAGGGAGGACTCCCCAAGGCAGCGCCTAAGTCGGCTGTCAGGGAGCTCCACAGAAAGCAGGGGTGAATGCCAAGATGCTGGACCAATTTAAAAGCACACAGGTACAAAAAATACAATACAATTTTAAAACGAGTGGAATCAGCGCTCCCGGCTTTCCGCCTCAGGAGTTAGTCAGAAGCTTGTTTCCTTTTCAGTAAAGAATTGGCTTGGTAGTTTGGTCTGCCCTGTTCCCATGATGCACTGGGCCAGGGTCCGACTAATTTGCATGTAGCCAGGTTCTTAACTGGGATGTGCAGTGAGCTAAAAAACGGTGATGGATCAAGCCCTGATCTTTTGACTGGGTAGGAGTGTTCTGCTTAATTCAGATACTCTGTCCATCACCACCCCCCTTTTTGAATCGTTTTAGCCACCACAAGTGTGGAAGGGTATGCTCAGATGTGAGTCCCTTGCTCACTGCACCATCAGGATTCAAGCAAGCCGGGCCGAAGACGGCTGCAATGCCAGAAACCGGTCCCCGGAAGCTTGTTTCCTTTTCAGTAAAGAATTGGCTTGGTAGTTTGGTCTGCCCTGTTCCCATGATGCACTGGGCCAGGGTCCGACTAATTTGCATGTAGCCAGGTTCTTAACTGGGATGGTGCAGTGAGCTAAAAAACGGTGATGGATCAAGCCCTGATCTTTTGACTGGGTAGGAGTGTTCTGCTTAATTCAGATACTCTGTCCATCACCACCCCCCTTTTTGAATCGTTTTAGCCACCACAAGTGTGGAAGGGTATGCTCAGATGTGAGTCCCTTGCTCACTGCACCATCAGGATTCAAGCAAGCCGGGCCGAAGACGGCTGCAATGCCAGAAACCGGTCCCCGGAAGCTTGTTTCCTTTTCAGTAAAGAATTGGCTTGGTAGTTTGGTCTGCCCTGTTCCCATGATGCACTGGGCCAGGGTCCGACTAATTTGCATGTAGCCAGGTTCTTAACTGGGATGGTGCAGTGAGCTAAAAAACGGTGATGGATCAAGCCCTGATCTTTTGACTGGGTAGGAGTGTTCTGCTTAATTCAGATACTCTGTCCATCACCACCCCCCTTTTTGAATCGTTTTAGCCACCACAAGTGTGGAAGGGTATGCTCAGATGTGAGTCCCTTGCTCACTGCACCATCAGGATTCAAGCAAGCCGGGCCGAAGACGGCTGCAATGCCAGAAACCGGTCCCCGGAAGCTTGTTTCCTTTTCAGTAAAGAATTGGCTTGGTAGTTTGGTCTGCCCTGTTCCCATGATGCACTGGGCCAGGGTCCGACTAATTTGCATGTAGCCAGGTTCTTAACTGGGATGGTGCAGTGAGCTAAAAAACGGTGATGGATCAAGCCCTGATCTTTTGGCTGGGTAGGAGTGTTCTGCTTAATTCAGATACTCTGTCCATCACCACCCCCCTTTTTGAATCGTTTTAGCCACCACAAGTGTGGAAGGGTATGCTCAGATGTGAGTCCCTTGCTCACTGCACCATCAGGATTCAAGCAAGCCGGGCCGAAGACGGCTGCAATGCCAGAAACCGGTCCCCGGAAGCTTGTTTCCTTTTCAGTAAAGAATTGGCTTGGTAGTTTGGTCTGCCCTGTTCCCATGATGCACTGGGCCAGGGTCCGACTAATTTGCATGTAGCCAGGTTCTTAACTGGGATGGTGCAGTGAGCTAAAAAACGGTGATGGATCAAGCCCTGATCTTTTGACTGGGTAGGAGTGTTCTGCTTAATTCAGATACTCTGTCCATCACCACCCCCCTTTTTGAATCGTTTTAGCCACCACAAGTGTGGAAGGGTATGCTCAGATGTGAGTCCCTTGCTCACTGCACCATCAGGATTCAAGCAAGCCGGGCCGAAGACGGCTGCAATGCCAGAAACCGGTCCCCGGAAGCTTGTTTCCTTTTCAGTAAAGAATTGGCTTGGTAGTTTGGTCTGCCCTGTTCCCATGATGCACTGGGCCAGGGTCCGACTAATTTGCATGTAGCCAGGTTCTTAACTGGGATGGTGCAGTGAGCTAAAAAACGGTGATGGATCAAGCCCTGATCTTTTGACTGGGTAGGAGTGTTCTGCTTAATTCAGATACTCTGTCCATCACCACCCCCCTTTTTGAATCGTTTTAGCCACCACAAGTGTGGAAGGGTATGCTCAGATGTGAGTCCCTTGCTCACTGCACCATCAGGATTCAAGCAAGCCGGGCCGAAGACGGCTGCAATGCCAGAAACTGGTCCCCGGAAGCTTGTTTCCTTTTCAGTAAAGAATTGGCTTGGTAGTTTGGTCTGCCCTGTTCCCATGATGCACTGGGCCAGGGTCCGACTAATTTGCATGTAGCCAGGTTCTTAACTGGGATGGTGCAGTGAGCTAAAAAACGGTGATGGATCAAGCCCTGATCTTTTGACTGGGTAGGAGTGTTCTGCTTAATTCAGATACTCTGTCCATCACCACCCCCCTTTTTGAATCGTTTTAGCCACCACAAGTGTGGAAGGGTATGCTCAGATGTGAGTCCCTTGATCACTGCACCATCAGGATTCAAGCAAGCCGGGCCGAAGACGGCTGCAATGCCAGAAACCGGTCCCCGGAAGCTTGTTTCCTTTTCAGTAAAGAATTGGCTTGGTAGTTTGGTCTGCCCTGTTCCCATGATGCACTGGGCCAGGGTCCGACTAATTTGCATGTAGCCAGGTTCTTAACTGGGATGGTGCAGTGAGCTAAAAAACGGTGATGGATCAAGCCCTGATCTTTTGACTGGGTAGGAGTGTTCTGCTTAATTCAGATACTCTGTCCATCACCACCCCCCTTTTTGAATCGTTTTAGCCACCACAAGTGTGGAAGGGTATGCTCAGATGTGAGTCCCTTGCTCACTGCACCATCAGGATTCAAGCAAGCCGGGCCGAAGACGGCTGCAATGCCAGAAACCGGTCCCCGGAAGCTTGTTTCCTTTTCAGTAAAGAATTGGCTTGGTAGTTTGGTCTGCCCTGTTCCCATGATGCACTGGGCCAGGGTCCGACTAATTTGCATATAGCCAGGTTCTTAACTGGGATGGTGCAGTGAGCTAAAAAACGGTGATGGATCAAGCCCTGATCTTTTGACTGGGTAGGAGTGTTCTGCTTAATTCAGATACTCTGTCCATCACCACCCCCCTTTTTGAATCGTTTTCTCACTTATAGGCAGATGTGAGTATTCCCAGATCAAAATGTACTTTGCATTTTGAATACATTCTACCTCAAATTATAAATGTGTCTTTAAGGTTTAGACTCTCTCTAACTGTTTAAAAGCTTTCATTCAGTAAATGCAATCTGATCCATGTGGCTATCTGAGAATGTGGAGCACTGGATTCAGAACTTCGTGATTTTTATGCCTTTATATTGATGTTTCTTGAAGTTGCATATTCTTAATAAAACTGTTAAACTTTCAGCCTCAGTTTCCATGGCTCGCATATATGTCTTCTCTATTTTTATAGAGAGCATTCCTGGACACCCCGGCACAAATTAAAGTGCCCTTTTGTCCCTAACTCACCCCCTCGCTCATTCCGTGCAGACTCTCAGAGCCCTTTGCTCAGCCCACTGCCCTTTTAGCCCCGTAATAAATCTCCCTCGAACAGTTTTTGAATGACACTGTCCAACAGACATCTTGTCTTGGGTTAGCAAAGATCAAAGACATGAACAATCCGTCCATACCTACACCTACACCTGATAGCAGTAACACTTCAGCGGGGGAGGTCGACGTACATAGTATTTTGCATCACAACAGAACAGATCCAGATTGGAAAAAAATGGTTGATCTGGCTCACAGACACAAACAACTGTCAAGATAGATTCCTGAACAAAACAAAGGGTTTCACATTCACTAGACCAGACCCAAGATATGTTTAACGAAAGCATACAGGAATAGTAACAACATACAGTGTAGGGAAGTTATGCCTTGATTGGCTACAAAGATCTACACTTAAGGATGTAAAGCAACACTTCTCTTTACTTAAAGATGACGCTGATCTTGGGGAATTCTTGTTAGGACCAAGAACACTGCGTCATAAACGTTTTATGTATGACTGTATCTATGCTGCTTATAATGAAGCATGGAAGATTACGCAAGCAGAGACTGCAGAAAGAATACGAGAAATTGATCATATTAATTTAGAGAAAACTCTCTCTGTGGTAGACAATGGGTTAACAACTCTGTCGTCCAGGATATATTCAATGGATAACATAATGTATTCTACCATAGACATCATGGAACAGGACTTGGTCATGTTGCAACATGGTCAGTCGCAATTACATTCTATCATGCTATTGGGCTGGACGTTACAAAACCTACGTTCAGTCTATGTGCCTTGGTGTTTAATCAATACCACGTCACTGTTTTCAGAATTCAATCTCACTGATAAACAGATCAAATTGGCACAAAGGGGAGCAGACTATACGGTGCTGAGCATTGAAAAACTGGAAAGATTGCCATTCACAGTCGCTGAAAAGCCAGCCACTGAATGGATTATATATGGAACAATCACTCTGCCTGTTACAATTTTCCATTTTCAGTATGTATTGCCTAAAACATATACCAGCAGGCACATATGAAAGGTTGGGTAAAGAATACATCAAGACATCCTCGGAATTACCATACACACACAGATGTTGGAGTGGGGGAAGAGAGGTGTTTCTTAGTGGTAGGAAATGTGAAAACGCACTAAGCGGTTCTCTCCTTTGTCAGGGTTTTAATTTACACGGGGCCTGCGATGGTTTATCTACCAACTTATCCTGCCACCTGCAAGCTTCACCATCTGCGGTGATTGATTCAATTTTTGGAGAACTTTCTAATTGAAGTTACCTCATGTTGAACGGTCACAGCTGCTGTGGCATGTTGCCAGGTTTACACTATCTAGTAACTGTGTCAGCCAGGGTCCCTTGCTGTATGCAAGTATTGTTTCCAAAGACCAAGACAGACAGGAAGTTGCCTTTATGGCCTTCACTGAACATCTGTTCTATACGAATTGATACTTTAAGCAGAATGAAAGCCATTCTTTTGCAAAAAACTGTGCCACTAACCTCGGCAAAAGACACCTATGATCTGCAAGTCGCAAGGACTTCTGCCGAGATACATGCCCTATTAACTACAAACTGCCCTGTACATTTCTCAGAAATGTTAGGTCGTATCTTAAATATGTCTGATACAAGTGGTATTGTACATGTATTTAAGACCGTATTTTCCGTACTGTTAGCACCTTTTGAAGCAGTCCTAGGAATATTTCCAATCTTCGGGCACTCAGTGTTTGGCGGACTACCTCTCATTTTGGGATTCGCTTCCAGGGTACTATTTTTGCTCCTGCTGCTGTGATATGGCAAGCCAATTCACCAGCTACACCCAGTTTTCCATGGAGACAACCCTACTGGCGATGAAGCGTTGTGAGCGCATCATCCAAATTTTGGGATTAACTAGTTTACGAGAATTACATACCACATGGTTTCTGTCATGCAGACCAATCTGGCAAGATTGCATCTTACCTGTTCTACGCTGCCTGCTATGCGGAGAAGAATGTGTGTTAGACTTATGTCTCACACTCCCATCAGTCATGCCAACAGATGTTAATACTTTGCTTGAACCGGTAACGGCCCATGGGCAGTGTTGTCCCCAACGGCTACCAATTCTGAGGACGGCATTCATTGAGATCTCACAGACACAAAATGCTGACGGTGAGGTACGAGAGGAAACAGGCACACAGGTATCATCCACTACGAACATTGCTAATGCGACCAATGCTGACGGCGATGCTTCTCATCTATGTGCGGTTAATCTTCTAAACGAGGTAATCCAACTTTCACCTACAATGGTAGATGACTTTTTTACAGACTTAAAAGATTTGATGTTTTCTCCAAACAATAACACTGACTTTTGATTTGAGCACACTGTGTTCTCAGAGGCTTTGAATCTGACCTTTATTTTTCAAAACAAAGTTCTAACTTTGGGTCTCTTTTTTTCTATGATTAACTTTTTTCTTTTTCGAAATTTGTATTTTTACTTTTTTTTTGGCACAGAGTAATCTGCTTAAAGTAGAACTATTCATAGAGAACAAGAATTCTTTGAAAAAACAGACTCTTAAGCAGAAGGGACTTCCCCTAGCCTGCATATTGATTTCTCCAAGAAACTCATTATTATGCATGAACAACTATTCCTTAGGGGTTCATCCATGTCGTTCATATGCCCGACTTTAAAGCTGGCATTCCTAAAAACCTTCAAGGTATAAATATACCTTCACTTGCTATAGCAAAGCACTGTGTGGTTCGGGGCAGTTTGAATACCTACTTGCCCGACGCAGCTCGCTACAGCAAGTGCCGAAGGAAGTCAACTCTCCAGCTGATGCACTGACAAAGAAGCTAACATCCTCCTGCCGAGAATCCAGCTCCTTTGTTACTGACTCCCCTTCCGGGGTGTTGGGAAATCGAGTCCGAGACAGGGATACCAACCTCCTTCATTCTAAGGGATGGAGCTGATTAGAACCTAGAGCAACCTTTGGTAATTCTTGGCAGAACTAAAACTTATGCTAAACAATTCTTACTTCTTCCCTCGTACTAGACCTAGGTTAGGTACATTGGGGTAGGCGTATTTTAGAGGCACCAGTTGAGTATTTTAGCCTGTGTTATTTATGTATGTATTTTTATATGGCTTAGAAACCATACAATGCTATTACAGTATTATTTTGTAATACTATTCTCGCTGTACGCATTATACTTTGCATTCTGTCTAACGATTGTAGCAGTTCACCTCTCTTGCATGAGAAAGTAGACTGTTCAATAAACCTTTTATTGAAAACGTCCATCTCACTATTTCTCTACAACTCTGTAGAAACGAAGCATGCACGATTGACTGAGTAAAATAGTTATCTATTATTTCCACGACTCTGAAGATATTTTCCAGTCCTAGGGAAACAAAGTTGTCACATTTATGCGGTTCTCAGAAACTAATCCCTTCTTGTGTATTCGAGAAAGTTTCTAGTGACCTCTGAGCTAGCTGGCACTCACAATTAAGTTTAGTATATTCGATAGAGACCTACTGACCTAAGTTCTAGGCCATATCTATAGGATATATTTTTCCAATGTGCAAAGCCTTTTGGGAATATAGGAACTACACTACAAGACCATTGAAGAACATAAAGTCTTATAACAAGCCTTACATAGGATAGCAGAAGTGGGACTCACTTTATGAAAGAACAAATGTTGTTTATTGAAAGAGCATATTGAGTATTTGTGTTATACTCTGTCAGCCGATGGAGTCAGGCCTAAAAAGAACTTGTTGGAAGCAATAGAGTTGACTCCCAGTCCCGAAGATAAGAATCAATCATGAGCTTTTAATGGGCTTATTGAAGGGTTTGCAGAAAAAACGGAGACACTAAGGGTTTTACTTAGAAAAGGCCAGAGCTTTGTGTGGGCTGAAGAGCACGATCAATGCTTCAAATCGATTAAAAAAAAGACATTTGTGACGCAGGCATCCATGTGTCGTTTGACATTAAACTCATTTCTATAGTGAGGGAGGAGGAGACGCCTGCTACCTGAAATGGTGCAGTACTTTCTCAGAAGCATAGTTGTGGTGAGAAAATGGTGGCTTTTGCCTCTCTGACACTAACCAACGCTGAAATCAATTATTCGGCGATCGAGAGAGAAGCTTTGGGTGCAGCGTGGGGTGTGGAATGTTTTAGGACCTGTGTTTGGGGTACTAATTTTATTCTCTGGTTGGACCACAAGCCTTTTGTCAGAATACTTTTCTCTGGCGGAGCTGGTAAGGGCTCAGCAAGATTGGCTAGGCTTGCTGCCAGGCTGCACGAATACCAGTATGCAATTGAACACATTCAGGGTTTGAAGAATCTAGAAGCAGATTGTCTTTGAATTGGGAATTAGTGGATGGTCCCACTGTAACTAATAATGAGAGTGAGGGGGCGGTTGCTTCAGTGCAGGATGTTGTTATGGAGGTTGCTGGTACGTTCACCGAAAAAGAGTGGTTGCAAACTATGGATCCCTTAAAGATGTGATGTACATGATTGTGAATGGAAAATGAAGAGAGAGTTGTGTTTCAGTCTCTGTGCGGGCTTATATTAAACTGTTGGAGGAATTGTCTAAGTGTGGGGACTGTTTAGTGATGAGGGGGTGAGAGATTTGTGCCACCTGTAAACATCAGAACTAGGCTTATTACAATGGCACATTAAGGCCATTTGGCGCAAAGTTTGACACAGCGATGTCTTAAGGCACTGTTTTGGTGGCTGGGCATGGATGACCAAGTCATTGATTGGGTTGTGAGGTGTGGTGTGTGCAAGGAAGGTGATAACAGACTTTGAGCAGGTGCGCAATCGGTCATGGGGTGCATAACTAATCTGGAAAACCCCTGGTATAGTGTGTGTGTCGATTCCATTGGGCCCATGTCAGTTATGTACTGATTGTTAATTTATCATGGTGTATGGATGTTTTCTCTAAATGGTTACAGATCAAGTCCACGAGTGAATTCATCACCTGTGCCAATATCTGCACCCTAAGCAAGATATTTTTAAAAGAGGGTGTTCCATCTATTCTTTAGACCTATAATGGCACGCAGTTGATTTCTCGCGACATGGAAATGTGTCTTCGTGAGCATGATATCAAGCACTCCATACCACCTTTTACAATACTCAGGGAAATGGCATTGTTGAAAGTGCTAACTGTTTGGTGAAATAAGTTATTCAGATGGTGACTGATTCAGAACACAGTATTGAGAGAGCAGTGGAAGATTTGGTTTGGGCTTAATGCATCACCTAGCGTGAATATTCTCAGAAATCACCAGTTTAGGTGATGAAGGGAAGAATTCTGGGTCACAAGTTAGTACCAGCTTGGTTGAAGGATTGGTTGGAAAGAGATGGTGTTGGGGAAAATGTTTTGGAGAAGGAAAATATGGCTACCAGAGGGGCAGTTTCAGAAGGTGATTGTGTCAAAGTCAAGACGGACAGGGTAATAAGGGTGTGTCTAAGTACAAGGATCCGTTTAGAGTAAAACGAGTGTGTGAGTTTCACGTGGTGTTAGAGAATGGTGAGCCAAGGAATTGATGAAGAGTCGCCTTGTACCAAAAAGGGGGTGAACATTCAGGAAAGAAAGGTGATGTTGATAATTGTTTTATGCTGATGAAAGATGTGGAATTCAAACATAATAAAAGTTTATTGGCTCCTCAGGATAATAGAGGTGAGAGGGTGAATGCTGAAGTTGCACCCTACTCCATAGGGATTGAGAGGTCTATTGTATAAGTCCCTAGTTGTGAAGAAGATAGAACTACAAGCGACCGTAGGCCTCCGGAGTATTTGAAAGATTACATTTGTTAATTCATTTTGAAAGATCTTGTGTTATCCTATTTGTGTTACTTGGGTTTCTATTTTCTGAATTTCCTTTTCAGAAGTCTTGTACAAATTTCTTGGAATGTAGTGGATTTTCTTTTAATTGTTTCTTTACTCGAGGTTTCTCTGAGTCAGTTCTGTTTACATTTGCGTTCTCAATTAATTTCATTTTAAGTAGTAAAGGAAGGGAATGTGTTGTGAAGAGCTATGTGCATGATGTTTTAATCATGGATTCTCACAGGCGTGGGATTCCACAGCTTTGTTTCTTTGTGGATGTTCCCGGCATGGCAGTTGACCACTGTCCACGAAGGGATTGCTCAGCTCCTTATTGGTGTGCATCAATAAAGCCTGTTTGTATACACGTTGGCTTGGGAGTTCTTTGAAACAGTTAACACCACAAATTTTATGATCCGCATAATTGCAGGAACCACTGGCTACACATATCTCACTTTCAATGAAGGTGATACAGAACAGATTGCACATAAATTGCATTTATATTCCAATGCAGAAATGCGTTTTGCACCTACTGAAAAAATACTGACTGAGGTTCAGAGGGCTTTTATAAAGAAAAGGTCATTGGCTCAGTGAAAACGCTTAATTGTGGTTACTGCGTTCTAGCCTCAGAGGCTGTCACAAAGGCCAGCGTTAGTAACACAAAAACATTACATCCTAGAAGTATACAGTGGGCCACCTCCTTAATAACTACTGACATAGTGTGAGAAAGTTATCTTTGTTGCCCTGATCACCATATTTTGTTTTTACTCATACTGGTGGTAACTGACCCTGACTGTGCCATGGGCTCTTCTAATTAGACCTACGGTGAGTGCTCTAATTAAAAGGTATAAGGTAATTAGGTATAGTTACAAGTGGTACTTTCAACCTACCTGTAAGTCTCTAGTATATGGTAGGGCATGTAGGATTAGAGACCCAGCAGATTTAATGCACTTAAGTCTGTATTGCTGTGTTGCCTGCTTTCCTTTTAATAGCCAGGCCTGCTTTGCAAGCTGCTTTTGAATTTAAATTATCTGCAAATTCTACTTTGGATTTAAAGGTACTTCCCAAGTATTAAACTACCTTATTTTTACATACAAGTTGCCCCTAAGGTCCACTCTAGTTGCTCCCAGGGTAGGGTGCCATGTAACAATAAGCAGACACATTTTAAAATATGTTTTATATGTCCTGGTGAGGGGAAAAACTACCAATTTCATTTTTCCCCATTGTAGCATTTTATCTCCATAAGCAAACATGGTAATACTGCAATAAAGAATAATTATTTACAGGAGTGACGTAAAATAATATTTCAAGTACTTGAAAGTTTAGTAACGATAGATCCAAAAACTTGCCACAGATTAATTTATCATAACTAATACAGTAAAGAAATTATAGAAATTCTTTTCTGTAAGCCAAAATCCAGGCTTCAAGGAGCCTCTCCTGATTGGCCAGCCCTTGACAGGATGAGCTAAATTGCTCTGATGAGGTGATAAGTGGACAGCATAAAGACAAAGGATATCTGGTGGGGAGAGGGCTACAGAGACCGAGCCAAGAAGCGGGCTGGGTAAACAAACTGGTCTTCAAAGATAGCAGGACAGTAAGGGGGCAAGCCAGACATATCCCCCAGCCAGATGGGAGCCCCAGGAATGGAATTTACAGAAGGCCTGGAAAGGGAGTGTTCAGGGAATGAGCCACACCTGCAGGTTGGCATAGCCAGATCTTAACCCCAAGGAGAACGTTTCTCCATCTTGAATTTTAAATATAGTGCTTTGTGGGGCAAGAATGTGCCCCACTTACAAGGAAGTTGTCATACCTTTGGGTGGCACCATGTACCCCATTGGTCAGTGTGTCCCCCTGCTTGTCTCCCCAGAAACTTGGATAAATATGGGCGAGCTGCATAGCAACACAGATACCCACCTGAAACTACACGAAGGAGGACTGCCCTGCTGGAACCCTGGCCTGCACCAAGAGCACTACAGTCTGAATTATTGCACCTCCTAAACACTAAGGAACTACAGCCCTAAGAACGTTAGCCTTGCTTCAAAAGGAGAAGGAGTTGACTCCCTAAAACACATGGGTTGAAAGAGCTTCACCTGCTTCATCTCCAACAAGAAAAACCCAGCTGATCACCTTTAGCTGGACTTTAACGGATTTGGCCAGTTGCAGGTGCATTGTGGGAAGTGTAGTCCCAACTTCCGAGGAGCAATTCAGAGACTCTGGAACCTTGGATTTTGTTTGTGGACACTTTGAACCCCCACAAGAAACTTCAAAAAGCACCTCCTGAAGATTGGAGAACTTCTGTGAAAAAGCTCCATAAATGGACAGAACCGTCAACGGGAGTCAAGCCGCCGATGTCGAACTGCTTACGGGCGTTAATTTCAGATTTGTCCCTCACAAAATTCCAGAGCTCAAGACCTCCATGATTTCACTGAGGCCTCGCTCATATCCAATCCACCGCCGCCGATCTGAATCCTGGCCTGATGAAGTGCCTCACTTTACGACAAGAGAAATATCTCCAGAAAAATGGCTAAGCGCAAAAGTAAAAGCTTGATCAGGCTTTATCACTCAGTGTATCCGACCCGTGCTCCATCGCTGTTGGCCTTAAATTTTGACTTTGTCCCAGTCCGGTGCGTCCAGATGTCCCAAGTTGGTGCTTTTCGTTTTAGGCACCATGAAGCATATACTTTCAAAATCCATATCTCCGGTTGCCTACATTGGATTTGGTTTGTTTTGGTGTCATCTTAATCATAGAAATACAGTATTATAAATTGGTTCTGGAATTCCTCCAATATGAATAAAAATATCCTGTGCTCAAGGAAGCTCGCATTTCTTGCGGCACTCAAAGAGTATAAGTTGGCTATTCTTGAGGCCAAAACAAAACATTTTTCTGATAAAATACTGAGCGCCACCAACAAGTCTAGGGAAATATTCTCCATCGTTGATGAGTTGGCAAAACCTGATCGGATCACTATGACTCCCCTTCTTTCACAGTCCCTCTGTGATTCTTTGAATTACTATTTTTTAGAAAATATCGCCTTAATTAAGGCAAGTATTCCTCTACCCGATGCAGGCTTCTATACAGGTAGTGTGCCAAAAAATACGCCCTCACTTGTAACCTTTCCCCCAATTACATTGGAAATATTTATGTCTCTTCTCAGGAAAGTCCGCTCTGGTTCCCCTGCCGACTGCTGCCCTGCCCACATTGCCCGTGAAATTTTTCTCAGCCTCCCCGAGGCTCCCCTCTCACTTCTTAACAATTCCCTTGCATCGGGGACGGTTCCTAATGCTTTTAAATCTGCTGTGGTTTCACCTATCCTCAAAAAACCCGGGGCTGATCCACTGGTTCTGAGTAATTTCCGCCCAATATCCTTACTCCCTTTCTTGGGTAAACTTCTGGAAACCTATGTAACGGGCTGTCTTGGCTCTTTTGTTGAAAATTCTCAGTTTCTCGATCAACATCAAGCTGGTTTTAGACCACGTCATTCCACTGAAGCCGTAATGGTGGCAGTCCATGACGAACTGAGAAGGGGGGCGGACAATAACATCTCTCAAGCTTTGGTGCTCCTTGATTTGTCGGCTGCTTTCGACACCGTTGACCATACCATCCTTCTTCAACGGGTCGAGAGTGCCGGCATCAAGGGCACTTCGCTGAGTTGGCTCTCCTCCTTTCTACAGGATCGTGAGCAAGCTGTTCGCCTGGGTTCATTTACATCTAAACCCAAGAACTTGACTTGTGGGGTCCCGCAGGGTTCTTCTCTTTCCCCGTTATTATTTAATCTCTATATCTCCCCCCTTATTTCTAAGTTGCGAGAGCTACCAGGGGTCGTCTTCAATTACGCAGACGACCTCCAGCTCATTTTTGATATTGATCCCTCCCCCACCTCTATTGAAAGGTTCCAATCCACCATGCTGTTCATCGGTAATTGGATGAACGTAAACCAACTCAAACTGAACCCTGGAAAGACCGAGATTATATTGACTGGGCCTTCGGCCAATCCTTGGAGTTCCAACTTTTGGCCGCCTTCGCTGGACAGTGCTCCACGCCCTGCAAGCTCAGTTAAGAGCCTTGGAGTTACCATCAGTGAGGACCTGACTATGAAACCACAAATTAAATCGGTGCTTTCAGCCTGCATTAGGAAGATCAGCAGGTTCCTCACTCATGAGGCCCTGGTTCAGATCATGCTTGGACTGGTCATGTCCCGTATTGACTACGGAAATGCGCTTTATGTGGGGATTCCTCTCTATCAATCCCGCCAGCTCCAGCTGATCCAGAACCAAGCGGCCAGGCTGGTTTTTCGTCAGCCCAGGACAAGCTCAGCGAAGCCCCTTCTGAGGAGCTTGCACTGGCTCCCTGTGATCCAGCGCTGTCTCTTCAAGTTGGGTTGCCTTACTCACCAAGCCCTGGCTCAACAAGGCCCAGCCTTCATTTTTAGTCGCCTCGATCGATACATTCCATCTCGAGTCCTTCGCTCTTCGAGCTCTAACCTTTTATCGTCATGCCCGTTTAAGTGGAAAAGATTGGGTGGACTGAGATTCTCTTTTCAAGCTCCCCTCTTCTGGAATTCTTTGCCTCCTGATCTTCGTCTTATTCCCTCTTATCTCAACTTTAGAAAGGCTCTGAAAACTTGGTTATTTTCCCAAGCTTTTGATTAGTTGTTTTTCAGCTCTTTCATTCCAACTTTAGAGAGCCCTGTATAACTTGTTCAGTTTTCCAGAGCCCTCTATTAGTTGGTTTCCTGTTTTCTGTTTGTACTACTAATGAACAGCTGCCCCACTGCCATTCAAAGCGCCAAGAAGCCGTTGGTGTACGTGCGCTTAATAAATTTCTTTTTTCATTTCATTTTCATTTCATTTCATTTCAAGGACGTTTTGCCTCTTGACCAGTATGACTTTATTGTCTATACTGATGGTTCAGCCCAGCCCACAGTTGGAACTAAGCAACTATACTTTGCCGCTTGCACAGTGGAACATGGAGTGATGAGGGATGGAGCATGCCAGCCTCAAAAAACCTTTACATAATCCCTAGGTGATTGTACTGTGCAGCTGACTGAACTGAAAGCTCTAATTCTGTAACTAAAAAAGTCTGACTCTGAATTTCCCATACTTAAAGTATGTGATTTGTATTATTGTATCCAGTCTTTTAATGAGCATCTACACTATTGGTGCTCTATTTGATTTAGAGACTCAAAAGGAAATTCTATCAAACATAAATTGCCTAGGGGAAAGGTGGCATGTTTAAAACAAGGTCTGCCACGGACTCATGTAATTCATACATTGAGTCATCAGCGTGTTGGAATACATGTTGCTGGGAATTCACTGGCTGATGAAGCCGCAAAGGCAGCAGTCCAGACTGCTGTTCTAGCAGCAATTACGTGTTCCCATATAAGAGTGGATGGAGACATCATGGTAGCTGTCACCGCTTCACGCAGTGGCACTCCATTACCTAATAAATGTTCAGCAAAATACTTCTCAGCAAACACAAGGAGATGATGGAGGGAGCGCTGAAACTTTTCAGACACTCACCCCCAGTCACAGATCTGGGTTGAATCCATCATCGTTCTTTAACTCACTTTGCCACCCCAGTTCAGACACAACTATATGCAAATCAGTCTTGACCCTGTGCATCATGGGAACAGTCTAGACCGAACTGCCAAGTCATGTCTTCCCTGTACCGGAAACAAGCATCCTAGGACCGGTTTCGAGCTAACAGCCCTCATCAGCCAGGCTAGCTTGAAGCCAGTGGCAAAGTGAGCAAGGGACCCACGTCTGGGCATACCCTGCCAACTTAAGGCGAACAAAGCAAAGACCAGAAGATAATGGATGGAAGGCTGAATCCTTTCAGACAATCACCCCCAGTCACAGATCTGGGTTGAATCCATCATCGTTCTTTAGCTCGCTTTGCCACTCCAGTTCACACACAGCTATATGCAAATCAGTCTTGACCCTGTGCCTCATGGGAACAGTCAAGACCGAACTGCAAAGCCATGTTTTCCCTGGACCGGAACAAGCATCCTGGGACCAGTTTTGGGCTAACAGCCCTTATCAGCCAGGCTAGCTTGAATCCAGTGGCAAAGTGAGCCAGGGACCCCTGTCTGGCCATACCCTGCTAACTTAGGGTGAACAAAGCAAACCCAAGGAGATGATGGATGGAGCGCTGAAACTTTTCAGACACTCACCCCCAGTCACAGATCTGTGTTAAATCCATCATCGTTCTTTAGCTCACTTTGCCACCACAGTTCAGACACAGCTATATGCAAATCAGTCTTGACCCTGTGCCTCATGGGAACAGTTCAGACCTACTAAGTGCACAAAACATACCTTTTGCTCATATTCCCAGAGTGCGGGATTGAGTGATACCAAATTCAAATCGCAGGCTAGAATTAATCATAGCTGCTCATGAGGGGTTGGCTTCTGCCCATGCAGGTGTTTTGGCAAAAGTTTCACTACTACAGCAACGCTATTGGTGGCATGGTCTCTACAAACAGATTAAACAGTATGTCCTTAGCTTTGACATTTGTCTTCAAATAAAAGCCTCCACCACAGCACACTCACCACAGACACCTCTTTTAGTCTCAAACCATTGGCTTGTGTGTACCTCGACCACTGCATACCAAAAACCTCAGATGGCTCCTTTAAATACATTCTATTAGCAGTGGACTTGTGCTCTAGATTCCTATGAGTGTGGCCAAAGCGATAGGTTGACGCTCAAATGGTTAAAAAGATCTGCAAATCTTCATTGGACATATGCAGTAGCTGCACTCCACTCGGACTAGGAACCAGCGTTTGCCTCTAGGGCTTAGCGATATACCAGGGGCAACCTGGGTGTGACTGTGCAATACCCCTTCCACTAACATCCTGAGGGAAATTCGATAATGGAGAGGAAAAACTGTGACTGAAGCAGTCTTTAACAGCTAGAGTATTAGGTTCAGTTCGTGGTTGGATCTATCATCTGTATGGAGTCCAGAAAAATAATCTGTCTAGAAGATCTTTGGGTGGCCGGATCCCTATGAAGTCCTATTCGGCTTCCAGATGTTCAATCCAGACCTTGATAATCCAGGCACAGTGGCGGCAGACTCTCCTTTTGACATCAATGAACGTTTTGCTGTCTTACAGGAACTCCAAAACTTTTGAGATGACCGCTCTAATCAACAATTCAAACGTTCTGCCACTGAAGAAGTGAAGTGCAACCTGCAACTCCTGGCTGAATCCAAAGATTGATGATCTAGTCCAAGAGAAGATTGTCAATAAGAAGGAATTTGGCCAATCATACAGAGCACTGGTGCAAGTCCTGGCAGTTTAAGGTACCAGAACTTCTGTTTTTAAATTGCTGGCTAAACCTTGGATATTACACTGCATACTTGCCTCTCACGTTGTGCCCTAAGCCCCGGTCCGACACGGCTTGTGCCGATTGATCGGAGGGCTGCAGGGACTCAATTCCACTTTCCATGACCAGGTTAGCGCTCCAGACATACCAGCCTCATTTAGGATTTAAGCAGGCATCAGCGCGCACGTGCGGTGGACACGGCATTGTTTGTGCTGAATAAACGCTGCAAGCACCGCCTAAACAAAGGTGTTTTTAACCTGTAAGCTGTTTTCTGTTTTTAAATTGCTGGCTAAACCTTGGATATTACACTGCTTACTTGCCTCTCATGTTGTGCCCTAAGCCCCGGTCCGACACGGCTTGTGCCGATTGATCGGAGGACTGCAGGGACTCACTTCCGCTTTCCATGACCAGATTAGCGCTCCAGACATACCAGCCTCATTTAGGATTTACGATTCAGAAAAGGGGGTGGTGATGAACAGAGTGTCTGAATTAAGGAGACCACTCTTACCCAGTCCAAAGATCAGGGCTTGATCCATCACCGTTATTTATCTCACTGCCCCATCCCAGCTCAGAACCTGGCTATATGCAAATTAGTCTGTCCCTGGCCCAGTGCATCATGGGAACAGGGCAGACCAAACTACCAAGCCAATTCTTCACCAGAAAGGAGACAAGCTACCGGGGACCGGTTTCTGGCATTTCAGCCTCGTTGGCCCGGCTTGCTTGAATCCTGATGGAGCAGTGAGCAAGGGACTCATGTCTGAGTATACCCTGCCACACCTATAGTGGCCAAAAACGATTCAGAAAAGGGTGTGGTGATGAACAGAGTGTCTGAATTAAGCAGATCACTCTTACCCAGTCCAAAGATCAGGGCTTGATCCATCACCGTTATTTAGCTCACTGCCCCATCCCAGCTCAGAACCTGGCTATATGCAAATTAGTCTGTCCCTGGCCCAGTGCATCATGGGAACAGGGCAGACCAAACTACCAAGCCAATTCTTCACCAGAAAGGAGACAAGCTACCGGGGGCCGGTTTCTGGCATTTCAGCCTCGTCGGCCCGGCTTGCTTGAATCCTGATGGAGCAGTGAGCAAGGGACTCATGTCTGAGTATACCCTGCCACACCTATAGTGGCCAAAAACGATTCAGAAAAGGGGGTGGTGATGAACAGAGTGTCTGAATTAAGCAGACCACTCTTACCCAGTCCAAAGATCAGGGCTTGATCCATCACCGTTATTTAGCTCACTGCCCCATCCCAGCTCAGAACCTGGCAATATGCAAATTAGTCTGTCCCTGGCCCAGTGCATCGGAAGCTTGTTTCCTTCCCAGTACAAGAATTGGCTTGGTAGTTTGGTTTGCCCTGTTCCCATCATGCACTGGGACAGGAACAGACTAATTTGCATATAGCCAAGTTCTGAGCTGGGATGGTGCAGTGAGCTAAAAAACAGTGATGGATCAAGCCCTGATCTTTGGACTGGGTAAGAGTGGTCTGCTTAATTCAGGCACTCTGTTCATCACCACCCCCTTTTCTGAATCATTTAGGATTTAAGCAGGCATCGGCGCGCACGCGCAGTGGATACTGCATTGTTTGTGCTGAATAGACGCTGCAAGCACTGCCTAAACGAAGGTGTTTTTAACCCCTAAGCTGTTTTCTGTTTTTAAATTGCTGGCTAAACCTTGGATATTTCACTGCTTACTTGCCTCTCACGTTGTGCCCTAAGCCCCAATCCGACACGGCTTGTGCCGATTGATCGGAGCGCTGCAGGGACTCACTTCCGCTTTCCATGACCAGGTTAGCGCTCCAGACATACCAGCCTAATTTAGGATATAAGCAGGCATCAGCGCGCACACGCGGTGGACACAACATTGTTTGTGCTGAATAGACGCTGCAAGCACTGCCTAAATGAAGGTGTTTTCAACCCCTAAGCTGTTTTCTGTTTTTAAATTGCTGGTTAAACCTTGGATATTACACTGCTTACTTGCCTCTCACGTTGTGCCCTAAGCCCCGGTCCGACACAGCTTGTGCCGATTGATCGGAGGGCTGCAGGGACTCACTTCCGCTTTCCATGACCAGGTTAGCGCTCCAGACATACCAGCCTCATTTAGGATGTAAACAGCCCTCACAGCCCAAGTGCAGCAGACGCGCGCAGCGGGCGCGCCAGTTGCGCGCCGCAGGCGCCCCAAAGGCAAGCCCGTCTGCGCCCGTCCGTGCCAGGACCAGGCCTAGGGCCATACCCCCTGGTCTATTATCTACAAAAATAATGAAATCTTACTCTGGAAGTGAACTTATTCAGTTACGTCTGGCACCAGATAACAACTTTATTGTGGTGGGAACTGAGGGTATGGCTAGAAATCAGGAAATAATATGTCCCCACTGTGATCTCAATCAATCTTTAGCACCCATCCGAAATGCTATCAATATTCGCGGTTCAAATAATAATAAAAGTCAAATCACCGTAACTGCACTTATCAATGCCTGCTCTCTGGGCAAACACAAGCAGGAAATAGCAGACTTCATTACAGACCAAAATATTGACATACTGTTTGTGACAGAAACATGGACCGATAAATCCTCCGAACCCGATTTGGTGGTAGCTACCCCGGAAGGCTACACTTCCCAGAGACAGGACAGATTAAATAAAAAAGGGGGTGGTCTGGCGATAATCGCACGGAATAATCTTTCTGTAAGGACAACCCATGTTCCATCTTCCACGTGTGAAGCTGTTCATTTCGCTATCACGCTTACTCCTTCGCACAACTTTAAAGGAGTTCTTCTTTATAGAACCCCAGGAACTAGAACAGAAGTTTTAGCCACCTTCAACAATCTGATGGAATCTTTAGCGATAGAGGACCCTTTTACCATCTTAGGGGATTTTAATTTCCACTTGGAAAAAACTCACAATAATGAAACTATTTCATTATTAACAGATATGGAGACGTTGTGTCTCACCCAGCTGGTCATCTTACCCACTCATGAGGCTGGCCATACGCTGGATAGTATATTTTCCAACTCAAAGAATGTCTCAGTAAAAGACATCCTGCCGTTAGCATGGACTGATCACCACGCCATTGTATTCAATATACTATCAAATAATACTCCGGCTACCAAGGCGGTGGAACACAGTTCTGGAACATTCAAGGTATGGAAAGATATAAATAATGATCAACTGAAAGTATTCCTAACCTCCACTTGCCCTGTCATTCCTACTGACCCAAATATAGCCATTGCCAGATACACTACTTGGTTGGACAATGCAATGAATGTGCTAGTGCCAAAGAAGACTATTTCCAAGAACCGGTCTTCTCCTTCGGCACCCTGGTTTACGGATTCTCTTAGAAAACAGAAACAGAAATGCAGGAACTGTGAAAGACACTGGCGTAAATCTTATACCATGGAACTGAAAGTGCGCTACAAGGAAGAACTGCCCAAATACAAAATGATGATTGTGCAGGAAAAAAGAAAATTCTACACTACTCAAATTGAATTGGCTAAAAACTCAAATAAACAATTATTTGAAGTAGTTAATAAGTTAGCTGGGCAACCACCTGAGGCCGCCCCTGTTCCATCACAATCTCTGTGCGCCTCCTTAGCCGATTATTTCTATGATAAAGTTAATACAATCTATTCGGAATTTACGACTAATAAAAAAGTAAAACACAGTTAACCTTCACTAATCCCCAGACCATTGCTTGGCGCATTTTGATAAAGTCACTGAGCAACATATTGCTGAGATAATGAAAATCATAAAGTCAGGATCTGCTACAGATCCTTGTCCATCTAAAGTGCTTACCCCTGTCGCCGATCTAATAGCCCCAGTAATAGTGCAAATCTGTAATTCCATGTTTACAGCTGGAATCTGTCCAGACTAGTTGAAAAACACCTTACTCAAACCACTCTTAAAAACAAACCCACCTGAATCCAGAGGACACTAAGAACTACAGGCCTATAGCTAGCCTACCTTTTCTGGCCAAGGTGGTAGAGAAGGCGATGAATGCACAACTCTCCGAATATATCGAGGACCACCACTTGCTGGATGACACGCAGTTTGGGTTCCGCAAACTACACAGCACTGAAACAGCTTTAATTAAAGCCTCTGAAGATATAAGAATTATTAGGGACCAGGGAGGCACAGCTGTGCTCATATTGCTAGATTTATCAGCGGCATTTGACACGGTCGATCATTCCATCTTGATCGACTGTGTCTCGGCTATGGGCATTCAAGACAGGGCTAAAGAACTGCTATCCTCCTTTCTCTCAGATAGGACTCAGGCGGTGACCTTAGGCCCCTTTCAATCTGCCCGACTGATTCTACCGTGTGGAGTTCCCCAAGGCTCATCCCTAAGTCCGACACTTTTTAATATCTATGAGTCGGACCTAGCTAGAGTCATAAAAGCTCACGGGATGGGCCTTACGTCCTACGCAGATGACACTCAGTTGGTGCTTGCAGTAAACAATGATGGAGAGAAGGTTGCCGAAAGCTTTCAAGAAGGCATGCTGGCCATCAGCAACTGGATGGCCAGTAACTGCCTTAAACTGAACTCCGGAAAAACTAAGGTCATTATTTTTGGAAAGCTGTCTCCTTCATGGTCTAGCTCCTGGTGGCCATCGTCACTGGAAACTCTGCCTAACCCGGTCACCAAGGTTAGGAACTTAGGAATTATGTTCGAAGACAGTCTGAATTTTGTCTCTCATGCCAATCAAGTTGTCTCGACAGCATTTTACAAACTCAGATTGATCAAGAAAATTATTCCGTGTCTTCCCGAAAATGCAGGAAAAACCATGGTCAGCACGCTAGTGATGTCATCCTTGGACTACTGCAATGGGCTGTTTGCTAATGCACAAAGCAGGGTAATCAACAAACTGCAAACTGTTCAAAATGCTGCCGCTAGAATGTTGTCAGAGACCCCCAAATTCAAACCCATATCTCACGTGATTAAAAATTACCACCGGTTGGCAGTCAGGAATCGCATAAAATGTAAAGCTTTATGCATTGCCTTCAAAGCCTCACGTAAACTAGGCCCTCAGTTTCTGATAAATCAGCTATCCACATACTGTCCCAATAGACAACTCCGTTCTTCCACTGCACACCAGCTACAGGTACCACAAACAAAGACAGTGTCTTGGGGAGACCGGCATTTCGTGGTGACAGCAGCAAGATTGTGGAATGCTCTGACGTCGCAGATTCGTTCATGCCAGTCACTGTTGCACTTTTGCAAGTTGATAAAAACATGGTTGTTTAACCAATAAGTTAGCGTCCGACTCTGCCTAGTCCACAGCGCCGAGACACCCAAGGGCATTTGTTGCGCTTTATAAGTTTCAAAAATAAATAAATAAATAAACAGTACTTTTACCACCCCTTTGGGGATGTAAAAAAAGATTTGTCTGAAATGTTCTCTTCAAACCACACCATATGGACAGTCCTACCGAGAAGGCCACAAGGACTCCTGAGTAGTTACCTGTCTCCTCTCACTACCATACAGTAAATACCTCTTAAAACATTAAATAATACAGAAAATGTTACTTCCCGGTGAGGCATATCAGATCCTGAAGTTTTACTACTTATAACAAAGGACACTCACCATATGTGAACTTGCAGGCTTCTACTACCATTTCTAACAACAAAATTGTGTATTATGATCCACCTGAGGGTGGAGACGTGGCCAGCGGCCAAACATGGGGCACGCATAACTTGCTACAGTCATCTATGGCCTAACGAAGGCATCGAGTCCCTTGGGCATATCAGAGTTGCCCCTCAGCAGTGTGTCGGTGCTTCGGTGAGCCCCCTGTAACCGACAAGGAATAGAGAGGTGGCTGAGCACTGGGACGTGCACCCTGCCAGGAAACAGCATGACTAACATGCCAGGAAAGGGCCACAATAGGGGTCCCCATAGCGCCTGCGGATCGCATTGCTTAGACTACCCCCTGCAATATAGTGAAGTGAGTGTGGGAATACGCCCTACCAGACCTGGATTGGGGTGCCTGCCGACTGGCAGGCACAATATCTGGTCCAGTACGTAATTGTGCGCCGTGGGGGGAGCGGTAGAGTCAAGCCCTGCCTGGACACACCCCTTCCTGATGCAAGGTGAGGTTGGGGCACCGGAGGATGCCTGGGGCAGGGCGGTTATCAACGCGATAGCCCGGGAAGATATTCTGGCAGGGGCCCGATTGATGCCCTGGGGCTTGCACCCGATTTAGTGTTTGAAAAAAAGTCGATTCAGATTATCAGGGGCCCACACCTCCCCCCACCACCCCCTCGACCCCACCACCCCTCCCACCCCCTGCAATCAGTCTCATACCCGGAGAGGTGTGAGCCACGGGACAACAAACTAGACACTTAGCCACCGGCGGTTGGATGCCTGTTCGCAGAGGAGGACACTGGATGTGAGCGGTGAGGCCACGCCCAGGGAAAGGAGTAACGAGCGAGCCAAGCAGCTGGCCTGGTTGAGATTGTGGGCTGACATCTATGAACCCAACTGGTGCGGGCCAGCCGTGCGACCCCCAATGTCAAGTGGACCCCAGATAAGGTGATTCAACCACACAACTTTGTCTCTGATATGAAATCCAGAACATAATGACAGAGCTCTGATCTACTGCATGCTAGGGAAGGATTAACTGAACATACATACATTCCCTGTGGTCTGGCCTTGTAGTGAGTGGAAGGGAGGAAGTGGGACCCTGAGGACGAGCAGAACCCCTCTGGGTGCTCTTGCTAATACCAGAAACTGTTAAAGGACTGATGAAATACAGCGCCGTTTGGGAGTTGATCCCACAAGAGCTCACAGAGTGACCACAGCGCCTCTCACCAGGCCGGGTCACCCCCTTGCTCCTGCCGCTTCCTGCTCCTGCCTACGCCAGTGTTCCCGCCTGCCAAGCTCCTGACCGCCGCCGCCGACGCCCCCCCTGCCCCCAAGCGGCCCAGCCACAGCTGAGCCGCCCGCCCGACAGGTTTTCCCGCCGCTGACCCCCTGCGGCCCTGCCCACCACCGGCCCATTGGCCGCCCCGCTCCCGCCGCCTAGCTGACCCGCCCTCCCGTCCCCCTTCTTATGACGCCCCCAGAGCGACCGCGCAGCGGACGCGCGCAGCGGGAGCACCGAATGAGCGCCGAAGGTGCGCCAAAGGTAAGCCCGTCTGCGCCCGTCCGCGCCTGGACCGCGCCCAGTGCCACGACCCCTGGCTCCCGCAGACACCAGCCCACCCGCCGGATCTACGACGCCACCGAACTCTACGCACTCAACGCCGGCCGAATCCCGGGATGCTATCGAGCCACCCCGAGACGCATTCACGGACCCTTCTGCTGCCACTCCTGCAAGTACACCTGCACCCGGACCTGCACTACACCAGCACCGACCAAGCCGAGCACCAGCAGCAGCCACCTGAAGTGCATCCTGCTCAACACCCGCTCCGTCCACAGACACGCCGTCGAGCTCTGGAACCTGCTCGACACCACAGCCCCAGACGTCGCCTTCCTCACGGAAACCTGGATGAACGCCTCCTCAGCGCCCGACATCGCCATCGCCATCCCAGACGGCTACAAGATCATCCGGAGGGACCGCGTCAACCAGACAGGAGGAGGCATCGCCATCATCCACAGGAACACCATCCGCATCACGACCAACACCGACGACACCCTCGCACCCGCCGAACACCTTCACTTCCAGATGCACATCAACCCCAAGACCACCCTCAGAGGCACCCTCATCTACAGACCCCAGGGACCACGCACACAATTCAGCGAAGACATCGCCGACTTCATCAGCCCGCACGCCCTCACCTCCGCTGACTATATCCTCCTCGGGGACCTCAACTTCCACCTGGAGAACAACAACGACCGCAACACCACCACCCTGCTGGACAACCTCACCAACCTCGGACTCAAGCAGCTGGTGACCACCCCCACCCACTACGCCGGACACACACTCGACCCCGTCTTCTCATCCAGCAAGGACATCGCTGTCAGCCACGTCACCGGACTCCACTGGACGGACCACAGCTGCGTCCACTTCAGCTTCAGTAGGACCACGATCCACCACCACCAGCAACAGGTTGCACGCAGAAACTGGAACAAGATCACAGCCGACTAGCTCGCGACTTCCCTGAGCATGAACCCTCCCACCAGCGCAACGAACCCAAGCCAGGCGGCCACCAACCTCGTGAAGTGGATCAGCAACTGCGCAGATGACCTCGCCCCTCTGAAGACCCTGCCCAGCAGACCCGGCAGCAAGAAAGCCCCATGGTTCACCGACGAACTCAAGAGCTCCAAGAAGAACTGCCGAGCACTCGAGAAAGCCTGGCACAGAGACCCAACACCGAACAACATGACTGCCCTCAAGCTCGCCACCCGAAAACACCACCAACTGATCCACGCCACCAAGAAAACCACATTCAAGGAACGACTGGACAGCGACGCACAAAACAGCAAGGAACTCTTCAACATCGTTAAAGAACTCTCCAACCCCAACGCCGGAAACAACGACATCACCCCTTCGCAAGACCTCTGCAACTCCCTCGCCTCCTACTTCCACAACAAGATCACGGACATACACAACAGCTTCAGCACTCAACCAACGCACGCCACGACTGAACCACCGCCCCCCACCACCACCCTCCGCGCCTGGACCCCGATCAGCACCGAAGATACCATCCGCACGATGAACTCCATCCACTCCGGATCTCCGACCGACCCCTGCCCTCACCACGTCTTCAACAAGGCCGACGCTGTCATCGCACCCCACCTGCGGGACATCATCAACACCTCCTTCGACACCGCTACCTTCCCGGAGAGCTGGAAGCATGCCGAACTCAGCGCTCTACTAAAGAAGCCATCAGTCGACCCCACCGACCTCAAGAACTACCGCCCCATCTCGCTGCTCCCGTTTCCTGCAAAAGTCATCGAGAAGACCGTCAACAAGCAGCTGGCCGCCTTCCTCGAGACGAACGGATCCCTCGACCTCTCGCAGTCTGGCTTCCGGGCCAACCACAGCACCGAGACCGCCCTGATCGCAGCCACCGATGACATCCGAGCCCTGCTCGACAACGGAGAAACAGCGGCCCTCATCCTCCTAGACCTCTCCGCGGCCTTCGACACTGTCTGCCACCGTACCCTAGTGCGGCGCCTCAGCAACGCCGGAATCCAGGAGAAGGCACTGGAATGGATCATCTCGTTCCTCGCCGGAAGGACACAGAGAGTCTGCCTCCCCCCGTTCAGGTCAGAAGCCACCAAAGTCATCTGCGGCATTCCTCAAGGCTCCTCGCTCAGCCCAACCCTCTTCAACGTCTACATGAGCCCCCTCGCAGCCATCGCACGCCAACACAACCTCAACATCATCTCCTACGCCGACGACACCCAGCTGATCCTCTCCCTCACCAACGACCCCGCCACCGCCAGAGCCAACCTACACGAAGGGATGACAGACGTAGCCAAGTGGATGACGAACAGCCGCCTGAAACTGAACTCGGACAAGACGGAAGTCCTCATCCTGGGATCTTCACCCTCCGCCTGGGACGACTCCTGGTGGCCCCCCGCCCTGGGCAGCGCACCCAAACCAACAGACCACGCACGCAACCTGGGCTTCATCCTGGACTCCTCCCTCTCCATGACCAGACAAGTCAACGCCGTCTCCTCGTCGTGCTTCAACATCCTGCGCATGCTACGTAAGATCTTCAGGTGGATTCCCACCGAGACCAGGAAAACGGTCACCCAGGCCCTAGTCACCAGCCGTCTGGACTACGGCAACTCCCTCTACGCCGGAACCACCGCCAAACTCCAGAAGAGACTCCAGCGTATTCAGAACGCCTCAGCATGACTCATCCTGGACATCCCCCGCCGCAGCCACATCTCCGGACACCTGAGAGATCTGCACTGGCTCCCGGTCAACAAGAGAATCACCTTCCGTCTCCTCAACCACGCACACAAAGCCCTACACAACCAAGGCCCAGGATACCTCAACAGCCGCCTCAACTTCTACGCTCCCACACGCCAGCTTCGATCGACCGGCCACACCCTCGCCGCCATCCCCTGCATCCGAAGAGCCACCACAGGAGGAAGGTGCTTCTCCTACCTGGCCGCCAAGACTTGGAACTCCCTCCCGACCCACCTCCGCCTGACCCAGGACCACCTTGCCTTCAGGAAGCAGCTCAAGACCTGGCTGTTCGAGCAGTAGCGGACCCCCCCTCCCCTAGCGCGTTGAGACCCTCCGGGTGAGTAGTGCGCTATATAAATGCTTTGATTGATTGATTGATTGATTGATTGATTGACAGAGTCCTTACTGTGGGGCTGCTACTTGTACACAGGCCTACCAGGATACGCACACAGACATGGGGAAATAACGGAGGTCCACTCAGAAGTGTGGTGGTCTGGACCGGAAGTCCCGAGCGACTCCGGGCCGTTTATTTAAGCTCTCTGGCCACGCCTGGCCAAAGAGTGATACAACGTTTGGGGGTGCTTCCTGTTTCAGCCCGAGGGTAGAAACACTAGAGCGCTACACTTACCAGGAAACCATTCCCTGGGGCCCGCCGCGACCCATAGTCACTGAACTGCAAGGACAAGGGCACCATACTGCAGGCTGCAAGGGGTAAGGCGCCTATTCTCATAGATAATGCAAAGATCTCCCTTTTCTCTGACTACACTATTATAGTACAGCGCAAACGCACTTCCTTTCAGGAAGTTAAACAACATATGCGTTCAGCCAGCCTTATGCACTGTGTTGGTCCCAGCTAGGGTGAAGGTAATACATGACCAGATCACTAATTTCTTCGATACCCTGAACATGCCAGAGAATGGCTTGAGCAACACTTCCTGGCATGCGTACCACAAATGCACGAAGGGCAGTACCAGCTAAGGACCAAAGCACCACGGGTCAGAGACACCGGATCAGGACTAAAGGCGGAAATAACCAAGGGACTCCCTCCCCACAGAAAGCCCTAGAAGGACAATTTGGCAGCAATATGTTCAGCGCAAGAGATTCTGAGGTCCTAACCATCCATCGGCTCCAGCGCATCAAACTCCATTGTCTCTGACTCCGAGTCAAATGGCAGCATGACGCTGTTTGCGTCCTTCATGCCATAAATGGTTAATGATTTATTGGGCTGAACACATGAATGATGTGCCAATGTGATTTTTGTACTTGAACAAGGGGTTCATGGTGACCGAGGCACTACCAAACACACACATACACTAGATGGCTCATGATGTCAATGGGTTAATGCAATATGTTTATTATTATTATACTGATGTGTATCCGTTCTCTTGAGAATGGTAATTAGGGGGCCCTTTTATCATGTTGGCACATCACGTGGGGTCTAGAGTCCGGGCACCTCCCCACTTCAACAGTAATGTACACGCTATGCAATTGCAGTGGTCAATTAGGGTTTGAGATGCCTCCCCCATAGGCGAAAATTGCAAAAACAACAATTGATGGACAGAACGCAGAACAATGTCATACATTCACCCCAGTACAGAGATCTGGGCCTAAATCCATTGTTTTTTTGCACTCCACACCACCCCAGGTCAGACATGGCCATATGCAAATCAGCCTTGACCCTGTGCCTCATGGGAACAGTCCAGCCCGAACTGCCAAGCCATGTCTTTCCTGGACCGGAATCAAGCATCCAAGGACGGGTTTCTGGCTATCAGCCTTCATCAGCCTGGATAGCTTTACTCCAGTGGTGTGGAGAGCATGGGACTCACGTCTGAGCATACCCATCCCACTCGGGGTGATAATTGCAAAAACAAGAAATGATGGACAGATTGCAGAACAATGTCATACATTCACCACAGTAAAGAGCTGGGTTCAAACTGGAAAGGCATGGTGAGCAAAAAAACGATGGATTTAGGCCCAGATCTCTGTACTGGGGTGAATGTATGACATTGTTCTGCATTCTGTCCATCACCTATTGTTTTTGCTTTTGTCACCCCGAGTGGGACGGGTATGCTCAGACGTGAGTCCCGTGCTCTCCATGCCACTGGAATCAAGCTATCCAGGCTGATGAGGGCTGAAAGCCCGAAACCGTTCCTTGGATGCTTGTTTCCAGTCCAGGGAGGACCTGGCTTGGCAGTTCGGGCTGGACTGTTCCCATGGGGCACAGGGTCAAGACTGATTTGCATATAGCTGGGTTCAAACTGGAAAGGCATGGTGAGCAAAAAAACGATGGATTTAGGCCCAGATCTCTGTACTGGGGTGAATGTATGACATTGTTCTGCATTCTGTCCATCACCTGTTGTTTTTGCTTTTGTCACCCCGAGTGGGACGGGTATGCTCAGACGTGAGTCCCGTGCTCTCCATGCCACTGGAATCAAGCTATCCAGGCTGATGAGGGCTGAAAGCCCGAAACCGGTCCTTGGATGCTTGTTTCCAGTCCAGGGAGGACCTGGCTTAGCAGTTCGGGCTGGACTGTTCCCATGGGGCACAGGGTCAAGACTGATTTGCATATAGCTGGGTTCAAACTGGAAAGGCATGGTGAGCAAAAAAACAATGGATTTAGTCCCAGATCTCTGTACTGGGGTGAATGCATGACATTGTTCTGCATTCTGTCCATCACCTGTTGTTTTTGCTTTTGTCCCCCATAGGCGAAGGCACACGGTCACTTTGATTTATGTTGCTACTTTTAGCTTTACAGTTTGGTCGGATGGCGGTGGCGGTTTGTCACACGACCGAGTATTTGAAGACGGTTCAGTCTAGTTATCACAGTCACTTACTGGAATATTGGAGGGTGTGTGGTGAAAAGTGCTGAAGATGGTGCAAGTGAATGACGATGTGAACCCTGAATGCCCACTGTGTTGAATACTTATAATGTGATGTCATGGAATGTGAGGGGCATGAGGGCAATACACAAGTGGCACAGAATTTTAGCACAATTACGTAGACGCTGGGCACATATTGATTTCATTCAAAAGAAGCATCATGTTGACACCGAGGTGCAAATATTGCCTAGGAGGTGGAGAGGACAATTTCTCCACACAACCTATTCTACATACTTGAGAGGTGCCACGATATGACTCCGAGCAGGGGTTCCATTTGCAGTTGCAGCCTCTAGAATCAACACACAAGGTCGGTATACTAGATGGAGAACCTTATGATCTATGATGTATTTGCGTACCTAACACCGAACAGGCTGCATTCCTCACCCATTTGTCTATGACACTGTCGTACTGAACCCATTACTCCTGGATATTAGGAAGGGATTTTGATGCAGTGATGGATATAACATTTGTCAGGTCTCATCTTTCCTTTCAGGGCACAGGCTGAGTGTGTCAGGGCCAGGTGCTGAAGTATTGGGTAGATGATTGGAAACTCCTGGATGTGTGGTGCGGCTGTAATGAGGGCCTCAGGGAATACTCTTTTTATTCTATTCCACATATGCTTCATTCCTGCCTGGATAGGCTCCGCTGCTCCTCACCTCATACTTGTAACCTAAATTAACACGTGCTACATATCTTGGTAAAACAATCTCCGACCACTGTCCTCTCGAGATCACATTTACATGGGGTTGTGTACCTGCCCCCATTCCAACCTGGAAATTAGAACCACGGCTATTAGAGGACGGAGGCTTCAGAGAGACCCTACCTGAGATAATTGATAATTACTTCACCTAGAGTACCGCAACAGCCTCCTCCCTGTTGTTGGATTGGGAGGCCTTCAAGGTGGTGGTGAGAAGGGCGGCAATTAGCACGATAGTGGGAGCCAGAAGAGGCATGCTCTGGAAGCTTGACAGTCTTGAGAAATCCCTCACCCCTTGGAAAGATGGGCAGCAGAGATCGCTGAAAGCGCACCCCACCTCCAAGAAGCCAGAATAACACACGCACAACCGCTGGAGCGACTCCGGTTGATAGATTATAGGGCATATACACAAAAAGTGTACACTGAGGCAGAACATTCTGGCACCTTACTGGCATGATTAATATGGCCTGGCATATTTCCCATGGAAATTCTCTGGTGACATACACTTGATGGGAAAATCGAAGTAATCCAAGGTGGGATTAACAAAGCATTTTGAGACACCTACTCAACACTTTATATGGCCCCCTCCTCCCACAGACTCAGCAGTGATTGCAGATTTTCTACACAGAGTGGCTTTACCTAGCGTTCAGGTATCAGATTGTACAGCACTAGCTGCACCCATAACAATAAATGAAATCAGAGACGCCCTCAAAAACCTAGCTGGGAATAAGGTGCCGGTCGCTGTTGAGTTAACAGTGGAATTTTACTCTACATACGCTGCCCAGTTGATTCTTGTCCGCAGGTGTCCTAGATTCAATCAAGGAAGGGTTAGTAACATTGCTGCTGACACCTAATAAATCCTGAGGGATCCCCTCATATTGACCTTTATCTCTGTTCATTTCAGAATGCAAGGTCCTAAGCAAGAACTGGCTTCCTCTCGAGGCCAGAATCCAACTTAAGACGGCCTGCATTACTCACAAGGCTCTATACTCCAATTCCTCTGCATTCCTCGCCCAGAAACTCGTGATATCCGGAGGAGCCAGAAACTCCCGGTCTGCCAGAGACCTTTTGCTCCAACCAGCTCACTTCCGGAAAAAAAAATCTACAATCTGGCCTTCTCTAGGGCTGCTCCAAGAATATGGAACTCTCTCCCGCCCACCATCAAAAGAGTGTCGTCTTTGGCACGCTTCAAACATTTTCCTTATGGGCACATTTCTCGCCTAACGATCGCATTACAATCTCCTCTACGACCTTGTTTCACCCACCATTACGGCATTATCCTTAGCTTTTCCAGATGATACCTTCCTGGCCCTTCTGAGCACCCCACCCGGGAGCTGAGACTACTTATTTTCTTGTATAATGATTCTACCTGTTTTTATTCCAAATGTATCCGGTTTTTGAGACTGCTTGTTTTTCAGGTATAATGTACCTTCCCCTTTGTATCCAAAATGGTATCCTCTCCTCCTAAGTCCTTTGTATACTACCTGTCAATCCTGTAAAGTACTCTGATACCCTCACGGGTCTGGTTCGTGCTCTATAAAACCTTAAAATAAATAAATAATAAGATCCTAGCCCAGCGGATATTGCCACTTCTGCTGAACTAGATCCATATAGGCCAATGTGGATTTGTTCCTCAACGCTATACCTCTCTGAACATACAGAGGCTGTTGAAAATAATGAACGCCACTAAAGACCTTTATCCTCATGCAGGTTGCCTTTCCGTAGATGCCCGTCAGGCTTTTGATACTCTAGAGTGGGATTTTATGCAAGCAGCCAAGGCACATTATAAGATAACACCGCCGTAATTAAGTGGGTTAAACTGCTTTATTCCTCCCCCACAGCCAGAGCCAGAACAGGTCAGCACATATCAGATTTATATTCAATCAGGTGAGGCACTCAGCAGGGATGCCCCCTTTTCCCCACTCCTCTTTATTCCAGCTATCAAACCCTTAGCACAAATGATTTGTCAAGAGGCCGATGGCACGGAATTCTAATTGGAGCCGCAATACATACAATAGAGCTGAACGCACACAATAAGATATTATATTTCAGAGATCTTAGAGAGGATTGGTTGGTCGTGGCTGACGTACTCACTTCTTTTGTCCAAGTATCAGGCCTGTGCATAATTGCAGATACATCTTGTGCCTTGTGTCTATTCAAAAACATGGCACTGATGTATCCCCTAGTTGCGCTTTGGATACCATTTGCTACACAATCCTTCCAATACCTTGGGATTCAGGTCTACAGAGAATGTTCGGAATTGATGGAGGGTACGTGGCATTGGCAAAGATGGTAGTGCTACCACACCTACTATGTAATTTGTTAATCTGCCGATCTTAGTGCCGCAGTGGGTGATCAGGATGTTGACCGCTTTCCTAGTGGACCTGATTTGGGGATGGGAAGGATGCAGAATTAGCTTGGTAAAGTTACAGTTGCCCTCAGTCGGGGCGGGATGGATGCCCCAGACTTTAAAACCTATTGTATGGCTGGCCATCTACAGTGGCTGTCGTATTGGCTAGCAGGACATAATTTGGCTCAAATAGATTATACGGCGCGTCACCTAAGACAAGGCCAACTACACAGGTTGATTTATCCCACCAGCAAATCACAACAAGCTGATACACTACTATGTACTGCTTTAGCGTATTGGAAACTGTTAAAAAAAATATACAGCCACGCCTGTTTCCCATGCACTAAATTTACCACTATGTGGCCAACCCACAGTATCTGGTACCTTGATTGAGTGTAGACTTGGCCCCTGGCAGCCAGCTGGAGTATCAACGGGAGGGGCCCTCATTGACAGCAGAGCACTGATGACACACAATGACTTTACACATGCCAATGACCTGCCTGAAACCCTATTCCTTACACATGATTGTATAGTCCGTTGCATACGTAGGCACTGGGCGAAAGACGGACAGGAACCCATGACACATGAATTCCTGCGCGCTCTCCCCACCATGGGATATGGGCGCCATCTGGTATGGTGGCACTACCATGGGCTCCGAGAACACCTTATAAAACCGATGATGGGCTTGAGGGCCTTATGTCAGGCAAGGATTGGGCGGGAGTGATAGAATATCCAAAGAAAATCTCCAGAAAGGCTAGATATTCCGTTTTTAAATTGAAGCAGAGCTTATTTAACACCACACAGGTTGCATCAAATGTTTGAGTCTACATCCTCCGATTGATCAGGCTGTCACTCACAGGAGGCTGAATTGCTGCATATGTTATGGAACTGTCCCCGAGTGTCCCTCTATTGGGAGAGCATAACAAGGGCTCTGAGGGAATTAACAGGACTCCCGCAATGGGATACGCCAATGCAGTGCATACTGGGATTATACCCCAGACCCAAGGGCTCCAGACTGATGACCCAATTTACAAATTTAGCGCTTTTTTTGGCTAACAGGCTAATAACTATATATATATATATATATATATATATATATATATATATATATATATTCACTGAAAAAACCATAGGTTATAAACCATATATAGTTAGGAATTAGCATTTACAAAACCTTGAAAATTCACTGAAAAAACCATAGGTTATAGACCATATATAGTTAGGAATTAGCATTTAAAAAACCTTATTTTACTCACACAAAACCAATGAAATTCCATATATAGTTAGTTGTACTAACTATATATCACGCACCCGCAATCCACTGCTGATCATGTCACATATTACATCATTCATGACATGGTCAGTGACATCACTGATGACATCACTGATGACATCTCAAATGACATCACTGATGACATCACTGATGACATCTCAAATGACATCACTGATGACATCACTGATGACATCATACAGTGACTGTATTTTTCTGTAAAGTTAAAATATGTCTTACATATTTAAGAATGAGTGGATGTATAAGTATCTGGATGAAGGATTTAGTAGGTGCATGACTGACTGTATGAGTGAGTGGTTAAATGTGTCTCACTGAGTGCATGGGTTAGTGACTAAACTGTCTTAATTTGTGCATCATTATGTCTGTTGTTCTGTAAACTGCTGCATGTGTTGATCAGTAGCTATATGAGTAACTATATGGGTTATTGATTGGTTGCCCAAGCATTTGTATGGGAGACTGAGTGTGTGTGTGGGTGGCTGGGAGGTGTATGACTCTGTGCATAGATGTATGGGTTCAAAAGTGCATGTGGAAACAGCTGTATGGGCGGTTGACTGTGTGCATGACTGTATTGGTGAGTGAATGGATATCTCAGTGCTACATGTCAAAGTAAGTACATATGTAAAATACAGTACATGTGAGAGTTGACATATATAAATAACTGTGCATAAGAGCCAGTGAATGTGTGAGTGGCTGTATGGATCATTGTGCTCTTGTATCCAGGATTGTATAAGTGAGTAAATATGTTTTAGTATGTGTTTGAATAAGTAAGATGTGTATAACTGTATAGTTGTGAAAATGGAGGTGTGATTGATTCTTTGCATGACTGACTAGGTGTGTAAGTAACTCCATGGATGAGTGACAGTCTGTGAGTGTCTGTTTACACTGAGTGTATCTAAGGTTATATTAGAGTCTGAAGAGGTTCATCGTATTATCACATGAATGATGTCATCAGTGATGTGATCAGTAATGTCAAATGAGATGTCATCAGTGATGTCATCAGTGATGTCATTTGAGATGTCATCAGTGATGTCATCAGTGATGTCATTTGAGAGGTCATCAGTGATGTCATCAGTGATGTCACTGACCATGTCATGAATGATGTAATATGTGACATGATCAGCAGTGGATTGCGGGTGCGTGATATATAGTTAGTACAACTAACTATATATGGAATTTCATTGGTTTTGTGTGAGTAAAATAAGGTTTTTTAAATGCTAATTCCTAACTATATATGGTCTATAACCTATGGTTTTTTCAGTGAATTTTCAAGGTTTTGTAAATGCTAATTCCTAACTATATATGGTTTATAACCTATGGTTTTTTCAGTGAATTTCAATGGTTTTTTAATAGCAAATATCTATAGCTGTAAAATGTATTCTTATTTAAATCCCAAAATATATTTTATATGTTTATTAATAATTTTTTTTAAATATTTTTTTTGTTTCGCTCCCGGTCCGCGAACCGGGAAGCTTCCCGTTAGCTCAATTTGATGCCGCGACCCGGTCCGCGAACCGGTAAAAAATCAACTTAGTGACGGTATCGCGTTGCCGCGTAATGCGTCTTATGACGTACTGCGTTAGCGCACCCGGAAGTGCCCCGGGGCGCGGACCGAGGCGCGAAGCTCAGCGACCCGGAAGCTAACCGGGGCGCGTCGCGAAAGCGCGACGTATCGCGTTGCCGCGTAATGCGTCTTGTGACGTACCGCGTTAGCGCACCCGGAAGTGTCCCGGGGCGCGGACCGAGGCGCGAAGCTCAGCGACCCGGAAGCTAACCGGGGCGCGTTCCGCAGCACGTAACATGAGCGTGAGAGGTCATGTGACTTGTTAATAAAACTTTTCATTGGTTCATTTCACTTTTGGTTTCATAATGATGTAAGGCTAGGTCAGGTGACCTAAAAATAACACTTTTCATTGGTTGAGAAGTATTGTTTTTCCCAAATGATGAAAACCCCTCCTTCTTTCCTCACTCTGACTTTCATCATTGTGAGAGGAAGACCTATTTTGCTTGTTGGAAAATGGCTTCATTGGTAGCTTCAGCTGGTGGACCCCCACCACCACCTCCACCTCCTCATGGGAAGAGAGGACCACCTCCCCAGGTCATTACCAACACTGAGGAGGAAGATGAAGAAATGGATGAGGAGGGAGAAGAACCACAGTTCTTAGAAGAGTTGCCCCGGGTTTCCAGAAAGAAAGCCAGTTTCATCTGGCAGTTTTATTCGATCCCTCCTGGCCAAAAAAAAGTCAGTGCGAGGTATGTCACCTGCCGCATATGCAAAGAACAATTGTCCAGAGGGACGGACAAAAAATATAGCTATGGAAATCACACAATGCACAGGCACATGACAAGGAAGCATCCACTAAATTACAGCCGGGCGGAAATAAGGGATATGCAGGACAATCCAAGACCAACTCCTGTGGCCAGACCAACAATACCGATTTCTCTAACACCAGAAGAGGCACGGGAAACTGTGCCAAATATTCAAGAAAATTTTGGGCACATGATTCACTTATGTATGCACTGTCGTGCATTATTAGCTTGTGGCAACATGAGCATCAATGCACTCAACCTGGCGTATGAACACCATGATTGCCCTAACCGCCCCCAGTAATTTTTTTTTGCTCCTGTTGAGCCCTTTTCAACGCCTGTTTTTTGTTGTTTACCCCCCCCCCAAAAAAAACCAAAAAAAATATAAAATCGTTCAAAAAATACAAAAAAAACAAAAAATGTTCAAAAAATAAAAAAAATATATAAAACAACAAAAATATTTTAAAAAAAGTTCTTTTCAGAACTACCTTCCCTTTCAAAAAAAATTGCTAGAATGTTTAGCACTCTGGCAAGCTCTATTTCTTTTGGTTCGCTCCCGGGTTAGCTTCCCGGTACGCGGACCGGGAGCTAACCAAAAAAAAAAAAAAAAAAAAAAAAGTGTAAGTATAAGGAAAGTAAACAGAGAGTGATGTTAATAGAAAGACAGCTATAGGGAGTAAAGAAGAGATACTGTTTAATAGATCTATTTACCGAAGAAAAGACAGAAGAGGGTATAATTGTGAAAAACAAAATAGATAACGAAGTGAAAGAAAAAAAAAGAGAGTATAACATTAACAAAGAAGAGTTTCTTGGAGAATGTGAGTGAATTTTTAAATAAGATTAAAACATGAGGAATAACAGAGAGAAAAAATAGAAAACAGAAAACAAAAAATAACAGAAAAAGATTAATTGAAACAGCAAAGAAATGTAAGTAACATAGAGCCATATCATCAACATAGGCAATAAAAGTTTTGCAGCTTTTATTGGCAGAAATGTGTCGCTAAAGCTGCTTTTGTGGCAGAAAACTGCCGCTAAAACCACTTTTGCACCAGTTTTCTGCCAATAAAAAGAGCAATAATTTTATTGGCTGTGTTCATAATATTCCCCTTAATGTGCTTCAACTACACAGAGAAAGCATTATGAACAAGTAGTGATAGAGTGATCAGTCAAAGACACTAAGAGTAATAGAGACGGAGTGAGTGAACAAGAGTGAGGAACTATGAGAAGAGAGGGACTGAGAAAAAGAGTGGAAGGAGTTGAGTAAGTAGGTAATAGAGAAAGGAATGAGGGAAGTAGCAAAGGCAGGAAACTGAGGGTTAAAGAAATGAAGCAGTGGAACTAATAGTAGTTAAATGTGATAGAAATGTAACGAAAAGAGTACAAAATATTTACCTTATAATTGTCGTTAAATTACTCACTTTTTGTTTTTATACTTTCAATCTGTGAAAGAGAGAACAAACATTTGAAAAATATTAAAACATGTATTTAAAAATTAGAAAAGACAAGGGAAAAGATTGAAGGACAAACAGTTTTTCAACAACTTTGACACTTACAGAAGCTTCTGCTTCTCCAGGCCCCCTACACAGTCCTAAAGATATACATTTTAAACTAACAGTATCTTGATGCAGATGAAGTGAGGCCTATCTTAAAACATGGTGCATCTTTTGCATTGCTGTTGTTTCAGAAAAGTGTCGCAAGACACTAAAATTTTTAATAATTGCTTCAGGATGCCAATAAGATGTCTACTATCCAGAGGTTTGTTTGAGGTGAGGCCTACTCAGGGTTGCAGATGAGATTTACACTTGTTGAAGAGTACAGAGGAGATAATACATGTGAAGGTCTACCAATGAAGTGAGTCATGTCCACTGCACTCTTCAACAAAGTCCAAACCTCCTATGTTTCCCTGGACAGACCTAAACTTGATCTGCACAATGTGATTCGTAATGATAGGAAACACAGGTGATGTAATTGAAATACGTGCAATTTATTTTGCTCATTTCACAATCACATCACTTGTGTTTCCTTTGCTTAGGTATCTCATTGTGCAGATGTAGTCTAGCATATGAAAGAATACGCAGAAGTGCAGCACTGCATGCAACAACTTTGACACTTACAGAAGCCTCACCTTCTCCATGCCTCCTACACAGTTCTACATATACATCATAAATGCAAACAGTACAGAATTAATTATACATGTTAAATGGTTTATTTTTGCTGTTCTCAGAATGTATCAAAATTCACTAAAAACAGTGACTTGAAGGTATTCATCATATAACAGCGGGGAAAAAAAAACACAATCAAAATGATTGTGTTTAAAAAACCCATACAACATAAGAAATCAAAATTCAGAACTCCTTAAAGTTAACTTACTTTCCATGACGTCCAAGGATGTCCTATGAACAGCTTACACTCTTTTGTGCTGTTATTACTTTCAGCCCGCCACTTTCTGAAAGAAAATCTCCATCGTTTTTAAAAACACGTTACATGCAATAAATGACTTCTTGCTCTCTACCACAAGTTTCCACAAGGCCAAATCTGGTCAGAGCCATTTATAACTCTTGGATTTCTTGTAAGCCAATCCCGTCATTTGGCATTTCCGCAACTTTCAGAATTAAAATGTTGAAGATCATTTTCACAATCCTGGAATAGTAATATCTTCCCCTTCTTGCTCAGTCATGTTCTACATTTCCTATGACACTGATACTGCTTACTATGAAGCAAACTTACACTACCTCTATGACTACTACAATTATTTAATTCTCTACATCACTTTTAATCACAAAGCAATGTAAAACAGTAGACAGCATTGCAGACTTACATTCCCTCTACTCCATGTTTTGATTGGCTGCTTCAATTAGCTTATAAAAAGAAACAGTTTTTCTGAACTCATTCAAAGTGCACGTATTTCTCCATGACGTCCAGTCCTATGGTTAGAAGTTATGTCTCTGAACTACACTTATCCTCAAGGCCAAATTGTGTAGGAGCCATTAGAACTTCTTGAAATTCCACAGAGCACATCCCGAGATTATTTCCCTAAAATTTTGGTTTTAAAAACACCAGGTAAGAGTTTTTAAGGTCATACGGCAATTTTTTTTTGAAAATTAAAACAGAATCATTGCAGAATGACCAGCCATTTCTAGACTTTAAATAAGCTGTGTAATGTCCTGATGTTATTGAAGGGCGTCATGATATATAATTGCTGCAGTTACAAAAGTCCTTCCTGATATTGACAACTGCGAAGCTACAAAATTTTTAATTAAAGTTGTCAATTTTGTTCCATCAGGCCTACATCGTTGGAACATTAAAATGACATACTGGCCATATGTTCGTATAAATAATGTGGACATCATTTCAGATTTACATTGGCTACACTCCATGTTGTGATCAGCTGCTTTTACTAGCTTATTAAAGGAGACTGATTTACTGTCTGGCAAAGTTAAATATATAAATCTTTCTGAGTCGACACTAGTAGTACTTGATACCATACAGTTCTCGCAGTCATGCTGCCATTGATAAGAAAGCCCAAACAGCTGATCTACATCTACACCTTCAGCATGTAATACATCAAGCATATACATTAAAAACTCCTGACAATCTTGCTGAATATTTTGAGAGAATTGTGTTTGGCCTGAACATCTGTCTAACAGATTTCGAATTTCAGACACACTTTCTATGTTTCTTCTATCAGTGCTACATTTCTCTAACACAGAATTTAACAAACTGCAAAATCTTTGATCAGAATTGACCACAATCTCTTCTTTTACATTTTCTAGAGAAAACAAAACATTAACCACTACATTAGCATAGCAGTTGACACCAGAACTGTTTTCAAATTGAAAACCAACAACATCTTCAACAGAATCCTTTTTGTTTCTGCTTGTAATTTTAGGTTCATCGACTTTTCGTCTTTTTGCTACAACCTCCCCAGTATTGGTCACATTTCTTCGTTTCCGGCCTACCACACGTTTCTCAAACAAAGGATACTGAGGCAAATGTGGCGCATACTCTCTTCTTAACCTATTGTATTCCTTAACACAATCTAGATCAGCACAAATGTTTGTGACATCACACTCAATCAAGTACAATCCCGATAAAGTTCTAACTCGTGACAATGCCACATATGCCATACCCTCCTTGAACACAGAACTGCCAATATTCACCAATGCACTGTCTACACTTAAACCTTGCGATTTATGGATTGTCACCGCATATGCCAAGCAAACAGGAAACTGCTTACGGCGAACATATAAGTCTTTTACAAGCAAAAATCTAGCAGAGCAACGACCAATTAGCTGTACTTCCTCAATGCCATCAAATTTAATTTTTAAAAATTCAATTCCATCTCTATTTCTGTATTTTACAAAATCAACAACATTACCCATTGATCCATTTACCAGACCTCTTTCAACATGTAAATTCCTTCTTAAAATTATACGGCAGTTCAAGCACACATTCAGAGTCTTTTCAAAACCTGCAGTTTTAGATATACTCTTCTCTAATGAATCCAATTTTGTTTTCAGATTCTCAGACAAAATAATTGTTGATCCCATATGCTCTACTCTGTCAATAGCTTCCAGTTTCACAATCTCTTGCTTTTCTAAATGCAACATTTTGTTGTTGAATTTGGCACATTCTGCAAGAGTTGGCATCAAACATATTCCAGATTTCTTATCAGTAATTTTCTGAAAAATATTCTCAGGCACAACATCTTGTTCTGGATATAAATTTGACAGTAATCGTGCATGTAAAGCTTCTTTCCCATGCTCGGTCACTTTTCCAATTCTAACATCTTGTAGAATAGTCTTGTAAACTTCATCCTTCGCCTGACGCATATTTTCATGCAGTTCAGCATAATTGAAGTTTAACCATATATTGACGTTGCCAATGCTGCCTAGGCACTTCCTGGTATCTTCATGCGTGAGCATTTTGAACACAGGTTGCCCTTTCACTGGTGTCAGCTGCAGAAGATCTCCGAAAACAATGATGTGTTTGCCACCAAATAACACATCATACTCTGTTTTGAGAACTTCTTGCATTCTCAAATGCACAAAGGCAAGCATGACATTGGAAACCATGCTTACTTCGTCAATGATAAGAAGTTTCATTTTCCTCAAGATTCTTGAAACTTCAAAACAAGCATCTCCAGATAGCTTGTGATATTGTAATTTGTTGTCATGCTCCACTGGCAGCATCAGTAAACGATGTAAAGTAATCCTTTTAATGTTATGTGCTGCCAGTCCAGTTGGAGCGGTGACAACACAAGACAGCGATGACTCTGTCCTTTCCTGCAAATAGCATGAAATTGCTTTAATGAGGAAACTTTTTCCAGTTCCCGCTTCTCCACTCACGTACAGTCGGACAGGCTTCAACGACGTACATGAGCACTCTTTCTTGTCATGACTTAATCCATGATCAATTTGCATGGTAACTTCGTCATATATTTTCCTCTGCTCAACGTTGAGTTGTCTTTCCAACTCTTCTAAGTTAACCGCATCCTCCTGAGCATTTGCCATGGCTCTTTCCACTTCATTCATGGCAGTGGCAGCTTCATTTTCGATAACAGGTCCTCCTAGTGGATCCTGACTCAATGAAGCAGAACTCTGACTGTCCTGAGAACTGTCTCTGGCAATCTCGGCTGCAATCGTTGCTTCCTGCTCAATTTCCGCATTCAACATTTCTACATATTTGGGAAAAGCAGGACATTCTATGGTCTCCTTGGCGGCATTGAAAGAGTCTTCGTAACAGAGGAAATCTCCAAGCAGTTCCTCTTCTGCACGCCAAGGCTTGAAAAGTTGCAAAAGTGCTAAATAGAAAAACTCATTTTTTTCAGGAGATTCGCCACTCAATTTTCGATGGTTTACCAAGTGGCATTTTCTTTGCTTGACCAGACATCCCTCACTTCCTATTACAGCATACACTCCTTTCTCAGTATCTTCTTTGATGTTCCTCTTGAATATGTAATTTTGAAGAACCTCATACAGACAAACATTGTCGAGGTGACTGCTTCTATTTGGATAATATGTATCCAACATGTTGGTCTTCAAAATGTCGGTACTGTTTGGCTCCTTTTCCGCCAAATACTCAATTTCCCGCACAGGTTTCAGAACTCGATTACGCGTTGCAGCAAGACCAAGACTCGCCCAAACGATACTCCTGGACTTGGCATAGAGACTTGCTGAAGACAACCGGTCAGAGCATTCGTAAGCTCCAATTTCTCGATGCGACAACATCTTCAGACTGAAACTGTACAACTTCTTGCTGAGGCTCTTTTCATGGGAAATGTCCTCCCACATATCCTTCAATTCTGTCTTCTCTTTTTTGGTGATGTAAGACGTCACATACCGAGCCACAGCCATACAGTTATCAGCCACAAACTGTATATCCATGTTAGCATTCCACATGGACAAAATCACCGGGTTGTAGTCGTTGATGTACTTGGACTCTTCGTTCCTCTTCAAATTGTATGTGTTTTTAGGTGATTTCTTCATCACATTATGTCGCAGCGAAGACATCAAACTGTTTACTCTTCCTTTAGAAATCACCGGTCGTGGAAAACCGAAACGACATTTGGTGTAGAACTTGTCCTTGTTTCGGAATTTACGACGGCAGTACTTTCCACATCGATGGCTTTGGAAACGCAGAACTTTTTCTCTTAGGCTTTTCTTCTCCTTTGCGTTTGGAACAGCACACGTAGAATACTGTTGGATGAAACTCATCACTGAGTCTTCTGGATCAGTTCCAAATTTAGGTGCATCCTTGATCCACAGCAACATATGTATATGAGGAGCACCTCTTGCTTGGTACTTCTTTCTCCAGAAGAAATCCAACACCTCTCCAAGAGGTGGATTCTTCTTATTCATGATGAAAGACATCATAGCTTCAAATCTATGATTGAAGTACCTACATACATTGACTGGATCCAAAGAGCACAGTTCTCCGGGTGTCTTGAATTCGATGTTATCTACGTTAGCATTTGCCTCTCGTAGAAATTCAAGTAAGTCTTCCCAGCCATACTCGGCACAGCTCAGAGTGAGGAACCATGTGGGAGTACCTAAGTTCCTCAGCATACATTTTAAATCACCATGACGACGGTACCAGTACTCATTAGTACCACGCTGACACGCCATGAGATTAATCAGGTGAGAATCCAAAATACTGTCTTGGACATTGACTTTATCCATAAAGTCACTTGCCGAGATGTTTTGCATGTGTATACCACTTTTCAAGATGTGGTTCACTGCATATGACAGTCCAGATAGATCGCTTTCAAACAGGAGATGAAACAAATAGGGAATGCATTGTCGAAACCTAGCATCTCCTGCATACAATCGCAAAGTCCGGTATTCAGAAGCAGGAATTTGATGAGGTCGCTCATCATATCTTCCTCCCTGACCTGTTGGAAAAAGCTGTGGGAAACACCGAGCTTCCAAACTTTCCTCCCAAACACTAATGGGACTCCCTTTGGCTTGTTTCATTTGAAACAACTCAATAGCATTCCCCATGACTTCCTTGGAATGCAAAGGATGAACACTATAATGTTCATATATTTCTTCACTAGTAGAGGGTTCTACTTTCTCAATTTGACCAGTACACAAATCGCTATCCTCTTCCTCACTTACTTCCTCTTCTGCAACATATACATTCTTATAGTATTTTTTTTTTTTTCCAAATACAATGTTGCCTTTTTAACTTTCCTAACATCTACTAAATCTTGCCATATTTTCTTATTCTTTGTCGGAACCCCATTAACTAAGATAACCAGAGGTTCCTCTTCCACTTTTTCTACTCCAATTGTGTTAATGTTTTTCTTCAAATCTAGAGGCAAATAAACAACTCTTCCCTTTAATCCTCTCTGTAAATCTGATGGAGGCAATTTCCCTGTCTTTGGCTCCATTCTTACAATAGCCTGAAAGGGATGGATACTTTGAATCAAAATAGATTCATAAGTATTTAAATCCTTCAATTCAGAAGGAATCTCAACCAATTCCAGATTATTATGAACTGCTCTAGCAGGCATCTGGTTTTGATTTAATTTGCAACAACAATAACTACACACACGTTGATCCAATCCCAAATCAAAACAATTTTCTACCATCAAGTATGTTGCGAAATCCTTCCATTCACTATTATCTTCCCTTTCACTTTTTGCATATAAATCCACTAACTTAGTCTGATTCTTATAATAAGTGCGTCGACAACACACACAAGTGAAATTAGGCCTCTCACTTGATTTCACCTCAAACGTCGCAATTTCCCTCTGGAAATTATCTGTACTGGAAACCTGTACACTATCTTCCACATGACCCTCTTCTTCTTGCTCAATTTCAACATTCTCCTCTTTACTTCCAAAGTAACAAAACTCAATTTCTTCACATATATTCTTCACATCTATTTCAGAACCATGCAAAAGAGCAGCGCATAATTGTTTAAGCATAATTGCTGGACTCTTAGCATAATAAAACATTCTAACTAATTTCCTCACTTTATTATGATGCACTGCTAGCATCCTGAAATGATGAAAAACACTCTGGCATACTCTCCTGGAAAGACAAGCCAGTGAATGACCATGCAAACCTGTCACTTCTCTTACTCTGCAAGGATCTAATTCTTGCAACAACCTTATTTTCTGCTTCAAACTTTTCTTATTAAATGACCGTACAAAATCACAAAGCAAATTGATGGAATCCTGTCGCACACTGCAAATACTACTACACTTCCAGGTGTACACAGGACCCTTAGCACGTCTTCCTAAAACCTCATTACCTAACACCTCTTCTGCCTCTGTTGTCACAAGTTTTTCTTTTTCAACTGGACAACCATCTTTCACTTCATAAGCACGACCACTGGTGTCAACTGCATGCACCAAATCATTATCCTGGAAATAACTCTCCTCATTAAAAAATGCCTCACAGCTTGAACTATGCATCCATTCTCCAGAAAAAACTTCACAAAAATTACTACGATTAACTATTCTCTTCCATCTACTATTTCTTTTGAAATCATAAATTGCCTTGTTTAGCTTCCTAATTCTATTGATTATCAAAATAAATAACTTACGTTTAATTTCAAATGCCTGATCAATAACTTTCTCAACTTTTTTTTTTCTCTTATAAAAAACCAGTTTCTGTTGACCTTTCTTAATATTTTTTAACAAATTGCCAATTATCCTGTTGCGGAACATTTGTTTACGAATCTCCCTAAACTGTTGTTTCCTTCTACTATCATGCACAGAGTTATCTCTTGCTCTAGCAGTAACATTTTTGATTGGCCTTTCCTTTCCATTTGAATTCCTTCTCGTTTTATGGACTGAAACATTTTCTGTAGTAATATTTTTTTTACTACACATATTTCTTATGAAATATTTTGTGCTCTTACCCGGTGCTTTCTTCGTGACTTGACAAATCTTTTTGTTAGAGGACTGCTGCTTATTTTCTTTCACCTGCTGTCTTTGACGTTTTGCAGCCTTTCTCTGTCTTTCTATTGTTGGCATGGTGAAATCTTGAAATGATCTGCAGTTGAATCTGTGGTAAAATATAATAAAAAATGTTATTAACCATTATTACCAAACAGTAAAACAATAACAGTGATCAAAAACTTAACACACTACTTGACATTTTAAATAGAAGATTTTTTAGTCCTTGCAAATTTACAATACAGAAATAGCAGAAAAGAAATGACATTTATATTTATGTTACCTGTGCTATTTTATATGTGAATCTGATCTAATTTTATGAGCATATTTTAATATTTTATTGAAGACACTACACATAACCTGCTTTTGAAGGTGTCTTTATTTTTAAATTAAACGGTTTACCTTTTTACTTTTTATTAATTATAAATTTTAAAAATAAATGTTTATATTTCCATAGGCTCAAGCAGGTCAGCTTCCCATCCTATGTCATATAATTCGGACAAATCTGCATCCTCATCACGCTCTTCTTCATCCTCAGGATTTAAATCATCAAAGGGATCAACATCCACTGATGTTTCAATTACAAGTTCAATGATGAGGTCAAAATCAACTGATTGCAGATTGTCGCTCATGTTGAGGTTGTCTTTATCTTTAAAGAAAGATAACAACAATGAGATGTTGCAGAGTAAGAGACAAATCTCAGAGATTATAATAGTAAAATTGTTTAACAAGAGTAATATTTTGCAGCTATTATTTAGCCATGTCCAGCAATGCTGAGCAGGTGAAGACTATGTCTAAATTTTCAGTGAACAGGACTCATCTCTTCTTAACCTTGGATAAGCCTCACCGACTCTGTGTGTCCTGCACATACTTAAATGTAAAGGGGCAGATTTATGTTAAATGGCACATCCCCAGGCATGCACCAATTAACGTGCACCACTACTCTGCCACCCATGGTGTGCCGTATTTACAATCAGATAGGAGAAAGCTTCGTCAAAACCCTGCGCCTGCTTTAAGCAGGCATAGGTCTTGACGCAACATTGTGGAGATGGGGCACCCCTGAGCCTTGCTTGAGCTGCATCGCACTTGCGATACAACTCCAGCAATCACTACCTTTACAGCACAGATACGTCACGCATCTGTGCCATTTTTGCCCCATGATGCCCCGTATTCTAAATGCAGCACACCATGGGTGGCGGAACAGCGGCGCAGGATGACTGACACACCCCTGGTGATGCACCAGTCATCATAAATCTATCCCTAAGCTTCTTATCTTGTTACAGATGAACCGCCATATGTAGCATGAAACTATTTTGCATTTCCTAAATAGCGAATTTTAAGGAATAAATAGCAATTCTTTACCATTCCTAATTTGCAATGAGCAAATTGCTAATTGCAAGTTACCCATTCATTTCCATGGGCTAGGAGGCTCATAGGAATGAAGGTTTAATTTGCGATTAGCAATTTGCTCATCACAAATTAGGAATTTTTCCAAGGGTGCAGGGGTGTCTCAAGAACACCCTGCTGCACCCCTGAAAAAGAAATTTGGGGGCATATGGCACACATACATGCCCTAAGGGCATGTGTTGGCGTCATATGGCACCTTTTGTTTTTTTGAAAAAAAGCTTTTTGAAAAGAATTCACAAATTACCACCAATTTACCACAATAGTTTCCAAATCCTTAATGTCATTTTTTACATATTTTTTGTTTGATACATTGCATTTAAGTAGTCACAAAATTTGCAAATCCTTCAGTGCAATTGCAAAATAAGGAATAGCAAATTTTGCTACTCCTCATTTTGCATCAAACTTGTTTGATACATACCATTTGTCTAATTAACATTCGCAAAGGCCGAAATTCGTAGAATTTTGATCTTTGCGAATGCTAATTAGCTTGATACATATGGCCTCAAGTGAGGCCTGTCTTGCGACATGGTGCATCTTTTGCATCACTGCTGCATCGGTTTCATGTGGTACGTTTTTTTTACACCATGACATATCTGCCTAAATGCATCAATTTGTAATGTTGTCGCCTCATAGCAAATCTTTTGCACCGCCGCTGCATCATAAAAGTGACGCACAGTGGCACAAAAGAGGCATACACCTATCATAAATCTGTCCCTAGCATTTTAAAAGATTAATCCAGGATGACGATAAGGTGTGGCCTATCCAGAGGTTTGTTTAAGGTGAGGCCTACTCAGGATTGCAGATTAAAGTTACGCTTGATGAAGAATACAGAGGAGATAATACATGTAAAGGCCTACCAATGAAGTAAGTAATGTGCACTTTATTGCGCCAGTCATCATAAATGTATCCCTAAGCTTCTTATCTTGTTACAGATGAACCACCATATGTACCATCAAACTATTTTGCATTTCCTAAATAGCAAATTTTAAGGAATAAATAGCAATTCTTTACCATTCCTAATTTGCAATGAGCAAATTGCTAATTGCAAATTAGCACCGCCGCTGCATCATAAAAGTGACGCACAGTGGCACAAAAGAGGCATACACCTATCATAAATCTGTCCCTAGCATTTTAAATGATTAATCCAGGATGACAATAAGGTGTGGCCTATCCAAAGGTTTGTTTAAGGTGAGGCCTACTCAGGATTGCAGATTAAAGTTACGCTTGATGAAGAATACAGAGGAGATAATACATGTAAAGGCCTACCAATGAAGTAAGTAATGTCCACTTTATTGCGCCAGTCATCATAAATGTATCCCTAAGCTTCTTATCTTGTTACAGATGAACCACCATATGTACCATCAAACTATTTTGCATTTCCTAAATAGCAAATTTTAAGGAATAAATAGCAATTCTTTACCATTCCTAATTTGCAATGAGCAAATTGCTAATTGCAAGTTACCCATTCACTTCCATGGGCTAGGAGGCTCATAGGAATGAAGGTTGCAATTTGCGATTAGCAATTAGCTCATCACAAAATAGGAATTTTTTCAAGCGTGCAGGGGTATCTCAAGAACACCCTGCTACACCCCTGAAAAAGAAATTTGGGGGCATATGGCACACATACATGCCCTAAGGACATGTATAGGCGTCATATGGCACCTTTTGTTTTTTGGAAAAAAATGCTTTTTGAAAAGAATTCGCAAATTACCACAAACTAGAAGTTGGTGGTAGTTTCCAAATCCTTAATATCATTTTTTACATATTTTTTGTTTGATACATTGCATTTAAGGAATCGCAAAATTTGCAAATCCTTCAGTGCAATCGCAAAATAAGGAATAGCAAATTTTGAATTAAGGACATTTTAAGTAATTTCCACATGTGCAGTGTTTTCAAATTATGATTTGAAAATCGTTTTTGGGGAAAAGTAATGGTTTGCAAATTTATGACAAGGACATAATGGTGTATGCTATTCTATAAGGCATTTCAGTGTCTCTGATGTCATTTTTCCCATATTACATTATAAGACCTTTCCCCATGGAGCACATTCCTTGTAAATATGCTCCCACCTGTGCATGGTGAATTTAGATTTTGACTGTTTGAGTCACATACCCATGTTAAAAGTCACCCCAAAAAATTGCAAACGCTTTAAAAAAACACATTCATGTGTCTTAAGGACATTTTAAGTCATTTCCCGTGGACAGTGTTTTGTAAGTAGCGCAAAAGAGGCATACACCTATCATAAATCTGTCCCTAGCATTTTAAATGATTAATTCAGGATGACGATAAGGTGTGGCCTATCCAGAGGTTTGTTTAAGGTGAGGCCTACTCAGGATTGCAGATTAAAGTTACGCTTGATGAAGAATACAGAGGACATAATACATGTAAAGCTCTACCAATGAAGTAAGTGATGTCCACTTCATTGCGCCAGTCATCATAAATGTATCCCTAAGCTTCTTATCTTGTTAGACATCAACCGCCATATGTATCATATAACTATTTTGCATTTCCAAAATAGCGAATTTTAAGGAATAAATAGCGATTCTTTACCATTCCTAATTTGCGATGAGCAAATTGCTAATTGCAAATTACCCATTCATTTCCATGGAGCAGGAGGCCCATAGGAATGAAGGTGCAATTTGCGATTAGCAATTAGCTCATCGCAAATTAGGAATTTTTCCAAAGGTGCAGGGGTGTCTCAAGAACACCCTGCTGCACCCCTGAAAACGAAATTTGTGGACATATGGCGCACATAAATTTTAACAACATTCCTTTACCTCAAAAACGATTTTCAATTCATAATTTGAAAACACTGCCCACAGGGAAATTACTTAAAATGTCCTTAAGACACATGAAAGTGTTTTTTTATTGCCTTTCCAGCATGGTTGGGTCACTTTTAACATGGCTATGTAACACAAACATTTAAAATCTAAATTTCCCATGCACAGGTCGGAGCATATTTACAAGCAACTTGCGCCACAGAGAAAGGTCTTACATTAAAATGGGAAAAATAACATCAGGGACAGTCAATTGCCGTATAAAGAAGCATACACCATTATGTCCTTGTCATAAATTTAAAAACAATTCCTTTTCCCCAAAAACGATTTTCAAATCATAATTTCAAAACACTGCACATGGGAAAATTACTTAAAATGTCCTTAAGACACATAAAAGCGTTTTTTGATTGCCTTTGCAGCATGTTTGTATCACTTTTAACATGGCTATGTAACACAAACATTCAAAATCTAAATTTTCCATGCACACGTGGGAGCATATTTACAAGCAATTTGCGCCACATAATTCATAATTTTCTCCTAAAAGCACACTATTCTCTATCTAAATTAAAGAAATATTTTCTCACCTTAGCAAATACTTTGAGTTTGAAAACAGTCTCAGAAACACACCAATTTGTCTTCAGCAGAGCAAAAGGTATGCACTCCAGAGTCTGCAGCTATCAAAAGCACAGAAATGCTGTAATTCTTCACACATATCTCTCATGTCACCCAATCAAAACTCTTCCCTCACTTTTTTTCAAATGAAAACCCTTCCCCCCTCTGCCCTTTCTGCCTTTTCTGCATGGCAACCACCTCTTGGAAGACTTCTGGTGTTTGCAAGTTCACACAACTTTGTTGCAATTGAACTCTGAACTCTCAGTGCACCTGCATATCCAGTGCATTCTTTCATTTAATGATTTTTTATTGACCATTCAAAATACATCTTTCAAAGAACACATCCGTGCACCCTAACTTTCTGTTTTCAGCAATCAAAATCCACCAATCACTGTTACTGCTTCATGAACACAGAAACTCCACAGTTTTTTTCATTTTAAACTCTCATTTTTTCAACTGCCATTTCATTGCCACACTTCATCTGACTGCAGGAGAACCTTCTCTCACCATGTTTTCTGTCTGGATTGTTGGACATAGTTATATTCACTGGGCTCAAAGGTACGTTGAAAACAGGAAATTACCTAACCTCAATTTACAAGATGTGGAAATTAAGTGGTTTGGCCACAGAGGATTAAAATGTCACCAATTGATACCATTGGTGAAAACCTTTATGCATTTGCCCAAACCTGACCTGTTAATTGTGCACTGTGGAGGTAATGACTTGGGCACTTTGACTGGTGTAGGTCTGGAAATGCTTTTAAAGGACACCTTTGAGCAATTAATGGCACTTTTTCCTCAGACTGCCTTGGTATATTCAAATATATGCCAAAGACAGAAATGGAGGTGGTCAAACCAATTTTGTCCACAAATTGAGAAGTCGAGGAAGCATGTAAACAAATCTGTTTCAGCTTACATGAGAGACCATGGAATGGGCTCCCTGTACAACAATAACTTGCGTTACTACATGCAAGATATCTACAGAGGAGATGGAGTTCACTTCTCAGATGAGGGCAACAGAGTTTTCACTCTGAATTTAAGAATGTGCATTGGTACCTACTTATAAGTACCTAAATGTACCATAAACCCAAAAGCTCTTCTCAGAGCTACCCTACATCTGATCACTCACAATTATTATTTTACTCTAACATTTTTCACTAATTTCCAACAAAGTACGCTCCCTGGGGCGCTACCCGGTACGCGAACCGGGAGCTAACCTCGCGAATTTTTTTTTAAAAATGTTTTTTTTCCGCACATATAAGCCTCCTCAGCCACCCTCAGAAAACCTAGGGGGTCAAGATAACTCTACCGTGCCCCCTTCTACCCATTCTGAACATTATTTGCCCTCCATCTTGTATCTTAATTCGACCGAAACACAAAATGGTGGACTCCCGGAACGCTTAAGGTTCGCGAACTGGGGCGCTCAACGGTTCGCGTACCGGGTCGCTCTCTGGGAAGCGCACCATCAAAAAAGGTGGGAAAGTAGTTCACAGAAAAGCCACTGGAGACAATTTCACCAAATATAGATTAGCTCATACTACATACCAATCCCTACCATTTTCACAAATTTGATTGGAATTCCATTTAGTCATTTAGCCTGTAGACCTCTCTAAATACCGTGAGGTAAATTACTTCACAAAACACATCTGAAGTGTTGGAATTGACAACCAATGAAAATGTTACTTTCATTTTCTACTTTTTTTACCTGACATTTCATTGGTTATATACCTGAATATATATAAAGGAAGAGAAGAAAACACCGCCATTTTGACTACTACTTCTTGCTGTACATTTCAATAGTATTTTCACTAATTCCTTCAACTTCTTTCTAAAGGTAAGTTTTTATTTTTAAAACTGAAGTATATTGTGCACTATAAGTTAATATGGTAAACTTTTTCTGATAGATATATACTATCCCTCTGTAGTAGTTATAGATTTAGAGAGACTTCTCTGTTATAGTTATGGATGGAGTTAGGCTTCTCTTGTATAATTATGAATTTACTTACGTTAAATCACATACACTTTTTTATATTCCTACTTCCACTCTGATACTATACACTGCCCAAAGATAAATTCACTGATAAAAAATGCCTATCTAAAATTATTCCCAACATTGCCCTATCTCTACTAATATATATTTTTTTAATCCAAATTTCAGGCAAAATGGAAGGCGAAAACCAAGTTTCTTTTGAAATGGACCTGCAAGAGAGCAGCCAAGAATTGATTGATACAATTGATCAAATTGACATTGAATTTTTCGATGAAACTTGGGACAATGAACTACTGCAATGTGTACAAGCAGTAGATAACCTCCTTGCAAATGAGGACATTTTACACCCTCAGAGACTACAATGTATATTCCATGATAATTATGAAATTTCTGACAATGAAATGTTAGAAAGTTTAATAAATTATGAAACACAATCACAATAAAAAAAAATGCTTAAAAAATAAAGAAAATAAAAAATAATCAACAAAAACAACAATCAATTAACATACAGCATTTGAAAAGTCTATCATTCATTTTTCATTGCAGTACGCTGCCCAGAACGCTTCCCGGTTCGCGGACCGGGCGCTCCCCACGCAAAAAAAACAAATTTTTTTTGTTGTTTTTTTTGCCCCGCGGGGCCCTTTTAAAACCTCCACATTAAACCTAGGGGGTCAGGGAGGATCTAGTATGCCCCCTTATGGTCATTTTCGCCTTTGTTTTGGCCTCCTCTTGTCTCTCAATCCTACCGAGAGACAAGATGGCGGCCGCTCCGGACTGTTTAGAATGTTGACAGACACCGGAGAGCCAATCAGCTTAGCTACGCGAAGTTCCGGTACGCTTAAGGTCCGCGGACCGGAGCGCTGCCCGGAGCGCGCTTACAGATATATATCTTTTTTTAAACGTTAATTTCTCAAAATCCACTGGAGCACATATATTGAGACCTAGAAAAGGCACATCGGGCTACCAGTCCCTACAATTTTGCCAAGTTTCATGCAAATCCATTCAGCCGTTCGGGCTAAAAGTGAGGCCAACCGCCCTATGGAAAACTCAATGTTAAAAACACGTTTTGGGACCCCCCTTTTTTCTCGGCCCCCCCTTGACGAAACCCCCCCAAATTTCCAAGGGCTGCTCAGAAACAAAACGTTCCATTTTCCAGAAAATTTCAGCCAATTCCGTCCACAAACGCCAAAGTTATTAGACATAGAATTTTCAAAAATCCCATAGGGAAAAAATCCTAACTATATATACCTACTGGCGACCGCCAGTAGGTAATATATATATATATATATATATATATATATATATATATATATATATATATATATATATTCACTAAAAAAAACTAGGTTTCAGGGACGTTATAGTTAGTTGGACATTTGACTCGTATAAAACCATAGAAATGTGCCTGTTATAGTTAGTTGATCTAACTATAACTCGCACACCCGCAATGTACTGCTGATGATGTCACATATTACATCACTCATGACATGGTCAGTGACATCACTGATGACATCACTGATGACATCATCAAGTGAATTTGTATTTCTGTAAAGTTTAAATATTTTTCATATATATCTATGCCAAGGTGTAGTGAAGAATGAATGCATTTACAAGTGCATGAAGGGATTATTTAGTAGGTGCGTGACTGACTGTGTGAGTGAGTGATTGAACGAGTCTTACTGAATGCATGGGTTAGTGAATAAACTGTGTGAAACTCTGTATTAGTCTCTCAGTTGATATGTAAGCAACTGCATGAGTTGCTGAATAGCTACATGAGTGTCTATATGGGTTATTGATTTGTTGTCTGAGTATCTGTATGGGTCCCTGAGTGTCTCTGTGGGTGGGTAGGGAGTGTATGACTCTGTGCATAGATGTCTGAGTGGGTAATTCACTGTTTGTATGGATTCAAAAGTGCATCTGGGAAGGGATGTATGGGTGAGTTAGTGTGTGTATGGGTGTGTTGGTGAGTGAATGAATGTTTCAGTGGTATATCTGTGACTAACTACATATGTTTAAAGGCAGTATATGTGAGTGTTGGAGAAAATAAATGACTATACGTGAGAGTAAGTTATTTGAAAAGTGGGTGTATAAATAAGTGTCTGCTTCTATCAGTGATTGTATAAGACACTAAATATGTGTATAAATAAGTGATGTGTGTGTCTATAAATAAAGGAGTTGGTGTGTATAACTGTATACATGAGTAAATGGGTATATGATTGATTCTTTGCATTACTGACTAGGTGTGTGAGTAACTCTATGGATGAGTGGCGGAGTGTGACTGCCTTTATAGATGTATGAGTGCATATTATAGTACTGTATTGATGAGTAACTACATGTATAAATGACTGGATGTGTGTGTAGACCTAGGAAATAGTGAGTGGTATGTAGTATATGGTATTGTTGTGTGTATGGTTTCAAAAATAGTAGTCTGCATTTTAGAATGGGTGTATCAAAGTTTATATTACAGCATCAGTATGTGCATCAGATTTTCACGTGGATGATGTCATCAGTGATGTAATCAGTGATGTCATTTGAGATGTCATCAGTGATGTCATCAGTGATGTCACTGACCATGTCATGAGTGATGTAATATGTGACATCATCAGCAGTGCATTGCGGATGCGCAAGTTATAGTTAGATCAACTAACTATAACAGGCGAATTTCTCTGGTTTAATGAATCAAATGTCCAACTAACTATAACGTCCCTGAAACCTATGTTTTTTCTAGTGAATTTCAAAGGTTTTTTAAATGCTAATTCCTAACTATAACGTCTGTAAAACCTATGTTTTCTTCAGTGGATTTCGAAGGTTTTTTAAATGTTAATTTCATATTTTAATATTTTAAAACCTACATATTTTTTTTTGTAATATTTTGAAACTCTATTATCCTTTTTTTAACTTATTATGTAATGTGTTATATCTTCCCCAAAAAAGATGTATATCTTTCTTTTTTTTGGGGCAAAACTTTAGTCCCCTACCGGTAGTGTACCAAGCTCCATTACTACGCCGAATCCTACGCACCATATTGCTAAACTCGTAAATGATGCGCATTTCGTATCCGGCGGGTTCATGGCACTGCGTCCTGCGTAACAACATATACGTATGAGGTTGCGCCAGCTGCTACTTTGGTATACGACGAGTACGCAGTACCAAGCAGCGTGTTATGTCATGTACGTATGGGGTCGCGCCCGCTGCGTGTTGCGTATGCGACGAGTGCACGCTGCCTGGCCCTGTGTTACGTTATAGACGTATGGTGTCGCAACAGTTATTGACATACAATTAGACTGTTGTTCTCATGAACAATTTTTAATTAATTTTTTGTCTTATATTGTATTTTCCTAATACTTATGTTTTACTTATTGTTTAGTAATTGTATGTCAATAACTTTTTAAATACTTATGAAGTGTAATAAATTCATGTTTCAATTTGATACATTAGTTTTGTCATAAATTTCTGACCAAAAGTTTTTTAGGCTGTCACTTGTCCATACAGTTATAACCCTTTAGTAAGTGATGAAATTGCATAGTGTCACTTATTTGAGGTCTCTTACATATGTGTAGGTGGTGGTTTTGCCATTAAAAGATTGCAATGGGTATTCCCTAAGATCATTTCCTTGACAGGATTAGACTATTTGGGAAATTTTCTAGTTTTCTCACATATCTTATACTACACACAGCATGCAACGATCATCTTGATGGCAAAACGTTACATCAAAAAACAAATGTGTGTTACACGATGCCCCTGGTGTGTGTGTGTGTGTGTGTGTGCACATTATTGTGCTGCCTTTCGGCCTGGGTATTGGTGGCTCAAAGGGATATCATCAGCCAATGGCAGAGTGCACATCCTAGATCACATGTGACAAACAGTAAAGAGTAATGTGTAGATTTGTGTTGCAGTAAGCTCTGTTGTCAGGCTTTACCAGTATAGTAGTGTGTAATATGTGAGACTTTAATATTCACGTTTGATATGCATTGCTTGACTGTATTGAGCGTTATCACTATGAATGACGTAGCCTCACTGCTGATCCTCCCTCCATCCGAGCACATTCACATGTGTGCGCTTTGCGATAGCAACACTTTCAATAATACCGCGCACCATTGACATGCGTGTCTGCGCATATCCACAACATTGACAACGACATGTGATGTTGTCCATTCAATGTTTTCGAACAGCATCTCATTAGCGATAGTTTCCGCCCTCCTGATACATGTTACATTAATGTAAATTGTGCATTCTGCGACATCAAAACTGCAACAGAAACACACATAAGTACACTTCCTGGCCAGGTAGGAACTGTACAACGCCCAAGTCCCCAAAATAATAATTTACAACCCTACGCTGGCCTAGCGTACGCAAGCCCAGCCCACTTTGTGTATGTATAAATAAGATAACGACGCCGCCACATGTCCCAGTTCTTCCACACTGCCTCAGGTGATATGGCCACATCAACCTCGCATATCACAATTTGCAATAAAGAAAAGGGATCCATGAGGTGTACACCATCCTGACAATCAACACTGGCTCTAAATTGTGAACCCTACTGCCCGTTGTGTTTGGAAAGGAATCCATGAGGTGTACACCATCCTCCAATCAACACTAGCTCTAAATTAAGAGCACTACTGCCCGTCGTGTTTGGACACACAACAATGACAGCAGGTGAGCAGTGGGGCCTGGGTGCACAGGGGCTGCAATTGAGCACGGTTCTGCAGGAGGGGTGGGGTGCATCAGCCTGGGTGCGCAGGTGTGAACAAGCAATGTTGCCGTACGTTATGATGTGATCTCTGACTTCGTTCAGTCACATCTGTCTCATTTTAAGGACCTGCTGGACCATACTGTAGGCCTGAGACAGCGTACAGCGCTGCCCTACAGACACGTGATGAGCACGGTGCGGCGGTAGGGGTGGGGTGCATCAGCCTGGGTGCACAGGTGCGAACAAGCGATGTTGCCGTGCGTAGTGATGTGATCTCTGACCTCATTCAGTCACATCTCTGTCTCATTTTAAGGACCTGCTAGACTGTACTGTAGGCCTGAGCCAGCGTGCAGCGCTGCCCTACAGACACGTGTTGAGCGCGGTGCGGCAGGAGGGGGTGGGGTGCATCAGCCTGGGTGCACAGGTGCAAACAAGCGATGTTGCCGTCCGTAGTGATGTGATGCATGACCTCATTCAGTCACATCTCTGTCTCATTTTAAGGACCTCCTAGACCGTACTGCAGGCCTGAGCCAGAGGGCAGCGCTGCCCTACAGACACGTGTTGAGCGTGGTGCAGAGCATCAGCCTGGGTGCGCAGGTGCGAATAAGAGATGTTGCCATGCGTAATGATGTGATCTCTGACCTCATTCAGTCACATCTCTGCCTCATTTTAAGGACCTGCTAGACCGTACTGTAGGCCTGAGCCAGCGGGCAGCACTGCCCTACAGAGACGTGGCTTTGGCTTTTGGAACACTGTAGTAAGCTAATTACTAAGTGTACATGCACACAGGCTTGCACCACTGCATTACGCGCGCACATTATGCTGCCAGCATGCGCTCTGTTCCTTTGTTTATAAACGTTGGCATAACATTTTATTATTTAACCTTGTCTATTCTCGTGCACTCCAACTCCTCTTTGAACCACAATTACCACTAACAGTTGGTAGATCGTACTTCAAGAAGGAAGGCACCACGGAGTTGGAGCTTGCACCGGCACGCCGTTGGACACACTGGTGATGGCAGGTGAGCAGTGAAGATTCGGTGCGCAAGAGCTGCAATTGAGCACAGTGCGAGGGAAGGGGCAGGGGTGCAGCAGCCTAGGTGCACAGGTGCAGGCAAGCGATGTTGCTGTAGATAATAATTAGGTGCAACAAGCCTGACGGAAAACATGGCGGCCGCTAGCTAGAGCGGCGCGCTCGTCCCGACAGAGTCTCCAGCTCTGATGCTCCCAACTTGAGTAAAAAACATACTCGGTCACATGCGACATACTTGTGGTGGATTTGGCCGTCCGTAGGAGTCGGAGCAGTGTAGAGATCTGTGCTTGCTGATCGGCGGCTCGGCGGCTCGGCGGCCCCGTGATACACCTGGACGCCACGGCCGGAGCAGCCGATGTGCTGGGGGTGGATTTCCTCTCCTGCGCCCTACCGCTGGAGAGAGGCAGCCGTGGAGCTGCGAAGAAGCCGGAGGACGGCCACACACAGCTTCTTCACAAGGAGAACAACCTCGGCAGTCTCAACAATACGGGGCGGTAAGGGGGGTCACCAGGGGGAAAGTCTTCCGCTAAATGTGCAGCTGAAGGAAAAAGAGCATGTTATACCAGACTCTAATAACATTGGTAATGCTACAAGCTTAAATGACGACCTCCTTAGACACAAATGCACAGTTATAGATACTGACAGAAGTCTTTTTGCATTAAAAAATCAGGACCTTAGCCCTGTGCAGATTGTCGAAAAAGATCTTCACTCGGTCCCTACCCCAAATTTGACTAGTATTAAGAGAAAATTGCAAGTCCTCTCTTGTGTAGCTCTAACCCAGGAAAACAGCAAAGCACAGCCCCAAAAAAAGAACTTAGGAGCGAAGAAGGGATCCACCGGCGAAAACCTGGGGAAGCGAAAGGGAAAGGGAAAGGGAGTAAGAAGGATAAAGACCAAGGAGGCTCAGGGAAAATTGGTGACATAGACCTGGTGCAAGAACTTGAAAGAAGCCCTGAAAGGGAACCCGTCACAGAGTCAGAGGCTGAAACTGAGTCAGACTTACCACAATCTCTGTGCCCTAAAGCGCCGAGGAGGGTAAAGAGACATCAGCCATTATACACTAGCCCAAAGGAGCTACCTCATAAGGTAACTCAGAGCAAGGGTAACTCCAAAAAGACCAAAGCTTCCCGAATTACACCCTCACTGAAGTCCTACTTTAAGGTCCTGCCTCAGGTCCTTAACATTAATCAAGAATCTCAAGGACTGTATATCACTCAAAACACACCCTCCCCAATCGAAGTTTCTGCCTCGACATCTACACTCAGTAGCCTCAAGGTTTCAGTAGTGGAGGTAGCGGAGGCAGCAGAACAGGAAAATAGCGTAAAGATGGGTGATGCAGTAAAGCAGAGTACAATTACGATGCCCCCAGTAGACTACCTAGCCGCTAACCTAGTAGAGACAGAAAGCGTAAGCATAATAAAAGACTCAGATCTATGCTCAGGGGGTAATAAAGAGGACAGCGAAGACACCCTCCAACATATACTTCTCAATATGAGGAATGAGATCAAAAGTGGGTTTGAGGAGTCAAAAAAAAGCTTCACTGAATCAAGACAAAACCAGTCTGAGATCCGGACCATGTGTGAAAATTTGGAGACCAAAGTGGATGGGCTCTTTCTAAGAACTGGGAGCCTAGAGAACACAGTTGGTGAACTTAAAGCAAAGCTAGAACACGCAGAAACAAAGATCCTGACTCTACGAAGAGAGGGAGAGGCAGTTAAAGAAAGGGTTGAATCCCTAGAAAACTACTCAAGAAGGAACAATCTGAGGATTTTAAAAATTCCGGAGGGAAAAGAGGGAAGTGAAATCAAGAATTTGTGGCGACCATACTTAAGGACGCCCTTAACTTGGAGGAGTCTGTGTCAGAACTGGAGTCTGACATACAGAGGGTACACTGTGACCCCTTCCGTCTCAACCCTGGTAGAACCAAACCCAGAAAGATCCTTGTAAACTTTCTAACGTATACATTGAAGGAAAAGATACTGAACTTAGCACTTAAAGTCAAGCCACTGAAAACTTCAGACTTCTCCTTCGAAGTCAGATCAGACCTATCCAAAACCACATTGGATAGGCAATGGGAATTAGGTCAGCGGATGGAGAAATTTAGAGCTCTGGGAGCTACTGTACAGATGCGATTCCCCGCTTTCTTGAAGATCATGTTTAACAACAAAATGCACAACATCAAGACTCCTCTCGAGGCGGATGAGCTACGAGTCTCTATCAGTGAATTTGTAAAAACCCCTTGACACCTGGTAGTAGCTAGCACATAAAAAAAAATATATAAATAAATGGAATATATAAAAAGAGACGAGTTAACGAATGGTAGAGCCCATGGAAAAAATAACTATCTAAAAATGAATATACAAAATAGGGTAAAAATAGGGTAAAAAAATAAAAAATAAAAAAATAAACAAATAAAAATAAAGGGGGAAGTAAGTGAGTGCTCCTATAAAGAGAAAGGGAGAAGTATAAAAGTAATAAAAAAAAAAAATCACCACTATCTGATCTCTTCCCCCCTTCTCCCTTTAATCATTCTTGGTATGAAGAGCTGATCACGATTCACTCTCTCTAGGATTTACTTTTCATCACACGCCATTTTAGCAATCTAAGGGAAAAAAAAAAAATTAAATAAAATTAAATAAACACACCACCTACACAATATTGAGTATATCGACCGACAAATGAGACAATGGGGGCCCCAGACGGGAGCACGTCGGAGACGATAACCTGGCAAGACATCCGGCCAGAGTAATTTGGGTGGGGTTTCCAGGGGTGAGGGGTGGGGGGGTTAAAGCACAAAAAAGTCCTCATATGCTAAATCTTAAATTCCTAAAAAACACTGATCCAACGGTGCGATACAATAAATGCTTGGTTGAAATAGAAAACAATAGACAGACAACTAGCAGGACGGCAGCAGAGCATTTGGATGGCAAAATTAAATGAGAGACATCAGATTTTTATCCTGGAACGTTAACGGCCTGCGCGTACGAGGGAGAAGACATACCTCAGAGACTCACCTGCACAGATCATGGCGATCCAGGAGACGCATCTAAATAAACAGGAGATTACGGATGTACTAAAAAAATTTAAATGGGTCAATAAATTCATAAGCACAGACCACAACGCCAATATTCGTAGAACAGCCATCATTTTTAAAAAGGGAGCAAGGGCTCAGATTGCGGACTGGAAAACGGATGCGAGTGGTAGATGGATGATAGCTAATGTCCAGCTGGACTCAAGGCGATTTACTCTTGTAAGCTACTACGGTCCTAATCAGGATGACCCTTCTTATTTAAATATACTACAGAACCATCTGATCACCATCACGGACCCAATAATATGGATGGGAGATTTTAATCTAGTGCTAGATCCAAAATTAGATAAATCTCCTAGTTCCAGGGCAGTAGTGCAAAACAACATGAGGGACACGCTCCGGAGCTGGCATGTCTAACCTGGGACTAGATGATCTTTGGAGGCAAAGAGCCGGGAAAGCCATGGGTGTCTCCTTTCACAATCATAAATATAAACATAAATCGCGAATCGATTACGCCCTGTTCAGCCTCTCTCTAAAAAGACTCTATAAAAATTTTAATATATCTACCTCAGCATATGTCAGACCACTCAGCCATCCTCTTCTCGGTAATGTTAGATCAGGAACCCATTCATGCATCGTGGTCCTTTGATCGAACCATCTTACTAGAGGAAGAGGAAAGAGAACACCTCATATCTGAAACCGCCTCCTTTTTAGAGTGGAATATAGGCTCTGCCTCCCTGGTAAGTGTATGGGAGACTTGGAAAGCTTACATAAGGGGCTGTATTACTAACAGGGCCTCTTATAGGAAAAAAATTACAGAGAGGAGATACTAACAATAGAGCAAGATTTGACTCGATTGGAGTCGGTAGATCAAGCTCCCTCAGCCAATCTAGAGGAGAAAAAAGAACTAAAAGGCAAATTAGAAACGCTTTTGCAGGAGAGACTGAATAAACAATGGCAGGCCAGTAAACTCTCTCACTTTGAATATGGCGCTTCGGCAGGGAAGTTACTAGCCTGGAAAATAAAAGCTGACCAGACTAGAAACTATATAAAAGAAGTGAGAGTAACTGGAGAAACGGATAATAGGAAGACTGATTTCGACATCGGTGAAGCCTTCAGTGCTTTTTTTCGAAACATATACACAGGTGAGATCAATACTAATACAGAGGAAAGATCTGAATGGCTAGATAAGGTAATTCTTCCAAAGTTAAACGGGCCCCAAAGTGAGAATCTTGATAAAGAAATAACTGAGATAGAAGTTGAAAATGCTATTAAACAACTAAAACAGGAGAAGGCTGCAGGACCGGACGGTCTTCCGGGAGAATTATACCGGGTACTTAACTCTACCCTCACCCCGGTTCTAACGAACCTATTTAACAATATATTAATAAGAGGTGAGATACCACCTAGTTCCTGGGGAGAAGCAAATATAGCTCTAATATTAAAAGCAGGTAAAGACCCAGTAGATTGTGGATCATATCGTCCAATCTCGCTTCTCAACAACGACTATAAGATCTTTTCATCAATTTTGGCTGTGCGTTTGGGAAGCGAGATTGGATCAATTATCCACCAAGACCAAAGGGGATTTCTTAGAGGACACAACTGGCTGATTTAACATACGACTTAGTCGGAGCCATCGACATCGCCTCAACCTTTTCTTTACCCCTCGCAATCATGACACTTGACGCAACAAAAGCTTTTGATAGGGTTAATTGGTCCTATCTAAATGCTACCATGGAAAAATTTCAACTTGGCCCTAAATTCTACAGAGCGATAGGCCTACTATAAACAACCCCAGAGCCTGTCTGCTAATCAACGGTACACATACAAATCCCTTCGAAATCAGTAGAGGGACAAGGCAGGGGTGTCCCCTCTCTCCCCTCCTTTTTAATTTATATGTGGAGCCATTTGCTCAGTCCATAAGAGAAGATACCAATATCCCGCATTTCTCTTTTTCTGGATGGGAGAAGAAAGTCGGACTATATGCCGACGACATTCTCATCTACACAACGGACCCGGCCCTGGCATTTCCAACGGTCATTAAAAGGGCGGAGGAATTTGGAAAACACTCAGGCTACGAAATAAATGCCGGAAAAACAGAAATAATGGCTTGGAATATTACAAATCTTCAGCTTCCGGTAAAACCCTCAATGAGATACCTGGAGATAAAAATCACCAAAGACCTAAATCTCTTGGCCCAAAATAACCTAGATCGGATCTCTCGTGAATCTAAAACCTTGATGAAATCCCGGTCCTTTCTCCCGCTTACCATCTATGGGAGAACCAGTCTAGTCAAAATGACCATCCTCCCCAAATATACATTTATTTTTAACACCATCCCATTAATTTTTGAAACCAAGCAACTCTCAAAATGTCAACAAAATATCAATTCATTTATCTAGGGCTATAAGTCAAGCAGACTGGCATGGAAGAAACTGAGAAGGAGAAGAGAAAAGGGAGGACTCGCCTTGCCAGATCTGGAATACTACGCTTGGGCGTTCCATCTGACCCACTCCAGGATGCTACTTAAGATCCCGTTAGACAATGCAAATGGCAATATGTTTAAAGCAATGCTATTGTGCTCGTACCTTCCACTGAATGGCTTCTTATTTAAGTTCGGACACCAGAATTTTTTTTAAAAAGTTAGGCTGAAGACACTACATGGTCCTATAAAAAAATGGACACAAATTAAATCTAAGGCTGGGATAGCGTATTTTTCTAACTACGCACCGATTTGGGATTTACCTGGGTTCTCCCCACAATATACTGAGACGGCCAAAACGGTCCTACTGGAAGCAGGAATATTACGATGGGGGGAGTTAGTGGTAGGAGGATCCTTTATGAAATAGGAAACATTCAAGGTCAGGGTAACATCACCACTCTCCTGGCTTGTATACATACAACTGGCCAGCTGGCTGCGAACTCAAACTAAGAAAAAAATTAAAATGGGAGGATACAGCTCTCTAGAAAACAACCTAGTTGAGAAACCCGCTGGAGGCAAGGAAGTTGCGCTGTACTATTGGAACATCATAGAGGATGGGGAGGGCGAGCTCAACCTTCCGATAAAATTGTGGGGAGGAGAGGGAGAACCCCAGGCAGAAGACAAATGGGTGGAATCGTTCACCCTTCTCTACAAAATCATAAAACCAGCATGGCTGAGGCGCAATCAACTCTTCACACTACATCGGGCGTATTACTCCCCCAAAAAACTCTCGAAATTCCAATCCGGGAAATGTTGCAGTAAATGCTTTTTCCCAGCAGCCTCAGACTTACATATGTTTTGGGAATGTCCGAACATCGCCACTTATTGGCAAGAAATCAAGGTATCACTTGAATCAATTCTCAGAATCTCTATCCCATTTTCATGGTCTTTAATTATTTTTGGGCTAAATTAGAACATCAAGGGATTAGAAAGAGAATTTCTATACTATGCTATTTTACTAGCAAGAAGAGAAGTCTGCAAAAACTGGGTCAATATTAACTCCCCGACTCATGCAGAGTGGTTGTCTTCATTATATGCAACATCGAAGGTAGACTTAGCTAGAATATGTAGTCCTCGTACTGTGAGATTCTGGAATCTTTTGATTGAGTGGAGACGGAACAGCTAACGTACCCGGGTTTTTTTTTCTTTCTTTTCCCGGGTCTGATGATTAGGCCTAAGTCTCCATGTCAAATGGGAGGCACCCCACACCATATTGTTATTGGACTATCAGCCAATAAAAGGCCCGAATGGAGATAGTTCGTGCAGGGTTCTTCATTGCCTGAGACATCTTGTCTGCCTTCCTGGATATTATGAGATCACTTTCTGGTCTCTTGATGATACAGAGGCGACCGGGTCTTGTGGTTGGAGCGCCCCTGGATCGATTATGTGGCTAATGAGGACACAAAAAAAAATAATAATAATTAGGACTCCCGGTTTTACGGTATTTATTTTTTTAACATTTCCATCTGTATTTATCTATATTTATTTTTTAGCAATCTTATTGGTATCTATCCATATTTATGTCATGTTTTCCGAATAAATAGAGTCATAAAAAGGTACATTTCCACATTTATTTTATTGATAACCATTTCAATTTAACTGATAAACATGCACTCCTACTTTGATGCCTGTTGCATTTTAGCAAATTAAGCAGCCATATACAACAAAACACTGCACCCACAAGTAAATATTAACATTTAATACAGATGTATGTTAATATATACCGATATTTAAGGAAATCTCATCCTGCTTTTTACCTCTCCATGCTGTATCTACTCAGCGGAAGGCCTGGAATTCATGAAGAATAGTGTAGAGAGTCACTCACAAGAATTACAATTTTCTGTATTTTTCCGCTTTTAAAAATTAATACAGACAGGAAACCAATTGTTTTCTGTCTGTATTTATCTGTAAAAACGGAAAACCAGGAGCATTAATAATAATTAGGGCTCTCGGTTTTATGGTATTTATTTTTTTAACAGTTCCGTCTGTATATATCCATATTTTTTTTTTGGTCATTTTATCTGTATTTATCCACATTTATTTTGTAGCAAGGAAAAAAATGACACTGTTGCTAGTATATTTCCTCATTTATTTAAATTGACATGCACACATGCACTAGTTTGTTTTGCTGGTTTTTGCTCAATTGGAGCCTATGCTAAGCGCACGTTACATATTGGGAGCAACCCTGCCTTCCTTTGAGAGTGCAGGACAGTTCCTTCCTACCCCGATGAGGCATGTAGGTCGTGCCACCCCTATGCTCCTACTGAGGGAAAGAAAGCATGTTTTCCTGCCTGGTGGCTGATCTGTGAGGGGAGTCCCTCCCCATCACTACCCAGAGAAGTGAAACCTCTTTAGCGCCTAGGGCCTATGGAGACAAGAGCAAGTGGTAGTATGATGCCAAACAAGATCCGGAGATCATATCACCATTACCACAAAGAAGCATGCAAAAAACAAGTTTCCGGGTAATTTAGGATGTGTTACTGAACTCATTGGTTTTAGGATGCCCGTATAGGATATGTTATTTTTGGAGTTCTTTCCCTGAACTCTGTTGCCATAGTTTTTATGTTAAATATTATGTACGGTCCACGATTGGGGCGGTAATGGCGCCATCTCTTTTCTCCAGGCCGAGGTGTCTCCTTGCACTGTTGCACTCCGTGAGAGAGTGCTTTGTGACGTGGAGGCCAGGGCACTGCTTCGGTCCTCAGTGGGGTAATGTTAGCATGCAGCCAGAGTGCAAGTCAGTCAGGGCTGTGTGCACATCTCCGAGCTGCAACCACACTGCTCACACACCACCACCCCCATTACCCCACAGCGTAAGAACCAATCTCTCCACACTCCTATCCTTCTGCCTGAAAACAACATCCCAACTACATTTAAAAAATAAAAAAAAACTACTGTTAATTTTAAATATATTTTTGCACCCAATGTGGGCCTAGCTCTTGGCACACAAAGTTAGCCCTCTGTTCTGAACGCTGCATTTCAAGTGCGTCTCTCCACCCTACTACTGTAGGAAGATCACATTACTCACTGTCAATAGTGACAACATGTTCTCAATTCGGCTGTTGGGTTTATAAGGCACTGTAAAATAGGTAATGGGGCCATCACTCCACCTTCAACAAGCCACTATATTTTAAAATAGTGTCCTAAATGTGCTCCTTTCTGATCTGGTCAGTGCCAGCTAATAGTTGCTGGAGGCATGTCTTCCCCGTGCCCTGCCACTTCAACCACCTTCTCCCTCCCATACAAAATACAGAACAAAAGGTTGCTGGGCCTGCAGCCGATGTCCTGGGGTGTTTTCACACCTCTTAATGGGTATCGCAGCTTGCACTGCTCGAACAATTTAAACCTTGCATAACAACTGCTGCGAGGGGGGCTGGAGGGCCTCCGCAGACACTGCTCTCAGCTGCACTTATTCAGCAGTTTCTGATTTCCTTTGACTGCCCCTGTGCACCTCTAACTCGGATTTCATTGTGGAGCACAGAGGCAGCAGGATTATTTTGTAAGTATTTTCCCGTTTCTATATATAAATACAGACGAAAACCAAAAAGGTTTCCGTCTGTGTTTATATGTAAAAATCTGTTTAAACGGAAAACCGGGAGCCCTAATAATAATGTAATCTCTGGCCTCATTCATATCTGTTTAATTTTGAGGACTTGATGGACCGCACTCTTTCTTGCGGACCCCAGCGTCCTAGACACACGGGTGAGGGGAGGTAAACAGTGATTGCTGGGTACACTAGGCCGACGCTCTATTGTCTCCTCCCTCTGTTCTTTTGACTCTCCCTCCGCTTCTCCCTTCCACCCACTCCCTCTCTGTCCGATTCTCACTATCTCTCTTTCATTCTAACTACCTTTCTTTTTCTCTTGGACATGGCACATATACTTAGTTTCTTTTTTGTCTTGCAGGTTTTGTACGCTGCTTTCGGAGTAGTCCCACCCACCTATTTCATGTTATACTGTTGTTTGTTCGAATAAAGTTGCGTTTCCATTTATTTGTGTTGTTTTAATAAAGGTTATTTTTTTATCAATAAATGACTTTATAGGTCTTTTTCTGGCAACACTTGTCTGTAGTTTATTGTGAAAATCTGCTGTTTATAGATTATGAGGAAAAACATTTGTAATTTTGCGGTGCACCTACCAAATATAAACCAACAGACTATTACACAAATGAGACCTGCGTACTTCAACAACTGCAAGAGTTCTATGAGTGTATCACTTTATAACACCATGAGTACTGCCCGTGTGATTACAGAACCAATAAGGCACTGCCTAGGGCCACTAAGGCTTAAGCCACCGGGAATGCCCACCCTGCATATTTAAGTAAAGCTCCAGAGGGTGGCGATACCCATACTTGAGTTGGCCTCGAAGCCCCCGAACAATTAGTAAACAATACCCGGGGATGTGGCAATCCCCTAGGCTGCAAAACGTCTCTGTGCCCCCCTGCGCCTAATTTACATGTGAAATTAAGGTCCCCAGTGCTGCAGAGACCCCGCAATATAATAATAGGATTGGCCCCGGAACATTACCCACCATCGGGCTCATATAAATGAATGGGAGAGACCCAGCGTAATTTTTTTCTCTCAATTTTTACCATCCGGATCCGCTTTATTAAAGCGATACCAGGTTTTCCTCCTCTCTCTTCAACGAGGCAAACAAGGATTTGCTATCACAGGGTGGAAGCCATGCTCCCGCCCTGTAAAAGCAAACATAAATGTCCCACAGATGCACACCCCAGGACATTCTATGAGCTGCGCATGGGAGGTGGCACTCCACAGGGACATGATGCATTGGTTACTGCATACCTACAGAATTAGTATAAACGCATACTAACACTACTTGCACACGTGTAGTACAGCGACCAGAGTGTACTGAGGAATTCCAAAATCAAAAAATATAAATCCTACCAGAGGTCAGATGACATAGTTCAACGAGCCAACCACCCTGGGATGAGTAAAAACAGCTTCACGAAAAAAACGGGTCTTCAGCACAACGTAAGCAAGCTCGAAATATTGCTGAGTGCTGCCTTCTTTTTACCTTCTCCTGCTCGACGCCAAATTTATGTAGAGAAGAGGCAGACAGCAGTGGATCCGATAAGTAGATTTATTGTAGGAAAACAAGACAGCTTAAACAGCTACCAACAGGAGCAGACAGCAAGGCAACAGTATTCTCAAGCACTGTGTACAAACTCCCCAAGGTTCCCCTCATGACAACCCTACATTCTGACATTACATACATTCTACTAGCATTACATACTAACATTTTACTATGACTTACGTTAGAATACTACACAGAGCACATGACTTTACAGCAATGAGCTCATGGTTTCATCCACGAGTTTGGAGACTGGTAGGGGGGGTAGTTCTCTTCCCACTGCCGGTTTTGTATAAACGCAAACTAACACTACTTCCACAGTTATGCTACAGCCCTCCGAGCACATCACTTTACAGCAATGAGCTCACGGTTTAATTCCCAAGTCTACAGACCAGTAGGGGTGAGTAGTTCCCTTCCCACTCCCTGTATAGTATAAACGCATACTAACACTACTTACACAGTTATACTAGAGCACCCAGTATGCTACAGCGCCAAGAGCCCACCACTTTACAGCAATCAGCTCGGTTTGGTCCCTGAGTCTTCACACCGATAGGCGTGAGTACTTCACTTCCCACTTCCGGTATAGTATAAATGCACAGTAGGGGTCAGTAGTTCACTCCCCACTCCCTGTATAGTATAAACGCCTACTAACACTACTTACACACGCATTACAAACACCAGAGCACATCACTTTACAGCAAGGAGCTCACAGTTTAGGCTCTCAGTTTCATAACCGAGTGTAGCAGCATCTCATCTAGGCACCATGTCACTCTGAGCAACAACGCACTTTCTGACCATTAGGAGTGACTACTTCATACCCGAGTGTAGCAGCATCTCATCTCAACACCATGTCACTCTGAGCAACTTCGCTTCGCACTTCCCAACAGAGGTTACACTGCTCCTATCCTCCGCTTTCTTACTCTTTTCACCCTTTTTTCCCCTTACTCGTTTCAAACACCAGAGCACATCACTTTACAGCAATGAGCTCACGGTTTAGGCTCTCGGTTTCATACCCGAGTGTAGCAGCATCTCATCTCAGAACCATGTCACTCTGAGCAACACAGCACTTTCAGACCAGTATAAGTGACTACTTTGCTTCGCACTCCCCCACAGAGGTTACACTACTCCTATCCTCCTCTTTCCTACTCCTTTTGCCCTTTTTTCCCCTTACTCATTTCAACGAAATCACAAAATGGCAGGCAACACTTCCTAGTTGCAACTGCTCGCAGCGCTCGAAACCAATTAGCAGCAAGCTTGTGCTCGTAACGCCCCAGCCAATCAGATGACAGAATTCCCAAATATCGATATCTGTAGATTTCGATATTTCTCTAAAACTACTGAATGGATTTATACCAAATAAACAAAAGCGTGCTTTCTAGACCAAGACCCTTCCCCCTGCCAAATTTGGGGTAATTCCGTACACCCATTCGACCTGTAGCCTTGTCTAAAGTTTCCTATGGAAATGAACACGGAGAAAACACGTTTTGGGACTCCCCTTTTTTCTCAGCCCCCCCCTTGACGAATCACCTCCAAACTTTCAATATAAGAGCTGATATGATCAGGGAATTAGTTTGGATAATTTCATGAAGATTTATCAAACAACGGCAAAGTTATAAGCAAAACAAAAAATGCTCTTCCTATAGAAATTTGGTCCTAACTATAACTACCTACCGACCGCCAGTAGGTAATATATATATATATATATATATATATATATATATATATATATATATATTATATTACCTATATAGTAGTAGGTAGTTATAATTAGAACCTAGTTTCCATAGGAAATCCACAACATTCTATTTGGACTAACTTTGGCACAGGTGGACGAATCTTCGTGAATTTCTCGAAGAAAATGGCCTGCTTGGTTCTGCTCCTTTCCTGAAAGTTTGGGGGTGATTCGTCAAGTGGGGGCCGAGAAAAAAGGGGGGTCCCAAAACATGTTTTCCCCATGCAATTTTCCATAGGGACCTTTAGCCAGGGCTACAGCCCGAATGGCTGAACGGAATTACACAAAATTTGGCAGAGAGGTAAAGTTCTGTTCGCAGATTGTGCTTTTTGTTAAATGGTGTAAATCCGTTCAGTAGTTTCTGAGAAAATTGAAAGTAAAATCATAGCGATATCTAGAGACGGAGTTCAGCACGCGTACGGAAATTCGTTCAATTATGAGTGCGAGCTGCATGCTGATTGGCTGCGAGCTGTCTGTCAACACTCGAAACCAGGAAGTGTTGGCGGCCATTTTGTGCCTCGCTAGAACCGAGTCACAAGAAAACAGTAAAGCAAAGTTGAGAAATAAGGGAAGGGGGTAGGCTACAAACATTCTGACCCTCTAGGCTTGCTCAGGGGGTTGTACATGGATGTTTAGGCTCTATTTTTTATTTTTATTTTTTAAAGGAAAATCGTGGCGTACGCGTATGGAAACACATTCAGTTACGAGCAAGAGCTGCATGCTGATTGGTTGTCAATACTCCAAAACAGGAAATGTTGGCAGCCATCTTGTTTGTCGCGAGAGCCGAGTCACAAGAAAACAGTAAAACAAAGTTGAGAAATAAGGAAAGGGGGCAGGGTAGAAACATACTGACCCTATAGTCTTGGTCAGGGGGATGGTACATGGATCTTTAGGCTCAATTTTTATTTTAAGTAAAATAAAAAATGTCGGGGTACTCGTGCAGTACTTGTGCGCTGTGGAAAAGGTGAAAAAAAAAAGAAGTCCGATTTGTTTATTAGGTCCCAGGGGGGGAGGCGGGGGGGCGGAAATTACGGGGGCAATTTTTAGAGCTATATTTCTATGACAGTATGTAAAACTTTCCGTTTTCTTTTCCTGATCAGTTGTACTCTCTACGCATGCGCAGCCTTGTTTGCAAGTACACTTTTTTTTATTTTTCTTCAAGTTCGCCAAGCAAACCTCTCCTGATTTTAGGTATTAAATTTGCCGCTTTCTTTTCCCGGGTCATGTGTGTCATCCGGTGCTATACTTTTGTAATATATTAATAAACATATTGTATGTATATTTATTTGAAATGTAGTGTCGAGGTGCCAAACGTTGATTACATAGTCTGTCCAACCGCCATTTTAGTAGTTTTTCTCCATTATTTTTATTATACCTGTTACTTTCATTTTACCCTGTGCATATTTTCTCTGTGATAGATGAGATTTCGTGCCACAGATACCACGGTGTTTGTCCTTGGTCTCCGATCTTATCAGACTTGGTCACACGTATAGCTAGAAAGTAATTTGAAGGACGTAAGGCACAGGCATTACAACACGTGTTGGTCAACAAAAAAACATTATTAAGATTATGCATTTATCATGTGTGATAAATGCATACTAGTAAAAGCATGTGTGGAAAAGCGATATGCGTGGTAATGGTTTTGTGGTGACGATCAGGCGTGCTTATGACTCGGGCTTCTGGGCGTGGTGGAGTCTAGGGTTACAGGCGGAGGGGCACGTAGCTGCACTCATACAATATAGAACTCATATAGGATTTTTAAAACTTAAAAAAAAATCCATAATTATCCTACATTCAGTCTTCTGTTAGTATGTTCATTAAATACATGAATATATGTTTTCAAACAATTAAAAACATTTGCGTATTGTTTGTACGGGGTGCCGTACATGATGTCACACGGAAGCTTTGATGCGACGTGTAACGTCAAAGGTTATTAGTAGCGTATGCTGAGAATGATTAGCAGTACAATCTAGTATTAGGAGGGAGGATGTTAATTGGATCAAGATTCATTTTTTAGATAGGGCGAGAGTGGCTTGTGAGGAGCAGGAACTTGTGAAACCAACAGTTAGACTGCACTTTATGTTAACAATTTCCCCCTCACTTGAGCCATACCTCAGTATTGTAACCAAATCCTTTCATAGATTTTTATTATCCAAATTTAGATTCAATTTGATCCATTTTACCTTGGGTAGCTATCAATCATGGGCCAAACCAGAATTTGGCCCACCTTGTAGATGCGATAACTTTTCTCAACAAGAAACAATGCATTTTATTATGTTCTGCGGGTTTTACACGGATATAAGGAAAAAATATTTGTTACCATTTCTGAGAGAGGCCGGCGTTCATCAAGACAGGCCCGCACTAAATCTATCTCCAGTTGTTGAGCAACACCCGCATCGTAGAATTAAGACGAAAACTGTGTCATCAAATGCTTTATCTTAATCAATTGCATTTTTTCGCTACCTTATCCCTGATCAATTGCATGGCATTCATTTACAAGGGTTTTACACTATTTTTGTAAATATATGAATTGTTTGTTTTTATGCATGTATGTAATTTTTATGCCTTTTATGATTTTAACAAATCGAATGAAGTGTATTTGACTGACTGACTGACTGATTAGCAGTACAAACTATGGTGCGATCACTCTCTCACTGTCAAATCAGAGCACAGGGCGCGCTTTGAGAATGGTTAGAAGTGCTGACTCATTGGAGATCCAATTCAGGTGTGTGGCTTATCCACAGTATCATAACGTTATTTTTTAACCTGGTTAAGTTTGAGGTGTGCATGAAATACTATGCTATAGGGAGATATGGATGTTTAGGGAGCGCTTATCTGCATGAAGCTTGGTTATTACCATTTACATATAGGTGTCTGAGGGAGGTAAAAGAAGTCTATATGAATGGCGAGGATTGCACAATAGTACCAGATCACTACTTAATTTGTAGACACATACAATTGCATGGCTCTTGTAATCAAGATGCGGCTAATTTGGACTGAGTTTTGAAAGGTAGTCCGACACCTGCTATCATAACAACGTTCACTTTACTGGAAACGGGAGTTATTTACTTTGAAATAATGCATGATTGTTGTGCAATGTTAGCAGGAATCTGTTACATGATTACAGTAACTGAGCGTGTGGTTTGATTAAAAAAAAGTTGTGTTAACTCCTCTGCATGGGAAGCTGGATGTTTCCATCTGGCTGTCGATTTCGACCTTGAAAGCCGAGTCAACCAAATGAGTCGTATAAGAGTGCTATTGTCTCAAAAAGAGGTCGCTCTTATATCTGGTACAGAAACATTTGTCCTTCATGGAGCAAACACCCGCACAGAAGTGCATGCTTTATTAAATACAGACGTGCTCTTGAATTTTGGGGAGTTAATACAGAGTATCTTTAATGTGTCTTTGACTACGGGGTTACCTTACTTTTTTTAAGTTAGAAACAGTGGCCTTGTGACTTCTGCAGAAAGTATATTTGGTGTCTTTTTGGGATTTTTTCATTCGATTTTCTTCCAGCATCTTTGGTGGTTTGCGCTTAATACTCGAATTAGTTGCCGGTGTGCTTTTATTAATTTGTTTACATAAATATGGATGCACATCCTGCAGCAGACGATAATATGTCCCGGCTGTTGCTGCTTCGCAACCGAATGATTAGTTACTATGGAGCGCTGCCTCTTGCAACGTTGAGTGCAGTTTATGGATTATCGTTTCGATTCTCCTTTTTGACATGCGTTCAACCTGTCTTCCATTGCCTGAGCTGTGATTTCGACTGGGCCTTGGATTTGTGTCTCTGCAGTACGGTGTCTACCAACGCGGATTATGACTAGCTGATGAGCCCCTTACTGGTTCATGACGTGCTCTGTTCTGGCGGCGGGATTATGGCCTTAGCAGCGACACATGGAATAATGGGACATTGGAATGTTTTTTCAGCGGTGCTTGAGTTCTTGGCACGCAGTTACATTGAAGATGACCCGAGTTTTCCTCCGATGGTGATAGAGGCTCCGGTCGTTGAGGAACATGTATGTTCATACCCACTATTGAATTGGATGACTGAAATGTTTTCAGATGAGAACAATGACTTCCTGTTGGAGGCTGTTGCTACATACTGTGCTTACACGCTGTTGGATTAAGACTCTTTGATTTTTCTACGTATTCTTTATTATTTAGCTACTGCTTTCTATCAAAGAGCGAATAACTTTTTTGGGAAATGTGAACTTGACTCTGCTTTTTAGGCTTGGACTCTGCGTTTCTAATTCCCCCACGTTTATATCACGTGCTTTGATCAAGAAAGGGTGCCGTGGGGCTGAGCGTTGCACTCACACCCTGTTAAGTTAGCATGGGTTTATTAGAAGCTTATACGCTATTTTTGCTTTCCTGCTCTGCTTTGCACACAACACGTACTTGTGATATTGTTTAGAGAAGGCTGAGTATTTTGCTTTATATGAGAATAATTTGGTATGCTAGATTTGTAAACTGCCTCGTTAGTTTTGTGTGTATAGTGAGAGCATGGAACATCAAGGTTATCTTGAATACTGTGTCTGTTATTCAGAATGATCCTCGCACATTCGAGCCATAATACATATGGAGCTGTGGCCACCTCTGATACGTGCGCATTTCATAATCCATTGTGGAGGCAAAGTTACACACAGTTGGAGAACATTCGTATCGTGACAGTTTGTGAAGCACTGAATGTGATCCACTACTGCTGAGTACCAGAGGTATGGGTCTGCCCATGTAATCCTATGAGACTTTCTGTAGTTATAAACTAATTTGCAAGGTAGGGAGGGTGAAATGTAGGTATATTTAATATTTGTTTCCCTGTAGCATTATAGGATGCTTTTTCCGTTTGTATTTCATAGAATAGTAACAATGCTGACAACCTTGTTTCTGATAATATGTTTGGTTGTATTTTCTAAGGTACTGTGCATGAGATTATGGCATTAGAAATAAACATTTCAAAGTTGCACGTGTCTTTATTTACATCTTGTTTTGGACTGGTGTAAGACTATATTGAAATAGTGTTTTTGTTATCCACTTTACTTCATGTAATCTAAGTCACATGTTCTGGGTTGACTAGTCATTGGTGTTTTTGCTCTAGGGCAAAGAACCAATGAGTCACTGATTGCTAGTTTGGTAGGGGGTTTGTGTAGTAAGGTGGGTTTTGGAACACCGTAAATCACTGAGGTCCTAAGTCTTTATGCACAGTTCTGTGTATGAGCAGAATTCCTGGAACAGTAGTTACAACAAAAAGGCTCGATAAAGGGCTTGCACTTTGAAGATGAATATAAAATAGAAGAATAGTTGATAATCACAGCTAAGGAATGCAGCAATTAGATGTGTGTATGTGTGGATGATGTGTAGATTAAGAGGAAGATGAAAAACGTGAAAAATAAGAAAGGTTGGAGAGAAGCAAACTACCCACTGCATTGTCAGTGAAGTGGATCTTTGGATTTCCAGGTCATTACACAGATAGGGTGTTGGATTCCACAGTGGGAGCAAGAGAAACTAGTACAACAACTAAGGAAGAAAGCTAGTGCATAAAGTACACACAGTTGGGCAGATTTACAAGGTCGGGGGGAAAATGATGCAAAAGTGGCGCAAGGGGCTTGTAAACCTGTCGCAGTCTGTGGTAGAAAAGACACAAGAAAGGACAGAAGTGTGCAAATTACCCACTGCTATTCACGGGTAGTAGTTACCAAGAAGGATGAATAAAGGGCCTGCACTTTGAATTTGAATTAAAGAAGAATAATTGATAAGCTTTGGCAAGAATGGTACCAAGTAGGTGTGTGTATTGGTGGTTGTTGTGTTCATTGAGTGGAAGATGACTAAGGTGAAAAATTAGAGAGGTTGCAGAGATGCAAACTTTCCATTTCTTTGTAAAGGAAGTTGGTGTTTAGTTTTCCAGTGCATATATATGTTCACTGAAAAAACCATAGGTTTCAGGCACGTTATAGTTAGGAATTAGCATTTAAAAAACTTTAGAAATTCACTGAAAAAACCATAGGTTTCAGCCACGTTATAGTTAGGAATTAGCATTTATAAAACCTTAGAAATTCACTGACAAAAGCATAGGTTTCACCCATGTTATAGTTAGCTGGACATTTCTCTCATACAAAACCATTGAAATTCCCCCGTTATAGTTAGTTCAGCTAACTATAACTCGCGCGCCCGCAATGCACTGCTGTTGACGTCACATATTACATAACTCATCACATGGTCAGTGACATCACTGATGAAAATCACTGATGACATCTCTGATGACATCACTGATGACATCTCAAATGACATCACTGATGACATCACTGATGAAATCATCCATGTGAAAGAGTGGCAGACCTCCTCTCCCCCTAATATAACCTATAATACACACATTCAACAATAGATACTAAAATTTTCAAAAAAAGTGAGATACCAATACCAGTTACAACAACCTATTCAGTAATTCCAACATCTACATACACATCCACTCATCCACTAACAGTACTATATAGTCACTTAAACATGTACTCACTCATCATATGTACTCATTCACCTATACATCCTGTTACACACCGATATTCATCCATACATTTACTCACACACATACTCACACATGCAAATAAACTATCAAACATCCATTTGTTTGCATATACAGCTATACACACACCAGTACACTTACTTTTACAGAAACGTACACATACTTACTCTCTTAAACAAACAGTTATAGAAACACATACTTATTTATACAGGAACTTTTTCAATCTGTCACTGTCATATATCCTTAGTTATATACATCAATACTCACATACACTAGTTTAAAACATATGTAGTTACTCATAAAGACACTATTGAGGCTGTCAATAACTCCATAGCACACCCATACACACATTCATCCACCCGTACAGTCCTGCACACATGCTGTCTTCAAAACACATACAAACAGTGAGTCAGTCATTCATGTATCTGTGCCCTAAGTAATACCCGCCACCAAACCATACAGACACTCATTCTGATACTCAAAAATCCAACTAATAACCCATATAGACACTCGTGTAGCTACTCACCAACCCATGCAGCCACTTATACACAGAGTGAGACACTGATACAGATATTTACATATTTAAACATTACTCGCTAATACATGTATTCACTAGGATATCCTTAATAAGTCAGTTATACATATGAAATTTACAAAAAAAAACATCCATTTAGAGACTTATTTACCTATTTATTCTTCTATCGACCTTTAGATATACATATATAAAAATATGTATTTTTCAGAAAGACACACATTCAGTGGATTCTGTCATCAGTGATGTCATCAGTGATGTCACTGACCATGTGATGAGTGATGTAATATGTGACGTCATCAGCAGTGCATTGCGGGCGCGCGAGTTATAGTTAGCTTAACTAACTATAACGGGGGAATTTCAATGGTTTTGTATGAGAGAAATGTCCAGCTAACTATAACATGTGTGAAACCTATGTTTTTTTCTGTTAGTTTCTAAGGTTTTTTTAAATGCTAATTCCTAACTATAACGTGGCTGAAACCTATGGTTTTATATATATATATATATATATATATATATCGTCCAAAATTTGCCCTGATGCAAGGACGCCACAGGCCTGATGAGTGCTTCACCAAAAGCTGTTTATTTCAGAACCGGCAATGCACTTCAATCGATAAAAATCCCTAACGCGTTTCAAAGACGAGAGGCTTCTTCCTCAGAGGGTGACGCTGTGAAGACTAACTGCTCGCCGAGACACCTTTAAACACATGCATCATTTCGCCCCAGTGGGCCTCACAGGTGAGTCAAGTGAGTCATTACTTTCAAGCATGCTGGTACTGGTAGTTTTATAAAACTGCGAGATGTATTTCCTTGTGGGTTCAGTCTTAGTTCAGTGTCAAATTGAAAATAAGGTATTACCCAAGTGGGCTGAAGTGAAAAAACCAGCTCCCTTTCACTTCACTCATCTGCGCCGCCAGGTCCCAATCTCCGAGATCTTTTGGCCCCAAATGCAATCCTTGGTGGGGCATCCTTTTCGGCCAGGCAGCCGAATTAAACAACGTCCAAGATTTGCCCTGATGCAAGGATGCCACACTCCAGATGAGTGCTTCACCAAAAGCTGTTTATTTCAGAACCGGCAATGCACTTCAATCGATAAAAATCCCTAACGCGTTTCAAAGCCGAGAGGCTTCTTCCTCAGAGGGTGACGCTGTGAAGACTGACTGCTCACCCAGACACCTTTAAACACATGCGCCATTTCGCCCCAGTGGGCCTCACAGGTGAGTCAAGTGAGTCATTACTTTCAAGCATCCTGGTACTGGTAGTTTTATAAAACTGCGAGATGTATTTCCTTGTGGGTTCAGTCTTAGTTCAGTGTCAAATTGAAAATAAGGTATTACCCAAGTGGGCTGAAGTGAAAAAACCAGCTCCCTTTCACTTCGCTCATCCGCGCCGCCGGTCCCAATCTCCGAGATCTTTTGGCCCCAAATGCAATCCTTGGTGGGGTATCCTTTTCGGCCAGTCTGCCGAATTAAACAACATCCAAAATTTGCCCTGATGCAAGGACGCCACACGCCAGATAAGTGCTTCACCAAAAGCTGTTTATTTCAGAACCGGCAATGCACTTCAATCGATAAAAATCCCTAACGCGTTTCAAAGCCGATAGGCTTCTTCCTCAGAGGGTTACGCTGTGAAGACTGACTGCTCGCCCAGACACCTTTAAACACATGCGTCATTTCGCCCCAGTGGGCCTCACAGGTGAGTCAAGTGAGTCATTACTTTCAAGCATGCTAACTATAACATGGGCGAAACCTATGGTTTTTTCTGTGAATTTCAAAGTTTTTTTTTAATGCTAATTCCGAACTATAACGTGGCTGAAACCTATGGTTTTTTTCAGTCAATATATATACATATATATATATATATATATATATATATATATATATATATATATACACTGAAAAAAACATAGGTTTCACACCAGTTATAGTTAGCTGGACATTTTACTTATACTTATAGTTAGTTGTACTCACTATAACTCGCGCGCCCGCAATCCAATGCTGATGATGTCACATATTACATCATTCATGACATGGTCAGTGACATCACTGATGACATCACTAATGACATATCAAATGACATCACTGATGACATCATCCATGTGACAATCAAATACACCTCATCACACACTAGTATAATCTTTCATCACTCACTGTAAAATAGAAAGTGCCATATTTGAAACCATTGACACACCAATAGAAATTTCTAAACACCCACTCAGTTATTCATAGAACTATACACACATCTAATCACTTACCTATAGATTCAGTGTTATATGCAGTGAATAATCAACAGAACACTATCAAATATACTTATACGCCTATTTCAACATTACACACCAGCACACATTGTATTCACTTATAAAGACATCCTTCTGACTTATGCAAACAATTGATTATACTTACATTTACTCACCTACACACTTATACAAACACCACTTCAACTATTTATATAGATAGTAACTCACACTTAGTGTGTTATAAAATCACTATTACAAGTATACAGTTATCCATATAGTGACTCATACAATCACTAAGTCTTAGGCACACTTAATTAGATATAACTGTCACATACACTGCCTTTTTTTCAAGTTTAATGGAGATGTACCATTGAGAGAAATATTTAATCACCACCACACCCATAAACATATACACTCACTGAAACAACTGTTATAACATGTAGTCTTAACCTCATATACCTACTGAATGAACTATTCACACATTTTTTGGCAATCACACACACTGCACCAAACCACATAGACATTTATTTACCCATACAAATACTCAGTTAAGAAACCAACAACAAATATAGTCTTTAACATAGTAATTAAGACAAAGCAATAAAGACTTTCACACAGTTTAGTAACTACACATTATATATAGTGAGACTCTACAAATTAGTCAAGGAAACAATCAATGACACTGTTACTAAATCCACCATCCACACATTTATATTTATATATCCACTCATTCTTCAATGCAAAGTAGTGTATTTATAATACATATTTAAATATCAAAGCAAACCACATTCACTGGATGATGTCATCAGTGATGTCATCAGTGATGTCATTTGAGATGTCATCAGTGATGTCATCAGTGATGTCACTGACCATCTCATGAATGATGTAATATGTGACATCATTAGCAGTGGATTGCGGACACGCGAGTTATAGTGAGTACAACTAACTATAACGGGGGTATTTCAATGGTTTTGTATGAGTAAAATGTCCAGCTAACTATAACTGGTGTGAAACCTATGGTTTTTTCAGTGAATTTCAAAGGTTTTTTAAATGCTAATTCCTAACTATAACGAGTGTGAAACCTATGGGGCCTTATTTACGAGCCCCTTGCGTCTCCGGATCGTCACTTTTTGTGACGTTCCGGTGGCGCCGAAGACTGAGTGATATTTATCAGGCAGGACTAAGACACTTTTTGTGGCGTAATCCTGCCTGATAAATATCAGTCCCTTTAACGCAGTGTCCTGCGTTAAAGGGGCGTGCAATGGGTGTTGCTGGGGGCGTTCCCAGCAGCATCCATGGACTTGAGTAATATATAGCATCCTCAAAGTCAGTCTTTCAAAAATTCCAAAGTATAGGACATGATAATCCAAATCCAAATGTTTCTCAAGAAAAGTCATAAACCGTGTCCGTGGGTCATATCTGCCCAAACGCCGATATTCCGAACGATTGAAAATGACTTTTCTTGAGAAACATTTCGATTTGGATTATCATGTCCTATACTTTGGAATTTTTGAAAGACTGACTTTGAGGATGCTATAAATTACTCAAGTCTGCCCGCATTGTGTGGGTAAAATTGATACCTAGTCACTTTGAATAAGAATGTACTTACGCCCTGAAGAAGTTCTGTTGTACAGAACGAAACGCGTCGGCTGGCTGTGGTACATAAATTTAAGGAAAATAAAAGCATTTGAATATACACCAAGATTCAGCGTTCAATAAGGACTCTAAGTGATATGATTTGATTGGACTTGTTGTGCAAGTGGTGCTGTGCCAAACTTTGGAATATTCTCCACTACTCTCTACTACTCACTCTCTACTACTCCACTACTCTCTAATACTCACTCTCTACTACTCATTTTCTACTACTCTACTACTCTCTACTACTCTCTCTCTACTACTCACTCCCTACTACTCACTATCTACTACTCTCTACTACTCACTCTCTACTACTCTCTACTACTCACTCTCTACTACTCTCTCTCTTCTACTCACTCTTTACTACTCACTCTCTACTACTCTCTACTACTCACTCTCTACTTCTCACTGTCTACTACTCTCTACTACTCACTCTCTACTACTCTCTCTCTCTCTACTACTCTCTACTACTCACTCTCTACTACTCACTCTACTACTCACTCTACTACTCACTCTCTTCTACTGACTCTCTACTACTCTCTACTACTCACTCTCTACTACTCTCTCTACTACTCTCTACTAACTCTACTACTCTCTACTAACTCTACTACTCACTCTCTACTACTCTCTACTATTATCTCTCTCTGCTACTCCCTCTCTACTACTCCCTCTCTACTACTCACTCTCTACTACTCACTTTCTACTACTCACTCTCTACTACTCTCTACTACTCACTCTTTACTACTCTCTACTACTCACTCTCTACTGCTCTCTACTACACACTCTACTACTTACTCTACTACTTACTCTCTACTACTCACTCTCTACTACTCACTCTCTACTACTCTCTACTACTCACTCTACTATTCACTCTACTATTCACTCTACTACTCTCTACTACTCTCTACTACTCATTCTCTGCTACTCTCTCTACTGCTCTCTACTACTCTCTACTACTCACTCTCTACTCTCTATTACTCACTCTCTACCTCTCTCTACTTCTCTCTACTTCTCCCTCTACTAATCTCTACCTCTGTACCTCTACCTCTGTACCTCTACCTCTCTACCTCTACACCTCTACCTCTCTACCTCTCTCTACACGCACACATATACACATATATATATGCATATATATATATGTATGTGTATATATATATATATACATACATATTTGACGCTCCGTTCAACCAGATCCTTCGGAGCACTCAAGTGGCGGGTGCTTTTCTTCGCGCCGGTTGCACGCGATAAATATAAAAGCTCCAAGGTCCCCCTCTCGTTCCAGAAAGAGAGTTAAAGCACTCCAGGTTTTGGCAAAGTGTCTTTATTTAGCACACAACACAGATGACAGACGCGTTTCGAACTTTTAGTCCTTCTTCAGTGTCACCGACCTAAGGTCTATGTCGCTTATTTGTACCATGTACTACAGAAACAAAAAGCGGACTTAGCGAAAATGATGTGGATGCAAATTTGAACGCAGATGTTGGGTAGTTGTGGCCGCCATATTTACATGGGGGAAAAAACACGATTTACTAGCAACATATGTACAAATAATATACAATAAATCTATCATGATTGTATTCAGATATACAAATCTTTGGCTATAATTCCCTAGTACTCGTTTTTATACCTATGTGCCCCTATTACTTATGCCACTGCCAGAAAACATAGGATATTGCCGTGTATCGGCATTGGTCGTGCATATCTACCCCGTGATCAAGGATCACAATTCTATTAAGTGGCATCACACTGTGTGGAAAACATAGAGACAAAACAAACATAATCTAGCCGTGGATCGGCTTAGCTCCCATAGCATTCAACTTATTCTCAATTGAAAATGACCCAGCAAAGATAGCAAGGCATAATATTTACAAAATTTACAAGAAATGTTCTCAGAATTGCAAAATCACAATATGTTAAACATTACCACAGGTCAATCAATTTAGTTGACTAAATTATCCTATTTCTTTTTTAGATACAGCTAAAATGTCCTGGGGGCTGGTTCGCAAAAAGAAGAACATTTCTCTATATATTTTCTGAGAATAGAATGGTAGGGGAGAATAGAGATTTCATAAGAAATAGGAGAACAGAGGATGGGAGGGAGGGAAAGACGCAGAAGGGGGAGTAAAAATCATTAGAGAAGGAAAAGAAAAAAGGGAAAGAGAAGCCTCAACCCAATTATGTATGCCTTTCAAAATACAGATATTATAATTTATTACAGTTTCATCATAGTTATAAAAGGCTACGTTGGCTCTCATGCATTATCTTCCGAGGTGTACTGTCATTTCTTCTCCTATATTCAGTCCCTGAGGCTGTTTGGTTTGCAGATCTATTATGAATCTAGATTCAAGTCTGCGGAGACGGAGTACTCTGTCTCCACCTCTGGGATTTTGAGGCACATGATCAATCCCGAAAAAACGGAGCAGTTCCCTGTTGCTTCCGTGTTTCTCGGCAAAATGTTGTGCAACAGGGTAGTTTGGATCTTTATTCATAATTGCTCTTTGGTGTTCCAGTATCCGGAGTTTCACGTTATTCATAGTACTCCCAATATACTGGAGACCGCACGGGCAAACTAGACAGTACACCACAAAAGGAGTTGTACATGTGATGAATTTATTTATACGTCTAGGTTGACTGAGTCCTGGAACCTTATAGGTTAGTGTTCTTCTGCTACTTTCACAGGCTTTACATTTTCCACAGGGAAAAAATCCCTCCATTTCTTTGAGAGTTCCCGTGGATTTAGCTGGTAACGGCAATAGATGACTTTGCACTACCGTATCTTTAATTGACTTCGACCTTCTAAAGGTTATGAGAGGTTTGGTTGGAACATCACTCCCTATGATGGGGTCGGTTTGTAAGATGTGCCAGTTCCTCATAAGAATATATCTCAGTTGAGGAACCTCATCCGAAAAGGTTGTTATCAGGCGGAATTTAGATCTGGAATCCGTGTCTTCCACAGAGGGGGGCTTTGGGGAAAAAAGATTTTTTCTTGGGATCTTTAAAACTCTCTTGTAGGTGCTGTCAAGAAGAGATTGTGCATAGCCCCTAGCTCGAAATCTAGCAATGCTATCCTGTGCAGCTCTGACGAATTCGGACTCCAGAGAGCAATTCCGTCTTAATCTAAGTAGCTCCCCATAGGGGATGCTACGGATCAGGCTCGAAGGATGGCCACTCTCGTAGTGCAAAATACTATTGCCCGCTGTTGGCTTACGATAGAGACTAGTCTCTAGTTTGCCCTGATGTACGTAGACTCTTAAGTCAAGATAGTGTACTTCATTTATACTGATTTCTGATGTAAATCTCAGGTTTAGAGTGTTGGTATTGAGTGCTTCGACAGGTTGCCCTAGTAGGTGAAAACCTTAAATGGGCAAACCAGATTGTTGTCTGGCGTCGATATATCGACGACCTCTTCTTGGTGTGGAGGGGCTCCTCCACACAAGCTGAGGAATTTGTCGAAGCACTGAATACCAACACTCTAAACCTGAGATTTACATCAGAAATCAGTATAAATGAAGTACACTATCTTGACTTAAGAGTCTACGTACATCAGGGCAAACTAGAGACTAGTCTCTATCGTAAGCCAACAGCGGGCAATAGTATTTTGCACTACGAGAGTGGCCATCCTTCGAGCCTGATCCGTAGCATCCCCTATGGGGAGCTACTTAGATTAAGACGGAATTGCTCTCTGGAGTCCGAATTCGTCAGAGCTGCACAGGATAGCATTGCTAGATTTCGAGCTAGGGGCTATGCACAATCTCTTCTGGACAGCACCTACAAGAGAGTTTTAAAGATCCCAAGAAAAAATCTTTTTTCCCCAAAGCCCCCCTCTGTGGAAGACACGGATTCCAGATCTAAATTCCGCCTGATAACAACCTTTTCGGATGAGGTTCCTCAACCGAGATATATTCTTATGAGGAACTGGCACATCTTACAAACCGACCCCATCATAGGGAGTGATGTTCCAACCAAACCTCTCATAACCTTTAGAAGGTCGAAGTCAATTAAAGATACGGTAGTGCAAAGTCATCTATTGCCGTTACCAGCTAAATCCACGGGAACTCTCAAAGAAATGGAGGGATTTTTTCCCTGTGGAAAATGTAAAGCCTGTGAAAGTAGCAGAAGAACACTAACCTATAAGGTTCCAGGACTCAGTCAACCTAGACGTATAAATAAATTCATCACATGTACAACTCCTTTTGTGGTGTACTGTCTAGTTTGCCCGTGCGGTCTCCAGTATATTGGGAGTACTATGAATAACGTGAAACTCCGGATACTGGAACACCAAAGAGCAATTATGAATAAAGATCCAAACTACCCTGTTGCACGACATTTTGCCGAGAAACACGGAAGCAACAGGGAACTGCTCCGTTTTTTCGGGAATGATTATGTGCCTCAAAATCCCAGAGGTGGAGACAGAGTACTCCGTCTCCGCAGACTTGAATCTAGATTCATAATAGATCTGCAAACCAAACAGCCTCAGGGACTGAATATAGGAGAAGAAATGACAGTACACCTCGGAAGATAATGCATGAGAGCCAACGTAGCCTTTTATAACTATGATGAAACTGTAATAAATTATAATATCTGTATTTTGAAAGGCATACATAATTGGGTTGAGGCTTCTCTTTCCCTTTTTTCTTTTCCTTCTCTAATGATTTTTACTCCCCCTTCTGCGTCTTTCCCTCCCTCCCATCCTCTGTTCTCCTATTTCTTATGAAATCTCTATTCTCCCCTACCATTCTATTCTCAGAAAATATATAGAGAAATGTTCTTCTTTTTGCGAACCAGCCCCCAGGACATTTTAGCTGTATCTAAAAAAGAAATAGGATAATTTAGTCAACTAAATTGATTGACCTGTGGTAATGTTTAACATATTGTGATTTTGCAATTCTGAGAACATTTCTTGTAAATTTTGTAAATATTATGCCTTGCTATCTTTGCTGGGTCATTTTCAATTGAGAATAAGTTGAATGCTATGGGAGCTAAGCCGATCCACGGCTAGATTATGTTTGTTTTGTCTCTATGTTTTCCACACAGCGTGATGCCACTTAATAGAATTGTGATCCTTGATCACGGGGTAGATATGCCAGACCAATGCCGATACACGGCAATATCCTATGTTTTCTGGCAGTGGCATAAGTAATAGGGGCACATAGGTATAAAAACGAGTACTAGGGAATTATAGCCAAAGATTTGTATATCTGAATACAATCATGATAGATTTATTGTATATTATTTGTACATATGTTGCTAGTAAATCGTGTTTTTTCCCCCATGTAAATATGGCTGCCACAACTACCCAACATCTGCGTTCAAATTTGCATCCACATAATTTTCGCTAAGTCCGCTTTTTGTTTCTGTAGTACATGGTACAAATAAGCGTCATAGACCTTAGGTCGGTGACACTGAAGAAGGACTAAAAGTTCGAAACGCGTCTGTCATCTGTGTTGTGTGCTAAATAAAGACACTTTGCCAAAACCTGGAGTGCTTTAACTCTCTTTCTGGAACGAGAGGGGGACCTTGGAGCTTTTATATACATACATATATAAACATATATAATCTGAATAGCTATATAAATACAAATATAAATGCATGCATACATATATGCATACATATGCATGTTACTTACATTAAAGTTTGAAAAACACTAATAAAAGCAAAGCTAAAAAGCCACCTCATTACAAACAGAATGGCTTTAACTTAAACGAGGGCGAGATCTATTGCATTTTCATTGCTTGTTTACTTTGGTTCCATCAAGAAGGCATTCAGATGTGTCACACATTTGCCATAAATTCTGAATGTTAGCACTCTAGTTGCTCATTAGATCACTGCAGTAAAGCTACTGCTCACCAGGGAAGTCTGCTGCTGGTATTCAAAGTGAATATTTCAGTCTGCATGTCAGAATTGTTTTAATGAAATAGAGAAGAGGATTTGAGAAGTCAAAATGTGCCCTAATTTTTCTTTCTTCAGCACTAATCATAATTTCTATGGCAAAATAAACCCCCTCATTTTGTTACTTTGCAAATTAAATGTTGTAAGTGTTACCACTTTATTCCAATCAAGATGACTTCAGGTGTGCCATACTTTTGTCATAAGTAAGACTGTTAGCGCTCTAGTTGTTCTTTAGAACACTCTGGGACATTCTGTCATTGGGCTATACTTGGGCTACATCTGGGGGATATTTGTGCTACATTTGGGCTCTTTTGTCTCTGGTGACCATCTTGGGAGACTTATTTGTTATGAAGTTTCCTAATTTCCTCATTTACTACAGTCTCCTCAGTAGGAAATACTTTCAGTTTTCTACTTTGATTCCATCAAGAAGGCATTCAGATGTGACACATTTGCCATAAATTCAGAATTGTAGCATGCTAGTTGCTTATTAGATCACTGTAGTAAAACTACTGCTCACCAGGGAAGTCTGCTGCTGGTATTGAAAGTGCATGTTTCAGTCTACATGTCAGAATTTTTTCATGAAACAGAAGAGGATTTGAGAAGTCACTCAAAATGTGCCCTAATTTTTCTTTCTGCAGCACTAATCATACTATCTATGGCAAAATATACCCCCTCATTTTGTTCCTTTTTAAATTAAATGTTTTAAGAGTTACCACTTTATTCCAATCAAGATGGCTTCAGGTGTGCCATACCTTTGTAATAAGTAGGACTGTTAGCGCTCTAGTTGTTCTTTAGAACACTCTGGGAAGCTGCAGTAGAACACAAAGGAATCAACCGACAGTCTCTGTCCTTGTTGGATGTACATGTTTTACTGAGAATGTCAGACTTCATTCTCACATGACTGAGAAAGATAATGTGAATTTACAGAAAATATGCTTTCAGTTTAGCTTATAGATCCCCTTCCAAACCACTGTGGGAAAATCATGAGATAATAGTTTTCTTTCAAACATGATTCATGATATCCCAGCAGAAGGCCTTTTCACATGGTAAAATCACCTTAGAACACACCACAATTCCTAAAATGAGTATTGTACCATCAACAATTGATTTATAATGTAACTAAAGTCCTAAAACCTTCTATTAACTGCAATGCTTTTTAATGAGGTGCTGTCATGTATATTGGTCCCAAGATGGCTGCCAACACTTCTTGGATGAAGTGCTGACAGCCAAACAGATCTCACGATGAGATGTGTGGTTAGGCTCCGCCCACATATATATTTTTTTCTTTTGATTTTCTCAGGAACTACTGGAGGGATTTACACCATTTAACCAAAAGGGTGATCTGCGTACCAGACCCTACCATTTTCCCAAATTTGGTGTAATTCCGTTCAGCGGTTCGGGCTGTAGCCGTGTCTTATCGTCCTATGGAAATTAACATGGGGAAAACATGTTTTGGTACCCCCCTTTTTTCTCGGCCCCCGCTTGACGAATCTTCCCAAGACTTTCAGGGAAGGAGCGGAGCGGAGCAGAGCGGGCCATCTGCTTTGAGAAATTTGTGAGGATTCAACAACCGGCGCCAAAGTTATTCCCAATAGAATGTTGCGGATTTCCTATGGGAACTAGGTCCTAACTATAACTACCTACTGGCGACCGCCAGTAGGTAACATATATTTATTTATTTATTTATTTCGGGTGCAGCCCATAAACACATAATATCAATACAACAGGAAAAACAGCAATGGACCGCACACCGCTAGCCCCTCCTCCGGGTCGCCCCTAAGCACTCTGGTATGTGCAGTGCCTGAAGTTTGAAGAATTACTGAAAGTTCGTAAGTGGTTCACCTATGTAGGTGCAAGTAGATACTTGTTGTTCCCCCGATCTCTAGACCCGGGACATGGCCCGGGTTACGGGATATCTTCCCTCATCAGTAGAGAAAGTCAATAGGGGTGGAAGAGAAGGCCGCCTCTTAACCGTCACGGGCCTTGATGCCCAGCACGCAGGTGCGTTGTCCAGAAGCTCGTCAGCTTGGGAGGCCCACGGGAGAGATCATCAGTTCAACAAGTACCTACTTGCACCCACTGGGGTGAACCACTCAAGAACTCCATGTACCAGAGTCCCTAGGGGCGATCCGGAGGAGGGGCTAGCGGTGTGCGGTCCATTGCGATTGTGTTTACAAATTGACTCCCTTGAGCTTTGAGCCGACGGGCTCCTGGACGACGCACCTGCGTGCCGGTTCGGGCATCGAGGCCTTTGACGGTTGCTTGGCGGCCTTCTCTTCCACCCCTAACTATTTTCTCTACTGATGAGGGAAGTTATCCCGAAACCCGAGCCATGTCTCGGGCGATATCCAAAAACCCGGGACATGTATCGGTTCTAGAGATCATCAGTTCAACAAGTACCTACTTGCACCCACTGCGGTGAACCACTCAAGAACTCCATGTACCAGAGTCCCTAGGGGCGATCCGGAGGAGGGGCTAGCGGTGTGCGGTCCATTGCGATTGTGTCTACAAATTGGCTCCCTTGAGCTTTGAGCCGACGGGCTCCTGGACGACGCACCTGCATGCCGGTTCGGGCATCGAGGCCTTTGACGGTTGCTTGGCGGCCTTCTCTTCCACCCCTAACTATTTTCTCTACTGATGAGGGAAGTTATCCCGAAACCCGAGCCATGTCTCGGGTGATATCCAAAAACCCGGGACATGTATCGGTTCTAGAGATCATCAGTTCAACAAGTACCTACTTGCACCCACTGCGGTGAACCACTCAAGAACTCCATGTACCAGAGTCCCTAGGGGCGATCCGGAGGAGGGGCTAGCGGTGTGCGGTCCATTGCGATTGTGTCTACAAATTGGCTCCCTTGAGCTTTGAGCCGACGGGCTCCTGGACGACGCACCTGCGTGCCGGTTCGGGCATCGAGGCCTTTGACGGTTGCTTGGCGGCCTTCTCTTCCACCCCTTACTATTTTCTCTACTGATGAGGGAAGTTATCATGAAACCGGAGCCATGTCTGGGGTGATATCCAAAAACCCGGGACATGTATCAGGTCTAGAGATCATCAGTTCAACAAGTACCTACTTGCACCCACTGGGGTGAATCACTCAAGAACTCCATGTACCAGAGTCCCTAGGGGCGATCCGGAGGAGGGGCTAGCGGTGTGCGGTCCATTGCGATTGTGTCTACAAATTGGCTCCCTTGAGCTTTGAGCCGACGGGCTCCTGGACGACGCACCTGCGTGCCGGTTCGGGCATCGAGGCCTTTGACGGTTGCTTGGCGGCCTTCTCTTCCACCCCTAACTATTTTCTCTACTGATGAGGGAAGTTATCCCGAAACCCGAGCCATGTCTCGGGCGATATCCAAAAACCCGGGACATGTATCGGGTCTAGAGATCATCAGTTCAACAAGTACCTACTTGCACCCACTGGGGTGAACCACTCAAGAACTCCATGTACGAGAGTCCCTAGGGGCGATCCGGAGGAGAGGCTAGCGGTGTGCGGTCCATTGCGATTGTGTTTACAAATTGACTCCCTTGAGCTTTGAGCCGACGGGCTCCTGGACGACGCACCTGCGTGCCGGTTCGGGCATCGAGGCCTTTGACAGTTGCTTGGCGGCCTTCTCTTCCACCCCTAACTATTTTCTCTACTGATGAGGGAAGTTATCCCGAAACCTGAGCCATGTCTCGGGCGATATCCAAAAACCCGGGACATGTATCGGTTTTAGAGATCATCAGTGCAACAAGTACCTACTTGCACCCACTGGGGTGAACCACTCAAGAACTCCATGTACCAGAGTCCCTAGGGGCGATCCGGAGGAGGGGATAGCGGTGTGCGGTCCATTGCGATTGTGTCTACAAATTGGCTCCCTTGAGCTTTGAGCCGGCGGGCTCCTGGACGACGCACCTGCGTGCCGGTTCGGGCATCGAGGCCTTTGACGGTTGCTTGGCGGCCTTCTCTTCCACCCCTAACTATTTTCTCTACTGATGAGGGAAGTTATCCCGAAACCCGAGCCATGTCTCGGGTGATGTCCAAAAACCCGGGACATGTATCGGGTCTAGAGATCATCAGTTCAACAAGTACCTACTTGCACCCACTGGGGTGAACCACTCAAGAACTCCATGTACCAGAGTCCCTAGGGGCGATCCGGAGGAGGGGCTAGCGGTGTGCGGTCCATTGCGATTGTGTCTACAAATTGGCTCCCTTGAGCTTTGAGCCGACGGGCTCCTGGACGACGCACCTGCGTGCCGGTTCGGGCATCGAGGCCTTTGACGGTTGCTTGGCGGCCTTCTCTTCCACCCCTAACTATTTTTTCTACTGATGAGGGAAGTTATCCCGAAACCCGAGCCATGTCCCGGGCGATATCCAAAAACCCGGGACATGTATCGGGTCTAGAGATCATCAGTTCAACAAGTACCTACTTGCACCCACTGGGGTGAACCACTCAAGAACTCCATGTACCAGAGTCCCTAGGGGCGATCCGGAGGAGGGGCTAGCGGTGTGCGGTCCATTGCGATTGTGTCTACAAATTGTCTCCCTTGAGCTTTGAGCCGACGGGCTCCTGGACGAAGCACCTGCGTGCCGGTTCGGGCATCGAGGCCTTTGACGGTTGCTTGGCGGCCTTCTCTTCTACCCCTAACTATTTTCTCTACTGATGAGGGAAGTTATCCTGAAACCCGAGCCATGTCTCGGGCGATATCCAAAAACCCGGGATATGTATCGGTTCTAGAGATCATCAGTTCAACAAGTACCTACGTGCACTCACTGGGGTGAACCACTCAAGAACTCCATGTACCAGAGTTCCTAGGGGCGATCCGGAGGAGGGGCTAGCGGTGTGCGGTCCATTGCGATTGTGTCTACAAATTGGCTCCCTTGAGCTTTGAGCCGACGGGCTCCTGGACGACGCACCTGCGTGCCGGTTCGGGCATCGAGGCCTTTGACGGTTGCTTGGCGGCCTTCTCTTCTACCCCTAACTATTTTCTCTACTGATGAGGGATGTTATCCTCAAACCCGAGCCATGTCTCGGGCGAAATCCAAAAACCCGGGACATGTATCGGTTCTAGAGATCATCAGTTCAACAAGTACCTACATGCACCCACTGGGGTGAACCACTCAAGAACTCCATGTACCAGAGTTCCTAGGGGCGATCCGGAGGAGGGGCTAGCAGTGTGCGGTCCATTGCGATTGTGTCTACAAATTGGCTCCCTTGAGCTTTGAGCCGACGGGCTCCTGGACGACGCACCTGCGTGCCGGTTCGGGCATCGAGGCCTTTGATGGTTGCTTGGCGGCCTTCTCCTACACCCCTAACTATTTTCTCTACTGATGAGGGAAGTTATCCCGAAACCCGAACCATGTCTCGGGCGATATCCAAAAACCCGGGACATGTATTGGGTCTAGAGATCATCAGTTCAACAAGTACCTACTTGCACCCACTGGGGTGAACCACTCAAGAACTCCATGTACCAGAGTCCATAGGGGCGATCCGGAGGAGGGGCTAGCGGTGTGCGGTCCATTGCGATTGTGTCTATCAATACAACAGGAGTAATCTTAAAAACAGGATCACGTAAGAGAATTAAAAGAATGAAAACGTCATTGTACAAGTACCCAATTGTAGAACATAGTAAAGTCCATAGTTGTTGTTAATGCACGGAGGGGAACTATGCCTAAAAAGATAGATTTAATCAAAGAACAAAAAAGGTCTGATTAAAAATGGAAAATTAATATGTTATTTACACTTAGGGGGAGACGTATGTAATACAGTATCAATACTGATATTTGTGAAGCTCTTTCATGGACTAGTATTAAAATTTACCTTCCTCCTTAAAGCCCAGGTCATGTACAGATATTGGGAAACAGCAAAAGCTAAAAGTTCTCTTGTATCACTCTTGAAAAGTCTCTCGGCATCCCAATAATGCCTAATACCCATACTCTTACATACTCTCAACAACCATTTTTTCCGAGGTGTTCTGTAATAAGGGCAAATAAACATAAAATGGGATTCTGTTTCCACTATGTTTGGGCAGTTAGGGCAAAAATTAGACTGTCAAGGAGCCCCTTGCAGGTGGCATACCGAAACGATGCTCGAATGGTGTTATTCTCATGGAAACCGGGATCCTCTCCTTTTTTCACAGATGGAGGATTCCCCGAACTGGTTCACTCCAAGACTCTGAGACACATCCTGGGATACAAGCGGCTCCTTTAACTGGGAGCAGTATCCAGAAGACCCCACCCCCTGGCCCGGCGTCATCAGCCCTAATCCTATTGAGGACGAGGCATGGGACGCAAGAACAGACTGGAATAGACCCCAGAAGAGTGAAGACACCGAGTGCAGAGGGAGGAGAAGCCGAGAGACGAGGAAGAATATGCCCCGGTTACCATATTGGCAGCCCAGCGCTTGGAACCCAAGACGACAGTAGAGCCAAGAGGCCAATGTATCCACTCACCGCCCAGCCACGCTCCAGTAGGTGCGTGGCTCTCACAGGTGCATGCACGATTTGCGGGGTCGGCTGGGTGGCCGGAGAAGGTCGGTGGTGAGAAGCCCGACTAATTCCCCACAAAACCAACCAGACTACTCTCCCTTCACAGACACACCTTTTCCTCGTAAAATAGCACCAGGTGTCTCCTCATTCCTTTTCCCTGTTTGGTAATGTGAGAAAATAAAGCCGTTTGTCTCATTCCATTTTCTTTTCTTTTGGTAGTGGAAAACCTGAAGCAAGAAAGGATTCCCCTTACGACGCCTGAAAGACAGGAGGACTGTAAATACGCTTAAACTATGGATAAGACGTATTATCCACGAAGGCAACCCCTGGCAAACCCTTTAGAAGAGCGTATAAAATAAACCCCACTTACAAATCATTTATTGTGGACCTCACTTCTGCCCGCTCACATAGACTTAGAAGGTACATTCGTCCATTTAGTAGTCTGCGACCTTAGGGGCAAAATCCCACATCTGTATTGGACATACACATTTTTTAGTTGTTGTGGGTGCATCCTTTTCATATAGGGTTCTAACTGTCGTAAGCTTTCATGAAAAAGAAACTTTCCAGTGACGGTGTTCGATTAATACGCTTTCCACATTTGATGCATAACTGCCTCCCAATAACACTGTTTGAATTTTGTTGTATCCCCTTTTGCTATTGAGTCTGGTGCCGTCCATAAATTACTCATGCCAATTCTGCATGTTCATTCTTGTATATGTTTAAGCCAGGGCGTTTTTAATTTACTCACAAAAGATGGCCCTGCACCCTTCAGATATTCAACATGTTCTTTAAGTATTCTTGACAATGGTCATATTGCATACAATTCAACAATCGTTAATAGTTTTCTCAAGAAAAAGTGAAAAGAAGGCTCTTCAGTTGAAATCAGTTCTTTATTCAATTTTCTGTTTAAAATGGATAGCCAACGCGTTTCGTCCGTTACTGGACTTCTTCAGGGCTATGAAAATACAAAAAACACAAAAGTGCTATTTACAATAGTGCAGACATACATTTTTTTTAAAACTGCTACTTAAAAAAAACAGATATAGATATTACAATGTATGTCCATAGTCACATTGTACACAAAAAATCTTTTTTCTTGCTTGGGAAAACATCTTTACATAACAGTTGTTTCAGCATACATTTTGTCAAGAACTCATCAGAACAGAAAATGCAATGTCTTAAAGTTTTCAGAAATTAAATAGAAATATGTCACGAGGAAACCTATATACATACTTTGTATATCCATCCATGTAGGAGGGTGGATACCTGACTATGGTTCCCCAGATTTGTTGCCTAGTGTTTAGCTGGTTTTCGACTTAGTTGGCCTGGGATCCTGCTAATCAGGGACCCAGGCTATCTGCTCTCTCTTTAAATGGACTCCATGTACCCTAGGTACATCACCAATTTGGTACTGGACACCTTGTCAGCCCCTGTACAGTGCACTATAGGTGCCCAGGGCATAGGTGCATCCAAGGCCTACCAGGGGCTGCAGCATATCTTTTGCCACCCCTGGCTGGTCCTTAAATTGACACAACTGGCTGATAACTCAGCTGGGCAAGGTGGTGTAATCACCCCTTGCTTAGATATAGTATACCTATATCTAAACCTATATCTGGACACATATATACCTATAAGTCACTCCTATGGCAGGCCTTAACAAACCTGGAGGCAGAGTGCTTGCTTTTATGTGAGATGGTGCTCTAGCATGAGCTGAGCCTGTCTGCAGCTTTTGGAACCATTTCCTTATAGCTGTTCTAGTGATACTGCCATACCATATACTCTTAAGTGCATTATAATCCTCGCGGTTAATGCTAACTTTGGTTTGGCTTTATCAAAACATGTCGTGTTTGGTGTCATACACTTTGGAAACTAGACACTGCCTGGGGCGCACAAGGTGTCCCCAGGCAAATGCCAGCCAAACCGGTTCTGGGGCACTCAGCCCCAGTCTTGGCGTGAAGCTGAACAAAGGGAAAGGGGTGTAACCACCCCCTTCCTGGGTCCCACCCATAGGAGGGACCTAGCAGGTAATCCATCCCCTTGATTTGGAATAAAGGTAGGAGCTGTGCAGATGCACATCAGATTATCCTGACTGTAACTTATGAAATGAAACTCTGGACCCTTCAACATCCCACTCGACGTGGAAGACTGAAGAATCTCCCTCGTGGTCAAGGAGTGACCACCCTGTGCAAACAGGCACCATCCAGCACCTTGATGTTTGCTTTATTGCAGTTTCCGCCAGAACTCGAGCAACAGAGATCGACAAGAGCCAGCGTTCCTGCCTTCCAACAGCCCGATCCACAGTCTATGCAGAACTGAGACCCATGGAGGCGACCTGAAGCGTGGGGCCAGCCATCTTGGAAAAACTACGAAGCGCTGACTGTGCAGCATCCAAGGCTCCCTTGAAGCTGTGCATTGGGGCATGAAAAGCTCCAGCCCCGAGCAGCTTTTGCACCAAAGCTCACCCCTCCACACTCCTCGAGTGCTGCGTGGGGCCCTTTTGCATTTTCCTGCTTGACGCGTTGGTCCTGTCGCTTGCCCATTGGCTAGCGGCCCCAGTACCATCAAACCTTTAAATTTGCTCTGCTAGTCTGGTTGCTCTAGACTGGCCCTCGCTCCCCTGAAAAGGAGCACCCGATCTGACCTTCCTGGTCCGGTCAAGAAGCGATCTTCGAATCCTGCGTGAGTTGCCTTTGCCAAGGCTTGTTGACTCCGATCCAGGAGCCGACACCCCCGACAGCGAGAGCCTTTGTGGGACAGCTTGTGATCCACTCCTCGGTGCCCCAGAGCCCACGTGGCAGTGGAGACAAGCTTTATGACATCAACCTGATTGCACCCGACATCGCCTGGTTCCTTCCTGGTTCCTTCCTGGTCACTGGCTAGTGACCCACACTCTGTCCCCTCTGCTTTCAGGTACCCAACATCTTCGATCCACCCTTGGATCACACCAGACACTTCTGCTCTGGACGCCTGCAGCATCTTCATCTTCAGGCACCATAGAACTGCGTGACGAAACCCGACACATCTTTGCACCTGTGCATCCGCTTCCTGTGGGTGAGGTAACTCTTGAACGCCGGTGCTCCTGTAGTGGTTTACACCTCTAGTGTCTAAGTCTAAAGTTTTGTCCTTCTAGTCCAGTCGGAAGACTCTTAAAACTGTAACTCGATAACTTTTACGCACCATTGACTTTGCATTGGTGCATGCGTGTGCTTTAGGCACTGCACCCGAATCCCGCGGGCTACTCCCGTCCTAACTATTGTTAGTCCACTGTAGTCCAAGTGATTCCCAAGGCCCTAGGTGCCTTAGCACTGATCGATTAGTGATTGTTATACCACTTTTTTGATATATGGTTTGAGTGGCCACCGGCCTTATCCATAATTGTGCAACTTTCATATGTTATATTGTGCTTTTGTTTAAACGCTTGTGCTTCATTGCTCATAAAGAGTAGTGGGGATTATTCTGAGAATAAATACATATATTTTTATAATATATAACTTGTGTGGTGTCCTTTCATTTGATATTACAGGATTGCATATGGTAAAACAGCTGGCTTCACATGCCCTCTTGAGTTAAGCCTTTAAGGCTGCTTAGTCCATGCTACCCCTAGGATAGCTTGTCTATAAGGTTGACTTACAACCACCACCATAAGGGATTGTTTGGACTGATACAAGGTACCCACAGAACTGTGGACATCATATACCAGGCCAACTTCTCACAATCCAGTTATATGATGCCACAAAAAACACCTTTAACTCATTGCAGAAAGGTTTTCTATTTTTTTCACATTTCAAAACTTATAACATATTCAATATGTAAAGGCAAGAAAAACATATACCTTTATTGGCTTCATAACAGTCGCAATTCAAATCTTTAGATACTGAGAATAGTCAATCAGTCTGTAAACGGAATAATGCCCATCATTATACATATGTTAAGCTTTTTCACACTGGCAACATTTATTTGTATGCAAGCATAAAACATAATTTCTATATATCAAGTTCTAAGGATTCTAAACAAGTACTATTTACAACAAGAGAAAAATCCTTCTGTGATGTCTCAATCCTAGTTCACTATCATCTCTGGATTAGGTATTTCTTATTATACCGACCATGGGTATTAAATTTAGACATGTTATGCTATAACACAATCTCACTTACTTTAGGGTAAGTGGTGAACACATTCACAAGGAAAGGTACAATTCAAAAGTGGTCTCTCAAACGAAGTATAAAGCCTAAATGAGATAAATAAATAAATACACATACATTTTCTGATATATAGGAGCCCAAAAATATGTTGCTCCCAAATTTTCCAAACTTCTTAATAGTAAACCGCACAATATCAATGTGCATGTAACATTAGCCCATTTGTTTGCCCAACCATTTAACGGTAAGGTCCCAAGCCTGAACTGAATATAAAGTATAAAGTATGAATAAAGTGCTCGTGCCTGTGGTGGTTCAATTTTATCCATGAACATGTCAAAGTTAAAACAGCTCTTAACATTTAAAAATTGCAAGTTTAAAGTGCCACGTGCTACTGTTTCAGTGCTATAGGAAATAATAAGGTCCCAGTATCTTCTTTATCAAGGGAGCCATTCTTTTCGTGATAGAACCAGGGGCGGTACGAAAGTGGCTCTCTATATACTGGACCAATGTACGGTACAGTGTGTGTATAGAGTCCACCGTCCCCAGAGGTTTGGCAGAGGCTAAAGTTAGATATAACCTTACTCTCTAAAGTGGTAGCTTGGTCGAGCAGTAAGGCAGTATCAGAGGACAGTGTAAAGCATTTGTTGTACACACTCAGTCAGCAAATGGTCTCACACACTCAAGAACTGAACTCAAGGCCAATTGTTTTGTATCAAAAGATATAGTTGTTTGATTTTAGAACCAACAAGGTATCAAAATATACTTTCTCAGTAGGAGTTACTTTAGTTAAATACTTTTCAAATAGGCAATAGACTTTTTTATTAAAATTGTTACAGTTTGTTGCAATAGGCAACACAATTACAAACACAATGCAACATTGAGCTCAATGGGAATTTCTAGTTAAATGCAATTAGTTACTTTGTAGATTACTTTTCTAACCTCAAGACTGGATCCTAGATTCAGTCCTGGGACATGTCCTCAAACGGTTAAGTAAAAGCGTTTTGGTTACAGTAGTGATTTTTAAGGGATATTATTTCATTTTCATTTCATTTAATCTTTATTTTGGCTCATTCGGCCATAAAAGATACATAAACATCAACAATACATTTGGTACGGAGGATACACATACAGTCAATTCAATGTATCAATGGGAAGCAGAAAATATACAATTCATCAGCTAATACAATAAATATCCAAATATAAAAAATAGGCATATAAACAGATGTTTTTACAAAAACCACCACTAGCCAATATCAGGGCAATCTACCTTGTATGAAATTTGCACACATTTAGTGTCTACAGATCTAGAGCCATATTTTTGCGGGTATAACTAGCACTTAATAGAAATCTGCTAATACAAAACACTGTGAGACGTCCAGTGTTTGTTTTAATAATTCTAAATGCTTCAAGATATGAACGTATACCTAATGCTTTACACAAGGGTTTGATCCATTTTCTCCTCGCTAGTTCGTAGACTGTACAGAAAAACAATATATGGCTGTCATCCTCTCTCTGATTTAACTGGCAGCATGTGCAAGTTACATTTCCTGGTTGCCCTGAAGACTTGTCCCATCTCGCTAGTACAGATTTTGTTCTTAATATACCATATCTAAATTTTAAATACAGGCTTTTTGCTAGGGGTGGTTGGATCTCATCTAAAAAATCTTCAAAGAATGGAGAGTCCTTGAAATCAAGGACATTTCGTGTAATGGATCCACATGAATCACCATTTTGGAAATTGTGTGTTATATGAGACCAAAATCTTGCCTTGACCAAAGTCTTACATATTTGTCTCAAACACGTTGGATCATCCCAAAAATGGGCAAGGCCTAAGCGATAAAACCAATTTTTAACATACTTAAGCCAGGGGTTAGTAGTATAAACATCGAGGTTCTTGACTTCCAAGATTCCATGTCTATAATCTTCAAGATCCGGAATACTCCAGAGTCTGACCCAGAACAAAAGTGGCCTAAGTAATGCAATGTGGTCTGTCCTTTTCATGTTTAAATCCATAAATAGTGGTACAAGTGGAGTACATTTGGGCAATCTCAAAAGCCTTCTATAAAAAGTGTTTTCACTAATCGTAAAGATGTTACCTGCCTTTACACCCCAGATTTCTGCTCCATATAAAGCACCAGATTGGGCCTTAAATTAAAAAACTTCTAGTGCTTGTGAAATGGACTTGCTTGAACTTGCCCCATGGCGCTTAATATTAGGAAAAGTACTCTGATTGAAAATAGTTTTACTTTTATCAATTTGGGTTTCCCTTGAGGTTGTTGAATCTAGGGAAACCCCCAAGTACAAGAAGTTTGGAACCAGTTCAAGCCTCTGGTTGTTTAAAAAGAATTGCCCTTTGAATGATTTATGGGGATTTATGGACATACATTTAGTTTTTTTTGTGTTTATTTCTAGGCCTTTTGAATCACAATACATTTTAAAGGAATTTAAAAGTGTTTGAAGACCCATAGGCGTTTGCGAAATCAAAATTGTATCGTCCGCAAATAAGAGTGAGGGAACCCTCACACCATTCAGTTTTGGGGAATCATTATTGCATTTGTCTAAGTATTCTGGGATGTCGTTGATGAATAAAGAAAAAAGTGTAGGGGCCAACACACATCCTTGACGGACTCCCCGTCTGATAGGTATGGGTTCTGTTAATTCCCCTTTCGGGCCCCAGCATACTCTTGCAAAATTATTGTCATGTAATCGTCTAATCTGCTGGAGTATACATGATGGTAAGCCCAGTGCAAACAAACAATCCCATAAACGATCCCACAAAACTAAATCAAAATCTGCCCTAAGGTCAACAAAAGCTACATAAATATGTCCTTTAAGTAGTGAAACGTATTTCCAACAAATGCAACAAAACCTAAATACTTGGTCTATCGTGCTTGTGTTCCGTCTAAAACCTGCTTGGAACTTTGTAAAGATCTCGTTCTCACCGATCCACAGATCCATTCGATTTAAAAGATGCCTTGAGAACATTTTTTGTAAAATGTCTAAAAGACAAATGGGACGATAGTTAGAAGGATCATATCTATCTCCCTTCTTAAAAACTAAAATAATTTCTGCTCCCCGCCAGCTATCTGGTAGATTTCCTCCGGCCACTAGCATATTAAAAAGCTTGTTTATGTAAGGCGCCCATACACTGATCTCATGCTTGTACAAGTCCCCCGGTATTTTATCAAGTCCCGGGGCTTTACCGTTTTTTACAGTGGTTATTGCCAACTCTGTTTCCTCCAGGCTGAACTCTATAGTGTTTACAAGTGAGGCCAGCCATGAGCTGTTTCCATCAACAGTCACCTCACTACCTAGTGCTTCATACAGATGAGTAAAATGGTTAACCCAAGTTTGCTCATCAATAAACACATCATCCGGTGACCTTTCTCCAATTTTCTCGTTAGCAACTAGTTTCCAAAAACCCACATTATCCTTTGCTTTAACAGCTGTTAACATATTCTCCCAGCATTCCTCGTCCCAGTTGATTCTAGCCATTTTCTGCACCCTCCTATATTCCTGTCTTAAGGTCCTGATAACACATGTTTTTTTGCTCTTAATTGCCTCTAGGAGCAAACCCTTGCAGTTACGACATTCCTTGTTGTACCAGGGTTTAATGCCAATAGAGCTAGTTTTTTTCAGTTGTTTTTTGTTTGGCATTTTCGACACGAAAGGTACCAAGGCTTTAATGAATTCAGTATGTAGGTCAATAAAAACCTTACCCTCTACTGGTTGGAGCGAATAGTTAACGAAGGTATCAGCAAAAAGTGAATAAATGCTGGATAATGCCTCTTTATTGCTCAATAGGCTAGCCCATTTGAGCGAAACGCCTATTGTTACTCATCAAAGGGCCATTAATAGTTGGATTATCCAGCATAGTGTAATCCATCGGGCTACTAGTACTAGAGATTAATCTGTGATCTATAGTCAAGTGCAATGGTCGATGGTCACTTTCATACCTAGGGTCAATTACAAAGTCAGATAGGAAAGACCAGATATCAAAAGATACCAAAATATAATCAATACTGCTTTGGGAGTCATTTTTAACAAAGGTTGGTGCTTTTGGAGAATCTGATGGAAATCGGCCATTGCAGGCCCTCAGACCATGTACAGATACCAATCTCATTATCTGGGTGGCTAAGGTAGTGCAGCGCACACCCTTCATATAAGATAGAGAGGGGATGTTATTAGCCCTATCCTCGTCAATAAAAACATCTCCAAACCCTATGATTGGTTCAAAGTTACAGTTAAAATCACCACAAACTATTACACTGCTAGTCACATCTACGTAGTCTGTAAGGAGTTTTTCCAGTTTATCAAAAATAACAGATTCATTTGATAGCCCACATGGACGGTTGTAAATATTAAACACAACAATGCGCCTGCCATCCTTCATGTTAGCTACAAGACCTAGTATATCTGCTGAATCAGTGTTTAGTTGTGTTATTTTTACCTCTAATGACACACTAACCCACACCGTGAGCCCCCCGATGGTCTACCTCTAACTGAAGGAACTGCCTCAATATTAAATGTCTTATAACCCACCCTATGCGGTATTTCGAGGGACCAGGTTTCTTGGAACAAGCAAAAATCACTGGCATCTATATAATTAGACCAATCAGGGTCAGAAAGATTTTATTTCAAACCAGCGATGTTCCAAGATATCAAGGTAATTTTTTGTTGAGTAGATTTTTTTCCCTAGCTAACATTGGACTGTCCCCTACTAGTAATGCCCCCATTTTCAAAACCACACTATTACTAGCCCCTATTATAGGGCTTGTTACTGAGGAAACAGGGGCTATAGTCACTTGCCTTGAAATCAGGACACCTCCTACATCAATATCGGCTCCCCCTTGATAAGACCTAGATAGCATCAGGTCATGGACCGCTTGATCTACAATATTAATGGACTTCAGAATTGGATCACACTCGGCTCTCTGTGTAATAGCTACTGGATTACTTGGACTTACAAATCCTAGGCTCCCCAACACTGGTTGTTGTATATTTCCATCCAGTTTACAGCCACCCTCAATTTTCTCCGTTTGAATTATATTTATATGACCAACCATGCAGTGGTCATTCTGTGATCTTCAATCGCAGTTATCCAAACCAGAGAAAATATCGAACCTATTTGCTGTCTCCAAGGGTGTAAATGGTCTCAGGTTTTCCATTCTCCTATTAGGTTATCTGGAAGACCTGGGGGGTACCATATTCCACCCAAGGGGATCAGCAACATGATGGTAATATGAAAGTTCTGGTGGGAGCCCAGTGTTAAGGGACATCAAGGGGGCAATCTGATTGGGTATCTGAGCACCAATGTGGTTTGGGGGAAACACCAAAGATCCTGGATAAAAGTAGGTAAGAGGATGCGGTGCAATAGAGTTGGTGCCTTCACCCTGAGGCCAATTTAATATGTAAGTAACTGCTCGAGGGTCTCTAAAGTTTATAACCACTAAATCACCATCAATATCCTTGGCCCTACTACCCAACCATGGGAGACGTCGAACGTGCACAATATCACCATTGATGTTGGGTGCTAACGGTCTGAATTGAGCTAGCCAATGCATGATTTTGTTTTTAAGCTGGAAGAAACCCTCTCTCTTATTTGTTGGCAAGCTAGGTACCCCCGTGAGAACAACCACATATGGAGCTGCTTCAGGTGGCAATTCAGCTTGAGGAATTCTACGAGGCGAAGGCCTATTATTGCCGTTGCGACCCCTTATAGGCTGTTGTGAGGTCCCCACGTGAAGTTTTGAGGGACCCCTTGCTACTACATTTACTGTTGTTGGAACTGAGCTTATGTTCTGTTTATGTAAGGGAACCTTCTGCAGCTTAGAATTTGTTGGTTTAGTAGGTTGATCAGAACCCTTTAAGGCGCCAGAATTACACGTCGACACCGTGGCTAGAGGTGCTAGACCCCCACTCACCCCTACCGTAGATGATCCCTGATTGCTACTAGCTGCAGCCTCTATTGCTTCAAGCTTCTGCTCCACCCTCCTCAGCCTCTCTATAATAGGTAGTATAAAGGACCTAATTAAATGTTCCATATTGTCCAGTGAAGCAATAGTAGAAACATCCATATGGGATGAATCATCCGGTATAACAATTGGAGTAATATTATCCATAGGTTGTACAACTGATGCCAAGGGTAACAAGGGAGCCAAAGTTGATATATCAGATTGAGGAACAACAGAGTGCTTAGCAGTTATAGTGTTAACTTTAGAGGGTTTTCCAAAGTCTGAGTGGCTTAACTTTGGCTTTTGCTGAACCCCCCCTTACGTCTTCTTTTTGCAGGTGGTGGGCCATGGCTCTTAGCCTTCACAAATTTGCTTTGTTTGTTTGAAGCATGTTTAGGCTGGGCCAAGGTGCGAATAGGCAAATCAACAACAGGCAGTGACGAGCTAGGGAGAAGAATAGTATTCACAGGCTGGTCTGTATGGCCAATTGGTGTAGGAGTACAGTCTCGTAGCAAAAGTGGGAAACTTTCCAAGGCTAGAGGATCTTCATTGGAAGGAGTACATCCGAGTGTAAGCGTAAGGGCTTTAGGTGGAGAACCGGCAGAAACCTTGTTCTTTATGTTTTCTACAGAGCGACGACGCTCAGCCCTACGATCTGCCAAAGTATTCTCTCTGTCTTGATCAATAAGAGCCTTTGAAAAATAATTATCAAGAGGACCACTGAAGCTACACCCAGCCTTCTCTAGCGGCAAATGGCCCGGACTTTGAGCCATCAAAGAGCAATTAACTATAATATCCTGGAGAGAAAGAGGGTAGGCCCTGCCCGGCCTCACTCGGTCTCTGAGGGCCTCAGAGGGCCCGCCCTTTGCCCGGGCTTAGCCCCGGGCGCTCCCGCACGCGTCCCGCTTCGCGGAGAGCCTAGACTGCTATTATAGCCCTCAGCAGGCAAGGGGGCGTGGCCGCTGCGGGAAGAGGCTACAGCTGTTTGAATCGCCTCGCAGTCCCGCAGCGGTAAAGGAGGTGTCAGCGGCACTCCAATAATGCCGGTATGGCGCTTGGATAGCGTCCTTACAGCCCCAACAGCAGTGGAATCAGGACTCCCAGTCCCTCGCAGGTCCAAACAGCAGCAGGAGTAACAAGTGAGTAGCACCCGCGGAGCGGGTGCTGCGAAAGGTTGTACCTTCGGCAGGCAAGGGGGCGTGGCCGCTGCGGGAAGAGGCTACAGCTGTTTGAATTGCCTCGCAGTCCCGCAGCGGTAAAGGAGGTGTCAGCGGCACTCCAATAATGCCGGTATGGCGCTTGGATAGCGTCCTTACAGCCCCAACAGCAGTGGAATCAGGACTCCCAGTCCCTCGCAGGTCCAAACAGCAGCAGGAGTAACAAGTGAGTAGCACCCGCGGAGCGGGTGCTGCGAAAGGTTGTACCTTCGGCAGGCAAGGGGGCGTGGCCGCTGCGGGAAGAGGCTACAGCTGTTTGAATCGCCTCGCAGTCCCGCAGCGGTAAAGGAGGTGTCAGCGGCACTCCAATAATGCCGGTATGGCGCTTGGATAGCGTCCTTACATCCCCAACAGCAGTGGAATCAGGACTCCCAGTCCCTCGCAGGTCCAAACAGCAGCAGGAGTAACAAGTGAGTAGCCAGGGATATTATTGTATTTTAAAAGATGACACTTTGAAACTTTTCCTGATGAAATTACCAATATTATCCTATGGAAGGAAATTTAATTTGAAGGTAAAGTATGTTCACGTTACTTTTGTAATCCAGTGCTGGCCTCCTAGGTTCAGCACTGGGACCTCTATCTAAAACAGGCAAGTAATTACATTTTTATCGTTGGCACGATTTTTAGAGAATATTTGTAAGTTTCAAAAATCTACACAGAAACTTTTTCAGCAAAAAGCAGGCAATGATATCCTTTGGAAGGAAATTCAAGTTACTGGTAAGTACGGTTAGAATTACATTTCAGGGATAGTACTGAGCTAGATGATGCAGCACTGATAACAGGTGAGTAAATCAGAATTCGTAATTTGGCTGATTTTAGATAAATATTTTAAAGTTCCATCACACTTAGAAGAATTTCCAAGTGCAACCAGTCAATGTTAGCCTATGGAAGAAAAGTGAGTTATCAGCTGTTAGGTAAGTATTCGACTGGCAGGGTTAAGGTTCTGGGCATAGACTCAGGGGTCTCCCAGGGTCAGGTAGGTACAGTTGGTACACCCTTAGAGACGCTGGGGCAGCCGGGTGCAGAGGTAGTTAGGCCCAATGTTATCCAATGAGAGGCAGGGGGTCTTCGGTTGATGGCTGCTGGCAAGCAGGCCACACGGCTGTGGGAGCTGGGCTCCTGGATGTAGGAGAGTAGGGTCTGCTTCCTATGGTTACCCCCACTTTTTGCTGTGATTCTGTTTTTTCGACTTTAGTCTGGCTGTGGTCCTGCTAATCAGGCCAGCAGCCTAGCTGTTCTTTCTCTAAATTGATACCATGTACTTTAGGTACATACCAGATTGGTTACTGGGTCACCCTTGTGAGTCCCTGTATAGTGTACCCTAGGTACCCAGGGCATAGGTGCACCCAAGGCCTACCAGGGGCTGCAGCATGTATTATGCCACCCCTGGCTGGCCCTCCAAACTGAGACCACAGGTCTGCAATTGCAACCTGGGTAAGGTGGTATAATCACCCCTTACTTAGATATAGTATACCTATATCTATGTATATATATATATATATATAGACACATATGAACCTATAAGCCACTCCTATGGCAGGCCTCGACAATCCTGGAGGCAGAGTGCTTGATTTTGTGTGAAAGGGTGCCCTAGCATGAGCTGAGCCCCTCTGCAGCTTTCAGAACCATCTCCTTATAGCTGTTCTATGATATAGCCATACCATATACACTTAAATCCCCTTGTCAATCCCTTGCTGAATCTTTCTCTAAGCAGTGGTGGGGTGGTACCTTCAGTTTGGAAACAAGCCATGGTTATTCCATTACTGAAAAAGCCCAGTCTGGATCCTGAGGTCTTTGCCAATTATAGGCCTATTTCTCTCTTGCCAGCTTTCGCTAAAATAGTGGAGAAACATGAACATACATCCCTCTCCAACTTCCTTGAATCCCATAATCTGTTACATCTTACTCAATCCGGCTTCCGTACCAACTTGAGCACCGAGACTGCGCTGTTGGAAGTTACGGAGGCGATCAAGGAGGTACTGGATGTGGGAGGCAAGGCCATGCTGGTGATGCTCGACCTGTCGGTGGCCTTTGACACCGTCCCCCATGAGGGTCTCCTCATCAGACTTAGTGAAATCGGTCTGCGGGGGATGGTGCTCAGCTGGTTTAGATCTTTTTTAGCTGGCCGCTGTCAAACGGTCTGGGCCCTGCCTTGCTCTGCGATAGTGCCGTCATTGGAGGTCGGAGTGCCCCAGGGCTCTGTTCTGAGCCCTACTCTTTTTAACATCTTCCTGACCCCTCTGGCGGCACTGGCGGAGTCTTTTGGGGCCCAGATCGTATCATACGCCGACGATACCCAGCTCCTCTTCACTTGTGGGAAGGGGTCTGAGTTTGAAGGTGAGAGCATCCTAGAGTGCCTTGGGGCGGTTTTTAAATGGTTCCAGCTAAACGGTCTCAAGTGCAACTCGGATAAATCTGAGGTGCTCTTTTTCGGTTGTCGATCTGATCGGAGCTGGCGGGACAGGTGGCCTGTAACCATGTTCCCTCCTTCAGCTGCATATTTAATAGCCAAGAACCTCAGTGTTAAAATCGACAACGGCCTGGCGCTGAAGTCCCAGATTCTTGGCATTACGGGAACATGTTTTGGCCTCCTCAAGATGCTCCGTAAATTTCTCCCGCTGCTCCCATTGGCGCATAGAAAGATTACGGTGCAGGCCCTCATTGGGTCGCGGCTTGATTACGCCAATGTCTTGTATTTGGGCCTGCCGGAGTATCTTCTCCAACGTCTGCAGGTGGTTCAGAACTCGGCCGCGCGGGCCATCTTTGGTCTACACGGTCGAGCTAGAACATCGAACCTCTTGCAGTCTCTTCATTGGCTGCCTATCCGGAAAGTGATAATTTTTAAAGCCCTTACTCTGGCTCACAAGGCTTTGCATGCTTCCGGGGCCAAATACATTCAAAAACGGTTGGCGCTCTATCATCCTGCCAGAACTTTGAGGTCCCAGTCATAAGAAGAGCGCAGATTGGGGGCCGGTCCTTTAAGTACCTGGCGCCTCAGCTTTGGAATACTCTGCCAATTGCCCTTCGCATGAATGCCAATTTGTTGGCTTTTAGAAAGGACCTGAAATCCTGGTTATTTGCTCAATAGGCCATACCTCTTTCTCGCCTGCCCCTTTGTTTCTGTTATAGGTCATAAAGCGCCGGGACACTCTTCGGAGTAGCCGAGCGCTATACAAAACACCATTAACATTAACATTAAGTTCATTATAATCCTCGCGGTTAATGCTAACTTTGGTTTGGCTTTATCAAAACACATTGTGTAAGGTGTCAAACACTTTGGAATACTACCCCCGCCAGTCCTGGTGGCAGGGGTAGCATTCCACCCTTCTAGAGGGAGAAGACATGTAGTTACTGGTAAACTCGGTTAAAGTTAAACAGAGCCCCAGCATCACACAATGGATGCTGCTGCCACAGACAAGAGTCTGCCCTCCTGCTGCTGGACGAAACTCCGGCAGGGGAGGCTTGGACAATAGGTTTCCTGTCCAGGGAGGTGCCAGCACCTCCCCAGACAGGATTTAGTGTATTGGGGCAGGGTGGGTTGCATTCAGTGAATGCTTTTCAGACACTGCCTGGGGCACACAAGGTGCTCCATGCATTTTCCAGTTCAAACCGGTTGCTGGGGCACTAGGCCCCAGCTCTGGCGCAAAACTGGACAAAGGGGAAGGGGTGTAATCACCCCCTCCACAGGTCCACCCGTAGGAGGGGCTATAGAGTTAGTCCATCCCTATCTTTCCTATAAAGATAGAACCCCAGTCCCTAGGACTTTAGATTAACCTGGCCGAAACTCTGAAACATATATCCTGGACCTTCGACATTCCATTTCAACTGGAAGACAGAAAACATCTCCCTTGTGGTCAAGGAGTGACAACCCTGTTCAAACAGGCACCAACAGCAACTTTGCCAGTCTGCATTTTTGAGGCTGCCGCTGGATCCTGAAGAATCTGCGATATAGGACATGGACTTCCAGACATCTCTGACCCGACCTTTGTTCACAGGAAAGCTGAGACCCGTGGTGGACACGAGAGACATGGGACCGGAACTCCTGGACATTCTGTATTTTGCTACTTGCACCTATTTCCCGAGGTATCCTGAAGTTGTGCATTGGCGTGCTTGAAGCCCCAGCCCTGAGCACCATTTGCACCGAAGTTCAGAGGCCCACACTCCACGAGTGTCCCTTGGGCCCACTTTGTGCATTTCCACTCAACGCGTCTTTGCGATTCCTGGCCCATTGGCTAGTGAGCCCCAAGAAAACCAATCTTGAATTTAACTTGCTTTCCTGGTTGCTCCAGGCTTGCTCCAGCTTCCCTGCAAAAGAAAAGTGCCCCAGACCTTGAGGTCTGCAACAAAGCCAATCTTGACATCCTGCATGGGTTGCGTTTGCCAAGGCTTGTTGGGTCCAATTCAGATACCGACACCGCAGTCAACTAGATCCTTTGTGGGATAGCTCGAATCCAGCTCCTGGTTGTCGTTGACGCCTCCTGGACCTCGTGGCTGAAGAGACAAACTTCACCTTTTCACCTGAAATCACCCGACATTGGCTGGCAGCTTTCCATCGCCATCCTGGTCACTGGCAAGTGACCCAGACTTTGTCCCTTCTGCTTTCAGGTTCTTCAGATCTTCGTTCCACTTTGAATCCACCCGGACACTTTTCCTCTGGTGGCATGTAGCACTTCTTTGCAGCTCTCCATTGAAAACGACGATGAAACCCGACACCAAAAGGCACCTATGCACCCGGCTTCCGTGGGTGAGGTAACACGAGTACTCTGGTGCTCCCATGGGTCTTGACTCTCGAAGTGTACTAGCCTAAAAGGGTTCCATCGTAGTCCATCTGGAAGTGTCCTTAAATTGTAAATTTGTAACTTGTTCTTTTCCCATAGAAAGTCAATGGTAAACCGCGGCTGTGTTAAGACACTGCAGGCGTCTCCCGTGGGCCTCCTACTTCCTAACCCTTGGTTGTTCCTAGAAGCCCCAGCGATTCCCAGGCCCTAGGCTTGTTTCCGGTCCAGGGAAGGCATGGCTTGGCAGTTCGGGCTGGACTGTTCCCATGAGGCACAGGGTCAGACTGATTTGCATATAGCCATGTCTGAACTGGGGTGGCAGAGTGGGCTAAAGAACGGTGATGAATTAAACCCAGATCTTTTGACTGGGTGTGAGTGTTTGATTGATTCAGATGCTCCGTCCATCACCACCCCCTTTTGTACCACTTTCTATCTCAGACATGGTTCTTATACCACTATTTTAGTATATGGTTTGTGAGGCCCCTAGCGCATAACGTATACTATGCAACTTATCGTATGCTAATTGTTGTTGTTGTAAGCTTTTATTCGATAAACAAGTATCTTGAAAGCAAATTGCATACAATAAAAACATTTCAAGACATCCAGCTAGTCAATGCATACATCATTAAAAAGTTAAGAACCGGGTGAACTCCCGAATAAATTAATTAAGAGTACAATTAAACAGAAATTGACAGCCTCTTGGAACGAATCAGCCAAAATTGTTTTAAAAATTTGGAGACACCACAAACAATAACAGGGGAGGTATCTGACATTAAAATGCGAAGGGCAACCAGGTGACTGCGTGTTCCCATATTGGACAAAAGGGGCTTGAGCCAGTATTTCCTTGGTCTTAGGTAGTCCGGGCACTCAAACAAAATATGAGCCACCGTTTCAGGTCTAGTGGGACAATGGGCACAAAACGGGGACAAAGGAGCACCAGATTTCCATTTCGATGTGAAAGCACCAATTGGGAGAATACCCACTCTAAATTTGAAATACAGTGCCCTGTCGGCTGGGAAGGTGATAAAATCAAAATAGGATTCGTATCTTGCCATATCCTTTAGGAGCAAAAAAGATCTCGTGGAATTACAGTGGGAAGAGTTCATAATTAGCTGACCCGCAGCCCAATCCCAGTAGAGTTTCTTCAAGACATCTTTTGAGGGTGACGTTTTTGCGCTCCAATGTTCACCAAGGCTAAGGTCATGTAGTAGTTTCTTGGTGTCCCTCAGCCATTTGATTTTGGCCCAGCCGGCTATATTCATTATCTCAATTAATCCATTTGCATAAGATTTCAGTTCCTCCACCCTCCAGATCCGGGACCACAGTAAGAGCGGGCGTAAACGTGCTTGATTTTTAATGCTCTTACAGCCCGTATCTAATAGTACGGGAACTGTTGGTGTACTTGAGGGCAGACAAAGGAGGTCCTTCAGAAACCTATTCTCAGCTTTTTCCAAAGAGTCCAGATTTTCATGTCCCTATAGCTCCGCCCCGTATAGGGCCGCCGAAACACCTTTTGCCTTATAGATTTCGAGGACTGGCGCTATTCTATGTCTGGGTGACTCCCGAAATTCTCTCAACAGAGCGCCACCCACTCTCTTGTGACTTAGAAGCATTTTGTCTATATGCGTGGACCAGCTCATGCTATCTGTTAAACGAAGGCCCAGATAATCAAATTGGGAAACTCTCTCCAGAGGTATGGAATTGAGAACAGGAGGGCTTCCGAACTTCCTCGGGGGATCTAGAATTAAGTACTTTGTTTTGTCTACATTGATGACAAGACCTCGAGCGTCACAAAAGTTCTGGAAGCGGTTGAGTAGTTTCTGCAGTCCTTGGGGGGTTTTCGAAATTAATAGAGTGTCGTCCGCAAAAAGCAGAGTCGGCACTCGTACACCCCCCAAACAAGGGGCGTCAGCCGGTTCCTTTTGAAGATGATCAACCACCCCATTAACGTACAACGAAAACAGGGTGGGGGCCAACACGCAGCCTTGTCTCACACCCCTTAACACTGGGATCTTCTCCGTTGTCTCGCCATTGCTCCCCCACCGTACTTGGGCAAAATTTCCTTCATGCAGCTTGATAAGCAGGGATAACATATAGGGAGGCATCCCCATGTTGTATAAAGCCTCCCACAACCGTCCCCGTGGTACTAGGTCAAAGGCAGTCTTCAAGTCAATAAAGGCTAAATAAAGACTGCCCTTGCCCAGTACCACCACCTTCCAATTGATAAGGGCCAACCTAAACGCCTGCTCCACGGTTCCTGTTCCTGTGCGAAACCCAGCTTGATAATCGGAGAGTATTCTATTTTCATTGACCCAATGCAGAATACGCCCCAGGAGCACCTTTCCCGCTACTTTCTGTGAGGAGTCAAGGAGACTAATAGGTCTGTAGTTCCCAGGGCTATTCCTGCAGCCTTTTTTGAAAATGGGGACTACCACTGCCCCTTTCCAAGAATCGGGGACCGGCCCACCCTTCATAATATGGTTAAGTACTGCCGATATTATTTTCCCCCACTCCGTGGGGTAAGCCTTCAACAAGTCTCCAGGCAGGCCATCCGGTCCTGCCGCCTTCCGGGGTGCCACCCACTGAATGACATTCTCAACCTCCTGAGGGGTAAACAGATCTAGAATAGCTGGCTCAAGGGAGGGTGATAGGGGAACAGTTTCAAACGGAACCCCTTCTCCAAGTGCATAAAGTGCCCCAAAATGATTGGCCCAACTCTGGGAGGGGATATTACAAGTCATTAGGGTGTCATCGGGCTTGCTACGCTTCCCCACGAGTAGCCAGAACCCTCTTGAGTCTTTGTTTCTACTGGCCACTAGCTGGTCCTCCCAAAATTTTTCCTCCCATTCCCTCTTTGCAACAGAGATTGACCTAGAGTACAATCTCCTTGCCTCTTTCACTCTGGATGGGGAATTAGATTTTACCGCTTCTACCAGCCTTGTTTTTAACACTCTACATGTGTGGGTATACCATCCCTTTGCTTGGGTTTGCTTTGATTTTCCCTCCCAGCCACTTAATGGGACAGTAAATAAACTTGTTAGAGTCTCTGTCAAAATTCGAAACTCCCCACAGGCTGCACCCACTCCCCCCAGGGATGAATCTAAACTTTGTTGGGCTTTAGATAGGACAAGCATTACCTGTTCAACACTCTTCTTGGAAAGTGAAAGTTTTTCCCACTTTAGTCGCCTCCCGCAGGGGGCAACTTGCGATTCGCCGAGTCCCACCAGACGAGAGGTGGGTGCACCCTCCCTTCCTGGTGCCCACCAACACCCCAATGTAAGAGAGAGTAGATTGTGGTCACTCTCTATGGTGGGAACCACGACCATATCTTTTAACTCACTCCATAAACCCACATCGAGCATGATATAATCAATCCGCGATGTGTGGTTTGGTCTGTTATATGTGTGAGCCCCCCCCTTGTCTGATTTGGTCCTGCCATTCGCTGCCCGTAGCTCGAATTCAATAGAAAGAGAGTATACTTGGAGGGCCACCTGCGACCACCTTCTGATTGGTTGTATCTCTAGGCCCGGAATCCTTCTAGCACTATCCAGCTCTTCCTGGTGCAAGGAAACATCCGAGCCCAAGGGCTCGAATGTACAGTTAATGTCACCTGCAACCATAGTACAAGATTTATGGGGAGTTGTTTTTAGAAGACCCTCCAGTATTTTAATAGTTGGTGAATGGCTACCCCCTTTGGTGCTGCGTGCATAAATATTAAAAATATTCAGCACGGCTCGGTTCCGGGAGTCTTTTAAGATGATGTTTTGAATGTCAGGACAACCCGTTTGACACTCCACTATCCTACAGTTTAAAGACGCTGACACCCAGATTAAAATACCACCCAAAGGACGTCCTTTCTTAGAAGACGAGCATATAGCCGGGACAGAGCTGGTTGCATAACCTGCTCTGTGCACAGGATCCATGCTCCAGGTCTCCTGGAAGATGCATATAGCATATTCCTCTACCAAAGCATTCCAATCTGGCAGTTGTAGCTTCCTAGTGATTCCAGCCACATTCCAGCTGGAGACCCTGAAATCAGTGTCCACTACAGCCGCAGCACCACTGCTCACAGGAGCAGGACAGGGGGGCAAGCCCGCCGGAGGACCATCAGCTCCCAGACAAGGACTGGAGGTTTGGGGCCTGCTAGCTCCCGCTATGTCATTTGATAATAGCGGTAATTCCTCCAAGGAAGAGGAATTGGGCGTCTGTTTCGGATCGATAGTTACACTATACAATTCCTCCCCTAACAGCCCCTCGACTCCCTCAGGTCAACATCCCCCAGATTCCAATTGGGAGCAATCCAGCCGACCTGGGGGTAAGACAGAGGTTCCGCTGGCCAACATACACCCATACTTTGAGAAAGAGGATTAACAGTCACACCCAGTTTTTGTGATTTAGACACAGGCCTGGGGTAAAAATAGGACAAATCCACTGCTTGTACACCCTCGCTAACTCCCTCTTGGCCCGAGGCACAAATTAAACCTGCCACCCTAGGGTCCTGAAAGTTGACAATAATGCAGTCCCCCTCCAGATGCTTCTTACCTTGACCCACCCAATCCACTCTACGGACGGCTAATATCAGCCCGTCCACACCGGGGGGTAAGTTTTTTTTTTATATTAGCCAGTGAATACACTTGTTTTTTAACATCTGGTGTGTTTCTGTCTGGTTTTCCTTCAATGGGGGAACTTTAACCAAAACAGCCACATAGGGATGACAGTCCGGTGGAAGGTTTGCCGAGTGCCTCCTTTGTGGCTGCCTCTGGGGACCGACTACAGGTGGCGCAAGAGTTGTCTTGTTCTTGTCGGGGATAGGTGCAGGGCTAGGACTACTGCCCTTTACTTTCTCTGCCCCCTCCACTGTTTGGTTGGCCTTAGGCGGATCCACTTTGTCTACTGCTTTAGGTTGGGAAAGCTTTTGGGGTTGGGTTTTAGGAAGAACAGGGGGGTTTTGTTTAGATTTAGGGTGACATCCTGCTGAGGGTACAGAAGGAACTGTGGTTAGGGAAGGAGCTGTTTTCCCCCCCACTGAGAGTGCAATAGATGGAGCCAGCGTCTGGCCCTGGGCTACAGGGAGTGATTTCCCTACCTCCCCCACCATATTATTCTCGCTCACTCTAGTCTGCAATTTAATCAGATTTTTAAGCGAGCAAAAGTTATCAAGTGTTGTTTGCTCTAGCTTATCCAATCTTGTGCCCAATCCTTCAACTATACTTAGCAGGGGGGCTAAAAGGCTAGTGAGCTTATTAGTAATAATGTTGGAGTAGTCAGGGACAGCCGTGCTCGGCGCATTACTATTATAGGTTGGGAAGCAGCACCCCTCTTCTGATGTTTTGCTTGGCAAATTCCCCTCAGTTGATACTTCCTCTGTGGTGGGGGTTGGAGGGGAATGTGATCTTAACCCCAGCCCTCTGCGTTCTTGCTTCTTAGAGCGTTTGGAAAGGGTGACGCGCTTCCCCTTCCGACAGCAGCCACCCCTCTTCCCCTTTTCGTGTGCGGGCAACGCCAAAGGTCTAGCGGGCTCAACTACTTCATCCACGATATCCTGGTTAATTGGAGAAGGTACCACGCTGGACGTCGGAGGCTGCGTTCCATTTGGGGGCGAGGCCCCGGGCTCCTCAAAAACCTCCACAGCCTCACCGGCAGTAACACTGCCAGTTTCTCCAGCCTGTCAACACTGTCCCCTATTATTGAGATCCGAGACTTCTGAGGATTGCCCGTTGCTGGGGGACATTGAGCGTTATTTGGAGACGGAGACATTGCCAAAGCCACAGCCCCTAGGGAAGAACGCCTATTGGGAAGATATACATTAGAAAGGCGTTTTTCAGTTATCACTATTTCTTTTTCAATTACCGCTGCTACTCTGGTAATGAAACGGTCCATGGAGCCGATCATAGTCGGTGCGGTAGGAGCAGCACCACCTCCCTCATTCCTCAGAGACTTCCCTGACCTCGTAGACATCGCAGGGTTGTTTACCTCCAATATGATCTCAATAGACACACAAACAGCACACTGGCAGAAAGGGACGTGGCCCAGCCCAGCCTTGACAGCCCCAGACTGCCACAGACTGCCCGCCCTTTGCTCGGGCTTCGCTCGGCGTACCGCTAGCGTCCCGCTATCCGTCACGTAATCTGTTACGTTGGGGCAGTTGTGGGCGGGGGGCGTGTCTCCCAGGGGGCGCGGCCGTGCGCACCTGGACGGATGCAGGGACTCCTGCTCTTTAGAGTCCTTGTGTGGTTGATTACGCCCTCCTCCTTGTCGCCTCCTATCCCAGCTGCCAGCCTTTGGACCTTGCCCCTCGCTGGAACCCGCAAAGCGGCACCCGCGTAGCGGGTGCGGCGAGCAGTGACGGGAACAGCGGTCACAGGTCAGCTCCAGAGGTCCGTGGGTCCTTCTCCTCTACCAAAGCACAAACGGAAGATTTAAGCGTCCCGCAGACTATGGGGAGCACACGCCTTTTACAGCTTGGTTGGGCGGGGGGCGTGTCTCCCAGGGGGCGCGGCCGTGCGCACCTGGACGGATGCAGGGACTCCTGGTCGTTAGAGTCATTGTGTGGTTGATTACGCCCTCCTCCTTGCCGCCTCCTATCCCAGCTGCCAGCCTTTGGACCTTGCCCCTCGCTGGAACCCGCGAAGTGGCACCCGCGTAGCGGGTGCGGCGAGCAGTGACGGGAACAGCGGTCACAGGTCAGCTCCAGAGGTCCGTGGGTCCTTCTCCTCTCCCAAAGCACAAACGGAAGATTTAAGCGTATGCTAATTAAGTTCCTTGTAATGTACTTTGACCTCTGACCTCATAAAGAGTGCAGAGGGGTTGTGTTTAGAATAAATACATATATATTTGATATATACCTTGTGTAGTGTACTTTCATTTGGTACTCAAGAGATTATAATTGGTAAAACAACTAGCTTAATTCGCTCTCTGAAGTCTTGGCTTGAAGGCTGCTCTCAATAGCTACCACTAGGATAGCTTTCTATAAGGTTGACTTTACAACCACCATTAATAAGGGTCGATTGGACTGGTGCAAGGTGTCTCACTAGAATAGTGGACATCATATACCAGGCCAACTTCTCACACTGTTCACTTGCTCAGGGCAAATGGGGAAGTAGATTAGGACAAAGGTTGCACTGCCAGGGGCACTCGGGTGGCTGGGTGCAGGGTGCTTTTGAGCCGTCGGGCGCTCAATGTTATTTAATAGAGATCTTGGAAAGTGAACAAAGGCTGCAGGCTCGGGGACGAAGGATCTTCTGGAGCGACCAACACTTCGAGGGGTAAGTTGGGATCTTGTAGGGTAGGTTGTCACCCTGGAGTTGGGCACAGGGGACCAGGGGTGCTGGGTGCAGGGGTGTCTTTTGGTGTCTGGAAATCTTACCCTCTTCTGGTCGCGGTTAGGGGTTAGGGGTTAGGGGTTAGGGGGTGAACAGTGATGCGGGGCATGACCCATTGCGGCATAATTGAGGCTGAATGCTGATGTTTGGTATACCCTCCTGGGTAATGAAGGAAAGGAGGTGAGCAGCACTACACGGATACTGCCCCAGGGGGAGAGGACTATGAGGACCTCACGCGTCAGCAGCCCCTTGGGCCTGTAGAGTTTGGAGCAATAAGGAGTATTGGCAGATACCGGTGGCCTTGGGACTTGATGAGTTGTGGGCTACCTGTGGAATCTCTTTATTGGGGCACTGGAATGGGTGGGGTTGCCAGGTGTATCATATGGTTGACAGCGGCCATTGACAGTGAGGTTGCCTACTACTGGGGGTGCAGACTGGAAGGAGTCGGAAGCAGGGCCCCCTGGGGGTGACCTTGGATCCTATTGTTGACAAATAGGGCTGCTGCTGCTAGTACCCTGCGGGGGATGAACGTCTGGTGCTGCGACCTAGACCATTTTCACTTGGGCGCTACAGGACAACGGTGTGCGACTACCCGAGCCTGCTTCGGCGGTCCGGGTGGGGTGGCTGTGACGAACGCCTGGCCACAGACGTAGCGGGATCGGGATATCCTGGGATTGGAGCTTGGGCCTGGCGCAGAGATGGGGCGACCGGATGCGCGCCAGCCAAAGCTCACGTTTGATAATAAAAAGGCTAACAAACAGCAACCTGTGGAGGAGAATGCTGGAGGGGAGGCCCCTCAGCAGGATCCCACGTCCGCGACGAGCGACAATCTCAAGTCGCTTCTCACAGAAGTTAGACAGGGATTTGCGACCATGGAGGACAAAATCGATACGGTCTCTAACAAGATGGATGCCATAATGCACACAATTGAGGGACATGAGACCCGTATTAAGTTGGCTTAGCTGAGAAGGAGTTGGGGAAATGGGGGGGACATTATTATCTCTGGATGTTGGGGGGGAGGGGGGACTGGATCAATGGACACTGGCATAATTGGGATGCTTCAGTGGGTGGGGGGAGGCCGGGAACGGGGAGTTCACAGCATCAATGACAACACAATGTGCTTTGCAGTTATGACAGGGGACGGACACTTAGGAGCAGCGTTGTATTACTTCATATCGCTGGGATGCCAGAATGATTGCAGGGAACAATATGACTCGGGAGGGGAATGAATCGGACTTGAGGGTGATATCCTGGAATATTAGAGGGCTAAACGATGCAAGGAAGTGTAGGCAGGTCTTGGCTTATCTGGATCGGCAACAGGTGCAGGTTGCACTGCTGCAGGAGACACATATACACCCTCAATCTCGGAACATGTTCGCTAATAAATGGGCAGGTTTTAGAGCATTTTCTTCTTACTCATCATATGCGCGAGGCACAGCCATCCTGGTCAAACAGCGTGTCCCCTTTGCACTTGCAGGTACTCTATTGGACCCACAGGGAAGGTATGTTATTGTATGGGGGAGGTTAAGAAGAGATTCTGTAACAATTGCACATTGCTATGTCCCTAATGTGGATACACCTGAATTCTTCACGACCCTGTGGGGTAATATTTTGGATTGGGGGTCAACACACATTATATGGGGGGGAGACTTTAATGTTGCACTGATTCCTGCTCAGGACAGAGCCGGAGCCGCAGCACATTATAACAACAAATCTTGTGGGGTGCTGGCGGGCATAGTGGAAGAGGGTGGTTTAGTGGATAGCTGGCATCACCTACACCCGATGCAAAGGGAAGAGACACACTTTACCTCACACACGGGAACTTGGGCATAACTGGACTATTGCATGTTTTCCAAGGGGTTAGGTGTCGGCTTATGGATGCTCGTCATCTCGCTAGAACATAATCTGATCACTGCCCTGTGAAAGTTACGATTGAGATACCTGGATAGGGTAGACCCAGGCCGATGTGGCGAATGCAACCGACTGCTCTGTTAGACCTAGTCTTTCGGACTGAACTGGAGGAGGATATAAAGGACTTATTTATACAGAATAAAGGTTCCATGGACAGTGTAAAGGTAATATGGGAAGCCTTTAAAGTTACTATACGGGGGTATTATATCTCAAAAAGTTACGGAGTACTGAGAGACATACAACATTTTATTTTGAGAGTTTTATATAGCGCGAACAAGATCTTTGCAGATAACAGAGCGCTTTACAAAGGTAGGTGGAAGGGTAGGGGAACAAGGGGGCATAGTAGGGAGGTAGATCATCAAGTTCATGTACATAGCAAAATATTACGTATAGTACAGGTATGAGGTAGCAAGGCATAGTTGGAGCGTAGGCCATTAAAACGCTGTAAATAATACAGAATATTATTATTATAGAAAATATTACGTATAGTACAGGTATGAGGTAGCAAGGCATAGTTGGAGCGTAGGCCATCAAAACGCTGTGAATAATACAGAAATCGGGAAAAAACTGATATGAGGGAGCAAGGATCTAAGCACTTTAGACTAATATAAGTCAAGACACACGTGCATAGGAATATATAGGCTATATCATAACAAAATACTGATAATACTGTTCGCAATGTAAATCAAACGAATTGTTCAAGTGTATTTAGCCATAAGGATACTTTTGACTTTTTTCTTAAAAAGAAGGGAGGAAGAGATGAGCCTCGTTTCAGGAGGAAGTGCGTTCCAGATCCTGGGCGCCATTCCAGAGAAGGAGCGTGTGTAAGTTTTTTCCTTCCGGAATCTTTGCGGTTTCAGCAGAAGATTGTTTGTGCTCCTGGTAGTTCTGGACCCACCGGAAATTGTCAACTTATGAGTGAGGTAGCTGGGTGATTTCAGGTGTATAGCCTTGTGCGTCATGCAGGCAATTTTCAGCTGTATTCTGGCTTCAAGAGGCAGCCAGTTCAAGGATTTGAAGTCAGGGGAGATATACGAATGCTTTTTTGATCCAGTGATGAGTCTTGCAGCCGCATTTAGTGACGCTCTGAGGGGTGCAGTTGTCGTTAGGGGGAGGCCGCAGAGGGCCACGCTGCCGTAGTCTATGCGAGGGATGACTAGAGCTTGTACTGCTGTTCGGAAGTCTTTTGCTGGGAGGAAGGGTTTCAGTTTCCTCAAGGTATTTATTTGGAAGTTCGCCCCCTTAGTAGCCTTGCTGATATGCTGCTGCATGTTGAGGTTGGTGTCGAGTGTTATGCCTAGGGATTTTGCTGAGTCCACGATGGTCGGTTGGACATTGAGTGCTGTTAGGTGCTTAAGCCATGTTTGTGCGGAAGATATTTTCGTGGGAGGTGAGATTAGGAGGAACTCAGTCTTCATAGCATTGAGTTTGAGGTGGTTGTCGGCCAGCCAAGATTGGGTGCTTCTGATCGTTGAATTCAGACTCAGGATGTCTTTGGGGGATTGTAACTTGAGATATATTTGAGTGTCATCAGCGTACATGTGAAAGTGTACATTTGATGCTTGTAACAGGGTGGTGAGAGGTTCCATAACAAGGTTAAACAAAGTAGGGGATAGGCAGGATCCTTGAGGGACACCTAACGATACCGGTACTGGGGAAGACATCAGGTTTTTGCTCTTGAATTTTTGAGACCTGTTGTGTAGAAAGGAAGTGAACCAACGAAGCACAGTCCCAGAGAACCCCATTCTTGTCTTAAGGAGTTCGAGTAAGTTCTCATGTTTCACTGTGTCGAATGCTGAAGAGAGATCAAGAAGGATGAGGAGGCAGGTATTATTTTGATCTAAGATTTGGATGGCGTCGTCAATTATGTGAGTCATCGCGGTTTCAGTACTGTGCCCTGCTCGGAAGCCTGATTGGTGTGGGTTGAGGAGATCAAACTGTTCTATGTGCTTTGTCATTTGTAGTTGGACGCATTTTTCTAAAAGTTTGGCGAGAGTGGGAATGTTGGTAATCGGATGGTAGTTGTTTAGATCCGTGGGGTCGGCTGTTGGTTTCTTCAATAAAGGTGTAACTTGTCCAACTTTGAGGGAGTCCGGGATGGTTCCTTGTTGTAGTGAGCTATTGATAATTTTAGTCCAGAGTGGGAGTAGCAAAGGGATGAAGTCTTTTACGGCGTTAGCAGGAAGAGGGTCAGTGAGGTGATTGGATGGTTTTAGGGTGCTGAGTATTCTGTCAATTTCTTCTTCAGAGTAGGTGTCAAAGGATGACCATGTCGCATTGTTTTTTAGTTTATTTGGTGTTATGCAGTTGGGTATTGAGTAAAGGCTTGCGTCAATGAGGAGGTCGCTCCTTATATTGTCAGTTTTTTTGTTAAAGAAAGCTGAGAAATCTTCACAGGAAGGAGTAGTGCTCATGATGTCGACAGCTGGGGGTTGTTCCTTAGATTGAGATCGGATTAGCTCGAACAATTTACTTGGACGGTTTTTTGCTTGGTCTAGCTGCATTCTGAAGAACTCTGACTTTGAGCGTTTTATTTTCCTGAATACATACATACACATACATACACTGAGGACTTTAGAGCAAGATCTGAAGAGACCGGAGGGTCGGATGATGAGGGGGGACATCGGGGAGGTACAGAAGGAGTTTAGGGCCAAATTGTCTGCCTACAAGGAAGAAGCTGCCAGAGAAGTTCATTTTAGAGGGCGATACTGGGCGGCGAGGCGATATGGAGAGGGGGAGCGCCCAGGGAAGGCATTATCGGAAATTACACGTTGTCCGCGCTTTAATAACAGTATAGTGGAGATTGAGAAACCAGGGGGGGTGCTCTGTCAGGACACAGTAGGCATCTTGGACACCTTTACTTCTGACCATGTTACACTATATGTGAATGTATGTGGTTGACAGACCACAAAAGATGCGCTCCTTTAACTTGAAACAGGTGCGTTTCTTCACTCACACATTCTAGTGCTTCATTTTGATAATTTTCCAAAGAACGGTTGAATCAATTAATCATGAGTTCATAAAACATAAGTTTGACGATTATATTTGTTCTTTAATCAGGTTAACATCTTTGTTTGCAATTCATTTGCATTGCAGAAAAATTCATTTCAATCATGAATATATTTTCAATTATGCCCAAAGCATTTCGGGTTTAGGAAAACCCTTCGTCAGGGGCCTGTCAAAAAAGATAAAGGGAAACATTCAGGACCTTAACATTCAGCAGCTATCTAAAGCATATATATTGACTCGCAAAACAGTACACTGATAAAGTTACAGTCTGATGGGATAACCATGTTAAAATAAAAATACATAATTCCTAGAAACTGCCGAACAGTAGGTGTGGGTAAGGGTACACTCCGTGAATACACAGAGTGCGAAAACAGAGAGTATCAGTGGGAATATCTCATGTGAAGACCAAGGGATTAATGGTGACGTTCGTGGTGTGAAAGCATTAGTAGTTCAGAATAAGGGACCTTGAAAGCATTGTTAAAGTTTAAAAAAAGAGTATGAAAAGAAAGGTATATCTGGCGGTGGACAAACTTACTGGAAACAACGCGGTCTCCTGCATCGGTTCCAGGTTCCGGGTAGAGGGAGTGAGGGAGTAACCAATCAAGGGACTACTTGTACAAAGGGTACAGTCACGTGGTACATGACCGGTGCGGCTTGTGTTGGAAAAACAGTGCAACTGATGTAAAAACAACAGAGCGGCTAAGAGACTTCTGTGGGAGTGAAGAAAATGGTGTTAATGAGGTTACGGGAAGGTTACTGTGGAGTAGAACGGTAACTGATATCAAATGCCGGGCTGTAGCCATGGGAACTACTAAGAAACGATGTGATTGGTTGTGGGTTCCGATCACGTGTGTCTGAGAGCTAGAATGTGGCTTAATGTTGAAAGGATTACGTATTGTGATTACGATCATGGGAACATAAAGTAAACAATAACAAGTGGAGAAGTGTAAAACGCAAGGATTCTTGAACAATAAAAAGTAACCATAATAGCGAAGTTCAATGTAACAAAAATGATAGTGACAGCAATAACTCATCACAATCTCACGATTCAAATAACTATAGTGGATGAGAGTCTGCATGATAATAACCTCAATTATTAGTGGTGAAATAAATCAATGTCAAAAAGTTTTCAAATTGAGTTGGATGTCAAAGGTTCTGCAGTCAAGGATACTGTGCGGGGAGGGAACTGCCACCGTCCCTAAGCTGTGTGACAATTCTTTATAGAAAGCATGCCAGTTCAATTCTATCATTCATCCCTATCGACTGCAGAGATTGTAATTTTTTGATCCAATGGAATTCTGCCTGTAGGCGCTGTTTTACTGGATCCATGTCGCAGCGTTGTGGAAGTATCTCAAGTATAGTGAATCTTAATTGGGAAATCTGGTGATTAGCTTCCTGCCAATGCATGGCTATGGTGGATTTATTGTTCATGGTGCGTATGTTGCTCTTATGTTCTGTTATTCTTACTTTAATTTTTCGTTCAGTTTGGCGGACGTAAGTCTTGCCACAAGGACATTTGATGGCGTAGATGACATTTTTTGAGTCACATGTTCCTGTATAATGCAAGTCGATCTTGTGACCTTTTGTTGGATGCATGAATGTTTTACCTGGAATAACATTATTGCAATGAATGCAATTGTGACATTTCACCATCCCTTTATGTTCAATTTTAATTTCTTTTGGAGCAGAGAGAATTTCTTTCAGATTTTTGGACCTTTTGAGGGCAAAGGTGACGTGTTCACTGTATAGGTTCTGTAGATCGGGTTCTGTTTTGATTAAGGACCAGTGGCGATTAATGACTTTTTTGATCTTGAGTGATTCGTTCGAAAATTTGAGTACACTCACAGTTTTTGTTGCTTTGGCTTGTCTGGACGTTGTCAACAAATTTTCTCTCGGAAGTTTGGCTACTCTTTTTAAAGATTCTTCTAGGATCTCTTTGGGATATCCTCTTGCTACATATTGATCATGTTGCTCCATTAATGAGTTTTTGAGAATGTTTTCCTCTGAAGTGATCCTTTTGAGCCGAATAAATTGTGAAGTCGGTAAGTGCTTTTTGAGAGAATCAGGATGAAAGCTCTGGAAAAGTAAAGTAGAATTGCGATCTGTAGCTTTTTTGTAGACTTTCGTTTGGATTTGTTTATTGCAAAAGAAGTGAATGACCGTAAAGTAAGAAAATATAAAAGGGCCTTTTTTAGATATAAGTCCGGCTGCCAACGCACCACCAAACATCAACATCTCCTCGAAAATATTGTCTAAAGCACAAACAGCAGTGCTTAATAAAGGAACTTCTTTTGTCCCCACATACCAAACTAACTTATCGGAAACTGAAATCGCACTATTCAAATTTTTCAGGACACTCAAATTAAAATACTTCTTCAAAGACTCAGCTACTAATACAGATTCCAACCCCACAACTTTCAAACCTAAGAGTACATTTTGCGCACCCTATTCGCATAAAACGATTGAAGCATTTGAAAGATCCGTGATTTCAGACATACAAAAAATCAACTTTAAAAAGCCCCAAAAAACTAATCTCACCAAAGCAGAATGGAGCACACTGAAAACCTTATCCAATGACAAAGATCTAACTTTCCAACGAGCCGATAAAGGAGGGGCTCTCATAATAATGGAAACTACCTTCTACGAACACAGCGTCAATGAACATGTGAATGACCAAGACACATATCTACTTTTGGATGCAGATCCAACTGAAGAATACCAGAAGACCTTAACATCAATTCTAGAGCGAGCATTCCATATGAAATGGATTGACGAAAAAACATATACATTTCTGGAAACCAAATATCCACGGAGATCTAAACTCTATATGCTGCCCAAGATACATAAAAATCCGCTGAAACCACCTTTTAGACCCATTGTATCAGCTTGCGGGTCCATATCTGAAAGTATAGGTAAATACGTTGATCATTATCTGCAGCCTATAGACAAAAAAGCACAACTTACATAAAAGATACCACGGCATTCCTCAATTTACTCAAAACCATTCAATTAGATAATGACACAGAATACTGGCTCTGTACAGTGGACGTAGTATCACTCTATACGTCAATCCCACACAATGAAGGCCTGGATGCCTTAGAATGGAATCTGTTAAGAGATGATGAATGTGAAGCAAATAAGATATTTTTAATTCAACTGATGCACTTCTCACTCTTTCATAGTTACTTCGAATGGAAATACAACTTTTACAATCAATGCAATGGTACCTCAATGGGCTTTGGGGGGGGGCCCTCGTATGCAAATTTGTTTATGACAAAATTTGAATTTGATCATATTTTAAACAACGTAGACTGGACCTCCAGTCTGGTCACTTTCAAAAGATATATCGATGATATATTTCTGATCTGGAGAGGCACAAATGACCAACTCAGCAACAACATAACAATGTTAAATCAAGTGAATCCTCGAATCAAATTTACCTATACCATCCATGAAGACACCATATCTTATTTGGATGTGCAAATCACCATAGTCAATAAACAAATCAAAACAAAAGTCTACAAAAAAGCTACAGATCGCAATTCTAGTTTACTTTTCCAGAGCTTTCATCCTGATTCTCTCAAAAAGCACTTACCGACTTCACAATTTATTCGGTTCAAAAGGATCACTTCAGAGTAAAACATTCTCAAAAACTCATTAATGGAGCAACATGATCAACATGTAGCAAGAGGATATCCCAAAGAGATCCTAGAAGAATCTTTAAAAAGAGTAGCCAAACTTCCGAGAGAAAATTTGTTGACAACGTCCAGACAAGCCAAAGCAACAAAAACTGTGTGTGTACTCAAATTTTCTAACGAATCACTCAAGATCAAAAAAGTCATTAATCGTCACTGGTCCTTAATCAAAACAGAACCGGATCTACAGAACCTATACAGTGAACACGTCACCTTTGCCTTCAAAAGGTCCAAAAATCTGAAAGAAATTCTCTCTGCTCCAAAAGAAATTAAAATTGAACATAAAGGGATGGCGAAATGTCACAATTGCATTCATTGCAATAATGTTATTCCAGGTAAAACATTCATGCATCCAACGAAAGGTCACAAGATCGACTTGCATTATACAGGAACATGTGACTCAAAAAATGTCATCTACGCCATCAAATGTCCTTGTGCCAAGACTTACGTCGGCCAAACTGAACGAAAAATTAAAGTAAGAATAACAGAACATAAGAGCAACATACGCACCATGAACAATAAATCCACCATAGCCATGCATTGGCAGGAAGCTAATCACCAGATTTCCCAATTAAGATTCACTATACTTGAGATACTCCCACAACGCTGCGACAGGATCCAGTAAAACAGCACCTACAGGCAGAATTCCATTGGATCAAAAAATTACAATGTCTGCAGTCGATAGGGATGAATGATAGAATTGAACTGGCATGCTTTCTATAAAGAATTGTCACACAGCTTAGGGACGGTGGCAGTACCCTCCACGCACAGTATCCTTGACTGCAGAACCTTTGACATCCAACTCAATTTGAAAACTTTTTGACATTGATTTATTTCACCACTAATAATTGAGGTTATTATCATGCAGACTCCCATCCACTATAGTTATTTGAATCGTGAGATTGTGATGAGTTATTGCTGTCACTATCATTTTTGTTACATTGAACTTCGCTATTATGGTTACTTTTTATTGTTCAAGAATCCTTGCGTTTTACACTTCTCCACTTGTTATTGTTTACTTTATGTTCCCATGATCACAATACGTAATCCTTTCAACATTAAGCCACATTCTAGCCCTCAGACACACGTGATCGGAACCCACAACCAATCACATCGTTTCTTAGTAGTTCCCATGGCTACCGCCCGGCATTTGATATCAGTTACCGTTCTACTCCACAGTAACCTTCCCGTAACCTCATTAACACCATTTTCTTCACTCCCACAGAAGTCTCTTAGCCGCTCTGTTGTTTTTACATCAGTTGCACTGTTTTTCCAACACAAGCCGCACCGGTCGTGTACCACGTGACTGTACCCTTTGTACAAGTAGTCCCTTGATTGGTTACTCCCTCTACCCGGAACCCGGAACCGATGCAGGAGACCGCGTTGTTTCCAGTAAGTTTGTCCACCGCCAGATATACCTTTCTTTTCGTACTCTTTTTTTAAACTTTAACAATGCTTCCAAGGTCCCTTATTCTGAACTACTAATGCTTTCACACCACGAACGTCACCATTAATCACTTGGTCTTCACATGAGATATTCCCACTGATACTCTCTGTTTTCGCACTCTGTGTATTCACGGAGTGTACCCTTACCCACACCTACTGTTCGGCAGTTTCTAGGAATTATGTATTTTTATTTTAACATGGTTATCCCATCAGACTGTAACTTTATTAGTGTACTGTTTTGCGAGTCAATATATATGCTTTAGATAGCTGCTGAATGTTAAGGTCCTGAATGTTTCCCTTTATCTTTTTTGACAGGCCCCTGACGAAGGGTTTTCCTAAACCCGAAATGCTTTGGGCATAATTGAAAATATATTCATGATTGAAATGAATTTTTATGCAATGCAAATGAATTGCAAACAAAGATGTTAACCTGATTAAAGAACAAATATAATCGTCAAACTTATGTTTTATGAACTCATGATTAATTGATTCAACTGTACTTTGGAAAATTATCAAAATGAAGCACTAGAATGTGTGAGTGAAGAAACGCACCTGTTTCAAGTTAAAGGAGCGCATCCTTTGTGGTCTGTCAACCACATACATTCACATTGATCAAAAGGCTCTGTAGGACACAGAGTTACAAGGAATGCACCAAAAGGAATTTCGTCACAATTTCACTTAAATAGGCGCGCACGAAGATAACATTGATTTGATATGTGTGAGAAGTTGGCCTGGTATATGCTGCTCACTAGTTCTAGTGATCACCTTGTACCATGCCAAGCAACCCTTATGGTGCAGGTTGTAAAGTCAACCTTATAGACAAGCTATCCTAGGGGTAGCATGGACTAAGCAATCTTAGGCTAAACTCTGTAAAGGCATGTGAAGCAAGCTGTTTTACCATACACAATCCCCTTGAATACCAAATGAAAGGACACCACACAGATATATATTGATAATATATATAGATTTATTTCTCAAAAGATACCCTATACTCTTTATGAGCACAGAAGCACAAGCGTTAAAACAAAACACAGTTTAAATACACAAAAGTTGCACGAATATGGATGAGCCCTAGGGACCACCTAAACCATATACTAAAATAGTGGTATAAGAACCACTATGGGGAAAGTGAAGAGGCCTAGGGCCTGGGGAATCGCTGGAGCTGATCGGGACTAGCAGTGAAGAAGTCGGAAAAGGCCCGCGGGACTCGGGTGCAGTGCGGAAAGTGCACGCAATACCAATGCAATGTCAACGGTGCGTAAAAGTTACAAAGTTAGTTAAAAAGGAACCTTCCGAGGGACCTAGAAGGATGAAACTTTAGACACAGACCCTAGAGGTGTGTACCAGTGCGGGAACACCGGCGGAGCTGAGTTACCTCACCCACAGGAAGCGGGTGCACAGGGTCGAAGTAGTGTCGGGTTTCGTCACGCAGGTCGATGGTGCTTGGAGCTGAAGATGCTGCAGGCGGCTCGATGTGAAGAGTTCCGGTGGAACCAAGGGTGGATCTGAAGAGGTGAAGACCTGAAAGCAGAGGGGACAATGTTCAAAGTCACTAGCCAGTGACTACCGTGGAACCAGAGTGGAACCAGGCGATGTCGGGTGCAAGCAGGCGTCGAGGTGTAGCTTCTCTCTGCAGCCACGTGGACACGAGGGGTCGAAGACGTCCAGGAGTTGGTCACGAACTGTCCAACCCAGGCTTCTCGCTGTTGGCGGTGTCGGCAACCAGATGGAAGCAAACAGGCCTTGGCTAAGGCAAGCCACGCAGAAATTGAAAAAGGCTTGTCACTCGGACCAGCAAGGTCAGAGCGGGTGCTCCTTTTTACAGGAGCAAGGGCAAGTCTGGAGCAACCAGACCTGCAGTGAAAGGTGAAGGTTTCGTCGCCAAGATGGCCGCTAGCCACGTGGCAAGTGGCCGGGATGGCGCATCGAGTGGCATGGTGCAAAAGGGCCCCACGCATATCGTGGAGATGCTGGGGGGCTGATCTTTGGTGTAAGGGCTGCTCGAGGTTAGGGCTTCTTAAATCCCAAAGCACAGCGTCGAGGGTGCCTCTGATGCTGCGCAGTCAGCATTTCGGGGGTCTTCCAAGATGTCCGGTCCCACGTCTCTCGGTGCCTCCACGGGTCCCTTCTTCGCAGGGACTGTGGATCGGGCGGTGAGAAGTCTGGGAGTCTGGGTCTTGTCAGGCTCTGGGCTCGGGCTCCGGCGGGAGGCGGCGGCAAAGCAGACATCGAGTTGCTAGTTGGTGCCTGTGTTCACAGGGTGGTCACTCCTTGGCCACAAGGGAGATTCTCTTCCGTCTTCTGAGCAGCAGAATGTCGAAGTCCAGTCTTCTTCTGTATTTCAAGTTGATTCAGGATGATCTGAAGTCTCAGGACACAGCTCCCACTCTTATTCGAATCTGGGGGGCCGGATCACCTACTAGGTCCCTTCTCTGGGTGGAACCAGGAAGGGGAGTGGTTACACCCCCTTTCCTTTGTCCAGTTTCGCGCCAGGACTGGGGCTGGAAGGCCCCAGCACCGGTTTGAACTGGCCTATGCACAGGGACACCTTGTGTGCCCCAGGCATGTCTGAGTCTATTCAGCCCTGTCCTACCCAATACACAAAATCCTGTCTGGGGTGGTGCTAGCACCTCCCAAGGCAGGAAACCCTTTGTCCAAGCTGCCCTCGCTGGAAGGACTCCCAGCAGCAGGAGGTCAGACTTGTGTCTGCGGTGGCAGCATCCATCTTGTGATGCTGAGGCTCTGTTTAACTTTAACCGGGGTTCAGGCTAGGTACATGTCGTGTCCCTCTAGAAGGGTGGAATGCTACCCCCGTCGCCAGAACTGGCGAGGGGGTAGTATTCCAATTCGTATGACACCTTACTCGACATGTTTTGATAAATCCAAACCCAAGATAGCATTGAACCGCGAGGATTATAATGCACTTAAGAGTATATGGTATGGCAGTATCATGAAACAGCTAAAGGACATGGTTCCGAAAGCTGCAGACAGGCTCAGCTCATGCCAGAGCACTATCTCACATATTTCCAAGCACTCTGCCTCCAGGATTGATGAGGCCTTCCATAGGAGTGGCTGATAGGAACATATGTGTCCATTTTAGGTTAGGTATAGGCATACTACACCTAAGTAAGGGGTGGTTACACCGACTTACCCCAGCTGAGTGATCAGCCAGTTGTGTCAAATATGGAGGCCAGGCCAGGGGTGGCATAATACATGCTTCAGCCCCTGGTAGGCCTTGGAAGCACCTATGCCCTGGGTACCTGGGTACACTGTTACAGGGGCCAATAAGGTGAACCAGTTCCAATTGTGTATGTACCTAAGGTACATGGAGTCCATTTTAAGGAGAGAGCAATTAGCCTGGGGCCCTGAATAGCAGGGTCCCAGGCCAACTAAAGTCAAAAATCAGCTAAACACCAGGCAAAAAGTTTGGGGGTAACCATAGTCAGATATCCACCTTCCTACATAACCCCCCCCCCCCCCCAAACGAAAGGAGATAAGGCTATCCTTGACCAGGTAAGCCTATATTGCCTAAGTGGCCATATAAGGAAGTACCAGCTCTGGCGTGGTTACCCCCTGTCTCATGGTCCACTAAGCAATCCTTCACCCTAAGGGTATTTGAGGGTCTCCACCATAGGGAATATATACCTGTGGTGTGTCTTTGCAAAGTAAAAGGCTGGTGTTGGGATGGAGTACTGAAGTGAGATTCCTCTGTAGGACTCAGCTTCCTCCAATCACTCTCCACCATGTGTGCCTTTCTTTCTTTGACTGAGTTGCACTGTGCTCTCAGGGTCAACCTCTGGCTACCTAAAGCTGGAGGCTGGGTCCCTCTTGTTGGCTTACTGGAGGGACAGTTCAGGTTTGGGCCCTTGGGGTCCCAGGTTTGGCTGTGCCCAACAGAATCCATCTGTGGGAGGTCCCTAACTACTTTTAAGGGGGCTCCCTCAGGAGTTTTTAAAGTTTTCACCTCACTAGGGCTGCTAGCTTTGGTGCCCCTAATCTGTTGATGTGGGTGCTTTATTTGACAGGGGGCCCTTTGGGGCTCACTGTCCTTCTTGTCCTCTGCAGCCCTGGGCTGACTAAGGCAAGGTAGAGAGGGGCAGGATACCTGCTCCAGACTGGGTCCCACCTGAGAAGGGTCCACTGACATCAGAGGCTCTGTCAGGCTAGACCTGACTACCTCTGGGGCAGTTCCTTCATCAGGGGTAAGATCAGTTCCCTGAGGAGGCGGATCCTTTCCTAAAGTCTGGTGGGAGGGAGATTTCTCTTCCTCCTCAATGCTCTCTGTTTGTGTGGAGTGATCCATCTTTTCAGGCTTCACAACACATGTATCAGTTTGAGTTTGGGCTGTGGCCATCACAACCCCACCAACCTTTTCAGGAGGAGACTCAGTTTGGGTATGGGCTGTTACCATCACAGCCCTGCTAATCTTTTCAGGAGGGAAGTTAGCTGAAGATGGGGCTGAGGTTTGCTCAGCCCTACCAACCTTTTCAGGAAGGACATCTTGGATTGGGGCTATAGTCATCACAGCCCCACTAACCTTTCCATGGAGATTTACCATTTTAGAATGGGTTTCTTGTTCCACCTCAGCCCAGGCTGAGATTTCTAAATCATTCCCCAGTAGACAATCTACAGGCAAGTTTGATGACACTGCCACTCTCTTTGGGCCAGTGACACCTCCCCAGCTAAGATTTACTACTGCCATGGGGTGATTGGTTTCTATTCCATCAATGTTTGTCACCTGATATGTGGCATCAGGTAAAAGTTGCCTTGAGGGGACTAGACATTCAGCCAACATGGTGATGCTAGCCCCTGTGTCTCTAAAGGCCTCAACTTTCAAGCCATTGATGAGGGGCTCCTGTCTATACTTGCTCAAAGTGTTTGGGCAAGCAGTGAAATTAGCAAACCCCATGCCAGTCTCATAGACAAGAGTATCTGAGTTAGGGGACCTGGATAGGCCAGATTCCACCTGTCCTCCAAAAGTAAACCCACCCAGATTCCTGAGTGTGCTCCCACTTCCTGGGGGATTACTGCTGACAGTAACAGGAGGTGTTGGAGCTGGCTTTGGAGGTATATTCTCTTTATTGCCATTCTTGGGACAACAGCTGTCTGTTTTGTAATGCCCAACCTGTTTATAGGCATGACAATAAGGCTTTTTCTGGGTTGAAGAAGTGTCTTGGGACCCACCCCCATCCTTGGAGTTTTGGGGCCCTGGGGAAGTCTTTTCCTTACTTTTATCCCCACCCTTCTCTTGAGGCTTGGTAGTCTCTTTCTTTTGGTCACCACCCTGGTTCTTAGGCCTGATCCTGGTTCTGACCCATTTGTCTGCCCTCCTACCCAATTCTTGTGGGGAGGTCAGATCAGAGTCAACCAGGTGCTGATGTAGAAGCTGATTTTGACAATTACTTAAGATTTGCTCTCTCATAATTAAATTATACAATCCTGTATAGTCTGTATCCTTACTTCCCAGCAACCAGCCCTCCAGAGCCTTAGTGGCACATTCAACAAATTCAGACCAGTCCTGAGTCTGTGTCTTCTGGGTATCTCTGAACATTAACCTGTACTGTTCAGTGGTTAAGCCTAACCCATCAATCAGAGCACTCTTCAGGACCAGGTAGTTTCTAGAATCCCCATCACTAACTGTGAGGAGTCTGTCTCGGCCTCTACCTTCAAAGGAGAGCCACAAGATTGCTGCCCACTGCTCCTGAGGGACCTGCTGTACTTTGCAAGCTCTCTCAAGTGCAGTCGTCCATTTGTGGATATCATACCCAACTTTGTAGGGGGGCACAATCTTACTCAGGTTTCTATTGTCATAGGACCTGTCTTTATCCTTAGGGATAGTGCTGCCACCAGTGGATCCTAATCCACTCTCTCTAGGCTGCCTTGCTCTAGCAAGTTTCTCTTTGGTCAGGGCAACTTCTAACTCTTGCTTCTGGATCCTAAGTTCAGCCTCTCTCATTTTGGCCTCATGTTCCCTTCTCTGAGGGCTAGTCAACTCCCTTCTGGAGTTGCCATGAGAACCTCTAGAAACATGGGAAGTATTGGATTCACCTGAGTGATTCCTCCTCCTCCTATGCTCCTGGTTAAGTCCATTTGGGGGTCTGAATGGGTTGGACCCACCTTCAGTCCCAAATAAGCTTAAGTTAGCCTGGTTAAGCCTGCTGACTAACACCTGGCTATTTCTACCATCATCAGAATCACTTTCTTCCTCCTCCTCCTCCTCTTCTTCTTCCTCAGGCTGAGTATTCCCAGGGGTCTGGTCTTCCTCATCTATCTGGATGACAGGGGCAGGGGCATCAGGGTTATCATCTTCAGAAGGTGAAACTTCCTCACCAGTCCCTGAGGGGCCTGGTTTGGAGTTCTTTAGAGCTTCAGACTGGTCTAACAGCTCTCTGAGGTGTCCTGCTGTAGGAGTAGGACCTGTTTTGATTCCTCTCATGGAACACAGTTGCCTCAGTTCCTTAAATGGAAAGATAGCAAATTTGGATGGTGCCCTTGGAGGGTCACTCTCAACAGAGTTGGGTCCAGTGGATCCCTCTGCTCCAGACATTGCTCTAGTGTGGTGGATGTGTTGCAATCTACCTACACTTGTGTTTTCCTACTAAACCTATCTAGTAGTTGTAGTCAGGGTGTGCTACTCCCTATCCTCTCAACGACCAAGTTCAGTAGAACTTAAGTATATCTAGTCTTGTTTTAGTGTACCTATCAGGTACCTGTATGATCTTTCAAATGATATTTTCAAAGATTGTAATGGTAAAACAACAGCAAGCTCAAATCCCAATCCGCTGCTCACCAATGTGAGAAGTTGGCCTGGTATATGCTGCTCACTAGTTCTAGTGATCACCTTGTACCATGCCAAGCAACCCTTATGGGGCAGGTTGTAAAGTCAACCTTATAGACAAGCTATCCTAGGGGTAGCATGGACTAAGCAATCTTAGGCTAAACTCTGTAAAGGCATGTGAAGCAAGCTGTTTTACCATACACAATCCCCCTGAATACCAAATGAAAGGACACCACACAGATATATATTGAAAATATATATAGATTTATTTCTCAAAAGATACCCTATACTCTTTATGAGCACAGAAGCACAAGCGTTAAAACAAAACACAGTTTAAATACACAAAAGTTGCACGAATATGGATGAGCCCTAGGGGCCACCTAAACCATATACTAAAATAGTGGTATAAGAACCACTATGGGGAAAGTGAAGAGGCCTAGGGCCTGGGGAATCGCTGGAGCTGATCGGGACTAGCAGTGAAGAAGTCGGGAAAGGCCCGCGGGACTCGGGTGCAGTGCGGAAAGTGCACGCAATACCAATGCAATGTCAATGGTGCGTAAAAGTTACAAAGTTAGTTAAAAAGGAACCTTCCGAGGGACCTAGAAGGATGAAACTTTAGACACAGACCCTAGAGGTGTGTACCAGTGTGGGAACACCGGCGGAGCTGAGTTACCTCACCCACAGGAAGCGGGTGCACAGGGTCGAAGTAGTGTCGGGTTTCGTCACGCCGGTCGATGGTGCTTGGAGCTGAAGATGCTGCAGGCGGCTCGATGTGAAGAGTTCCGGTGGATCCAAGGGTGGATCTGAAGAGGTGAAGACCTGAAAGCAGAGGGGACAATGTTCAAAGTCACTAGCCAGTGACTACCGTGGAACCAGAGTGGAACCAGGCGATGTCGGGTACAAGCAGGCGTCGAGGTGTAGCTTCTCTCTGCAGCCACGTGGACACGAGGGGTCAAAGACGTCCAGGAGTCGGTCACGAGCTGTCCCACGCAGGCTTCTCGCTGTTGGCGGTGTCGGCAACCGGATGGAAGCAAACAGGCCTTGGCTAAGGCAAGCCACGCAGAAATCAAAAAAGGCTTGTCACTCGGATCAGCAAGGTCAGAGCGGGTGCTCCCTTTTACAGGAGCAAGGGCAAGTCTGGAGCAACCAGACCTGCAGTGAAAGGTGAAGGTTTCGTCGCCAAGATGGCCGCTAGCCACGTGGCAAGTGGCCAGGATGGCGCGTCGAGTGGCACGGTGCAAAAGGGCCCCACGCAGATCGTGGAGATGCTGGGGGGATGATCTTTGGTGCAAGGGCTGCTCGAGGTTAGGGCTTCTTAAACCCCAAAGCACAGCATCGAGGGTGCCTCTGATGCTGCGCAGTCAGCGTTTCGGGGGTCTTCCAAGATGTCCGGTCCCACGTCTCTCGGTGCCTCCACGGGTCCCTTCTTCGCAGGGACTGTGGATCGGGCGGTGAGAAGTCTGGGAGTCTGGGTCTTGTCAGGCTCTGGGCTCGGGCTCCGGCGGGAGGTGGCGGCAAAGCAGACGTCGAGTTGCTGGTTGGTGCCTGTGTTCACAGGGTGGTCACTCCTTGGCCACAAGGGAGATTCTCTTCCGTCTTCTGAGCAGCAGAATGTCGAAGTCCAGTCTTCTTCTGTATTTCAAGTTGATTCAGGATGATCTGAAGTCTCAGGACACAGCTCCCACTCTTATTCGAATCTGGGGGGCCGGATCACCTACTAGGTCCCTCCTCTGGGTGGAACCAGGAAGGGGAGTGGTTACACCCCCTTTCCTTTGTCCAGTTTCGCGCCAGGACTGGGGCTGGAAGGCCCCAGCACCGGTTTGAACTGGCCTATGCACAGGGACACCTTTTGTGCCCCAGGCATGTCTGAGTCTATTCAGCCCTGTCCTACCCAATACACAAAATCCTGTCTGGGGTGGTGCTAGCACCTCCCAAGGCAGGAAACCCTTTGTCCAAGCTGCCCTCGCTGGAAGGACTCCCAGCAGCAGGAGGTTAGTCTTGTGTCTGCGGTGGCAGCATCCATCTTGTGATGCTGAGGCTCTGTTTAACTTTAACCGGGGTTCAGGCTAGGTACATGTCGTGTCCCTCTAGAAGGGTGGAATGCTACCCCCGTCGCCAGAACTGGCGAGGGGGTAGTATTCCAATTCGTATGACACCTTACTCGACATGTTTTGATAAAGCCAAACCCAAGATAGCATTTAACCGCGAGGATTATAATGCACTTAAGAGTATATGGTATGGCAGTATCATGAAACAGCTAAAGGACATGGTTCCGAAAGCTGCAGACAGGCTCAGCTCATGCCAGAGCACTATCTCACATATTTCCAAGCACTCTGCCTCCAGGATTGATGAGGCCTTCCATAGGAGTGGCTGATAGGAACATATGTGTCCATTTTAGGTTAGGTATAGGCATACTACACCTAAGTAAGGGGTGGTTACACCGACTTACCCCAGCTGAGTGATCAGCCAGTTGTGTCAAATATGGAGGCCAGGCCAGGGGTGGCATAATACATGCTGCAGCCCCTGGTAGGCCTTGGAAGCACCTATGCCCTGGGTACCTGGGTACACTGTTACAGGGGCCAATAAGGTGAACCAGTTCCAATTGTGTATGTACCTAAGGTACATGGAGTCCATTTTAAGGAGCGAGCAATTAGCCTGGGGCCCTGAATAGCAGGGTCCCAGGCCAACTATAGTCAAAAATCAGCTAAACACCAGGCAAAAAGTTTGGGGGTAACCATAGTCAGATATCCACCTTCCTACAATATGTTACACTATATACCACGCAAAGACATGGGGAAGTGGAACTCGATAATTTTCTGGGGGATGTAGCAATATGTTGGCTCAGCGATGTCCACAGACAGTGCCCCACTCAAACTCGATGAGATCAGAGAAGCCATTATGTCCTTGAAGAACGTAAAGGCACCAGGCCTACATGGCTTGCCGGCCGGGTTCTATAAATGTTATATAGATGTTATGGCACCGGTGTTACGTGAAGTCGTTGAAGAGTCCCTCCTACGATGCGTGAAGTGTTTGAAGAGTCCCTCCTACAATGCATGAAGTGGTTATCACGTTATTACTAAAGCCTGGTAAGCCACCCACAGCGTGCGACTCTTATAGACCACTGTCACTCATCAATTGTGACACCAAAATCTTGGCAAAGGTTTTGGCTACGCGATTGACACTTATCATGGACAAGATTATTCTCCCCGACCAGGCGGGGTTTGTCCCTGGTAGGGCTACCTCACACAATTTAAGAACCCTTTTCTCTCTAATACAGACTGTGGCGCCGGAATTTCAGGTTGCTGCTGTTTTCCTAGATGCCTCTAAGGGATTCGACTCTGTGGAGTGGAATTACCTATTCACAGTTCTTCAGAGGATGGGATTCCCTAAACTGTTTAGTTCCTGGGTGCAGCTTTTGTATCATCGTCCCTCTGCCAGGCTACTGATCAATGGTCATCTATCTAGTGCTCTCTCCATATCACGGGGTACCCGGCAAGGGTGCCCGTTATCGCCGCTGCTTTTTGCTATAGCTATCGAGCCCTTAGCGTCCAGACTACGCCAACTCCACCGAGAAAAGGCGTTTCAGTGTGTTCAGCATAAGATTCTAATCTCGTTATACGTTGATGATGTCACACTCTGTGTCCGGGAGCCTCAGCAAAATATCAACCCCCTATTGAGAGAATTCCTGGTGTTTGGGCAGCTGTCGGGCGTCAATATCAATTGGGAAAATCGCAATTCTTCCCACTTACGCCTGCGGTAACTCAATTTCCGTTGGACTTTCCTTTAGAATGGTGCGCTTCTGACCTTAAGTATTTGGGTATCCAGGTCTCTCGGGATAGGGAGGAAACACTTAGATTAAATTATGGCACAGCGGTCACGAGACTGGCGGCTAGTGTGACGCGCTGGATATCACTGCCCATATCCTTGGCTGGGTGAGCCTCCCTCATAAAGATGGTGGTTCTCCCCCAGTTCTTGTACCTATTTCTTAACATTCCTTACTATCCTGGAGCGTTTTTCTTTAAAACTTTAGGCACTGAACTGATACGATTGTTATGGGGTGGTAAACAACCGCATCTTAAATGGGCAGTCCTTGCACAACCCTATGATAGGGGTGGTTTCGACATTCCCGACCTTGAAACCTACTATATTAGTGCGCAAGCTCACTACGTATACCACTGGATGGCACTGATGGAGCAGATTTCATCTGCAGTCATGCATTGTTTATTTTTTTGTGCTTCAGACAGGCTGCATTTAAATTGCAACGCACATTTTGGTGCAGGTTAAAAACATGGCACATGAAAAACATGAAAGTGAGGCCTATTCACTTCAGTGTGAAAATGCTTTTGCTGCATTAACATGTGTTTTTACAGTGTAGAGAAAAGTGGCCTTTTTAGCTTTGAAGATGAATAGAATGTGTTTTTCTCTTCCCAGCTCATCCCTTGCCAATCTAAATTTATTATTCCTGTCTTAATAGACTTTGACTTGTTGCATATTTTGATAAACATTTTCAGTTAATAACACCTCTTTTTATAATGTGTGTGAATTAATAATGCACTTGGGAAACATAATGGACTGATTTACATGAAATTAATATTATCTTTGTGTTTGTTTTATTTTTGGGGCCTACACAAAACATGGCTGCCTGTGAATCCATCAAGGCTATGACTTGCAATTTAATGAGAAGGGAGCATGCGCAGACTGTGGCAGCTTTCCTCATGACAAGAAGTCCAGGACAGCGTGAACTGCACATTCTTGTCATTCTGCCAATGTACCAGTTAGTTAAAAGTGTCCATCTACTGCGCTGAGAAGGAAGGAAGGATGAATTAGATTGAAACATTTTTCCTAGTAAATGTTGCAAATGTTTATAAATGTAGTTATTCATGTATGCTTCTTTTGTTAAGACTAGTGAAGTCAGGTTTTTAGAATGAGTCAGGGAAGTGTGACCTCATGCATCATGACTGACCAATCACGTAAAGGTTTTACTGAAAAATGTTACATCTTTATGTACTCTGCCAATAATTATGGTATAAATACTGTCCTCTCTGGATGGGGGCTGGCACTTCTTCTTTTTCTCAGCTCAGCTGGCTTCTATGGGTTAGGTACGAGAAACGTCCCGGGAGATTGCTGAAGGGCGGGCTTGCGTCCGAGGAGTGTCAGGGGGAGGTTTCTTGCTTCCACGTCATATCTTGGCACTTCATGCCACATTCCTTTGAGGCCTGTGAAGGGCGGGCTGCTTTCCTCTTTAGACACAGACAGACAGAGAGTGCAGTGGATCAGGATAGGATTAGATGCTAAACTTTAAGTTTATGTTTTGACTAATTAATTAGGTCTGAAAAGATTTATTTGATTTATGCATTTATTTCTCTTAATAGCATATTTTTGCAAACTATTTAAGTACTGATTAGCTTTGCAAGACTATTTTTTCTTAGAAACTCTTTAAGAATTGTGACTGAAATTTTGCGCCACATTTTCATAACTACATGTAATGCTTATATGCAGACTGTAATGTGTTCTGTATTATTGATATTTTTCCTGTTTTCCAAATTCTGTAACCTGATTGATATTTTCCTAATGAATAAAGGGTCAGAGAAAAATTAACTTTTGACTAGAAAATAAAACCCTTTAAAATAATCAACAACTCTCTTTATTGGCTTACAATAATAATTGTATTTTGACTGTTCATCTTTATTTAAAGTCTCCTGAAGGTAATACATGGTGTGAAGGGCCCAACACCTTTTGAGCGGTAAATTAGAGGTAGCATGGAGGTTTTACATTGAGAAACTACCAGAAGAAATTACCGCTCTCCATCAGTTTTTGGTAATCAGAGGATGGTCATTATTGATTAGTTTGGTGATTAGTAATTATTGATTTCACCATCAACTACTCAACTAATGGATCATTGACCTTAAGAGGGAAATAAAATAATTGCCCAAGTTAGATAAATGTCCAAGTCCTGATTCCTGACTCCAATGCTCAGAACCTGAAGACTGGCAAAGCAGTACTGGCAGGTGATGCAAGAAGTGGTGTGAGTATCAATAGGGTTGTGAAATGTTGTTAATGTGCTAGGATGTATTTTTGAAGTGTTGAAAATAGTAAGGATTTTTTACTGTTGGTGACATTTTGCTCATTTTGAATTGATGGTGTTATTGATTATATTGGTAATTTCATAGGACATAATTTTTTGGTTATTGATTACATGTTTTAACTCTTCATGTTAAGTTAGTGTCTTGTTCTGTGTTGTCTGGAACACGCAGGTATGTACACCTGTGGAATCCCGGGAAGGAATAGCGGGTGGTAAATGGAAGCCACACTGCACTGAGGTTACTTGTCTGTTGGAATAACACTGAGAAGCTAGGTAGGGCTGGCAGTGTTAAATTAGGGACTATTTTCTGTGTGAGTGATTGATAGCAAAGAGTTCGCTGGTGAAACTTTGGTCTGATATCACCTAGAAAGGGTCACACCAAAGGAGTAGCAGGTTCTTCTGAGCTTGATTGATAGCAAAAGGGTTCGCTGGTGAAACTTTGGACTAAGATATATCCTGAAGGATAAGTCCAAAGGAGTAGCAGGTTCTTCTGAGCTTGAGTGAAAGGTAAGCGGAAGGGATTTACCTGTAGTGTTTGAAGAGTAAACGGAAAGTCTTACTTTGTGAAGGGTAAGCGGAATGTGTTACTCGCAGTGAATATAAATCTATCCTTTATTTAGCACAACAGACAGAGTAGCGAATGTATTTAACAGAGTTATTGATTAAGAGAAATATTGCAGTAAGATTTTGTGGAGGGTCAGTGGTAGGAGTAAAACTGACTAAAATTGAGACTGACAGATTTGGAGAAAAGAAATTGCATTGAACTATTGCAAAAATGAAACTGTTTGAAGGTTTAAAGAAGCTGTTAAGAGGTAAAGTGAAAAATTCGTTTTTTATTGGTGATGCTCCTGAAGGAACACCTGTGCATTTTATGTCTACCAGTTTGGGACAAAACACATGTATGTGGGTTCAACAATGGTGCAAGATTACTGAAAAAGAGGGTGCTTTGAGGTTTCCAAATAATGGTACTTTTGAATTGCAAATAATTGACAAATTAAGGGAAGTCTTATGTGAAATAAAGACACCATCTAAAGCTGCACAATTTGAGGCCTTAAGCATGTGGGAAAAGACAGCAAGAGAGAAAGTATGTGAGGATAAAAAGGTAAAGCACCAGATACAGGAGAAGGGAATTAATGCTGATAAAGAGCTTCAAATAAATAATAATTCAGGGGATGAAATAATGGATGAATTGTTAACTGAGTGTCCACCACTTTATGTGGTTCCCATGAAAAAGACTGAAAATAATGAACCAGTAAATACTACAGGGGCTACTGCTTCTGTTGAACAGAGAGAAATACAGACTGAGAGAACTGTGCAGACATTTTATATTGACCCATTAACTGTTGATTCAGCACTGACAGTGATACCTCCAGGTGTTACTGCTTCAAATGTGCCTGATTTAGTTCAAGAATTGCAAACTGCAGATGCACAGATAATGCCTAGAAAAATTATGACTGTCCCAATTAATATGGTCCCTACTGAAAAAGTTCAAAGAGCTGCAGAATCAGTGATTTTGCCAGAGTTTATTTCAGAAACTCAGAATACACAGATTATTGAACAGAAATTACCCCAAGCACTGAAAGGTGAGGGAAAAATGGTTTTTACAACTTCTGCAGCCCAGGAGAAAATAAATATATTTGAAAATGGGATGTTTTCAAACCTGCTCTGAGGAAGCAGCAGTGATTAAAAATATAGAGAACATGGGAGAACATATTAACACAGGCCCTGAAAAAGAGAGACAGCTTAGTGTTTTAAATGGAACATGTGAACATGAAGAAATTAACAGTCTCTGCTGTTTAAATAATGAAAATGTGAACCATTGTCAGGAAAAAGAATTAATTTCCCTGAGTAAGGAAACAGCTGCATGTGCATTAACTACACATAATGGACTGACAAATTTGGTTCAAAAATATGAAACTGATGTTGCAGGAAGTTTTCCATTTCAGAAAAGTGTCAGGGAACACATGGATGATGAAGCAAATGAGAAAATGTGTTCTTCAGGAATGCATTTGCACATTGCAGAAATAAAATATGGTTTTAAATGCAATGAGCTTGAAAAATTAGGAGACAAGTGGGCAAGAAAACATGAGAAGAAAAAGAAACCACCAGAAATAGCAAGGAAAATGGATAAGGAAAAGAAGCCACCAGATATAATTGAGAAAAATAATAAGCAGAATGAGGGAGAAGCTTTTGCTTACTCATTGAGAGAAAAGGTGGGAGAAATGTATGTTCATACGCCACAGAATAAAAGTGAACTTGCAGCATTTCTGAACACATTCCCACAATTGAGAGACAGAATTGTGCTGTGGTACCCACAAGTTGATGGATTTGATGACTTTTTAAAAGAGTTGTGCATTAATTTGGAAATGTTCTTTTATATTGCCATGCTGACTAAATTGTGCTTTGAATCTAAAGTTGTTGTTCAAGGGCCAAGTGAAGAGACAATGAAAAGGGTTTGCATGAATGCACCATCATTTTCTGTTGTTATGGAGAAAAACATAGCAGTGATTATTTTCCTGAAGGGCCAAGTGCCAGCAAAGGATGTTGATTGGGTACAGATTAAAAGAGCACAGGATGGAAGTAAAGGTATTTTGGTTAGTGCAAATTCAGGTATGGATGTTGTACTGCTGGAAAATGTGTCCTTTTGCCATCTTTATAACAGATTTGAGCATTGGAAGAAGAAATATAAATTTAAACATGATGCACAAAAACATGGAGAATTGCAGATGCAAAATATGCCAGTTAAGCAAATGCAAATGTCAGTTCAGAAACAGGTACCTATGGCAGGAATTTTTCAAGCACAGATGGTCCCACAAAATATGGAAAATGCTAAAATTAATTTAAATAATGTGTCCAGAGCAAATGTGAATTATTTCCATAGACAAAAACAGAACCCAGTCCAACAGGTTACTATGTTTGAAAATGAGAGTTTTAACACTCACAATTCTGAATTTACCAAGTCCATTGTGAAGGCAGTGGAAAGTCCAGATTTAGTTGCAGGAGTTTTAAAGAAAGAAATTACAAACCCAGTATTAGAAAATTGTGCACCAAAATTAGGCCCATTTGAGGAAAACTGCAAAACTGTTGTCTGTTACTCAGGCCTAGCAGAAAAACAATTATTTTGCAAAGTAAGCAGCTCAGATTACTGTACATCAGATAATGTTATTTTTCAGATTCCTGATGAGGATGTACATTTTAAAATGGCCCATCAAGAGACAGTTGTAGCATTGTTTTCAGAAAAGACTGTTGAAAAATTACCTTCTGCTTTGGAAAAAATAATAAACACAGAAATAAGAGAGTTCACAGAGAAGGATGCCAGGCTAATAAAATGTGCTGAACATGTCTTATTAAAATTTGAACCAGATGACATGTATTCAGGAACACAATCAGTTGCAGGAATTTTACCAATAAAAGGATTTTTGATGGAATTGATTAGAAGTTTGTGTAACTTTCTGATCATAGGTTCACAGAAAATAAATGAAAAGAACAGAATAGTGCAGGAGACTAAAAGCATATTTTTTCCATGTTGTCCTGTGGTACCGAATCCAGCCAATATATTTTTTCACATTCCATGTGCTGAAGAATGGCTTATTTTTATTGATTTTTGCCAAGTTCATGTCACAGTGCCGTTGGATGAGAATAGTCAGGAGTACTGTCAAAAAGTAGATGAATACCTGGGACACAAAATTGGAAAGGGAGGTAGAAAGGTGTCACCAGAGAAGGTGGAAATATTTCACAAGATAAATCCACCTCAAATTCAGAAAGAAGTCAGGACATTTTTGGTAATGGGTAGCTGCTGTAGAGAGTGGTTACTAAACCTTTCCCTAGTGGCTAAGCCTTTACTGAGGCTGACACACTCAGGTGTGTCTGATCCGCTTCCATTGGACAACAACTGCACAAAAGCATTCCTAGAGTTGAAAGAGAAAAAATGGCGCGCCCCAGCACTAGGAATGAAAGTTTATTTGAAAGAAAATACACTAATTTGCAGTGAGAGGGAGGGCTGCGCTCTCTCATTGCTTATTCAAAAAGATGAATGTGTTCAAAGGTCTGTGATGTATTGCCCAATGACCTTTGACCCTAACTTCACAGAAATGTCAGCAAATGAATTGGATTATGATGAAACTGAATATGAGTGTCTAAATATCATGAAAATATGCATAAAGCCAAATTCAGACTTGAAGGATGAACACCCGAGTCAGCCCAACAATGTCCATTTTGTAGATGGCCCATGTTTGAAAGGTGACACATTAAAAGCAGCACATGCTGTGCTCCTTATACATGATATTGTCAAAGCTTCATGGCTTTTAGTAATTACCCCAGCCCAAAATTCGAAATTGATTGCCCTTACCATAACATGCAGTATATCTGCTCAATTGGGAGTCACTGTCATCATGGGAGAGAGAAATGCTAATTCAGTTGGACAAATTTGTGTTCTGTTAGCATGTACATTCTATGGAATCTTCACAGTTAAATTTAAAGAGGCTCAAGAAAATGTTTTTGAAGCAGCACAACAGGGTTGTATCAGAACTGTTTTTGAGAAAAATGACAACTGCAAAGTGGAAAAAGTGTTATTGCAAAAATTGATGCCCAGGTATAGATTGCCAGTTTCTCTGAAATCAGATCATAATGTGGTCTTAAAGATAATAAGTGCAGAACAACAGATTGGACAAAGAGTGGATTGTAGCTATCTGTCTGAAGTGTCGAGCATAATAAAGCAACACAATGGCAGCACAGAGTTACCTTTTGCAAAAGACTGTGTTTCAGCAACACCAAAGTGGCTTGAAAATGCATATGCAAATGCACTTGTGGAAAACACTGAGGAGAACACTAGCCATTGCTGTGTAGGTCTGGTTGATGTACAGTGTGCAGTTTCTCACCAGATTGCAGCTGCTACACAAGATCTGCATAATGGATGGTGCAACGGTTTTGATCTGAGAGATGCTGTGGTGAAACATCTGAATCTGATCAAAGTGAAAATAAGAGTGAAAGGCCTTGGTTGAAAAAGTGCAAAGGATTGATGGTGCTCTGCCAGAGTTTCTCAGCACCTAAGTAGTCTAATTTGCATGGAAAAAGTACAGAATGCCACACTTTATGAGCCATTCTGATGGCAAGCTGATGACACAGAGCAAAGAAATGCTGAAACTGTCATGTTGAATTCCTTTTTTATTGTTTTAGTTACTTATTTTAAAGAAGACTAACTGTTCCAAAAAGCTACTTACAGAACTCTGCACTAAAACAATTGAACTTGGCTATATATGATCTGATTACAGACCAAACTTGTGTTTGCTTAGAAATAGAAGTAACATTGTTATATGCTCAGCTTTTGCAATTTAAAAAAAAAAAAAAAAAATACTGTCACTTGTGAAATTAAATATGTGTGATGAATTATAAATCATTTTATTATGATTTGAATTATCAGAAGGGTGGATTTGATGGAGCAGATTTCATCTGCAGTCATGCATTGTTTATTTTTTTGTGCTTCAGACAGGCTGCATTTAAATTGCAACGCACATTTTGGTGCAGGTTAAAAACATGGCACATGAAAAACATGAAAGTGAGGCCTATTCACTTCAGTGTGAAAATGCTTTTGCTGCATTAACATGTGTTTTTACAGTGTAGAGAAAAGTGGCCTTTTTAGCTTTGAAGATGAATAGAATGTGTTTTTCTCTTCCCAGCTCATCCCTTGCCAATCTAAATTTATTATTCCTGTCTTAATAGACTTTGACTTGTTGCATATTTTGATAAACATTTTCAGTTAATAACACCTCTTTTTATAATGTGTGTGAATTAATAATGCACTTGGGAAACATAATGGACTGATTTACATGAAATTAATATTATCTTTGTGTTTGTTTTATTTTTGGGGCCTACACAAAACATGGCTGCCTGTGAATCCATCAAGGCTATGACTTGCAATTTAATGAGAAGGGAGCATGCGCAGACTGTGGCAGCTTTCCTCATGACAAGAAGTCCAGGACAGCGTGAACTGCACATTCTTGTCATTCTGCCAATGTACCAGTCAGTTAAAAGTGTCCATCTACTGCGCTGAGAAGGAAGGAAGGATGAATTAGATTGAAACATTTTTCCTAGTAAATGTTGCAAATGTTTATAAATGTAGTTATTCATGTATGCTTCTTTTGTTAAGACTAGTGAAGTCAGGTTTTTAGAATGAGTCAGGGAAGTGTGACCTCATGCATCATGACTGACCAATCACGTAAAGGTTTTACTGAAAAATGTTACATCTTTATGTACGTTGCCAATAATTATGGTATAAATACTGTCCTCTCTGGATGGGGGCTGGCACTTCTTCTTTTTCTCAGCTCAGCTGGCTTCTATGGGTTAGGTACGAGAAACGTCCCGGGAGATTGCTGAAGGGCGGGCTTGCGTCCGAGGAGTGTCAGGGGGAGGTTTCTTGCTTCCACGTCATATCTTGGCACTTCATGCCACATTCCTTTGAGGCCTGTGAAGGGCGGGCTGCTTTCCTCTTTAGACACAGACAGACAGAGAGTGCAGTGGATCAGGATAGGATTAGATGCTAAACTTTAAGTTTATGTTTTGACTAATTAATTAGGTCTGAAAAGATTTATTTGATTTATGCATTTATTTCTCTTAATAGCATATTTTTGCAAACTATTTAAGTACTGATTAGCTTTGCAAGACTATTTTTTCTTAGAAACTCTTTAAGAATTGTGACTGAAATTTTGCGCCACATTTTCATAACTACATGTAATGCTTATATGCAGACTGTAATGTGTTCTGTATTATTGATATTTTTCCTGTTTTCCAAATTCTGTAACCTGATTGATATTTTACTAATGAATAAAGGGTCAGAGAAAAATTAACTTTTGACTAGAAAATAAAACCCTTTAAAATAATCAACAACTCTCTTTATTGGCTTACAATAATAATTGTATTTTGACTGTTCATCTTTATTTAAAGTCTCCTGAAGGTAATACATGGTGTGAAGGGCCCAACACCTTTTGAGCGGTAAATTAGAGGTAGCATGGAGGTTTTACATTGAGAAACTACCAGAAGAAATTACCGCTCTCCATCAGCACCTACACCATATAAGCCACAGTTAGCGGCTGAGGATTGGCAGGCACACCCTCTCCCATTGAGAGGTCTTATACATGGACCCACCAATGCTCTGGAGATGCCATTTACAACCGTAACTTGTACGGTGGATGCATGGAGGCACCTGGAGCGTCTGCTGGAGTCCCAACTATTATATTCACCGCGGCTTCCACTTACCTACCATCCTAATATGGTGATTCTCCGAGAAACCGGATTTCGAGCTTTATGTAAGCATCTTCATGTCACCACATAGGGGGATCTGTTCCATGAGGGGCAGTTTCGCTCTATGAAATACTTGTTTCAGGGTATGCGGCCCACGCCTATGGAGGTTTTTTTATATGTACGATTGAGGCAAGAAATGAGGGCGTTACTTCCTGAATTCCCCCACGAACCGGAAACTTTCACTCCCCTGCATTTCCTTCTTAGCTCTCCTGATGGGAAACACTTGGTGTCGGGAATGTATAGTAGCATACGGGCACAACAACGGGGGGTGGAAGGCTCGGCTCGCAGACACTGGAGTGAAGATATGGGACAGGAAATCACTGATGACCAATGGAAGTATTGCTGTAATGTTACGGAATCTGTGTCGGCTAGCTGTAGATTTAAGGTCATACATTATAGGTTCCTGCAGCGCCTCTACTACACTCCTGCCAAAAAATACAAGTATCAGCTTTCGGATAATGACAGGTGTAACAGGAGTAACAGGCCTGGAGCTGGGTTCATGCAGCTGGCGTGGGAATGTCCAATGGTGTGGGAGTACTGGACACAGGGACATGAGGCCCTAGAACATATGCTGGGTCTTACTCTGGAGAGAGATCCGTTGTTCATGGTGTTGGGGTATACTGCTCATATACCTAAGCACAGTAGGAAATTTACAGATATTGCGCTATTAATGGCCAAACGTAGGGTGACATGCCGCTGGGGCAGGGGGCGGGCACCAAAATTTAAGGAGTGGCTAGATGATGTTATTTATTGTCAGGGCCAAACCTTCATATATGCTGAAACATTACCGATGGCCTCTATGCCACGGGATATATGGGGTCCTCTCCAAATGTATCTTGTGCGTGGCGAGAGGGAAAGTTCAGATTCATCCTCACTGAATGGAGAGTAACTGCAGGGTGATGGAAATAGTCACTATGTGCACCCTGAGGGATTCATAGTGCTTGTGTGATGTCTCTGATGGCGATGTCTCTGGACAGTTCAGATACTCGTCTGCCTTACTGATGGACTATAATGTACTGAAGTGATAGGTACCTATGTCATTCTCCTTGCTATCACTGATAACCGTAGGATTCTGAGGCGGTGCTGTACATAATGACACAACGTGTACCAAGACATATCCTAATTAATGCGCAACAATTTGGGTGTGAAATGCAGTGTCTAATGTGCCTGTGCTGAAGATATATACGATACGTCACTGTCTATTGTAACTTCTGCAATGTACGTCATGATGCATAATTATGTAACCATGTTTTTTATGTCTGCAAAAGCTATAAATAAAGAATACAAAAAAAAAATGTTCTCTCAACTGTTAGTAGGCTGGCGTAGATCCTCTGAGCTACCAATCTGCGCATGTGATACGGTTAGTGTATTTGATACTTTACATATAGTTTTTCTCTGTCATAAATATGCATCATTGCAACATAAGGATATTTGCCCATTTGTTGTAAATAAGGATTTTAAACAAGTCTGTCCAGCACTGCTTTACCAGCAGTTTTTATTTAATGTTAAGGCCTGCTTTTATATATCATGGTTTTTAGCTGGGGTTCTTTCACTATGAAAGATGATATGGGATTTTACATTTTCATGCTTGTATTTATCAGTGTATTTTATGGCTTCTGTACTTTTATGATTTTCTGTGTTTGAATCGAATAAAGTCTTTTTCTGATTCAGACTGCTTTATTTTTGCCTTTGAATTTAACATGCTCACAGAAAATAATTGCAAAAAATGATGCAACTTACACAATTTTTCAAAAGTTATTTTTATTTGAACACTGCTCAGTATACAGTGAATACAGGAAGTGACGGGATATGATCGTCTGATAAGGATGGTATTTAAATCATAGAGCAACAAAGGCAAAGTATGAATACACATTCGGAGTGGCGCTTTTACGGCCAGTAGCATTTTGTAGCATACAGCACACATGACATCAACTTACACAATGATAAGCATCAAACATTTGTAGAAACTGTTTCAAAATACGGCAGTCCGCCTTGCCCTCAACAAACCAGCATGGACCCCCTTTTTACCTCTCCTGCGCCAACTTCATTGGCTCCCAATTAGGAAAACGAGCCATCTTCAAGCTGCTATGTTTGTTTTTTAAGTCTCTCCAGGGGTAGTGGCCGGCCTACCTGATGAAGAAAATTGAACGTTATCAACCCGTACGACAGCTTATATCCAGTAACTGCAATCTGCTCTGCATGCGGAGAATAAGGATGGCCAAAATGGGTGGGCGTGCGTTTTCTCATCTGGCCCCCAGCCATTGGTATATCCTCACCGATGAGATTTGCGCCTGTTCTAATTTCTCCCATTTTAAGAAAATGCTCAAGACCTAGGTATCCTAAAGGGTTCTTATTATCAATCGGGGTACTTCTTCTCAGGTGCTGAGAGATCCCTTTGGGGATGATTTGTTGCGCCATACATATGAGTAAAATAAATAAAAAATAAATAAATTTGCAGTAGCTGAAGCACCATCTGCCATATGGTTAATCCTCGGTTTTATCTCACGGCCAATTTCTACATTAATTTCACATTTTGTTTGAAACATTATCAAGTGGGCAGAGATGAGATGTTAGGGGAGAGATTTGTACACAAGACATGAGTCCTGCCTATCGATTATAAGTGTAGGAATGGAGAAACTGAAGTAATTCTTGGCGGAAAACAAATTTGAAACTTCATTTGGGTATTCTTTCATTTGTAAAGAGTCCACGCTTCACTGTGCATGTCACATGTCTATGGCCAACTTAGCGAGTTATCGGAAAGGTGTTGCCGATGCTTTGATTCGGCAGGCATTCAGATAGCTTTCAAATGGAAGTAATTTGATGCTGAATGACAAAGGTGGTTGTGGGGTGGAACCGTGAGGGCTCTGTGTGGTGACAGTTTCCAGAGTCATGACTTGCTGTAGTAACGTGTTTTTTCCACCTGCACGTATAGTCAGAGAAGTGACAGTATAGCCTTCAATAGTTATTTTTTTATTTATTTTTAAAGACCTTTATTTTACAATTTTGAAAAGACACAGCATAGAGCCTACAACCCCAAGGGCCGGCCGCAATATGTATCATGTCTTATTATCACTTTCGGAGTAACACAGCCCTTCAGCCGACAACCCTGGGGTCCGGCGGCGTGGTGAAATATGGTTTACACAGATCAATCAGTTCGTGCTCCGGATAATTTCTAGGTCTATGGGTTTTGTTTTTTAAACTCAAAAACAATTTAAAGTCTTTTGATAATTAACAAACATACACAGTGATCCACTCCACGGCAATCGCATTAGTAAGGTACACATAGACAGGCATCTATATTCTAAAGTGTCTTAGACTCCATCATGTGCGTTGTTGCTTTAGTCATGTCCCACCAATCGGCTACTCCCCACTACTTTTCCTATTCCCCGCCCCCATCCTCACTCTCTTCATCAGAGCTAGAGACATCATCTTCCGGTAGCGGCTCACATATGCTACCCCTATAAATATTCCAAGGAGCCCACACTTTATTCCATTTACGTGGGCTGGCTCTGGTGGCATATACTGCACGCTCCGTCACCATAAGCATGTCCATGTGTCTGGACCACATTGTCAGGGTGGGTAGGTCTGATGCGCCCCACTTCTGTGCTATATCTCTCTTTGCTACCATAATGCCTAATGTGCCCCATAGTTGCCCATATCTGGATAAGTCATTTGGCTCCCATACTTTCAGGATGCATTTACGTGAGTCCGGAACTAGCGAGACTTCAAGCGTTTGTGAAATAGTTCGCATCACTTGTCTCCAGTATTCAGTTACTAAGGAGCATTCCCAGAGGGTATGGATTAATGTCCCCTCCTCCCCGCAGCCACGCAGACAGTAGGGATGTGTTGCTCTTTGCAGCTTATGTAGCATGGTTCGAGTGTAGTATGTCCTGTGTAGGATCTTGAGTTGAACTAGCCTGAACTTTGCTGAGATACCTACTTCTTTTGGGGACGCCAGCGCCTCATTCCATTCATTATCATCCATTTCGCCCACCTCTTCCATCCATTTCTCTCTCAGTTTCAGCGTAGGGTTTAGTAGGTTATTAATTAATTTACGGTAGGTGAGGGAAGTTGCCCTTTGTTGCATAAAGTCGGTAAGTAGTCTATCCTCCAACGGAGAGGACTCCGGGATGTCAGAGTCTGGCGGTATGGCTTGCTGCAATGTGTGTCTGATCTGTACATATCGGTAAGTTTCGTTCGGCCCTAGGTCGTACTGCTGCTGGAGCAGTGAAAACGGGATCACCGCCCCCTTGTCCCACAGATCCCACACTGTGGCTATACCGATGCTGTCCCACTGTGCGAACCCCTTGCTGTGCCTCAATCGTCCCAACGCTTTGGTGTCCCAGAGCGGGGTGAGCCTAGTGATCGTATCTTTCCAACCCAGTTTCGCCTGGGCTATATGCCATAGGGTGGTTGTGTGTTTCGTGGGTCCAATCAATTTTGCTGCCTTGCTTCTATCATAGAGTGCCGGATCACTGACATAATAATGACTACAAAAATATAGGCATTTAAAATATCGACTACAAAAATATCGAAGTCCTATCTACAAACAGGTAAGTACAAAAATATCGAATCAAAAATATCGTTTAAAAATATGTACTTTGTAAAAATATCGAATTTATTAAAATTAATGTAAAATTAAAAAAATATTAAAAATAAATAACTAAAATATACTTAAAATACTTAAATAACCTTACAATTATTAAATAATTAATTTAATTTATAAAAAAAATAATACAATTTTATTTGTTAAAACATATATATATATTAACATAATATTATTAAAAAACTATAGAACATTATTACCGTAGCATAGCAAGAGTGTTAAAATTACTATTCCCACTCCAGTGAGTGCAACAGTAGGGAAAGCATTGGATAGCGTAGGGGTAAAAATTACTATTCCCACTCCAATGAGTGCAACAGTAGGGAAAGCATTGGATAGCGTAGGGGTAAAAATGACTATTCCCACTCCAAAGAGTGCAACAGTAGGGAAAGCGTTGGATAGCGTAGGGGTTAAAATTACTATTCCCACTCCAAAGAGTGCAACAATAGAGAAAGCGTTGGATAGCGTAGGGGTAAAAATTACTATTCCCACTCCAGTGGGTGCAACAGTAGGGAAAGCATTGGATAGCGTAGGGTAAAAACTACTATTCCCACTCCAGTGAGTACAACAGTAGGGAAAGCGTTGGATAGCGTAGGGGTAAAAATGACTATTCACACTCCAAAGAGTGCAACAGTAGGGAACGCGTTGGATAGCGTAGGGGTTAAAATTACTATTCCCACTCCAAAGAGTGCAACAGTAGGGAAAGCATTGGATAGCGTAGAGGTTAAAATTACTATTCCCACTCCAAAGAGTGCAACAGTAGGGAAAGTGTTGGATAGCGTAGGGGTAAAAATTATTATTCCCACTCCAGAGAGTGCAACAGTAGGGAAAGTAAATACTTCATATATTAATTAAAAAAATATAAATTAATATCTATAAAAAATTAATTACAAGTAATTACCAATTTAATATAATATAATAATTAATCAATTAATATTACGAATTAAAATTAAATATTACAATTAGTTACCTAATACGAATTAATTACAAATTAACAATTAATTAATTAACAATTAATTAACAATTAAAACATAATTAACAATTAATTCTAATTAAATACAATTAAATAAATTGAATTATTTAATTAATTATAAATAAATGACTTCCCACCCTATTCCCCTATAAACCCAGAAACCCGCTACAGAAAATAAATTAGTAAAATTAACATAATTAGCAATTAATCAATTAAATAAAATTAATTGGCAATTAAAATTTAATTAATTTCCCATAAAAAATTAATTAACAATTAATTCTAAAAAAAACCAATAAATAATTTTACATATTTAATTAATTATAAATAAATTACTTCCCACCCAATTCCCCTATAAACCCACAACCCGCTACAGAAAATAAATTAGCAAAATTAACATAATTAGCAATTCATCAATTAATTAAAATTAATTGCCAATTAAAATTCAATTAATTACCAAATATAAATTAATTAACAATTAATTAAAAATGAATACCAATAAATACATTTACATATTTAATTAATTATAATTAAATTACTTCCCACCCTATTCCCCTATAAACCCACAACCCGCTACAGAATTAAATTACGCAAAAATAAAAAAAACAAAATTCATTAATTAAAATAAATTATAACATAAATACACACTTTTCACACATATAATAACATAAAAAACACTATAACAAATCCGATATTATTAAAAATTCGATAATTTTAATAACCTATATTATATACTTCGATATTTTAACTTTCTATATTTTTAACATTCGATATTACATTACTTACCTTAAAAACGATATTTTTGATGTCTATATTCTGTCCATTCGATATTTTGTCCATTCTATATTTTAAACTCGATATTAGGTCCATTCGATATTTTATACTCAATATTTTGACTGTTTACCAGAGTGCCGTGAGCATGCTTTCTGTGCCTAATTGTACTCTGTCAGCCCTATAGGCTGGGTCATCTTGAGGCGCGTAAAGCCATTGGTTAATAGTTTTAAGATGGGCCGCCCAGTAATACATCTGTAGGTTGGGTAGTGCAATCCCACCCTCGTACCAGCTTTTGTTGAGCTTGACGTGTGCAATGCGTGCCGGGCGGTTGCCCCACAAAAGATTAGAGACTAATGCCGTGGCCTGTTGAAAATACCTTTGCGATACCGGATAGGGTGTGTTTTCTAATGCCTATAAAAATCGTGGGAGCGCCATCATTTTATAGAGTGCTGCTCTTCCAAGGAGCGTCAGTGGCAGCGACGCCCAATGTTTCACGTCCCTGCGCAGGCGCTCCAGGGGGGGCCGCAGGTTCCTGTCAAAAAAGTCCGCCGGACTATCAGTGACTTATATGCCGAGGTATTTAAAGAAGCCCGAGGCCCGCACCAGAGGGCAGTCCTCCGCGAGAGAGGGCTCCGGACCTTTCAGGGTGTAGAGCACCGATTTAGACCAATTCAAAGTGTAGCCCGACGTTCTCCCGTGGGTATCACAAATCGCAAGTAGTGTCGGTATGTTCCTGTCTGGGTCTGTCAAGTACACCAACATGTCGTCTGCGTAGAGTGATACCCGGTCTTCCCACCCCTCTGTCCAACCAATGCCTTTTAGGAATGGAGTTGTTCTAATTAATGTTTCCAGCGGTTCCAGGACTAGAGTAAACGGTAGAGGTGACATGGGACAGCCCTGATGGGTACCTCTCGCTAGTTGGAATGTGTGCGATATGTGGCCGTTAGCTGTGACTTGTGCTATTGGATCGGTTTAGAGGAGGCGCATCCACGCAATAAATTTAGGGCCAAATCCCATATGGGACAGGACTGCGTAAAGATGACCCCATTCTATCATGTCGAACGCCATCTTAGCGTCGAGGGAAAGGATCACCGCCGGTTCCGATAATAGAGGGGCTCGCGCCAGAATCCCATGCACACGCCTGAGGTTGAGGGCAGTGTTTCTATTGGGCATAAAGCCGGATTGATCCGGGTGTATCAGCTGTGGAAGATGGGTTATCAATCTAGTGGCTAGTAATTTTGCGAGGATTTTCGCCTCCGCATTAAGAAGGGAGATCGGCAGTAAGACGCACAGCCCCCCGGCGGCTTGCCGGGATTGAGAATCGCCACTATTGTTGCGGTTCTTTGGTCTAACGGAAGTGTTTTATTCGAGAGGCTTTCCGTGTACATTGCTAGCAGTGGGGAGCTGAGCATTTCGGACACGGTTTTGAACCATTCTATAGGGATGCCGTTTGGGCCTAGGGCCCCACCGGAAGGTATCGCCTGTATAGCTAGTTGTATTTCCTCCGTCCTAAGGTCGGAGTCCAGTTCCCGAGCAGCATCTGGTGTAAGGGTCCGGGTTACTATATGACCAAGGACGTCCATCGCCGCGCCTTCCGAAATTTCTCGGTCGGGGGTATAGACCTCTTCAAAGTGCTCTGCCAGTGTGTGCACTATCTCTTCGGGGTGTGTCTGAATTGTACCCTCTCTCATGTATAGTTGTTGTATGCCCCTATTGCCACCTCCGCTTTTGTCCAGCCATGCCAGCATTTTCCCGGCCTTGTCATCCACATCGTATATTTTATGCGGCGTGGTTGAAACACTGTCGACCACTTGCGATCTAAGATGTTCCTTGTATTGCTGCTGGCGCAGTTGCAGCGTATGTGCCGTGTGTGGCGAGGGATCGGCCATATGGTCCATATTTGCTGAGTGCAAAGACAGTTCTAATTCAGTGAGTTGCTGCTGTCGTGACTTCTTATGGCCCGTAATGGATGCTATTGCTTGGCCCCGCAGGACCGTCTTATAAGCCTCCCAAAGAATTGAATGCGAGTCAACTGATTCTGCATTTTCCTCAAAGTAGTGTTTAGTCATTTTTTTGAGGTCTTTCTTGATTTGGGGAATTTGCAAGTAGTTAGAGTAGATGGGGTATATTCTTTTACGCGTCTTCTCCCTGCTAGTGAAAGTCATTACTATTGGAGAGTGGTCGGAGATTCCTCTGGGCAATATATCTATGGTGTCTACATTGTGCATACCGTCCCCAAGCAGCAGAAAATAGTCAATTCGGGACAAACTGTTGTGGACGGTCGAATGGTAAGTATATTGTTTCGCAGGGGGTGTTTATCTCTCCACAAATCTGCCATGCCCATCGCCTCCAGGAAGCCCCTGAGACCGGTTGGACAGGCCGTGTGTGCTCGTGGTGGGAATTTATCTAGTGTCGAGTCAACTACTGAATTAAAGTCACCTCCGATGATGGTGTCCCCTGCAGGGAGGTGCAAGAGGAATTCACCCGGCGCTGGTAGGGCCACCACATGGAGTGCTGGGGGTATGTAAACTGACACTATGTTAAGGGATCTGCCTTCCCACTGGCCATAAACTGCCGCGAAGCGTCCCTGATCATCTACTCTGGTGTGTAAAAGAATGAAAGGGGAGGACTTTCTCATCAGAATACCCGTCCCCCTGGAACCTGAGGTTAATTCGGAGTGTGCTACCATTCGGTAGCCCCTTCTGTCCAGCGCCTGATTTGCCCGACCAGTGAGGTGTGTTTCTTTTCGCAGGACCAGAGCTGGGCTCTGTCACTTGATTGTATGTAGTACCAACCCCCGTTTAATTTTGTCTCCCAGTCCCCTTACATTCCAGGTTAGGAGTCGTAGAGGTTGTACTGTAGCCTGTAGCGTCGTGTCACTATGAGTGGTGGTTTGACATTGTGAGGTGGTTTGCACGCGTCTTGTCTGCTCACCCATGTCCGCGCAATATTTATGCTGCTCTGTGGAGTGGTGTGCGTGCATGTTGCATCGTAACCTGTCATCACTTGTGTAACTTGAACAAGAACAAAAAACTCCCCTCCCTTCCCAACCCCCCTCCCTGCCTCCCTGCTCCACGGACATAGGACCACCCACCTCCCCAACTTCGCAGAGTGCTTTTCCCTACCCCAAACCATCTTACTTGCTTGCTGGGGTTAGGATTCCCCTCTAGGCGGCGGCCCCTCCTGTCCTCTGCGGGCACCCCCCCCATGTGGAACCCGAGGGCAACACGCCAGGCCTAGTCACAATCCATTGTTATGGGCCAGGGCCGGCTCTTCAGGATGCTGGTCATTGTTCTCCATTTACTGATCCCGCTTCCGACGGGTGTCTGGAATTGTGCTGCTCTGATATCTGTGTTCCTGCGAGATCCTTGTCTTGACGGCTCCGTGGAGTTTTGTTGGGCCGGCGCTGAGTTCCCACCTGTCGCCAACACTCGAGCCAATCTTGTGCAGCTTCAGGCGTATCAAAAAAACAGGTCTTGTTATCAGCAACCACTCGTAGGCGCGCCGGGAATAGCATCGAGTAGGGCAATTCTTTTGCCCTCAACGTCTTTTTCACGTCCACGAAAGTCCTCCGGCGGCAGGACACTTCAGCCGTGTAGTCTGGAAAGAAGGCTATTGCCGAATTTTGTATTTTTATGGGTGGTGAAATCCTGGCCACTTGAAGTATAGCATACCTGTCTCTAAAATTGAACAGCCTGGCCAATACCGGTCTCGGTGCTGCTCCCGGCTTTGGCGCATCGCCTGGGACTCTGTGCGCTCTTTCCACCGAGAAGAAGTGTGATATTCCTTTGGGTTAGAGTTTGGTTTTGATCAGTTCTTCAATGTAGAGGTCCATTGCCCGTTTGCCTTCTGTCTCTGGCACCCTAATAATTCGAACGTTGTTGCGTCTCGAGCGCCCTTCCTGATTGTCCAGCCTCTCTCTGAGATGTTTATTCGCAGCTTCCATGCGCTCCATCGCAAGCTGCAGCTCCGAGGTATCCTGTACTATCCACCTCGACTTGCTTCACACGTTCCGTCATTTTGTGAAAGTCTGCACGCAGAAGGTTAACTTCTGTGGAGATTGATCCTACTGTTGCTTGGAAATTAGTTAGGGCTTGCATTATGTCTTCTAGCGTTACTTTTTTGCCCCCTTCTCCTTCTGCGGTTTTGCCTGTGGAGGAGCGACTTTCCGTTTGCGTCGGAGCGTGTTTGTCATAGGCGTATTTGTCAAGTCATACTTGTGTGGTGGTGGTCCTTGACCCTCTACCTGCCATGGCGGCCACGTTCCGAGTTCCCAGGAGTCCGATTATTCTGCACTGGCCTGGGCTCCGTTCTCAGTGCGTGGGAGCGGCGCTGTGAGTGCCTCACTGATGAGGGTCTCCCCTGGTAGGTGCTGCTGAGGTATGCTACCACGTGTCACTCTCGCAATCGGTCCCCAGGGTTGCCTTTGTGGTGTTGCCGTCAGGGGTGGTCGCTACAAGGTTGCTGTACGTTAGCACCGCTCCATCAACATTTCTCCTCGCAAGAGCACTGGTCGATTCACTGACGCCGACAGACACAGACCGAGGGGCCCTTGGGCCTTCGCCCTCGTGTTGTGATCAGTCCCTTTGCCAGTCAAGATCCCGACTGATGGGCGCCGGCCCCCTGCGTGCTCCTTGTGGGCTTGTGTGGCAAGACACCTCCTTACCGGGTGTCCTGGTGTGAGTCTGCCATTTTTACATGGGGCTCGAGCCCGCGTCCGCCGGCGCTGCCAGTCAAGCGTGTTTGCCACTGTTTCCCGCACCCTCTGACACTCCGATACTTCACCCGGCAGTGGAGGTTTGTCGCCTGCAGGTTTGCGGCGGTCGGCGAGGGAGGGGAGGTATGCGAGCAGTGAGAGAGACCCCGAGGAGGACCCGCTGCCCCTCAGTGCTCCACCGCCCGCTCCGTGCGTCTAGGCTTCATCAGTGGCGCGTGATTGACGCTCTCTGTCTCCCACTGACTACAGTGGTGCACCAGAGTCTTGGCTGTTCCGTTATGGGTCTATGCTGTTACTGTGTTTTTATTTCGTACCCGTCTGGGCCAGGTCCCGCCAGGGGTGTTCTTCCTCGCACACAGTTGGGCAGCTTCCGGGGTATTCTCCCGTCCAGCCCTTACTTCCGGTCGGACTGACGGGTACTTCAGTGCGGTGCTTTAGGCCTATGGATAGGCCGCAACCGGAGAGGGTACGATTCTCACGGCTACTGGCATTGGAGTTTGACCGGAGTTTCGCCGGACGTCGCTGCTCGGTCCCCGACTGAGGGACACCGCCCAGGAGGCGAAACAAGATCGGATGTTTGTTCGGATTTATGTGGCGGGCCGCCTTCCCCACGGAGCTCCTCCGCTACACCGCCGCCATGGATGGCTGCTAGCCACGCCCCCCTCAATAGTTATTTTTAATGTGAACTTTGATAAGTTGAGTAGGCTGAAAGCCTTATTGTTTCAGAAGGTGGTGGTGTTAACATCTGCTAAAGAGACCTTTGATTTCCAAGTTGCAAGGTCTTCCTTTAAAGTACGATCACTATTACACACAAACCTTCCTCAACATTTTGGAGAACATGTACACCGCATATTTGATGCATAAAATTCTGCTGGACTGGTATGCTTTTTTAAAGCGATTGGGTCTCCCTTTGTAAGCATGTTTCAGACTGTCATTGGATGGATTCCATCTTTTATACACTCCCTGGTTTTCAGCGTTTTTGGAGGCGTACCATTAGTGTTTTTTAAGATTGATGGGATTTTGGTCCTATTTTTGTTGCTCCGCAATGGATGTACCACCTCAAGGCCAAATGGTGATGGAACTACCACTCGTACAACTTTGTTGTGAACGTATGATGCAGTATTTTGGCTTGCTATTTGCTTCAGCAACTAAATGACAACTGATCTTTGTTCTTTCGATCTACATGGTTACACTGCATTTAGCCTGGTTCCATTGTCTGCTGTTCATGTTCGAATGTGCACTGGATCTCTGTCTTGGAATGCAAGTGATTCGATGTATGGATATGGATCTGCAGGTGCAGCGATTGAGGATTCGTCTTCAGTGGTGTCCTATGAGACTACCTTTGCTACAAGATCCGTATTAATGGATGCTTCAGCTCCCAGATTCTTGGATCCCGGTCCCGCCTCTGCAGTTACACTGCCAGCTACCATACCATCAGCGGCTGCTGATTGGCTAGGTTTACTTCCATGTTTGTTCTTTGGAACTTGTGGCTTGAGCCATAACGGAAACATTGTCTGTGTTAGTTAATTCCTTCTTGGATTCTGACACATTTGGGAACATGGAAAACATTACTAGAGTCCCCTGAATTTTATTTTGGCATTTATTTTATTTTTAAATTCGTTCTTACCTATTTATTAATTAGTTACATGTTTTTAATTGCCATGTTTTAATATAATTTGGCTTTCGTTTGCTTCATTATTAAAGCGCATTATTATATTTCTTCCTTGATTTTAGGCTTACATACATATTACGTTTTGTTTTAGGATATGCTTTTATGTTTAGTTTGAAGTTATAGTCTCTCTCTGGCCAAGTGGGTGATGTGAGGTTCAACAGGGCGCATGCACCAAGGCTTCCATTTTACAAATACACGTTTAAACTTGTAATTTTGTAGACAGTGATTTTCTAAATGATTTGCATATACATGATAACATACTCAAAAAGTGCTCTGCTTGCAAGCACCTTTCTTCGAAAGCATTTTATCATGAAACGTGTATAATCTGTCCATGGCTACAAGAACACTGAGCACACTGCCCTTGCGTTTTGTTGTCAGGGTGGAGACATCTCTGAATCAAAAAGACAATCACATCAGCATTGCACCTCTGACACAGTGCAAATGGAACCAGGATTTTTTTTTAAAGTAAACTGCCTCTGAGCCATGTTCCTCAGAAGAGCACTTTGATGGATTATCCTGGAATGTTTGCCTGTGGCTGAGATCCAGCCCTGCTGACTTCAGTCCCTATCCTGCCAAGGAAAGTGGCCTGTTCTACGGCAGACTGGCTTTCTGATACATCTCACACAGGTATGGGGAGTTAGGTAACTCTAACTGATCAGGCCGAACAGATTCTCACTAAGCTCGCTATACTATATATAGTGCTAGGTATGAGTATCATTATGACCTATATTCATCTAAGCACTGCAAAGTTATAATGATTGAATTATTCATCTTTTTTACCATTCTTGTAATGCTGGTAATAATGCTTTGTTTCCTCCTGCTAATAATTGCAGCTCATGTTTTTTACACAAGAACACAATTGCTCCAATAAATATTTGAAATGCCAATTTGCGTATTTTTTGTATCTCCTTTGGTGCATTCCTAAGTAACAATGAAAGGGTAGATCTGTTTCCACAATTTCCTTGGGGGAATCAGAGTGGTCATGTTAATGAGGTTGCAGACACCATCTGGTAGCCCGTCTGGTTAGGGGTCCAGATGGTGCACTCTGAGCTAGCCCGGAAATGGGTCAACATACTCTGTCTGATGCTATAAGTGAATTAAGTCCCCATATTCTAATGCTTATGATGTCAATGCACAGTCCTACTTTATTAGTAGAAACCGTGCAACACCTTAAGAGTAGAGATGCTGGAACCAACAAATTAGAAGGGAAAGCATGTAAATCATATAACAAACATCAAGTACAATATATTTATTACTTTACTCTTACTGATGAGAGAAAGAAAGAAAAAGAACCTTCAACTCCCTCCAATGCACTACTTTATGTCTCACCCTATACCTCTCTCAATATTCCCTCTACCTCCACTCGCTGAGTCATCCCAAACGTCATTCAACTGCTATGATCTCCCTAAGATATATTCTTGACTCTTTCCTCCTCTATCCCTCCTTAACTCACACCAAGCCTCATACTACTACTATGATCTCCCATACAACCCTTTCTAGACCCTTCCCTCCTCTATCCCAACTTGACTCACCTCAAACCTCATTTTACTACCATGATCTCCAAATGAACACTTCTTAGACTCTTCCCTCTGCTATCCCTCCTTTGAATCATCTAACTAATATGATCTCCCAAATACAATGATTTAGAGTATTTCCTCCTCTGTTGCTTATTTATCCTATTAATCAAACTAACAGACTCACATGTCCACTGCTCAAATTAACACCTTATATATCCCTATGCGAGAGGTCTTCAAGCGTTTTAATGCCACACCCTCTTCGGTGTAAAAATAAGTAAATCAATGGGGCCCCTCGAATGAAAACATATTTTTCTAAATTATTATAGAACATTGACAATCTTTAAATATGTATAAACATATTTAAACAATGCAGTTATCCATTTTAAAAGCGCAATCAAATACATGATTGCCAACATAGGGCCTGATCACAAAGGTAAACTTAAACGTTTCGTCTAAAGCTTAGACCAAACTTCTAAGTTTACGACTTTGGGAATTCACAAAGGGCATTTACTAGGACTATCTTCGTGTCCGCACTCGATCCGCTCGAGTGTGGACATATAGTCCTTGTAAAATGCCCTTTGTGAATTTCCAAAATTGTAAATTTAGATGTTTGATCTAAGTTTAGACCAAATGTCTACGTTTACCTTTGTGCAACAGGCCCATACTTTTCCGGTCAGCCAGGTCTTACTAAAGTGTAAAAGTATAGTTCAATGGCCCTCCCCCTTTGATACCTACTCCCAGCCATCATATGAATGACAAAATGTTAGTAATGGTCCATTATAAAGTAGTCTTCTGCCCATCTGTTTTATTTTGGAACTGTTATCTGCATGATGATTCTCTTGGACAGTGCCTGCGGCCGCCCCCCCCCCCACCCCCCCCCCCCCAGGAACAATTAGGGCCCCTCAGGGGGGTCTGCTACCCAGTTTGCAGACCTCTGCTTTATGCTAATTAACCACTAATCCTTTTGGTTCCACAGTGGTGTGCTACTCATTGAAACGCGCTTCAACACCTCACCAGGGGTGCTAAGCACTATATAAATACAATTACAATAAAGTCTCTTCAAAATTCAAAAAGTGCATTCCTTTGACATGTGGAAGCTTGGAAATTAATAAGTCACATTATAGCACTGTACTGAAAAGTACTTATAAAAAATGGTAGTTTTTATACATGAACTAAGAGGCAAGACAAATGTCATGTAAACTCTGTGCATGACGCAGATTGTTACGGACCAACATTATAGTCTACTTTTCTAGAACGGAGCTCACATATTTGTAAGTGTTTTCAAATGGGGTAATGAAGAAAAAGTAGTTTTGGTGAAATAAAATATTTGCCTAAGATCACACAGTTTAAGAGGGGAACCTGCAATTTATTAAGGTTTTTTGGGTTCACTGTTCAAACCAGATAGTAAATGGGTATCTATTCACCTTTCCTTATTTTAAGGCTTTGTTTTAACCTCTTTGCGCATTTATCTGTAGTTTTTATGTAGCCTAAACACGTCCCGAAGGCACTGGAGTGCTTTACATGAGCACCATTTACATTACACAAGTCTCATTCATTGTGTGTAGGCACAGAGAAATTAGTATTTCTACCCAGAATCACAGCATGTTTAGCTGATGCCAAGACTCAAACCTGGCTCCTCAGTTCCAAAATCAGGAGCTCTGGCCGTAATGCCATACTGGGCAAAGGGAGAGGGGCAGCCAAAGTCACTCGAAAGCTTAGCTCGTTATGTGCCCGATGTTCCAAGAGGACCTTGAGCTGAGCCAGAGCCAGGTTTTGTGCTTGAGCTTGGCTCGAGCTTACAGTGGCTCACTCACCTCTACTTAAGAGGGCCACAAAGGCACGCTGTAGCTCCCAATGTGGTCCTTGTTTGCCTAAAGGAGTTATGCAAATTTCTTTACATTCAGGTACTTGTGGCCCTGCACTCATAATGGAAATAATAAAGCTGTTAAGTACCAGAATGGGAGAAAACCAGGATTGTACACAATAGCAAATTCTTGTCAGGTTAGGGTCTTTCTTACCAGTCCTGAGGCGTTGGGGTGGTTCCCAGCTTCGGTTCTTGACAGTCCTGGTTTAACCGAGATAGGGGGTGACCCCTTCCGGTAGCCACAGTGCTGTCGACAATGAAAACCTAATAGCCAGTGCCCTCAACACCTCTGATGATTATGATACTCCAGGAATGAAGGGGAAGACAAGGAGCCAGAAAACACTGGAAGGCCAGGAGCCCAAAAGGAACCAGGAGAAAACTGGAAGCCATGCTGGAGCAGAAGGCGCAAGGGAAAAAGAGCGCCAATGGAAGGAAGGAATCACCAAAATAGGTGCCAAGGAACCAACAGGAGCGAGGAAAACACCAGCAGGAACAAGGAGTGTTTGCAATGCAAGGAAGGAAAGGTTCTGATCCCTCGTATACAGAAAAACAGGAAATGACATACAGGAAGAAGAGGTGTCGCCATCTTGAATAGGGAAAAGAGTGAAGTGCAGTGTAGGAAGATCACCATGTTAGGATGGAAATTAACCCTCCCCCATTGCCTTCTGGGAGCAAGGTTGAGAAGAGGACAGGAACAATATGGCCCTCAAGGAAGGGGGAGCACCAGATGCCAACCCCAGGTAAGTGTAGTGCCCCAAGGTGCCCCATGAAATAGATGGGCCACTGCACAAGTATGCGGCGTGCCCAACAGAGCAAACCAACAGTCGCCACGGATGCTTTCCGTGACGCCGCCAAACCGCCAACAACGGGCCACCGTGCCGCACCGCGGTGCCACCGAAGAGGAGGGAGGGGTGCCGCGGGCTGCACCACGGTCCATAAGGAGAATACGGGCAGCACGCAGGTCACAATTTGGCCCGCAGCGTAACAAATCCAGACAAGACTCTTATGGGGAGTCGCAGGGTAAGTCAGGATTACCTCATCATCCATTTTCAATGCCACATTCATAACTTTATGAGCGAATGCTCCTGTGTACAGAACCTACAAAGCAAAAAGAGTTATACTTACTGATTTCCCATCTCTATTATACAGCCAACTGACTCTTCACTATTAAGTAACATAAATACACCCCTATTCAAGAGTTATTGGCTTTGACAATGGGTTTTAGCCATGCTGTACACCAGTGTGGCTGCAGTTCAGCATGGCTCAAAGTTAGTGGTGTGAAGTGGGGTTGGGTAGATCGGATTGGGTTAGAGTGGAATGGGAGTAGAGTGGGGTAGGTTGGTGGGGTTAAGGTGGGGTAGAATGGAGTAGGGTGGATTGGGGTAGATTGAAGTGGGGGAGTTGGGTAGAATAGCATAGTAGAATGGAGTGGGGTATATTGAATTGGGTGAGATAGGGGCAGAGTGGGATAGATTTGAGTGGAGTAGATTGGCGTAGGTTGGAGTAGGGTAGATGGGGTAGAGTGAAGTTGGTTAAATTGGGGTAGATGGAAGTGGAGTACATTCGATTGGAGTCGGGTAGATTGGAGTGGGGTAGATTAGGATGGAATGGGGTAGACGTTTACATTTCCAATATTTGCTAGTGAATTCCTAGTTTCTTTATGCAGTAGTGTCTTGAGTACAGGGTGTCCTTTGACTGGAGTTAGTTGTAGCAGGTCTCCAAAGACTATTACGTTTTATCCTCAAAAATCACGTCGTAGTCAGTTTTTAATATTTGCTGCATTCTTAAATGTATAAAATCTAACATTAGGTTATATACCATGCTGACTTCATCAATAATCAGTAGTTTTTATTTATTTAATACTCATGCCACCTCATGAATAGCATCACCAGATAATTTGTTGTATTCTAATTTGGTTTTGTGTTCAACAGGCAGCATTAATAATCGATGAAAGGTAACTCCTTTAATATTATGTGCGGCTAAGCCTGTTGGTGCAGTAACTACACACAAAAAATTGGAATCTGTTGTCTTCTTTAGATAACTTGTCAGTACTTTAAACAAGAAGCGTTTTCCAATTCCAGCTTGACCACCTATGTACAATAGAACTGGTTTATATGTAAAACATGCACACTCTTTTTTCTCATGTAGAAATCCATGTTAAATTTGACCTTTGACTTCATCAAAATGTATTTCTGATCTGTAATCAATTGCTGTATTAGTTGTTCTAGAGCCACAGTTTCCTGTCTTGCTTGCTGCATTACATTCTCCACCTCATTCATGTCTATTGCAGCTTCATTTTGAATGATTTGCTGTCCAAGAGGATCTTCACTTCCAGGTACTGAACTTTGACAGCTTTTGAGAACTCTCTCTTGCTATCTCAGCAGCAATTGTTTTTTCTTGTTCAACCTCAACTCTAAGCATTTGAAGATACAATGGAAATACTGATCACTCAATGGTATCTTTCTCAGAGTTGAATGAGTCTTCATAACAGTCAATGTTTCCAAGTAGCTCACTTTCAGTTCTCCATGGCTTGAACAACTGCAACAGGGCTCAATAGAAAAACCTCTTGTGTCTGGAGTTTGGCAACTTAACTTTCGATGGTTGATTAAATTTCCTATGTTATGTCTGACCAAGCATCCTTCACATCCATCAACAGCTAATTTTCCTTCTTCTATGTTGAAGTATTTCATTCAGACATATCCTTTCAAGATGAGGACTCCTTCTTGGATGGTATATATCCAGCATGTTAGTCTTCAAAATATCTGTACTGTGTGGCTCAAATTCTGCAAGAAATTGGATTTCATAAAAATTCTTCTGTACTCTATAACAAGTACTAGCAATCCCTAAACCCACCCATAGAACTCCTCTAGATTTAGAAAACAAACTAGCTGAGCTTAACTGGTTTGCACATTCATAAGAGCCTATCTCTCTGTAAGAGATAATTTTCAAAATAAAATTGTGCAATTTCTTTGTAAGACTCTTTTCTGCTGAAATCCCCTCCCACATCTCCATCAACTTGGTTTTCTCTGACTTTGCTATAAAGAGGTGATGTAGTGAGCAACAGCAATTGAATTATCTGCAACAAACTGTAGATCCATGTTCGCATTTCACATTTTCAAAATGACAGGTTTATAGTCATTGATATATTTTGAAGCTTCTGTTTTTCTGAGGTTGTATGTGTTCTTTGGGGATTTCCATGTGAGAGTGTGTCTGACTACCGACACAAAGCTGTTAACTCTTCCTTCTGGAATCACAGGTTATGGAAATCCAAAATGACATCTTGTATAACATTTTCTATTCTATCTATATTTTCTACAACAGTATTTTCCACACCTATGATTTTGGAATGTCAGAACTTGTTGCCTTGTAATTTTGTCCACACTCTCATTTGGAATGATGATAGTACTGCTCTATGAAAGACAACACAGAGTCATCAGTGTGTGTTCCAAACTTTGGGGCATATTTTACCCATAATAGCATGTGAATATGTGGAGCACCTCTAGCTTGGTATTCTTTACGCCAAATGAAATCAATCACTTCGCCGAGAGTTGGATTAGTTTTATATCAGATAAAAGCCATCATGGCTTGAAATCTGTGGTTAAAATATCTGCCAACATTTGCAGGGACCAATGAGCAGATTTCTCCTGGTGTCTTCAGATCGATGTATTTTATATCTTAATTTGCCTCTGGCAAGAATTGAAGCAGGTCATCCCATGCATACTCAGCACAACTGAATGTTAGAAACCATGTAGATGCTTCTAAATTTCTCAACATGCATTTTAGTTTACCGTGACGACAATACCAATTTTCATTGGTCCCACGTTGACATGCCATGCGATTAATCAAGTTGTATTCCAGCTGTTGATCTTTTTCTGTGAATTTTCTCTACAAATATTCTTGCGGATAGGTTTTGCAGACTTACTCCTGTTTTCAAATGTGGTTTATGCATAAGACAAAGCAGAGAAATCACTTTCAAATAGTAGATGAAACATATAAGGGATACATTGATGAAATCTATGGTCCTCTGAATAAAGACTAGCAGATCTGTACTCAGCCACTGGTATTTGTACAGACCGATCATCATACCTACAACCTACTCCAGTAGGAAAGAGATGAGAGAAACAGCGATCTTTTAAACTTTTTCCCATACACTTAAGGGAGTTAGTTCCTTTTGCTTCTTTTAGTTGATTTAGATCAATAGCATCACCAACAATTTCTTTCGAACGTAGGAGATGGATGATATTATGTTCATACATTTCTTTTACTCTGAATTGATCTACTTTTTCTATCTGACCTGTCAATGATGAGAATAACCTTGCCCAGTTGAGTCTTCATTTTCTAAGTGGAAATATCTGGAGAGTCCATCTGCATTGGCATGGTTACACCACGGTCTATGTTCCACTGTAGTCCATCCCCTATAGGAAATTGAACCACCTCAAAAGTTTGGGGTTTTCACCCTTCTTCTGTTTTAGCCAAAAGAGGGCTTATGATCTGTCTGAACAATGAAGTGAGTGCCAAACAAGTATGGTCTCAACTTCTACAAGGCCCGGACCACAGCAAAGGCCTCCCTCTCTATAGCTGACCATTATTTCTCTCTAGGGGCAAACCTTCTGCTGATAAAACCTACTGGTTGATCCCGGCCCTCTGCATTAAGTTGTGACAACACAGCCCCTACCCCCAACTCAGATGCATCCGTTTGGACAATGAATTGCCTAGAGTAGTCAGGACTCTGCTGAATGGGAGCAGTGCACATGGCCTGCTTGAGGTCATCAAATTCCTTCTGACAGCTAACTGTCCACTGAAACTTCTTGCTAATTTTCTTAGAGGTCATATTATTCAAAGGAGTCACTATGGGCCCATACCCTTTGGCATATCTTCTGTATTACCCAGTCAGGCCCAAGAAAGCTCTGACTTGAGTCTGGGTAGTTGGAGCAACCCATTCCATGATGGGTTGGATTGTGCTCTGAAGTGGTTGAACCTGGCCCCCACCCACAAGGTGGCCCAGGTACACAACCTTGCTCTGCCCTATATGGCACTTTGTGGCCTGATAGTGAGGCCTGCTTTCTGCAGGGCCTCCAAAACATTTTTCAGGTGGATCAGGTGATCATCCCAGGTGGAGCTAAAGACAGTTATATCATCTAGATATGCTGCAGTATAGGCTTCCAGACTGGTGAGAACTTTATTCACCAGCCTTTGGAATGTGGCAGGAGCATTTTTCAAACCAAAGGACATCTCAATAAATTGGTATTGCCCACTAGGGGTTGAAAATGCTGTTTTTTGTTTGGCATCCCCAGCCAGTCTGATTTGCCAATAGCCACCAGTAAGGCCAAATGTACTTAAGAATTTGGCAGAGGCCAAAGTATCAATAAGCTCATCTGCCCTAGGAATTGGACGAGCTTCAGACCTAGTGACGGCATTGAGTCCCCTGTAGCCAACACAAAACCTCATCATTCTTTTTCCACCCTTGGTGTAAGGTTTTGGTACCAGGACTACTGGGCTTGCCCAAGGGCTGTCTAAGGGCTCAATTACACCCAATTCAGGCATCTTTTGGACCTCTCTCTTGATGCAATCTCTGACATGCTCAGGCTACATGTAAATCTTATTTTTAACAGGTAGACTCTCACCTGTGTCCACCTCATGGGTACACCAGGTGGTTTGACTGAGTGTCAAAGGAAACATATGCCTATATTGATTGAGGACCTTCCTGCAATCAATCTGCTGTTGGTCAGTGAGGCTGCCTGCTAAAGCTACACCATCTACTGACCCATCATCAGGGTTTTGTGAGGGGAGATCAGAGAGAGGTTCACTCTCTTCCTCCTATCCCTCATCAGTTGCCATGAGCAAGCCCATGTCCACAAAATGTTTTAAATAAAAGAAACAACTCTCTTGGGTGAATTGTTAGTTGTACAAAATCCCTATTTCGCTATCTTATACTTTCATACTCATCCACGCACACTTAAAGGCCCCCAGACCCTACTAGTTAATCAACACATATATGATGAGAATGGCAAAGAAATACATAAAAGGGTTATTTTATTTTAAATTCAATTTCTATGTCAAATTTTTTTCAGATAAAAGCACTTCAAGTACATGAAGAGTAACATAAAACAGTACATCAATATAAAAAAAATATATAAAAGAACTAGGAGAGACAGCAAAAATTCAGAGTAAACAAATAATCACATCAATAGTAAAGTTGTGTCCCATGGAATTTATCTCAAGCGGAGGATACTGAATCATCAGGTCCACCCAAGGAAAATTTTCAGGTGGGTTGGGTGTGATCACGAGCTCGAGTGTTATGAATGTGAGAGGGATGTATGCGAAGAGGCAGACCCTGGTGGCCAATTACATGCATTATGCCTGAAAATGTTTTTGTGCTTTTCGGTAAATGTTTTTTTAGCTCTGACTGAGGATGTTAATTAGGATCTATCTGGGACCCCAATTATAAATGAATTTGTGATATGGATATCCCCGGTGTCTAGGGGCCTATGGGATGTTGGCACAGAAATACATGGGTGGGGATGGGCTTCCCCTTTAGGTTATGAGAATATATGATGTGTAGTACAGTCAAATGATTAATTTGTATATGTTGTTTTGAATGTGTTATATTTATATACACCTTTTTATATTTATAGGGACTTTTTCAAGGGAGACTGTATATCATAGTTGGTCTTGAAGAAGCTGGTCACAATAAGAATAACACCACCGAAACGCGTCAACGCATTTGTTTACAGTATTTGGTTGTATCCAAGGAATGTGTGGGGGTCTAATAGAATATAGAGGGCTGTAGACTCCAACACATATGAGCAATGAGCAGATAAATTCCATAGGACACAACTTTACTATTGATGTGATTATTTGTTTACACTGAATTTTTGCTGTCTCTCCTAGTTCTTTTATATTTTTTTTTATATTGATGTACTGTTTTTAATGTTACTCTTCATGTACTTGAAGTGCTTTTATCTGAAAAAATGTTGATATGGAAATTGAATTTAAAATAAAATAACCCTTTTTATGTATTTCTTTGCCATTCTCATCATATATGTGTTGATTGACTAGTAGGGGCTGGGGGCCTTTAAGTATGCGTGGATGAGTATTGAAGTATGAGATAACGAAATAGGGATTTTTGTACAACTAACAATTCACCCAAGAGAGTTGTTTCTTTTATTTACCTGTGGTACCCCCTCTCTTGGCTTTTCGCGTCACTCCCTTTCTTTTGGAGCACAAAATGTTTTAGCCTGTTCACATGAAGCACCCTCTTGGGGCTTCTGGGAGTGCCAAGGTGCACCAGGTAGGTGACCTGACCCTTTTGCTCAATGATGATGTGGGGGCTTGTCCTGGAAAGCTGCTGGAGCCACAGCTTCCAACACCCACACTTTTTGATTGGCTGGCAAACAGTCAGGACATAATTTTGGTCATGCCAAGCTTTTTGCAATTCTTAGATGGCCTCCAGGTTTTCACTTGCCTTCTTCATGTACTCATCCATCCTGGAGCGGAGACCAAGCACATATTCCACTATGTATGCACTATGTTTGGGAGGTTTGAGAGGTAACTCCCATCTCTCCTTCACCAGACACAAGGGACCTTAACTGGACGACCAAACAGAATTTCAAAAGAGCTGTAACCAACCCCCTTCTGAGGGACCTCTCTGTAGGCATAAAGAGGGCATGGCAGAGGGACAACACATTTTTGCCTCAGCTTTTCTGGGATGCTCATGATCATACCCTTTAGGGTTTTGGTGAATCTTTCAACCAACCTATTGCATTTGAGGATGACAGGGTGTGGTGAATTTTTAATTCACACCACACTCTTTCCACATTGCAGTAATATAACTTGACATGAAGTTGGTACCTCTGTCAGTTAAAACCTCCTTAGGGAAGCCCACTCTGGGAAAAAATTCCTAAGAGGGCCCTTGCCACCACATGAGCTGCAGTGGTCCTAAGGAGAATGGCCTCTGGGTACTTAGTGGCATAGTCCACCACCACTAGTATCAAACTGTGCCCAGATGCTGTAGGAGGCTTCATTGGACCTATAAGACCTATGGGACCTAAGGGTGATATATGCGCTTAACAAATGTCAAATAACAATAACAATAACAATGGAACCAATTATATAAATCCCAACACTCTCAAAGGGAACTCCAACCACTGGAAGTGGAATCAGGGGGACCTTTGCGGTGCCACTTGCTTTACACTGGCTTGGTAAGTGGCAAAGGAGCGACAAAACTCTTTTGTGTCCTTAGATATGAGGGGCAAGTGAAAGTGAGGGACAAGCCTGTCTCAAGTCTTACTCTGTCCTAAGTGTCCTTCCAGGGGAATGTCATGTGCCAGGGTGAGTAGGAAGCCTCTGAACCTCAAGGGTATAACCAACCTCCTGGTGGAACCAGGTTTGGGGTCTCTACCCTCTGAGTACATAGGTCCCTCATCCCAATAGATCATATGGGACCCACTGACATTTCCAGCAGCCTCAGCAGCAGATTGCTGTCTGAGGAATTCAAGAGAGGTGCAGGTTTGCTGCTCCAAATTCAGGTCTGCCCTGGAAGGGCCCCCTGCCCCCAAGAACTCAACCTGATCAGGCCAAAGTTCAAGTTCATCTGGGGCAGTTTCTTCACAGGGACTAGGGTCATCTCCCTCAAGAGACTGATCCTCACTCTGAGTCTGGGGGGAAGACACAGCCTTACCCCTCCTGCTACTTCTCTTGGAAGGCACTGTGTCCATTTTCCCAGGATGCAGGGCCTGTTCAGTGGAGGTCAGTTTGACTTGTGACCTGGTCACAACAAACACACTTGCAGAGATGCCCAACATTTCTGCATGTTTCCTTAACTCAACCTCCGCCCAGGCTGAAGTTTCCAAATCATTGTCCAACAAACAATCTACTGGTAGGTCTGAAGATACCACCACCTTTTTAGGTCCAGTTACCCCTCCCCAGCTGAAATTAACAACTGTCAAGGAATGGCCAGTCCTGACATTGTTAGCATTGGTCACTTGGTACATTTCATCAAGTATGATCTGTCCAGGAGACACATGTTTCTCTGTCACCATGGTGACACTGGCTCCTGTGTCCCAGTAGGCCATGGCCTCTGTTCCATTGATCAAAGGCTGCTATCTGTACTTGCTTAGGTTATGGGGACTGACAAGAAAGGTGACAAGATCTATGCCACCATCACAAACTAGACCAGCCTGTGCTGGAGTTCAGACTAAGACAGAACCCAACTCAGATCCCAAGGTTAACCCTGCTATTCCCTTGTTTGCTGCACTACCACTTGTACTGGAGCTAAGAGGCGCAGTTGCCTTCGGTACAGTGGTAGTAGTTGTAGTTTCCTTGGCCTTTGGACAATCAACATCCCTTGTCCAATGGGTCTTCTGTTTACAGAGATAACGCCAGGGTTTCTTTTTGCCTTTCTTGTTGGATTGTGACCCCCCCCCCCAGATGCAGGTTTTTGTGGCCCTTGAGAAGACTCCTTTTTGTCTTTACCCTTGTCCCCACCTTTATCTTGAATTTGAGAAGAATCTTGTTTCATCTGGTCACCACTATTGCTTTGATTTGTCTGCTTAACCCTGAATCTGACCCACGTATTTGCCTTCTTTCCCAATTCTTGGGGAGAAGTCAGATCTGAGTCCACCAAGTGTTGGTGCAAAAGCTGATTTTGACAATTATTAAGGATCTGCTTATGCATGATCAAATTGTACAATCCTTGGTAGTTATGCACTTGATGCCAACCAAGCAACCTTATAGAGCCTTAATAGCACTATCCACACAATCTACCCATTCCTGGGTCTATGCTTTCTGGGTGTCTCTGAACTTAATCCTGTATTGCTCATTGGTTAAGCCAACCCCATCAATGAGAGCACTTTTCAAAACTGAGTAAATATCTGCATCCTCTGTTATAACAGTGAGGAGCTTATCTCTACCTTGTCAGCAATGGAGAGCCACAAGATAGCTGCCCACTGCTCTGAGGAAACCTTCTGCGCTTTACAGGCCCCCTCTAAAGCAGTTATCCATTTGTGGATATCATCCCTAGCATGACAGAGAGGGACAACCTTGATCAGATTCCTATGTTCAAAGGAATATTCCTTAACTCTAGGGACACTGTTGCTGCCACCATGGGACTCTAGTCCCAACTTTTTCCTAGCTCTCTGGACCTCCAGGGACTCTCTGTCAAGGGCCTACTGCTCTTGCCTGAGCCTAAGCATACATTTCTCAAGCTCAAGAAGTTGGTACTCCCTATCCAAAGAGTTCCCCCTCTTATAGTGTTTGATTCATTCATGGTATAATTTATGCCACACCTCAATAAATCACACAGCTCGGGGGAAGAGGGTTAAGGGTTTGATGAATGGATGGGTAAGGGAATTTGGGAATGGTTTGACAAAAACAAACACTACAACACAAGGCCATCATTCATCTCGGCAATAAGCAGCAGCACATCATTCACCATCAATCTGTTTTGTTGGAAGGAAACAAAGGACTGAGTATGATAGAGTACAGCTAAATGCATTGCAAACAGTCCTTCTGCCCAATACCTCATTTATCTGCTATCTAAATGTTCTTTCTTCTGGGTTGGGGAGTGAACCCACCCACCCACTTCTGTTAGTTAATATGATTTTTAAAAGAAAAAAAATACTGTATTGCAAAATTGGGTGGTGCATCTGCATTCTCCTTCGGGAATGTCCACTCTTTAGGGCCTGTCTGCACTGGTTCAGTAGTACAGCAGGAGTGTTGTCGAATTAGCTTTTGCCTTTTGTTCATGAAGGAGACTAGAAGAAGGCCTGCGGATTGTAAAAGAGAAACTTTATTTTAGAGTCAAGGAGAATGACAGAAGGAATGTCAGCTTCATGAGTAGTGCAACTCATGTAACTTTGAACGCAACGATCCTAAATGTAAAGCCCTTTGTGTACCCTCTTGGGTCAATTTTGCGCTATATAAAACAATATAAATAAAATAAAAATAAGTGAAGCAAGAAGACTCAGAGGCAGAGCAAAAAACAAAAGGGGGACTCAGAGTATCAATTTTGCCACAAGTTCAACGCACACACACACACACACACACACACTGAGCAGCATTTCACAAACACACCTCTCGCTATTCAACACAGTTGAGTACTAGGCCTTAGACTCTTGGTTTACCTTTGAACTGAAGTCAATAGATACTCGATAACTTCTTGAGTCTAGCTGTTGATGAGGTAGTCCTGCAGCTCTCGCTCGGAGTTCTTCCATGATCATCCTCCCGACTCTGAGTAACGCAGTCCCAGACCAGTCATCATTATCATGAATTACGATGACCCGAGTAATATAGACATGCAGTTCACTGCTGTTGAAGAACAAGCAGAGAAACAGAATTGCAGAATTTTGCATAGGTTTTTGTTTGTTAACTAATGTGACTTTTCTGGTCTCTGAAGAACCAGAAAAAAGGAGAGCACCCTGCAATTAAATCTAGCTAAGTTTGAAGGGGCTGATCACTTACAGGGAAAAATGAGCTTCCTTCACTCAAGCCCCAAACAATACAACTCAATAATCATCTCAAGAAATATCTAATATTACAGTTCAACACACCCTTTCAGCCTCTGTATGTCGGTCTGGTCTCTGTCTGGATCTACTCCATGTCCAAATCATCATCATCAGAAGTGGTGCTTGGAGAAGATGGTGCAGTAGTACCCTTACTTTTCCTTGCTGGAGATCTGGGAGCCAATGTTTCTAAAAGAGGCGGTTCAACTTCTTGCTCAGAAAGAAGCTAACTTCCTGTTGTGCTCCAACATCAGACAAATGTACTATTGCTGGCTGTGGCTGCTGTACACTGTGCTGTGTGTTCTGAAAAGATTGTGTACTACTTTGCGAAAGGGACAAATCCAATTCAACATCACTACTCGTCGTCACCGTAAACATGATTGACTGGTTGCCTCACTGACAGACATGGTCCTAGGTTTAGGTGGGGGGTGGTGCTGATGAAGCAGGAGTGCTGTTTTCAGCTTGCTCGCCGGAGACTGATGCGGCAGGCACAACTTTTCTGAAAAAGGTTGCAGTCGGCAGTGCAGCCAATGGTGGCAATCGGCTTCTTCTCCACACTAGACACTTTCTTGGCAGCATCTTTCTTTAAGGCCATCTTGAAGCTGACAGTTGGCAGTGGCACTTAGCTTCATAACAAGCTGAAGATATGACCGTGTTTCGTAGTAAGTCACGCATTACGTTGTGCACAGGCCCGCTGTCTGGCAGTACTGTGGGTGATGTCTCTTCTCTTGTACACATAAGAGCAAACAAGGAAGAAGAACATCAGTGAAACATGGCATTGTTGCAGTTCAAGTAAAAGTACAAATAAACAATATAATTTAGTGCGGTGACTTAGTAATAATACAGTCTAATTGTCCATTCTTTAAAACCACACCAACAAACTTGCATTGTGTGCAGTACAAGGATCAGAAAGAGCAACAACAACAACAACATAGAGATGTAAATTTTAGCTTTATGTGCATCACGTTGGGATATGGCACTCAGGGAGGTGCAAGTGACAATGAAATAATCCTTTGACAATGAATATTTCTGTGCAGTGCACCTATTTCAGTCATGGGGTTGATGCAAAATCATGTTAGTAAAATGGTGAAAAAAATCTAGATCAAAATAAAAAATAAAAAAATTAAAATCACAAATTTTGAAGGAAAAATTGGAAAAAGTTAAATAAAAATAAAATTAAAAAATTAAAGAGAAAAGAAAACGAAACAATGTAAATTAAAAAACATTAGGTATATGTGTATTTTTTACAACAAAATAAAATGTAAAAAAATAAAAATAAAACAATTTACAAATTACAAAATGAACATTCAAAAATTAAAAAATTAAATGTAACTGAAAATACCTACAAGCATATTAATTTATTAAACGGCTATCATTGTCAACTATCCATGCAACCCTATGACAAAGGGCCTCACTGGTGGATGCACAAAATAGCTGCCTGCCAGTGCAACATGGTCAACAACAACTGCACAGAGCAAGGAGGCATGACCGCAAACAGAGAAGACATACAGGCCTATGGGGTAAGCCCACTGGCTGGCTACACAAAAAGGCTGCCAGCCACACGGTCTAGACTACAACAACCAGCAAGGAGGCATAGCCACAAACAAAGAAGACATTCAGGCCTATGGTAAAAGCACAATGGCTGGCTACCCAAAATGGTTGCCAGCCACATGGTCAGACCGACAACAACCAGCAAGAAGGCATGGTCATAAACAAAGAAGACCTGCAGCACATTTGTGAAAAGCACATGGGCTGGCTACACAAAATGCCCGCCAGCCACATGGTCACAACAACAACCAGCAAGGAGGCATGGCCACAAACAGAGAAGACATGCAGGCGTATGGCAAACGCACACTGGCAGTCTACTCAAAATGGCCGCCAGCCACATGGTCACAACAACAAGCAGGAGGCCTGGAAAACCAAAAACACATGCAGGCCTATGGTGGACACTGACCATACAAAATGGCCCCTGGCCATAGGGCATGGGGCACAACAAAGGCGAATGGTGGCCTATGGCCAACACACATACACACACACTGGCCAGACAAAAGAAGTGTGGTGAAACAAACAACACAGCATTAATTTAGCAATGCCAAAATTAAAATTAACAGGGCTAAAAATGTTCACAATACACTGAATACTTTTTGGAGTGCAGCGGACCTCAATTTTGGCTTTGCATCTTCCATCTGTCCATCCGCTTTTGCACCCTATCATTTTACACAATGTCTTACGCAGACATAGCCAACCTGACCACCAATAAAGCTGATACTTTCGAATTCACCACGGAGGACACCGATCGCATTTATACACTCATACAGGAGCCCGAGTGTATCACCTCCAGCACAGGATCTGTTCAATCAAACGTACGCCAATTATTGTTTGCTGCCAAAAGAGAGATAAACCAACGCTTACATGCCAGCACCCTGATCCGTTATCATAAAGTCTCCAGAATTCCAAGAGGTCTATGCATACCTCTCAGATCAACACTATGCAAGAATAATATGAGGTTTACAGAAAGGAGGTATGGAATTCTGAACAAGTGTTCACTCGATTTAATTTTATTAATTGTCGAAGAACTGTCTAAAATGCTAGAAGATCTCACGACAGAAGTAGCTCAATTGAAAGATGAACTAAGCACGAAACTTACTCCAGAGGAACTGAGCCAAACACTTGATGATGTCAATGCACAACTCGAAAAATACACCAAAGAGATCAATGAACGCAAGTTACGCAAATTCAAAAGAGATACAGTAGATTATAAACTTGGGGAGGTGTACAATTGGGCAGAGATTTATGCGGCAAGAAGTCAGCAAAGATCGCAATTCAACAAATCTACTGAGGGAGACACATCATCTTCCAATGACTCTGCACGTACCAGATTTTCTAGACAAGATTCACGCCAACCTTTACGCCAAGTACAGCCACAACAAAGTGGTGCTTCCACAAGTCAACTTTCCACTCAAAGCACTGGACCGGTGCCTTTTTTAGGATTAGGCACCAACGCAACCGGCGATCCAGGCGGACACAGTTCAACAGAGTCACAGCGCCCCATAGCCCAATCGGCACGAAGCCACAGAACTTAATTATCAACATTTCTCAAACCACTCTTTCAACCACACAAATGAATGTCTTACAAAAAGGTATCACTTTCGTCCCCACCTATACCACCAACGATTTAGAAACCCAGATGTGTTTCTACAAGTTCATGCGAACATTACGATTAAAAAAAAATTCTCTAATGTTTGTGTACCACCCACATCTACTGAAGAACATACTCTTATGGATCTACGTCGTAAAAGTTCATTCTTGGCCCCAGTCAGCCATAAAACCCTTGATTTATTCGAAGCACTCGTGCATAAATATTTTGACATCATAAATCAGACCACGGTTCACCAGAAACAGAACCTTTCCAAAAACGAAAAAATAGCTTTAACTCAATTAGCTACCAATAGTAACATCACGATCTGCCCCGCAGACAAGGGCGGGTCTCTGGTAATTATGGACACCCAGTTTTACCTAGACAGCATGAACAACCACCTTCTAGACTCGAACACATACATGGAGTTAAATTCAGATCCCACTAAGGAGTATTCTGCCAGCTTCCAGTCCCTCATTGACAAAGCTGTTTCTTTTGGAACCATCACTGACAAAGATCGTCGCTATCTAATCAAAACTCATCCAAGCATTCCATATCTTTACATGATCCCAAAAATTCACAAAGATCCGGTTAAACCTCCATTCAGACCCATTGTGAGCACATGTAATTCCTTTCATGAACCTATTGGTACCTATATAGACCGCCATCTTCAATGACAAGTTATCTCCAAGACACCACTTATTTCTTATCTAAAATCATCAACATTTCCATTGACCCACAAGTTCCTGTATTACTTTGTACCATTGATGTGAACTATCTTTATACCTCGATTCCTCACAATTTAGGCTTACAAGCCATTGAAGTAGCACTCTTAAAAACCAATAAACCATCTGATCTACAAGTTTTCCTCATGGAACTCATTCAATTTACCTTGCTACACAGTTATTTCAAATATCAGGACAAATTCTTCATCCAACTTTCTGGCGTAGCGATGGGCAATTGTGCGGCACCATCGTACGCGAATCTTTTCATGCAAGATTATGAAACCCAGCACATACTCTCTGTTCCCCATTGGCAAGACCATCTCAAAATGTATTACCGCTACATCGATGACATTTTTCTAATCTGGACCGGTACTGAACAGCAACTCATTTCAGCCATCAACCATCTCAATACCATCAACGACAGGATTCAATTTACCCACAATATTCACCCATCAAGAATCTCATTCCTGGATGTTGACATCAAAATCAATGACACCAAACTCGAAACATCAATATACACAAAGCCAACCGATGGCAACAATTATCTTCACTATTCAAGTTTCCACCAACCCAGTCTTAAGAAACATCTTCCGTACTCTCAACTACTGCGAGCTAAGAGAATTGCATCTACAGATGAGGCCTATATAAACGACAGTACCATCATAATTAATAAATTCCTCAACAGAGGCTACCCCGATCAAGTAGTTAAAACCGCCTACAACAGAGTGAGAACGATTGATCGATCCACCCTACACAAACCTAAAGGCATTACAATTTCTGATGAACAACGGAATGTTTTTGTCTCCAAATTTTCCACAAAAAGTAACCTGATCAAAAAATGTATCATCAAACACTGGCAGGTTCTGCAGCTTGAACCCGACTTCAATGCTATTTTTGACAAAATTCCAATCTTCGCATACTAACGCTCAAGGAATCTTCGGACCATGTTGAAACCTAGCACCATCTCATCGACTGTATTTAAAGGAACTATTCCATGTCATAATTGCACGAACTGTCAGAGTATAATCCCTGGGAATATCATAACACATCCGGCTAAAGGCACTCCCATCCCGTTGCATGTCAATGCTACATGTGACACCATGAATGTAGTGTATCTACTGAAGTGTCCCTGCGGATTACCCTACGTGGGAAAAACTGAACGCAAGATCAAAACCAGACTCATAGAACATCGCAGTAACATAAGAAACAAAATTTTTAAATCTTGCGTTGCAGCTCATATCATACAACAGAACCATAACATCAGTCAAATCCGCTTTCTCATATTGGAGGTTGTCAACAAACCAGAGGGCATTGATCCCAGAAAACTTCTTCTTCAAAGAGAACTGTACTGGATCTACAAATTGGGCTCCGCCCACCCAAAAGGACTCAATGAACGACTGGAGTTTAGCAGCTTTCTATAATATGTCTCTTCATCCTTGTCCAACTTATTTGTTGGCTCTCTTTTGACAGCATTCTTTCCTTAATTTCATTTTCAGTTTCTTCCTTTTCTGTTTTGCTTGTCCTCTTTCTTTTTACCACCCACCCGTTCCTCTCTACTCCTCATATCCACCTTCTACCACTTTTTCCTCTACCCATCTGTTCACTCTCTCTGTTCTTACATTAATCTTTATTCAGGCTTATCCTCTTGTTTCCTTTTCTTCCCTTCCCAATCTCTCAACCCTTATCTCATAAATTCCCTTTGTATACACACCTTATCTTGTCTCTTTTTCCTTGCTACACCACTATATTTATGCTTGCTTTTTTCCCCAACCTATTCCATCATGGTTCCTTTTCCGTATTTAATTTTTTCTCATCCTGTATATAGTTTACCTTTTGCCTCTCACTCTTCCAGTTCTTTATTCCCTCTTTTTTATTTTCATTTTTACCCCACTTACTGTATCAACTTTTTGTACCGATGTGTTTCATGGTTATTTTAACACATTTTTTCCCCAGGCATCCGTTCCATGCCCACTTTTCCCAGTCTTTCGTTTTCCACTCTGTTTTGCCCTCACACTCCACTGTGTCATTTAACACTTCTCACTCGCGTTCGTTTATTTTCATACTGGACCCCACAGACCTATCACAATAGCCATCTTTCTACTACCCATTCTCTCTGTATATTGTGCACGCGCACATTCCCTTCACTTCCGTGTTCCATAGTCAGCGTCCCGTCGCTTTGGAGCCTCGAGTTCTTCCGTCACTCGTCCAGACCATTTTTGCACCATCGTTAAGTTCCCTCACCCCTTGCTTTACACTTGATGTATTTGAGGTTTGGGTATTTGTTTGCCCATTAGTTCACTTGTCGTGGTTTATTCTGTCTGCCTTTCACTTTTTATACTCCTATACAACGGTGATCCCCACGCAAATTTTTCGGTCTCCGCGACTATTTACTCATTTTTATTTTTTGACACTTCGGCTTACGACCTGTTATTTACGCACCTCATGCTCCCCACCTTTTCACCAGTTATTTGCACGCACTATTTTGGTATCTTTTCTATAGTCAGCTTTTATTCACTGTCACCCGTTTTCCAGCATGTTCCACGATCTGAGTGCACATTAATTATCACCTTTCACCTTACACTTCAGGCCCTGCCACCAGTAACACCTGGCATTTCCTACTTTTCCTTTAGATCATATGGACCCCCTGAAGAAGAGCTTCATTGCTCGAAATGCATCGGGGATATTGACGTGTTTCTTTACATATACAAGCTTGTTGTGTTGATTCCATGTTCATGAAATCATTCAAAATTCAATGTGCATGAATTATTCTCAACCAGAGAAACCTTTGATTTTGAAGCACGAAAAAACAAAGTGAAGAAAACTTTGAACATTGAACACTATCGTTTAATTCCTAGCATATATCAAGCTCAGAGGAGTGCTCAGGAACACCACCTTACACCTGTAAGGTTTCTTTATTTGCTAAAAATGCTTACAACACACATCCTCCAAAGCCATTACCCCACCTACACACTGTTTGTAGAAAAAAAGTGAAATACCACAAAAAAACATTTTGTATAGTATTTTAATCTAATGTCATCCATGGCCTAAAGGATGTTTCATTTCAACAGACACAACAGAAACAGCTGTTTCATGCACCCATGAATAGGACAGGGTCTACTGGCTGGAAGGTCCATTGGCAGACTAGTCTACAAAGTGAATTAAATCAATGTTGCAAATGTATTAAAAAAATAGGGAGAAAATACAATAAACTATGAAACAATTTTCCTTCACAAAAGAAAAAAATTAAATGCAACAAAATCACAAGGCTCCCACTAAAACTACAGGCCACCCACCACAATAAATTAAAAAAAATCGAATAGAAGTACCAATAATTCCAGGTGCTTGCCTCCAATCAAACAAACAACACCCTTATACACCAGTTTTTCAACTTACTTGCAATATCTAAAACACAAAGTCCTAAAATCCAATGGTATATATGCAGCAGCCAAGGAGAGGGATCCTTCCAGCTCCAAATCCCAATGAAAAGTGGCCAGGAGAGGGACAGAGCACTAACGGGAGCATGCTGGACAGGAACAGGAAGTTGGAGTCTCTGGGGCACTTCCTTCTCATTTGAAAAATAAATGTTTTTTAAATGGCTTCTTTCACAAAGAAAACAATTCCATTAGCCAGTTTGAGAAGAAAATCTACTCCAGATGCCTCTTAGCTGCATTCTCTAGCAGAAAAGCTGCTTGACCGTTCCATTTGGGATTGCGATTAGCACTATTGATGCTAGATTGGCCCCATCATAGCCGGTAACTGTGCGAGTGAGAGCGAAGTCTTGTGGATTCTCGCTAGCGGTGTGATAAGTCTCGCGCATGCGCGGAAGCAGCCCGAGAATCTTGCCGCTCACGGTGGAGAGTCAAAAGAAAACTCAAGCACGCAAACAGAAAAAAACGAGTCCGCCTTGCACCCGAATGGCGGAATGCATGAATTTCGCATTCCTCTGCAGAGCACTGATTCCCAAATTCTGAAAACTCTGCATGCGGAGAAGAGTTTACAGGCCCGTGCTTACTTTCCACGAAGGTTTCCATATTGCCTCTAGTTGTTGTCTCCACAAGGCCCACAATGCGAAGATTGTTCTGCCGAGAGCGATCTTATGTTTTACTTTGCAGGGTTGATAGAAGTTTTTCCATCTGTTTCTGACTCCCTGCAGATATGACCTGAACCTTCTCAGCCTCCAACACTCTCCTATCTACAATGTCTCGTAGTTATGCATGTTTATCAATATTTTCTGACATTCTGTCTATTCTGTAAGATAGGGAATCAATCTTATTATCAATCGAAGTATTGTTGGCAGGATTTGCGTAGCTCACTTCTCAATTTTGCACCATGGGTGTCAGGGTCCAGCTCTGGCATTGTCACACCACCCTCGCGCACCCTTGTCGATTTAAGTTGTTCAAACTGCAACTTGGGTAGATTTTTATCTGGCTTCCCCATTGCAGTAGGGCGGTAGAATCCATCTCTTCTATCAATTCCAGAGGGTGCTCAACGCACAGCAATACCGGTCCAGGATGCCTGAAGCCAGGAACTACACTCCCGCCATGTCGATGTATGGGCACCCGTTACTCGTGTAATTTATTAGGTAGGCATCTTCTTATCGGGGTATTTGCCTCTGCCCCTACCGCACATAAGCTAACAAGTGGAGAGCAAGAAAGTAGACTGCATATGTGTCCCTTATGGCTAAAACAGGCCCAACCCTTCTGGGGCTTCTGAGAATTCCTAGTGCAGCAGCACTTCAGTATGTCCAATTAATGCCAAGGGGTCTCTATCAAACTCTGGTGCAGAACTCATAACAGTTTCCTGGGTCCCAGCATTACCCCTGTGCTGTCATTTACCTCATGCAAGGGAGGTTAGTGCTGCTCCACTGTCCAGTGCCAGGCCCAGGCATCAGGGAGGTCCCTGAGTAGTCTAGATGATCTGTACTCTGAAGCCAGTTCAGTCAGTCTGCCAAAGTAACTTTATTCGATCTAGATAAGAAAGGTATCTGAACTGGCCCATCATCATAATGATCTGATCCAGTTGTGAAGAGATGTGGAAAAACAGTGAGCTTCTAAACTCTTTTTTTGCACACTAATGAGTTCACCTTTAGCTTGTTTCATTTGGTATAATTCCAAAGCATCACCATTTACATCACTAGAATGAAGAGACTGAATACAATAGTGCTCATATTTCTGCTCAGCTTTAGCAAAGTCTACTATTTCAAACTGCCTACTCTCAGTAGACTTTGAAGTTGGTGATCTACATTTACATCTTTATAAAAAATGTTTTCTCTTTTGAGATAACCAATGGCTTTAAAAAAAAAATTCTATACTAACCATTTCCTGCCAAATATTTTAATTCTGTGTTGGGACATCATGTACTAAAACTACTAAGAGTTTTCCTTTAAGACCTTTCACTAATTCACTTTGAGGTAATTTTTGCATTTTTTGCCTGCATTCTGACTATTGCTTGCAAAGGGCGGACATGTTGATTCAAAATACTCTCATAGACATTAAGCTTTTTAAGAATTGGAGAAACTGGAAAAGAACAGTCTTATTGGCAATACTTCTAGCAGCCAATTTATTATCATCAAATTTAGTGATGCAGTAATTGTAGACTACTTGATTACCACATAAAACAAACCATGCCTCTGTAATTAGGTATAGGGCAAGTTTGAACCACTGAATGAGATCTCCATATTCACTTTTTACACAGATCTCTATATTTCTAGTTTGTGCGTTGTAGTGTGTAGGTCGACAGCAGACACAAATCTTCTTTGGCATCTCAGTAAATGTAGAATTAACTTGGTATATTTCTTTCTGAAGATGTCTAATTTAATACCAGTTCTACTACTATCTGACGTTGATAGTACTACTACTTCATGTGCTTCTGTTTGACTTTCTGGTCTAAAGGAAGACATTTGGATATCTTCAGATACAGTGGGAATTTCAGACACAGTACCATGTGAAAGAGATTTATTCAAAGCTTCTAAATGGAGAGCTGGACGTTTGACAAAATAAACCTTCCAACTAGATTGTGCATTTTTTAATGATTGGCAAACAGCATTCGAAAATTAGGGACAGTACTATCACATGGCTTTGGATCGACAAGCCAATGAATGGCCTTGTAGTTTTGATTTTTTTTTCTCAATCTACAGGGACCAAGAGTTAACAGTTGCCACTTTTCGATATCTAGGGATACAAGTTTACAGAAGCCCACAGGACCTCATCGAAGGGAATATACAAAAGTCAATAGGCTCCTTGCTGCCAGGTTACTTTCTGGATGTCTCTTCCCCTCTCGATCGTTGGCCGTATGGCAATTTCTAAAATGGTGATGTCCCCACGGCTTGTTTACTTCTTTACCAATCTGCCAGTGGTGATTCCCAGACCCATTTTAAAGACACTAAACACATTACTGTTTGATTTGAAATAGGGCACAAGATGTGATGTATTAGTCTGGTGAAGCTACAACTCCCATTGGATGACTTTTACACCTACTGCTTAGTAGCCCAATTGCAGAGGCTTTCATACTGGTTAACGGGCCGGAACCTGCATGAAATAACGTGCGCGAATCAGATGATTGACCGGGGTGCATTACATACACTGATGTGTCCGGGTGGCACAGTCCCAAAATCGGTTCCACTGCTAATCAAGACTACACTCACTTACTGGAAGCAGGTATTAAAATACACGGCACACACGCCTGCCTACGCTTCCAATATACCTCTTCTAGAGATACCAACCACTATGGGGACTCTTACAAAACGCAAACTCTCCCCATGGTTGCTGGCAGGAGTACCTGAACTAGGGGAATTGTTTAGGGACGGTATGCTATTGACACATACAGACTTTGAGAATGAACAGGGTATCACAGGGGTACTTTTCTTGGTACATGCCAATCTAGTACGATATATCAAATGACATTGGCCACCTCTAGGGTCGGAACCGGCCACAAACAAACTGATACATCTAATATACCTAAAGGGAACAGGATGCACTTGATCCGATGGTTCTACTGAGGAATCAGGGCGTACCAACCATCCTCCTTAGTATTGGTAGGCCACAATTGGGAAAGAGACATCAATAGATCACTCTCAGATAAGGAATGGAAAACAATACTGGAATACCCTAAACGAGTATCCCGCAGCACACGTTTTATATTGATACAATATATGTTAACGCAACGCACTTACTTTACACCACACAAATTACATTCCATTTTCCCCAACAGTACGGCAGCCTGTCCCAGATGCACTGAGCAGAATGCAGATTTAATTCACATGAGCTGGTCCTGAAACGGCTTGCGCAATTACTGGGGTATAGTCACAGCAACGCTGAGGGAGGTGGTGGGTGACATGGGCTGACATTCGGCTGTAACATGTATACTGGGCCTTTATACGCCTTAGAAGGGACAAAAAGCTCAGGCTAAATTTACAGACTTACCTCTCATTTTAGCAAATAGATGAATCACTAGGAGGTGGAAATCAACAATTCCCTCAGGATTCAGTCATGGAAAGAAGAGGTCGAAGTGTAGGGATTAGGAGAAAGCAGAGCCCTTTGTAGAGAAGAACACTGAGGTCTTCGGAAGAGGCCCATAACAATGAGTTGAGACCTACAATTTGAACCCCTTAAAGCATCAGATACATTCAATACCCAGACGTAACAACATTAGGTGGCTCTGAACCACCCTAGGCTAGATGCGGTATCCTCATAAGTGATAACCCAAAGTATCTGAATCCTTTGTATTCTCTTAGCAAACTTGAACACTGACATATTCGCCGGTAGCCTGAATTAGATCAGTCAGGTACCTGTGACCCAGACCCCCAACCTCACTGTAATTCACCCCACAGTCCACCATAGCAAAAACCCAGACAGTTTTGGTCCATTAACATTGTGCTACTGATCTGCAGGGGGGTGTAATTTGTTTGACTGTTTCTTTAATGACTTTCTTTCCTGTTGTGTTTTCTACTTAACTAGCAGCCAGGGCCATAGCACCACTCAAACGTCTGTTGTGTAACACTCAACTATGTACACTGTAGGATGGATTGGGAATGTATCTCACAACATGAGTGAAACATTTTCTATTGTGGTTGCTGCTGACATTATCTACACACTACTAATGAGTGCACACGTAATGATGTCATTTGAAATTAGTAATAAAATATGTTTTTTTTATTGTGCTGGAGGGCTCAGCTCTCGATGCTTATGCAGACCTTTACTAAGACAAACACCAGTATGTAGTAGTAGCTTGTATATAGTATGTGTTTTAGGGGAGACAGTGTTTATGCTAAGCTTCGATCACAGCAAACATTATATGCATAAGACACTCGCTATAGTAATAGATTATGGGCCATATGTATCAAGCAAAATTGCATTCGCAAACTCTGAAATTCGCAGAATTTTGGCGTTTGCGATCGCATTTTTGCTAAATGGTATGTATGAAGGCAAATCTGCGTGCAAAATAAGGAATCGCAAAATTTGCGATTCCATATTTTGCAATTGCATTTAAGGAATCGCAAATTTTGCGATTCCTTAAATACAATGTAAGAAGCACCAAAAAAGTGCAATTTGGCCTTAAGGAATCGCAAATTACCACCAACTTCAAGTTGGTGGTAATTTGCGATTTCCATGAAAAATGCACTTTTTTGCATTTTTTAAAGTGCAATGTGAAGCACGTTCATGCCCTAAGGGCATGTATGTGTGCCACATGTGCATCCATGCTTATTTCAGAGGTGCAACAGGGTGTCCTTTTGACACCCCTGCACCCTTGAAATTGCATTCTCAATTTGCGATTCGCTAATTGCTAATCGCAAATTGAGAATGTCTTCCCATTCATTCCTATGGGCCTCTAGGCCCATAGGAATGAATGGGGAGGTATTCCTTAATTGCGAATCGCAATTTGAGATTCACAATTAAGGAATATGTAGAATTCGCTAAATTTATTGCAAATCCTACATATATAGCATTTTGCGATTCTGAAATAGCAATTCGCAAAAAATCGCTATTTGAGAATCGCAAATGAGGATGTTGATACATATGGCCCAATGTGTGTAGGTAAGGCTGGGTCACTATAGTCACAATTGCTTTTGGAAGGATACCTGTTTGTAGACATGGCTTAGTATATGTGAACATGGTATCTATGGTGTGACATCCTAGTTTTTGGACTGACCTCTACACACTATCACATTTGCATATAAAAGAGGTTCCATCGTCTAACAACAAATATGTGTAGTACAGGAATAGTCACTTTATTAATGAGTTTTCCATATGATGACAGTAGTAGGCCATCTGTGCTCACAAAACTCGGGAGTGCTGGGAAATCTCTCTCTCCTTGGTTGCGAATGGAACCTTTCAGCCCACGCCTCGCGGCCCCCGCTTCGTGGCGCCGCTCGTGCTGAGAGTACTTTTGAGGGAGTGCTGGTTCTTACCTGGGACACTTTTGGACTGCGCCAAACATCAGGAGAACAACTCACAGGCTGCTGCGGGACTGCGAGGACCAGCGTGCAGTGCGGCTCCTGACCTGCCGCAGCTGGTCCTCTTCCCGCTCCGCCCCTTCTCAGGATAAAATTGCCCGGTAATCTTTGGCTACTGGGTGTCATCTGTGCTCACAAAACTCGGGAGTGCTGGGAAATCTCTCTCTCCTTGGTCGCGAACGGAACCTTTCAGCCCACGCCTCGCGGCCCCCGCTTCGCGGGCGCCGCTCGTGCTGCGAGTACTTTTGAGGGAGTGCTGGTTCTTACCTTGGACACTATGGGACTGCGCCGAACATCAGGAGAACAACTCACAGGCTGCTGCGGGACTGCGAGGACCAGCGTGCAGTGCGGCTCCTGACCTGCCGCAGCTGGTCCTCTTCCCGCTCCGCCCCTTCTCAGGATAAAATTGCCAGGTAATCTTTGGCTACTGGGTGTCATCTGTGCTCACAAAACTCGGGAGTGCTGGGAAATCTCTCTCTCCTCACGAACGGAACCTTTCAGCCCACGCCTCGCGGCCCCCGCTTCGCGGGCACCACTCGTGCTGCGAGTACTTTTGAGGGAGTGCTGGTTCTTACCTTGGACACTTTGGGACTGCGCCGAACATCAGGAGAACAACTCACAGGCTGCTGCGGGACTGCGAGGACCAGCGTGCAGTGCGGCTCCTGACCTGCCGCAGCTGGTCCTCTTCCCGCTCCGCCCTTTCCTTTCCTATTTAATTGTTGGCTAACCCGCATACGCGGGACGCGCACCGGGCGAAGCCCGGGCCAAGGGCGGGCCCGTTTAAGCCTGTTAAAGACCGAGGGAGACCGGACCGCCCCCCCCAACTCCTGTTATCGCATGAATTTGTATGTATGTAAAAGTCTCTTCTTTCTGTAGTCATATTTTAATTGTGTTGACTTGCCATTGCCCACTGTCATCATCTTCTCACTATGTCTACTCGTGGAAGTAGGAGTAAAACGGCTGCAGGGGGGGCTCTGCTAACAGGCACGCTAGACAATTTTATCATAAGGGCAAACTCAGTCATAGACCAAGGCATTACCCTTATGGAGCGCAGAGTATCCCAAGATCTTGCCTTGGCAAAAAGATCGTCTATGGGTCACTTTGCACTAGCTAAAACCCCCGTGCAAGTTAGGGAAGCAGATCGTGTAGTAGCACACGCCGATGTGCATAGTCTGCCAAACATGGTGGATCTATCCACGACCCATCTATTATCCGACTCTCAACTGAGTCTGGAATTAGAAAAGACCCCTGAACTAGTTATTAATATTACCTCAGATGACATAAGAACTAGTCAGTTGAGGGGAAGAAGGGAGGGGGCTATTCCAAAAAAATCCAAGACAAAAAAGGTGAAGGCAACTGATCCATACAAAAAGATAGGGGAGGGATCCGACGAAATTCTACATACAGGGACTGACCAATCCCGTATTCAAGTGATAAAGGAGCTGACGAGAACAGGAAACGTAGAAGCTTCTGCTAGTCCTAGTCTGATTGGGGAAAGCGTAAATGATGAGGCTGATAGCTTACTTTTCTTAAAAATGGGGGAGCTTCTAAAAAATGACCTCTCCCCGATTGAGACAAGATTAATACACATAGAAAAACAGCTAGCCGATCTATGTGCTTTGTCCAAGAATCCAAAAATTCATGGGCCAACAAAAGTAGGGGGTAACAAATCTAGCAATCCCAAATCTGTAGATCAAGTAACAATAAACTCACCAGCCCCAATGGCTAGTGCAAAACCAAAGGCTATCACAGCCCCAGCTAAGAAGGTTGCGGATAAACCTAAAGATCTTGCCACGCCTATCAGACAGAGGGTTAATTCACCTAGGGTCTCTACCTTGCACCCTAAAGGGAATGAGAATAAGGGAGCCCCAGACAGGAGACACGTGATCAATCTTCCGCTTGAGGCAAGTTCTTATGTGGTGGTCATGACGGGGGTCCCGGAACTTGCAGACACCATGGAGGAACCTAGCTGGTCTTTAAAAAACAAGGTCCAACATTGGCTTAATTTAAATCGGCCATTGCCGCCTCATTGCTCGAGTAAGATCATGATGGTACGTAGAGTGCCCTGGGTGGGACATGAGAGGAAAATCATACACAGTGATTGTATCCTGATTAACTTTTAGGATCCACATACGGTCGAATACATATGATCATGGAGCATACAAGGTAGGCACGATGGCATAGAAACGAAACGACTCTCTTTCTTCTATCCCCCTAGGAGCCGTTTTAACCATGATTTAGACTTTGATGGGAACTGGCGTAGAGTAGGGCATCGAGATTGGGGTGGAGCCCGGGGGGAGTGGGGGGGGGGGGTAACCCTAGCAGGGACCTAGCTTTCAGGGATAACTGGGGAGGAATCCCGTTGGCCAACAGTTTCAGCTGTCTTGAGATGGTTGACTGACGGACAACGACCAATGGATTTCAGAAGAGAGGGCGGGTGTGCTCTACCATGTCTACCAGTAGATCAGAATGGGCAGTTAATGGTAATATTAATACCATACCTGTTGTAAGGGACAAAGATAAAACTGTAGCCCCATTACATTTTGTCAAATAGCTAAGGCGATAGATAGCCTTGACATTATAATTACTAATCACACCAGAGATGAGGAAGGAAAAGTGCTGATTCAGCTTAATCACTCAGGCGAAGAAATAGGGGGCACAGGCGATTCCACAGCACCCGTGGCTCAGATAGACGGTAAACCTAAGGTTATTTCATCAGTATTTGCCACAGGAACTCCACGGGTTGACCAAAGGGGAGGGATGGCCTTATTATCATGGAACATAGCTGGTTTGTCAAGCAAAGTATAGGATCCTATTTTCCTAGCTTTCATTGACAACTATGATATAATCTGCTTCCAGGAGTGCTGGGAACAGTCTGAGATACATCTAAACGGCTACCGCACTTATATTACCCCAGCACAGCAGTCTAGTAGGGGTAGGTGCTCAGGTGGTTAATGCACTTTTATATCGAATACAGTCAATTTGACAGTAAAGTGTCTAACCAGTAGTGGAAACTTTTACTATCAGGCACTCTCACTTTTGGCGGGAGGCAACCAGCATATCACTCTGATAAACCTTTATAATAATATCCCAAGGGATGAGCAAAAAAGAGTCCTGGAAGAGTTGAACGATGTTTTATGTAGTGAAACTGGATCAGAGCAAGAAGGAAGGTGTGCCATAGTGACGGGGCACTTTAACTGTCATCTTTGTCCCCATAGAAACACAGATATATGTGGTATGGTTAACCTTAAGGGAGATCCCTGTACTGACTTTGAGCATTCTACGCTCGGGAATCTGTTTAACAACTTACTTTTTGAGGGGGACTTAGGTTTCGCAAATGAGCTCTGTGATCCCCAGGTTAATTTTCAAACTACATTTAACGGACGGGGATCACAGTCTGTTATTGATTATATTTTGGTCACCTCAAGTTATCATTGCAATGTTCTGTCATTTAAAACAGAGGACATCGCACTTAGTGATCACTTCCCAATTAGTTCAAAGTTCGGTAGTGGGTTGAGCGGCACACAAGTACCAAATGCAGTTGAAAATGTATAAAGCCACGAGATTTCTCTGAATAGAACTAACGGTTACTCGGTAAAATGGAGTAAGGTTGATCCTAAAAGTTTTCTGCATTTCTTAGTAACAGACCACCTCTCTGATTTTATGATTTGCCTTGCGGAAAATCCTAATCAAACTGAGGTTATTGCAGCTTTCCAGAAAATCACTGCGCAAATTTGCAGCAAATTAACAGGAACTGCACGGGAAGGGGTGAGACACAAGGCTGAGGGCTGGTTCAACTCTGAGTGTAGTAAGGCACACTCTAAATTAAAACAAACTCTAAAAAAATGCCTAAAAATATGCCTGAGATAAGGATTGCCAGAGCATATTATAAATCTGCTGTGCAGAAACGGAAAAATGAACTAATGAGGCTGCTTGGGAAGCTCTGCTTAAGGCATGTTTCTTGAGAGATAACACCGCCTTCTGGAGAGCGGTAAATGCACCCTTCTTTTTTGATAAGAGCTGTGACTTGATAGAGATTGCCATAGAGGAGACTGTATGGGCCAATCATTTTACCGAGCTTTATAAGAAAGATGACCTGGTTAGTATAGAAAGTCCAAATTTAGATCAGATGGTAGCCACAGAAACTGTCCCTCCTAATTTGTTTCCGCTGGAGATAGTTTTTTCCATATCGGAGGTGGAATTGGCCATCATAGATAGTTCAAATAGCAAAGCCCAGGGCCCAGATGGCATTCCACTTGACATTTATAAGGATAATATTACCCTATGGGCACCGCTCCTGACAAATGTGCTCAATAGTTGTAATTATAGAGGTTTTCTTCCCACTTAGAAAATTTATAACTAGATGCAGATCAACCATGGGTTAAATGAAATTCTGTACTGTAAATAAGATTTTAGTATGAGGCTGTAGTGTTGTCCTGTTCATGAGAAGTATAGTTGTACTAAATGTATTATAGATGAAGTCCGAGTACGCATTTTTTATCCTGTTATATATTTTGTTCTGTATTTAATGTATAACTGAATTTTAAACTGTTTAAACTGTTTTCTATGTGCTTTTATGATTTTATATGAAATCGAATAAAGCTATCTTTGACTTGACTTGACCATATGATGACAGTAGTATACAGAAGCTGGTGGTCTGGTATTAGGTGACGGGCACTTAGGGACTAGTCTTTTAATTCACAACTTTGATTAGGGGAAGAATTGTATGTAGAAATGGCTTCACCTACCAGTACATGGTATGTGTGGTAGGGGACTGGTGTTTTCATGCTCAGCTCTGTCCAGGATGAACGTTGTATGTTAAATAGGCATGTGCTGTTTAACACATAATGTCTGTAGTAGGGGAATATATGCTCACTTCCATGCATTGCTCAGGGGCACAGTGTAATGGAGAAGTGCCTAGGCCTGGCATTAAGTGATGTGTGCAGTGTTAAACTAGCCTGTTGATAAGGATCTTTGTTCACGTAGGGAGAGATGTGTGTGTAGTTGTGGCTTCAGCTGTGTGTATATAACCAAAAAGAATCCTAACAAACACAAGAGAAGGGTAATTGCAAAAAGAAACCTACAAATATATTTCAATACAAAATTCTATTCTTTTTAATAGATTTTCATGTTAATAACAAACATTATATACAAATTACATCAAATTAACACACAAAACCAATTTATACAGAATTCATAAAATGTTATCATATAATGTTAAAAAAGGACAAAAAGTGGCAATCAATACTTTCGACGCGCGTTTCGGCGTTCTGAAAAAACACCTTCCTCAGGAGCCACAAATATATCTGAAATACATAATTAATAAACATAAAAATACAAACACTAACATTTACTAAAACAATCTATTTCAATTAACAAAAAAGCATCGTATAAAGTTTGGCTAATACGACAGATTTATAACAATCTTTCTATGCAACACACCTTCCCTACTAGCTATAGCAATGTGGTATTTGCTAGACAAGTTACAAAGCTAATAGTTCTATATTTGAGCAGTTGTTTGGTAGTCATATCAAAGTAGATAGGAACCCAATGGAGAATGACCATCCCAGTTAAAAGAATTATAGTGGGCGATTGTATCAAAAAAGTAAAGGCCAAAGACATTCAGTAATTAAATAACAATGAACCCTATTATAAGTCCTAAAGAGTATCATAGACAATTATGTAGTACAGGAAGGACAGTACTTACTTTTAAAAATTGTTCACAATGCCTAGAATCCACTTCTAATTCCTTAACAACTGATAGTTCGCTGTTGCAAAGGACATTACAATAAATCACTGCGGGTGGAAGAGGATATACATTAGATGCCGTACTTCAGTATAAACCTATAGTGCAGCTCAATCACGTGATGACAAACATAGCATGATTTGCTCACCCAAAGGATCAAATTGTTGTTTCTAATTGGTGTTAGATGGTTCTAATCGTCGCATGTAGAGACCACACGACCACGTTTGTAGTTCTGAATGTGGTTTCGTTTTATAAGATATCACTTAGTCTCTATATGGTAAACAAAATTTAAGCCATAATTACTTGTATATTTGTAAAGACCATAAACGAAATGAAACGTCAAAAGCGAACCCCTAACAACATAATGTGCTTACCTAGATATATTCTAGAAGTAATCTCCTTATTGCGATTATGAAAAAGCTCAATATTCTCGTCCTACGTCCTGCCTGAGCTGGTGTCGTCTGCTTAGATTCTATGGTTCCCCTGGGCAGAAACAAAAACCCACACTAATTGGTATTTTGATCTATACTCTTTAATATTAGTAACTGATCATTATCTAATCTTTACGATCATCGTTCGTCACTCTATTAAGTAAGGGCGTAACTTTATACATACGCTTACCTATAGATAAAAACAGAAAACCGATTACTTGTGGAGTTCAATTAAAATGTGGGATTCTTGTAAAGCGCACTGTTACTCTACCCGAGTGTCCTGGCGCTGTAGACCGCTGGGGAACCCGTCCTGGTTTTCCCTGTGAGATGGTCCCTTTCTGGGTATCTCCAGGGTGAAACCAGGCATCCCCGGCATCTGTGGGGGGCCGTTGTAGAGATGAGGCAAGCTTAATGCCCAGAGTTGCCGAGTGTGTTCTCTGGTTAGAGTAGGCACTGAGGCGAGAATTATCAAGTCCGTTGACCCTGGTCCAAGACCCTGCCGCGTCGGGAATTGAACCCTGGTCCCGGGCCGTTCTATGCTTACAGGTCTGCCGCCTCTAACCAGTGAATTTTTGGAAGACAAGGGGACCCAGCGGGTAGCTATGGACCATGGGTAGTAGTTACATTCAAAGAGACATAGGTCCTAAGCATAAATTAAATAGTTAAGCAATGTAATAAAGACCACAATAGGCTCTATATATTTTCTTTTCCTTGTCCAGCCGGACTAGGAGTTTTAATAGTTAAATAATTAACAATCTTGTTTGAAATACAAATACACAGCAACAAATCATTGCGGTACAGCACACTCCTGTGCCGTACCGTGGAGAGTGGAAAAGAGGAATAAGGCGATAGGAAAGGGTGTATCAGGCAAAAAGAAGAGCGGACAGGTCACTGTTCTGAGTCAACAGTCTTAACAGTGTATCCTGAGGTGATGCATACAACAACAAATACACAATGCATATACTGTATGCCCACTTAAAGGAGTCGACGTTTCAATCCCGCGCTCAATTTAACAAGGGATCATCATCAGGACTTAAATAATTATTTGCCTGGTTTACTCATTATATTTAGCCTGTTGGGGAGAAAACAGGGAGGGAAGAAAAATAAAAAATACAAAGGGAGAGATTAACAATGTGTTACTAGGAAGAGAGGTCAGTCACAGCTGTCTACTGTAGTTGTACCAATCGGATTCGCAGTGGGTGCAACGTGCAGGTGAATGTGAACATTGAATATTTCGAAAAAAATTTCGGTTAACATCTGAAAATTGCATATAAAAATACTCTGGAAACCGGAATCGCAGTGATGGGATGGTGATTGGTCGAGGTCTTAGTGGTGAATTCATTTGGCTACCAAACTGCTCATCCCCGGTGAACGTGATGGGGGGAGCTGTGTGCACTTGACTCTATCGAGAGAGGTATGGTAACAGCCAGCGGCAGCCCACCTTTGAAATAATGCAGCAGGGGAGGAGTGGTATCGTCAGGCGAGGGACAGTCAACAGTAGTATTCCCCACTGGTTTCAGCTTACGTGGTGCTGAGAAGGACCGACTGTGGGGTTAGAACACGAGTTACACCATAGTCGAAAAAAGCGAGGCCAGGTCAGGCAGAGTGGTATTGGGGAACATACCTTGTGCCCAGTTGTGGACCACGCAAGGCGCAATAATCGGGTTTAGATTAACCGTGTCCTCCGCGGTTGGGAGACCGGTATGGTGGAGCGGTGCAGCGGTGTCCTCCGGATCTAACAGAAAATCGAAGAGTAATGTTAATACTGCCGGGGAGCGTACTAGGGACTCAAGGTAAAGCGCAATAAGAAAGATGCTCAGACATACCCTCGTGGCCGTGAGCGGGGGGAAGCAATATCCCTTGCTGTTGTTTGTTAAGAACTTCTGATTTTATAGTACGGCAGGGCTTGATGGCCAATGCCGATTGCGGTCATGGAAATTAAACGATCCGCTGGGGAGAGAGAAGGTTAACTTAGTTCCTGTATGTGGAACGCTGGGGTGTAGGATCGGAGGACGGGGGGTTTTGGAGCTTACCTCGTGTGGACAGTGCCAGAACCCACAGTGGCTCATCCGTGTGTGCGCCGAGATGAGGGGCAGGCATTAAACGATCGCGACCGAGGTCATGTGATCTCCTCGCTGGCTTCAGTTTCACTACCGGCGCCATATTGGGGTGGGAAGGCTACCGAGTGAGTGATGCTGTCCGGGAACAGCAGGAAAAAACGGACTAATGCCTGGCAGCGCCAGTGTGGCCGCCCTCTTTGAATGGTGTCACAATCTGGGGAGTGATGTGAGGGGGATCGTGATCAAAAGTGGCAGTGAACAACATGAAAACATGTCTTGGGGCTTCATGCGTTAGACAATAGTAATTAAATATCAATAGAACGTTGTACATTATGACATGAGAAGGTACACTTGATATATAAAATCTGCATGATTATGATTAAGGAAGAGAGGGGAATCATAACAAAGCATATTGATAATCATTAGAACAAGGCTCTTAAAGAAGGTTAGTCCAATCCTCATTCCTGTTGAGTCCCGTGTGGAGGGTGTTGAATTGGATTATGGACTTCAGTTCCTCTCGATTCAACAGTTGGTTCAGGTTACCCCCTCTCTGTGGTAGCTTCACCACTTTCAGAATTGTCCATTTTAGGTCATCCACGGTGTGTTTCAGTTCAGAAAAGTGTTCAACCAGAGGCGCATTAGGAGTCCCACATCTGATGCGACTTCTGTGTTGACATATTCGTGTCTTCACCTTTTGGGTGGTTTGGCCAACGTACATTTTTGGACAGGGGCAAAGAATCGCATAAATAACGTTGCTGCTATTACAGTTGGTGAAACTTTTCAAATCAACAGTTACGTCATTATGGCTAAATTTACATGTTTCAATTGTAAATTCACATACAGTACATTGTCCACATTTAACATGCCCTTGAATTGGTGGAAGACCCCAGATGGAGTCAATGGTTGTATTCGGGGTTGGGGCTGGTAATGCTGCTCGCACCAGATGGTCCTTCAAACTCTTGCTTTTTTTGAATGCAAAAATTGGTCTTTCTAGATTTATTGGGCCGGCATTTACGGTGGGCCAATGTTTCAAGATAGATTTGCGGATTTTATTGGAAACGGGGGAGAAGGTTGTAACACATGCAATCCTCTCTTGCCTATCTCGAAACTTTGGTGAAAGTAGCACCTCTCGTGGGCAGTACCAAGCTCTCTTGGAAGCATTTTTCACTAGCCTCCTGGGGTAACCACGTGCTTTCAATTTGTTGTTCAGATTCATGGCCTCCCTAAAATAGTCAGCTTTGGATGAACAATTGCGCCTGATTCTCAAGAATTGAGAATAAGGCAGCGAGTCCTTCAGTGCCCTCGGATGGTTACTTTTATACCTCAGTAGAGTGTTACGCTCGGTGGGCTTCCTGTATAGGCGTGTCAATAGTTCACCTGTTTCGTGGTAGATAGTTAGATCTAGAAATGGTATCTCTGTTTTGTCATGGGCAAGGGTGAATTTAAGGTCTGCACAGTTACTGTTCAACCAATGGAGGAAGGAATGTAAGGTGGAAATGTCAGAGTTCCAAATCAGGAAAATGTCGTCAATATAGCGACGCCATAGAGAGATCCCTGCATAGAATGGATTATTGTCGGTTAGGATTGACCCGGTTTCCAGGTCGTCCATAAACAATATGGCTAGGTGTGGAGCAAAAATAGCTCCCATTGAGGTGCCCTTGATCTGTTGGTAAACTGTATTGTCGAATAGAAAAAAGTTTTTTGATAGGCATAACTCTAGTAGTTGCAAGATGAACAGTGTGGGGACCCTGTGTGGTCGGGGCCGGGTGTTCAATATTTTTTGAATCACTAGAAGAGCCGCTGTTTGGGGGATGTTTGTGTAGAGCGACTCTACATCCATGGTGCAGAGTGTGTCCACCTCCGGATCATATGGGTAGTGCTCTACCAAATTTATCATCTCCATACTATCACGTACATAACAGCAGGTTGATGGAACAAAATCCTTAATGAAAAAGTCGACGTACTTTCCTAGGGTTTCCAAGATGGAGCCACAGGCAGAGACAATTGGTCTGCCCGGGGGGGAGTCGATACTCTTGTGAATCTTCGGGAGAGTGTAAATCACCGGAAGCCTTGGGCTTTTGACGTTGAGAAATGCATGTTCCTTCTTACTCAAAAAGCATTGTGCCCTGGATATTGGATTATGGACTTCAGTTCCTCTCGATTCAACAGTTGGTTCAGGTTACCCCCTCTCTGTGGTAGCTTCACCACTTTCAGAATTGTCCATTTTAGGTCATCCACGGTGTGTTTCAGTTCAGAAAAGTGTTCAACCAGAGGCGCATTAGGAGTCCCACATCTGATGCGACTTCTGTGTTGACATATTCGTGTCTTCACCTTTTGGGTGGTTTGGCCAACGTACATTTTTGGACAGGGGCAAAGAATCGCATAAATAACGTTGCTGCTATTACAGTTGGTGAAACTTTTCAAATCAACAGTTACGTCATTATGGCTTAATTTACATGTTTCAATTGTAAATTCACATACAGTACATTGTCCACGTTTAACATGCCCTTGAATTGGTGGAAGACCCCAGATGGAGTCAATGGTTGTATTCGGGGTTGGGGCTGGTAATGCTGCTCGCACCAGATGGTCCTTCAAACTCTTGCTTTTTTTTAATGCAAAAATTGGTCTTTCTAGATTTATTGGGCCGGCATTTACGGTGGGCCAATGTTTCAAGATAGATTTGCGGATTTTATTGGAAACGGGGGAGAAGGTTGTAACACATGCAATCCTCTCTTGCCTATCTCGAATCTTTGGTGAAAGTAGCACCTCTCGTGGGCAGTACCAAGCTCTCTTGGAAGCATTTTTCACTAGCCTCCTGGGGTAACCACGTGCTTTCAATTTGTTGGTCAGAAAGGCTTATCTTTCGTTCCCACCATCCGACCCAACTTCATGGAGTTGCAGACCGAACTACTCAGATTTTTTAGACTTATTCGATTGAAAGCTTTTTTCCAAATGCATCCTTCGACTCCTCCCACCTTGATCACACCTTTTAGTCCCCCTTCTACCTTCTTACTAACGTCAGGCATGATCCCATCTGAAATCATTACCTTTGAAAAATTAGTTTTAAAAGATTTGTGTGACCTAGAAAAAGAAAAATTTTACATCCCTTATAACATCTCAAAAGTTGAAAAGGATGCCTTAAACACATTGAAAAATAATCCTTCTCTCATAGTAAAAAGTGCGGATAAGGGTGGCGGGATTGTCCTCCAGGACATCAACTCTTACAAAAATGAAATAAACCGCCAACTTGCCAACACTGAACACTATCAGAGATTACCTAAGAACCCAACCAAGGAAATTCAAATGACTATACTTAGGTTCACTAATGATGCCAGGGCACAAGGCTTTTTGAGTAAGAAGGAACATGCGTTTCTCAACGTCAAAAGCCCAAGGCTTCCGGTGATTTACACTCTCCTGAAGATTCACAAGAGTATCGACTCCCCCCCGGGCAGACCAATTGTCTCTGCCTGTGGCTCCATCTTGGAACCCCTAGGAAAGTACGTCGACTTTTTCATTAAGGATTTTGTTCCATCAACCTGCTGTTATGTACGTGATAGTATGGAGATGATAAATTTGGTAGAGCACTACCCATATGATCCGGGGGTGGACACACTCTGCACCATGGATGTAGAGTCGCTCTACACAAACATCCCCCAAACAGCGGCTCTTCTAGTGATTCAAAAAATATTGAACACCCGGCCCGACCACACAGGGTCCCCACACTGTTCATCTTGCAACTACTAGAGTTATGCCTATCAAAAAACTTTTTTCTATTCGACAATACATTTTACCAACAGATCAAGGGCACCTCAATGAGAGCTATTTTTGCTCCACACCTAGCCATATTGTTTATGGACGACCTGGAAACCGGGTCAATCCTAACCGACAATAATCCATTCTATGCAGGGATCTCTCTATGGCGTCGCTATATTGACGACATTTTCCTGATTTGGAACTCTGACATTTCCACCTTACATTCCTTCCTCCATTGGTTGAACAATAACTGTGCAGACCTTAAATTCACCCTTGCCCATGACAAAACAGAGATACCATTTCTAGATCTAACTATCTACCACGAAACAGGTGAACTATTGACACGCCTATACAGGAAGCCCACCGAGCGTAACACTCTACTGAGGTATGAAAGTAACCATCCGAGGGCACTGAAGGACTCGCTGCCTTATTCTCAATTCTTGAGAATCAGGCGCAATTGTTCATCCAAAGCTGACTATTTTAGGGAGGCCATGAATCTGACCAACAAATTGAAAGCACATGGTTACCACAGGAGGCTAGTGAAAAATGCTTCCAAGAGAGCTTGGTACTGCCCACGAGAGGTTCACCAAAGATTCGAGATAGGCAAGAGAGGATTGCATGTGTTACAACCTTCTCCCCCGTTTCCAATAAAATCCGCAAATCTATCTTGAAACATTGGCCCACCGTAAATGCCGGCCCAATAAATCTAGAAAGACCAATTTTTGCATTAAAAAAAAGCAAGAGTTTGAAGGACCATCTGGTGCGAGCAGCATTACCAGCCCCAACCCCGAATACAACCATTGACTCCATCTGGGGTCTTCCACCAATTCAAGGGCATGTTAAATGTGGACAATGTACTGTATGTGAATTTACAATTGAAACATGTAAATTTAGCCATAATGACGTAACTGTTGATTTGAAAAGTTTCACCAACTGTAATAAAAGCAACGTTATTTATGCGATTCTTTGCCCCTGTCCAAAAATGTACGTTGGCCAAACCACCCAAAAGGTGAAGACACGAATATGTCAACACAGAAGTCGCATCAGATGTGGGACTCCTAATGCGCCTCTGGTTGAACACTTTTCTGAACTGAAACACACCGTGGATGACCTAAAATGGACAATTCTGAAAGTGGTGAAGCTACCACAGAGAGAGGGTAACCTGAACCAACTGTTGAATCGAGAGGAACTGAAGTCCATAATCCAATTCAACACCCTCCACACGGGACTCAACAGGAATGAGGATTGGACTAACCTTCTTTAAGAGCCTTGTTCTAATGATTATCAATATGCTTTGTTATGATTCCCCTCTCTTCCTTAATCATAATCATGCAGATTTTATATATCAGGTGTACCTTCTCATGTAATAATGTACAATGTTCTATTGATATTTAATTACTATTGTCCAACGCATGAAGCCCCAAGACATGTTTTCATGTTGTTCACTGCCACTTTTGATCACGATCCCCCTCACATCACTCCCCAGATTGTGACACCATTCAAAGATGGCGGCCACACTGGCGCTGCCAGGCATTAGTCCGTTTTTTCCTGCTGTTCCCGGACAGCATCACTCACTCGGTAGCCTTCCCACCCCAATATGGCGCCGGTAGTGAAACTGAAGCCAGCGATGAGATCACATGACCTCGGTCGCGATCGTTTAATGCCTGCTCCTCATCTCGCCGCACACACGGATGAGCCACTGTGGGTCCTGGCACTGTCCACACGAGGTAAGCTCCAAAACCCCCCGTCCTCCGATCCTACACCCCAGCGTTCCACAAACAGGAACTAAGTTAACCTTCTCTCTCCCCAGCGGATCGTTTAATTTCCATGACCGCAATCGGCATTGGCCATCAAGCCCTGCCGTACTATAAAATCAGAAGTTCTTAACAAACAACAGCAAGGGATATTGCTTCCCCCCGCTCACGGCCACGAGGGTATGTCTGAGCATCTTTCTTATTGCGCTTTACCTTGAGTCCCTAGTACGCTCCCCGGCAGTATTAACATTACTCTTCGATTTTCTGTTAGATCCGGAGGACATCGCTGCACCGCTCCACCATACCGGTCTCCCAACCGCGGAGGACACGGTTAATCTAAACCCGATTATTGCGCCTTGCGTGGTCCACAACTGGGCACAAGGTATGTTCCCCAATACCACTTTGCCTGACCTGGCCTCGCTTTTTTCGACTATGGTGTAACTCGTGTTCTAACCCCACAGTCGCTCCTTCTCAGCACCACGTAAGCTGAAACCAGTGGGGAATACTACTGTTGACTGTCCCTCGCCTGAGGATACCACTCCTCCCCTGCTGCATTATTTCAAAGGTGGGCTGCCGCTGGCTGTTACCAAACCTCTCTCGATAGAGTCAAGTGCACACAGCTCCCCCCATCACGTTCACCGGGGATGAGCAGTTTGGTAGCCAAATGAATTCACCACTAAGACCTCGACCAATCACCATCCCATCACTGCGATTCCGGCTTCCAGAGTATTTTTATATGCAATTTTCAGATGTTAACCGAAATTTTTTTTTGAAATATTCAATGTTCACATTCACCTGCACGTTGCACCCACTGCGAATCCGATTGGTACAACTACAGTAGACAGCTGTGACTGACCTCTCTTCCTAGTAACACATTGTTAATCTCTCCCTTTGTATTTTTTATTTTTCTTCCCTCCCTGTTTTCTCCCCAACAGGCTAAATATAATGAGTAAACCAGGCAAATAATTATTTAAGTCCTGATGATGATCCCTTGTTAAATTGAGCGCGGGATCGAAACGTCGACTCGTTTAAGTGGGCATACAGTATATGCATTGTGTATTTGTTGTTGTATGCATCACCTCAGGATACACTGTTAAGACTGTTGACTCAGAATAGTGACCTGTCCGCTCTTCTTTTTGCCTGATACACCCTTTCCTATCGCCTTATTCCTCTTTTCCACTCTCCACGGTACGGCACAGGAGTGTGCTGTACTGCAATGATTTGTTGCTGTGTATTTGTATTTCAAACAAGATTGTTAATTATTTAACTATTAAAATTCCTGGTCCGGCTGGACAAGGAAAAGAAAATATATAGAGCCTATTGTGGTCTATATTACATTGCTTAACTATTTAATTTATGCTTAGGACCTATGCCTCTAACCAGTGAGCCACACCACTCCACCAACACGTTCCCCTTAATCACTCGCCTCACGTCTGGTCTCTTGTGTGAAACTGAAGAAGGGCCACGAAAAAAGGAGAAAGAGAAAAAATAATTCTTACATTGTTACTAAATGCATCTATTTTAATACCGAAACCTCCCCAAAAATTACTAAGGACTTCTCATTCAAAGATAAACATAACTTACACGTAGCTATGATTTGTAGCAACTAGACCAGACAGCCGAACCGAGTATAATCGTGTCCGTGAGGGTTACAATCTTCGGAATCCGGAGATTAATTTACTGGTCCTTTCCCTCGCTCCGCGTAATTCTAAATTACAAAAAACAAACACAACCCACAGTGTTTGTAATCAAGAACACAACGTTCGTCACGATTCAGGCAACATAAAACGTTAAGCCAAATGGCTTATGCAATTATCCTTACCGTCAGAAGCTATACATGAAGGGAACACGGCGCTGCAGAGGATGACTGCCGGCGTTTCGTGGCCATTAAGAAAAAATATCACCTGGCGTGTTTCTAAAACGGCTTTAAATACAAGCATCGGGAGGTCACGTGATTAGACTCCTCCGAGTGCCTTAAAGCCCCAGTTCAGTTAAATTGATACTCAGTGTATAGTGAGAGGTGCGTTTGTTTTCTGAAAACAGAAGGTGTAGCGAATAAACAGGTAAACCTATTACACTAAGATGGGCTTTTGTGCCCAGTGAAAATATACCTAAATTACATAAATTAACATTCTCTATTCTAAAGTGGCAGATGAACTCTTCGATCAGTAATCTGTGCATGTCAATTATGGCATGCTCATTATTGAATTACCCGAAAAGGCTGTTAATACCTAGAAGAGACAGCAATAGATATATGGAATGTTCCCTATCACTGAATCAGTGTCCACTTGGTCAACTCAAAGCAGTATGATAGACACTTGACTCAATAAAAAAATTTAACTAGACAGTAACCCAAAACCGTTACCTACTGTCGGTTCAAGCAATTAATACTGAATTTAGCCATAGGGAGAAATTGTTTACAGTATCGCATTCTCCCACGGAATATCGCTATTTAGTCCTTGTTTAAAAGTATTAAGAACAAACATCCAATAGACTTCCTTTTTCTTTCTAATGGCGCAACCACCTTTACTATCAGGTGTCCTTATTTTCTCCAAAATGCGCCATTGGAAGTCATCTGGTCTGTGATTCTTCTCAAGGAAGTGCTTCACCAATGGTGCTGTCAACATGCCTGTCTTAACAGCAGATCTATGTTCGGTCAAACGCACTTGAATAGACCTACATGTTTCACCGACATAGCCCAAGCCACAGGCACATCGAATGAAGTAAACTACATTAGCAGTTTTACAGTTCCACATGTCGTTCGCTTTGGCCCGAAAACCATTGTGGGTAAACTCTTCACCACCAAGGATGTTATTACAAGATTTGCATGAAGAACACTTGACTATTCCGCGTATTGGTAGGTTGTTTGTTAGAGATCTCTCGCTCAGGCCTACACTAGTCTGGTTAGTTCTGAATCTTGAATGGACAATCTTGTCCTTCAAATTTCTGTTCCTCTTATGTGCAAAGAGGGGTTTCACCAACACATTTTTTGAGGTAGGGTTACAATTAAGAATGTGCCAGTTAGCTTCAGCTGCCACTACATGGTATGTGCATTAGGAGACTGAATTCTGCATACTCTGGTTAGAGAGAAATGTGTATATTAAAGAGGCTCATGCCATTGACCATATAATGTGTTTAGTTGGAGAGTACACACTTGGTTGCAAGTTTTCTGTAGTGGAACAGCTATATGTAGAAGTGGCTAGTCTTAGTATTATTTTCTTTTTCAATATTGTTATTGGCATTTTATAGTGTTACATGTCATCTCAATGGTTTACAAAACAAAATACAGGAGAAAATGTTCTTCTTACTGCCATTACATTTATCAATATGCTTGCATAGATTAGACCAATCATAATAAACAGTAAATGTCAATACGTGCACCTTATAGGAGCTTTTTCTTACTTTTACTTGGTAGTTGCATAGCGATTACTTGGATGTCAACTGTGCATATAATGTCCTCGCTGATGCTCTAAGTTTCACAATGCTTATGAATGGAAAGAAAAGAAAACCGGGGAAGGAAGATGGCGGACTAGTGCCGCCTCATCTCAAATGCACCACGAGCGGCTCCCGGCCGGTTTGCCCAGAGCCACGCATATGGCGGTAAAACGCTAAACAACTGAGCGGGACAACTACGACTACCGACAGATGGCTGCACCCGTATTAAGGTTCCGTAGACTTACTGTGGGGATTCTCTGAGGCTCCAATCGATTCAGCAGTTGGCTGTCGCGGACGTGGATGCTTGGGCCCCCGAGCAGCTTCCGACGGCTTTGGCTGTCTTCGTGGCTTGTGTGCTGGTTGGCCAGCTCCTGCGGCTCGGGCTCTTCTGGATGTGCCTTGCTAGTTTTACCTCAGCACACACACCAGTAAGGGATGGCGCCCCTTAAGGCTGCAGCGAAGCCGGCCCGAGCTACTAGAGCTGTTGGCGTGCAAGGAGCCTCTCAGGGAAAAGAGACTGCAGCAGCAGCAACTACAAAGAATGGGGCAAAAGGAGGCTTATCACGGGTTGGCAAACCTGCACTTCTCTAGCTGCAAGCGGGAAAAGCAGCCAAATTGATCTCTCTGGGGGAGGTCGTGGTTCAAACAGCCGATGCAATTGCATTTGATACTATCTTGTGTAGCGCTGGCAAAAATGTTGCACAAGAGGGATCCCCTAACAACAGTTTTCCTGTGGCTACGCTTTTAGCGCAAGATAGGGATTCTCTGTTATCTTCTGCAACGCTAGCAGATTTGGAGATCGATGTGGCCAGCTCGAGGAATGTGTCTGCTTTGGATTGCACTGAGGCCCAAGTGTTAGGGGAGACTCTGGTCATTACAGGTGAGCCTGTACTGGAAGGGGAAAATTGACTTTTGCCGGAACTCGAGGGTATGGATGGACTTGGTGATGATGCGTCTGTAGGTATTGACAATTTGGCTGGTGTTAATGGCGGGAGCTTTATTTCTATTTCCCAGGACCCTACTACTTTTAGCACAGATGTGGATGGCGATGTATCCGGTCACAGCACCAGGGGCCAGGGGATTACTCCAGCATATAAGGAACAAGGCACCAAACCAAAATGGGCCTGAGACTACGACCACTGGGGGAAAAACAGGCAGGGTTCGCAACATACTCCTAGCCCCTCCACTGTGAGTAAAAACGAACAACTCAAGTCAGCCAAAGCCAGCTAAAAGGGGTCAGACTTGCATGGAAATAGCTGGCATAACAGCTCTGGCATACGTCAGAGAGCTTGCTTGGAGTGTAGCTCTCTTCGAAAATGAGTTCAAGCGAAGGGAGAGATAAAGTTGCTGATCTCTCGACTGTCTGGCACCAGCTTGAAAAATGGGCAGTGTATTGAGAGCACTAGGGATCCTGAAATGCAGTCAACAGGACGAGCTACTAGGCCTGACGTATAAACTATGTTGGATTATCCAGCTCAGAACTGTCCAGAGTTGGAGCCCTCGTCAAATGTTGTACAGGCTCCTGCGCTGGGTGACATGACGAGGGCAAACATGTTGGACACGACAGACAAGGCGGAATGCCAGTCATTTGCCAAGGAGCTGTCACTTGCTGTAATATTGTAGGCATTACAAGAGCAAAGGTGGGAAGCACAGGACTATCATGCACAGATCAGAGCTGATTACCTCAGTATTCATCAGTCACTGAATGAGGTGACTGGTACGGTTGCCGGAATAACAAGGGACATGACCAAGTTACAAATGAGGGTTGCAGATAAAGAAGATACTATTACGACTAAGGCTAAGACAGTACAGTCTCATGATGGACGCTCCTGGCTTGTCAAGCTGAAATTGATGATTTAGAAAACCGGCAACGCCGGAATAATCTAAGATTATTCAGGGTCCCTGAAGGCAAGGAGGGCTCTGATCCTTGCACTTATGGAGTCCAGCTTCTTCAAAAGACCATCCCGGATCTGTCCGGCTGGGATTGGGATTGTCAAGTTCAGAGAGGGAATAGGCTGCCTTTAACCTTGCGGAGATCCAGTTCCCGGTATCCTCAACCTATCCTGATTTTGTGTGGGAATTTTTTGTTTGTTAAGGCAGGCAATATCTTTAAAGGATCGGCCTAGCTCTCCTAAAGTTGTTGGCACTTTTTCCTTATTTTTTAGATCCAATTTAAGTCAAGCTACAATGGAGAAACGGTGGAAAATTAGACAATTGATCAACCCTATCAAAGCAGCAGGTGCCCAAGTTTTCTTGCAGGAACCGGCTTGCTTGAAAGTCATCAAAGATGGGCATTCACAATTTTCTTTGACGGTTGTAGAGGCTAAACAAGCTTTGAGCCAGTGGCAAGTGGTTTGAACATCTGATAGGACTGATGGGATTTAGCACTCTCTAAAAAGCAAGGGTGTAGAGATATGTGTTTCTTTTTGGGTTAGGGATAGGAATTCTGTTAATGACCGACATATGCCTTTCCTCCGCGACTATCTTGATTTGTTTTCTTATCTCCTTTTCTTTTTCTTCCCTTTTTTACTATCCTGATTCAGGAAGGCTTATGCTCTTACTCATTACTATTTAAGTGTTTTTGCGGCGGTGGGGGTCTGGCTGGGGCTGCCTTCGTGGTGCGGCGAGATGTTAGCTGCCATATCCAGCGTCAGCTTTTTGGGGAGGGTGATTCCTTCTTTAGGTCACTGGGAGAGGGGCAAGGGGTTGGTAATGAGGGGTTTTGGGGTGAGTACCCCAAAGGGTGTGGAGGCTATTAAAAAAGAAAAGGTCAAAAAGAATGTCTATGGATTCTGGAGGTGGTGGGGAATGGTGGATTTTTATTTTTCTGACTTAGCGCATGGCGAATATATTAAGGGACATGGCAATGAACAGGTGTTTGTCTTGGAATGTGTCAGGATTAAATAGAGGATCTAAACAACAATTAGTACAGAAAGAGCTTAGGGCATATAAACCTCATATAGTACTTCTTTCGGAGATGCATTTAGCATATAAGGACATAATATGTACTTCACAGAATGTGTCGATAAGGGGCACTGCTATTTTGGTTTCTAAGACACTGGATTGTAAAGTCCATAAGGCTATTAGTGGACCAAATGGGGAGGTGGGCTTTGGCTCAAATTGAGATCAACAGTATGACATATATGTTTTGTGCATTGTATGGTCCCAATGTTGATGACCCAGCCCTTTTCAACTACATTTGTTTGGAATTACTGGGATGGCAGGGGGAACGGGTTGTAATGGGTGATTTCAACTGTGTCATTAATTATGCTACTGATTCTACTAGTCGGGCACTCACTTCTAGGATGGCAAAGGTGAGAGAGTCTATTTTAGAATTAGAGCATCTGCACTCATTACAGGATGTGTGGTGCTCTTTATTTCTAACAGTGCCGGGACATACATATTACTGTATACCACACCGGCAGTATTCCAGGATCGACATGGCATGGATCTCAGATAGCATTTTGCACGGTTCTGATATGGAGGTGTGTCCTCGGATTACATCTGACCATAATCCCATATTACTATCTTTTTGGGTTAACCCTGGGCCTAAAACATTCCGGCCTTTTTCTTTTCCACGCTATCTGAGTACGGATTCTGAGTATGTGGTCTTCATTTCTAAAAAGTTATCGGAATATTTGGAAGATAATTTAGGGTCCACGTCCTCTTGCTTAGTATGGGATGCAATGAAGGCATATATTTGAGAAGTTACCCAGCAGTTTGTTTGGCAACAGAATAAGGAACAGGAGAAGTTAGGCAAGGAAGCCTATCAAAGGCTTAAAGCCAGTGAACTTCAGCACGCTGAGGCTGTGCGTCAGGGGGCAGTAGATCAGGACTCATTGTATGCCTCTTTAATAGAGGACAGGGTGGCAATAAATAGGGTTTTAAAGGAGAAGGTAGCAGCGAGCTATATTAAACATAAGACACTACAATTTGAGTATGGAGGTCAAACTGGGAAAGTACTTGCTTACCAGCTAAGAGACAATCGCCTCAAGACGTTGATCAAAGTCATTAGTGCGAGGGGGGTACATTATATAGGCGCCCTCAAGATATTTTTTTATCAGAAACTATACTCTCCAGATGCAGGTCAGGATCTGACAGATATGCAGAGTTATCTGGCAGGGAATAACCTTCCGGCTTTGATGGATGAAGATTCGCTCCTCGGAAATTACATTGGAGGAAATTGAGGAGGCAATAGAGGCGCTTCCATTGGGGAAGGCGACTGGGGAGGATGCTATTCCAGCTGAATTTTATAAGAGCTGTAAAAGTGTGGTGGGCCCGGTACTAAGAAAGGTAATCCAGCAAATTGGGGTAACTGGCTGAGTCCCAAATTCATGGAATGTTGCTAATATCATTGTTTAAAAAAAAAAAAAGGATAAGGCACCGCAGGAATGGGCTTCCTATCACCCAATTTCTTTAATAAATGCAGATGCCAAGGTATTTGCCAAGATACTGGCAACCGATTAGCCCCTATGATGGCCGGCCTGGTTTCTCTCCAGCAGCACAGATTTATACAAGGGAGAGATACCACTGCCCATGTCAACATGGCAGAGGTGGCTTTCAGTACTGAGGGGAAGCTAAAAACAAACTTGGGCATGGTTTTATTAGATGCAGAAAAAGCTTTTGACCGGGTGGCTTGGGATTATCTCTGGGCAACACTTACTGCATTTGGGGTAAGGGAGAAATTCCGGAAATGGGTCCAAGCTATGTATCACAGACCTATGGCTAGATTACTTTATTCTAATATTCAAACAGCTCCTTTTCTTATTCGCTGTAGTACTAGACAGGGCCGTCCTCTCTCCCTCCTTTTTTTGCTCTTTATATTGAGCCATTTATTAGGGCACTCCTGGGTAATGTCAGGATACGTCTGCTGAATATTGGGCAATGCCTGTTGAAAGTCATCGCGTATGCGGATGATATTGCTATCTTCGCGGCTGATCCAATATCGGCAATAGAGGGTATCAATATGGAAGCTAAGAAGTTTGGCCTTTTTTCAGGCTCTAAATTAAATAATAATAAAATGCAAGTGCTTCTTAACTTTCAGCCGGAACTCCAGGTGGAAGGGGTTTGCCCGACCGCTATGTTTCTAGGGGTTCGTATCTCTCCTAAGATCGAACTTATTTATGCAATAAACTGCGATCCTTTGTTGGCTATTATTCATCATCATAACTTTATTGCGACTGTTACAGTCATAAAAGCTCCAAAAATTAATAAAAAACAGCGGTACAATTTCATACACATATAGCACAAATTATGGTGGTAGCATTCACGGTTGGAAGATGCAAGACAACCTTGTTTTTTCAGACAGATACAACATTTTTAAGTGTAAATCCCTTTTAAAACAATAAATTAGAATAAAAAACCTCAAGACAATTATTAAACATTTGATAGGATTCGTTAAGACGCTCCAGGGCAATTACAACTAGATAACACAGTCATAGCTAACTAAATATCAATTTCCAGGAGATACCTTTGTTTTAGCCACATTGCCTGTAGGAATTTGGATGTTACAAACACGTACAATGTATCCATGTCCGATTTTAAAATTTTAAAGAAAGCGGAGTAATCCCTATTATCCAGATTCCTACACAGTGGTGTGGTCCATTTGGACCAAGCCTGCGAAATAAGTCGGGCAGAAGAAGAATACATGAATTTCAATTTCCTCCGCCACACGGCAACCAGGACAAAGATAAGAAACCTTACCCGACCACTTATTAGTTGTTGCAAAAAGCGGAAGGGTCCCATATCTGAAATGAAGGTAAAGTCTCCTTATAAACAAGGGATAAATTGTATCTAAAACCTGTTCAAAGTGATACTGTGCATTAAAATTCAGAAACTCGTAAGTCAGACTCGTCGAACTAGCCAGTAGGGTTAAACTTGCTAATTTAAAAACTCTCAGCTCTTTAGCTAAGATTTGTTTGAGGTTGCTAGGCATGCCTCCTCCGGGGAGAGCCAAAGTCCTCCTTATGGATGGCATGAAACAAATCCCTCACATAAGACAGCCATGGTATACTTCCAACAGCCCCTGGTAGCAATAACAATGGCTTAAGTTCCTCCCTGTAGTGACTCAGCTCGACTGTGCTCCATAGCCGGTGCCAATATAACAATGGGCGGCTCGAAATCACGTCCGCTACTGGGAGGATACCAAGGTCCATCCTAAGAGGGACCAGCGGGGTATTAGTTGGGAGGGCTGTGATACTTCTGTGAAATGTATTTTCTGTAAGAGTCAATGGCACTGCTTTACTGTGCCCCCAAAGCTCAGCCCCATACATGGAAGCTGAGCGAGCTTGCACTTTATAAATTTCCAGGGGAGTACTAATTGCTTTCCGAGCACAGCCGTTCAGCACTTTCTGTATTCCCCCTATTGCCTGGGTGAGCTTCAAGTTCGCCTTATCAATTTGTGGGCCCCAGGTCATTTGTCATTCAAGGTCAATCCCAGATAATCGAAAATATGGACTCGCTCTAGCGGGATATCGTCCATTACTGGATGTGGATAGGTGGAAGGTTTGGCGTTAAATACCATATATTTTGTTTTACTGATATTAACTAGAAGTTTTCTCCTTTTACAAAACTGGGTAAAATCCCGTTATACTCGCTGCATCCCCATAGGTGACTTTGAGAGGAGCAGGGTATCATCCGCGAACATTAGTGCGGGGAATTTACGTGATGCTATTTTGGAGAGTCCAGGTCTTTTACAAGTAGTAGGTCTTCTATCAAGCCATTGAGAAAGAGTGAAAAGAGGGTTGGCGCGAGCACGCAGCCCTGCCTAACCCCCTGTCAACAGCAAAAGGGGCCATTGGTCGTGCATCTTTCCCGTATCGTACACTGGCATTAGTGCCCTCGTGGAGACGTTGAAGTTGTAAACAAAGATAAGGTGGTACCCCCATGTCTAGTAGGATACCCCATTACTGGCCCCGATCAACCAGGTCAAACGCAGATTTTAAATCCACAAAAGTAAGATAAAGGCTCCCTTGTTCCAAGACCACATGCTTCCAGTAGATCAGCTGCAACCTAAACAGCTGGTCCACCGTAGACATCTTGGCTTTAAAACCAGCTTGTAATGGAGTAAGTATATCATGATCCTCCATCCAATCCTGCAGCCTCCTTAGCAAAAGTCCACCATACAATTTCTGGGAGACGTCAATAAGGCTGATAGGCCTATAATTTGACGGTTTCAGTGGGGATCCTTTTTTATAAATTGGAACAATCTCTGCACCTTCCCAGGTTGGGGGTGCAGGGAGGCCATATTGGATAGCATTAAATAAGGCTAAAAGATATGGGGCCCAAATTGTCTTCTCACTTTTGAATAGATCACCTGGGATTCTATCCAATCCCGGGGCTTTATTAGGCTGCAATATAGCTAGAGCAGATATCAACTACCCCATAACAAATGGGGGTGCCTCACATAGGTTTTGAAGGTTAAAATTACACAATGGAGCATTATTAACACTTACATCAGGGTGGGAGCTGGAATATAATTCTTTAAAATGCAAGAGCCAAGCTTCCTCATCAATGTTTGGATCAAGGGGGGTTCGCCTTCCACTTTCCCAAAGTGGACAAAATTCCTAAAACTTTTGCTATCTTTTAGGTCCAAGGCCAACTTGATCTCGTGCCATCTTTCTGCTTCCCACTCAGTTTTTGCATTTAAAATTATATTCTTATAGGTTGCCCTCACCTAAGCATGGGCGTAAAATCCGTTCCGCTCGCGGATTTTGCGGATTTTCGGTAAATTCGCAATCCGCGAACTCTCGCGAACTTACCGAAAATTCGTAAATCCGTGCGAAGCGGATTTTTTTGCTTGGTCGCACTTGCCAACTAGAATACTATACAATTTCGCGGGAGTAAACACTCGCGAAAACGTAGCTGCGGCGATCAGCGACAATCTCGCAATTGCGAGATTGCAAAATTTGCAATTTCGCACAAGAAATCCACCAGCAGGCAGCATAAACCTTGAAAATTATGATTTTTATTAGAATAACTCCTCAGGTTGACATTTGCCTGCACTTTTTTTTGCAAGGAGTCCATTTTGGGGGGGGGGTGGGAGGAAGGAAGTGCCCCATGGTCTCCAACTTCCTGTTCCTGTCCAGCAGGCTCCTCTCAGTGCTTTCTTCATTTGCTGGTCACTTTGATTTGTATCTTGACCTGGAAGCACTCAGCAGGTGCAAAAGCTCAAACTCATCATTAGTAACCATTCCCTATAGTGCTTCCTGAGGGGCCCCTCCAGAGTTCAGTTGCCTACTTGCAACTATTCTATGACCCTGCTCTGACCCTCACAGCAGGCTCAGAGAACAGCTACAAGTATACAACAAAGGTCCTGTTAAAAAAATTACACTGCAACAGAAAGCAATTACAGATAATGAAGCAGGTGCCAGGGATCTTGACCTGGAAGGATTACTTTTTGTGGATGCTGCTGGATATTTGGATTTTTGCAAAACTGAAAGCACTCAGCAGGTGCAAAAGTTCAATCTTATCATTAGTAACCATTCCCTGTAGTGCTTCCTGAGGGGCCCCTCCAGAGTTCAGTTGCCTACTTGCAACTATTCTATGACCCTGCTCTGACCCTCACAGCAGGCTCAGAGAAAGCAATTACAGATAAGGAAGCAGGTTCCAGCCAGGAAGTTCAAATTCAGTAACACATTAATCAGCCCCTAATTCATTTATGTGAGTTGAGGCAGGGCAGGTGTGCTTTTCCACCCATAATCTACAGTGATGAACTAGAGGGTGGCATGGGTGAGCCAGAGGGTGGCATGGGTGAGCCAGAGGGTGGCAGTGGTGAAACAGAGGGTGGCAGTGGTGAAACAGAGGGTGCTGTGATAAACCAGATGTAGAAACAACATGTTCGCGACCGTTGCTACCCGAAAAGTAGGTTCGCGTTTGCGAACTGGTACAAAATCCTCGCGAACTGGCAGAAATCCTTGCGAACACACAAAAAAAAACTCCGCAAATTCGCGAGAGTTCGCGGATTTTGCGGATTGCGAATCCGTAAATACGCAATTTCGCGGATTGCCAATTCGCAAAATCCGCCCATGCTTACCCTCACCTCCCTAATGCGGGAAGAATCGGCCCCTTTTAATGCTCACAACAAAGTTAGTTTTACTACCTTACAGGCTTTTGAGTACCAAGGGTTCCTGGCACCACCAAATTTGCATTTAGGGGTGCTATCTGTATAAAAAAAAATGGATAGGGCCTCGGTCAACTCTTGATGTAGTGGCCCTAAGTCACTTTCAAAGCCAGGGTATGTTGATTTTGCCACTACTACACTGGTTCTCTCTAGTAGAGGTATAATACTAGCATATAATTTAGGGTTATTTCCTCTAATTGCTTTAACTTGGACCATCTGATCCACCGTCCTCCCTCTACAATGGCCAGATTGTTTTCGGGCGGCTCATCCCTATCCCCTCTTGAGCCGCACCACTGGAAATCCCATACCATGTGTAGGAGAGTAGGGTCTGCTATCCTATGGTCCCCCCATTTTTTTGCTTTTTGCTTCACTGGTTTTCAACTTAATGTGGCTGTGGGCCTGCTAATCAGACCCGCAGCCCTGCTGTTCACTCTCTAAATTTCACACCATGCACTTTAGGTACATCACCAATTGGGATTTGGGTCACTCTTATGAGTCCCTGTACAGTGTACTTTAGGTACCCAGGGCATAGGTGCACCCAAGGCTTACCAGGGGCTGCAGAATATCGTTTGCCACCCCTGGCTGGCCATCCAAACTGACACAACTGGCTGATCACTCAGCTGGGGCAAGGTCGTGTAATCACCCCTTGCTTAGATATAGTATTCCTATGTCTAACCTTATATCTGGACACATATGCACCTATAAGTCACTCCTAGGGCAGGCCTTAACAATCCTGGAGGAAGAGTGCTTGGTTTTATGTGAGATGGTGCTCTAGCATGAGCTGAGCCTGTTTGAAGCTTTCTGAACCATGTCCTTATAGCTGTTCTAGGATAATGCCATACCATATTCTCTTAAGTGCATTATGAACCTCGCGGTTAAATGCTATCTTTGATTCGGCTTTATCTAAACATGTCGTGTAAGGTGTCATACGCTTTGGAATACAACCCCCTCGCCAGTCCTGGTGACGGGGGTAGCATTCCACCCTTCTAGAGGGAGAAGACATGTTACTTCCATGAATCCCGGTTAAAGTTAACCAGAGCCTCAGCATCACAAAATGGATGCTGCTGCCATAGACACAAGTCTGACCTCCTGCTGCTGGGAGTCCTTCCAGTGAGGGAGGCTTGGACAATAGGTTTCCTGTCACAAGGAGGTGCTAGCACCACCCCAGACAGGAGATACTGGATCGGGGCAGGGAGGGCTGAATGAAACTAGACACTGCCTGGGGCACACAAGGTGTCCCATGCATAGGCCAGTTCAAACCAGTGCTGGGGCACTCCATCCCCAGCTCTGGTGCGAAACTGGACAAAGGGAAAGGGGTGTAACCACCCCCTTCCTGGGTCCCACCCATAGGAGGGACCTAGCAGGTAATCCCGCCCCTAGATTTGGTATATAGGTAGGAACTGAGTCCCAAGACTTTAGATAATCCTGACTGAAACTCTGATATGAAACTCTGGACCCTTCAACATCCTACTCGGCGTAGAAGACTGAAGAATCTCCCTTGTGGTCAAGGAGTGACCACCCTGTGCAAGCAGGCACCATTAAGCGCTCAACGGTTTGCTTTGTCATTGCTCCCGCCGGAGCTTGAACACAGAGCCTGACAAGACCCAGACTTCCAGACATCCAACAGCCCGATTCATAGCCACAGCAAAGCTGAGACCCATGGAGGCGACGAGAGATGTGGGACCGGCCATCTTGGAAAGCCAGCGAATTGCTTTCCACGCAACTTCTGAGACACCTTTGAAGTTGTGCATTGGGGATTGAAAAGCCCCAGCCCCGAGCACCAACTGCACCAAAGAGTACCTCTCCACACTCACTGAGTGCTGCCTGGGGCCCTTTTGCATTTTCCTGCTCGATGTGTCTCTCCGGTCACTTGCCCATTGGCTAGAGGCCTCTGTGATGAGGAAATCTGAAATCTACACCACTGGTCTGGTTGCTCCAGACTGGCCCCTGCTTCCCTGTGAAGGAGAAGCCCCTCAGTCCTTGCTGGCTTGAGTAAGAAGCCATCTTTGATTCCTGCGTGGGTTGCATTTGCCAAGGCCTGTTGACTCCGAATCAAGATCCGACACTGCCAACAGCGAGAGCCTTTGTTGAACAGTCCGTATCCAGCTCCTGGTTGTTGTCGACACCTCCTGGTCCAAGTGGCTGCAGAGACAAGCTTCACAACATCAACTGATCGCATCCCGACATCGCCTGGTTCCTTCCTGGTTCCTTCCTGGTCACTGGCTTGTGACCCAGACTCTGTCCCCTCTGCTTTAAGGTACTCTTCATCATCGATCCACCCATGGATCCAACCGGACTCTCCTCTCCTGGTCGCCTGCAGCATCTTTTCTCCAAGGCTCCATAGAACTCCACGACGAAACCCGACACACTTTGACACCTATGCACCCGCTTCCTGTGGGTGAGGTAACGCGAGTACTGGGGTGCTCCTGTAAAGATTAACTCTCCTAGTGTCCTAGTTTCAAGTGGTTAGCTTCTAGTCCAGTCCGAAGTCTCCTAAACCTTTAACTTTCTAACTTTACGCACCTATTGACTTCTATGTGTGCATGCATGTGCATTTAGACACTGCACCCGCATCCCGTGGGCCTCCTGCTTCCTAACTGCTGTTAGTCCAGTGTAGCCCCAGTGATTCCCAAGGCCCTAGCCCTTACCATTGTTTGTGACGTGGTTCTTATACCACTATTTTAGTATATGGTTTAGCGGGCCACCAGGGCCTATCCATATTTGTGCAACTTTTGTATGTTATATTAAGTTACTTGTTATGCGCTTGTACTCCTGTGCTCATAAAGAGTTAAGGGGATTGATTTAGCAATAAATACATATATATATTTTGAATATATAACCTGTGTGGTGTCCTTTCATTTGGTATTAAAAGGTTTGCATATGGTAAAACAGCTGGCTTCATATGCCCTCTTGAGTTTAGCCTAAGACTGCTTTTGTCCATGCTACCACTAGGATAGCTGATCTATAAGGTTGACTTTACAACCATCACCATAAGGGTTGTTTGGACTGGTGCAAGGTGCTCACTAGAATAGTGAACATCATATACCAGGCCAACTTCTCACACCATGATTATCGGGTTGTGGTCGCTCTTGCAACGTTCCCCTACAGCAAAATCCACCACATTGCGCCACAGCTCTGTGCTAACTAGAATATAATCAATCACCGTGGCCTGCCAGGTCTCTTAAAGGTCGGGCGCCCGGGATTATCACCATGAAACCGGCCATTGCAAGACCTTAGAGAAAAGCACAGAGTCAAGGAGTTTAATTGTAGGACTAAAGGGGTCCATCGGTTAATAGAGTACACATTGGGAGGAGGAATTGACCAGATGGCATCCTCTTCACCAGTGATTGTATGCATAACTCCATTCAATGGCTCGAAGTGACAATTAAAATCTCCGCAAATTATAAAACTTTAATTCCCTGCCAATCTGTTTAAAAGGTTTATTAAACTATCAAGGGTTGGAGATGTCCCACCGTACTGAACCGGACGGGAGTAAATGTTAATAATAGCAATTACTTTAGCTTTATTCGAGATTCACTCATGAAAGCATAGTAAATTCCATATATTTCAGGGATGTTCAATCATTTAAAATAGATTAATTAAAAGATAAATTACAAGCAGAATAATAAAAACACAATCCATATACAACCATTAAAAAGTTCATCTCGATTGCTATATACAAAAGACCCATGATTTACAAATACTAATTTTATACATTGTCTAGCATATTGAATATTTCTTTTTTGACGAAAACACATTCAGCGATTAATGCCTAAGAGCTTCTGTCTAATCACCCATGCCCAACCTAAATATTTAACAGTTGCTATTGAGATGGGCAATAAAGTGCTGGTGCATGTGATTCTTAAGGCTTCAGAACTACTAATAGTACCTAAGGACCTACTCAGTGGAGTTACCCAGGCTCGTCTTGGGGTTGCATAGGCCGGGCAAGCAAATAAAAAGTGACCAATAATTTCCTTATATTCTCCGCATGCAGGGCAGTTGCTAATAGTCGAACTACCCCACCTGCCAGTCAAAGACCTAAGGGGTAGGGAACCTGCTCTAAGTTGGAAAAAAGCTTCCTGTCCTCTGGTTTGGTAATGGCATCCCAATAAAGCTCTAAGCTGGGATTAAGCTTTGCCTCTAAAAAACCTCCAGCCATAGTCGAGGAGCCAGTACCATTCCAATTTCGATGGGTCACCTTCTCCCAATACATTTCCTTTAAGGCTGTTTTTGATGGGAATAACGCTGTCTCCGGATTTTCCCACAGCATTTACATACCCATGCCAGCTAAAGTGTCTGTAAGTTCATTCAGCCAACTGACTTTATGGAAAACATCAGTTTTAATAACATCCAAGAATCCAACTGCATAGTGTAGGAGCTCTGGAGTAGTTCAGAGCCTGCACCAATATAAGATTGGACGCAGCCTTGCTAGATCCGAAATAGCCTTCCTGCCATGATCATACCTAAGTGGCAGCAAGGGAGTACTCACAGGGAGTCCAGTAATACTTCGGAGGAACTTGTTTTCCAAGATTATGAGTGGCTTCAATTTCTCAAACCCCCACATCTCAGCACCATAAAGTGCTGAGCTGAGAGCCTTAACCTCATAAACCTGGACTACGAGTTAATAATAGCAACTTTTGATAGATTCCTATGTGACAAAAGGATGCAGGTTATGTCTGGAGAGTATGTCTCAATTCGTTTAACCTTACATCCAAGATATGAAACAACCCAAATGCACAGACCCCCTGATGGCCTTCTGTGAGAAGATGGCCTGGTATATGATGTCCACAGTTCTGTGGGCACCTTGTATCAGTCCAAACAATCCCTTATGGTGGTTGTTGTAAGTCAACCTTATAGACAAGCTATCCTAGGGGTAGCATGGACTAAGCAGGGGGAACATCCTTTACAACGCAACTTTTACATCGCAGTGCCTTTATGATGCAACTATTACAACTCAAACCATTACAACGCATTGCTCTGGGGGGCGCTCTAGGATAGGGAATAGGTTTAATGTACTATCCAACACCTTCCCTACTATCCACGGGGACTGGAGTTGGAATAGTAAATTAAACTATTCACTATCCAGCGCCCAGAAGCATTATGCGTTATAAAGGCTTGCGTCGTAATACTTGCGTTGTACAGGCATGCGATGTAAAAGCATGCGTTGTAATGTCATACATCCACTAAGCAGCCTTAAAGGCTTAACTCAAGAGGGCATGTGAAGCCAGCTGTTTTACCATATGCAATCCTGTAATATCAAATGAAAGGACACCACACAAGTTATATATTAAAAAAATATATTTATTTATTCTCAGAATAATCCCCACTACTCTTTATGAGCAATGAAGCACAAGCGTTTAAACAAAAGCACAATATAACATATGAAAGTTGCACGTTTATGGATGAGGCCGGTGGCCACTCAAACCATATATAAAAAAAGTGGTATAACAATCACTGATCGATCAGTGGTAAGGCCTGGGGCCTTGGGAATCGCTGGGACTACACTGGACTAACAGCAGTTAGGACGGGAGTAGCCCGCGGGATTCGGGTGCAGTGCCTAAAGCACACGCATGCACCAATGCAAAGTCAATAGTGCGTAAACGTTATCGAGTTACAGTTTTAAGATTTTTCCGACTGGACTAGAAGGACAAAACTTTAGACTTAGACACTAGAGGTGTAAACCTCTACAGGAGCACCGGCGTTCAAGAGTTACCTAACCTACAGGAAGCGGGTGCACAGGTGCGAAGATGTGTCGGGTTTCGTCACGCAGTTCTATGGTGCCTGAAGATGAAGATGCTGAAGGCGTCCAGAAGAGAAGTGTCCGGTGTGATCCAAGGTTGGATCGAAGATGTAGAGTACCTGAAAGCAGAGGGGACAGAGTCTGGGTCACTAGCCAGTGACCGGGAAGGAACCAGGAAGGAACCAGACGATGTCGGGCGCAATCAGGTTGATGTCGTTAAGCTTGTCTCCGCTGCCACGTGGACTCTGGGGCACCAAGGATGTCCTGGAGTGGATCACGAGCTGTCCCAAGAAGGCTCTCGCTGTCAGCGGTGTCGGCTTCCGGATCGAAGTCAACAAACCTTGGCAAAGGCAACCCACGCAGGGTTCAAAGATGGCTTAATACTCGGACCAGCAAGGTCAGAGCGGGTGCTCCTTTTCAGGGGAGCAAGGGCCAGTCTGGAGCAACCAGACCAGCTGTGGAAATTTGTAGGGTCGTCGGTTCTGGGGCCACTAGCCAACGGGCAAGCGACCGGACCAATGCGTCGAGCAGGAAAATGCAAAAGGGCCCCACGCAGCACTCGTCAAGTGTGGAGAGGTGAGCTTCGGTGCAAAAGCTGCTCGGGGCTAAAGCTTCTCAAACTCCAATGCACAGCTTCGAGGGAGTCTCGGGTGCTGCATAGTCAGCGCATCGTGGTTTTTCCAAGATGGCCGCTCCCACGCTTCAGGTCGCCTCCACGGGTCTCAGCTCTGCATAGACTGTGGATCGGGCTGTTGGAAGGCAGGAAAGTTGGCTCTTGTCGATCTCTGTTGCTCGAGTTCTGGCGGGAACTGCAACAAAGCAAACGTTGAGGTGCTGGATGGTGCCTGTTTGCACAGGGTGGTCACTCCTTGACCACAAGGGAGATTCTTCAGTCTTCCACATCGAGTGGGATGTCGAAGGGTCCAGAGTTACGTTTCATAAGTTTCAGTCAGGATAATCTGATGTGCATTTGCACAGCTCCTACCTTTATTCCAAATCAAGGGGCTGGATTACCTGCTAGGTCCCTCCTATGGGTGGGACCCAGGAAGTGGGTGGTTACACCCCTTTCCCTTTGTCCAGCTTCCCGCCAGGACTGGGGCTGGAGTGCCCCAGAGCCAGTTTGGCTGGCATTTGCTTGGGGACACCTTGTGCGCCCCAAGCAGTGTCTAGTTTCTTTGAACCCTTCCTGCTACAATCCACTCTCTCCTGTCTGGGGTGGTGTGACACCTCCCTGTGACAGGAGATCCTTGATCAAGCGTCCTTGGCCGAGTTTCGGTCAGCAGCAGGGGGCCAGACTCGTGTCTGTGGCAGCAGCATCCATTTTGTGATGCTGGGGCTCTGGTTAGGATTAACCGCGTTTTCAGTAAAGTAACACGTCTTCTCCCTCTAGAAGGGTGGAATGCTACCCCCGTCGCCAGAACTGGCGAGGGGGTAGTATTCCAAAGTGTATGACACCAAACACGACATGTTTGGATAAAGCCAAACCAAAGTTAGCATTAACCGCGAGGATTATAATGCACTTAAGAGTATATGGTATGGCAGTATCACTGGAACAGCAGTACGGAAATGGTTCCGACCACTGCAGACAGGCTCAGCTCATGCTAGAGCACCATCTCACATAAAACCAAGCACTCTGCCTCCAGGATTGTTAAGACCTGCCATAGGAGTGGCTGATAGGTATATATGTGTCCAGATATAGGTTTAGATATAGGTATACTATATCTAAGCAAGGGGTGATTACACCACCTTGCCCCAGCTGAGTGATCAGCCAGTTGTGTCAATTTAAGGACCAGCCAGGGGTGGCAAAAGATATGCTGCAGCCCCTGGTAGGCCTTGGATGCACCTATGCCCTGGGCACCTATAGTGCACTGTACAGGGTCTGATAAGGTGTCCAGTACCAAATTGGTGATGTACCTAAAGTACATGTCTGTGAATTTAGAGAGAGAACAGCAGGCTGTGGGTCTGATTAGCAGGCCCACAGCCACATTAAGTCGAAAACCAGTGAAGCAAAAAGCAAAAATTGGGGTGACCATAGGATAGCAGACCCTACTCTCCTACACAACCCCCCCCCCCCCCCCCCAATGCAGGGACATTAAACTTAACCTTGACCAGATAAGTCTTCATGTTCTAAGTGGAAATACCTGGAAAGACCATCTGCATTGCCATGGTCAGTCACTTTTCTGTGCTCCACTGTAAAGTCCATCCCCTGTAGGGAAATGGACCACCTGAGCAGTTTGGGATTTTAACCCTTCATCTGATTAAGCCACAAGAGGGGCTTATGGTCTGTCTGAATTAGAAAGTTAGTGCCAAACAAGTATGGTCTCAACTTCTTAAGGGCCCAAACCACAGCAATGGCCTCCCTCTCCATGGCTGACCAACGTTTCTCTCTAGGGGTCAGCCTTCTGCTAATGAAAGCAATGGGCTGGTCTTGACCATCTACATTAAGTTGTAAAAGCACAGCTCCCACACCCAACTCAGAAGCATCTGTTTGGACAATAAACTCTTTGTAGTAGTCAGGACTCTTCAGGATAGGTGCAGAGCACATGGCCTTCTTCAGGTCATCAAATGCCTTTTGACAGCTAACTGTCCACTGAACCTTTTTGGGCATCTTCTTGGATGTCAAATCATTTAATGGTGTCACAATGGACCCATAGTTCTTTACAAACTTCCTGTAATACCAAGTCAGGCCCAAGAAGGCTCTGACTTGTGTCTGGGTAGTTGGAGGAGCCCAGTCCTGTATGGCCTGGATTTTGCTCTCCAATGGTTGAACCTGACCCCCACCTACTAGGTGGCCCAGGTACACAACCTTGCGCTGCCCTATCTGGCACTTAGTAGCCTTGATAGTCAGGCCTGCCTTTTGCAGGGCCTCCAAAACCTTCTTCAGGTGGATCAGGGGATCCTCCCAGGTAGAGCTAAAGGCAGCAATATCATCTAGATATGCTGCACAAAAGTCATCCAACCCAGAAAGGATTGATTCACCAACCTTTGGAAGGTGGCAGGTGCATTCTTCAAACCAAAGGACATCACCACAAACTGATAATGCCCACTGGGGGTAGAGAATGCTGTCTTGGCTTTAGACTCCTCAGCTAACCTGATTTGCCAATAGCCAGCTGTCAAGTCAAATGTGCTCAGAAATTTGGCAGAAGCCAACTTATCAATGAGCTCATCTGCCCTTGGAATGGGATGAGCATCTGTCCTAGTGACAGCATTGAGACCTCTACAGTCTACACAAAATCTAATTTCTCTCTTTCCATCTTGGGTATGAGGTTTTGGCACAAGGACTACTGGGCTGGCCCAGGGGCTCTCTGATGGCTCAATCACTCCAAGTTCTAACATTTTCTGCACCTCAGCCTTTATACAATCCCTGACATGGTCAGGTTGCCTGTAGATCTTATTCTTCACAGGCAGACTGTCACCAGTGTCCACCTCATGGGTGCACCAGTTAGTTTGACTGGGTGTGAGTGAAAACATGTGTCTACGGGCTTGCAAAACCTGTCTGCAGTCCATCTGTTGCTGGTCAGTGAGCCTGCCTGCCAAGGCTACTCCATCAACTGAGCCATCATCAGGGTTTTGGGAAAGCGGGTCTGGGAGAGGGTCACTCTCTTCCTCCTGATCCCCATCTGTAGCCATGAGCAAGCTCATTTCTTCCCTGTCCACAAATGCTTTCAACATGTTCACATGGAGCACCCTGTGGGGGCTCCTAGGGGTTTCAAGGTCCACCAAGTAGGTAACCGCTCCCTTCTTTTCCAGTATGGTGTAGGGTCCAGACCATTTGTCTTGGAGAGCTGCTGGGGCCACTGGCTCCAACACCCACACCTTCTGCTTTGGCTGGTACTCAGTCAGAACAGCCTTTTGGTCATGCCAAGCTTTCTGTAATTCTTGGCTGGGCTCAAGGTTTTTGGATGATCTCTCCATGTACTCAGCCATCCTGGAGCGGAGACCAAGTACATAGTCCACTGTGTCAAGCTTAGGCTTTTTGTGAGGTAACTCCCATCCTTCCTTCACCAGACACAATGGATCCCTCACAAGGTGGCCAAACAAAAGTTCAAAAGGGCTGTAGCCAACTCCCTTCTGTGGGACCTCTCTGTAAGCAAAGAGCAAGCAGGGTAAAAGGATGTCCCATCTTCGCCTAAGCTTTTCTGGTAACCCTTTTATCATTCCCTTTAGGGTCTTGTTGAATCTCTCAACAAACCCATTGCACTGTGGGTGATAGGGTGTGGTGAACTTGTAGTTCACTCCACACTCCTTCCACATTGCCTTTAAGTATCCATACATAAAGTTTGTACCTCTGTCTGAAAGTACCTCCTTTGGAAAGCCCACTCTGGAGAAGACTCCAAGTAGGGCCCTTGCCACAACAGGAGCTGTTGTGGTCCTCAGGGGAATTGCCTCTGGGTACCTGGTGGCATGATCCACTACCACCAGGATAAATCTGTGCCCATATGCTGTTTGGGGATCCATTGGCCCAACAATGTCAATCCCAACTCTCTCAAAGGGCACCCCCACCACAGGTAGAGGTATAAGGGGGGCCTTTGTTGTGCCACCTGATTTGCCACTGGCTTGGCAGGTGACACAGGAGCGACAAAACTCCTTGGTATCCTCTGACATATGAGGCCAGTGAAAGTGAGGGACAAGCCTGTCCCAAGTCTTGTTCTGGCCTAAGTGTCCTGCAAGGGGAATATCATGGGCCAAGGTTAGAAGGAATATACAGCTATTAGGGTTTGTAGAAATTACAGATATTGGCGCTCTACCTGTAGTATACGTTACACCTGTAGGAAGACAAGATCTAATGTGTGGTGCGTACAGAGCGAACGGAATAACCCTAAAACCGTCCCAAGACAATCAAAAGATTACAATAAGCAGTAAACAGCAAAGCTCTCGCAACCACAAACAGTGTAAAAATTAAACAATGTGACAAATAAAGTAGCAGAAAGCAGCAGATCTCAGAATTCGTGTTCTTTTTCAAACGGATGTTTTAATTTGATCCACAATCAGCCGACACGTGTTTCATCGCGTTGAAGTGGAGTCAACACGACTCTTCAGGGCTGATGAAATAAAGTAAACATATGTATAGTACATTTCACTATAACACTTCTGGTACACTTGTCAATAATAAAAGACGTGCACGGAAGTGAGGGTGACGAATCTTTACGTGCCTGGTGGCCGTTTAGTGATTTACGTACCATGCACATCCACACTCGCAACACAGTGATGGTTGTAAAGTGCGTGGGTAGCAGTTACACCATAAAAAATCCATTCCAACAGTTAATTCACTGTTGACAAAAACCAAAATCACGTGGTTTGTTGTCTCCCGCTCACGAGGAAACCGCGTTAGTGAAGGATCAGGGTGTAAAACGTGTCCATTATTCCATTCTATTGAGCACAAAGTGTATGGGTCATGCACGATATCCAAGTAGGTCTATGTGCAGAATAAAAATCATGCAATTCGTGAAAACCTCACTAATATCAAATTCAGCCTACCTGGTATAACCCAGGTTTGTATGGGTAGATACGAAAATAAGTGCGAGTAGGTCGATATATCTAAATATGTACAGAAAAAGGAAAAAACCACAAAATGAAAAAGTAAGAAAGGGAGGAAAATTACTGAAAGGCAAGCGGTAAAGATCACAGGGTGCAATAACCTAGTGTTGACTATGGCTTACCCTGTGTAAATATTGACGGATATGTCAATATGTTATGAACGCAGAGCGCCTTGAATACTAATATTTAAGTTTTCGCCACCAACCAACAGTGTCTTCTTATTAAATGGCGCCCTATTTAATTTGTAGTTTTCAATTTCGTGCCGCCTACGAGGTTACTCACAGCGAGCAATTTTCACATCCAAGATGGCGGTTACACTTTGGACGTGGTATTCAGACTTGCACGCTCTAGCTTTTGACCTACCTAGACTATATTATTACCATCCGTTTTCCGGTCACGTGTCCGTCTCTGGAACACGGCGACCGGGAACCTACTGAGGAGGGATATCGTCTGGAGGTAAGAACACAATACTTTGTGTACTTGCGTCTTTTTTATTACCGGCTCAAAGTGTAGAAACATTTTCACTTTTGTTTCCCCTTTGTGTCTCTCTACACTTAGTACAATTACCGACAGAGAGTCTTACCCGGAACTCAGCCTCAGAGTATTTTGAACAGTCGGATCCCCTCCCGGTACGGCTAAACACCTACACGTGTTTAGGTATGTACCGTTTGATCTAGAGATGTATTGAACTGCATCGACAGTTTTTCTGAGTCTTGACCACTACTCGGTTGTCTTTTGATGTTTTCATCGTATTTATATTCATTTGGTGACTTTTTACTTTTTTCTTTTCGTGCAGTCTCTTTTGGAACTTACGAGCAACATTTTAAACATATCTATACAGCTGTGTGAACATTTATCTGCTAACCCGATACCAGGGTTCTCTGCGTTCATAACATATTGACATATCCGTCAATATTTACACAGGGTAAGCCATAGTCAACACTAGGTTATTGCACCCTGTGATCTTTACCGCTTGCCTTTCAGTAATTTTCCTCCCTTTCTTACTTTTTCATTTTGTGGTTTTTTCCTTTTTCTGTACATATTTAGATATATCGACCTACTCGCACTTATTTTCGTATCTACCCATACAAACCTGGGTTATACCAGGTAGGCTGAATTTGATATTAGTGAGGTTTTCACGAATTGCATGATTTTTATTCTGCACATAGACCTACTTGGATATCGTGCATGACCCATACACTTTGTGCTCAATAGAATGGAATAATGGACACGTTTTACACCCTGATCCTTCACTAACGCGGTTTCCTCGTGAGCGGGAGACAACAAACCACGTGATTTTGGTTTTTGTCAACAGTGAATTAACTGTTGGAATGGATTTTTTATGGTGTAACTGCTACCCACACACTTTACAACCATCACTGTGTTGCGAGTGTGGATGTGCATGGTACGTAAATCACTAAACGGCCACCAGGCACGTAAAGATTCGTCACCCTCACTTCCGTGCACGTCTTTTATTATTGACAAGTGTACCAGAAGTGTTATAGTGAAATGTACTATACATATGTTTACTTTATTTCATCAGCCCTGAAGAGTCGTGTTGACTCCACTTCAACGCGATGAAACACGTGTCGGCTGATTGTGGATCAAATTAAAACATCCGTTTGAAAAAGAACACGAATTCTGAGATCTGCTGCTTTCTGCTACTTTATTTGTCGCATTGTTTAATTTTTACACTGTTTGTGGTTGCGAGAGCTTTGCTGTTTACTGCTTATGGTAATCTTTTGATTGTCTTGGGACGGTTTTAGGGTTATTCCGTTCGCTCTGTACGCACCACACATTAGATCTTGTCTTCCTACAGGTGTAACGTATACTACAGGTAGAGCGCCAATATCTGTAATTTCTACAAACCCTAATAGCTGTATATTCTGTTAATATTCAGATTGGTCGCCTCCACGTTACCTTTACTCGAGCAATTTTTACTGTACAATTTTCCCTATTATGGACAGGGATAAGGTGGCAGCAGACCTCTTCGACAATTTAGCGAAAGGTATGCCTACACACCAGGCCTCCGCCACTACAGGTCCTGCACCTGTGGAGGGACTCAGGGATAAGTTTTTCAAACTTGAAAGGCTAAAAAAACAAGAAAATTCTCGGTGGTGGGATGGGACCACCCTGAAGTATTACAGAAGAGTAAAACAAATTCCTAGAGGTTTACGTTCCCAGACCTTTCCCACATACGACAATCTTGACATAGACCTAATGGTCAAGTGGGAAGAAACTTTAAACCAAAATTCCATGACTCTGATGGATATATTAATAGAGAGTGCGGAACGAAAGTCTGCTAAACTTTTATTAGAAATATCCACCTTAGAACAAGAGATCAAGGATCTTAACAAACCTGAATCCACTGTCAAGAATTACACCATTTTGGATGAAATTCTCCTTAAACATCAGGCAGAGATCAAGACCAGGAAAGCCCGACAAATCAGGAGGGATGAGGCTGACTACAAAAATGGGAGGGTATATACTTATGAACAGAAATACGACTCCTTGATTCCTAAATCTAGACAAGGCTCCCAAACGGGTAGATCTACTGCAGCCAGCTCAGTAACTTCGAGTACCTCCTCACTTAACTCTGCTGGACTCATAGAATCTGAGGATGAAAGAACAGAAAATACTGATCTTATTAACATGCCCTTTTTTTTAGAAATGGAACGCATCAGAAAGGGCAACAGGACAACTGTAACCAGGGGCGCCGTAGACCCAAAACCCACAGGGGCAGGCGCAGTCTCAAACGAGGAATATCGAAGGAAACTCAGGTCAGGCACGCAGAGGAATTGACTAACTCAGATGAGACGGTCCAAGTAATCAATCTTTCTTCCTTTCCTTTAACCACTGATATGGTTTCCTTACTTGGTAAGGGTCTGAACTTTAACCCGTACAGAACTGGTGATATCTGTCAGAGCAAAATTGACATTTTCAAATTTATACGGAGTGTGAAACTGAAAAAACATTTTGCATGTAAATCTAATGTTTCTGGTGATTCCAGACCCTCTCCCATTGTCTGCGACAAGGAAGTTTTGACTATTAAAGATATCCAAGCAACTCATCTGCTTCTTTCTTTGACAGATAGAGAAGAAAGCCCTTATGACATGGAGAGGCTTCTAGAGGAACTAGATATTGAAACAGATTATGGGCTGACCAGTGGTCTAAAAAACAAATCTAGGTGGACTCCTACTCTATCAGGGGGTAATGCTATAGATAATTTCCATAGGCATGTCCTGGACGACATAAATAGAATAAACATAAAGAACTTGAATGACAAATTTAGATATAAGGACAACCTGACAAAAGGCGAACGTCTTGCACTCTCTATCCTTAGTGATAACTCTAACATCGTCATTAGGGAGGCTGATAAGGGGGGCAATGTGGTTGTGATGGATCTCGTGGATTACAATAACGAGATTTTTACACAATTGAGTGACATTTCTTGTTATGAACCACTCTTTCAAAACCCCATGGGTCCTCTAACCATTCTAATTAACAAACTGTTACTCGAATGGAAACAATCTGGTCTTCTGGACAATGATGAATACCTATATCTGAAGGTTTTCAGACCTACTTTTCCTTGGCTGTATACTCTTCCTAAAATACACAAGAACCTACCATTCCCGCCTGGCAGACCTATTGTCTCGGGCATTGGAGGCCCTACAGAGAGACTTGCGGAGTATGTGGACCTAATTATAGGCCCTTTGGTGAAAAACTTACCGTCTTACATTCAAGATTCTAAACACATTCTAGGAATGATGTCAGATATTGATTGGCAACCTGAAACCATAATAGTGACAATGGATGTGGTGTCTCTATACACCAGCATCAACCCTGAATTAGGGATGCAAGCTATGGAGAAAACACTTTCTCACCGACCTGCTTCGCTGTGGGCTCACACGAAGATGTTACTACGCATGATGGAAGTCATTCTTGATAATAACTACTTCATCTTTGACCGTAAATGGTTTAAACAGACAAAGGGGGTAGCGATGGGTTCGAAATTTTCCCCTTCCTTTGCCAATTTGTTTATGGGGGCCCTTGAATCAGATCTTATTTGGGGCCCTAAAGGTGCAAGCTACATCGACTCCATTTTATTTTGGGGACGTTATATTGACGATTGCTTTCTGCTTTGGTCTGGTACTATAGACTCTTTGACTACTTTTTTCAAACATTTAAACAACAACACATGGGGTATACAATTCACCATGCAATTCAGTAAAGAAAAGATGGAATTCCTAGACTTGGAATTTTACATAAGGGATGACAAACTCCACAGTAAACTTTACAGGAAACCTACTTCCTGTAACTCTGTTCTCCACGCTTGCAGCTCTCACCCTACACACCAAATACAGGCAATACCTTATGGTGAATACCTGAGAGCTAAACGGAACTGCAGTGAGCCTAGAGAATTTGACAGCTGTCTAACGAATATGAAAAACAGATTTCTGAATAGAGGTTATCCCCTCCAAACTCTGAAATCAGCAGAGAAAAGGGTTCGTCGCGCCTCAAGACCAGATTGTTTAAAGAAACGTGCCTCCAGTGAATCCTCTACCCAAAAAATTAGACTCATTACTGAGTTTAATGCGCTACATCATGCAGTCTCCAAGAGTTTTAACAAACATTGGAAACTGCTAACTGAAGACGCAACGTTGAGAGAGTGGTTACCAGAAAGACCAGCCATTACATACAGGAAGGGATGTACACTTAAAAACAAACTTAGTCCTACGGTCCCACACAACACTTCAGCCGCAGATTGGCTTACTACACATGGCTTAGGTTTTTTCAAATGTGGCTTCTGCTCGTTGTGTGTTTGGGGCAAACATGGGACAAAAACATTTAAAGGTCATGATGGTGTCAGATACACAATTAGACACAATATCACATGTTTAACTAGATACGTTGTGTACATTATTGAATGCCATTGTGGCAAGATGTACGTGGGCAGTACTATCAGGCCTCTTAAAGAAAGGCTAGCTGAACATATGCGGGCTATTCAAAAGAGAGATCCCAAATACCCGGTTGCGCTGCATATTGCGGCATGTCAGCCACTTGAGGATGAGGTGAAGGTACGTTTCTTTGGTATTGATGTAATCCCCCCGAATATTAGGGGGGGCAACAGAGAACTCGCTCTGAGACGTAGGGAAGCCACCTGGATCATGCGTTTGCAATGCGTGGAACACGGGCTGAACTATGACCCAGAGCTTCAATTCTTCTTAGGGGACTAATGCCCCTTTACTTAATGAAATGTTGCACATGAGTCATAAAACTGTAAATTGTGAATATAATTGTAAATGGACATGAAATCGTTTTGACTGAAATGAGAACTGCATGAACGAATCCATTTAGGAATTAACCTTATGGTTTTTATGTGCTGAATACCACAATGTTAACTTTTACTCATAACTGACGTATATAATAGAAAGGACTTGTCATCATGAATTTTAATTCCACAAATTTATATTCAGATTTATGAATGTATACATACGAATTGTCATGTCACCTATCACAATGCGACTTCACTTTTCACTTATGGGTGCTTAATTCAAGGTTCGCCATTATAACGCAACAATTGACACCTATTTCTCATCGCACACGATTTTCACGTGATCACCCAACTCACAGATTTAGTTTACCAAGGGGTAATTTCACCATGAGGCTTAGTTTTTACGCGAGCTAAGCCCCTTTTTGGGAAATTCTCACAGTCTTACTCTAGTATCTCGACTTGATATGTTAATTCTCCGTTCTGTTCCCGTTAGTAATAAATTCAAGTCACAAGGAAGATGATGTCAACAGATCTCTTTTGATCTTCATGTTTACACTTTTCTCTCATCCCTTTCATACTATATGAGAGCCTTGAGATGAGCGCCTTGAATACTAATATTTAAGTTTTCGCCACCAACCAACAGTGTCTTCTTATTAAATGGCGCCCTATTTAATTTGTAGTTTTCAATTTCGTGCCGCCTACGAGGTTACTCACAGCGAGCAATTTTCACATCCAAGATGGCGGTTACACTTTGGACGTGGTATTCAGACTTGCACGCTCTAGCTTTTGACCTACCTAGACTATATTATTACCATCCGTTTTCCTGTCACGTGTCCGTCTCTGGAACACGGCGACCGGGAACCTACTGAGGAGGGATATTGTCTGGAGGTAAGAACACAATACTTTGTGTACTTGCGTCTTTTTTATTACCGGCTCAAAGTGTAGAAACATTTTCACTTTTGTTTCCCCTTTGTGTCTCTCTACACTTAGTACAATTACCGACAGAGAGTCTTACCCGGAACTCAGCCTCAGAGTATTTTGAACAGTCGGATCCCCTCCCGGTACGGCTAAACACCTACACGTGTTTAGGTATGTACCGTTTGATCTAGAGATGTATTGAACTGCATCGACAGTTTTTCTGAGTCTTGACCACTACTCGGTTGTCTTTTGATGTTTTCATCGTATTTATATTCATTTGGTGACTTTTTACTTTTTTCTTTTCGTGCAGTCTCTTTTGGAACTTACGAGCAACATTTTAAACATATCTATACAGCTGTGTGAACATTTATCTGCTAACCCGATACCAGGGTTCTCTGCGTTCATAACATATTGACATATCCGTCAATATTTACACAGGGTAAGCCATAGTCAACACTAGGTTATTGCACCCTGTGATCTTTACCGCTTGCCTTTCAGTAATTTTCCTCCCTTTCTTACTTTTTCATTTTGTGGTTTTTTCCTTTTTCTGTACATATTTAGATATATCGACCTACTCGCACTTATTTTCGTATCTACCCATACAAACCTGGGTTATACCAGGTAGGCTGAATTTGATATTAGTGAGGTTTTCACGAATTGCATGATTTTTATTCTGCACATAGACCTACTTGGATATCGTGCATGACCCATACACTTTGTGCTCAATAGAATGGAATAATGGACATGTTTTACACCCTGATCCTTCACTAACGCGGTTTCCTCGTGAGCGGGAGACAACAAACCACGTGATTTTGGTTTTTGTCAACAGTGAATTAACTGTTGGAATGGATTTTGTATGGTGTAACTGCTACCCACGCACTTTACAACCATCACTGTGTTGCGAGTGTGGATGTGCATGGTACGTAAATCACTAAACGGCCACCAGGCATGTAAAGATTTGTCATCCTCACTTCCGTGCACGTCTTTTATTATTGACAAGTGTACCAGAAGTGTTATAGTGAAATGTACTATACATATGTTTACTTTATTTCATCAGCCCTGAAGAGTCGTGTTGACTCCACTTCAACGCGATGAAACACGTGTCGGCTGATTGTGGATCAAATTAAAACATCCGTTTGAAAAAGAACACGAATTCTGAGATCTGCTGCTTTCTGCTACTTTATTTGTCACATTGTTTAATTTTTACACTGTTTGTGGTTGCGAGAGCTTTGCTGTTTACAAGGTTAGAAGGAAGCCCCTAAATTGCAGAGGTATGACCAACCTCCTGGTTGCACCAGGCTTGGGGTCTCTAGCCTCTGAATAAAGGAGCCCATCATCCCAATATACTTTATGGGTACCTTGAGCATTCCCAGCAGCCTCAGCAGCAGCTTGCTGTCTGAGGGGTTCAAGTGAAGGGCAAGTCAACTGAGCCTGCCCCAGGTCTGCCCTTGAGGGTCCCCTTGTCCCCAGAAACTCAACCTGATCAGGTTCAAGCTCTTCAAGGACAGTCTCCTCTTGGATCACAGAATCACCCTCCTGTGAGGTCTGATCCCCAGCCTGGGGCAAGTGGGAAGGTTCTGCCTTATCCCTCTTGCTCCTTCTCTTGGGTTGTGGATGGTCTATTGTTTCAAGATCCACCACAGGTTCAGGTAGGCACTTCTTGGCCTGGGACCTGGTTACAGCAAGGACATGGGCTGATATCCCTAGAATTTCTGCATGAGTCCTGTACTCCACTTCTGACCATAATGATTCCTCTAGGTCATTGCCCAAAAGACAGTCTACTGGGAGGTCTGCACTAACAACAACTTTCTTGAGGCCAGTTACCCCTCCCCAGGAGAATTTAACAACAGCCACACTATGTGTAGTAGTGGCATTGCTAGCATTGGTCACTAGGTAGTTCTCACCTAGTATGATTTGTCCAGGGTCCACAAAGTTAGGTGTCACCATAGTGACACTGGCACAAGTGTCCCTGTAGGCCTGAGACAGTTTCTCATTAATTAAAGGCGTCTGTCTATATTTGCCCAAAGTATTGGGACTCATGGGTGTGGACACAGATATGTCCACATCATATAGCAGAACTGCCTGAATAGGGATTCTGACTAAGCCAGACTCCATCTCAGTACCCAGGTTTAACCCCACTATAGCCTTGGGTTGTGTACCACCACTGCTGACTGTACTAGGGGGTGCAGGTGCCTTAGGGGCTGCAGTGTTAGGGACTGGATTTTTCTTAGTGCATTCACTCCCCCAATGGGATGTGGACTTACAAAAGTTGCACCAAGGTTTCTTTGGGCCATCATTCTTCTTTTTCTTGTTACCATTTTGGGAACCACCCTCCTTATTACTATTTTGGGGGCCCGTAGAAGACTTCTGGTCTTTTTCTTTCTTATCTCCACCCTTCTGGTCTGCTTTCTTCTGATCACCTCCTTGGTTCTGGGGTTTCTGCTTAACCCTTGTTCTGACCCATCTGTCTGCCTTCTATCCCAATTCTTGGGGAGAGGTCAGATCTGAGTCAATAAGGTGTTGATGCAATAGCTGGTTCTGACAGTTATTAAGGATCTGCTCTCTCATTATAAGATTGTACAATCCTGTATAGTCTGAAACTTTACTTCCCTGCAACCAATCCTCCAGAGCCTTAGTGGCACAATCAACAAAATCAGTCCAGTCTTGACTCTGTGCTTTTTGGGTGTCTCTGAACAACAACCTGTATTGCTCAGTGGTTATGCCAAACCCTTCAATAAGAGCACTCTTCAAGACATAGTAGTTTTTAGCATCCTCAGGTCTAACTGTGAGGAGCTTATCTCTCCCTTTCTTAGAAAAGGAGAGCCACAAGATTGCTGCCCACTGATCTTGAGGGACCTGCTGTACCATGCAGGCCCTCTCCAGAGCAGTTATCCATTTGTGGATGTCATCCCCATCTCTGTAGGGTGGCACAATCTTACTCAGGTTTCCATTGTCATAGGACCTGTCTTTATCCTTAGGGATAGTGCTGCCACCAGTGGGGATCTCCCCACTGACCTTCTGTTCTCTTGCCAAAGCAAGTCTAGCTTGGGCCAGGGCTACTTCCTCCCTCTCTATTTGGAGTTTAACAGCTCTCATCCTGGCCTCATGCTCTATTTTCTGGGCAGAAGTCATGCCCCTTTAAGATTCTCTTGAGGCACTAGAAATGTGAGAATCTCTGGAAGGAGATCTCTCCCTTCTATTGCCTGGGAGAACTTTGTTATGTACTCTGGGAAGGGGCTGGCCCTCTCCATTTCCATGTAGGTCCAAGTTGGCCCGTCTAAGCCTTCCAACTGGTACCTGGCTAACCCCTTGATCCACATCTGAATCATCACCATTTGAATCTGGGTTCACCTCCTCATCTTCTACTTCTGGGGTGGTGTTCTCAGCATCTGGGGGGTTCACTCCTGCTCCTGACCCTGAGGGAACTATACTAGCCTTCTCAAGATCATCCTTCTGGAGGATGGCTATCAGGATGGGAATGGTAGGGTTGTGACCCTTTCTCAGCCCCCTTGCAGTGCATAAAGCACCCAAGTCCTTGTGGCTGAGTTTGTCATAGCTGGAGGTTGCCTGTTGAGGGTCAACCACCACAGGTAGAGAGCCAGCAGCTTCACCTGTGCCAGACATGACTCTAGTGAGATGTAAGTGATGCACTTACCTACACTAAGTGTTTTCCTACTGTACCTTGCTAGTGAGTTGTAGTCTGGGTGTGCTAAGCCCTTTTATCTACAACTACTAAGTTCAGTAGAACTTAAATATGCTAAGCTTTGTTTATATGTACCTAGGTACTTAATGTGATCTTTCAATTTGATAAAAAGATTGCAATGGTAAAACAACAGCAAGCTCAAATCCGCACCGCTGCCCACCAATGTGAGAAGTTGGCCTGGTATATGATGTCCACAGTTCTGTGAGCACCTTGTATCAGTCCAAACAATCGCTTATGGTGGTGGTTGTAAGTCAACCTTATAGACAAGCTATCCTAGGGGTAGCATGGACTAAGCAGCCTTAAAGGCTTAACTCATGTGAAGCCAGCTGGTTTACCATATGCAATCCTGTAATATCAAATGAAAGGACACCACACAAGTTATATATTATAAAAATATATGTATTTATTCTCATAATAATCCCCACTACTCTTTATGAGCAATGAAGCACAAGCGTTTAAACAAAAGCACAATATAACATATGAAAGTTGCACGTTTATGGATGAGGCCGGTGGCCACTCAAACCATATATCAAAAAAGTGGTATAACAATCACTAATCGATCAGTGGTAAGGCCTGGGTCCTTGGGAGTCGCTGGGACTACACTGGACTAACAGCAGTTAGGACGGGAGTAGCCCGCGGGATTCGGGTGCAGTGCCTAAAGCACACGCATGCACCAATGCAAAGTCAATGGTGCGTAAAAGTTATCGAGTTACAGTTTTAAGAGTCTTCCGACTGGACTAGAAGGACAAAACTTTAGACTTAGACACTAGAAGTGTAAACCTCTACAGGAGCACCGGCGATCAAGAGTTACCTCACCCACAGGAAGCTGGTGCACAGGTGCGAAGATGTGTCGGGTTTCGTCACGCAGTTCTATGGTGCCTGAAGATGAAGATGCTGCAGGCGTCCAGAAGAGAAGTGTCCGGTGTGATCCAAGGGTGGATCGAAGATGTAGAGTACCTGAAAGCAGAGGGGACAGAGTCTGGGTCACTAGCCAGTGACCAGGAAGGAACCAGGCGATGTCGGGCGCAATCAGGTTGATGTTGTGAAGCTTGTCTCCGCTGTCACGTGGACTCTGGGGTACCGAGGATGTCTTGGAGTGGATCACGAGCTGTCCCACGAAACCTCTCGCTGTCGGCGGTGTCGGCTTCCGGATCGGAGTCAACAAACCTTGGCAAAGGCAACCCACGCTGGGTTCGAAGATGGCTTAATACTCGGACCAGCAAGGTCAGAGCGGGTGCTCCTTTTCAGGGAAGCGAGGGCCAGTCTAGAGCAACCAGACCAGCTGTGTAAATTTGTAGGGTCATTGGTTCTGGGGCCACTAGCCAACGGGCAAGCGACCGGACCAATGCATCAAGCAGGAAAATGCAAAAGGGCCCCACGCAGCACTCGTCAAGTGTGGAGGGGTGAGATTCAGTGCAAACGCTGCTCGGGGCTGGAGCTTCTCAAACTCCAATGCACAGCTTTGAGGGAGCCTCGGGTGCTGCACGGTCAGCGCTTCGTTGTTTTTCCAAGATGGCCACTCCCACGCTTCAGGTCGCCTCCACGGGTCTCAGCTCTGCATAGACTGTGGATCAGGCTGTTGGAAGGCCGGAAAGCTGGCTCTTGTCGATCTCTGTTGCTCGAGTTCCGGCGGGAACTGCAACAAAGCAAACATTGAGATGCTGGATGGTGCCTGTTTGCTCAGGGTGGTCACTCCTTCACCACAAGGGAGATTCTTCAGTCTTCCACGTCGAGTGGGATGTCGAAGGGTCCAGAGTTTCGTTTCATAAGTTTCAGTCAGGACAATCTGATGTTCAATTGCACAGCTCCTACCTTTATTCCAAATCAAGGGGCTGTATTACCTTCTAGGTCCCTCCTATGGGTGGGACCCAGGAAGGGGGGGTTACACCCCTTTCCCTTTGTCCAGCTTCCCGCCAGGACTGGGGCTGGAGTGCCCCAGAACCGGTTTGGCTGGCATTTGCTTGGAGACACCTTGTGCGCACCAGGCAGTGTCTGGTTTCTTTCAACTCTCCCTGCTACAATCCAATATCTCCTGTCTGGGGTGGTGTGACACCTCCCTGTGACAGGAGATCCTTTGATCAAGCGTCCTTGGCCGAGTTTCGGTCAGCAGCAGGAGGCCAGACTCGTGTCTGTGGCAGCAGCATCCATTTTGTGATGCTGGGGCTCTGGTTAGGATTAACCGCGTTTTCAGTAAAGTAACATGTCTTCTCCCTCTAGAAGGGTGGAATGCTACCCCCGTCGCCAGAACTGGCGAGGGGGTAGTATTCCAAAGTGTATGACACCAAACACGACATGTTTGGATAAAGCCAAACCAAAGTTAGCATTAACCGCGAGGATTATAATGCACTTAAGAGTATATGGTATGGCAGTATCACTGGAACAGCAGTACGGAAATGGTTCTGACCACTGCAGACAGGCTCAGCTCAAGCTAGAGCACCATCTCACATAAAACCAAGCACTCTGCCTCCAGGATTGTTAAGGCCTGCCATAGGAGTGGCTGATAGGTATATATGTGTCCAGATATAGGTTTAGACATAGGTATACTATAGCTACGCAAGGGTTGATTACACCACCTTGCCCCAGCTGAGTGATCAGCCAGTTGTGTCAATTTAAGGACCAGCCAGGGGTGGCAAAAGATATGCTGCAGCCCCTGGTAGGCCTTGGATGCACCTATGCCCTGGGCACCTATAGTGCACTGTACAGGGTCTGATAAGGTGTCCAGTACCAAATTGGTGATGTACCTAAAGTACATGTCTGTGAATTTAGAGAGAGAACAGCAGGCTGTGGGTCTGATTAGCAGGCCCACAGCCACATTAAGTCGAAAACCAGTGAAGCAAAAAGCATAGGATAGCAGACCATACTCTCCTACACCTTCCTTTCAGTCCCTTCAATGCTCCCTCACAGTATGCTGTATAGCCCGCCCTAAATTGCGGCTCTACCGCCCAGGTCTCCTGGAACACACATATTTCATGGGAATCAATGTATTCCCCCCAATCTATCTGGTCGAGTTTAGAGGTAAGACCCGCAATGTTCCATGATAATATTCTTGAGCCATCAGTGATTGGTTGTACAGTTGGCCTGTCTACTCCCTCTACCAGAAAACCACCAGCAACCGCAAGAATACAATTTCAAAGGCGTTCCTAGAGTTACTAGATTCAGGAATATTCCCACAATTGCTGTATCCCGGGGTGATCGGGGGAGTTTCTGACACATAGGAAAAAGCTTCGCCACTATTGTAGTCTCTTACACAAGTGGGATCTAAAGGGTCTCCTCCTCCTCCCCCCGGTCTCGGCACTATAATGTTATTACACTCTGCTACACCCAATTTTCTTGGAGGCTGCTCTACATCTCCACATGGTGCAACCCTACTATTTTCCTGTTTTCCCAATATTGGGACCTGGTCATCATCACCCTGGGCCAATCAATCCACTGAATCCAGTTTGCAAAATCTATTATACAGAGGAACTATTGGTGGATGGTCATCATTTTCTCTACTTGGACGAGTATTTGACCTCACTGGCCGACCCCCCTGCCTTTCGCATACTCATAGTTACCTCGATTTAACATGGGGTCTGAGGGGGTATAAAAATAACTCAGGTCCCTAGCCTGTATAAGAGTTTGCGGGTTTACCGGTGCACCCCAGCAGACATATTCAGCAGCCCTGGGGTCATTAAAATTAAGGACAATACAATCTCCTGGTATGTTTTTCTGTTTAGATCCTACCCAAGACACCCTTCTAACAAAGAAGATTTTAAACTGTGCCTTACAAAGGGGTGGTCTGTTAATGTTTAACCAGTGTATTGTCTTATTTGTTAGCTGTTCATGTGTTTCAAATTGCCCTTGCTTCAGTTCTGGGACACCAGTCAGGACAGTAACATAGGGCGTGCACTCCGGGGGGGGGGATCTAAATGTTGGCCTGCATTTTTTACCTCTTTATCCTTCTGCATCCCCCTATAAATAGGACCCATTGGCTGGGGGTAACCCTGGGGTTCCAAGTGGGTGGAACTACACCCTCTCTGTAACTCTCCCGCTGGCAATTTTTCTCTAATCATTATTTCCAGGGTCCGAGTATTTAAGGGCTTTGATCGGGGTCCTAAGCCAACAACTGTAGCTGGTTTAATGGTTCCTGGGGCTTCATCCTCCCCTCCACCTCCCACCATTATGGGGATTCTATCCTGTGCATCCCCCGCAATAATACTCTTGATGCCATTAGCAGCATTGGATAATGAAGACTCGAGTTCTATTAGTCTATTCTTAATCGACGAAAGTCTCGCTAATATAGGATCCAAAGATGACTTCATTAGGGTGCCTATTTTTAGCCAGTATTCGTCATCAGCCTTGGGCAGTCCAATAGCACTTTCATCTAAGTTACCATTGTTTGCCACTGGAAAAAGCAAAGGAAGAGCGTCAGTAGTTTCCGGCCCCGCCTTAGAGCTTTCATCCTGTTTGCTCCGCTTGGATACCTTAGGGTTCTTCCCCCTCTGTTGGGTTCCTCCACGCTTCCTTTTGGAAGTCACCCCCTGCGCACTCTCCTTAGGTTTACCTGGCTGGTCATGGATCAGAGGAGTACATAAAACGGGGTTATTGGTGGGGTTTTGCAATGCTTCACATCGGGGCACCGTAGAGCGTGATACCTCTCCCACCTCAGTAATAGTCACAATCTCATTCTGCTGCGAATCTGTGCTCAGCACCTGAGTATCAGGAAGAAGGAGGGACTGCGGGGCACTTTGAGGTGAACGAGCATTCATTATCCCCCCCCGTGACGAACGCTTCGAGAATGTAGGATCCATCGAAAGTCTTCGTTCGTTGATCGCTATCTCGTGGGCTAGAACAGATGATGCCCTCGTAATGAACTGATCTAATGTTCCTGCCACATAGCCCATTCCGGCAGCTTTCCTTGTATGCCCCTCGCGTGTTGCCATTATTATTTGGAGTTTAGTTAAAGTTGCAATTGCCTGTTAAATAAGACAAGGTTTCACTTACTAGCAAGCCAACATGTCCGTTGCTCTTGAGGGGCTTAGAGAGATGGCCCAGCCCAGCCTCTCACAGTCTCGAACGGGCTCAAACGGGCCCGCCCGGCGCACGCCCACGCGCGTCCCACGAAGTGGTGGCCACGAGCAGTTATGTAGCGGCGGGAGGAGCACAGCTGGTGGCAATAGCGGTGCTGCTGGTCCTCGTAGTCCCTCTGTGGGCTCCCCTATGGCGGCTAGTAAAGGCAAAAATCCAAACACTGCTGCGGGCGGCTATTATTACTAAGCAACTGAAATTCTGGCACAAGTTCCGATTTAGCATTCTGGGCCGGTGTAACATTAATAAGATGAAAATACTACCAAAATTCCTGTACTTATTTCGGTCGATCCTGTTGCGTATTCCCAATTTGTTTTTTAGTAAGCTGGATGGGGTTTTAAGTAGCTTTATTTGGGGGTATAAAATATCAAGACGCACCATTGGATTAATTAAGCTTCCGTATAATCAGGGTGGTCTGGAACTCCCTGACTTTAAATTGTATTTTTGGGCTGCATTTGTCAGCCGCTTGCGGTCTCTTGAACCCAGATAAAGCGGAGTCATGTTCGTATATCGAATTAATGGCCCCTACTACTTTAAAATGGTACAGTTTAAGGTTATCAGAGACTGTGCTCAAGAGGGTAGGGGGCGTGGCTTGGATGCCGAGGAGTTAGGCAGCGTGAGCCCGGAGCTCCGCGCCCGATCCCGGATAACATCCTGTAAATCTATCCGAACTCCGACGGAAAGCGATCGCACTACTGGCTGAAGGCATCGGCGAGGCGTCGGTGCCATGTGTTCGCAGTTTTCTGCTCTAATTGCCACGAAAATCGCCTTGAGCTATGACTGCGATACGACCCCTCTCGATACAAGATGGCGACTCGGGATTTGATCCGGTGATGTCGCAAGCAAGGGAAGTGCGACGATCTTCGCCCGGAGAGGTCCAGCAGACTCGGTGGCGCCGCTGGGCAGAGTGTTGAGAGCCCGAACTTGTGGGGATCGCACACGGCATCCGACCCCCCGCTTTGGGAGGCGGCGGCGCACGAGTGAAGGACTTCCCCTGAGCGCACCTAAGATGGCGGTAGCGCTGGAGATCGGAGGCTGACGGCTTTGAGTAAGGAGTGGGATTGCGGGGATCCAGGCGACGCCGTGTCGGCTGGAAGGAGCTGGCTTCCCCCCTGATTGCCCGAAGGAGCGGCCCACACTGAGCCCTGCGTCTCGGACGCGGCCAGCATATACAGCGGGGACGCCTTGCACACGTAACACGGACCTGGGTTGCCCTGCCCTTCCGGCGCGGACCTCCGAGAGCCGGGATGATCTAGACGCTCTTTCTGAACCGAGCGCATGTGGAACCTTGCCTGAGGGTTGGTGGAGGGCCAGGGTGCATGCTGCTTCACACAAGACTTGGGAGCGGACTCAGCGGCCATAGAAGCGGATCTCAGAACGGCCGTGAGTTGGCAGAGGCTCGCGGCTTGGGGAGAGGTACCTCCGGGAGACGGGCCGAGTGACCCTGGTGGTGGAGGCGGTGGAGCCAACAGGGCAGCCGGACCTCGTGCGCAAAACCCCAGCCCGTGAGAGGGAGGCAATGCACGGCTCGGGCCTCAACGCCATTCGGAGGCCTGCACGTCGACGTGTTGGACTGGGCTGGTGATCCTCTACTCCCCACAGTGGAACAGGCCTTGGGGCAGTTGAGGGGGAGTTTGCATCACCCTGGCTAACTATCCTGGCAGGCCGACGTGGGTTGGCTGAGAGGCGAGCCGGGAATTACACACTGGATGGAGAAGAGACCGGGCGGGGAAGGAGGTGTGAAGCACCGATTGTCGCTCGAGGCCTGATGTTGCTCGGACCGCTAGTTGCTATTAGGAACGGGCCCTACCTATTGCCCTGACTAACCAGGGAACCCCCTCCCATCATCTGCAGATCCTTGGTGACGTCTCATTGGCTACTACATAATCCACGGTGGGGAAGACGAAGGGGAAAGGCGACGGGGCTGCCAGCTCTGAACAGACGGATGGAGCGGAACAGGGTCGAACGGACCTCCAACAAATGCAGGACCGCATACTGGAAGCTATCTCTGCTACGAGGGAAGCCCTGCAGCAAGACATTGCCCAGGTGTCGACAGACTTGGTGCTCCTGCGGGCAGATCATGACAAGCTAAAGGACAGGGTCAAGGCCACGGAGGTAACCCTACAGGAACTGGTCCCGGCGCACAAAACTATGGAAGGTCGGTTGGGTGATGCTATGGACCGAATACAGGCGCTGGAAAGGCGTGCGGAGGACGCTGAAAATCATAGCAGGCGCAACAACGTCCGCCTGGTGGGCCTTCGGAGAAAATGGAGGGAGGCGACATGGTGGGTTTCCTGGACAACTGGCTGCGTACTGAAGTGGCACCGGAAGGGCTGTCTCCCTTCTTTTCGCTGGAGCGGGCACACAGGGTCCTAGCCAGGCCGCCTGCCCCTGGCCTGCCACCCCGTCCCGTGCTGATCAAACTTTTACATTATAAAGATAGGGACTGGCTGTTGCAAAGGGCCAGGGAGGCAGGCCCCTTCCAGGTTGACAACAGCAAGGTGACACTGTTCCCGGATTTTACGTTTGAGACACAGAAACTGAGGGCTAGCTACTTGTCGCTTAAACGGGAGTTACGTGTGGAGGGCATCAAGTACTCACTCCTCTTCCCAGCCAAGCTCAGAATTGTGGTGGGTGAGAAGACACACCTTTTTCCTACGTCGGCGGATGCCTGGGCTTGGTGGGATACCTATAAGGCCGGGACGGATGGGGCTCGGGCTCGAGCTGAGGAGGAGCAGCGGAGACAACCTACTAGGAAATCGCAACGACTCCGGAAGCGCAGACAAAGGACTGGGAAACCGACGGCGTCGCAAACGGAGGAGGAACGGAAGGCAGCACTTCAGGCGGTGGTGGACCTATCGGGGACAGTGCGTAACCAGTCCGGTGAGGACTCCGACTCTGAGGAACAGGCGACGGGATCATGAACGGACTTCTCGGAAGTTGACGGAGGCAGAGGGCCAATTGTAACACCACAGACGTCGGGTGAAATTCTGGAAGCTTGAGGGAAGTGATTTTGAAAAGCGGCATCGCACATTGAACACGAGGGACCATGCCCGTAGATGCCACAGGCTACCTGGCAGGACTATGGAGACTCGTGAGTGTTCATGGGGGGATTGTGGGGCGGGGGAGGGTGGGCGTGTTTTAGAGTACCGAACACCCTCGGACTCGAGCTGTGCCCTACAGGCCCTTAAGGTCACTGCAGTGGAGACTGCGGACTTTAGTGAGGGAGATTGAGGAGGTTCACCTAGTTGATAAAGTTGTATGGGAAATACTTTGGTTAAGTTAAGTCCTGTCCTGGGGGGTGGAGGCCGAGAGCAGTTTGGGGGGCTCGCGGTGTGGGTGTTGGGGTCTGGGAATAGTTGTTGGGAGTGGGTGGGAGGACTTGGGAAGTGCCAACATACGCGCCTGGATGTCGACTGTTATTACCATGTTCGAGTATGCAGGGGGCAATGGCTAGTGCTGGTGCTTTGAAATGTGTGACCTGGAACGTGCGGGGCCTGCATACCATGGCGCGAAGACACAAGATAGATGCTTATTTAGTCCGTAGAGGGGTTCATATAGCTCTGCTGCAGGAGACGCACCTTACAAAACAGGAGGGCATAGCGCTGCAGAGGAGGTGGAGAGGGCAGTTGTTCAACACGACGAACTCTGCATTTCCAAGGGGGGCTTTAATATGGATCCGAGCAGGGGTTCCCTTCCAGATGACTAAGCAGGTAATAGACCCGGAGGGTAGATTTGTGGCTGTGGAGGGGAAGCTTAGAGGTCGAGACATATCACTGTGTAGCGTGTACGCCCCTAATATAGATCTTCCTGCCTTTCTGACGAAGCTTTCCGGCAAGCTGGCGAGCTATTTGACAGGTCCTATACTCATGGGAGGGGACTTTAATTTGGTTACAGACACCACATTAGATAGGTCCCACCCACCGCTGCAGACATCACCGGTACATAGACTAGCGAAACGCAGATTAGAGTGGCAAGAGAGGTGGGGCTTGGGAGACGCTTGGAGGAAATTACACCCTATGTTGAGGGATTACTCATTTTATTCCGGTATACACGACCTACACGTCCGGTTGGATGCGTTTCTGTGTTCTGCACCCGTACTCCCTGCCGCGTCGAACGCGGAGTACTTGGCCCGTACGTTATCTGACCATAACCCCCTGTTGATGTCCCTGAACTGGATGACTGAAATTTCACGAGTCCCGACCTGGCGACTGCGACCGGAGGCCCTGGATGACCTGCTGTTCAGGGAAACCTTGGGCGAGCGTTTGACCCGTTATTTTGAGGAAAACGGTGGAACTGCGTCCTCCAGGGCGACGGAGTGGGATGCCTTCAAGGTTGTGGTCCGGGGTCATTGCATGGGGGCGTCTGCGGGTGTCCGCAAGTCGCTCTTGGATGACCTCGAGCGAGCGGAAAAAGAGTTGCGGAAATTAGAACGTGAGCGCCCTAATCATCCCGAGCTTCAGGGAGCAGTTAGCAAGGCCATGGAAGCAGTAGCGGTGGAGTTGGAACGATTGAGGAGTTTTGACCACAAGGCCTACATGACTAAGGCGCATGCAGAGGGCGATAAGGCGGGGACCATGCTTGCCTGGCTTGCCAACCCGACCAGGCGTAGCCACCCGATCCTTTCTATCAAGGAGGAAGGGGGCACTGTTTGCCATACCCAACCGGAGATCCTAGATAGGTTCCGAGCTTACTACGAAAGATTGTATGAGAGTGGATCAGAGGGCCGAGATGTTGAAATTGATGCCTTTCTTGAGGGGTTGCAGTTGCCACAGCTGGAGAAAGAACAGGCGGATGAATTGGGCGGAAACATCACACTGGGGGAAATAGGGAGTGCAGTGAAACAGATGGCGCGGAACAGGACTCCGGGCCTTGATGGTCTGCCGGTAGAGTTCTACAGTAGGTACCTGGAATTCCTAGCTCCGCAACTCCAAGCGGTGTATAATGAAGCAAAGTCAAGAGGGAGACTGCCTCAATCTATGAGTGAGGCTCTAATGATTCCGCTGTTGAAGCCTGGCAGGGAGAGCAGTCACTTATCCTCATATCGCCCGTTGTCCATGCTGACGACGGATTATAAAATCCTGAGCAAAATATTGGCCAACAGGCTGCTGATTCATATGACGGAGCTGATACACAAAGACCAGTCAGGATTCATTCCCACGCGGAATACTACCAACAACATCCGTCGATTGATACGGCTACTCGGGGACCTGCTCTCAGAAGCGTCTGCGCCCCTGGTGTTCTCTATTGACATTGAGAAAGCGTTCGACAGTCTGGAGTGGGGGTATCTCTACAGGGTGATGCGGCGTTTCGGGCTAGGGGACAATTACATCGGCTGGACCAAAGTGCTGTATACAGCGGCCACAGCACGAGTTTGGGTAGGCTCTCTCGTCTCGGATCGGTATCAGATAGGCCAGGGAACCAGGCAGGGGTGTTCGCTGTCCCCTCTGCTGTTTGCATTGGCGATGGAACCCTTTGCGGCGTAGGCACGAGCGGGACGATACTACAGGGGCCTCGCTTATGCAGGTAGACCTCATGCCATTTCATTGTACGCAGACGACCTTCTGTTGTTTTTAGCGAATGCGGAGGAGGAATTGGAGGGAGCAAGGCGGCTCCTCTGACTTTTCGGGAAGTTATCGGGCCTGCAGGTTAACTGGGCCAAATCCTGTTTATTTCCGCTGCGCAGAGGGGAGGCGCAACCCGTCAACCTCCGGACGCTCAAATGGGAACCTAACTGTTTACAGTATTTGGGTGTGTATATATACCACTTGGCAGCAGACATGCTGGACGGCAATGTGATCCGTTGCATTAATGCATTGAAGGGAAGTATGGCCTTTTGGGCCACCCTTCCGCTTTCGGTTACGGGCCGTATCTCCCTGCTAAAGATGATAGCGCTTCCGAGGCTGCTCTATTACTTCCGCACGTTACTGATGTGGATACCGAGCTCCATATTCCGGCGGTTAAGATCACTGATGATAGCATTTTTGTGAGGTGCTGGTAGGCGTAGGAAAGCGCTTGACACCTTATTACGACCCAAAGATGACGGGGGCATGGCAGTGCCAGACTTCGAATGTTACTACCTGGCGGCTCAATTGCAGTCCTTCACACAAGAGGTGGCAGGGGTTTACCGGGGCCCAGAATCGGGCAGAGACGAGGGCACCCCGCGTCATGTCCTGGGGTATATTACCCTCCATCAAAAGCTTCTTGTCAGAGACTTAGCCATGGAGGAGCAGACGTTCCGCCTGTGCTGGAATCGTGCGTGCCGGAGAGCGGGGCTTAGGCGCATGTACGCACCAGAGATTCCGCTGGGGATGGTGACGGCACTCCCTCACGGCGGGGACTGGTCGAGACTGCAGAGTTGGGAAGATGCTGGTCTACTGATGCTCGGTGACCTATATGAGGATGGGGTGTTACTCCCGTTCCAGACTCTGCAGGAACGGTTTGGCTTGTCTAGAGGGAACTACCTGATGCATGCTGCTGTGACCGGGGCCATGCGGGAGCACTGGGGGGAGGGGTTGCAGGAACCCGCCACTTCTATGGCCTGTCAATACACGATGATGGCAGCCGGTACTTACAAGGCAGTGACCTGCCTTTATTTTCGGATGTTGCGGGAAACCCTGAAGCCACTCACCGCCTTGAAAAATAAATGGGAACTGGATCTCCAGTTGGAGATACCGGACACCACCTGGGCACAACTACTACGGCGAGCGAGAAAAAGCACGAGAAACGCCAGATTTCAACTAATACACTACTACATAATACATAGGGCGTACCTCACCCCGGGGAAACTGAGAAAATACTTTGGAGTTGAACAAGCAGCTTGCCCTAGATGTAATACAGTAGAGGCAGATTTGGGACATATGCTGTGGGATTGCCCCCAACTGAGGGATTATTGGCAGGAGATCGGGGAGACACTGAATAACGCCACGGATAGGGAATTGCACTACACTAAGGCGGTGGGAATGCTGCACTTGTTCCCCCACACTCCCAAAAATAAGACGACGAGTAAGTTTATAGACATGGGATTGATACTGGCAAAGCGAGAAATCACTAGGAACTGGAAATCCAGGAGAGGGCCCACATATCTACGATGGTATAATGAATGTCTGAAATGGGCGGCGTGCGAAAGCACCCTGCGGTACCAACTAGCCAGACGCGCTGCAGACGAGAAGGCGTTAGAAAGGGCGACAGCATGGGAGTCCCTAGTACAGGCGCTCCGCGATGGCATGGGGGAGAAAGAGGGGGGATCTATAGACCTCGAGACGGAGGATCCCACTGGCACACCGGGCACACACTCTTAGCGAATGATACATTCCTCCTTGCAGACACCGGGACATACACTATTTTATAATCCGGGTATAGGCGCAGGCACGGGGGGGAGGGGAGAAGGAGGGCGGAGTTGGGGGTGTTGGGTAGGTTGGAAGTTGGGAGATGGGGGAGGGGTGTAAATGTAAAGCAGACCGCTACTATCCTGGCATACGGAATTCAAGAAATTGGGAGCGATTGAGTAAAATGAATATTATATTGACGCCGCCCGGCCTTTGGGATGTGGGCCTATCGGCTGTGTAAATGACTTGCTCAATCAATCTCTCCATTTAATTGGTGTATTGATGATATGCCCTAAACTGCAATATGTATGTAAGATTTGGTACTGCAATAAAAACGGTGTTATGAAAAAAAAAAAAATCAGAGACTGTGCTCATATATGGCAGGGCATTATGGCTAGATCTTCTATATCTCTTCTATATGATAACCTCCCCCTCTGGGTAACCGGATGTTGCCTGGGATATTTCAGGATTCCATGGGCCAGCAATGGGCAAAGCATGGCGTTCATTATCTGGAGCAGTTGTATGAATGTAATAGTTTTAGATCATTTGAGAATCTACAGCTCACATTTGCTATCCCTCTATGGATGTGTTTTAAATATCTTCAGTTCAGGGATTATTTCATTAGACACCTTGCTATTCGAAGTGTCTTAAGCTCAGGGATATGGGAGTGTCTGTGTGCGCAGAACCGGAAGGCAGCCATTAACTTGATATATCGATCTCTCTGTCAGTTCAGACTGGATGGCTGTGAAAAACTAGAGTTAAGATGGAGCGAGACTTTAGGGATAAATATTACTTTAGGAGAGGTAAAGACTGCTTTCGATATTATAGAATGCTCTGTGCATTCAGTTAATTTACAACTGCAACAATTTCGGGCGATCACACGCGGGAGAAGACCGCCAGATGGTCTCAAGGTGGGGTCACGCCGGTCGGGGGGATTTATGGAGGGGCGTGCTGTAACTGCGTGGGCTACAAGCAGCTGATATGGTTCATATGTTTGTCATGTAGCCAGATCTAGGTATTTTTTGGCAGAAGATACCATTGTTATTAAACTCCGACTTGGGGTTGAATATACATTTACGATAGCAAAGAAGATGCCCGGCTATAATGAGGATTTTTGTGGTCATAAATCCATAATTGGAATAAAGTTAATTGCTGCCCGGCTGGCGATAGCTAGAGCCTGAATTTCACCCAAGCCTCCTTCAGCAGCGGACTGGTGGTTAATTGTTAGGGAAATTGGCAAAAGAGAGAAGGCTCTTGCTAAAATTAGGGGTATCCGTGCCCTACAAAAATGTGGTTCTATATGGGGCTGTTTAGACGATGCATAGGCCGATGGTCTTATGGGATTAGTATGTGTTTCTTTTTTTTTTTCATTTCTTGGTTTTCAGCAAATGTGTCTATTATGTGTAAAGCATTCATTACCAGGTTTGAATTTGCATACCGAGTTTGCACACTGTAATTTATACTTATACTGTACTGTTATTTTACTCGTTGCTACCACCTTTGTATTTTTGTACTTTGTATTATTGTGGAGCAGAATATTTGGATGTACTTCTTTTTGACAATACAAAAAGGAAAGAAGACAAAACCCAGAAGAAATCGGTCGGGCTGTTTTTATATGAATCTGCCATTTAGTGTTTAGTCTCCACTGTGTCAATGTCTAGGCTTGGGCATTCCTACATGGTCGGGGCATGTGCCTACCAAATGGAGTTCAATAGGCATGTGATCCCTCCGCCGACTTTGGGGGTAGTCAGTGTCGTTTGGTAACAGTTTTTGCTTAATATGTGTTGACTGGGTACCTCTTGACCTCTCTGCTTCTGGTCTAATGTCTGTATCGTGAACCTCTGTTCAGGGACCTAAGAATTTCCCCCTAGTTCGGGGTCACCTCTTCTGCCTGCAGTGGGTCGTCCATCGTCCAACCCATTGACACTGTTTGTGGAGCCCTCCCTGCCTATTTCCGGGTGGATCCATGTTATGAATACTTCTGTCAATAAGTCTGCAATGGGTCTGATCCGTACCACCCTAGCTTCTTCTCTGGTCAATGCACTTTCTGCAGCTTTCACCCATCTGGTGAAATCTTCTCTCCAGGTCTGTATTCCCAGGCTCTTGGCTGATTTCCAGGCCATGGCTATACGCCTCTTAAATAGGGCCAGCGCAAGGTCTATGAACCTTGTACCAACTTTGCGAGAGGTCGGTCTTGGGAACAACCCCCAAATACACCCCTCCAGTGTACAGGTGAGGGACCGACCTAGTGCCACCTTAAGGACTTCAACTACCCCTTCCCAGTAGGGTCTCAGATTAAAGCAGTGCCATATCATGTGTATGAAGTGTGCATCTAGTTGGCCGCATCTGGAGTATGGGCATGGTTCGCCACCACACACCACCTGGAGTCTGTGTGGTGTCATGTTAGCCATATGCATATTATTAAATTTAATATATTTTAATCTGGTATTACTAGAGCTCTTTTGTGTGTAGATTAGGATTCTCTTCCATTCTATTCTGTTAATTCCCGTTCTAGGATCTTATCCCACTTGGCGCTTAGGGCCAACAGTGGAGGGCGTACCGTTGTCGTAAGGGATTTATATATCCATGTTACCGGATGTCTAGTCAATTCTAATGTAATCAATTGCTGCAGGACCTTGTGTGTGATGAGTATCTACCTGGCTCCTGCCCAAAAATCTCTGAAGGTTCGTAGTATGCCTTATATGTACGGAATTGCCCTGGCAGCAATCCATACTGTTTCTTTAGATCTTCCATTGACAACAGAGCCCCTTGGTGGTAGCAGCTGCCTGCCTTAGTAAATTCTACATCTATCCAAACCCTCAACCGCCCCACTGTAAAATGTACAATGGGTTCCCCGTGAGGGAGGCTAACCAGTGGCAGTGCAGGCGCATACAGGCTTGCATCTGTTGTCTTGAAGGTGCCTCTGCACCAGCATTTCAGTGCTACTTTCCACACTCCTGGGTTTTGGGGGGCCCTCTGAGGAACAAGTAATCCAGCTATTAGAGTCTATGCTCTTATTGTGCATTCAGCCACTTCCAGTCCCCCCCATCTGCCCCTCCAATCCATCTCGGGAGCCAATAAAGCCGTGATGCCCGAAAATATAACTCAAAAACTGGAACTCCTAGCCCTCCCTCATCCAGGGACTTCTAAGTATGACTAGCAACATTCTTTTATGGCCGCCATCCCAGATTAGATCTCTTACTAGGGCATCTAGAGGTTTAAACCATGTGAGTGGCATTTCCACTGGGAGCATTTTGGTCAGTGTTACTCTGGCCATTACTGGTAGTTTTAGGGACCTCCAAAAGGCAACACAGGCCACCAGAGAGTGTAGCGCCTTCCCCAAATTAGCTTTGTGGAGGTCCTCCAGCTGATGGAAGATCTGTATCGCCAGGTATTTGAAGGAGGTGGGGGACCACGTCAAGCCTGAGGGGCAATCTGGTGGCCTTGCCTCTCTGGGGAGAATTGGGAAGACATAAGTTTTAGATTTGTTAACGCGTAAGCCCAACACTGTCCCAAAGGCCTTTAAGCATGCCATGGCACGCTTAATGCCCCTAGTCCCATTCTGTAAATAAATAAGTATATCATCCACATAGAGGGAAACAATATGCTCATGCCCACCGACCTGTATACAAATGCCCCTGCATTCCAGTCTAATCAGCTCTGCCAAGGGTTCAATAGCCAGCACGAACAGCAACGGAGAGAGCAGACATCCCTGTCTCGTGTCTCTACAGACCGCCTATTGCGGGGAAAGCATATTGCTTGTTTTGACCAGAACTGACGGGGCTGTGTACAACAGCCTAATCCATCTAACCCAGTCCTCTCACAGCCCCATCTTCAACATGACTTCAAATAGATAATCACGTGTCAAAAAGCATTCTCATGGTCAACCAACATCAGCAATGCATTCATGTTCTCAAGAGCCTCAGAATGGTGCATTACATGGTAGTCTTCTAAGATTCTGAGAGGTGTGACATGTGGGAATAAAGCCATTCTGGTCCTTGTGTATGAGGTACCACTTATGAGGGAGCAGATAAAGTGTCACAGGGGACGTGGTATAGGGGATGGGAATCACCAACTGTTGGAAGCCGCTACATAATTGTAATCCGAGGTTCACCCTGGCGAACCCCTTCACTGCGAGGGTAGAGTTACGCTGGTCATCACATAGTCTAGCAAAGATTATCACATTTATTTATTAATGGCAGCCCCCTATTTTCTTTGTTTTTAATAGGTTGTTAGTAGATGCTCAATAGTTAGTATATGTTTTATTGGTACATTTCCATTTCTTCTCTTCTTTTTCTTATGCGAAACCCCTCTGTTAGGGTATTGGAGCATTTGTACATTGACCTCCATTACAACTACATATGACTTATATATTGTATATCATCGCACTGTTTAGGATACCTCATGCTAATGTATAGAACCAGTGATTTCACTTGCAAACTGGCAACATTGGTGCGTAATGTGGGCAGGCAATCATAGTGTGGCATGGATTACTGCTTGTTAATGTTACTTGTGAGCACTATGACATATCTTGATTACGCTCCTGTAATGTACAGTGTTGAACTGAATGGTGATCTACGGATGTCATGCAAAGTGTAAGTAGAAGCAAAAGAAAGAAATTTAAGAAAAAATCAATAAAGATATTTAAGAAAAAAAAATGAGGGAGCAGATGAAGTGCCAGGACCTCACTGAGGATTTTGAAATCCATGTTCATTATTGAAAGAGGGCAGAACTCAGTGACCTTCTGTAGGAAGCTGGCTCTGTATACACTATACCAAAGTGAGGTATAGTGTGCACAGAGTCCAGTGGAAACCCAAAGGTAGGCAGAGGTAAAATTAGATAGAACCTTACTCTCTATTTGTGGTAGTGTGGTCGAGTAGTAAAGCAGTATCAGAGCACAGTGTTAAGCATTTGTTGTACACACTCAGTCAGCAAATTAATTCACACACTCAAAGACTGAACTTCAGACCAATTGGTTTTGTATAAAAATAGTCTTTTAGTTATTTTATATTCGAGAACCAAGAAAGCCTGGCATAAGTAAGCAATAAGTACTTTACAGTAGTAATGCAATTGAAATACAGTTTCAATGATAAGTGTATATGCAGAGAAATGCAATACTTAGTAAATGCAGTACATAGACTTGAATAAGCTTTTTAGTAAAAGAGCAGGTAAGTAACTTTTGAGATTACTAGGCTTATACAGAGTAGTATACCTAGATACTACTCTGGGACATTTCCTGAAAACAGGTAAGTAAAATTGATTTTACTTACCTTAAAGCACTTTAAAGCATTTCTTTAGTTTCTCAAACTCACACTTAGAAACTTTTCACAGAAAAACAGTCAATGTTATCCTATGGAGGAAAATAGGATTATTGGTTTGGAGGTAAGTAATCAGTCTTTGGAGTTGAGGTCTGGGGTTAGAACAAGGGTTCCCCCAGGGTCATGGATGCACTCGCATTACACCCTTAGCGGCACTTGGGCGGCTGGGTGCAGAGTGTTGAGGCCCAATGTTATCCAAAGGGGGATAGGGGGACTCCGGTAGGTGGCTGCTGGCAAGCAGGCCACTGGGTCGTGGGAGCAAAGCTCCTGGAGTTTAGCTCAGGGCAAATGGGGAAACAAATTAGCACAAAGTGTGCACCCTCAGCAGCACTAGGGCGGCCGGGTGTAGGGTGCTGTTTCAAGATCGGATGCCCTGTTGTTTTCAATAGAGAACCTCCAGTTTGCAAAAGAACTGCAGCCAGGGAGACAAATGACTTCTGGGTACGACCACCACTTCAAGAGGTAAGTTGGAAAGTTAACGGTTGGTTAGGCACCACCGGTTTGGGCACACAAGGCCGTGGGGCGTCGGGTGCAGGGGTGCCTTTTGGGGTCAGATCTTCTTACCAGCTCCAGGTCGCAGTTAGGGGGTCTTCTGGATTTAGGCTGCAGGCGTCTGCTGGAGGCTTGAGGCAGGTCAGGGGTCACCGGATCTCACTACAGGATCACAGGGTGACCTCCTTTTGGTGTTTGCTCACTCGAGCTCGGGCTGTGGACTGCGGGTGCAGAGTGGGGCAGATTCATGGTCTACGGCTGCTGCCAGAGGTTGCAGTTGAACAAATCCGGTGTTCATGGGAAAAACAGTCTTTGGAAGTGAAGGCAGGCAGGTCCTCTGGGGTTTTTGAGGTTTCTGGCTGCAGGACACACTAGGATTTCGCAGGACCAGGTTTGAGGGGGAGACGGCCGGTAGGGCTAGGGCCAAGTCAGTGGGCGTCTTTCTCTTGTTAGCTGTTGCACAGCTGTTTGGTCCTTCTTCTTATTTTCTTCTTGTTTCTTGTCTTGATCTGAGGAAGCAAGGTTCAGGGGTGCCTCTAAATACTAGATTTAGGGGTGTTACAGGTAGGTAAAAGGCAGGAACCAATGGGTCCCTTCCCTTGGGTGGCTACACCACCTATTATGCCACCCTCCAGTGGGAGGGGGCATGTGTCTGTCCCTGATTGGCTGAGTCCCCCTATCTTCAAGATGAGGTGAAATGAGAGTTGTGCTTCACCTCGCCTCCCCCACCTGAGGGGTGGAGTTGTCAGAGGTGGGCATACCTCTATTCCTCACATGTTTTTCCCGCCAGTTCTCCCACCCAAAGTGGGGGTCAGAACCAGTGGGGACCAGTTGCTGAAAGCAGCAAGTGGCCTGGGGAAGCTCACAGTGGCGGCAAGCCTTTGAAGCTTTCCCTTCGTGAACCCTGCCCATCCTGGGGGAGGAGGCTTGGCACCTCATCCCAGGATGTGCATTGTTTCATGCCCCGGAGAGCAGCAGGCTCTCGACCCAGGGGTCCAGTAACATGTCTGGTGGTGGCAGCTGAAAGCAGCCACTCAACTAGGACACTAGAGAAGGGTTCGTTTTCTGGGAGCATCTCTAAGATGCCCTCTGTGTGCATTTTCATTAAATCCCACACTGGCATCAGTGTGGGTTTAATGTGCTGAGAAGTTTGATACAAAACTTCTCAGTTTTCAGTGTAGCCATTATGGTGCTGTGGAGTTCGTAAAGACAAACTCCCAGCACCATATACTGTTAATGGCAGCACTGCACTTACAATGTCTAAGAATGGACTTAGATACTGTAAGGGTACAGGGCTCATGCACCTGTACCCTCGCCACTGGTATAGTGCACCCAGCTAGAGGGGTGACTGATCTATGCCAGGGCAGTGGGTTGTAGGCATGGCACACAGGAATGTGTGCCATGTCGACTCTCCACTTTGTTCTGCACCAAAACACACAGCCTGCAAAGGCAGTGTGTGAGTGTAGTGGTACTGGACCTCTAAGGGTAGCACAATAAGTGCTGCAGCCCTTAGAGGCCTTCTCTGGTCACAGTGCCCTGGGTACCTGTGGTACCATTTACCAGGGGCTGACCTGTGGCCAGAGATGCCATGTGCATTTAGGCTTCAATGCAGTTATAGGGAACGAACATAGGCCATGGGTACCTGATTAGCAGGAGCCCAGGGCACACTCAAAGTACATCAGCAATTCAGCAAAAAGTGGGGCAAACAAGCAGAAATAGGGCACTTTCTCACAACTTCGCTTCTTGTGTATTGCCAGTAGGGAGCGGGATAACCACAGCATCTTTGGTAGATGCCAGAAGCCGACCCAGTTTCCAAGCTTCCTTGTACATTTTCACTAATTGCGTGGTTAATGTCCTAGCATAAGTTGTGTAAAACTCAGCTGGGAGGCTGTCTGGTTCTGGTGTCTTACCCTTGGTCGTATCTTTAATCACCTTCCTTACCTCCTGTTCTGTTATTGGTTTCCCCAGACCTTTGCGATGACCTTCTGTAAGTGAGGTAAAAGTCAAACTGGACAGAAAAGCAAGTTGTGCGCCATGTGGGAGTGTTGTAGGGGCAGTGTACAATTATAAATAATTCAAAAGGTTTCCTGCCGAGCAAAAATTATATTAAATAGCAACACTCTCAAAGTTCTTAGTCACAGTATTCTTATATTGTCCATTGAATACATTAACTAGTTAGACACCAGAATCCAGTATAGATTAGTCCATATTTATTTTTCACTTCTTTTATCACTTCTAGGTAACCTCCCTATTCTGCCTAGTAGCAAGAGGAGTTACACGTCAATTGAAAATAGCCTAAATTATTAGCTGTGCGCCCTATCACCTGTTGCCTTTCTTTATTTACTACAATTATAAATAGTAGTCATAAAACTCTTCATTAATAGCCATCAGGGAGTATAGTGACCTACTGTCTTCAATCAATTAATCAATCAGTAATTTGTGAAGCATACTACATACCCGGGAGCTCAAGGCGCTATGTGATAAGGGATAGTTGTCTTGCCTTGCCTTCTTCCTCATGTGTTTTTGCAATATATTGTTTGTAGTCATGGCTACGTAGTCCTTACAATGTGGATTTGTACTTTCCCTTGTCTCTCAAATCTCTTCCACTACGCTCTCCTGAGTGACCTGGGTCTTGACTAATGTTTGTACTTTGTCCTCAATGGTTTGAAGCCCCCTGCCTAATCTCCTCCAAGCTTCCACCGTCATTCCAATACAACGACCCCTTGTCACCACCTTAAAGGCCTTCCATCCCACCTTCCCTGCAGTTGCTGTACCAAGATTCTATGTCAAATAGTCAGAAATCGTCTCTGTTAGAGCATTACGATAGTGTGCGTCTTCCAGGGAGGTAGGATTGAGCCGCCACACTGGGGCGAGTTGGCGTTCTCCCACCAGCCTGAACCCCGAGAGCACTGGACTGTGATCAGACAGGGTATTCCCTAGATATTATGAATGCTTGGTATTTTGAGTGAACCTCTCAGAGCACACAAATCTGTCTATCCATGTGTGTAGACTGTGAATGTGGGAGAAATACAAAAACACTTGTTCATCTGCGTGTTGTACCTGCCAAACGCCTGCCAGTTTCAAGTTTTCAAGCCACTTCCTCAACCCTCTAGCTAGTTTGCTTGTTTCTCTACCCGATAGCGGGTGTGTGGAGCAGTCTAGTGTCACATCTAAGACACAGTTAAAATCACTCCCAATCAACAGGCTATCAGCCGTAAGATTGACCAAGTGCGTGGAGAGGGAGTCAAAGGATGAAGTTTGATCTTGATATGGCGCGTATAGACATCCCAGCGTAATTTCCCTCCCAGCTAGTTGTCCTTCCACCAAAACAAATCTAACTTCTTTGTCTACTACTGAGAGTGTGTGTTCAAATGGGATTCCTACCCTCTCCCATATCAAGGCCCTTCTAGGAGAGGCTGTATATGAAGTGGCATAGAGTTGGCCCCTCCACCTATGTTTCAGCCTATCTATCGCAGCTCCCACTAGCACTGCGATCTGTAATCCTCGTCTACAAAGGTACCTATGCACAGTATGCCTCTTATTGGCTGAGCCCAGTCCTCTGATGTTCCAAGACATAAGTGTCAGTGCCTTCCGGTGGTCAGCCATGATCTGTCACAATAAAGTAGTGTGGCCAGTGTTGTCCCAGGACCACCCCATGCCTCCTGTTCCCACAACATAGCACCCAGTCCTTACAGCAACACAGTTAAAAACAGAGTGAGAAAGAAATTGGCAGATGTGATAATAAAATGCAAATGATTGCAGCCTCCAACCCTAAACTCCCCAACTCAAAGGGCAGCATGGCAACAACCAGCCGTCCAAACTGAACATTTGAACTAATTCCTATGTAAGTGTATTTCTCAGATAGCCTATAAGAGCTGCTTTGTGGGGTGTGAGCCAAGTGAAACTTGTGCTGGTGGCCCAGATGATGGTAATAAATACAATATTCTGTCTAGCGAACATTGAACCCTACAGAGAGTAAGCTGAGGGAGGTTGGCCCACCGGATGCCCAAGGAGTACACATATGTAGCGTGACTTGCCCCTACAGTCCGGTCCCCCAAGTCAATGTGTTAAAGGATATCACGTGAGGTCATCTGCTGTCAGTGGCGTGATGTCAGGGAGACCGCCATCATCTCCCTACGATGAAATGGAATCCATGTGTGTTGACATCCTTTCAGATGCAGAGCCCATCTCTGGTGACCGCCTGTGGTCTTGCATGATGTCGGCAACCGCCTGCGGGGCACCCACCCGTTCTATTTCCATTTGTGATGGTGATGGGCCAACCCCACAGCCGTCCCTCAATGTAGGTTGGGGAACCTTCTTGCTCTCTTCTTAGGGTCCTATGACTATTTATGCGTGGGGGGCAGATTTCTACCTGCCCTGTAAGTCTCCAACCAATTCCATGCTGCTTCCGGCTCATTACAAAAGTGGGTGGCTTCACCAAGGACTATTTGCAGTTTCAGTTGAAATAACAGGTAGTATTTAATGTCATTTTTTCAGTGGGCCCATTTAACCTCTAGGAATGAGGTCCTGCTAGCTTGTACTGCTGCTGTGAAGTCTGGGAATATGAAGACCTTTCCGTTTTCTATTGTGTATGGTCAATCCAAGTGCGCTCTCCGCAGAATAATGTCTCTGTCCCGATAATGTGATAGCCGAGCCACAACTGGTCTAGGAGGCCAGCCCAGAGGCGGAGGTCTAGCTGGTACTATGTCTGACTGCCCTAGAGCGAAAAAATTGGTTAGCATGCCAGCAGCCCCTCCGTTCACAGCCAAGTCTCCAGGTAGTCCACCATGTCCCCGTTTTCGATTTTATTCTGGGAGGCCCACCACCCTGATGTTAATCTGCCTGTTGCGGCCGACGCTCTAGAACCTGCACCCTTCTGTGCAGCACAATCATTTGGTTGGCAAGCCCAGAGTATTTGGATTTAAGATTCTAAGCAGAGGCCTCCACTACTTTATTTATTTATTTAAACACTTATAAAGCGCAACGAAGGCCCGTGGGCATCTCGGCGCTAAGTATCTGCTAAATTCGGCCCTACAGGAGGATGTGATTATTGGTCAAATAGCCACGTTTTGAGGTGCTTTCGGAAGGACCACAGGGAGGGGCTGCTCTTTATGGATAGTGGCAGAGTATTCCAGAGCTTGGGTGCCGAAACGAGGAATCTTTTGTCACCCCATGAAACCAGTTTGGTACGGGGTATTTCCAGCTGGAAGAGGTTAGAGGACCGCAGGGACCTAGTGGGCCGGTAGGGGACAAGTTGTTGCGTGAGAAAGGCTGGTCCCTGGTTGTGCAACGCCTTGTAGACAATGCACAGAGCCTTAAATTTAGTTCTGTTCCTGATGGAAAGCCAGTGAAGTTCTCTGATGGTTCCTGAGACTGATTGAAACTTGGGGATATCACCCAGCAGTCTGGCAGCAGCATTTTGAATGGCTTGCAGCTTATTGAGGACTTTTTCTTGGGAGTTCAAGAATAGGGCATTACAGTAGTCCAAGGTGGACAAGACTAAGGACGTGATCAGGGTTTTGCCAGCTGAAGCAGGAAGGAAAGGGAGGATTTTTTTAATGATTCGTAGTTTATAGAAAGCAGAGGAGGCAATCTGATTTGCATGAGGGAGAAAAGTGAGACGGTCGTCAAACATGACACCTAGGTTCCTCACTTTGCTGACAGGAGTGGGGGGAGGACCCATAGACTGTGGCCACCAGCGGGAGGACCATTCTGGGGTTAAGCTTCCAAAGATGACCACCTCGGACTTATCCGAGTTCAATTTAAGGCAATTGGATGCCATCCAATTCCCTATGGCCTGCATGCCCATATTGAAATTATCGGCGATTTTTTGGCCGTCATTTCTGATGGCTAAGACCAACTGGGTGTCGTCGACTTTGACCCTGTCTGCCAATTTTTGGTGTTCTGTTCAGAGCAGGCGCCAATCCCACCAACACTGCTTCTATATATTATTTCAGGGTGGCTATTCTGTCCTCAATAGCAGTCAGGATCCTATCCACTTGTAGGGTGATAGGTTTACCGGTTTGCACCACTGCCTCCCTCTCAGTCTCTGCCTCTCGGGAGGGGCCATCCGTGTCAGCTGGAGCACCAACTGATTTAAGTCATGTCTTTCCCATCTGAGCCATGACGGGCAGGTTGGGTGCGTCTATATAAGATACCTCTGTGGGAGTTTCACACCTCAGAGACCACGGGCTTCTCAAGTTCCTACAGCTGACAGGGTGGCCTCGCCATGCCAATTCATCGATATCTCAGACTCGTAACCCCTCCATCATGTCCTATTATGGATCACACAGGGACTCCATGCCCAATGATTGCTGTACTTGATAGTCTATCCTGAGCAATGGTTACAGGTTTCAAGCCCCTCCAAATTGTAGTGGTATCAATGTGTTGTGCCCTCTCTGTAGGTCTCAACTTTGCGGGGGGCAGAAGTGCATGTAAAGGGGTAGGGAGCCGCTACTATATTACCCCATGCGAATGGGTCTTGTGTCCCTTCTTTCTGCACTAGCTCCTCCCAGAGGGTAAACCCATCAATCGTTCTCCTCACAGACTCACTGCTGCTCTAGTGGTTCTCCTTGGAGTGTGATTCACCCTGAAGTGTCTTGTGCCAGCTAAAAGTACGTTGCTTTTGTCTGGCATGATCCAGTGCCCTGGTGCAGGGAATAACACCTTGCTCATCTTCACCCTGGTCTTTTGGGCCTTCGTAGTGGCTGCTCCCAGTCACCAGCACTGCCTTCGGTCATTGCCCTCCTCTCCGGGGAATAGGCCCCTTTGCGGCGAGGAGGAAAGTCAAGGCTTCCTATGGGCTCAGAGCCAGCCTCCTGCCCTGCCTTATTCTGCCTGCCTTCTTCTATGAGGCTCCTCCCATGGGGCCTCGCTACTACGGCAGTACCAGTTGGGGGGGTGCCTCATGGGACAGCCGCATCACATCCTGTCAGGTCTGCTCTCTGGTCCCGGGCTATTGATGCAGCTTTCTCTGCTGCCTTTCAGGGTGCTCTCCTCTAGGCCCTTCAAGGCAGCACCCTGTCACGATTGTCAGGGCCCGATGGTCTCACCGTTCCCAGCCTCTGCCAGGGGTTCCTCTTCCCCATGAACTCCACAATGATCCTCTGCGGTTCTTACCCACCGCTGAGATCTGTTCACTCCAGGCCCACCACCCCCAGTCAGGAGTTTCCTCTCAGAGTGTTCGCAGCCGACACCAATGCTCGCCACAGCTCGTTGGGCTGACTTCATGCCCATCCGACCCCAAAGGTAGGCACCGCAAGGGTGGGCAGCACGGACCGGTGTCGGTAGTGTATCGATATCACCAGATATCAGGAAAAATGATGGGCCTTGCTCTCAGCTAGCCTAAAACGCATCCGATGCATTCGCTATGTTGGCCACGCCCTTCTAGTCTTAGTATTAGTATGTTGTATGTATTGAAGGACCAGCCTTTTGATGCATAGCTTTGTTTAGACGGTCAGATGTGTGTATGAGTGCCTTCACTGATTAGTACATGTTATGTGTGGTAGGGCACTGGACTCTTCCATGCTGAGGTTTGCTGACAGAAAAGCTTGTGTATTAATGAGGCTCAGCAGTTTTGTTACAACCAATGTGTTTAGTAGGGCACTAGCCAGTTAGTTCTGAGCTTTGCTTAGGGGGACAGTTGTATGCAGAAGTGCCAAGGCCTGGTTTATTGTCATGTGTACATGTGTACAGTGGTGGCGTGTCCTTTTGATGCAGAGCTTTGTTTAGGTGGGGACAGATCTTTGTGAAGAAGTGGCTTCACCTACCAGGAAATGTATGTGTGTTAGGGGACTGGCGTTTTTATCCTCCGCTCTCGTCAGAGAGCAATGTCTATGTTATAGAGGCCCATGCCATTTAACACATAATGTGTATTGGAGCGTACACACTTGGTTCTAAGTTTTTCATAGAAGGACATCTATATGTAGAAGTAGGTAGGCTTAGTATTAGGTGATGTGTGTATTGAGGGACTTGTCTTTTGCTGCAAAGCTTTGTTTAGGCAGTCAGCTGTGTGTACACGTCTATTCACCTACCAGTACATATTATGTGTGGTAGAGGCCTAGACTCTTCATATTGAGGTTTAGTCACAGAGGAGCTTGTATATTAAAGAGGATCAGGTCTTTAAGCACCTAAAGTGTGCACTAGAGGGCTGGAATCATAGGGCCATATTTATCAAGAGGTGACATCACTTAAGAACCAACGGACTCAACATTGTTTCATATGCAGACGACACCCAACTCATCCTCTCCCTATCCAACGAACCCAAAGCAGCCAAGCACAACTTTCAAGAAGGCATGCAAGCTGTTGCCAAGTGGATGAAAAGCAGCTGCCTACAACTCAACACTGCGAACAAGCAAACAACTCACCCCCAGTCAACTGATCTGAGTTTAATCCATCATCATTCTTTAGCTCCCTCCACCACCCCAGTTCAGACATGGCCATATGCAAATCAGTCTGACCCTGTGCCTCATGGAAACAGTCTAGCCCGAACTGCCAAGCCATGTCTTCCCTGGACTGGAAACAATCAATCAATCAATCAATCAATCAATCAATCAATCAGTGAACTTGTAAAGCGCATTACTTACCCATGAGGGTCTCAAGGCGCTGAGGGGAGGGGTGACGCTACTGCTTGAAAAGCCAGGTCTTGAGGAGCTTCCTGAAGGTGAGCAAGTCTTGGGTCTGCTGCAGCTGGGGGGGGGGGGGAGGGTGTTTCAGGTCTTGGCGGCGAGGAAGGAGAAGGATCTGCCACCGTAGGTTGTTCGTTGGATGTGAGGGACGGCGACGAGGGCGAGGCTGGCTGAGCGGAGCTGGCAGGCGGGGGTGTAGAAGTTGAGTCTGTTGTCCGCGCCTGTCGGAGCCTGAAGGAGGCTGGGCTGGGCCCATCCCCTAACATCCTGCCCCAGAACTGGTATTTTACTGTTGTATATATTGTATTCTTGTGGGCATTGGTTCAATCAAGTGATTCTGGTTATATCAGGAAGTTATCACACGGTATACACTATGAGTAAAAGAAAGAAGACTCGAATGTCTGACAAAATATCGACAGACAGAAAATCGACCTACAAAAATATCGAGACAAAAATATCGAAGTCAAAAATATCGAAATTATATCTACATAATGGTAAGTACAAAAATATTGAAAAAATAATATCGTAGTACAAAAATATCGAAATTTAAAAAATATCGTTTTTTTAAATGTATTAATAATAATGTAAAAATAATTTTAAAATACATATAATTTAACAAATATTAAATAAAAACATTAAAACATAATTAAAAAATTAAAAGTAATACATATACATTTAAAATAAATTAAAAACTTAATAATTTAATGTAATTTTTTTTAATTTCATTTAATTGATTTAAAATAAATTTTAATTTATTTTATTTTTACCCTGTACGCCTGTACCCCAAAAACCCAAAACTGACCCTGAACCCTAAAAATACCCCTGTACCCCAAAAACCCAAAACTGACCCTGAACCCTAAAAATACCCCTTTACCCAAAAACTGAAAACTGACCCTGAACCCTAAAAATACCCCTTTACCCAAGAACTGAAAACTGACCCTGAACCCTAAAAATACCCTTTTACCCAAGAACTGAAAACTGACCCTGAACCCTAAAAATACCCCTTTACCCAAGAACTGAAAACTGACCCTGAACCCTAAAAATACCCCTTTACCCAAGAACTGAAAACTGACCCTGAACCCTAAAAATACCCCTTTACCCAAGAACTGAAAACTGACCCTGAACCCTAAAAATACCCTTTTACCCAAGAACTGAAAACTGACCCTGAACCCTAAAAATACCCCTTTACCCAAAAACTGAAAACTGACCCTGAACTCTAAAAATACCCCTTTACCCAAGAACTGAAAACTGACCCTGAACCCTAAAAATACCCTTTTACCCAAGAACTGAAAACTGACCCTGAACCCTAAAAATACCCTTTACCCATAAACTGAAAACTGACCCTGAACCCTAAAAATACTCCTTTACCCAAAATTAATTAACATTATTTAATTACCAATTAATTATTAATTAACAATAACAATAAAGTAAATATATTAGCACATTAGCTATAATTAATTTAATTTACTAATTAATATTAATTTTTCCCAAATAATTAACAATAAAAATTTTTATATATATTAAAAATTACTCTAATTAATGTAATTAACTAATTAATATTAATTAATTACCAATTAATTATTAATTAAAAATATATACAAAATTATATTAATTAATTAACTAATTAATATTAATTAATTACCAATTAATTATTAATAAAAATATGCACAAAATTATATTAATTAATTAACTAATTAATATTAATTAATGACCAATTAATTATTAATAAAAAATATGTACAAAATTATATTAATTAATTAACTAATTAATATTAATTAATTACCAATTAATTATTAATTAAAAATATTTACAAACATATATTAATTAATTAATTATTATTAAATTACTTCCCACCCTATTCCCCTATAAACCCACAACCCGCTCTAATACTAAAACGCAAAATGTTAACAAAATTACTAATTTTCAAACATACATTTCTAAACATATTTAGCAAACATATAAACAACAAAATAAAATACATAACACTAAACAACAAAATTTCGATATTACTAACATACATACCTTAATCTCGATATTCTGTCTGTCGATATTATGGCACATCGATATACTATACCATCGATATTAAAACATCGATATTATTGCATATCGATATTTTAATTTCGATATTTTGTCTGCCTACCAGAAGACTCATGTTGATGTCAAGGGTCCCCAAGATTTACAAACTGGGGGCCAATCCTCATTGCCCTCATATTTAGTGGGAGCTATGGGTGTGATAGCAAAACAGATCATAAATGTGGAAGAGACATTGGGGAAAGAGATAGGTAATCTGGATGTAGAACCCATAGCACCCACGCAACCCCAGGATGTCCCCTCGAGAGAGAATCACACACAGGATAGAGCTAAAAATGGATGTGTACAACAGCTTTTAGTGGACATCGAAGCAAGTTCCTCAGATGAAGAAGTAGAGGCTCAACCCCCTAATAAATGCTCTAGGAATCCGGAAACACAGCTGGGGGCAATAACAATCCCACGATAAATACAAGCATTATTCACATTAGCCCGCCTAAGGAGCATCCCAATAGAAAAAGGCTCACGGGGAAACAACCTGCCGTACAAACGCATACTCGCAGGATAAATAAAAACCTCGGTAAGACTAATCTGCCTACCCAAACTGAGCATAATATAATTGCGATTGAAAACCTTACGGATGACATGGATACTCTCCGTTGCACCCTGGTCGAGGCATTACAGTCCCTGGCCAATAGAATGTCCAACTTGGAGGCGGTGGTTAAAGAGAAACACCATACAACAAGAGCAGACAATGAAAGTGGGCTACGGCCCGGTACCCAAGAGAAAGTTACATTTAATTCACAGCCCATAGTTGATCTATCCACGGTAAATCCAACATCTTTATCTGTGGATAATACGAAAACAAATTCAAGATTTAAGAATAGTAGAAACATACAATCAGTGCATTCTGACCTAATAAACCCTTCAACCAAGGCACCCGTTTCCAATGAGATTGAAATTCTTGTAACCACTTCTAACGATCCAATTAATTTCAACAATTCGGCCAGGAGGGATTATTTAGACTTACCTCCTGCCGCCACTCCATACGTGGTGGTATTGGCCAATGTACCCATATTAGCACGAGCAAAGCATGAAACCTGGAGGGAACTTAGGAATACGTCCCTATACTGGCTGGGAAAGCAAACAGGGTTAAACAATGAATTTTTAATTGTTTTAAAATGGCAAGAAGGGTAGCGTGGGTGGGGAGGGAAAAGAAGACCTCGCCCGGAGACTGCATTGTCCTGACCTTCAGTGATCCTAGACTTGTTCATGATATTTTGTCAAGAACTAGATGTATCCCTACACATCATAATTGTATAAGTATTAATCCATTGGGGGCTTTCTATCCCCCATGTCCACTTACAGGCAGGACTCCCATATACCATCAGGGAAGAACACAACAAGCCACATACACACAAAGGTGGAGTATACCCCTATATAATCATTATGAGGCTCTATCAGGTATGGATGACCAAGATTGACTAGGGAAGAACAGAAGGGGGGAGAAATACTTTGAGACGATCAACTCTCTATTGATAGAACTAAATGGGCATCAGCCGCAGGAAAGTGTAGAAAGTTTTGAGATAAAAAATGAGGACAAGGTTAAATTAGATGTAGTTGTTAACAATGCCCGAAGTAGGACTTTTTTAGATAAAAAACTAAAAGTACAAAGGCAACAAGTAGATATTCCAACAAAGAGAGGACCAGTACTTAATAAGGGAATAAAAGATGGCACAATTATAGTGAACCACGAAAGGGTACCCCAAAAGTGATAAAACTTAATGAGAATATCCTATGCTGGAATGTCGCGGGGCTTTTAGACAAAGTAACCCACCCCCTATGGCTGGATATAGTAACTAGTTACAGTATACTTTGCCTTCAGGAAACGTGGTCCATTAAAGAACTACACATCAATGGGTATCAAACTTTTAATACGCCGGCCATCGCTAGTTTACAAGGCAGAAATAAAGTGGGGCTGTGTATGTATGTTTCAACCTCGGGGGGATCACAGTAGTTAAATCTATGTCAATGGAGTACTACCAGATACTACTAGTTACCTGGGGAGACGTAAAAAATATGGCGATAATAAACTTTTATAATAACATCCCAACATCCTCATTGGAAAATGTTATAAATAATCTTATGAGCAACCTACTCAGATTTGAGGAACAGGTGTCCGGAGACATGGTTTGGCTTTGGGTGGGTGATTTAAACTGTACCTTATGCCCCCGCGGTGCAGATGGTATTTGCGGACTAGGGGACAAAAAGGAGGATACCCCCACCCACTTCACTCTCTCCAAACTAGGGGATTTGCTAAATAACATGATCTTCCATTTTAATTTGTCATATGCTAACGAACTATGTTCACGTATTATACCTTTCCAGCCCACCTTTAACGGGAGAGGGTGCAACTCGATTATCGATTTTTCCCTCTTATCCCTGAGGCATTCAGGGCTAGTATCATCTTGGGGAATACTCGATACTATGATGAGTGATCCTTACCCTATCTCCCTTGGTATACAATTTAAGGGGGGTGACCAAAAATCAATGGGAAACGTTTCCTTTAAAACCCCGATTAGCCTGGGTAGTAGAAACTGATATTACATTAAATGGGATAAAGTGCAGCCTGTGGTCTTTCTTCAAAATTCGGTGATAAATACTTACAACCACATGCTAATTTGCCTCTCACAAGAAGAGGAAACCCACATAGTCCTTGATTCCTTCAATAAAATCATGGCGGAATCAAAAAAATTACTAACAAGGGAATACCGCCATAGTACAAACAAAGCCCATAGCTGGTTCGATGAAGGTTGCACTAAGGCACTTACTACTTTGAAACGCGCCCTACATGAATCCCCAAGATCAATTGAACTAGTTCGGCAAGCCAGAAAATCTTATCATACCGCCATAACAACCAGGAAAAAACAATTAAAGAGGGAAGCATGGTTGGCATTACATGAAGCCTCTCAAAGAAAAGATAATATAGCTTTCTGGAAAGCGGTTAACGCTCCATTCCTACAAAGTAAGGAGGCAGATGTAATTGATCTTGCAATTACAGGCAAAACTTGGATGACACACTTTAAAGGCCTTTATGATAAGGCTAATATAGACGACCCTGGAAAAGTAACAGATAACGTAATTGGCACATTTGACGACAATAATCCATCTAGCGTGTTTCCCCTGGATATTGTATTTGAGTGTGAGGAGATTATAAGGGCAGTTAAGAAGAGCTCCTCAGGAAAGGCACCCGGACCGGACTGCGTCCCGATTGACGTATATAAATCTGAGATGGACCTCTTGGCATCCTTGCTAACCAATGTGCTAAATTGTTCAAATAGGTCTGGATTTATCCCAACTTGGCCAGACGCTATCGTGATCCTGATCTTTAAAAAAGGGGATAGGAATGACCCCACCTGCTACCATCCTATATCGTTATTAGATGCATTGATGAAGGTGGCAGGACGGATAATTTTAAACAGGGTTCAGGAGTGGGCGGAGGAGAATGATGTTATCTCTAACCTTCAATATGGGTTCCGGGCGGGTAAAGGGACAATAGAACAGGGCCTTAACCTAGCATTAGTCATAGCCAAATACACACAGGCTAAGAAGGGAAACCTTTTTGTTACTTTTGTGGACTTAAGCTCTGTACCCAATTTTTCTGGATGGGAACAAGATCGAGAGTATCGACAGATTTTCCTATCTAGGAATCAATTTTGATAGAAAGGGTACCTGGCAGGCAGCTGTGACTGCAAGGAAACTAGCCTTCTCCAGGGCCTTAGGAGCACTGACAAACTTCGCTGAAAAATTGGGTGGAAGACCGGTCGGAGAACTTTTACAAATTTATAAATCAAAATGTGTCTCCACCGGTACCTACGGGGCGGGTATTTGGGGGACTGAACAAGCAGAACAGGTTCAACTCTGCGAGAACCACTTCATTTGCTATTTATTAGCAGCCCCCCAAATCCATACCTACCTATATCTCTCATAGCGAAGTGGGCCTACCCTACATCTCTGATATTATTCAAATCCCCCCTTTCTTGTGGCATAAAGTTTGGGTAACACCCGAGACAAGTCTAAATAGAGAAGTCATCATAGACTGCCTCAAGCTAGACGGAGTGGTCAACATAAAATGGCTCAATTATGTGAAACAAATGTTAAATGAGATTGGGCACCCGGAATTCTTTGCAAATCCTCTAAGCATGGAAGCTGTGTTGGAAGCTGTGTCTAGAAATTCATTGAAAAAGAAGGCCCTTGAGCATTTAGATAATAAGAGGTGGCTTCTAGAAAAGGTCAAATGTACAGTTGCAGACAACCAGTTAAATACCATCAGTGAAGGGGTTCAACCTTATTTGTTATTAGAGTCAAGTTGTTATACTCGTATGCTGTTGACCCACTTCCGCACTGACACCTTTTAAAGATTGATAACTTTTCCAGAACGTAATGATTGGTCACGGGAAAGGGTAATTTGTCCATGTGACGATACTTCACACCAGTCAAATATTCACTGTGTATTGTTCTGAAAGTTTTACCTGATACCGAGGAAGAAATTTTTGAAACCCATATTAAAGGCCTGGGGGCTACATAGCTGTAGAGTAGCATTCCTCAAGTTAAAACAGCAAGAGAATGAAAATGTTATCAAGGCAGTATCTTCTTTTTCAAAACATCTTATTAGATTTCGGAACACTATAAAATGTACATGGCCATTGATTTTTTTCTATATTAGAAAGTGACCTGAGAGTTTGTACATAGTGTATAATGAAACTGTAAATATTCTAAATTAAGTATGTATATATATATATTCACTGAAAAAACCATAGGTTAGAGACCATATATAGTTAGGAATTAGCATTTAAAAAACCTTGAAAATTCACTGAAAAAACCATAGGTTATAGACCATATATAGTTAGGGATTAGCATTTAAAAAACCTTATTTTACTCACACAAAACCATTGAAATTCCATATATAGTTAGTTGCACTAACTATATATCGCGCACCCGCAATCCACTGCTGATGATGTCACATATTACATCATTCATGACATGGTCAGTGACATCACTGATGACATCACTGATGACATCTCAAATGACATCACTGATGACATCATCCAGTGACTGTGTGTTTCTGTAAAGTTTAAATATGTTTTACATATTGAAGAATGAGTAGATGTAGAAGTGTCTGGATAAAGGATTTAGTAGGTGCGTGACTGACTGTATGAGTGAGTGATTAAATGTGTCTCACTGAGTGCATGGGTTAGTGACTAAACTGTCTTAATTTGTGCATCATTATGTCTGTTGTTCTGTAAACTGCTGCATGTGTTGGTCAGTAGCTATATGAGTAACTATATGGGTTATTGATTGATTGCCCAAGTATTTGTATGGGAGACTGAGTGTGTGTGGCTGGCTGGGAGGTGTGTGACTCTGTGCAGATCAATGTGTACTTGTATCAATGATTGTATAAGAGAGTAAGTATGTGTTAGTATATGTTTCAAAATGTAAGGTGCTCTATGTTTAACTGTATAGATTAGAAAATGGAAGTGTGATTGATTATTTACAGGACTGACTAGGTGTGTGAGTAACTCCATGGATGAGTGACAGAGTGTGAGAGTCTGTATAGGTGTATGAGTGCATATGATAGTGTTGTAAAGATGAGTGATTGTATGTATGAATGATTGTATGGGTAAATGAGTGAATGTGTGTGTAAACATAGGAATCACTGAGTGCGTATGTAGTAACTAGTATTGGTGTGTCAATGGTTTCAAAAATTATACTCTGTATTTAACACTGGGTGTAACAGAGATTATATTAAAGTGTGAGGAGATGCATTGTATTGTCACATGAATTATATCATCAGTGATGTGGTCATTGATGTCAAATGAGATGTCATCAGTAATGTCATCAGTGATGTCATTTGAGATGTCATCAGTGATGTCATTTGAGATGTTATCAGTGATGTCATTTGAGATGTCATCAGTGATGTCATTTGAGATGTCATCAGTGATGTCATCAGTGATGTCACTGACCATGTCATGAATGATGTAATATGTGACATCATCAGCAGTGGATTGCGGGTGCGCGATATACAGTTAGTGCAACTAACTATATATGGAATTTCAATGGTTTTGTGTGAGTAAAATAAGGTTTTTTAAATGCTAATCCCTAACTATATATGGTCTATAACCTCTGGTTTTTTCAGTGAATTTTCAAGGTTTTTTAAATGCTAATTCCTAACTATATATGGTCTCTAACCTATGGTTTTTTCAGTGAATTTCAATGGTTTTTTAATAGCAAATATCATAAGCTGTCGAATGTCAAGTACGTGGTAAGTAAAAACATTTTTGTGTTTATGCACACTGATCTGCTTTGAATGCTGCCCCCCCCTCCCCCTCATTTCTATTAGGAGTACTCTCTCTTTGCAGATAGTGAAGGGTAGTTAACGCAGGCCTTTGCCCCCGTTGTAATCCGTCGTGCCTGCTTCTCTCTCCATTTGATTGATTGTTATCCAAGCATTTACTGTTTTAGAATTGGTTCTCTTTGGTTCATTCTCTATTTACAAACAAGCACAGAGTCGCAATACTCTGTTTAGTCTTTGCAGATAGCGAAAAATCGTGTAAAAAAACAAAAGGAATCGAGCAAAATCAGTAGGCCACTAATGGGATCTCTTTTTGACCTCGCTAAAATAGAAACATTAGGAACAACCCCTCATGACAAACACGAAACTATTGAGATGAACTGAACTCCACACCATGATGGCTGCAATACAGCTCGGCTCCGCCACCCACCCCGCCCAAAATAACGATAAACTTTATGCAAATATTACAAATATATACAACACACCAGCAAAGTAACAGGGTAAAACATTTTATTAAACAACTATTTACATAACTATTTTATACTTTTTGTTGCCCGATCCGGCTAGCTCAATCGATCGAGCATGAAACTCATGCACTCTGATGGTTCAAAGTTTTGAGGAGTGCTTGTAACACTGTCTGAAGCCTATTTGCACTTGCTTCAGCTTCACTATTCTCAAAGTAAAGTGGGGGCTGTTTGAGGACGTGACTGCATTTGTGAACAATGTAATGCGGTGCCACCCTGAACCGCTTGACGGAGGCCCCCGAGGGACGGTGTGATGGCGCGGACTCGGAGGGGGCGCTTGGCTCCGGCTCCCTCCCCAAGTCGTGTTCTCCTGGCGTAGCCTGAGATCGCCCCCGACATAGGTGGCCGGCTCCCGGAATCAAGCGGAACTTTTTGCCTTTTGGTAACTCTTCCATTCTTGACCTTGTCCCACAATCCGTTTCACCTAAAGACACGCTGTAGTGGGGCGCCCCTTTACCATTTCAGTTGCCATTCCGCCCGCTTTTGCTACACTGTGCCTCTTCCGCTATTCAGCTGTTTACCGCCCGCTCTTTCGACTACAGCGTCTCGCTCACCATGTAGTTGAGTTGCTCCCGCTCTTGCGGTGCAGCGATAGCCGGCTGCCACAGTACTCTCAAAATGGCGGCCGGCTCTTCAGATTTGGGCGTGGTCCACTAAAATTGCCCTGCGACACCTTGGAACTCGGACGCTTGTGTGCTAGAGATTGGGCTCCATTCTCGAAAGCGTCCCCTCAGCCTTGAAGATTCTACAAAAGTCTTGGGGGCCCCCGACTCCCGCAGGCTTCTGGTGGAGAGCGGCTAGCATTATTGCTCGTCGAATGGCCACGACGGAGCTACGAAATGGTGGTGCTCTCATGCTAACGCCAGCTTCAGTCTGAAACATCCAGAAACACTGTAGACTACCAATTCGATCAGTTCCGGTAGCGCCCCAACATGACCCGGTAGAGAAGAACTAGCCCTCCCCTCTTTCACTGATGGTTCTTGTTGCCTGTCCCTTCTGTTGTCATTTAACAGAACTATTTAGCCTGCTGAAAGGGGTTGTGTTCCGACCGCTGGTTGGTGGAGACATTTTGACTATATTCTAGACCTGCGTTGTCGCGTAATGCGTCATATGACGCGCCGCGTTAGCGCATCCGGAAGTGATCCGGGGCGCGACGCGCAGCGCGTAACGTAAGCATAACAGGTCATGTGACTTGTTAATAAAACTTTTCATTGGTTCATTTTACTTTTCTTATTCTAATGATGAAAGGCTTGGTCATATGACCTAAAAATTACGCTTTTTATTACTTTCGAACATTATTTTTTCTTAAATATATGTTATAATGTTCCAGGCTAATGTACTTTCCCGGAAAATTTACAACTGTCCTGCAAGTAAAATATATTCCTTTTTCGAGAAAAAGGGCGTTTCTTCGTCCCATGACGGAGCCGTTGAGCAAAAGAGGGTCGGCCTGCTGTCTTAGTCGCCGATACGCCTGAATATGAGATTCTTATCGATCACTTTATGTTGCAGGAGTAGAAAACACAACAGCCCTTGACCATTTATCTTTACTGCGTTCCTGCGTATTATACCTTTTACCCTTCATGTAATTGGTCTGCTTTATTTCACTTGCCTTTTACTGATTCTAAAACAGTGACTATTATTAAAAACTTTACCAATGTATATACTACTACCATGTTTTCTTTTAAAAACCTTTATTGTGAAAATGTCATTATACAAATACGGGCCTATAACCACGTGGGCCGGCCACGGAGCAAACTGTAATCGTATATGATGAGTAGACATTTACACTGTAGAGGAACGTAACGGGCGGGCCATTAGGTTGCAAGAACTAAAGTGTCTAACAGTTGTGGAATCGGTGGACGTACATTTTATAATTAAAATACGACAGGGCCAGTTACAATAAAATTATCTAGATATACATTTGCGGGCAAGTACCATGGGTGACGTTAATTCAAACTTTCAATAGTACAGTAATCAATAACACATCAGAACTTAATATCAATAGGGATATCGAAATATTCAATCTATTCTCGTCCTCGCCCGCCATGTGCTTCAAAACTGCATACGAATCTCGTGATATCAAGGTTGTGCAACCAGTACACAACAAGGAGTTACGAGTCCCATTTATTCCGGCGCCATTTTGGGCGAGGACGGGCAGGTCCAGGATATAGTCAAAATGTCTCTACCAACCATCGACTATGATGATGTTCATATGCTGTATTTATTAGAGTAACACTCATCTGTCCACATGAAATTAATTTGCCACAATCTAAACATGTCATTTTAATCTTTCCAAAGTTCTTCTAAATATTTGGGACCGTTTCCCTTGCCTCTGATGCTGTCAGTGCCACTTCTTTGATGAATGTACTGGCAGGTCGGGGGTTCTCCTCCAAATCTCTCTTTTATGCAGCACTATAATTAATCGGTGCCACCTCTCCATATGACGATGCATGGTATAGTTACCATAACTATATTTTTTTTCGGTTCCTCTGGAGAGTACATCGTGGCAGATGAAGCGTGTAACGTACCGGGCATTTACCTTTTTTTGCATGTAGAGGAAAGGAAAAAAAATTCGAGCGTCCGAGTTCTAAGGTGTCCCAGGGCCATTTTAGTGGACCAGGCCCAAATCCAAAGAACAGGCCGCCATTTTGAGAGTCCTCTTGCAGCCGCCTGTCGCTGTAGCATCAAGAGCGGCCGAAACTCAGCTGAATGGCAACTGAAACGGTAAAGGGGCGCCCCACTACAGCAGACGAGCCTCCACCTAGGAAGGCCCATTCACGCCGCCTCCCCCCCCCCCCTTCGGGCACCCCACGCCGTTATTCGGAGCAGGATTGTAGGATGGCCACACCAGTACGGCAACTTGCTAGACAGCACCTCGGTGCCTACCGAATCTCAGCGCCTTGTGGTGTCTTCTATTCCGAAAATATTGTTGCGCTGCCTTTGGCCCCATTCGCACATCGGTCCGCTACTGACGCCATCTCACAGGCCAACGGGGCGCCCCACGCCGACTTTCAGCATTGTAGGATGGCCACACCAGTGCGGCAACTTACTAGACACCACCTCGGTGCCATCCGGATCTTGGCATCTCAGCGCCTTGTGGTGTCTTCTATTCAGAAAATATTGTTGCGCTGCCTTTGGCCCCATTCGCACATCGGTCCGCTACTGCCGCCATCTCACAGGTCAACGGGGCGCCCCACGCCGACTTTCAGCATTGTAGGATGGCCACACCAGTGCGACAACTTGCTAGACACCACCTCGGTGCCATCCGGATCTTGGCATCTCAGCGCCTTGTGGTGTCTTCTATTCAGAAAATATTGTTGCGCTGCCTTTGGCCCCATTCGCACATCGGTCCGCTACTGCCGCCATCTCACAGGCCAACGGGGCGCCCCACGCCGACTTTCAGCATTGTAGGATGGCCACACCAGTGCGACAACTTGCTGGACACCACCTCGGTGCCATCCGGATCTTGGCGCGTTGTGCTGCCTTCGGCCTATTCGCACATCGGTCCGCAACTGACGCCGCCTCACGTGCCAACGGATTTTCTACGCTTTTTATACCCTATGCCGCAGCTCATGTGACTTGTTTATAAAACTTTTCATTGGTTCATTTTACTTTTGGTTTCCTAATGATGGAAGGCTTGATCATATGACCTAAAAATAACACTTTTCATTGGATGAAAACTATTTTTTTTTCCCAAACGATGAAAGCCCCACCTTGTTTCTGGATGTTTCAGACTGAAGCTGGCGTCAGCATGAAAGCACCACCATCTCGTGGCTCCGTCGTGGTCATTCCGCGAGCAATCATGGCAGCCGCTCCCCACCGGAAGCCTGCAGGAGTCGGGGGCCCCCAAGACTTTTGTAGAATCCTCAAGGCGGAGGGGACGCTTTCGAGAATGGGGTCCAAGACCTAGCAGACAAGCGTCCGATTTCCAAGGTGTCCCAGGGCCATTTCAGTGGACCAGGCCCAAAAAGGAAAGAGCTTGCCGCCATTTTGAGAGTCCTGTGACAGCCGCCTATCGCTGCACCGCAAGAGTGGGCGCAACTCAGCTGAATGGCGGATTTTGACACAGTGGACCAAAAGCGGACGGAATGGCAACTGAAACGGTAAAGGGGCGCCCCACTACAGCAGACGAGGCTCCACCTGGGGAGGCCCGTTCACGCCGCCTCCCCCCCCCCCCCGGGGCGACCCACGCCGTTATTCGGAGGGCGGCAACTTACTGGACATCACCTTGGTGCCATCGTTCTGCTGCCTTGGAACTATTCGCACAACAGACCGCTACTGATGACCCACCCCCCGCGACGCCCCACGCCGGATACCGAAATCAGTGCGGCACCCAGCCAACATCACCTGGGTGCCGTCCAGAAATCTGAACGTTGTGCTGCCTTGGGACTATTCGCACAACCGACCGCTACTTCCTTCTTTTTCCCTAAAAATGTTTAAATGATTTTACTGTTTTTGTTTTGTTGTATATATTTATAAGTTATTAAAGTTTTATAATCCTACTACTTTGTTGGAGTGCTATATATTTTTAATGTGACACATAATTGTAAAACTTTGATGTACAAAGAGTCATCCCTGGAATCTTCCGCTTCAGGCTCGGTCCCCTCCCCAATCACAATACAGGATGGTTTTCAGATAGTAGGAACGCGTGTGGTGTGACGGATCTCATCGGGTGTGGGCCTTGATCTACTATAACTCCTTTGAAGAGGGGTAATTCTTTACAGCTGGGGCCATAAACTACATCTGCAGGGCTAGCTGATAGCCTGGGACCGGCCTGGACAATCGGACACAGAGGAAGAGGAGTGTCAGAGGGTGCGGTAGTGAATAGGGCGAAAGGGAAGTGTCGGGCGGGCACAGGGTGTGATTCTCAGGGAAGAGCAGCGCAGATGGGGGGAGGTTTATTGCCCATGCATAAGACAGAGAGCGGGGGTGACCAGTGCCTGGGGGAGATGCTTGCGAGGGTGGGGAGCCATGCTAAGGATCGACAGCATGCAGAGAGTGGGTCTGGTCAAGTCATCTAAAATGGCTGCCGTGCACGACAAAAGTGTGGCATTTGAAAAAAGGCAAGATGGCGCAGACAATGTTTTTCAACACTTCCTGATTTCCTTCGAATCGAACGTTAACAGACGTTGGGGCATATTACCAAAGTTAAGCGATATTTATCCCTAACGATGCTTAGCAACGAATTTTTTACCGCTAAGCATCGTCAGAAATTATCGCAGATAAACCATGCTATTATCAAGGTTTATCGCAAATGCGATAAAAAACGGCCGCAATGCATTAATATCGCTGAAAAGTCCGCGATATTCATGCATTACCGAGCTAATGCTCTTAGCCATGTTATCCACCTCCCATTGGATAACATGGCTAAGAACTGCTCAGGGCAGGTGTTACTTTTTGGAGATATTCGCGCTTAGCGCGAATATCTCCAAAAGTTGGTAATAGGAGATAGCGATGTTAGCGACTGTTTCCAGTCGCTAACATCTTGGCATGCCCACTTTGCATGTCATTAGTGATAAATATCACTGACATGCAAAGTGGGGCCCAAGATGGTCGCTATCTCCTACTAGCGGTCGCTAACTGGTGTTAGCGACAGCTAGGTAATACGGAGATAATTTTATCTCCGCTTTCTTGGCTTTTAAAGCCAAAAAAGCGGAGATAAACCCCCTTGATAATATGCCCCGTTATCTCTCCCACACTACCGGTCCCCCTGGGCTTAAACGCCGAGATGGTAGGGACTGCATCCCGTGAAGATAGGCCGAGACGTCACTCAGCAGAAAAAAAAGTAAAAAAAAAGTCTATAAACATACAATAAGTTAAAAGTCAATCATTCTTCATTCCTTGTAGTACGCTCCCCAGTCCGCTTCCCGTTACGCTAACCGGGCGCACCCCCCGCGGAGCCCTTTTAAAGCCTCCACATCAAACCTATGGGGTCAGGGAGGATCTACTATGCACCCTTATGGTCATTTTCCCCTTCGCTTTGGCCTCCTCTTGTCTCTCGATCCTACCGAGAGACAAGATGGCGGCCGCTACGGACTGGTTGGAATGTTTACAGACGCCGGAGAACCAATCAGCTTCGCTTCACAAAGCTCCATAACGCGAAAAGTACGCGAACTGGAGCGCTGCCCGGTCCGCTGTTACTTTTTTTGAACGTTAATTTCTCAAAATCCACTGGAGCACATATATTGAGACCTAGCAAAGGCACATCGGGCTACCAGTCACTACAATTTTGCCAAGTTTCGTGCAAATCCATTCAGCCGTTCGGGCTAAAAGTGAGGCCAACCGCCCTATGGAAAACTCAATGTTAAAAACATGTTTTGGGACCCCCCTTTTTTCTCGGCCCCCACTTGATGAAACCCCCCCAAATTTTCAGGGGCTGCTCAGAAACAAAATGTTCCATTTTCCTGAAAATTTCAGCCAATTCCGTCCACAAACGCCAAAGTTATTAGACATAGAATTTTCAAAAATCCCATAGAGAAAAAATCCTAACTATATATACCTACTGGCGACCGCCCGTAGGTAATATATATGTCCTATCCCTCCTATCCTCGATATTGGTTACACAAAATGAATTGTGTGGAGTGATCCCCTGGATAACTTTTGGTCCTGTATGAATTGTATTATAGAATTCCCTTTTATATTGCTAATTTTTAAATGTATAGATTTCTTTTAACATTGTCTTTTAAATGTACGCTTTTATGATTTTTTCTATTTAAAATCTAATAAAGCTTAATTGATTTAATTTGATTTGAATCTGTTGTTTAGGTAGGTTGGTCCGGTATTATGGAGTGCTCTGTGTGCGTGGATGAGGAGCTTGAAGGTGATCATTTTGTTGACAGGGAGCCAGTGCAGGTCTCACAGGTGGGGGGTGATGTGTCTGCGTCAAGGGATGTTGAGGATCAGCCGGGCTGAGGCGTTCTGGATGCGTTGCAGTCGTTGCAGGTGTTTGGCTGGGATACCTGCATAGAGTTTGTTGCCGTAGTCCAGCCTGCTGTAGACGAGGGCCTGGGTCACTGTTCTTCTTGTTTCGGTCGGGATCCACTTGTAGATCCTGCGAAGCATGCAGAGGGTGTTGAAGCAGGAAGAGGAGATGGCGTTGATCTGCTTCGACATGGAGAGGGAGGAGTCGAGGATGAATCCCAGGTTGCGTGCGTGGCCCGTAGGAGTCGGCGCTGCTCCCAGTGCGGTGGGCCACCAGGAGTCGGCCCAAGTGGAGGGGGCGGGACCTAAGATGAGGACCTCAGTCTTGTCCGAGTTCAGCTTCAGACGGCTGCTTCTCATCCACTCGGCGCCGGCCTTCATTCCCTCGTGGAGGTTGGTTTTGGTGGTGTGTGGGTCCTTGGTGAGGTAGAGGATGAGCTGGGTGTCGTTGACGTAGGAGTTTATGTTCAGGTTGTGCTGACGGGCCACTTGTGCGAGGGGGCCATGTAGACATTGAACAAGGTTGGTCTGAGGAATGAGCCTTGGGGTACGCTGCAGATGATGTCGGTGGCTTCTGATCGGAAGGGCAGGAGACGGACCCTCTAGGTTCTGCCGGAGAGGAAGGACAAGGTCCAGTTCAGGGCTTTATCCTGGATTCCGGCTTCCTGGAGGCGTGTCCTTATGGTACGGTGGAAGACCATGTCGAATGCGGCTGACAGGTCCAGTAGAATGAGGGCTGAGGTTTCGCCGTTGTCTAGCTGGCGCTGGATGTCATCTGTGGCGGCGATAAGGGCAGTCTCGGTGCTGTGGTTGCGTCTGAATCCTGACAAGGATGGGTCTAGAATGCTGTTGTCCTCGAGGTGGCGGGTGAGCTGTATGTTGGCGATTTTATCGATGACCTTCGCTGGAAAGGGGAGGAGGGAGATGGGCCGGAAGTTCTTGAGGTCTTTGGGGTCCGCCTTGGGTTTCTTGAGGAGGGCGTTGATTTTGGCGTGTTTCCAGCTTTCAGGGAAATTCGCAGTGTCGAAGGAGATGTTAATGATCTTTCGCATCCTAGGACCGGTTTCAGGCTTTCAGCCCTCATCAGCCAGGCTAGCTTGAATCCAGTGGCAAAGTGAGCATGGGACCCACGTCTGGGCATACCCTGCCAACTTAGGACGAACAAAGCAATACCAAAGTGGATGATGGACGGAGCGCTGGAGCAAATCAAACACTCACCACCAGTCAAATGATCTGGGTTTAATCCATTATCATTCTTTAGCTCTCTCCACCACCCCAGTTCAGACATGGCCATATGCAAATTAGTCTGACCCTGTGCCTCATGGGAACAGTCCAGCCCGAATTGCCAAGTCATGTCTTCCCTGGACCGGAAACAAGCATCCTGGGACCAGTTTCTGGCTAATCAGCCGTCATCAGCCAGGCTAGCTTGAATCCAGTGACAACTCAACACCGGCAAAACAGAAGTACTCAGCATGGGCTCACACCCTGATGCCTGGAACAATACTTGGTGGCCCCTGCCCTCAGAAGCCCACCCAACCCCATGGATCATGCATGCAACGTTGGCATCATCCTGGACTCTGAGCTCAAAATGGACCCCCAGATCAACTCTGTCCCATCCTCCTGCTTCCACACCTGCCGCCTCCTACGCAGGACCTTCAAATGGATCCCCCTCGAGTACAGAAAGACCGTCACTCACGCCCTCATCACAAGCAGACTCGACTATGGCAACACACTCTATGCCGGCATAAACAAAAACCTCACCCGCAAGCTACAAAACATCCATTAAACTGCCGCAAGACTGGTCCTCAACCTTCCAAGACACTGCCACATCTGCCAGCACCTGCGCACACTCCACTGGCTCCCCATCAAGACTAGAATCACCTTCAAGATCCTCACTCACGCACACAAAGCCCTCCACAACACCGGGCCAGCATACCCGAACAGCCGGCTCAAATTCCACGCACCCCAAAGGACCCTACGATCAGCCCAGCTCTCCTATGCCATGGACCCCCGCACCAGAAAGGCCGGATCAGGAGGCTGCTCCTTCTCCTTCCTCATGGCCAGAGCCTGGAATGCCCTACAACTCCACCTCTGACAGGCAACATCACTCTCCATCTTCACGAGAAACCTCAAAACTTGGCTTTTTGACCACCTCCTTGATGGACTGGAACCTGCACCTCCCCTCCTCCCCAGCACCTTGAGACCCTTACGGGTGAGTAATCGTGCTTCACAAACATGTGATTGATTGACTCACTCACTCATACAGTCACCAAAACATTCAAATCAGCCACGCATATAGCCACTTACACACACTCACTCACCCATACAGCCACTCACACCAGCATTCACTCACCCATAGAGCCACTCACAGAGCCACTTGCTCACTAATACAGCCTCTCACACAACCACTCACTCATCCATACAGCTACTCACTTCCCCATACATGTACTCACACATCCATTCACTAATCCAGCTAACCACTTACAAATCCATTCACACATCCATACAAGCAGCCACACACCCACTCACCCACCTATACAGCCAATCACACAGATACTTACTGTGCAAAACAGCCAATCACCCAACTCACTTACCATTGTATCCATTCAATTCAAATAGCCACTAACTTACCAATACAGCCACTTACCCACCCAGAAGCCACTCACACAGCAACACTGTGTGTGTGTGTATGTATGTATGTATGTATGTATTTCGATTTATATAGCGCACGAATCACCCAGGGGTCTCAAGGCGCTTGCTTAGGGAACCCGTCCTGGTATTCCCCTGTGAGATACCCCGGCAGGGTATCCACAAGGTGAAAGCCAGGCATCCCGCCGCGAGGGGCCGTAGTGGAGATTAAGCAAGCTATTGCCCAGAGTCGCAGAGTGTGACCCCATGAGTCGAGTAGGCACCGGAGCGAGAATTGTCAAGTCCGTGGAATTTTGAGCCCGAGACCCGCCGAGGCGGGGAATCGAACCCTGGTCCACGGCCGATCTCAGCTTCCGGGTCTGCCGCCTCTAACCACTGAGCCACGCTTCTCCACGCTTCTGTGTGTGTATATAAATATGCATGTATGCATAAATAATAAAAAATATTATAGGAGTAGGGGAGCATTGGACTTCAAAGGGATTACATGTACTATTCCCACTTCAATCTGGACAACAGTAGGGAAAGCGTTGGACTTTGGAGGGGTTAGATTTATTCTTTCCACTCCAGGGTGTACAACAGAAGGGAAAGTGTTAGACTTCGGAAGGGTCAGATTTACCATTCCCACTCCTTCTGTTGGACAGAAGGGAGAGCGTTGGACTTCGGAGGGGTTACATTTACTATTCTCACTCCAGAGTGTACAACAGAAGGAAAAGTGTTAGACTTCGGAGGGGTCAGATTTACCATTCCCACTCCTTCTGTTGGACAGAGGGGAAAGCGTTGGACTTTGAAGGGGTAAACTTTACTATTCTTACTCCACTTTATACAACAGTAGAGAAAGGGTTGGACTTTAGAGAGGTTAAGTTTACTATTCCTACTCCAGTCTGTACAACAGTAGGGAAAGTGTTGTACTTCAGAGTAGTAGTACGATTTACTATTCCCACTTCAGTCTGTGCTGTAGTAGGGTAAGTGTTGGACTTCAGAAGTTTTACATTTACTATTCCCACTCCAGTCTGTGCAACAGTAGGGAACGTTTTGGGCTTTGGAGTGGTACGATTTACTATTCCTACTTCAGTCTGTGCTACAGTACCGAAAGTGCTGGACTTGTCGGTGCAACAGTAGGGAAAGAACTTAGCTTCAAACACATTACATATTTGAATAATCCTAATCATTTATGAAAAAACCTCATACTATAAATTACCTTAAGTTAGATAAATATATTTATTTATATATTTAAAAATAAAAAACCTATTAAATAATGTACATAATTAATGAACAATGTAATAGTTATCAATGAAAAATATTTATTTAAATATTATTTAATTGACTTCCCACCCTATACCCCTACACACATAGCAGCCCACACCTAAAATATAACTGAAACAAATAAGAATAAAACAATATAAGTAAAACAAATAGGAATAAAACAATTAATAATTAACAATTAATTAATTGTCAATTAGTTAAAACTTAAAAAACCTACCATCATAAACCCCTACAAAAATCAGCAGTCCACACCTTAAAGATAACCAAAATATATAATTATGATACAAAATACATTAATAATAATGAATTAAAATAATAATAAAAATTATGAACCTATCATATTTAATTATTACTTAATTAACGTATCCCCTTATACTCCTAGAAACCTAGCAACCCACATCTAAAATAAATCAATTTAACATAACATACAAAAAATATCAATCTCAAACTTACTAAAAAATGATGAATTAATTCATTAGTACCTAATTAACTTCCCACCCTCCTACAAAACCAACAACTTGCCAAGGCGCTATATATTACTATTTACAATTAAATAAATAAAAAAAAAAATCTTAGAATTCCAAACTATATGAACAAGATTAATAACAAATGTACACACAATAATAGCACCAACAATGTATCAATAAACTAAAACACATTAAAATAGATAAAGAAACGATATTTTTTACATTCCTATTGTTAAACACGATATTAACAGCAACAATATTCTTTAGAACAATATTACTTACCTAAAAAAATATTCTTGACAATGATATTTCTGCATCATATTTTTATATCACAGATATTTATATCGCAGATATTTCTGTCTCCTTATAATAATAAAAACGCGATATTAAGTCCAAAGACCTTCTTAGAGGCAAATAGAAGACTGCAGGAGGAGCTGAGGGAGGTAAGAGGTAGGATTATCCAGTATTTTTCCCACATATAGCTTTCCAATAGGCTGATCATATTCATTGCTGAAAACTTAGGGACAGGGAAAGGGGCAAACAGAACATAAACAAAGCCCTTATTACTTTCTATCCATGACCTTCATTCCCTGCTACCTCTGAGTCTGGGGGCTGTAAAGGTTGTTTCCAGTAGTGCCAGTGGCCAGGCAGGGGTAGCAGCTATTTCTTCTGGAAGCCACTTAAATGAAATACATATTTTACCTATAAGATATTTACAGCTATCACACTTTGTGAATATGCTGTACACACATTTAGCCGCTCATTATTTTGCAAATCTACGTTTTATTTTGCTATTTGTCAATTTCGCTACTTTGTGGCAATTTTTTTAACTGGTATTTTTCTGACTTTCATCCATCACAGTGTGCTGAATTTGTATTCACAAATCCGCCTGTGACTGATTTGCGATTCACAAAGACTTTGGGGCTTATTTACAAGGCCTGTGCGCCACCAGAACATCACTTTTTGACGGTGGCATACAAGTTTTAGCTATATTTATGAGGCCCTGAAGAGCCAGCCTGTGTGGCATTTCATGGCCTCGTAGATATGGTGTGAGTCACCGAAGCGCATGTTGCTGCGTTGCATCACACTGCGATAGGGAGGTGTGCCACAGGCATTAAAATTGATGTTTCCACGTAACACCCATGGCATTTGACACATTCCCAGATTTACAAAATTCTGTAAACCTAGGGGGCAGATTTACAAGCTCCTTGCGCCACTTTCACGTCACTTTTAACATGGGAAAAGTGACGCAAAAGTGGCGCAGGGGTCTTGTAAATCTGCCCCTAGGAATGCATCAAAATCCTACACCTCCCCAGGGGGGCATAACAGCTGTTTTTGTGGAGGAAGGTGTCCCCTCCTGCACAAAATAACCTGATTTAAATCACGCACCCTTACCTGCGTTGGCGCACGGCAGCCATTTGAGCACCAGCGCACTAAAAGAGGACAGGAAGGCGCCGTATCTCATGGATACAGCGCATTTCTGCCCTTTTCTTTTGAAGTAGGGCAGCATTGTAAGAAAGCATGCAACACTACTGTACGCCAAAAATAAGTACATTAGGCCTTTAGTATTTTTGCTTTGACATCTAAATTATTTTTGGAAAGCCTGTCATCAAATATCTTGAAATTGCTATCCATATTAAACACGATCACCAAACAGTGTTATGTAAACCATGGAATGACATATGAAATCAGTTTGAAATTTTTTCGAACTGCTAGTATTCTCACTTTTTTTGGGGTGCATTTTCAGTTTTTATACATAAACGAATGGGTAATGTGGCATTTAGCTTTAAGATTAGCAATCAAGTGCACTCAACTGACTTCAATAGCTTTCGACTAGATTCTAATGAATGTTTTACAAATGCTATTCATTAAGAGTCTCTAGGCTAGGTTTGCGTTCCTTTTATTAGCGACAAGAGAAAAAGACATGATTGAATTAGGTTGTTATCTCTGGATGTGCTTGTGTCTCAAATTGAGTTTATGGGGAAAAAGCAACAAATTAGCACTTAGGGAATAGGCAGCTTTCATTTTAGGTGCAGTTTGTGAGCTAAGCTAAGAAAAATAAAAACGACCTGGCTACAGAAGAAGCCTAAGAACAAGTTATAAATCAGTTAGTTAAAAAAAGGGAACTAAAAAACTGTGGCTATCGCCCTCCAGCTTAATTCTGTCACTGAAAATATAAACTAATGAATTAAGATATTTTCAAGACTTAAAATCCTTTTGGTACTATTATTATTGTAAATCAATGGTAAATATCCAATGACTTGGACTTTTATTGATTGTACTTTGTATTTCACTGTGGTATATACAATTGCATGCCAATGAGGTTTTAAACAAGGCAGCCCATTTTGCTCCAGTGCATGGGGAAAAGTCAGGAATATGCCACATGCTTTAACTACCACCCGTTCCTACCCTAGCTCAGTGATGCAGTGCAGAGCAGCAGGGTGACTTGCGGCTCTGCACTGCGCCACTATTTAAAAAATATGTCCCTAAGTCTCATACAGACAGAATCAGAATCACACAGGGGCTGATTACGATGTCGGGGCGGACATGACACAGTTGTGGATTGGGAAACCCTTGACCTCAGGTCGGCGGTTACGACCGCATTATTTGGATGTGGCTGCCCATAGGGCTGTCGGAAACCTACATTTTTCAATGGAAGCTTGTGGGGCGGGCGGAGAAGTCCCGCAGCACAAACTTCCATTAACAAATTTATGTTTTCAAACATCCCTGCACCAAAAACTTGATTAACACATTCATGATTCACCAAATCTCAAGCACAAAGCAATAAGCAGTGAAGAAGTGAAAATACATACAAATCCATGGGTCAAAATGTAACTTTCAATTATAAAAAAGCATACATTTTCATCTATATACAGTGGTCACACATCCTAAGAGTCTTATTACCGCGACTGTCAGGAGACCACAGCACCATCGGTCTTCCAACCGCTGTATTACGAGTTTCCCACAGTGTCCGTGGTGTGGGTGCGGAGATTTTGTGGCGGTGGTGATTACTTTTCCATATGCATTGATGTCTGTATGAGCATTTCAGTGGCCACACATACTAAATATGAGGGGCCTCATTTACAAGGCCCATGCTCCACCGGCTCATCACTTTTTGCGGTGCTCCAGTGGCGCTGTGTCCTGCTCCATATTTACAAGACAGCGCTAAGCCACTTTGCCTGGCTTAATGTGGCCTTGTAAATAGCATACCCTTTGACCCAGTTTTCTGTGTTTAAGTAACCTGCAATGGGTGTTGCTGTGGGCATTCCCAACAACACCCATGGCTTTTTGACACTGCCCCAGATTTAACAAGGAATCGTAAATCTGAGGCAGCGCCAAAAATGTACGCCTCCCTTGGGGGGACTTAAGGGTGGTGCACAACAACAATCATCCCTGCAATGGAGGCACCCTTGCTCCATGTTGTAGTGGTGTGTGTGTTGGCGCACCGCTGCTGTTTGTGTGCCAGCGCAGGGGTGAGTACATGAATGCACCATATTCTTGTAAATGCGGTTCTTTCCTGCACTTAGACAATGATGCAGCTTAGTGCAGCAAAATTGTTTGCGCCGATGTGCTACACCATTTTCTTATAAATATGTCCCAAGATCTTCTCACACCTACATGTGCCTTATGTGGGTTGCTCTAAACAATCAGCTGTCTTATAACATCACTCATTACATCCAACATTCCATACTTCTCTTTTAAGCATCCAATATTGTGGGTGCGCGGATGTGTGTGTGTGTGTGTGTGTGTGTGAGGGTAACGTTTCTATACAGGGGTCTGAGATCTTCCTATATCCACCTGTCCCTTATGTAGTTTGCCCTAAACAATCAGCTGACATATAACTTCACTCATTGCATCCAATATTACAGACTTCTCTTTTGAGCATACAATATTGTGGGTGGGTATGTGCATGTATGTGTGAGGGAAATGTCTCTTCATCCTTCCTGTGTTCCTTTTCCATGGAATGCTGTGGCTCATGCCAAGCTGCCCCTCTCACTCCTCTTACCTCCGATTTGCTAAGATGCTCTAGCAAATCAATTGGCTGTTGTTTGGCTCTACTCACAGTTGCCTTTAGGTGACCCTTACCAACTACTAAATATGCATACTCATTCTAACGTTCAGACTAGTCTTTTACAGAAGTGTAGGTGGTGTCTGTGTAGTATCCTCAGGTTGTATATATATATGTTCTTTTTCTCTTCTGTATCGAGCTGCTAAGCCAGTGCGAGTGTTCCGGTTAGAATTCTGGTGTGAGTGACATGAGTGGAATGCTTGGGTGTCTGGTGTTGGCAGTTGAGGATGGGCTGAGTAGCTAGGACGCTGCTCCTGGTGGGGCTGCTTGTTCCAGACTTATACTTCCTGTTATCCTATTTATGGCTGAATAAACCTTCTACATAACTCTATTACATCTGCCTCGGCTACAACATTATATGTATGTATGGACTAAGATACTACATATTTTATGGCGACGATCTGGAGCTAATCTCACGCACTAAAGGTAGTCTGATGCCAACTAAGATGTGGAGTACAGCAAGACTATGTGTAGGAAAGGACCTACTACACGTACCGATGAAGAGCAACTGGAGCAACAAGAATCAAGTAACTAAGCGAAAATAAACTGTTCAAGCATGCCTTGCAGCCCCACCAGGGTCCACTACACCGGACAGCCCAGCCAAGGCATTCTCTGCCTTCATCTCATCATCTTCAACAACAGTAAATAAGATTACAAGCCTGCTTACACTTTGAAGAAGAAACTACGCCACAAGAAATGTCTGCAGTGCCTCAAAAATGTTTACTGTGCCTCAACCAATGTATGTTATGCAGCAAGAAACAAGGTAATCTGTGGCTGCAAGTGTTTTTGTCTCCAGTGGAAAGTGTGCTGTTTCAGTTTAACATAGGACGTTTTCATCTTCATCATTAATAATTTTATGCAGTTCATGTCTTCTGTTGCCATCGGTTTTGGATGTGTGATATTTTCTATTAGCGCTGCACTAGCGCTGCATCTGTGTGATGAGTTCATCATCAGGTTTATGGAAATTGTCTACATCGAACTGCGTTGTGAAGGAAGTGATACCCCTGGTGAGCTCTGGGGTCTGTGTGAGCTTGGAAATAGATGTGCGACATCGTTTATCTGTTTGCTGCCGGTTTAAATATCTATTTTCAAGTCTCTCTGCCGGATGAAGATGTCACTTTCATTGTGAGTACAGCGATATTTAAAGACATATAAAAGTGAGCACACAGAGAGTTAAAGACATTTTAAATTGTTTTGAAGATGGTTGTGGTGTCAGTTTGTGAAGACAGTTGCGGCATGTAAAAGTTCAAAATTGCCTCGCGCTTACCTGTGAACAATGTTCCTCGGTGCCTCTCTTCAAGCTTCGATGACGTACTAAGCAGCTCTGTTGTTTGATACTGCTAATAGACGTTTGGGAGCAGGAGCGTGCTGTTAGCCACCCGGCTTGCGTCTCTGTACGTCCCGCCATCTTTGAATTGGAAGCTCAAGGCTATTGTTATTCCAAGTTGCTGAAGGTCTTCGGTATCCTGCCAACCATGTGTTCACCTAATTTCTCAATAAAGATTTTATTCTTCAGCGTCACAACGTGGGATTTCTTCCTCAAGTGCCCTCTTCATTAATTCATTGATACGGTAATTGTCAGAAGTCATCGGAATACTCCAACTCACCGGGCACTCCATAACTGCTTCTGTTTTCATCCCGCATTTACAAACACAATGTTTGTAGAAAATTATCTTTTATTCTCAAGGGTCATTTTACACCAGATGGGCATCTGATGCTTGCGGTGAGTTTGGTGTGCCAAGTTTTCATCTAGATCGTCTGGAATGTTGTCTGCTGCTCAGCGTTTAGATGTGCTTCACAGTACTGAGTAAATCTGCCATGTACTTTGGTTCATAAAAAAAATGTTATCGTTTAAAGAATACCATCTTTTCGCAGTATAACATTTGCAAATAACGAATTGGAAAAAGGAATAGTTTTTTTGGCTTCAGTGGAAAGACGAGTATTTTTCTTTAAAACATGAACAGTTTTACGATGCACTGAACAAGGTTGCACTGCCATCTACTGTCTTAAATTGGAATTTTTGCTTCATATTTGTGACAAACCATCATTCAAAAGTATTTTGGTGTATTTTTACTTCATTTATTGCTGAAATGTTTTCCCTTACAGGTAAAAGAAGACTATGTAGTGTCTTGTTTTTGCAGTATGCCAACTTTCTTGATTATCATTTCACATGTGATGTTTTGTTGGCATGGGAGTGGGTTCTTAGTCACATGACCCATTAATTCAGTATTGTAATCCCTGCCTAGGGATGGGTGTGGGTTTTCAGTCCCATGACTTTATGTTCACACCTTTTTATATTGTTATCTCTATCTAGGGGATAGGAGTGGGATTTAGTCCCGTTTCCTTTTAAAATATGTTATCCCTTACTAGGGATGGGAGTGGGTTTTTAGTCCCATCACCCCAAGTTTAAGACATTATATCCCTGCCTAGGGATTGATAAGCGTGGCTCAAATCCACCCGAGTGACTTACCACACTCACCTATAGTTACTCAGTAAGAAGTCAGCCGGGCAGTGGAGAAGAATAAACAAGGTATTTTATTAGGCCACAAACTCCCATATGAGAGGGCCCCGTCCGACCTCACCCCTAAGAGTGCGCAGAGAGGACTGACCCATCTCATCACAGCAATACATTATAACATGGTAAGCAGAATAAAACACGCCCATACTGGAAAAATACTGGACCCCAGAGAGGGTGAACAATGGTCTCACACAAGAGGCATCTGCACCTGCAGTAGCAACATTTTGTTATCTGTGTCCAAGGCCACGGAGCCGAGCCTCAGCATCTCCAGCGCATGAGAACAGTTTTGATAAGGAGTTTGCTATTAGTTTCGATCATAGTTAGCCAAGAAACAAAACTGCTGACATTCGGAGTTTTTCCTATACCTACGGGAGGGGGTGAGCAAGTGCGACTCACACGCAGAGAGAAGCATTCCAAAATGGTGGCACACAAGCTAAGCTAGGAGAACTGAATAATGACATATGCATAAATGAGTAACGAAGTAAAGAATCTAAAAGTAAATGCTTAAATTAATATATCGTTAGTTAGACACATTATGCTAACTGATAAGCGTAATATATGGGTGGGCGGGGCATCGGAAACTGAAACCTATCAGACCCTCCTTTTAGCATCATGTGGTTAACATGAGCGCAGCCTTTATTAACCAAAAGGAAGGGTCTTTACACAACGTGCTAAGGGACAGGGCAAGATACTAATCAAAAATATCATCATCAATAAGCATTAACCAGTGTATATCGTAGAGCTCAACATCATTGGAAACAGGATATTGGCGTGTTGGTCTTTTAGAAACTCGTAAATTGCTGGCACACATGGAACAACAAGGGGGGAGGCAATAAACACATAGGCAACAAGTCAGTAATACACCAACAACTCCTACAACTCCCATCAAAATCTTCCAACCCCAAGAAGAGAAAACACCCCACAACCATGTCTGTAGTGACCAAGTACCGGTGCTTGATGAAGTTCAGCCGCTAATCTATGGAGTTTCTGCACAGCTAAATTAACTGTCGGGCCGAGTCAGGGATATACACGCAACAAGACGTCCCGATGACGCGACAGGCTACTCCCCTATCTGCAAGGATTACGTCAAGCACCATCCTGTTCTGGATCGTAAATAATCTCATAGCCTGCATCTCAATCGTCAATTGGCTGCAATGTCAGCCTCCGTATTCACTACCTTTTCCATCACCCTCGACAGTCTCGGAATAGCTCTACTGTTAAAGATGGGCCCCCAGAACAGCAGTAAACCCTTAGAAAAATCTGTCCATTGCTGTAAAGAAGTGTCCGCCTGATCCACATCCTCAACTTGGAGAGCCCTCCTTTTACTCTGCCCAGGCATTATGGTAAACCGTCGATGAGTCTTATGATAGTTTGAGGGTGCTACGTAAACAGGGGGAAGCACATAAGCCAAATAGCAGATCCCACCCCATCCCTCAAGCAGCCACAGATATCCATTGCCCCCACACACAAAGTAGATGTTCGGGGGAGTGACTAAAGAAGGACTAAGGGGTAGACAAATCGAAGCGGTAACATTGCAGGAGCTGTTCCCAACCTTTATTGGACCCCTCCCCTGGATACAGAAAAATGGTGGGGGCCCAACAACCGCCAAGGGTACCAAGGAATGACCACTACTATTTGTCGAAGGAGGGTGTCTATAAGTTAGGGAGGAGTTCAACTGTAGGAAACTCTCCCTTACCTTATCAGTATCGTTAGGTGTCATAAATCGTCCTACTTTCCTTGAACATGTTTCTAGAAATGTCTGATCGAAACGTCCGTCAGTAAACAACCGTCCAAGAGAAGAGGGGGGCATAGGACGTACACGCATCGTCAAAGTCGACCCTGTACCAGGCAATTGAGGGTCCAAAAAATCAGGCTGTTGAAAATATTTCACCATACCAATTAAGGTGTACCAACCCACACAGCTATTTACAGGGTTTAAAGACAGCGGCAGCAATCTATCCTTTTTGTATGCAGCAGAAGGGAGTAACCCACAAACCCAGCAATTTGTCACATTATATATGGCATGGGCATGATGTAGAGTCTTAATAAAAACATTATCCCAATAGCCCTTACGCATACATTGTTCACCATAATCAACAGTAACCATATTATGTTCGGGTAGGACAGAAGGGGTAGGGATAAACTTGTGAACAGGGTAGGCTTCATCTTGGAAGAACAGTATTCGAAGAATTATAAGGAATATAATGATGAATATCACAATAACCACTATTTTTCCTTTCCGGGACAGAGCAAGCCATGGTGAATCTGGTTCTGGTCTACGAGGAGCTGCAAAAGGCTGCTCCTCCTCTGGGATGGGACGGCCAAAGGGGTACATATTTCCTAGCTGAAAGTCCAAAAGTAAACTAAAAGAATATTCAAACAGTTCCAGTCACTCCGAAACCGGCCAGAGGGGTTCTTCACCCTTAAAAGGGATCTTCTCCCTGTGTCCGTTAAAGCCTCACAGGCAGGCTTCTATTGTTCATTCCCTAATCCCTCGACGGAGTCGCACAACTGCAGCAACTCAGGAGCACTAAACCTGGGCCCAGGCACAATCCTAGTGTCCCATTTCACAATGTCTCGATAAAGCACCAGGGCTCTTACCAGCAGTCCATCCCTAACACTAAGCTATTTTTTTCAGCATTGTCCACACCTATTCCCTATCTCAGCCCTTCTTCCAGTGCTCAGTTCTTCTTCATCTCCTTTCTGGGCCGCAGATTATAACGGGTGCTCGCTCGCACTTCAGGATCTGTGAACAGAATGGGGAGGTCAATGGCAGGAGGTGTATCCTCCGATGTTTGCTCACTGTGATCAGAAGAGGCCTCACCACTTGCAATCAGAGCCGGCCTTTTTTCTTTTTTATTCGGCTCCTCACCCCTCAATGAAGCATCTGAGAAGGGTATATACAGAGGAACCGTCTCGCATTCGTGATCAGCAACACCACCTCTCACCCATTCATCATATGGCAGTGGTAGGGGGACGCGTTTAACATGAGATGCGTGCGTCCATAACTTCCGGCCTTCGACTCGAAGTGCGGTGCGGGTGGTAAGGAGCACTTGCCTCGGCTCCGACCATCTGGGCCCCAAACAGGACTTCCGTTGGTACTTCTTCACGACAACCCAGTCCCCGGGTTGTATGCTGTGGCCTGGCCCCTCCGGCAGCGGCTTCAGGGTGTCTACTACCTGCTGATGAATAGAATGGAGATCTTTAGTCAAAGCATACAGGTAATCTATCAACAAAGGATATTCTATTTCCGAGAAACCTTTAGGTCTAGGGACACCCCACACGTTGACGGGGCGGCCAAAAATGACTTTGTGGGGTGAAACACCTGTCTTAGCGTTAACTGTTACTCTAGTGGAAAGCAAAGCCAAAGGAAGTGCATCTGACCAACGTAACCCTGTGCTCTCTTGTATTTTGGCCATTTTCAGTTTGAGTGTTCAATTGAACCTCTCTACCAAACCCGCGGCCTCGGGGTGTTGTGCTGCATGAAATTTTTGAGATATCTGCAGTCCCTTACATATCTGGGTTGGGTAGCAACGTGGCCGGGTTCAAAGTAGCACATCTTTTAATAGTAGCATGGGGTGCAAATAATGTCATCTCATAACCGGTAAGATGAGCACTAGTTAAATGCTGCGTCTGTGTCCTGTTTAGTAAAATGTCCGCAGCATGCGGTACCATTACTGTGAGATCTGAACCCAGTACGAGCCCCGCCGATTGTCTAATTCAGACCGCAGCAGCCGCTGTAGCCCTTAGGCAACTCGGCAATGCTCTCGCCACGTTGTCAAGCATTGCAGAAAAATAAGCAAAAGGTCTCTGTTTCCCTCCAAAACATTGAGTTAAGACAGACAACGCGCAACCTTCCGCCTCATGTACATAAAGCACAAAAGGCTTCTGGTAATCAGGAGTTCCCAAAACAGGTGCAGAACACAAAGCCGTTTTTAGTAACTCAAACGCTTCTTGACATGCTGGAGTCCAGGGTAGGGGTTCGCACACCTCCTTAGTAGTCAGATACAGAAAGGGTTTTGTTAGTAAGGCATAATTAGGTATCCACTGGCGACAATACGATGTTATGCCCAGAAACGCGCGCACCTCTCGCGTTAGATACAGCCATGTTAGTTATCGCCTTGATGCGCTCCGGTGTCAACCTCCTCCCCTCCTTCGATAGGAGATGACCTAAGTAGGTAACCTCCTGTCGACAGTATTGGAATTTAGGAAGGGACACTTTATGCCCCTTATTAGCCAAATGATGCAACAATTTCACTGTAGCGTCTCTACACCCATCTTCGGTGTCCGAGGCAATGAGAATGTCATCCACATATTGCAATAAAACATTGCCCTCTGGAAGTTCCAAATCATCTAACCGACCCTTTAAAGCCTGACTGTAAATACTGGGGCTCTCTGTATAACCTTCGGGAATTCTACAAAATCTAAAACGTCGGCCAGCCAATGAGAATCCGAATAGGTAACGGCTATCGGGGTGTACAGGGATACTAAAGAATGCATTCTTCAAATCTAGGACAGAAAAGTATTTTGCAGAGGGAGGGATCATTGTCAAGATCATGGTAATGTCAGAGACCACCGGGTATTGGGGCTCAACCACTTTGTTAATGTGGCATAAATCAATCACAAATTGGTAGACATCAGGTGTACCATCACTGGAAATCGGTGGAGGGTCGTTTAAGGATCGGGAGAATAGGACTATTACAACTTTTAGAGTCTGTCTCTTCCACTACACCTGACCGGATCAAGTCCTGTATTATTTGCAACAAAGCCTTCTCTCCAGCCCTAGATATCTTGTACTGGGGTATTCTTGACAGTCTGGCTCCCGCCTTAACCTTGATGGACACAGGGGCAATATCCATTTTTCCCACTACTGTATCACTACTAGCCCACAAACTCTTTGGGATCCCCTCAAACTCAGCTGGGAGAGGCTCATCTTTTGAAAAGCACTGCTGCGCATGCGCGACAGTAGGACCCAACGTGAGGTACACACCATCTGGAGAACAATAAATGGTAGTATTCAATCTCTTCAGCAAATCCAAACCCAGCAAATTTTCACCACAATTCGAAGTCAGAAGGAAAGGAGAGTCAACAGTGAAAGGACCAATCGTAAGAGCAAGAGGCTTGGAAATGGGGCTAATCACCGGAGTACCTGAGAACCCTACGGAGATATTATTCTTGCCAGACAGAGCGGCCCCTGGGACCTGAGAACGTGCCACCGAACGTTTCATAGCACCTGTGTCCACCAAATATTTCTGAGGGGACCCTGACAGATCTGCAGTCACATAGGGTCCTCGTTGATCAATATCCACAGAAACCGGTCCCATGCTCTGTCCTACGCTGTCCTAGTTATGAGAGAATCCAGTCAGGTCGTCCATAGTGTATGCATCGTTATAGTACTGTCTATCTCTACCATTGTCACCCTCTCTTTGAAAGTGCTGTCGATCCCTTACTCCGTCAAAATAATTTCCTCCCGGTCTCCTGCCGCCGTCAGACTGTCTGTCATCCCAACGAAATTCGCCACGACCTCGGCCCCTGCCTTGTCCAACATTAGACTAAACCTCCGGACAATCTCTCCACCAGTGCCCCTCCTTCTTGCAGTTGGCACACTGATTCTGTCCCAGACGCTCTCTCTTCTCTCCCCTTCCGTTACTACTTCCACCTCGACCCGCTACCATAGGCGGGGCTCCACGTCCCCGACCCTTCGACACCTGCTGCAGTAGCACTCTTGTCTTCAAATCCTTGGCCTTCTTTTCTTGCCTGTCTTTATTCTCATTCTCCCTATGTTCGTAATACTGAGCCATACTCAGAATACCAGAGGGCGTGGATGTCGTAAACGTACTCTCCGACGCCTGCAATCTAGCCGATATTTCCGGTAACAAATTCGTTACGAATCTATTAACGAAAAGTCGCAAGCCTCCATCCTGAGAGATATCCTGACCACTGAAATCCATGAAAGTCTCTTCAAAACGAGTGAACAAATTTGAAACCGTCTCATCCTTTTTCTGTCTACATGCAGTCAACTTATCCCAAAAAACTTTAGTTGGAGGAATAAGGGAGTGCATATATTTTATTATACGCCCTGGTAACGCTAAAATCTCAGCCTTCGGCTTCTCCCCGGGCTTCCGCTCCTTGTCCAAGTCCTTAATTTCCTCCCAAGTACCACCCAACTCCTCCGCATGATCTGTCCCCTTTACCTGTCTCCACACATCCACCAGACCAACAATCCAAAAAACAATTCTATGTCTGCTAAAGTCATAACTGTCGAGGAAGCTGCTTCCGTCAACTCTTTGTAATAAGCAGTCGGATTTTTCCTCGAGTCGGGCAACTGAACCTCGCTGCTTTTCCAAGGCGTGTATACCCACTGTTCTTGGAAATGAGCATCGACATGAGCTCTAGTGACATTATGAGTTACTGGGTCTACCACTTCAGGCATTTCAGGATGGAAAATAGGGTGTACCTCTCGCATTGGATGTATCCTAGGAAAGCGGGGCTCGCCTGCCGACTGCAACTCATTTCTATACTCCAACAAGGACCTCAAACTTTGCAATACATCCCTCATTCCAGTGTTAGCCCTATAGGCTCTGTTCTTAATGTCATGAAAAACCACAGGTGCCTCTCCTCCGTATCCCTGTTCCCATAACGCTATCAGTGTCGTCGACATATGCCATAAAGCATGCTGTTGCATCAGGGGCTCATAATCTTTCATTGTGGACCAAAGGTCTTCGAGTGAGTAAATATTATTCCAGGCCCACTGACAGGCTTGATTAGCCACCACCGTTTTTTCATCCAACCCAACAGTAGAACGCGTAAGTAACTTTCGTACCTGAGTAAACAGCCCACTTCCCGTACCTCGAGTCGGGGTCGGGAACCCACCCTGGGGGGTAGCGCTGGCAGAAACATTGGGAAGTGCAGAGGAAGTCACAGAGGGGGCAGGTGAGCTCGCCGCAAGGAGAGAGACCAAGGGCGTAGTCAATGAAGAGGTGACAGAAGACAAAGCTTGTTCGACATCTCTCAACAAAGTAGGAGCCGAAACAGAGGAAGTGGGGGTGCCGGACAAGGGAGGTGCACCCGTTTGTGGAACTGAAACCACCGCAGAGGAAGCGGAACCCGTCAACGCGGGGTACAATGATTGTGGAGCATATGGGGGAGGGGGCCGAGCATTCAAAATGTCCTCCATCTCATCTTGTTCTTCCTCTCTTACTACATAACTTTTATTATCCTGTAACCTATAAAGTCTATATGCACGCTCAATCCGCTGCTCATTCTCTTTCTTAGCATGTTCCCTCGCCTTCTGTACCATCGTCTGCGCCGCTCTCTTCTGAGCTACCTTCTCCTCTCTCAACTGTCGTTCCCTTACTTCCTTTTGCCACATCCTCAGGGAGTCGAACATACTCTGGCGACTGCGCCTAGCAAATAATCTGTCTTGTAAATAGTCTAGTTTTGCCACATAGAAAGAACCAGTCAAGGGCCACTGCAGATCCACATTTCACTTGGTATATCTGTGCCACAAGGTGTTAAACAAAATTGGAGTCAATCCATGTTTGACATACATCTCGAAATTAGGGGAGCCCTCCACTGGGGCGGGTTGGCTCTCAGCCAATCTAGTGTCCGAGGTGCCGCAGCAGCACCCGAGACACCGTAGCTTACTGAAACACGGCATCTCTCCACTCACGCAATCACACACCAATGCAAAAACTCTCACTCACTCGCTCACCAACTCCCAGACCGCACAATCACTACCGAGTACATACACATATATTCACGCTTCCTATGCGTCAAATCCCTGCCAAACACGTGTTACCAAAATAGGACAAGGCCCGTCGACCAAGTCCTGGGGAACCTGGACCCTACCGCAGACCGAACAGTACACACACTGTTCCGAGGTTGGGGAACACATCCACCTCCCAGTCAGCCCTACAGACCGCTGCGCACTACACTACGTGAGACCCGAGACCCGTTCCTGGTGAACCGCCACCCTAGGGGTTCGGGTGAGTCCCAGAATCCTTCCGCAGCGAGCCACGCCTTGGCCGCAGTACCACCCGGTCGGATGACCACAAACCAACGTCCACCCAATCTCCGCCAAGTCTGTCAGAGCACCACTCGCACTCTGAGTTCCCCAGAGCACACTAGCCCCAGGAGCACACCAGCTCCTCCAATCACTAGAGACGCACCGGTCTCAGAGACACACCGGTCTCTTGGAGCATCCCAGCTCCCTCAATCAACAGTCGGACCACTCACCTTCTGTACGCGGTACCGACCTCTACCGTTCCCCACCTCCGGCTGCCAGGACCAACACGTTCAGCTCCAAAGTTCTGCCTTCCGGACCCCGGTGCAGGATCACGAACCAGGACCTCTCCCGATCAGCAGGGTGGGGCAGCGCTGCGAGAACCAAGCTCGGCATCAAAGTGGGTACCCAGACCCACCGTGCCGACCAGAGGGTCCCCGGTCTTCTGCTACCCACTTACGGGTGAGAAAGATCCTTATCGCGGGGTCCCTGTTCGGGCACCATCTGATAAGCGTGGCTCAAATCCACCCGAGTGACTTACCACACTCACCTATAGTTACTCAGTAAGAAGTCAGCCGGACAGTGGAGAAGAATAAACAAGGTATTTTATTAGGCCACAAACTCCTATATGAGAGGGCCCCGTCCAACCTCACCCCTAAGAGTGCGCCGAGAGGACTGACCCATCTCCTCACAGCAATACATTATAACATGGTACACCAGAATAAAACACGCCCATACTGGAAAAATACTGGACCCCAGAGAGGGTGAACAATGGTCTCACACAAGAGACATCTGCACCTGCAGTAGCAACATTTTGTTATCTGTGTCCGAGGCCACGGAGCCGAGCCTCAGCATCTCCAGCGCATGAGAACAGTTTTGATAAGGAGTTTGCTATTAGTTTCGATCATAGTTAGCCAAGAAACAAAACTGCTGACATTCGGAGTTTTTCCTATACCTACGGGAGGGGGTGAGCAAGTGCGACTCACACGCAGAGAGAAGCATTCCAAAATGGTGGCACACAAGCTAAGCTAGGAGAATTGAATAATGGCATACGCATAAATGAATAACGAAGTAAAGAATATAAAAGTAAATGCTTAAATTAATATATCGTTAGTTAGACACATTATGCTAACTCATAAGCGTAATATATGGGTGGGCGGGGCATCGGAAACTGAAACCTATCAGGATGGGAGTGGGTTTTTTGTCCCATGACCCCGTTTACATATTCTATCCCTGCCTAGGGATGGGAGTGGGTTTTTTGTCCCATGACCCCGTTTACATATTCTATCCCTTACTAGGGATGGGAGTGGGTTTTTAAGTCCCATGACCCTTTGTTCACACTCTACAATTGGGATGGGTATCAGCCCCATTTCCTTGTTTTTAGTAAAGGGGGTGTCAGTCCCACCTTTGTTGTGTTGGTGTTGGGTGCCAGTCCCTATACTTTAATAGACGTTGTCATGTGTGTGGCATTTTTCTTTTGATGCTATACTGTGCTGCATTCTGTTATTGTTGCACAAGTCCTTGGGTTTTAGTCCCATGTGACACATCATTTACAATTGGGTTTTAGTCCCAAAGAATTTTTCATTCTGGGTTCTGTTCTAAAGTTTCCCTCACATGAGGGGTGGCGTATTGGGTTTTCGCCATAGTCTTCTAACGTGAGAAGTACTTCCTTGGGTGTCGTTTCCACCCATTGTAGTCTAGTCTGGGGTTTTGTTTGCCCTTTATTTCTGTCATGTTGTCTAGCTTACTCGTTGTATGTGAGCTCTTCATTCACTCCATTACTTATTTTATTTGTTCATTATTAAAGGAGGAGGATAGTGTTAGTCTTTTTCTATCTCTATCGCTTTCTTCCTTCTTTCTTTTCTTGGTTGTTTGTTTTCCCTCTCGCAATGTTATTTCACATTCATCCCTGGGTTTACAGATTTCTTTCTACAATTGTATATTTTTACTGTGTATAGTTTTTCTCTTTATTTCTCTTTAGTTTTTCTCTTTGAGAGGAAGATGATAATGTAGTATCCTCAGGTTGTATTTATATGTTCCTTTTCTCTTCTGTATCCAGCTGCTCAGCCAGTATGAGTGTTGTGGTTAGAATGTTGGTGTGAGTGACATGAGTGGAATGCTTGGGTGTCTGGTGTATGAGTGTTGGCAGTTGAGGATGGGCTGAGTAGCTAGGAGGCTGCTCCTGGTGGGGCTGCTTGTTCCAGACTTATACTTCCTGTTATCCTATTTATGGCTGAATAAACCTTCTACATAACTCTATTACATCTGCCTCGGCTACATCATTATATGTATGTATGGACTAAGATACTACAGTCTGTATCTTTCACATCTCCTACTGCACCCTGACAATCGGTACTCTGCAAATGTTGTCACATCCCATGAGTCCATTTAGCGGTGTGGGCGTCATCCATAACATATTCCTCACCCACTGCTATGCCTGTTGTCTTCTGACAGCTACCACCCATGGCTTACACGTCAGTACTTTTGTCAGTGTACTTCCTACTGCTGCTCGCTTTGATAATAAAGACAGCAGCAGAAAGTACTATGGATCTAGGAGCTGTGTTAACTAACTGAATTCTCAACTTCTGTTTCTGGATACACTATGATACCCACATCAAAAAATATAATAAGGTAAATTCCAGACATAAAATGTATAACCATTATTATTTCCTACGATAGATCATATGGATGTGGCATGTATCACTAATCTTATTTTCATCTAGGTTCTACTCTATATATGGAGAAAAATTAAAGTTATCACGCTATTAACACCTCAAAGGATGTTACTGTGTAATGAAACAGCGTTATGATTAGTACCCAACCACTTATGACCTTCCTTAAATCTACAATTTTATAGATATGCATATTCGTCCTGTGCTTGCTTTTTTATATTTAATTTGACCCACCTGTCAATAAGAGGGCTTCAGAGAATGCAAATTGATGGTAGTTTGCTCAATGCGGTAACTTTGCTCATCAGCAGTGGTTCTTTCATAATAGTAAAACCTTTAGTATAGTCCTTAAGAATGCAATGGAGCTGGGCTGCACCACCACCCTAGTCCCTGTCAGCCAGGAGAGGGAGTGCTGTTGCATTGTGTAACATACTCGAATCAGGTCTTTTTTGGTCTGAACCCGGTTTTCTTCTCTATCCAATTATATTCATCCAGTAGAATTCTTGCAAATATTCTTGCTGGAGGACAGAATATTGCCATTAAAAAACAATCTGCAGGGTTACTGTGGTTATTTCATTAAACACTGACCCCAACAATCTGCTTGCCAATTTCTGCTGTAAATGACTGGTTTTTTATATGGAATAGAATAACAGTGTACAAAATATAGCCCTCCAATTTGGACAGATTCTCAGAGAATAGGAATTAATATCATATAAAAATGTAGCATTTGATGATTTGTAGGTGAAGATGATGCTGCAGACATTACTGAAATCTGTACAAATATAAGGATTTAAAGATTGCCTTTAAGTTAACCTCTCAGACAGATTCATCATGTACATGACCTTTGGGCTATTGTCAGTGCTTTGGCTGTCACAGCACCATTCAGGTAGTGATACCCACTATCCAAAATCACTTAGCTTTGGGTCTCTGTGCTCTCACACCTTTTGCATGAGAGAAACGGTTTCAAAGCAACCATTTTCTACACCTATCTCATGACCTATCTTAGCTGTAGTAATTTCTCCTCTTTCTGTCTAGATGACTCTGGATGTCCTGGCATGTTCCCATTCAGGTTTTGTTATTATACATTTGTTTTTTATTGTAATTGCATTTATATGCCGCTTACTATTACCTGATGAGGCATTGAAGCCCCTTATGATGGGCAATATGCAGTTTTGAAACCCAAGGTTAGGTAATCCAGTGTGTATTTGCTATTGTTGATTTTGAGATTAGTGCTGTGCTCTCAATTGTATTGCAGAATTGTGTAGTTGATTACAAGCATTACACTCTCCTACAATACCACAACTAAAACAAATAGAGTGATGAATATAAAACAAAAACAAATATCTGAACACTCATAATCAGCAAAAGTCCACAGACAGTTCATTGTGAAATTAAAATACTAAAAGCTGCAATGCCATTCAGGTAGTGTTTTCTTGTGATGTGAAACCGGAACTGATCAGACAGCTAAACAAGGTTTCCTTCCAGGATGCCTGCTTGCCTGAAAAGAAAAGAAATATGCGCTACGAGTTAATCTGAAAAGTAAAGGGTAATTTGCAGCTGTGAAGAACAATGCCTTTTATTTATGTTTTGGTTTTTAAAGCTTAAATAAAAGGCATTGTCATTTACAATCCAATAGCTTAAACTCGCTTAAATGCAGGACCTAATGCATTGCAAATCTATTGTAAATCATTGTGGCCAGTTTATTCTCAACCACATTTCTGTCAAGGAATTATCCTCGAGTATATTACTTACCAACTGTAGCAGTTCGAGTTTAATAACACATAATTAAATTAAAGAAAAGTACTCTCGGTATTTCTGAAACCATTTGTGGGCGGCCAGAGCTTTGGATGTTTTGTAGTCTGCTGTCTAGGCTTAGGGAAGAGATGCATGGTATCTTGCATGTCCTCCAGTGCATCACCCATCTGCTCTGCTCAACGTGGAGCACAGCATTGTGTCAAGTGTCACACATGGGATGGAGCACTACCATATGTGTCAGTAGCAGTGATGCCTGGCAGTGAAGTTGTGCCCAGAGCTAGTGCAACTCTAAGGCCAGAGCCACTGGAATTATGCGATTATACGGCAGCAGCGGTTTTCATATAATTCTACTTTGGCCACATAATCCATCATCATCTGCATAATATGCAGTTTTTAACATAAAATAGTTTCAAGCTCAAACGGTTCAAAAGTTATTCAAAACAAAGCAACAGGTGTTGATGCGCAGTGGAAGATCCTTTGTAAAGGTTGACTGGTCATAATTCTGTAACTTATGGCTGTATTTGGGTCTTAAAATGGTACTAATGAGTTGCAACTAATGTCCAGACAGTGTTAACAAGTTTAGAAATGTCAAAATAATAAAGTGATACTTTCCCAAAATGTGCTACATAATTTGCCTTTACTTGGCACATAATTTATCCAACCCTGCTGCATAATTTGGGCCTCCCCTGCTGCATAATTCCAGTGGCGCTGACTAAGGCCACTGAAAATAGCTGCCTTACGGCCTGCATAAACAAATGACCCCAAAAGGGGGCCATATAACAATAATATTCTCAAAAGCCCTTGTTAGGGAAAAATGAGCACTCAAACAGGAAAATGTAATTTTGGGTAGGGCTCCGCAGATCTTTGCAGCGAGGCTGTTTTTGCTGCTCCCGATAAGGCAGCATTTATAGTCTGTATGAGTCATAAATACGAGGCCTGCTGCCTAAAATATGATGTAGATTAAGGGACCATGCGCTACTGCTACAACACTGAATCAGTGAACACTTTTTTACCAAACAAGCAAACCTTCAAAAGTTGCATAGTCAATCATCTGCCATATAAGCTACTGATTCTAACAAAAAAAATGTGTTTATAACTCAACCGGGTCACTAATTACTAAAAATGAGCGACACGTGCTGCTGCGCACTAAGGGCCCCTGACAGAGCGGGACTGGTCACCGTTTTGTTGCTTATTGCTATATTTGGGTGTTAAACTTGTATTTATAAGATGCAACCATAGATTGACTGTCACTCTGGAGAAAAACAAGCACACTCATCACTTTAGTTCAGCAAGGTGTTATCATCCAAATAGGTTTTGCCAAAATAGGTTTTATTTGTGAAAAAGTACCATTGTGAATTTTTGGGTAATTCTTTTTCAACTGTGTAAAAAGCCTCTGATGTCAATCCATAGTCACCCACAAACTTTTGGTTTGCTAAACAATGTTTAATATTGTTTCCCTACCATAAAATTGATTTGCTGTGGGAATTAGGGATGTTTATGGTGGTCATTGATGAGGAGTACCAGGTTCCAGAAATATTTTTCAGGAGGAGGTCCTTACGCCTACAAAATTTTGACAGGGGGTCTCTGCATCTGCTCTAGAGTAAAGTGGACATCCCCTCCAACAAGTAGTGTCCCAGGAGGTAAGTTTGCAGAGTGGTGGAGAAAGAGGGCGTGGCCGCTGACCACCTCTCAGTAATCTAGCTGTGTGGGGCTTACTGGAGGTAAAAGGAGGGCTACTTGGCCCCCAGATACCATCAAGAGGCAAGGGGACTTCATGCCCCAGCCAAGAGTGTGCCATGAGGTGTGTTTGTAGAGTGGTGGAGAAAGGGGGCATGGCCTGCGACTAAGGTTGTGTGAAGGACCTAAAGAAATGTCTCAGGTGACCTTGTGTGTCTGTAAATTTGCCACCGAGTGGGAAAGGCACTGGGGTGTCCATAATTCTGGGAAAAGGGTGGAGAGATGTTGCATCCCGTTAATGTATATAGGGCAGGGCAAAATGGGAGGGGCTTCTTTGCAAGTTCACATGCTTGTTATAAAAGGTCAGCTCGCTATCTCTTGTCTCAGCAGCAGATGATGAGAAAGAACCTGCTGCTCACCGGAACTGCATGAGGTTTTGAGCTTGAGAAAAGAAGAAAGAATGCAACCACCTCCATCAAGGATTACAGTGATCTTTTCATGGTGAAAATGAGGAGAAAGCACACCTTCTTAGCCATGACCATGCCCATGAAGTTAGATTGATAAATGCGTTACAGAAGTGGAGCTGCAACTCGGGCACCTGCTTTCTTTACATCTGTAAGTGTTTCCTGTTGAGGTTAATTTTTTGTGACATGAACATCGTGCTAGAATGAATCCTGCCATTTATATTTAGCCAAGAAGAGGTCACCGTTTTGTGCAATACCTGTACTCGACTGGATTACTTTCTACTGGCTAATCAGTAAGTGCTCTCTCGGTGGGTAAACGTGCATCTCCTATACTATGGCTAGATGAAGGTCCCAAAGAAATGTCTCCTGTGATCTTGTGTATCTGTAACTCTGCCAACAAGTGGGAAATGCACTGGAGTACTTTCAATAGGCTGTCCATCATTCTGGGAAAAGCTAATCTATTTGGGGCATGGCCAAACGGGAGAAAAAGGTGGTGGCTGTGGTGGAGCGAAGGCGGAGACCGAGCTGGCTGTGTGGTGGCAACCAGTGTGAGCGAGCTGACGGCGACCCCCTGGAGATTTTTGCCAGCCGGACTGAGAGTTACGTGGAGCTGCGGAGGTCGAGGCACCGGTCGCCGGCTGTAGCGGGCATCCCGCGGAGGGGCTCGTGAGTGCTCCCGGGAACCCGGGCTGGAGCCGCTGCGGTTGGCGATGGGACGGACGGTCTTGGCGGAGGGCCTCCTGACAGCAGGGTGGGCGGCCTCTGTCTCCCGGGACTGCGGAGCATCGTGACACCCGGTGAGAGGTGAGCACTCTTCCCGCCACTCTGCCTCTGGCCGGAGGGGCCTGGCGACCCGGCCCCCGGATGCCCCTATAGACCTGGGCCCTAGCTTTGGCCCCCGCCCTGCTGTGTTCTGCTGCCTGGGGGACCCGTCTGCAGGTTGCTGCTGCTGCGGGCTGGTCAGTACGAGGTGACAGGGAGAGCAAGGGGCGCCATTGACCGCCATTTTGTGGCTGGGGCCTGGACGTGCTGATGATCCTCGCCACATTCTGCCCTGCTCTGCCTTGCTGCTCAGGGGGGGGGGTGGGCACTGGACTATACCCTCTGGACTGAGGAGCTGCTGGGCATTGTGATTTGGTGGAGGGTAGGTGGCGAGACTGAGTGTGTACTTTCCCCGCCATTCTGCTTTCCTGCGTGTAGGGGCCTGAGGACTTTTAAGGGTTTTCTTCTCCTGGAGGCTTGGGTCCTAGCTCTGGCCCCCTACCTGCTGTGTCCTGCTGCCTGGGGGACATGATCGCTGCCTACAGGATGCTGCTGCTCTCGGCCGACCATTGAAAGGCGACAGGGGAGTGCGAGGGTCACCATTTTGGGGCTGCGGCCTAGAGGTGCTGCTCATTTTTCCCACATCCTACTCTGCCCTGCCTTGCTGCCCAGAGGAGTTTTCTCCTCGTGGAGGCTTGTGTCCTGGCTCTGGCCCCCACCCTGCTGTGTCCTGCTGCCTGGGGGGCCTGACTGCTGTCTGCGGGGTGCTGCCGCTGCTGCCTGGCTATTGAAGGGCGACAGGGGAGAGCGCCGGGTCCCGGCGTCAGCAACCACCATTTTGGAGCTGCGGCCTGGAGGTACTGCTCATTTCCCCGTATCCTGCTTTGTCCTGCCTTGCTGCCCAGAGGCATTTTCTTCTCCTGGAGACTTGTGTCCTGGCTCTGGCCCCCACCCTGCTGTGTCCTGCTGCTTGTGGGGCCCGATCGCTGCCTGCAGGGTGCTGCTGCTGCTGGCCGGTCATTAAAAGGCGACAGGGGGGAGCACGGGGTGGCGGCGTCAGTGACCACCACTTTGGGGCTGCAGCCTAGAGGTGCTGCTCCTTTTCCACACATCTTGCTGTACCCTGCCTCACTGCCCAGAGGGTGAGTGGACGCTGGAATGTGCCCTCTGGGAGGTGTGAGGGGGGTGTGTGGCGGCTGCAGCTAAAGGCGGTCGAGACGTTTGGTGTAGAGTGCCTGTGCCGCCAGTTTGAGGCCCTAACGCGAAGTTTGGAGACTGGCGCTACAGCGGGGCCCCTTCCTTGGCCTGTGCCCTCTGCCGTGAGGAGGTCCGGCGGAGGCTTCCCTTGTGACTGGTGAACTGGAGGGGGGTGGCTGTGGCCCAGATTGAACTGCAGGGAATGGTGTGACCGGGTGCCTTGCTCCCCTGTTTTTGTTATGCTGCTTTCTCCTCATCAGGCCCCCTGCTGAGTGGCCTGTTAACAGCACCCAGGGTGAGGGGGGGGTTGCTGTGAGCGAGTGGACAGCGCACCCCCGGACTGCCCTGCATGTATTTTTTGCAGAGATTGCGCTTTAGCTTGTTAAGGCCAGGGACAGGGGAGGTGCACATTGTTTGGTAGGGAGGGTTCCCTGATCGTGCTGGCCCTGGGGGGCTGGGGGCCGAGAGAGGGTCCTAACGCACTTGTCCTCTAGATACTTCCCTGCTTATTGCCAGTTAGGCTTTTTGGAGACGGGGTCGGGACTGGGCCTTCCCTGGGCACACACCACCTGGCAGGTACAGGGTACGCTGATTGACTATCGCTGCGGAACTGGCGATCCAAGGGGGGCAAAGCAGACCAGGTGGCGGCCTCCAGAGACAATTCAGTTGTGGCAATGTGGGGTAAGGCCGGGGCTCCGGCACCTGCTGAGGGGCCACCACAAGCCACTGGAGACACAATGCCGGTGACCCAGGTCTTTATGACCTCCTTCATGAACGAACACAAGATGGAAATAGGCTCCTTACGTTCTCAGGTGCACCCCTGTGTACGGGAACTGCAGAGGGAGGTCACGGACCTGGAGGACTGGGTGGACGGGATGGAGAAAATGGTAGATGTTCGCACGGAGGACCAGGAGCAACTGTGGCAACGCCTGGCGGCACTGGAGGAGCAAAATATAGAACTGCAAGTCAAACAGGAGGACCTCAAACACCGAAGCCGCTGAAACAACCTCCGTATCCGGGGGGTCAAAATCGGGGCAGAGGGGAAGGACATCATGACCTACGTGGCGCAACTCCTCCATGAGGATTGGGGGGACAAGGACGTCTCCCCGCCGGCTTTGGATCTGGCCCACCGAGTTTCCGGGCCCGCGGGGAGACCGAGTCTTCTCCCAGATATCCTGACACGAATGCAGTTCTTCACCGAAAAGGAGGCTATATTGAAGGCGGCAAGGGACAAACCAGATCTTAGCTACAGGGGGCACAAGATTCAAATTTTTTAGGACTTGGCACCCAACACCCTGCACAGGCGACGATCTTTCAAGCTGGTGACGGAGAAGCTACGGGGTCTCAACATCTCTTACCAGTGGGGTCATACCTTTGCCCTCATCTTCCAGTGGGAAACCAAGCGTAGAGTAATAAGCTCCTATCGGGAGGCGGCACAACTTCTTGGATTACCGGAGTCGCCATCGCACAGCCCCTCTCGACAGTGGCGTCAGGAGTGGATTCCGACCAGGCCGTCCTGGACTACTGTGTAGCGCCACCACCGATCCCCTCCATTAGACAAGAGATCTGCCTCTCAGGCCAAGCAAGACATTATAGCACACATCAGGTCCCTCAAAGGGGACCGAGAAGAACCGCCATCACACCCATCCACCCCATGACCTGTCGATCATCAGCAAGCTGTATATCGATGCCTGCACCCTTGCTGACGGTGACTCCTCTCCCCTGGGTCTGTCCTAGGTAGTCCACCTTACACCTGTACTCCAGCTCCCGACCGGGGTGGTGGGGGCACCGAGGCTCTAGCGATGATAGCTCTTGAGACAATTGTAGACCTTCCCCAGGCTGTTCCCTAGGGAGTGACATCTCTGAGTGCGTCTGAACCCTTGGGTAGAGGATGCCCTGTGAATGGGACAGTAGTACAGTGTGGCCCTGTTGGCCTTTGTTGACCTCCATTGCTGGGTGGCCTTGTTGTACAAAAGGGGGTGGTGATGAACGGAGCATCTGAACCAATCAAACACTCACACCCAGTCAACAGATCTGGGTTTAATCCATCACCGTTCTTTAGCCCACTCTGACACCCTAGTTATGACATGGCCATATGCAAATCATTCTGACCATGTGCCTCATGGGAACAGTCCAGCCCGAACTGCCAAGCCATGACTTCCCTGGACCGGAAACAAGCTTCAGAGGGCCGGTTTCTGGCATTTCAGCCGTCTTCAGCCTGGCTTGCTTGAATTCAGTGGCAAGTGAGCAAAGGACTCACGTCTGAGCATACCCTGCCAACTTATGGTGAACAAAGTGGTACAAAAGGGGGTGGTGATGAATGGAGCATCTGAACCAATCAAACACTCACACCCAGTCAACAGATCTGGATTGAATCCATCACCGTTCTTCAGCCCACTCTGCCACCCCAGTTCAGACATGCCATATGCAAATCAGTCTGACCCTGTGCCTCATGGGAACAGTCCAGCCCGAACTGCCAAGCCATGCCTACCCTGGACCGGAAACAAGCTTCCGAGGACCGGTTTCTGGCATTTCAGCCGTCTTCAGCCTGGCTTGCTTGAATCCAGTGGCAAATTGAGCAAGGGACTCACGTCTGAGCATACCCTGCCAACTTATGGTGAACAAACTGGTACAAAAGGGGGTGGTGATGGACGGAGCATCTGAACCAATCAAACACTCACACCCAGTCAACAGATCTGGGTTTAATCCATCACCGTTCTTTAGCCCACTCTGCCACCCCAGTTCAGACATGGCCATATGCAAATCAGTCTGACCCTGTGCCTCATGGGAACAGTCCAGCCCGAACTGCCAAGCCATGCCTTCCCTGGACCAGAAACAAGCTTCCGAGGACCGGTTTCTGGCATTTCAGCCGACTTCAGCCTTGTTGTCTGCCTTTGGTGTTCTTGACCCTTTCTCCTTCTCTTAGCTCTTTACTGTCCTTTCTTCTCCTCTATCTTATTTCTTCGGTGCGCGATGGGTGGGGATTGGGTGGCTTCGGCCTTCTGAATGGATGGGGTTGGGGGAGGTCTCTTCTGAGTCTATATCCTTGCAGTGGTGGGAGTGGGGGGCGCGGGTGGGCCCCGATTGACACATAGCATGACTGCGACCTTGCCTAGGCCCCTAAAGATCTTAACGCTTAATGTCAAGGGCTTGAACTCCCCCAACAAGCGGAGGCAAACATGGTGCTACCTCCTCCAGCAGAGCCCCGACATCATAATCCTGCAGGAAACTCACTTGTTACAAGCGGACATGAAATGCATGGCGCACCCTAAATATCCTCTCCAATTTTGGGCTGCGGCGGATTCTAAAATGGCGGGTGTGGCAATATTGTGCAGGAATGGCTTCAGGCAGGGGGACACTAAGCCTTGTAGGAGTGGGGATGGGCGCTTTCTTAAAGTCACAGAAGGAATTGGGAGGCGACGGTTTACCTTATGTAATGTATATGCGCCCAATCAGATGCAGGATCGAAACCTCCAGATACTTTTGCAGGAACAGATTCCATGTGGTGACCCCTTTTTGGTACTGGGGGGATTTCAACTTAGTCTGGGATCCGGACACGGATCGTAGTGACGCCTCGTTCAGTGGAGCCGGGGCCATGTCCTCTGCATTGCGTGCACAGATAACAGAGCTGGGGCTGATAGATACGTGGCACTACCACTGCCCGGAATTGATGGACTCCTCATTTTACTCGCATGCTCACCGCTCGTACTCTCGCATAGACTTCTTATTTACCTCGCATGATTTGCTGCGGGACATGCTAGGGGCCTCTATGTCAGATATCTCGTTGTCTGACCACGCTCATGTTGAGCTGCTCTTGCAGGACCCGGCGGCTTGCCCTGCTCGGAAGGCGAGTTGGTGTTTGCCACCGAGTTTTCTCCGGGATGCAGCCGACGTTGAAAGCATCCGGGCTGCCATTGACTCTTACTTTACTAGTAATGATATCCCGGAGACGCCCTTTCCTGTGGTGTGGGACGCCTTTAAGGCCACGATCTGGGGCCACATCACCTCTCTATCGATCGCGCGGAGGCGCGAGGCTTATAAATTGGAGGATAGCTTGGCGAAGGACATAAAGCACACTGAGCTAAAGGATCGGGAGCATTCTTCACTAGAGTCCAAGCGGCGACTCGGCAGAGCACTCTCTGCTGGCGCTGAAGCAGCGCTATTTTGAGGGAGGAGATAAGGAGACAAGTTGGGCCACCTGCTGGCAGGGCGACTGAGAGCGCGTGCAGCCAGGGCTCACATAGACAATGTTCAGCACCCGGATGGGAATAGGGCTATTTCGGAGAGAGACAAACGCGAGGCATTTCGGGGCTATTATGCTGCCCTGTATCAGAGGGAGACTCCCTCTATAGACGCTGTCACGGCCGTTCTCACTAGCTACGAGGGGACCCCACTGCATCCATTATGTGCGAAGACTCTGGAGGATCCAATCCTCGAGGAGGAGATCACGGCAGCCGTGAAGGACCTTCCCTTGGGGAAAAATCCGGGGCAGGATGGCCTACCCCTGTCCTTTTATCGCACGTTCCAGTCACAGCTTCGGCCTTACCTTCTGAGGTTGTGCAACTCTTTCACGGATATCGAGGAACCTTCCTCTGACACCGGCATGGCAGAAATTGTGTTGATACCGAAGCCTGGGAGGGACCCCACGCTTTGTGCATCCTACCGCCCCATAGCCTTATTGAATATCGATCTCAAAATTTACACTAAGCTTCTCGCAAAATGCCTAGACCCTTATATGCTGGGGCTCGTGGACCCAGACCAGGCCTGCTTCATCCGCAACCGGCACGGAGCGGACAGTGTGCGGAGGCTCGCGCACCTTGTGGGGAAAGTGCACCATTGGAAAATCCCGGCCTGCCTTCTGTCGCTGGATGCGGAGAAGGCCTTTGACCAGGTGGACTGGGCCTTCCTTCGGGTGGTCCTGCAAAAGTTTGGGCTGGGTCTGAAGATGATCATGAGGATCATGGCCCCATATGTAGGGCCGCAGGCCAGGATTCGGGTCAACGGTCAACTTACGGTGCCGCTCTCTATTCATAGGAGTACAAGGCAGGGGTGCCCCCTATCGCCCCTGCTGTTTGCTCTTGCAGTGGAGCCCCTTGCAGAGATGATTCGTTGAGCACCCGACATTCATGGTATCTCCCATTGCGGCCGAGAAAACAAGGTGGCGCTTTTTGCAGACGATCTTATCCTCACTGTTACGCGCCCTCGAAAGTCTCTCCTGGCACTGCACAAGGTCCTCTGCCTTTTCAAGAGGGCCTCTTGCCTCAGGAGGATCAAGCATGAAAAATCCTGGGCCCTTAATCTTACCATTCCGAAAGAGGAGATTCCCCCTCTGAGAGACGTGGTACCCTATCAGTGGGCCGAACACCATGTTCGCTATCTAGGCCTCCTGCTGACCCCCTTCTTGGACACATGGACATCGGTGAACTGGTGGGAGTGCCGAAGAGTGGTCTTTGAAGACCTACGGAGGTGGAGACCTCTGATGTTGTCGTGGTTGGGCAGACTTAACGCCATTAATATGTTGATCCTCCCCAAAATCTTGCATCTGTTCCAATGCCTTCCCACTCCTGTTCCACTCCACTGTATACAAGGCCTACAGCGAGAGCTCACATCCTTTATATGGGGCGGGAAGCGGCCCCGGTTCTCACAGAAGCTCCTTATGACACCACAGGATAGGGGGGACTAGCCTGCCCTAATTTAGTGGACTACTACTGGGCCTCGCACCTTCGATTTGTGGTGGAGTGGGGGTGAGGGAGAGCGAGAAGGAATGGCTGCATATGGACCGAGCGGTAACGGGGCAAACCATCTGGGACCTGGCATGGCATAAGAGCACTTATATGCCGGTGCCCACGAGGACAGTTCTAGAAATATGGGATAACATAGCTGTGTCCAGGGGCCTTACCACGTTTCCATCTCCACACACCCCCATAGCGGGGAACCCGCTTTACCCGCCAGCCCACCGATCCCGTGCCTTTGACAAATGGACGCAAGGAGACTCTAGGGTGATCTGCGACCTATATGAGGGGGGCGCACTTAAGTCCTTTGACCATTGCCGGGAGGAGTTTTGTGTACCGCCAGAGGTGAGATTACAGTATACTCAGCTGCGACATTGGGTTTCTGAGGGGGGATTGCACCAGGCAGCCACACCTGAATTTTTCCCTTTTGAGAGGTTGGCGCGCTCCCCGGGGGGGATCAAAAGGGCTGATCTCCCAGATCTATCAGATTCTGCAACACCCGCCGACTACACCCTCTCATCCATACCAGCACCAATGGCAGCTGGCGATAGGCACGGACATTGAGCCCTCGCAGTGGGATAGACTTTGGCGAGATATCCCCAAGATATACCGGAGCATCCCGCAGAGGGAAAACGCTTACAAGCTTTTGACTCAGTGGCACTATACGCCTCAGCGACTTCATAGGATGTTTCCTGTTTCCTCCTCCCTGTGCTTGAGGTGTTGATCTGCATCTGGGGATTGTATCCATGTCTGGTGGCGTGCCCAATATTGACCGTTTTTTGGAAGGAGGTCCTTAGCCACATTAGGGGGGTGCTGGGGTTTCCCCTGCCTGAAGCTACGGGCACGATCTTACTTGGCATCAAACCTACCAGTGTTAAAGCACTCACCCGCAGTGACTGGATCCTGACGCTTCAGATGCTGGGAGCGGCTAAGCAGCTCATAGTCCTATACTGGAAGAGAACTGAAGCCCTCCCAATTGCAGCCTGGTTTGTACGGCTCTGGCACGTCATAATGATGGAGATTTTCACAGAGCGATTACAAGCACGTGACACGCGTTTTAGGGCAGTCTGGCAACCCCTAGTCCAATACCTTTGCTCTATAGAACATGCCCGCCACATGCCTACCAGGCTTAGAACGCTGCATCTCTTTGAAGATGCCATTGCTCCTTCTGACCCTGGTAGACTGCTCCCTTAGACACCCCCTGAGGCGTGGGTGTTGCCTTGGGCATTTTCCTGTCGTTCCCCCCCTTAGCGCATGCTTTTCTCTGCCTTTGCTGTACTCTCTTCTTCTACAACCTCTAGTGTCCTCCATTCCCCCCTTTTCTTTTCTCCTCTCTGACTCTTGGTTACTCTTGTGGCTACTGAGCCCCGTTGGGCTACTTTAAAATGTTGGGCTAGTTGCCTGTTCACTACTTGTCAATGATCTTAGGGATCTAGGTTGTCTGCATGTCCGGAAAATACAACAGCTTGCTTCATGTCACGCGGCCGGCCCCAGTGGGGTTGTAGGCAAAACGCTGTGTTAAACTATGCTCTCCTGTGCAGGCCCTAAGGCCCCAACGCTGATTTATTTTGCGGCCGGCCCTGCTTAGGGTTGTAGGCGTAACACTGTGTTTTAATGAATTTGCAACAAGTGTTATCGCCTGAAAATAAAATAGACTTGAATATAAAAATGGGACGCAGGGGCTCCAGCCCCTTACGCTGTCCCAGGGACCACCACTTCCCCGGAGCTTTGGTCTTTTAAATGAGGGGTGGCCTTGCACAGCCCCGTGGACCTCCACCTTCCCAGGGTTACATATTTTTTAATTTAAGTGTGGGTGGCTCCTGCCACCCCACACTGCCCTGGAGACACGACCTCCCTGGGGCTTTAAATCTGATCGAGGGGGCCGTGCCCCCCTCATGGAACCCTCCATGGCCCTGGGGACTGCCAACCCCTAGGGCCGGCTCTAGCAATTTCCTGGGATGCCCCCCCCCCTGGGGCATTGCAGTTTGCTATGGCAGGGCAGGAGCACTGCTTCCGCCCTGTCATAGCAAACATCTGCTTCACTTCATGGAAGCGAGAGCAGAAAAACTGCTCTCGCTTGTCTTAAGCGAAGGCAGAATTGCTATTGGGCAAAGGGAGATGCATGTCAGCAGCTCCCTTTGCCCAAACACAATACTGGTTCCTGCAGGAGGCATGGAGCCGGCAGGGAATGCAAGGACATTCGGGCTCCAACCGCAGTCCCCAACATGACCATGTCCTGGGGATGGGGTCCTCGGGGCCAAAAATGGCAAGGGAGAGGGGCCACTCGACCCCCCTCCCTTTCAAAAAATAAAAATGGCCAGGCTCCGGGGATGAGGTCCCCGGGGCCGATATCGGGTAATGGAACTGGGGCGGCATTAATTATTATTTTTCTCTCGTCATAGGAGTCACGACCCCATTGCGGCTTTCAGTGCGGCCCCCCCAGTGTAACGTTGTGGTAGATTTGCAGATCTACCTTAAATTAAAAAAAATAATATTCTATAATTTAGAAGGTAGTGTTGCATTTCTGAACTTTTTTATAGAGTTGGTGAGATTGAAGTTAATAATCACATTAAATTTGATAGTAATAATGTAAAAAAAATTAAAAGTTAAACTTGAAAAGTTTATTGTGTTGTAGTTCAGTAATTTTGTGCTTTTGTTTTGCAGATTCACAAAGGGTTCGCGGTTCCACATTTTTTTAAAGAATGTATGTTTAAAAAAAAATAGGATTTACTATTGGGTTAAAGGGTGGCTCTAAAAAGAGCCCTTGTTTTCATTATGACTTTGTGGGAGCTACATGTAAGTGCGGATGTACAGCTTACAGCTTTTTGAGAAATATTCAATTTCCTTCATCTGTGAAGTGAACTCCATCAGTTCTAGAAGGAGCCCATCCTGTGGTCTCTGAGGTAAGCAGAACCAGCTTTATTGACATTCTTCCTACCTTTCTCAAACTGTGCACAGAATTGATTTGTCCACTTTTATTTCTGTCTTTTGGATATATTAGAGTATACAAAGTGTGTTTGAGGCAGAAGCAACATCAATTGTACAAAGGTATCATTCATTAGCATTTACGGACCTACCTCAGTCAATGTGCCTACGTAATTGCCACCACAGAGCACAGCCATGAGGTCAGGGGTTTTGGATGCAAAAAGGCTTTTACCAAAGGCATCAATTGGTGCCACTTTATTCCTCGCTGTGCAATCCATTTAATATCCACATTTTGCAAACCTAGGTCTTTGTCAATACCTCTGTGTTCAGCATACTTTTTGCATCAGAAAACATACCAGTGCCCTACAATCCATACTGTAAGCATCTTTAAGGGATGTCTGGAAGGAATTAAACGATAGCTGTAGCTCAGGTAGTCAGTTGGTAGAATGAGAAGTATCTAAAATGGTGGGGAAGATGCTGGTTTTGAAAAAGACGATAAGTGATTGGCTGTTCATTAACATTGTGTACTCAAAAATAGGACGCATATTATTTTCCTGAAAAAGCATGTTTCTTATTGGTTACTAAAAAATGTTTGAAAGGTACAGTAGATAGCATAAGGTAACATTTTGCAAAAGTCAACCACACCTGCTATTTGCAAGCTACTGTGCTGATCTTGAAAATGTGGTGAACCTGTGACCTGCCAGTACAGTTGAATGTTGCAGAAACTGTTACTATGGAAACTGGGATTAAGCAGAATGGGGTAAGGGTTGAAAGTTAACCATGGATTTAAAATGTGAAATGGTAACTTATTTATAAGTGATATGTTATTAAATTAAGTTTTTCTAAGTCAGTAGTATTTGTAGAAGTAGTCTGTTGTTAAAAATAATACTAGTAAATTACAGACCGAGTTTGGGCACTTTAGAAGACAGAAAGGGTTAATATATCCAACTAATAGAAATTATGTAGAAATTATGTAGAAAGCAATTTGATTTGTTACTGACAATTATTTGTGTGCAGAAAGAGAGGGAGAGTTTGCCATTACTGGGTTCATCTTGTTGAGAGTGGTGCATTACATTTAATGTATGCAAAAGAAAATCTTTTATGAGTTTCTGATATTTCATATTCTGCAATACTATTTGAAAGAAAAGTTACAAATGTGTAAGCTGTATTCTATATTATGTAGTAGTGCTTCACTCTTTGTAGTGATATTTTTTGATCTGAAGAGCATTATTTTCAAAGTTTTGAAAATATTAGAGAAGTGTGATGTTTGAAATATGTTATGAAATACACAGATGTGTATTGCACTTTGTTTTATTGTACTGAAATGATGGTTGAAATGGTTTGTGCATAGTAATATGTGTAGATTGGTAGATGGATTAGTGATTATGGTAGTTTGTATGAGAGTGTGGAAAGGTACACTTGAAATATTCCACATAAATATGTGTCTGCTTGAAATGGGACGTGCGGTCTGTGAAGTTTTAGGGTCTGCATGGTCTTGTGACTGAGGTATGTATTCTCATACATGTTATGCATCTGGAGATGCTAGACGTATGAAACATCGGTATACATCTATATGAATGTTTATTTTATATATACGATGCCACTAGGAAAAGGTGCAGACACATGCATGCATTCTATGAGGAATATGATAAGACTTACAACACAGATATGGGAAGGGTTGCTGCTTTATATTTGGCAAGGCCAAACACTCTAAGTAGTAGTAGAATTGTGAAGGTGCAGCACAAAACTGAGGTTTAAGACATGTTGGTAGAAGGATTAGTGATTACGCTACTTTGTACAAGTCAGTGGAAAGGTACACTTGAAACATGCTGCATCTTGTTAGGTGTCTGCTTGAAATGGGAGGTGCATTCTGTGAAGTTTTACGGTCTGCATCATCTTCTGACTGAGGTATTTGTCTACTTGTATATGTATTCACATACGTCTTATACATTTTAAGAAGCTAGACATATAAAACACAGGTATGCATCAATTTCTATGTTTCTTTTATGTATGATGCAACTAGGAAAATGTGCAGACATATGCATATATATTTCAGGAATATTGTGAGACTTACAACAGACACATGCAAAGGGCTACTGATTTATATTTGGCTAGGCGCAACACACTAAGTAGTTGCACAATGGTGAAGCTGCAGCTGACAAATGAGGATGAAGACATGCTGGCAGAGGTATTGGTGATTAGGCTACTATGTGTGAGTCTTTGGAAAGGTACACATGAAATATACCACATATTTTTAGGTGCCTGCTTGAAATGGGCAGTGCAGTCTGTGAAGTTTTAAGATCTGCATGGTCTTGTGAGAGAGGTTTTTCTCTAATTGCACATGTTATGCATTTGAAGATGCTACCCATATAAAACACAGGTATACGTCTTTTTGTCTGTTTCGTTTATACATCATGGCAGTAGTAAAAGGTACAAATACATGCATGCAGTCTTTCAGGTATATTGTGAGACTTACAACAGAGACATGAGAAAGGTTGATGCTTTATATTTGGTGGGCCTAACACCCTGAGTAGTAGCAGAATGGTGACGCTGCAGCACAAAAGCGAGGTTTAAGACATATTGGTAGAGGGATTAGTGATTAGGCTACTTTATATGAGTCTGTGGAAAGGTACACTTGAAATCCGCCACAAAATATTAAGTATCGGCTTGAAATGGCAAGTGCAGTCTGTGAAGTTTTACGGTCTGCATGGTCTTGAGACTGAGATATGGCTCTACTTGCAAATGTATTCTCATATGTGGTATGCATCTGAATATGCTAGTTGTATAACACACAGGTATACATCTATTTGTATATTTCTTTCACATATGATGCCACTAGGAAAAGGTGTAGACACATGCATGCATGTTTTCAGGAATATGGTGAGACTTACAACAGAGGCATGTGGAGGGTTGTTGCTTTTTATTTGGCTAGGCCCAACTCCCTGAGTAGTAGTAGAATGGTGAAGGTGCAGTTATAAAGTTAGGTTTAAGACATGTTGGCAGAGGGATTAGTGATTAGGCTACTTCTTTTTGAGTTTGTGCAAAAGTACACTTGAAATGTGCTGCATAATTTTAGGTGTCTGTTTGAAATGGGAAGTGCATTCTGTGAAGTTTTAAGGTCTGCATGGTCTTGTGACTGATGTATTTCTCTACTCGCACATGTATTCTCATACATATTATGCATTTGAAGATGCTAGATGTATTAAATACAGGTATACGTCTATTTTTATGTTTCTTTTACATATAATGCCACTAGGAAAAGGTGCAGACACATGGATGTATATTTCAGGAATATGGTGAGACTTACAACAGACACCTGCAATGAGCTACTGCTTTATATTTGGCTAGTGCCAACACCCTACGTAGTTGCAGAATGGTGAAGCTGCTGCTCAAAACTGAGGTTTAAGACATGTTGGTAGAGGGATTACTGATTGGGCTACTTTGTATGAGTCAGTGGAAAGGTACACTTAAAAGACTCTGCAAACTTTTGTGCGTCTGCTTGAAATGGGAAGTGCAGTCTGTGAAAAGTTTAGGTCTGCATGGTCATGTGACTGAGGTATGTTTGTTCTTGCACATATATTCTCATATGTGTTGTGCATCCGAAGATGCTAGATGTGTGTGACACAGGTATATAACTATTTGTATGTTTCTCTTATGTGTTATGCCAGCAGTAAAAGGTAGAGATGTATGTATGCATATATTTAGGAACATGATGAGACTTGTATCAGTAATAGTGCAAAGATTGCTGTTTTGCATTTCTGGAGTTCTCTTGCTTCTTTCTGCACTTCTCTTGACTATTTATTCACCTCTGTTGCTTCTTTCTACATTTATGTTGCATCTTACTACACCCGTCTTATCTATGCAGCTTTTTTCTGAACGTCTCTTGTTTTTTTAAGTACCTTTTTTATTAGTTATAAAGAGAATAGCAATGTAATTGTAATTAATTGTTTACTATTAATGTTGACATGTTATTTAAAAAATTGATGTAAGAAAGTATTGGAACTATTCTTTCTTTTTTAGAACACTATTCTGTTTGGATTCGAAACTGAAGATGCCAAGAAAACATGAAAAGAGAAGACAACAAAGAAAACAGAAGTACTTAAACCAAAGTAAAAAGAATGGACTTCATAAAGACCAAAATGTTACTCAGGATACAGTATGTTCTGGTAAGAGTATTAAATCATTTCTTAAAACAGTTGCAGAGAGATTAAAGAAAGACAATAGTAATGAAAGGAAAAAGAAAATGTTTACAACAAATCACAAGGAAACAAACAATTGTAATGGAAAAAAACATTTATTTTTGGAATACCAACATGTCACAAAAAGACAAAAACAATTTAAAGAGGTACTTGTACCAATGTTTCGAAATAGAGTAAGTCAATATTTATTAAAAGATTGCAAAAAGTATAACAGAAGATCAGCAGAGTATAAGAAGAAGCAACATATTGAAAGTATATGAGATACTGCTTTTGAATTGAAACAAAAATTATTCATTTTAGTATTGAAGAAAATGAAACATTGAATAAAACAATGCACTTTATGAAGGAGAAAAGCAAAATAAAAAGAATGGTTAATAGAAGTAACTTTATTAAAACTTTTACTGGTAAATGGAAGCACACTTCTAGTACTGAGCCATTCTTCAATGAAGAAAGCTATTTTCAACAGAACACATTAGTTCATGCAGTTGATACTAGTGGTCGATGCTATGAGATGAAAGATGGTTGTCCTATTCCAAAAGAAAAATGGTTGTTAGGAGTGTGGAAGAAGTAATAGCTGAAGAAGTTCAAGGGAAGCGTACACAAGCTCAAGTATATACGTGGGATTGTAGTAGTATTTGCAGTATTCGACAGGAATCTATTTACATATTATAATTTCTTTTACGATGATCTGGAAAAAATAATCTTAACTAGAAGATTAAGGTGTTATAAGGATTAGATCCATGTAAAGTAAGAAAATATACTAACTTGCAAGCTCATTCTTTAGCTTGTCTTTCAAGAAAAGTATGTCAAAGTACATTTCATTATTTAAGAATGTTAGCAGTACACTACTCAGAAATGCGTAAGTTAGTAAGGAGACTCTACTATGTCAAAAGTCCTGTATTAAGTTTAAGTGAAATTAACACCGCTCTTTTGCATGGTTCAGTATCAGATGTACAAAACGTTTGTGATGATATAGAGTTGCTTTTTTTGGTTCACAAGAGGAGTGTAGAGAAAGTGAGAGCTTGATAAGTGTTGGTGTTGAAGAACAGGTGAAAGATTAGTATTGATGAGTTTGCAGAAGGAATTACAAAGTTTAAGACAGTTTCATCTGAAAAATCAAACTATGTTTGTATTTGTTGTTGGCGTACTCACTATACAAGTCAAACTAGGAATGTTGATTTATATTTTAAAAGTGAAAAGGAAAACAATGATAAGTGGCAGCAGTTTGGTGCTTATTTGTTGGTAGAAGGCCGGTTTTAGTTGGCTACTGATCAACGCATTTGTAAATATTGTTACAACAAATTAGAAGAGAACAAAATACCAGCTACAGCAGTAAATAACAACTTAGAGTTGGTGGTATTCCTCCAGAACTGGCAGATTTGAATACATATAAGTCTATTCCCATTCAATCTATGCACCCATTTCAGGCTGTAGTTCATATGGAGCCTAAAACAGGTAAACTGCTCCCAACAGATTTACAAAGAGGTCGGAAATGTAGAGTTGTGTACTTACCTTTAGATTTTAAGAAAAATATTGAAACTGTTGGTGTAGACAGGGAGGAAAAAGAGCCAGTAGTTATTGTAGTTAATAGTGTACCAACAAAGAGTAAAAAAATATGGCAAGAGTTTGTGGATGTTTATAAACTTCAATAGGCTATATTATATCTGGTACAAAATAATGTTTATTATGAGTATGTAAATGTTGATGAAGAGGTACTATGCTTAGAAGATAAAACAGAAATTTCAAGTGGATAAATAGAAAAAATGGGCAAGTCGGGGAGTGAATAGATTTATGAACAATATACTATGCATCCTCTAAAATCAAAAGAAGTGATAGGAAACAGTATTGAATTATTTCAAATGAACGAGGCAAAGTGAACTCCCATGAGTGTATGGGAAAAAAGTTTATAAGCTCATTGTTTTCCACAGTTGTTTCCCACTGGAGAAGGTGGATGATTTTGATGAGCGAGCTGTACGGATTCCAGTTTCAGAATACTGCTTGACAAGATTGTACTCTGAAGATCAGAGATTTCGACACTGCATTGCATTTATATTTCATCTTTTGTTTGAAAGTGATTTGTCTGCACTTTCATATGCAGTGAACCACATATTAAAAACAGGAGTTCATCTTCCACGTGTTTCTGCAAAAGAATTCATGGACAAAAATCAACAAAGAGATGAAAATTTAGAACCACTGTTAATTATTAGATGACATGTCAACTTCGTACCAATGAATATTGGTTTTGTAGTCAAGGTGAACTTAAATGTATGTTAAGAAACTTAGGTACACCTACATGGTTTGTACTACTAAGCAGTTCTGAATATGTGTGGCAAGATTTACTTGAATTTGTAGAAGAAGCAAATTCAAATGTAAAAATTATTGAATTGAAGACACCTGGTGAACTCTGTTTCTTGGATCCTGTAAATGTCTGCAGGTGCTAAAACTATAGGTTTCAAAGTATGATGTCAGTTATTTGCAATAAAAATATTCTTCCTCTTGGAGAAGGTACTGATTTCTTTTGGCGAAAAAAGAGTACCAAGCCAGAGGTGCTCCTCATATACACATGCTATTATGGATAAAGAATGCTACAAAATTTAGAACTGAGATTGATGAAACTGTTTTGTCTTTCATCGAACAGTATGTTACCTGTGCCATTCCAAGAGAAGGAGGAGAAAAGAGCTTGAGACAATAGGTTTTATGGTTTGAAAAGATGGTGACTGTTGCTTGTGCCTCTCCCCCTCGTAGGTTAAAGATGTAAGGAATTCTTTACTACGAAACACACCTTTGGAACTGTAATAAGGCAGATTACGAGATGCTTCACATACCTGGTGATGGTCACTCTCCGTAAGGTTTCTGTCCACGTGGGTGTCCACTCGTTCTGGTTCAGGATGTCTCCGAAGACAGTTGAGCTCCCCAAGGACCGGCGGGAGAGCGGTGCGGCCTCAGTGACTGGGGGGCTGCTAGGTCTGCTTCTTTCCTGGAAGACGCTGGCAGGCCGCAAAGGTGAAGACGCTACTCCCCCGGTGTGCAGCGAGAGGTAGGAGGAGACCAGTGCTAGATGTCAGACTTGGGTGCAACGGCCCATGGAGGCAACAGGGAAATCCAAGTAGCCGACGGTCCCAGGGATGTTCTCGGGACGCAGACCACCCGGCAGTAAGAAAGTAACTGCCAAAGAAGGGGCTAACAGTGAGCCACAGAAAGAATAACACGATATACTCCAAAGCGTAAGTAAGGAGACTCTGGCTCAGACTCTTTCTGAACAGGCTGATGATGGAATGAGTGCTTATAGCTTGCTCCTGGGGGTTGATGTAACAGGCTTACAAAAAGTTTCTCCGATGGAGACAAGAAGGGAAGCTTGACTTGGGGGGATCCATTACGCTCACGGAGCGACCTATTTAAAAATTGTGGGATCTCCTAAGGGGGACAAGTTTTACTCGCTTACGGATGATTCTGAAATCTCTAATGACAGCGAGTTGGGTGATACAGATCTTGATAAGTCTAGAGAGGACTAAGATAGCTCTTCGACTGAGCCCTTTACTCAGAAACGGGCTTCTGCATTGAAAAAATGGAAAAGTACCAGCGGAAAGGCTCCTCAAGCTAAGGGGTATGAATCAGATTTTGGTTGATCTGGCCAGATGAAATGGGACTATTCTGGGATCCTTATGGAATCAGAGGCTAAAGAGCCAGAGAAAGACGGCATCCAGCTGGAGGCAGCTATGTTATTCTCTGGATCAAATGCCGCCTCTGAGTCCCCTCCCTCAAGGTGATTGATTTATTCCTCCCTGAAACAAATACAAATCGAAGCTCGACAAGAACATAAAAGAGCTCACATGGCTACAAAGAAATTACAGGGGGTCATAAGGAAAGTTAAGAAAGCTTGTTCTGAGATCATGGAACGAATCATGGCACTGGAAGAACGGGTGGTGGTGCTGGAGGCAGGTGTCGAGACTAGTGGGCAACAAGCAACCACAAATGAGGCCAGAATGACAGAGGTCATGTGGAAGCTCGAGGATTTTGAGAATCGCCAGCGGCGAAAAAATCTGAAGCTACTTGGTATCGCTGAAAATGTGTAAGGGGAAGATTTATTCGAGGGTTCATTCTGCGGCTATTGAAGGGGGCTTTCCCAGAACTGAAACACTGGGACTGGGACTCAGAAGTACAGAGAGTGCACATATTCCCTCTTATGTTGAAGAAGAGAAGGGGACAGGGCGATCAAAATGACGAACCCAGGGCCATCTTGATGTTGGCAATTTTCTGTTGAGACAGGTAGTCTTTGAAAAAGCACAACCTGAAGCCAGACGTTCAGCAGAGGGGCATACTTTCTATGTCAGGCCATATTTCTGCCACACAACAGTGGAGAGAAGGTGGCGGCTAAGATAGCTAATTACTACCTTTCAGAAATTATGCTGCCAAGTGTATTTAATGAGCTCTGCACGTCTGATGGTTATACATAGGGGGGTGATCAGGGAGTTTATCTCAGAGATTCAGTCTTAAGAGTATTTGCAGGAAATTTTGGGTGAAGGTAAATAGAGAGCATCTTTCCGATTTCCAACTTTTAAGATTTCATGTGGTTTTTTAGTAACTTTTCTCTTGTTTTTCTTTAAGGGGTGGTGGGTGACAATGGGCAACATCAGGATGCAGGAGGCATCACAAGGGCCTTCAGACCTATTTTGCCGGGTTAGGAGGGGTGGGGATGGGCGAAGGGAAGGGTTGGATCCAAAATCACGTTCTTTGGTTATAAAGGGATGGTATTTTTGAACACAGAGAACGGGAATTTTAGCACTACAAGGGGATAAATGGGTAATGGCAAGGTAAGGATTGCCTCTGTTAATATTTGCGGTTTAAATAATCCCCTGAAGAACCGTAGAATTAATGAAGATAATCAATAGCTAAATGCAGATATTGTGTATCTCCAGGAGACCCACATAGAAGCGGGCCGTCAGAAGGTTGCAGAACTGGCCGGCTACCAACCAATGGTTAGTACCTCCCAAGGGACAAAAACACGGGGGGAAGCCATCATGGCCCGGAAAGGGCGAGCCAAGTTTCTGCGCCTAAGCTCGAAGAAAATGGGGAGGTAGGCCAATGTTGTATGAATGCAAGTTCATTTACTTTATGTTCTGTGTATGGCTCAGTACTAGCTTTGTTTGAATGGTTGAATACTGAGTAAGTGGGATGGCCTCTACTCCATGTAATTTGCGGAGATTTTAATATAAATACAAAACCTCAAGGAGGCCATCCTAGGGAAATATCATACCAAGCACGTAAGCCTAAGGTATTCAAGTCTGTTGCACATTTATGCGTGCTTCATGAACTCTTGGATATTTGGGCTACACATCAACCCAGAGACCCCGGCTATACTTTTCTTTCTGCCACTCATCGAGTTTATGTCAGACTTGACTATTTTTTTGTATCTTCAGTGATTACACAAAAAGGACAGATTTATAAGTACCCCAGAATCATGTCCGACCATAATCCACTTGTTCTTGAAATAACCACACATGCTAATTCCCCATCTGTTTCACGTTGGACTTTTGATAGGGCATTGCTCTCTGATAGAGGATATATTCAGCACATGAACATTTGGATTCCCAGATTTAATATGGAAAATAAAGGGAGTGCTCAACCAGATATCGTGTGGGACTCTCTCAAGGCAGGGATAAGGGTGGAGACTTCTAGTTATGGTTGGGCGGAGCAGAGAAAGAATAAGAATTTAGAACAGGGAATTAACAGAAGCTGAAGGTCCTTTAAACACGACAATTAAGGCGGGAGGGGATCTTGATAAAGCACAATCCAGAGTCGCAGTGGGGAAATCCGCAATAATCAATCTTTCGGCCAAAAAGGCGAAGGAAAATATATGGCCTGGTGCAGTAAATTATACGAGAATAATGAAAGGGAGGGACAGTTACTAGTTCGACGCACAAGTGAGAGGATTGTTCAGGGAGATATCTCAGAAATAAAGGATCCTATTCCTGACTCAATTTCTGATTCCTCGGCGATTTGTTTGTCATTTCAGAGGTTTTAACAACATTTATATTCAGAAGATACCCCCATTGAGGATAGAGCATTGACGGAATATCTTATGGATTTATCTTTTGGAGGGCCAACTTCGGAGGAGCTAGAGCTTCTCCAGGCTCCAATCTCAGAGGATGAAGTACGGGGGGGAATTGGTCAATTCTTCACCTACTGGAAAAGTGGCTGGAAATGATTCAATCCCTGGTGAATTTTCTAAAATCTTCTACAAGTGATTAAATGAGATTTTGAGAGAGATCTTTATGAGCTCCCAATTAGGTGGGGAGCCCCCGGACTCTTAAAGGTCGGCCAATATAGCGGTATAAAAAAATGACAACCCCATTAATGAGTTCGGCTCTTATCGACCCATCAGATTGATTAACAGGGATATAGAAATACATGCCAAAATATTGGCTAATCGCTTAGCTAGCGTGATCAAGAGGTTTGTCTCTCCTGTCCAACACAGTTTTGTTCCAGGCCGTAGCACGACTGATCATATTCGGAGGACAATTGCTCTGTTCAACGCCTCAAAGAATGCCGGAGACCCTATGGCTTTAATCCTGTTAGATGCAGAGAAAGCCTTTGATAGGGTCTCCTGGCCTTTTCTATGGGCTATATTAGATAGAAATGGCCTGGGAAATGCTTCATCAAGGCCATCCAGACAATGTTTTGAAATCCAGTTGCCCGTGTGGTAGTAATGGGAGATATGCCCAAACCGATTACGATCTGCCGCGGAACTCGACAAGGGTGTCCATGTTCGCCCTTTTTGCACTGCATATTGACCCCCTCATTAGAAAGATCGAGCAAAATAACAGTATCACAGCTATGCATAACAAAGGGGAAGATACTAAGGGCCAGATGTAGGTAGCCAAATACCGGTCGGTAACGGCCGATTTCGACCGTTACCGACCGGTATTTGGCTTTTGACATGTAGGTGGCTCGGATTTTACAGAATCGGTATATTTACCGATTCGGTAAATTTACAGCTTCGGTATTTTTCCGAATCGGTAAATATACCGATTCTGTTAATCCATATGTAGGTGGCACAGTTTGCGGTGACACAGGCCCTTAGGAATTCTTATGTTACCACCCAATCCTATTGGGTGGTAAAATACCGAATTCCAGTGTACATGCACATCTAGGGCATGTATGTGTGCCACATGGCACACAAGCCTGCAATTGGGGTGCTACAGGGTGTCAAAGTGACACCCTGTTCCCCCTGCCAGGATTCGGTATTTACCGATTCTGTAAATACCGAATCGGTATTTCCCATTGATTCCTATGGGCTTCAAGGTCCATAGGAATCAATGGGAAATACCGATTCGGTATTTACAGAATCGGTAAATACCGAATCTTACAGAATCGGTAATTGTGAAATTAAAATTACCTACATCTGCCTACTTCCAATTTACCTACTCTTAAATACCGAATCGGTATGATTCGGTATTTAAGAGTAGGTAAATCGGAATTACCTACATCTGGCCCTAAGATCCTTGCTTATGCGGATGATTTGGCCAATACCACCCCAACCCTGCTGATGCCCTGGGAGAAATTGAAAGGTAAGCTGCCAGTTTCAGATACCTACTTAATCAAAGCAAAACCCAAGTTGTGGCAATTACCTCTGTCCATCTTGATTACTTTCGGGTAGCTCCTAAGGCAAAATACCTTGGAGTAGATATACCAGCAGATGTGGGGAACATTGTTCAATTAAATTTAGGTACATTATTACGAAAGTATAAAGTTGATTTATCTCGAATGAATAATCTCAAGCTTACTTTAATAGGGAGAAGCAATGTGATTAAATTGATATTTGGGGAGGGAGGAGCCTAGAGACGAACGAAGATGGCCGCATAAGCTCTCGGCTCCGTCGACCTCCTCCTGCTGCTTGAATATCCTGCTACAAATCCTGCTTTTTCGCCTCACCCCCGTGTGGGTGACCCGTTGCTGATACTGGCGGTCTGGTCCTGGGAAACTTATGGCCCGGATTGGCGGAGTTACATCGAGTGGAAGTTCTTGGCCTACCGCTGACCGAGAGCCGGGACCTCGAGCACTGACCCTGCCGGGTAGCAGTGCGACAGCGGCGGCCGGGGGATCCAGACACGGTCCGGTCGATAGAAGTGGAGGGCAACCTGCCCCTGGATTGGTGGAGAGCCTGCGGTTCTACCCGCGTTGTGGAGGTGTAATGATCCTGTGAGTGGCTGAGAGGTCAAGGGTCCCCTTCTCGGCGTTCCCTTCCCGCCGGGGTGGGGCACCCTTCCGAGAGGCCCTATCGTTGCTGGACTGTGTGCCTCCTGCCCCCGCCTGCTCTCATCGCACTTCGGTCCCTGGGGGAATCGGGTGACCCGAAGGGCGCATTGATGTCTGGAGTCGATCAGTTTTTGGAGGTGCGGGGTGAAGAAGAGCCATCATTGCGAACCGTGATGACCGCCATTAAGGGTCTGTGCTCCTACATGGTTGCTCTTTCACATAAGTCGATCGTGGATGACACCGAAACTACCCGATCGCATAAGGACTCTGATCTGTCTGGTCCCCCTAAGCGAGCCGTTTCTCCCACTTTGATCCCGGAATCTACGACTCGAGGCCCATCTAGTGTCGAGGCCTGGATAGCAATGTCGGTACCGCTGTGTGCGGCTGAACCCGCTGCCATGGTGTATCGCCCGCCCACGTTGGCGAGTCCACCTGTGGTCATGTTCACGTGCTCGTCCCCCAATGACTTTATTGAAACTGTGACCCGACGGAAACAGCGAACATCTATCGATCGTGTGAGCTGTGCAGTGTGGTGGAGTATGGAACGGTCGGGATCTGGTCGTACCGTGGCGAGTGTCATGACGGCTGAGGATTGTGGTGGATGGTCGATATCCGTTGGACTCGCCGCACAGATTCGTGGACTGGCTGAACTTTTGATTTATCCTGTGAATATGCGGGTGCGGTGTGCGGATCTCATGGTGAACACTCGTAGAGGCCAAGGGTGAGACTGGTGTTCGACTCGGATGCTAGGGGTTTTGTGAGGGACCCGGGATCCGCCATTTTCTTGTATCGGGGGCGGGGCGGAGTAGGACGTCTTTCCTGGGTTCTACAGAATTTACTTTGCTTTGCTGCTGATTGTTTAATGACCAGGACTGTACGTTGCAGGAGGGGAGTAGTGCGACCGGGGATGCGTGGTTTTCCTCCTCCCTTAACTTTTCTTTTCTTCTTTTTCGGTGTTTCCTTCCTTTACAAATCTCTTTTCTACTATATTTCGGGTTTTTGGTCGCTGGGTGATAGGCACGCTGCTAGGGGGGTAGGCCGTAGCCATCTGCAGGTGTGCAGGGTGGGGGGTAGGGGGTGGGGTATTTTTGTTTTTCCGTTCTCTGTTTCTATGGCGTTTTTCTCTTCTTTTAGTTTGACTGGACTTCCCTTTTTTTCTCTCTCCCTGGGTTGGGGGTCAGTTTATCGGGTTACTGTTTGGACTTTTTAGGCGGTGCTGGGACTGTGGCCGCTCAGTCTCTCCTGTCATTGGATTCATCGGGTGGGGCATTAGTCGGGACTTTTCAGAAATGTATGCTTGCTTATATTGTTCGCTTCCAAATGTTGTCGTCTCTGCATTTGGACATGCTTCCCTGCCCACCCGGTGATTGTATCTACTTTAGATCCCATAGCCGGCCCCCTCCTGTTCTCTTTTCTCTCTTTCCATCACGTTAACATATGGAACTGTATTATGTATTTACCGTGTATATCCTGTTTTATTTTTAAAAATTGACCTCTCTAATCCTGAGATGCTCTCCTGGGTATGCCGAAACAGTCCGACTTTCTATTTTTTGCTGCCATGCCTCTGGGATGTTTGGCTGAATAGCTGTGTGCACCCTTTTCTAAATAAAGGTCCTCTAAAAATTTTAAAAAATAAATAAAATGATATTTGGTCATAGAATTTTGTATTTCTTCAGGGCCATCCCACTAGAGGTAGAAAGCTGTTGGTTTAAATCCCTAAATCAGATGACATCTTGGTTTCTATGAGCTGGGCAATGCCCCCGAAGGGCCTTAAAATTTTGGACTTTCCCAAGAGATTGAGGGGGTGGGCTGTCCCTAATTTGCAATTGTATTATTGGGCATCAATGTTACAGGAAATGGTGACACTCTTAACACCTGTGGGAACTGGTCCAGAGGAGGGGGACCCGGTGCCTATCCACGAATTTGTAATGGGTATTGAGGCCAGAGGCTGTCTTTTCCAGCAGATTGAATGCGGTTATTTTAAAAGGGTCAGATTTAAGGTTTTGATGGGCACATTCAAGGTAGGGACAACTGTCCGGAAGAAATTTGGTCTAGGTCGGGTAAATAGCTATACTCCTCTATATGACAATGTTTTACTCCCTGATATCTTCAAAGATGTCTATATGAAACAGTGGGGTCAGAGAGGACTGACGGTGATTGGTGATCTGGTAGATAAAGGAGGGATTCTCCCCTTCAATACAATTAAGGATAAATCAGGCATTAGTAATACCCACTTCTTCAAGTATTTCCAAGTTAGGGATTGTTTGGCTAAAAAATTGGGGAGAAGTGCTGGTTTTACTCCTGTGGTACTTGTTGATTTATTGCTAAAATCTCCACCCTCCTTAGCTACCTTGTATAAATTATTAAACAAAGAAATGGTGGGCAATCTTACGAAACATACGTCCTTTTGTTTAGAGCTCTTGCAAATTGGGATGGCAGAGTGCGAGGACTCCTTATATCTTGCTCAGATATCATTCATCGCTGCTAACAATGTTAGAAATTCTGGTTCAATCTGTACATCACCCCGGCAAAGATTGTTAAATGGGGGTAATTTACTGGTAAATGCTGTCTGCGGTGCAGCTGTCTCGCTACATATCTCACTAACCTCTTTGCAATCTGTCCCAAGCTTGAAAATTTGAAAGAAGATGTTGGTAAAATACTTGAAGCTCAGCTAGGTTTTCACATTTTTCTCTCTCCTAGTTTAATGGTCTGAGGAGTGAGCGATATGGAAATTTCTTGGCGACACCAGCCCTTTTCGTTTATAACTATGACTGTCCTCAGACTTTGTTTGCAAAAAAGAAAAAGAAAACCCTGCCCCGGAAATAAGTATGGGTCCAACACAGGGATCCTATTTATACAAGGTAACCATCGCGTAGGAGTTGGAGCTGCACATACACACCACTAGTTTTTATGATTTCAAGATTTAATTTTATTTCGTTAAACAATTAGTTATTTTTTTGATATTTTGAAAGGGATAAAAACACATCACAAAGATTTATACATTAGAAAAAAGCTATTCATAGAACACATTAAGGGTCCCACACATGTCATACCTATCAACACTCAAAACCAATTCATTACATACAGCAAACATTCATACTCTCCACAATACAGTACATCAATGCCAGTTGGTTTGCAGGGGGGTGGTTTTTGACTGAGGGGACACAAGTTCAAAGTGGTCCAGATGTCACAGTCAGGTGGAATTTCATCCCTCCCTAGAATCACGAAAAAATTATTTTTCTCTGTCTTTAGATCATGGAGCCCCGCGGCTGTTACATGGCCATCCGACCGTCCAGCGGACGGTCGGATGGCCATGTAACAGCCGCGGAGCTCCAGGATCTAAAGACAGAGAAAAATAATCAGCACTGGTAGACCCGTGCCATCAACCTGAATAAGCCGCCCACTCTGCGACCCAGACGGGGAAGCTGCCCCCATAGCTTGAGATGATGTATCCCTAAATGAGAATCGACCGGGAGGCCTTCCAACTCAAATGAACCTTTGCCTGGGGACTACAAAGGAAATAAGGTGTGCACTACTAAGCACTAACCCGGAGAGATCACCGGAAAGCGGACGGGCTGAAACTGTATTTCACGCAAAGTTCGCGGCGTGCATGTATAAAAAAAACCACCCATATTGGAGAATCTACCTTGCGACGTACTGATGTTCCCGATTCCCGAGTGGAGGAATCTATACCCTCTCCCCGCGAATTGAAACAAGAGGTGTGTCCCCCACACATTGGTACCTCTCTGCCCTGATGAAGGTGTGGTCCCCTCGGACCAGACACCGAAACGTGCGTCGGCGTGATTCTAGGGAGGGATGAATTCCACCTGACTGTGACATCTGGACCACTTTGAACTTGTGTCCCCTCAGTCAAAAACCACCCCCCTGCAAACCAACTGGCATTGATGTACTGTATTGTGGAGAGTATGAATGTTTGCTGTATGTAATGAATGGGTTTTGAGTGTTGATAGGTATGACATGTGTGGGACCCTTAATGTGTTCTATGAATAGCTTTTTTCTAATGTATACATCTATGTGATGTGTTTTTATCCCTTTCAAAATATCAAAAAAATAACTAATTGTTTAACGAAATAAAATGAAATCTTGAAATCATAAAAACTAGTGGTGTGTATGTGCAGCTCCAACTCGTACACGATGGTTACCTTGTATAAATAGGATCCCTGTGTTGGACCCATACTTATTTCGGGGGCAGGGTTTTCTTTTTCTTTTTTGCTAGTTTACCCCATATAGCCTGCCCTTTAATCATTAAAACCCACCGGGGAACCCCCTTCTATTAAATTATTACTCAGACTTTGTTTGGCCACAGCTTGGCTAGATCCTGAACCACCATCCAGGCAACAATAGCTGGGGAGACTCTTAGCAATATATCGCTCTGAAATAGCAGCCTACGAACATAGGGGAGGCAACGCTCTGAGAAGGGGCAGGGAAATTTTGGCACCGGTAAAACAGTGGTTTGAAAGGGTAGCAGAATAACAATATTAGATTTTTTATTTCCCTGTTCTTTCTTTTGTGTATGCCCTTTTTTTCTTTTTTGCTGTGTAATGCAGTTTGGATCCAATTCAAGGGTAGGGGTGGGTTGAGAAGGGTGGGGTGGATGCTGTTTTAGGTTGAGCATTCAAGACCTCTTGTATATACTTTAGTATATACTTCCCTTGGGCTTAAAACCATTCCCCCTGGATCCATTGTCCTTTAAAATTCCTTGCTTGCTAGTGGTCGATCCTCCCTCTGTGTCCCTCCTTTTCATCAATTGTTTACTCCCACAGAGCAGGGCCTTATTTCTTGTATCCTTCCACTTGTCCCATTGTAGCATCGGTTATGAACTACTTCTCCCTTTCTTTAGGAGCATTTGACCAGAGGGATTCATGCTTTAATTGGCTTCAGGTCTGCTTCTGTAAACAGGGATATAAATCACGTTCTTTCCTTGTTACATCTGCTGTGCAAATAAAGTCCGAGGTCAAATGTTAGAGGCTGTAAACCGACCCTCTCCATTTACCTTTTAAACTTAACTCTTTCCTTCCCCCTCTTTGCCCCATCACCCTTCGACTGCCCCCAGCCAATGAAAACAAGAATTTACAATGCAATAGGTCTCGCATTTGCGAGCATTTGAGCAATTGGAATTGTAAATGACAATGTATTTTATTTACATATTGGTTTAGAAAACATAATTAAAAGGCATTGTCATTTACAATGCCCATAGGTTAAACGTGCGCAAATGCAAGACCTATTGCATTGCAAGTGCTTGTTTGTTATTCTTGTGCTATACTGGCTAAGAAAAACACAACTTATTATCATGAAATAAAGAATTTAAAAAAAATCAGCAATGTGGAAAATTCTGTTGATGAAAATACTAGTCTAAAGGGATATTTTATACAAAATGTTTTGGATTCCCACGTCCAATAATTTCTAAAGGAAGAGTAAATAGTTTTTTGTCAGCAGTAAGCCATACAATAGCTTGGAAATCTCTGTAGAATACATATAACTTAAAAAGAACTGAAGATTCACAGTATATTAATAACTGCAATCCAATTATTTTGAAAATGTGAATGCAAGCATGGAAATTCAATATGTTGCAGATAATTCAATTGCTGTTGCTCGCTGTTACATCATATATTATTTTTAAACATATTTTTATTGACATTTGTAATTTAAGACACTTGTACACACATATATTTCTCACTTATTCATTATATATTTCTTAATAATTTCTTAAGTATGTCCACAATGTCTTCTAGTCTGGTAACACCTCTTAGTATTGACCCTAATTATCTAGGGTACCCTTTTGCTTTTCTCCCATCATGTCTACCAGTCAGTAATTCACTTTGTTCATGCCTTCCCTTCACTGACGACATCTCAAATGACATCCCTGATGACATCACTGATGACATCATCCTTGTGGCAGACCTCCTCTCACTGTAATATAACCTTTGATACACACGATCAAAAATAGAAACTAACGTTTTCACAAAAAATGGAGATACCAATTCCAGTTAGAATAACATATTCAGTAATTCCAAAATCTACATACACATCCACTCATTCACCAACAATTCTATATATTCACTCATACATGTACTCACTTATCATATGTACTCATACACCTATACATCCTGTTATACATCGACACTCATCTATAGAGTTACTCACACACATACTCACACATGCAAATAAACGATAAAATATCAATTTCCTTGCATATACAGCTATACACCCACCACTACACTAACTTCTACAGATTCGTACACATACTTACTCTCTTAAACAATCACTTATAGAAACTCATACTTATTTATACAGGAAATCTTAGAATCTCTCGCTCTGACATATACTCACTTATATACATGAATACTCACATATACTAGTTTAAAACATATGTAGTTACTCATAAAGATACTATTGAGACAGTCATTCACTCACTAACACACCCATACACACACTCATCCACCCATACAGTCCTGCACACATGCTGTCTTCATAACACATACAAACAGTGAGTCAGTCATTCATGCATCTGTGCGCTAAGTAATACTCCCCACCGAACCATACAGACACTCATTCGGATACTCAAAAAACCAACTAATAACCCATATACACACTCATGTAGCTACTCACCAACCCATGCAGCCACTTATATATAAAGTGAGACACGGATACACATATTTAAATAAAGATTACTCGCTAATACACCTATTCACTAAGATATACTTAATAAGTCAGTTATACAATCAATTTTACAAAAAAACATCCATTTAGACACTTATTTACCCATTTATTCTTCCATCAACCTTTAGATATACATAAATAAAAAATATTTATTTTTCAGAAAGACACACATTCACTGGATGATGTCATCAGTAATGTCATCAGGGAAGTCATTTGAGATGTCATCAGTGATGTCACTGACCATGTCATGAGTGATGTAATATGTGACGTCATCAGCAGTGCATTGCGGGCGGGCAAGTTATAGTTAGCTGAGCTAACTATAACGGAGGAATTTCAAAGGTTTTGTATGAGAGAAATATTTAGCTAACTATAACGTGTGAAACCTATGGTTTTTTCAATGAATTTCTAAGCTTTTTTAAATGCTAATTCCTAACTATAACGTGTGTGAAACCTATGTTTTTTTCAATTAATATATATATATATATATATATATATATTCACTGAACAAAACATAGGTTTCAGGGACGTTATAGTTAGAAATCAGCATTTAAAAACCTTAGAAATTAACTGAAAAACCATAGGTTTCAGGGACGTTATAGTTAGTTGGAGATTTCACTCGTACAAAACCATAGAAATTTGGCCGTTATAGTTAGTAGACCTAACTATAACTCGCGCCCCGCAATGCACTGCTGATGACGTCACATATTACATCACTCATGACATGCTTAGTGACATCACTGATGATATCTCAAATAACATCACTGATGACATCATCCAGTGAATGTGTGTTTCTGTAAAGTATAAAAAACATGTTTTTTATATATATATGTCAAGATGTATTGAAGTATGAGTGGGTGTGTCAGGTTCCACCTTCTCGGTTCCTCAGGGTTGTGCTGATGCTCAAAGGGGTCCACCTCTCAACTGCCCCAAGTCCGGATTATAAAGATACATGGACTAGTGGGATAGTCAAGAGAGGGAAGGAAAGGGTAGGGACAGCATGGAAGGAGACCTAAGGAGGATACAATAAACACACTGTCAGTTCCGAAATGGTATTTCTGAGAGTTCAGACAGGTGACATGAACCATATAAACACTTGATTTTAGTGGTCACACTCTACTTACAAAATAAAGAGTGATAGCAACACCAGAAGAGAGAAGAGGGTGGGTGCGAACCTCCAGCATGGAACTAATGGGAAAAGAGAACACACAATGAAACTAGTTCATGTACGTACAAACAGGTTCTTTTCCCACCTTCACAGGGAAGTAGGTTATTCTCCTCACTTCCTACCTACCCTAAGATACCTGTGGATACGTTTGTAATAGGTAACTGCTACCTGCACCCCCTCAGACGTCTCTCTCTCCTAGGACATGATATAAAGACAACCAAATGCGAATTCCTCAGGAATGGCAAAAGCACAATCACAACTTGCACCATGCAATGTAAATCATATTACTGTTTTTGACTCTTATTTTTTTTAATTCTCAGCAACTACTGAACGGCTTTACACCATTTAAAAAAAAGGTAACTTTCTGAACCAAGCACTACCTTTTCTGCAAAATTTGGGGTAATTCCGTTCAGCAATTCGGGCTGTAGCCTGTCTCAAAATTTCCTATCGAAATTAACATGGGAAAAATGCGTTTTGGGACCCCCCTTTTTTCTCAGCCCCCACTTGACGAATCACCCCCAAACTTTCAGGATAGGAACTGACCTGGATACACTTTTTTTGGGTGAATTTTGCAAAGATTCATCAAACAACGCCAAAGTTATTAGCAAATCAAAAAATGCTTTTCCTACGGAAACTAGGTTCTAAATATAACTACCTACTGGCAACCACCAGTAGTTAATATATTTATATATATATATATATATATATATATATATATATTCACTGAAAAAACCATAGGTTTTACACACGTTATAGTTAGGAAATAGCATTTACAAAACCTATGAAATTCACTGAAAAAACCATAGGTTTGACACATGTTATAGTTAGCTGGACATTTCACTCATATAAAACCATTGAAATTCCCCCGTTATAGTTACTTCAGCTAACTATAACTTGCACGCCCGCAATGCACTGCTGATGACTTCACATATTGCATCACTCATGACATGGTCAGTGACATCACTCATGACATTACTCATCACATTATCTATTAAATGGGTTAGTACTGAAAATTAAATATTTTTTATATATGTATATCTGAAGGTTGGTGGAACAAGAATTGAGTATATAACTATATAAATGGCTGCTTTTTTGATGAAAAATACATTGTATAACGGACTGATTAAGTATATCGTAATGAGTACATGGGTTAGTGAGTAATGGTTAAATATATATATATCTGTATCAGTCTGTCAGTTTCTGTGTAAGTGGCTACATGTGTTGGTGAGTAGCTATATGAGTGATACATTATGTCTATATAGGTTATTGTTTGTTTGATTCTTAGTTAGAGTGTCTGAGTGTCTAAGTGTTAATATGCTACATTAGGAGATCTTACATAGTGCATACATGCATGAATGAATGACATACTGTTTCTATGTGTTGTAGGCAGCATATGTCCTAGACTGTATGGGTGAATAACTGTGTGTGGGTAGTACATATATAGGTTATTATTTCTTTCTTTTCTGTATGAATGTATATATCACTGTCTAAGTAAATAACTTACATTTTAATAGTGTTTTTCTCACTAAGTACATATGTTTTAAACTAATACATATAAGATATGTGTGAGTAACTCTATGGTTGAGTGTCAGTGTGTAACAGGATGATTTGGATGCATCAATGTATAAGAACATATGATGACTGAATACATATATGAGTCACTGTATTTAATATATGAGTGACTGTATATGTCTGTTGATGAATAAGTGCTTGTGTATATATATATTTTCAAATTACTAAATACGTGTGTTCTAAGTGGCATTGGTATGCTTATTGTATTTAAAAGGTTATTTTCTATTTTTGAGTGTGTGTAATAAAGGTTATATTAGGGTGAGTAAAGGTCTGCCACTCTTGTACAAGGATGATGTCTTAGGTGATGTCATTTTAGATGTTATCAGTGATGTCATGAGTGATGTCACTGACCATGTCATGAGTGATGTAATATGTGAAGTCATCAGCAGTGCATTGCGGGCGCGCGAGTTATAGTTAGCTGAAGTAACTATAACGGGGGAATTTCAATGGTTTTATATGAGTGAAATGTCCAGCTAACTATAACATGTGTCAAACCTATGGTTTTTTCAGTGAATTTCATAGGTTTTGTAAATGCTATTTCCTAACTATAACGTGTGTAAAACCTATGGTTTTTTCAGTGAATTTCATAGGTTTTGTAAATGCTATTTCCTAACTATAACGTGTGTAAAACCTATGGTTTTTTCAGTGAATTTCATAGGTTTTTTAAATGCTACTTCCTAACTATCACGTGTTTAAAACCTATGGTTTTTTCAGTGAATTTTAAAGGTTTTTAAAAAAAATGCTAATTGTTAACTATATCTTGACTGTAACCTATAGTTTTATCAATGAATTTCGACAAATGTTTTTATCCGATAAAAAAGTTTTCTTGACTGGCAGAATTGTTTAGGGACTCCTTGTAAATCTCTAGAGGATTACGAAGTCTTTACCTTGCCTTCTTTTTAACGTTTTCAAACTTGTCGGTAAATGTCGGAGAACGTCTTTTTATACTTTCGTGCGCGACCGGGTGCGCGCACCCCGGTATTTTTTTTAAGAATAAAAAAGGTTTTATAGTTTATCAGTATTCTTCTTGGGGCCCCATATGAAGGTGTACAACATCAGGGAGTGTCTACCTATCCTCCTTTTCACGTTTTGATACTTCATTAAATTAGACCGATACTTCCAAATGACGTACGTGACCGGATACTGTCACCGCGTATACGTCTTAATGCGCACATGTCAAGTCATGTGACTTGAAAACAACACTTCCTATTGGTTCATAGTAGTTTCTATTCTGAAATTTTCCAGAACCCACCCACTTCCCTCACTATCTTTTTTGCTCTCAAGGGAGAAGAAACTTTCACATCTTTCCAAAGAGTTTGGTGAAATAGCTGCCGCACACAATTCATCTTCGGAATCTGAGGAAAATTATCGAGTACCTTTAACAAAAAGGAAGGAATCTTTCATCTGGCAATTTTTTACTTATCCTCAGGAACAAAAAAAAGTAAATGCCCCGAAAGTTACTTGCACAATTTGTGACGCAGTGCTTTCAAGAGGAAATCCTTCGAAAAAGTATTCCTTTTCGATACATACGATGAAGAGGCATGTGAGCCAAGTTCATCCTGTGCAATTTGCACAGGCATCTACAAGAGCTCTGGCAACACAACTACCACAAGCTGTGGCCAGTACATCATCTACAAGACGACCTGCATCTCCATCTACTGCACAGTTAGACTTGAGACCATATTTGTCATCAGTGCATATGAAATGCAACTTGTGTTCAGGAATGATTGTGTACGGAGAGCAGAGCCTCACTCTTATTGAAAAAAGAATTAATGAACATGAATGCTCCGAATGAAGATAATTTTTTAATGTTTTCTTTTGTTCCTGTTTCACAGTTTCACAGTTCAAAAATTCGGCTCCAGTTTATAAAAAATAAAAACAATATAAAACTTGTCAAAAAAAAAAAAAAAAAAAAAACTACAAAACAAAAAGAAAAGTTCTTTTCAGAACTAACTCATTATACCAAAAAGAGCTCTATTCATAAGCTGAAGTATCGCCGCTTTGTCAGCACAATTATTCAAAAAAGCGGCGATACTTGGGGCATATTATGAAGAAGACGTGATACACTATCATCGCTTTTATCGGCAGGACACTGCTAATAAGGCGACGATAATCGCCTTCATAATATGTTCTATGAATTCCAATCAAAACCTATGTTAGATGTCTTTATATCTAGCATTACGTTCAATTGCAATTCATAGAGCATATTATGAAGGCCGTTTTCGACCCTATATCGGCAGTTTCCTGCCGTTAAGAGCGGCGATAATGTTTTGCCTATCCTTGTAAATATTCCTCAGCACCTTTTTGAAAACGTCATAACAGCGCCTGCCGTAAGAACACTTTGCATGTCTGCCGCACAGAAAGTTAATGACATGCATAGTAGGCGTATGTCAAACCACATGCAAAATATGGTTGGAGGGGAAAAGACTATCACGAACACAGGCGTTGCGAGAAAAAGAGTTGGAATAAACTTGTTTATCGTACGACTGCCACGGCCTGCTCTGATCAAGCATTCGGCAGCGTTAACATGGGGGTGTGGAAAATAAAACGAAATCAACCCCCTCTCCTAATTACAAGGCACACATTAGTGCGTGAAAACAACGCTTGTTTTCACGCGGTAATGTTAACTGCCGCCGGCTGTTACAGGATTTACTATCACATATGTATTCGAATTGATAATAACGCACTAACACTGCGGAAAATTCTGCCGATAGCCGTCGAAAGTCAAATGTGCGATGTTCAGGGCATATTAACAACAACTATAGGTTGACCAGGCGTCCCCGTTTTGCCAGGACGGTCCCCGTTTTTAACCAGTTATCCCAGAAAATTTCAAGAAATATTGCTCATGTCCCAGTTTTTAGAGAGGGTCGACTGAAAACGGGGAGAAATCTTTTTTATGTTTTACAAAGCAGTTAAAGTTAGCTGTTGTTTCTACAATGCAATGTAATTGACAGGCAAGGTACTGGGTTTAAAAATTACATTTTATTTATGTTCTTACTGCCTGTTCTGTAATTCTCTGCTAACGAGCACTCTCATCGCTTGAAGTAAAATCGTAGTCCTTCTTCTATTTTTGTGAAATGTCCCGGGTTTTTGGCTTTAAAAATCTGGTTACCCTAAAGAACTAGCGATAATTATCACTATGTTGGTTTAGCAGTAATATTTTTATCGTTGAGCTGCGGCGATTTTTATCGCTTAGGAGTCTTGCTATTATCAAGGTTTATTTCCTAAGCCTGTGATTCCCAAACTGTGCACCGCGGCTCCCCAGTGCGCCGTAATAAGGTGCCAAGGGCGCGGCGCACACTAGGGTGACCAACCGTCTGTAAATTCCACGGACGTCCCTACCCTGTTATCTATAATTGTAGCCATCACAGGGAACAGCGCTGCTCCCCTGTGAGAGGCCTCACCCCCGCTGCTGGAACGGCCTCGCACAGGAGCACTCCTCACGCCCATTGAAATTCTCTATGGAGCTCATTGCCGCTTACTGAATGAGAATATGGCAGTCAAGGTTGTTCAAGCACATAGCGCTCCTCTTGCCTCAACGTACAGAAGGGATTCTGTTAGATAAAAAAATTAAAATGCCCACACTGCAATGTTAGAAAACACTTCCTTTAAAGAAGGCTATGAAATAAGTTTAAAAGAACAGGTTAACGTTCTTTCATTCTCTCATCATTTTTGAACAGAAGTATTTTCAATATTATATTCAACAATGCCATGGTTCCTGCTTTTGTATTTAAAGGAACTAGCAACCATTAACAAAGCCAATAGTCCTAGCTTGTTGTTCGTGTAAAGATACTTGCTGTATTATATATCTGCATGCAATGACAGAAACACCATAACACCAGTCGAGCACAACACTATGCTAAACGCATATTTTTAGCTTAGGTGTTTTAAACTGCCCTCGGAATTACATCCAACACCCCCTTTGAAGAGACCCCCCCATTTTTTTTAACACCGCTTAAAGCCCTGGAAACAACACCATTTTACAGTAACCTCACATCCTGTCACTGTACATCATGTGTGACTCATAACTTCTATGTTTTCAGTCTGCCTATGTACAGAGGCATTGTGAACTCTCCCCCACCGCTCCCCACCCCTTGCTGTAGTTTGTTCTTCATAGGCCTCTTCTCCCTACAACTCTGCAGACAAAGACTCAGCTCATAAAGTACAAAGCTGGGTGAGTAAATAAGTATGGAATGTCTAAATGGCTGGATCGATTACTGAAAGGATGAATGGATGAATGAAAAGAGAATGGATTGATATTCAACGAAAAGATGGATGGATAAGCAAATGAGTGGAAGTATAGATGAGAGAAAAGATAAATAGATGGATGTATGGGTGGAAAGGTGCATGAATGGCTAAAAGGATGGATAGATGTGTTAAAGGATGGATGCATGAGTAAAAGGGCACCTGATGGATCAGTGAATTAGTGGATGGGTGTGTGAAAGGATAGATGGATGAATGAATGAAAGGGTAGATGATGGGCAAGTGAATGCGTGGATGGATAAATTGATAAGTGAAATGGCAAAAGAATGGATGAGTGAAAGGGTGATTATAAAGATTAATTAGTTAGTAAAAGGGGGTAGATGGACAAAAGCATGGATACATCAGTGAAGTAAAAGGGTGGATGGATAAGAGAGCGGATGGCTGGATCAGTGAACGGATGGTTGGATGAGTGAAAGAATGTGTCCCAATTACTTTAAGGAAGATAACAGGACGTACATACCACCTACCCACCGTTAAAAAAAATGGTGGGGAGCCACGGCAAACTGCTGAGTAGGTCAAGGAAACCACAGGTCAAAAAAGTTTGCGAACCACTGTCCTAAGTGATAAAAATCGGTCCAAATACATGAATATTGTTGTAAAGTCAGCAATATTCATGCATTACCGAGCTATTGCTCTTAGTCATGTTATCTACCTACCATTGCATGACATAGCTAAGAACTGCTCAGGGGCAGCTGTTTTGGAGATATTCGACCTTAGCGCAAATATCTTCAAAAGTGGGTAATAGGAAATAGCAATGTTAGTAACTGTTTCCAGTCACTAACATCTTGCAACGCTAACTTTGCATGTCATTAGTGATAAATATCACTGACAAGCAAAGCGGGTCACAAGATGGTCGTTATCTGCTATTAGGTGTCGCTAACTGGTGTTACCATCAGCTACGTACTAGAGAGATAATTTTATCTCCGCTTTCTTGGCTTTTAAAGCCAAAAAAGCAGAGATAACCCCCCTTGATAATATGCCCCAAAGTTCTTGAACACACATCATTTACCTGCAATGTTTTGACACATCAGCATTAGTGAACTGACTCAGTGAAATGTTGCTGATTTCTTAAATTAACTTTTAAGGGGCTCCTTGTGACAGTGCAGCCAATCCTCCTTGGAAGTGCTCACATAAAACATGACACTGGTATGACCAGGATAGACAAAGAAATGACACAGTGATGGAAAAGTATTTTTTTTTTATACTTACCTAAGAAATAGTAACAAAGTAAAACTAAAAATCTTTAAAAAACATAGTATCTGTGGAAGAAAAGTAAAAATAAGGTTATAATGTCATTTCATAAAACAAAACAAAGTAGAAGTGAATGAAACAGAAAGTGAAAGAAAAGAAGACTGAGGGAGAGAAAGAGACCGAGACAGAATATGTAGTATATAAATCAATGAATAAAAGAATTAATTGAAAGAAATAATAGCACTGAAAGAATGACTGTCTAAAGGAAAGTAAAGTGAGAGAGAAAATGAGAGTATGATCAGTGATAATACACGAAACAAACAGTCTGTAAAAGAAACGGACTAGGAGTACAGAAATGTCTTAAAGAGATAGATAAAATAAAGGAAGAACACTAAGAGAAACAGAGTGAAAAAGGGTGAGTAACAGAAGATGAACAGAATAGAAACAGACAAGGCGTGTAAGAGAGAGATAAAGAGAAATGAAGTAGGGTAAGAGAACTAAACTATAGATTTAAGTTTGGAAATTGAGCATAATTAATGAAAGCAGAGTAAGGGAACAAATTGTAAGGTACAGTAAGACAAAGAAATTAAGATTCAGGAAACAAAGGTGATACAGGGTCAATAAAGGTGAGTCAGCATAAAACAACGTAAGTAACAAACTGAAGAGTTAGATAAACTGAATAGAATACTAACAGAAAAGATGTTAGAGAAACAGGAAAGAAAATTAAAAAATGCTAAATGTGCATGAGTTAAAGGGAATAACCATGACTAAACACCACTAACAAAGGAAGAGGATGAAAGAAATAAGGATAAGAGAGAGGTAGAAGAAACTCTCGGATGTTATTAGTTGTACTTACCTTATAAATGTAATATCTGTGGAAGACAATAAAGAAATCTGTTATAATACATATTTCTAAATCCAATGTAACAAAATAACTTAGACAACATATTAAATGGTTTATTTTTGCTGTCCTCAGATAAATTGATTTTCACTATAAACAGTGATTTCAATAGTAATCATCATGTAACAGCAGGGAAAAAAAACACAATCAAAATAATTGTGTTTAAAAAACCCGTACAAGATCTCTATACATAATATAAATACCTGAAAAAAACATGTCGTAAATGTTTTTCTCTAATTCGCAATTTCTTGAGTAAGCACAGCACATACTCCACAGTTACAAACTAATTAAACTATACCACTTACTTTTAAATACCTCTCAACAAAAATCCGTGCAAGTATGTTCTAAAAAGATTTATCTCAAGTACACATTTTGATATCTCATACTTTTCCGCGTGGCCAAATAGTATGAGTTAACTCATTATTTTCTCAAATTACTTAATCGAAGTCTTATCCATTATTTTCTTAACCTTTCAAGTAAAAATTCCAACGTGTTCTGTACCATTAAACATTAAGGAAACCTATACCTGATACTATCACTATGCCACATAAAAGTTTCATTTCTAGATTTGCACACCCTCAATCACATGATATTTCTAAACAACACAGTTTAATATCTTTACAGTATTAATCTTTCTACACCAAGTAATTTTACTGAAATTTAGGTTGCAAAAATAGCAGATAAGAATTTGTTAAGTCAAAAGGCAAACGTTTCTTAAAACTCAATTGACTATCATTGCAGAGCGTCCAGCCTGTTGAAGACTTCAAATAAGCTATGTAATGTCCTGATGATGTTGAAGGCCCTTCATGAAAAATAATTGCTACAGTTACAAATGTTCTTCTAGAAATAGATATTTGAGAAGCAACAACATTTTAAATTAAAGTTGACAATTTACTTCCATCAGCTCTGCATCGTTGAAGCATTAAAATTACATACTGTCCATATCTGTGGATAAATAATGTTGATAACATTTCTGAGTTACATTGAGAACAGACCATGTTCTGATACGCATCTTTAACTAGTTTATTAAAGGACACTGTTTTACAATCTGGTAATGTTAAATATATAAATCTTTCTGTGTGTATGTCAGTACTACTTGGAAATGAACAATTATCGCAATTATGTTCCCATTTATAAGAAAGGCCGAAAAGACTATCAATATCTACACCTTCTTCTTCCAAAACTGTAAGCATATACATAATAAATTCCTGACAATCTGGCTGAATATTCTGAGAAAATTGATTTAGTCCTGCACATATGTCTAAAACATTCCTTACTCCTGAAACACTTGCTACTTCACTATTACCACTGCTACATTTTTCAAAGACAGAATTTAAGGAACAACAAAATGTTTGCTCCTGATTTTGTACAATCTGTTGCTGTAAATTTTTTAGAAAAAAAACAACATTAACCACTACATTTGCATAGCAGTTGACACCAGACCTGTTTTCAAATTTAAATCCAACAATCTCTTCAATACTAACCTTTTTCTTACTGCTACCAATGACAGCTTCATCTTTTTTTTTCCGTTTCTCTACTACTTCACTACATTTTTCCTCATTTCTCCTTTTTTGACCAACCATACACTTTTGAATTAAAGGATATTGAGGTAAACTTGGAGCATATTCTCTTCTTAACCTATTATACTCCTTCACACATTTTAAATCTGCACTTATCTTTGTCTCATCAAAATCAATTAGATAAAGTCCAGATAAAGTTCTAACTTGAGATAAAGCAACATATGCCATACCCTCTTTGAATACAGTGCTTCCAATATTTACCAAAGCACAATCTACACTTAAACCTTGAGATTTGTGAATAGTCACTGCATATGCCAAACAAATTGGAAATTGCTTCCGACGGACATATAAGTCTTTCACAAGCAAAAAACGCGTTGAACAGCGACTGAATTGTTGAACTTCCTCAATTCCATCAAATTTGATTCGTAAAAATTCAATCTCATCTCTATTTGGGTAATTTACAAAACCAACAATATTACCCATTGCTCCATTCACCAAACCTCTTTCTACATGTAAATTTCTCCGTAAAATAATCCGACAATTTAAACATACATACAGATTCTTTTCTAAGCCAGCAGTTTTAGATATAGATTTCTGAAGAGAATCCAATTTTAACTTCAACTTTTCAGACAAAACAATAGTACTTCCTTCATGCTCTATTTTATCGTTAGCTTCCAGTTTCTTAATTTCTTGATTTTCCAACTTCAACATTTTTTCATTGAAAACAGAACATTCTTTTAGAGTTGGCATCAAGCATATGACTGACTTATCTTCTACCTCTTTACTATATATTTTCTCAGGTACATTATCTTCATTGGGAAACAACTTAGAAAGTAATCGTGTTCGTAGAGTTTCTTTCGCATCTTCAGTTAGTTTTCCAATCCTTATATCTTGAAGAATATTTCCATATTTAGTATCCTTTGCCTGTCGCATATTTTGAATCAGTTCAGTATATTTGAAATGTGACCATATATTAACATTTCCAATACTGCCCAGGCACTTTCTGGTGTCTTCATGTGTAACAGTTTCAAATACAGGTTGTCCTTTCACAGGAGTTAGCTGCAGTAGATCTCCAAACACTATGACATGTTTGCCTCCAAATAACACATCATACTCTGTTTTAAGTATCTGTTGCATTCTTAAATGCACAAAAGCAAGCATTAAATTGGATACCATGCTTACCTCATCAATAATGAGAAGTTTCATTTTTTTAAGAACTCTAGAAACTTCGCAACAAGCTTCTCCAGATAGCTTGTGATATTGTATTTTATTTTGATGTTCAACTGGCAGCATCAGTAAATGATGTAAAGTAATACCTTTAATATTATGTGCTGCCAATCCAGTTGGAGCAGTAACAACACAAGACAGTGTTGACTCAGTTCTTTGCTGTAGATATGTAGTAATTCCTTTAATTAGAAAACTTTTACCAGTTCCAGCTTCTCCACTTACATATACTCGAATAGGTTCAAATGACATACATGAGCATTCTTTTTTGTCATGACGAAAACCATGCTCAATGTGCTCTGTCACTTCATCATATATTTGTCTTTGCTCAAGATTAAGTTGCTTCTCCAATTCTTCTAAGTTTATTATATCCTCTTGAGCTTGCTGCATTGCTCTTTCCACCTCATCCATGGCAGTGGCTGCTTCATTTTGGATAATTGGTTGTCCCAGTGGATCCTGACTCAACGAAGCAGAACTTTGAGTGTCTTGAGAACTTTCTCTAGCAATCTCCGCTGCAATTGTTGCTTCTTGCTCTATTTCGTCGTTCAACATTTTGAGATAATTACTAAAAACAGTACATTTTATACTACTTTTAGATGCGTTAAATGAATCTTCATAACTATCAAATTCACCAAGTAGTTCCTCTTCTGTACGCCATGGTTTAAAGAGTTGCAAAAGAGCTAAATAGTAAAATTCTCTTTTGTCACGACTTTCGCAACTCAGTTTTCGGTGATTAATCAAGTGTCCTTTTCTTTGTTTAAAAAAATAAATAAATAAATAAATAAAAATAATTTACAACAAGGGGTGGTGATGGACAGAGTCTCTGAATTAAGCAGAGTACTCTCACCCAGTCAAGAGATCAGGGCTAGATCCAACACCGTTTTTTAGCTCATTGCACCATCCCAGTTTCAGAACCTGGCTGTATGCAAATTAGTCTGTCCCTGGCCCAGTGCATCATGGGAACAGGGCAGACCAGACTACAAAAGCCAATTCTTACACTGGGAAGGAAACAAGCTTCCGGGGACCGGTTTCTGCCATTTCAGGCGTCTTCGGCCCGGCTTGCTTGAATCCTGATGGTGCAATGAGCAAGGGACTCACATCTGAGTATGCCCTTCCACGCTTAGGGTGGACAAAATAATTTACAACAAGGGGTGGTGATGGACAGAGTCTCTGAATTAAGCAGAGTACTCTCACCCAGTCAAGAGATCAGGGCTAGATCCAACACCGTTTTTTAGCTCATTGCACCATCCCAGTTTCAGAACCTGGCTGTATGCAAATTAGTCTGTCCCTGGCCCAGTGCATCATGGGAACAGGGCAGACCAGACTACAAAAGCCAATTCTTACACTGGGAAGGAAACAAGCTTCCGGGGACCGGTTTCTGCCATTTCAGGCGTCTTCGGCCCGGCTTGCTTGAATCCTGATGGTGCAATGAGCAAGGGACTCACATCTGAGTATGCCCTTCCACGCTTAGGGTGGACAAAATAATTTACAACAAGGGGTGGTGATGGACAGAGTCTCTGAATTAAGCAGAGTACTCTCACCCAGTCAAGAGATCAGGGCTAGATCCAACACCGTTTTTTAGCTCATTGCACCATCCCAGTTTCAGAACCTGGCTGTATGCAAATTAGTCTGTCCCTGGCCCAGTGCATCATGGGAACAGGGAAGACCAGACTACAAAAGCCAATTCTTACACTGGGAAGGAAACAAGCTTCCGGGGACCGGTTTCTGCCATTTCAGGCGTCTTCGGCCCGGCTTGCTTGAATCCTGATGGTGCAATGAGCAAGGGACTCACATCTGAGTATGCCCTTCCACGCTTAGGGTGGACAAAATAATTTACAACAAGGGGTGGTGATGGACAGAGTCTCTGAATTAAGCAGAGTACTCTCACCCAGTCAAGAGATCAGGGCTAGATCCAACACCGTTTTTTAGCTCATTGCACCATCCCAGTTTCAGAACCTGGCTGTATGCAAATTAGTCTGTCCCTGGCCCAGTGCATCATGGGAACAGGGCAGACCAGACTACAAAAGCCAATTCTTACACTGGGAAGGAAACAAGCTTCCGGGGACCGGTTTCTGCCATTTCAGGCGTCTTCGGCCGGCTTGCTTGAATCCTGATGGTGCAATGAGCAAGGGACTCACATCTGAGTATGCCCTTCCACGCTTAGGGTGGACAAAATAATTTACAACAAGGGGTGGTGATGGACAGAGTCTCTGAATTAAGCAGAGTACTCTCACCCAGTCAAGAGATCAGGGCTAGATCCAACACCGTTTTTTAGCTCATTGCACCATCCCAGTTTCAGAACCTGGCTGTATGCAAATTAGTCTGTCCCTGGCCCAGTGCATCAAGGGAACAGGGCAGACCAGACTACAAAAGCCAATTCTTACACTGGGAAGGAAACAAGCTTCCGGGGACCGGTTTCTGCCATTTCAGGCGTCTTCGGCCCGGCTTGCTTGAATCCTGATGGTGCAATGAGCAAGGGACTCACATCTGAGTATGCCCTTCCACGCTTAGGGTGGACAAAATAATTTACAACAAGGGGTGGTGATGGACAGAGTCTCTGAATTAAGCAGAGTACTCTCACCCAGTCAAGAGATCAGGGCTAGATCCAACACTGTTTTTTAGCTCATTGCACCATCCCAGTTTCAGAACCTGGCTGTATGCAAATTAGTCTGTCCCTGGCCCAGTGCATCATGGGAACAGGGCAGACCAGACTACAAAAGCCAATTCTTACACTGGGAAGGAAACAAGCTTCCGGGGACCGGTTTCTGCCATTTCAGGCGTCTTCGGCCCGGCTTGCTTGAATCCTGATGGTGCAATGAGCAAAGGACTCACATCTGAGTATGCCCTTCCACGCTTAGGGTGGACAAAATAATTTACAACAAGGGGTGGTGATGGTCAGAGTCTCTGAATTAAGCAGAGTACTCTCACCCAGTCAAGAGATCAGGGCTAGATCCAACACCGTTTTTTAGCTCATTGCACCATCCCAGTTTCAGAACCTGGCTGTATGCAAATTAGTCTGTCCCTGGCCCAGTGCATCATGGGAACAGGGCAGACCAGACTACAAAAGCCAATTCTTACACTGGGAAGGAAACAAGCTACCGGGGACCGGTTTCTGCCATTTCAGGCGTCTTCGGCCCGGCTTGCTTGAATCCTGATGGTGCAATGAGCAAGGGACTCACATCTGACCAGACATCCTTCATGTCCAATTACAGCATATACACCTTTATCAATATTCTCTGTAATATTCCTTTTAAAAATGTATTTTTCAAGTACTTCATACAGAAAAATGTTTTCAAGCAGAGTACTTCTATTTGGATAGTATGTATCCAACATATTTTGTTTTCAGAATGTCTGTACTGTTTGGTTCTTTCTGTGCTAAATATTCAATTTCTTCCACAGTTTTCAAAACACGGTTTCGTGTTCCTGCAAGACCTAAACTCACCCACAGGATACTTCTAGATTTCGCATAAAGACTTGCTGATGATAATCGATCACAACATTCATATGCTCCAATTTCTCGATGAGATACCATCTTCAAACTGTCCGTATACAATTTCTTGCTTAGGCTCTTTTCATGAGAAATATCTTCCCACATCTCCTTCAGTTCCGTCTTTTCAGATTTCGTGATGTAAGACGTTACATATCGAGCCACAGCAATAGAGTTGTCCGCAACATATTGTATATCCATGTTAGCATTCCACATGGACAAAATGACTGGGTTATAGTCATTTATATATTTGGACTCTTCACCTCTTCTTAAATTGAAGGTATTTTTGGGTGATCTTCTTGTGATATTATGTCGCAAAGATGACATAAAATTGTTGACTCTTCCTTTTGAAAGCACCGGTCGTGCAAATCCAAAACGACATTTAGTATAGAATTTATCCTTTGATTTGAATTTTCGCAGACAATATTTTCCACAACGATGTCTTTGAAAGCGTAACACTTTTCCTCTTAAGTCCTCATCAGTTGTACTGTTAGGTATCTCACAAGTGGCATATTGTTCAATAAAAGACAGTACAGTGTCAACTGAGTCTGTTCCAAATTTGGGAGCATCCTTGATCCATAATAGCATATGAATATGAGGAGCACCTCTTGCTTGATACTCTTTTCTCCAGAAGAAATCCAGAACTTCACCAAGAGGTGGATTTTTCTTGTTTGTAATGAAAGACATCATAGCTTCAAATCTATGATTAAAATATCTGCAAACATTAACCGGATCCAACGAACACAATTCTCCAGGTGTCTTGTAGTTTATATTTTCAATATTTGCATTCGCCTCTCGAAGAAATTCAAGTAAATCTTCCCAAGCATACTCTGCACAGCTTAGAGTTAAAAACCATGTAGGTGCTCCTAAGTTTCTTAGCATGCATTTTAAATCTCCATGACGACGGTACCAATACTCATTAGTACCACGCTGACATGCCATTAAATTAATTAGGTGAGAATCCAAAACACTGTCTTTCTGTTGCACTTTATCCATAAATTCCTTTGCTGAAACATTTTGCAGATGCACTCCACTTTTTAAGATATGGTTTACTGCATAAGAAGGACCAGATGAGTCACTCTCAAACAGAAGATGAAACAAATATGGAATACATTGACAAAATCTCGAATCTTCTGCATATAATCTTGTTGTCCGGTACTCAGATGCAGGAATCTGCATAGGTCGATCATCATATCGTGCACCTTCACCTGTTGGGAATAACTGTGGGAAACAACAACCTTCCAAACTTTCTTCCCATACACTAATAGGACTTCCTTCTGCTTTTTTCATCTGTAATAATTCAATAGCATTCCCCATTGCTTCTTTGGAATGCAGTGGATGAACACTGTAATGTTCATAAATTTCTTCACTTCTGGACAAGTCGACTTTTTCAATTTGCCCAATAGACAAATCATTATCCTCTTCTTCACTTACATCCTCTTGTTCTACGTATACATTTTTATAGTATTTATTATTTTTGACTAAATACAACGTTGCCTTTTTGACTTTCCTAACATCCACTAAATCTTGCCAGATTTTCTTACTCTTTGTAGGTACACCATTAACTAGAATAACTAGAGGTTCCTCTTCTACATTTTCAATACCAATTGTCTCCATATTTTTTTTTTAATCAAGTGGCAAATATACAACTCTACCCTTTAATCCTCTTTGTAAATCTGAAGGATTTAATTTCCCAGTATTAGGCTCCATACGAACAATAGCCTGAAAAGGATGTACACAATGAATCAGAATAGTCTCATAAGTATTTAAATCCTTCAGTTCCGATGGAATATTTATCAACTCAAGATTATTATATACAGCTCTAGCAGGCATTCTATTTTCATTTAATTTATTATAACAATATTTACAAATACGTTGCTAAAAACCCAAATCAAAACAGTTTTCTACCAACAAATAAGTCGCAAAATCTTTCCACTGACTATTATTTTCATCTTCACTTTTTAAATATAAATCAACTAACCTAGTTTGACTTTTGTAATGAATGCGTCGACAACACACACAAGGAAAATTTGGTTTTTCACCTGCAATGACCTTAAACTTTGTTATTTCCTGTTCAAAATCTTCAGTATTAAAATGTCCAACATTTCCTAACACATTTCCTTCTATAACTATATCAGTTCTGCATTGTCTTCATCTCGACCAAAATAACTTACCTCAATTTCTGCACAAATCTTCTTCACATCTAATTCACATCCATGCAAAAGAGCACTATTTAACTGTTTAAGTTTAAGTGCTGGACTTTTTGCATAATACAACTTTCTCACTAATTTTCTCATTTTGGTATGATGCACTGCTAACATTCTGAAGTGATGAAAAACACTCTGGCATATTTTTTTAGAAAGACAAGCCAGAGAATGGCCTTCCAAACCTGTTTTTTCTCTCACTCTGTAACGATCTAATTCTTGCAACATTACAATTTTTTTTTTAGACTTTCCTTAGTGTACTTACGTAAGAAATTGCGAAAGAAATCAATTGAATCCTGTCGTGCACTGTAAATACTACTACAATTCCAACTGTAAACAGGAGCATTAACACGTCCCTCTAAAACCTCTCCACCTATTACCCCTTCTGCATTTCTAACCTCAATTTTCTCTTTCTCAATAGGACAACCATCCTTCACCTCATATGCTCGACCACTGGTGTCAACTGCATGCAACAAATCGTTACTTTGAAAGTAACTCTCTTCATTAAAAAATGGCTCAGAATTTGAAGTATGCATCCATTTCCCAGAAAACACTTTACAAAAATGAGTTCTATTTATGTGCCTCTTCTATTTACTCTTAGCTTTTAAAACTTGGATTGCCTTATTCAGTTTATTTATTCTATTAATTACTAAAATAAATAAAAAAAATTGTCTCAAACGCGTGTTCAACAACATCCTCTATATATTTTTTCTTCTTATAAAAAGCAGATTTCCTTTTAGAAACTTTTTTCCTTTTTTAATAAATTCGAAACTACTCTGTTATAAAACATACGCTTCCTGATTTCCGCAAACTGATTAGTACATCTTTTACTGTACATATTTTCCTCACCGCTGATTTCAGACACATTTTTATTTTTTCTTGCATTTCTCCTTGTAGATACTGACAACTGTTTTTCCTTTTGAACATTATCCAATTTACTTTTCGTTTGACACAACTTTTTTATAAAATCCTTGCTGCTCTTACCAGGAGCACTCTTGTTTTTCTCCGTCCTTTGTTGATTATGTAATTCTTGTACTTCTTTCCTCTTCAAATGGTATGTCCGTTTATACAGCTTTCTTTTTTCATTTCTGGTCGGCATACTGATTGATGTTTCTGATAAAAATGACAATCTGTTAGGAAAAAAGTTAAAAAATATTATAGACCTCTACTAGCATATAACATACAAATTATAACCACTGCTTTATTTTATAAGTAGAATAAAGACAAAGAAACAGTCTCTGAACAGAGTAGGAAATCCTGTAGTGAATATTGGTTCTAAATTTATGACAGTCCATAGCTGTGTCACCATTATAGACGTATTTTATGATTCTTATTTTTTCAGGCATATGAACACTATACTAATTTTCAAGCACTGTAGGTGTTCCTAGTGCTTTTAATTATAATCTCTTATACAGTTCATGAAAACATTTATTCTCATTCTCAAAAAGCAGATCTTCAACGAATAGTACAAGAAAACTGCCTTCAAGAATATTTTTTTATTAAAAATAATTTTATTCATTTAATAATTCATATTCTAAAATCACTTGTAGCATAAATTCATCAGGTACTTCTTCAATATTATAATTTTCTTCTTCAAAATTCTGTTCTTCCCCTTCCACCATTTCTAAGTAAGCACTGTCAAAAGTACTGTCCATAAAGTCCACATTTTCTGTGTCATTTTCCTCTTCAAATACTCCATCTAGTAATTCTTCTATAAATTCATTTACAATTTCAAAATGTAAATTAATGTTTTCGGAATAATTTTCCATTTTAGTATTCGTTTTGTTTCTTCTGTGTCCTTTAAAAAAAATATAAAGACTAAATTATATATTTTTCATGAATAGATAACTAAAAATTACCTTTACTAATTTTTAAACTACATACATTTTCATACTTTTTAACACATTCACTACATAGATTAAGATAGCACCTTCCTCTTGTTTTGAAAGAAACTGACACTATGATCCTAGACATTACCACTATCCCTTTTAATTTTTTTAAGTAAATTCTGCTGTAAAAACACATCTTACTGTGAAATTTGTTTTTAGGTTTTCTGGACTGTAGAACTGTTGATAGACTTTCTAATTTATTTTTAGGGATCTATTTTCTGAGTTCACCACTACAAACTACGATTCAAACTGTATGCAGACTGAAGGGGGGACTCACAATATACCAATGAAAACATTCACTAAACAGATTACTACTTCGCACAGAGACAGTTGCTTTTACCTTTCAACAGCATACTCAACATGTGAATTTCATCGAATGTACAACATTTCATGCTAACCATGAGGAACCACATCATAATAGACATCTGCAAATGCATATAATAGGGTGCAAATAGATAGTACAGTCACAGATATGCAGAAAAAATGCCCATCACACCAACAGCCATATCATAATACACCTCTGTAAATCAAGAAAAACGACTGTACACAAATGATACAGCATGAGTTAGAGAGATAATGATGACTTAGCAAGAATTAATCCACGTAAAGAGCAAACTCTTACAGTCAAAGAATAGATGAACCAGAACTGCATAGAAAATAACACATGGACCCGGCCCATAAAAAGATAGTGCCAACAGACAGTGGAAACCTATCTCAAAATACATATGTAGTGCAAGCAGGTACAGACATGGTAAAGATAGAAGATAAAATCCTCCAGCAAAAGAGAAGCAGTGCAAATATTCTAGAAAATCTTGCTTATTATTTTAATCTGCACAAAAATAAATTGCCTTTAAAAAATACCAACTCACCTGTAAAAAAGAATTTGATCGTTGAAAACTCTATCACGTTGAGTACAGGTTGTTGCTTTTCAGCACCAAACACTATAAAAAAAAACAACTGAATTTTAGTTAACATATTACAGACATATTTATCACACAACATACACCCATTGTGCCAAATAACAAGCCTAACAGATACATTCCCTAATTTTCTCTCCATTATATATCCTAAAGCCTAACTAAGTTTAATATTTGTTTTATAAACACATCCAATAACCATATTTTTCACCCAGATTTTTTAAAAATCAAACTTCATTTACAGTGTAATCTCCCACACATTTCCAGGATACTACATGCAATATTTATGATATGCACTGCTACACAATCTTACTTAGTATATCTGTTACCCATCTTACTTGGCAAAATAAATCAGCATGGAACATCAACATCATACTGTGAATAAAGCTTCTTTTTACATAATTTTGGGTGAATAATTTGCTTTTGAGTTTTATATTTGAATTCTGGTAATAATACTGATTTGTTTTCTTTCCTACATTTTCATAATCACTAGTTGCACAAAACTAATGACAGAGATAGAGAGAGATGTACAATACGAAACAGACACAGAACAGAAGGAACACAGACCACAGGAGACAGACAGACAGTACCAGGGACACGAACATGCAGAGAGAGACCAGCTTTGAAAGCACAAATGGAGAGAAAGAAAAATAACAGAAAGCAGAGAATAGTCAACAAAAAGAGGGAAGGTACAAAAAAGAAAAAGATGAACATAGACAGGGTGTGACAGAGTAGAAACAACAGACAGGGCACAAAAGAAACAAACGCCAGTAGGCACAGGGAAATAGAGGACAGCAGGCAAACAGCACAATAGGGAGAAAGAGAGCAGAAGGAACGCAGAGATGGACAAGAAGAGAAGAAGGGAGAAAGAGATGGAGAGAAGGAGGCTAAATAGAAGAGAGAGAGAGATACCCCACCATAGAGATATTGCAGGAGAAAGACTGAAAGCAGGAGATAGAGAAAGATACAAAACGACCATAGAAAGCAGTGAGAGATCACAAGGGAGAGGGAAGGCAAGGGCATAATTCAGGCCACAAAGTAAAAGAAGGACAGATGGGAAAAAAGGAATAGTAAAAATGACAACAAAGAGAGGGACAGCAAGAGAAACTGAAAGAATACAACAAAGAGAGAGGGTAGAACAAAAACAGGATAGAGAGAAAATACATGAGAGACAGGAAGGGTAGAATTCAGAGAGTACACAACATGAAGTGAAACTGCACAATAGACAGAGATATAGAAAACTAGCCAGACACACTGAAATATATGAAGGAACCAGCACAAAGATAGAGATATTGAGAAAAGGAAAGAGGAACGCAGATATATGTATGCTTACTCCAGTAACTTAGTGCATGAAGACATCTGCTGCAGGAACTTCTGTATAACGTCATAGTCAAAACTCTTTGTTTCCCTTTAGCCCCACCCCTTTCCCCTCTGACCTCTCACCCACCAGAACAGCCCTCGGCCACAAACCACACTGTAAATTTTGCCCTCCATATCATAGCATGAGGGTATGGTACAATAGATAACATCATACCTACAGCAACTCTGGACTATTGTCTTTGACACAGATTCATAGCTGCACAAGTTAAATAAGCATTAATTTAGACCTCTCAATAATGTTTAGAAAACTTCAACTTACAGTCCGGGTGACACCACAACAATATTCTTATACCTAAGTTTCAGAAAAAGAAAAGGAAATCCACACTAAAAATAACTCTCTTTAAAGAATTTCCGTTTCTTTACTACATTCACCTACCATGATCTCATTGCGTCACTTCTCCACTAGTCACAACTACACAGTGTCAAAAATATCAATACCACACATAATCTACCTGCAGTTTCTGAACGTGTCTCTACCGCACTCTATTTTTTGCTCTGCCACTTTTTCTTGAACTACTGCAACAGCATGCTGTCACGATAGGCCGGCAAAAAAAACAGTCTACCTATGCCAGAGCTCAAAAGTGCACCCCGATACACACCCAGCCTAGCTTTAAGAAACTGCCTCTACTGAGACCCAAAAAGACCCGGCAAACTTAAAGCCCTGAAACTATCTTAATGTCTCCTCTCTCTTTGTACCTTTAAATTTCACTTTCAAACCACGTTTCCTTTCCATCACACACGATTCTTTTTCGGTGTTCCACATTCAACGCCTAGGCACTTTACCCTTTTTAGTTTCAGAAGCCGCAGCTGCAACATGGCTAATCCACGAATTAATTACTCTATCTTTCGCGTTTTTTCAATGTTCAAATTCCACAGATTTTTTTCACAGAAATACATACCACCGCTCAGTACCTCTTACTAACATGAAACCAAGTCGCTCCCTTTTACTTACAAATCCCTCAGAGACGGCAAAAAATTATATTTGTATAGAGATGAGCGTACTGAAACATGGGATTAGTCGTTCACATCCAGGCACTTCCAATTGCATGACTTATTTAACTAGAACCGCTGTAATGTGCATGTGTTTTCAAAGGTACACCGGTGCCTCCTATAATGCTGACTTTTACCTTATTAATCAACAGTGATTATTTATTTTAAAGCAATGAGAATTGCTATGTGTTATTAAACGACAAACCTTACTCTGTAATAGTCACTCTGCATATGCTTCTCTGTAAGAATGTAGTTTATCCACCTCCACATGGGAACCTTGATGTTTCCATCTGGCCGCGAATACCGGCCTTGAATTCAAAGTTCCATCACAACACATGAACAAGAGCCTTATTGTCACAAAATCAAGTTAGCCTAGCATCTGTTCACAAACATATCTCCTTCACTTAGCTAACACTCGCAGAGAACTGCATACCTTATTAAATAGTGACCTTCCTTTACAATTGCCTGAGGTGACTCCCATAATCTTTAACGCATCCTCCACTTCACAGCTGGCCTATTTTTCTTGTAAGTACTAACCAATGGTTTTGTGATTTCTTTGCCCGAAATTATTTGAAGTCATTCTGCTACTCTTCACTCCATATTCTCCGACCTATGTTTGTGGACTTCCTGTTCTACTACCAGTGGCTGCTGCTTTTGTATTCCTATTTTGTTTATTACAAAATGGATGTCCGTCCTGTCTTCGCAAACGAGCTGGAGCACTTAGAACTGTTTCGCCACAGCATGCTTGAGTACTATGGCATCCTGCCACTCGCGACTTTGAGTGCATCATATGGATTATCATTTCGATTTTCCTATTTCACCTGTGTGCAGCCTGTATTTCATTGACTGAGCTGTGATTTCATGTGGGCCCTGGACTTATGTCTCTGCAACTTGGTATCTTCTGAAGTGAATTACAATCATCTCATGAATCCGTTAATTGATCATGAACAGCTTTGTTCCGACGGAGGGATTATGGCCTTTGCAGCGATACATGGAGTTCTGGGTCATTGGAATATATTCGCAGCGGCGCAAGATTTCTTGGCACACAGCTACATAGAAAAGTCACCGAGTTGTCCTCTGATGGTACTAGAGGCTCCGGTAATTAAAGAGCATGTATGTTCATTTCCTCTTTTCAATTGGATGGCTGACTTGTTTTCGGATGATAACAGTGACTTCCGTTTAGAAGCGGTTGCTGATTACTTCGCCTACTCAGTTGTAGGATGACTCTTATGCAAGCCATTGACGTCTTCATTTTTTTTCCCTCCCTATCTTTCTCACGTTTTTTGGACTTTATTTTTTTATATAAATAGACCTATTGGCTTTACTAACAGTGGACATTACAATTTCGTGCTGGTGAGATTTTCGTGTTTTATGTGGAGTTAATTTCTTTTCCTCACCTACTCGATTTCGTTCAAAACATTTCATTGTACTCTATTTTCAACAAATCACTTGCTTATCTTATCTTATCTTATTTGAAACGTTCTAAAAGCAAGGCTGGGTAAAATATGGTTAAATGTGCCCTGATAAATGTGTAAAGTTACAATGACTTTTTATATGTTTAAACGCCATTTTTCCTTTCTACTCCTTATTTCCGCCTTACACACATGTGCTGCTTTTCTTTTCTGCCTAGTGAAATATTTTCAATTCATACGAGAAAAATATGTGGTTACACTGATATTACCCTTATCGAGCTGTATCTGACATCGAGTACTGAAACCTTTCAAAAGATATCTCAATACAGTAGTTGTTCTGAACACTGATTTTCGAACGTCCCTACAGATAACATACATGCACCTCCTGACAAGTTCTCGCTTTTGGCGCGTTTTTTATTTCCTTACACAATACCATAACACAAACTTGATAGTGCTTCGTATGCAGACAACTAATTGTTAATGAGGTGATGTCTAACCACTAGCATTTTCATATATGGTTACTGAACTTAAATTCAAAAGACACCTTCTTAGATCTAATATAATTTAATATATTTGCTTAGGAGGGTGTAGAATATGTTTTGTTAAACCTTATTCATTTTGCATCATACTATGCTTCCACCATTTGTGTTCTATGGACTAGTAACTATGCCGATTACTTTGTTTCTTATAATATCTTTACTCGTATTAGATAATAAACTTCGCTTCAAAGCACTGCATTAGTGAATAAACATTTCAAATATATACGTTCCCTCTTTTAATCCATATTCAGAACTGAAATTATTGTATACTAAAAGTGTATTCATGTGTTCGACGTAATCTCAGCTGTACTAAGTTCATGTTTTCTTTTCTCGACCTGAGTTACTCATACTGCAACCCGCTGGCCTGTGACGGCCCGTCAAGCCTTTCTTAGCCGGTCGCGGACCATGAAAACAATCGTACCTCTGGGAAAAAAATTATTTATTACTGTTACCAAGCACCGCCGCAGTTACGCTTCGCTCAGACTGATAATCACTGCTCCCCCGCTTCTACAGAGCACACGCTATGTCGTATTTAATTACTTATCACCCTTTCATCTCCACTATAACAAACACTTCTTCGCCAACCACCAGAGAACAAAGTGGAAAACCAAACAGACTAAGAAGTGAAATACGACAAACCCTCTGCTCTGTGGAGCCGACCGAGCGGTAATTCATAAAGTAGACATTCACTGATTAGCGCTTCCAAAAAGCATCTCAATTATATAAATAGTATTTTGAAAACCTGCCAAGTACTTTGATGCGACTATCTGTGTCTGCCTGCAGAACAAACTTCCTCAGCCCAGACTGAACGCAGACACAGACAGACACATACACACACTAAGATAACACAGAGCAACGGATACAGAAAGCAGGAGGGAGATGAAAATGGAGTCAGACGGCAGGAGGGCGAGAGATCTATGTATACTCGGTCTGCTACCTCAATGTATAAAGGCATGTACTCCACGAACCTGTGCACAACCTCATGGTCACAAATTTTCATTTTATTTTACTCGGCCCCCTCCCCTTCTCACCCCACCCCCACCAGTGCAGCCCTTGGCCACAAACCACACTGTAATTTTATCCTCCAACATAAAGTTTATAAATACCTTAAGCATTAGCACTTTTAGACGACGATATGACATATATTCTACCATTTTTCTCTCTACCTGCATTATCTGTGTCTCTGCTAATACCATTTTTTGATCTTCAACCAACTTTACAGATTATATGGAAACGCTCCCAAATCACTCAAATAATTACTGTCTATTTTAACATATTTTATATACCATTTATTCAGTATACCAAAAATATATCCAAAACTATAATTCACACTTGAAAGAAAGTGAAGAAACGGCGCGCAACCCCCATTAACATCACAGGACTTCAGCCCCCTGCCCCCCCTCCCATCTACTGTGGAAGCCCAAGATAACATACATCCCAGATACACACAGAGCCGCACCTGAACGTTTCACATCTCTATAAAGAACCATTTGAATGTTAATTAGGCCTTGCACTTGTTTTACCCATTCTAAGAGCCCCTCCAGCTTTACTCTACCTACTGATTAAACGTTCATGTCCCCCTAACAAACAAAAAAAACATTTCCTCCCCCCCCGAAATTTCATTGCAGTTCCGTCTCTGACTGACATTGAATTACAAGAACTAACAGTAGGGGATAACATAAGAACATGACTGAAGACCACTGAGCTTAATCAAATTTATTAATCATAATTTAAAACTAATAATTGAAAATAAATAATGTATATAAAGAGTGATAAAACGAAATGGAACAGTAGTTGAAAAAATAGAAAACAGTGCCAAAGTCAAAAATGCGGTTACTCAGAGACTGTGAGGAAAATAAACAATTATAGTGACCAAACCACATTTTACGGTACATCACAAAAGAAACAGTTAGAGACTCACCTTTACCAATGCTTTTTAAGATGTAGAACAATGAAAGTCACAAAACAGATAGTCGTTTGACAGAACTCTCAATAATGCTTCTATCACTGCAACCAAAGATTAATGGCACAGATTTCCTGTCAATACAGACTCATATATGTCTCTTCAACCAATCATATTTGTTCCCGCACAATTTTAAAATCAAATTAACATTTCAGTTGGTTATCCCTTTCAATATTTTCAAAGTCACATAAAGGTCACCCTTCACCCTCTGCCTTCTCTGGGTGTTACCATGGTAACAGCTCATTCTGCACCTGGCTGAAGGCACAGGTCAAAAGTTCATATCTCAATGTTCTAAATCAAACCAACAATCTTCTTTTCCCTCCAAACACACCTGCCTATCCACTGTTTTTTTACATTTCATTTTTTTTCACGACCAATAGAAGTTTTCGTTTTAAAAAAACAGTAACATACAACGTAGTCTTCAATCTTGAGGTATAAGAATCAACCAATCATTTTTAGTTTTTCATCAACACCAAACCTCATCCACTTTTTTATCCTCACTTTCAGCTTCTAACTGCCATTCCACTTCCAGAACCAATCGGAGTACTACTGCATCTGCCTTGAAAATGAAGGTTTGGCTTTTAGGACACAGCTATATTCACTGGAGTGAAAAATATGCTGCAAACAGACGAATTTCTAACCTTGACTTACCAAATGTGCACATTACGTGGATTGGCCAAAGAGGATTGAGATGTCACCAATTGATACCATTGGTGAAAACTTTTATGCATCTCCCTGAACCTAACCTTATATTTGTGCACTGTGGTGGGAATGATCTAGGCACATTAACTGGGGTAGGTCTGGAAATGCTTCTAAAGGACACCTTTCGTCAATTGATGACACTTTTTCCTCGAACTGTCTTGGTGTATTCCAATATATGCCAAAGACAGAAATGGAATTGGTCCAATCAACGTTGTCCACAGATTGAGAAAGCAAGGAAACATGGAAATAAATCTGTTTCTGCTTTCCTCAGAGAATATAGCATGGGTTCTATATACAACAACAACTTGCGTTACAACATGCAAGGCATCTATAGGAGAGATGGTGTTCATTGCATGGATGAGGGAAATAGAATCTTCTTCTGTAACATGAGACTCTGCATCGGTACTTACTCATAAGTGCAGAAAAAACTCAATTAACACAAGGGCTCTTTTAAGAGCCACCTTACATCTAAACACTCAAACTTGTAATTTATCTCCATCTTTCTTTATTTTCTTTGTTCGCCGTGCGCGACCGGATGCGCGCACCCCGCAACTTTTTTGCAAAAAAAAAAGCTACTTTTAGACTTTCGGCGTCCTTAATAAACCCCTGAGGAAACCTACGAGATCAAACAGTCTCCACCCTGCTCCCTTTCCATGCTCTCCACTATAGTTTTTCACAGTCTTGTGAATAGGGGTGCGCGAGTGAGTGGGCGCACCCCGCAACTTTTTTTCACCCAAAAAAAAATTTCTTTTCGCGTTCAGGGTCCTTACTGTACTCCCTGAGAAAACCTACCGGCCAGACAATCTCTACCTTCTCCCCTTTCCATGTTCTAACCCTTTGTTCTGTACAATATATTCACTCGCACTAACAATATGGCCGTCAACACTTCCTGATTTCCTCCGAATCGAATGTTGACAGACGTTAAACAGCAAATCAGAATTCCGCTCGCGCACAGCCGCACGAGTGCGCGCACCCGTGCGTGCTTACAGATATATAATTGATTTCAACTTTAATTTTCTCAGCAACTACTGGACGGATTTACACCATTTAAACAACAGCATGATCTGCGAGCTGGACTCTACCTTTCTACCAAATTTCTTATAAATCCATTCAGCCGTTCGAGATGTAGCCGTGTCTAAACGTCCTATGGAAAATAACATGGGAAAAACACGTTTTGGGACCCCCCCTTTTATCTCACCCCCCACTTGACGAATCCCCCCAAAACTTTCACAGAAGGAGCGCAGCGGACTGAGCCATCTTCTTTGAGAAATTCACAAAGATTCGTCCACCGGGGCCAAAGTTAATCCAAATAGAATGTTGCGGATTTCCTATGGAAACTAGGTCCTAACTATAACTACCTACTGGCAACCGCCAGTAGGTAATATATATATATATATATATATTACCTACTGGCGGTCGCCAGTAGGTAGTTATAGTTAGGATTGATTTCCATAGGGAATTCGCAACATTCTATTGGGAATAACTTTGGCGCCGGTTGAGGAATCTGCCTGAATTTTTCAGCAACTTTGCCTCGCGGCGCTCCGTCCTTCCCTGAAAGTTTGGGGGGATTCGTCAAGCGGGGGCCGAGATAAAAGGGGGGTCCCAAAACGTGTTTTCCCCATGTTAATTTCCATAGGGCGGTCTGTTTCACTTTTAGCTCGAACGGCTGAATGGATTTCCACCGAACTTGGCAAAATTGTAGGGACTGGTAGCCCGATGTGCCTTTGCTATGTCTCAAGATATGTGCGCCAGAGGATTTTGAGTAATTTAGGTTTAAAAAAATGTATATATCTATAGCAGCGCCCCGGTACACGTACCGGGCAGCGCTCCGGGTGCGCCACGCGACTTGCGCACGGCAAGCTGATTGGCTCTCGGGTGTCTGTAAACATTCGAAACAGTCCGCAGCGGCAGCCATCTTGTGTCTCGGTAGGATCGAGACACAAGAGGTGGCAAAAAACAAAGGGGGAAATGACCAAAAGGGGGCAGGGTAGACCCTCCGTGACCCCCTAGGTTTGATGTGGGGGCCATAAAAGGGTCCCGCGGTGCGAATTTATTATTTTTTTTTTTCGATTTTCCCGGGGGAGCGCCCGGTACGCGCACCGGGGAGCGGACCGGGGAGCGTACTACGGGGAAAACAGAGTGAAACAGGAAAATAATAATTCAAAGTGATTAGAGGTAGGGTAGCTCTGCATAGAGTTGTTGTGTTGTTTGGGTGTTTTAAGTAGCAACATGTAGGTACCAATGCAGAGTCTTAAATTCAATGTACACCGTTTCCTCTGTAGATATCTTGCATGTTGTTACAGAAGTTATTGTGCTATATGGAATCAATATCATAGTCTGTCAGGAAAGCAGAAAGAACATGGAGGCAGGAGATGAAAAAGAGATGTCAAATACACATTGGAGATAATATAGTGGGAGAAAGGAAGTATCTATGAGCAAAATTACTATGTAAAACAAAAAAGTTGCACAGTATACTATAAGTCTGACTTTCCATTATAATCAATTTGGTACTAGTTTAAGAATTACATATAAAAATGAATAATGTCTCAAACAATTTTCGAATTATTAAATATAAATTTATTTTTGAGATTCATTTTCCAAATTAAATATAACGTCTAACATTTGACTGTCCGAAATGTCCTCATTTTGAAGGAGGAAATCCACAGATTTTACACATTGTAGAAGTTCATGGTCTTGTGATTCGTCCATGAATTCAATGTCATTTGGTTCAATGTTTTCTTCATTGTTCTTTGCAAGGAAAATTTCAAATGAAACTTTTTGTTCTCCTTCCATTTTGGCTGAAATTTGCATAAAAAATATATATCAGTAGAGATAGGGCTCTGTTGGGTTTAAGTTTAGATAGGTAGTTTTTAACAGTGAATTTATCTTTGGGCAGTGTATGGTATCAGACTGGAAGTAGAAATATAAAAAAGTGTATGTGATGAAACCTAAGTAAATTTATAATTATACAAGACAAACCTAAAACCATCCATAACTATAACAGAGAAGTCTATCTCAATCTATAACTATTACAGAGGGATAGTATATAACTATCAGAAAAAGTTTTCCATATTAACTTAAAGTGCACAATATACTTCAGTTTTCAAAATAACAACTTACCTTTAAAAAGAAGTTGAAGTTATTAGTGAAAATCCTTTTGAAATGTACACCAGGAAGTAGTAGTCAAAATGGTTGTGTTTCCCTCTCTTTATTTATATATATTCATGTACATAACCAATCAAATGTCAGGTAAAAAAAGTAGAAAATGAAAGTAACATTTTAATTGGTTGTCAATTCTAACACTTCAGATGTGTTTTTGTGAAGTAATTTACCTCAGGGTATTTAGAGAGGTCTACAGGCTAAATGGCTCAATGGAATTCCATCGAATTTGGGAAAATGGTAGGGATTGGTATGTAGTATGAGCTATTCTATATTTGGTGAAAGTGTCTCCAGTGGTTTTTATGTAAATTAACTTTTATCATTTTTTGAAGTGCTTCCCGGTGCGCGCCCCGGGAGCGCTACGGGAGTCCTCCATTTTGTGTTTCGGTAGATTTGAGACAGAAAATGGAGGACAAACAACGTTGGGAATGGGTAGAAGGGGGCATGGTAGGCACTCCCTGACCTCTTAGGTTTTCTGAGGGGGGCTTAGGAGGCCCATATAGGCGGAAAAAAAAATAATTTAATTTTCGCGGGGGAGCGCCCAGTACGCGCACCGGGGAGCGTACCGGGGAGCGTACTTTGGTGAAAAATAGTGAAAAAAGTTAGAAAAAGATAATCATTTGGAGTGATCAGAGGTAGGGTAGCCCTGAAAAGAGTTTTTGGGTTCTGTGGCAGATTTAGGTGCCTACAAGTAGGTACCGATGCACAGTCTTAAATTCAGGAGGAATATTCTATTCCCTTCATCTGAGAAGTGCACACCATCTTCTCTGTAAATATCTTGCATGTTGTAACGCAAGTTGTTGTTGTATATTGAACCCATTCCATAGTCTCTCATGTAAGCAGAAACAGATTTATTCACATGTTTCCGTGCTTTCTCAAATTGTGGACAAAATTGGTTGGACCACTTCCATTTCTGTCTTTGGCATATATTGGAATATACCAAGGCAGTTTGAGGAAGGCCAATCCATTTAATGTTCACATTTGGTAAATCAAGGTTGTGAAAATTTCTGTTAGCTGCATACCTTTGAGCCCAGTGGATATAGCTATGTCCAATAATCCAGACAGAATACATGGTGAGAGGAGATTCTGGTGCAGCCAGATGAAGTGTGGGAAAGAAATGGCAGTTGGAACAATAGGAGTTTGCAACAAAAAAAGTAGACTTTCAGTGCTCTTGAATCAGAAGCAATGATTGGTAGAATGAGATAGTTGAAAACTGAAAGTTAGGGTGCATGGTTGTGTTCTGTGTAAGAAGTAATTTGAATGGTTAAAAAAAAGTCATTTAAAGAAACCTTGCACCAGAAAAGCTGGTGTATTTGCAGGTCAAACATCCTTGCTGAGGTGATTTGCAACATTGTAGAATAAACTTTTAACCCTGGGAGCTCAGTGAGGAGGGAGTTGCTATGGTAACAGGTAGAAAGGGCTGAGGGGGGAAGGGTGTTGGTTTGAAAATACAGAGGGAAGAGTTTTGATTGGTTACCATGAGCAATATGTGTGTAGAATTAGAGGTTTTCTGTGCCTTTAAGGTTTGCATTGCCTGGAGAACATACCTTTTGCTCTGCTAAAGAAATATTGGTGTGTGTATCTGACACTGTTCTGAATCTCCTAAAGTATTTGTAAAGGTGAGTTATGATTCATTTAATATACATAGAGACTTGTATACTCTATGGAGAAGATTTGGAAGCAAATTGTGGTTTTTTAATGTTGCTTTGTGTCATGGTTTTTGATAATGCTTGGTAAAAAGTTTTTACTGCATAGAGGAATTGTATTTTGTAAAATTGTGAAGTTTTAGTAGTGACATGGAATGCTTCTACATAGGACCTGTGCTGTGTTTTTTAAATGTGATGTCAAAAACGATTTTGGGAAAAATGAATGGCTTTTACATTTTTTAAAAGGAATAAAGAATGTGTGCATGTTTAAAGAAATAAATGTGACTCTTTACAATGATGTTACCTGTGTTAACTCAGTGTAGGAAGCATATTGAGTTTGTTTGCATAGAGAAATTGTATTTTGTAAAATTGTGAAGCTCCTTGTGAAAACGTTTGCCTCAGTCTTATCCCTGCTGTGAGGCAGGTGCAAGATTTTGATGTAACAGTGTCCTAAAAGTGACGCAGTGAAATCTCATAGATTTGACTGCGTCATGATTACGAGGCTTTTTGTGGAGAAATGACCCCTCTGTGTACATTACATTTGACAGAGGTATAATGTGGTGAAGAGATTTAAAAAATGATGCATCTAACTACATGCGTCACTTTTTAAATATGGTGCAACAAGGCACATGTTTTATGCTGCCAATGCGTCACAAAAAGTGACGCATCAGTAGCGCAAAACTGACGCATGGCTTTATAAATGAATGTATTTTGTAAAATAGTGAGGTTTCAGTAATGACATGGAATGCTTGTACATAGGAAATGTGCTGTGTTTCCTAAATGTGATGTCAAAAACGATTTTGGGGAAAATGAATGGCTTTTACATTTTTGAGTATAATGTGGCGCAGAGGTTTAAAAAGTGACGCATCTACCTACATGCGGGACTTTTTAAATATGGCGCAAAAAGGTACATGTTTTATGCCGCTGATGCATCACAAAAAGTGACGCATCAGCAGTGCAAAACTGACGCAGAGCCTCATAAATGAGGTTCTTTTTCTTTTGCACACTACTCCAGTTTAGTCCTCTCCACTGCACTCTTGAACAGAAGCCTCACCTTTTGTGCTCCCCTGGACAGTCTTCATCACATCTGCACTCCTGCTTAGGTGTCAGAATCCTATCACATGGGGAAACCTCCATGTGAAAGCGTGCCTCAGTCTTATCCCTGCTGTGAGGCAGATGCTTGTACATAGGGTCTGTGCTGTGTTTCCTAAATGTGATATCAAAAAACGATTTTGGGGAAAATGAATGGTTTTTACAATTTTGAGTATAATGTGGCGCAGAGGTTTAAAAAGTGACGCATCTACCTACATGCGTCACTTTTTAAATATGGCGCAAAAAGGTACATGTTTGGGCTTTCCTGGGGAGCGTAGGTGGTGAGTCTTGTATCTAAGAGTGCAGTGGACTAGCCTTCATGAAGCCTATCCCCGTCTGCATTCTTAGACACAGGTGTCAATTTGACTCTTTACAATGATGTTACCTGTGTTAACTCAGTGTAGGAAGCATATATATATTTTTTTTAAACTTTTTATTAAACATAAAGTTACAAAAAACAGAAACAGAAACAAAAAAAACAAACACAAGGCAGTACTCACATCACAGAGTTACAGCGTGTGGGGGGGCGGGAAGTACATTTCAAAGAGGAGGTAGAGACATTTCTTATCAGTGGGGGGCAAAGGGACCACAAGCAATCAAATATGTCTAAGTCTGCGTGGAGGAAACATTGGGTTGGGGAGATAGTGGTTCAATATCAAGTTCTGGAAGGGGGGGAGTACATATCTCACCACGATACACATTCCATTGAGTCCATATCTTCCCCCATTATCGGGGCGTGCCCCGGGAGATATACACCGTTTTTTCCCTGAACATACACCAGTCCAAGTTCTGTTGCCATAGCTGAACTGTCGGCGATCTCTGGGCACCCCATAGTTGGGCAATGTCTCTCTTGGCAATCATATTTCCTAAGGTCACCCAATGAATTTGCACCACACTATAATTATATATAGTTATATAAAAAAAGACCACAATATAACGGTTCCCAAACATTCAGCAAACATCCCCTCGCCTCAGGCATCGACCGCACACCCGTAACCTCACTCATAACTTCATGCACACGAGACCAGTATCACATCACTACAGGACACTCCCAAATGATATGGAGAAACGTTCCCACAAGACCACAGCCACGCCTGCACAGTCCATCAACAGAAAAGCCCATGCGTACAAGACGAGAACCGGTCATATACACCCTGTGTAGAATCTTAAGCTGGACAAACCGGAGGCGCGCCGGGATCGCCACTTCCTTAGGGGAGGAGATCGCAGCCTGCCAGTCTTCATCATCAAGTTCCAGCCCATCGCTAGTCCACACCTCACGAAGGTGACACAAGAGATCAGCCCTGGAGTTGATCAATTTTTTATATATAAGCGAGATCGTGCTATCAGGAACGTACCCATCCAGTATCCTATCTTCGAGCGGGGACGCCACCGGTACATCCGTACCCGAGGGAAAGACTGATGTTACCGCGTGTCGAATTTGCACGTACCGAAAAAAATCCCTATCATTCAAATCATATTCAGTTCTCAGCTCATCAAACGTCTTAACTCTCCCCTTGGTCCACACTTCATTCACCTTGCTAATACCGATCACATCCCACCTGGCAAAACCCTTCGACCGCCAAAGGGACCCAAGTTTATCCGATGCATACAACGGAGTCGCACGGGTCAACCTATCAGCCCAACCTAGAGCCACCGTAGCGCGATGCCAGACCTGGACTGCCGTCCTAGTCGGGCCCCTGAGAGTCCTACCGGCAGATCTAGAATAGAGAGCCCTATTGTAATCCCCGCCAGGCAGTAGCCACTTATCCATCTCAAAGGCCGGATTCGGCGAAGGAGCGTAGGTACAGTGATTGACAGCCCCTAACTGAGACGCCCAGTAGTATCGGCAAATATCAGGGAGTGCGACACCGCCATCATACCACGGAAGCGTCAATTTCGCAGTAGCAATACGAGAGCGGCCCCCCCACACCAATTGTCTCTGTAAACTTTCAATCTCTCGGAAATAACTAGCAGGCACGGCGTCTAGTGTGTTTTGCAACGCGTAGAGGAATCGGGGTAGCGACATCATCTTGAACAACGCCGCCCTCCCGAGGGGAGAGAGAGGGAGTCCACCCCAAGCAAGGACATCGGCACCGAGGCGCTGGAGAGGAGGTAGCAAATTGCGTTCATATCGAAGTCCTGGGTTCAGGGTAATAAAGATTCCCAGATATGTAAACCCCTCCTGCACTACTGTAATGGGACAGCCGCGGGGCAAAATAGGAGCGTCTCCCGAAAGAACATAGACACAAGACTTCGACCAGTTAATGACAAGGCCAGAGTTCTTGCGGAACGAGGTCAATACGTCAAAGAGGACTATCAGTGATTTTCGCGGTGAAGTAACATATAGCAGAATATCATCCGCATATAAGGATATGCGGTCTTCAAATTCCGGAGTCCATCTAATGCCCTTCAACGACGGCTCCCATCTCAACCAGGCCGCCAGTGGCTCCAAGGCAAGGGCAAACAAAAGAGGAGACAAAGGACAACCCTGGCGCGTACCCCTACCAAGCGCAAAGGAAGCAGAAACTCGACCGTTCACAACCACTTGAGCCAAGGGGTCGGTGTAAAGCAGTTTCACCCAGTTAATGAAAGCCAAACCGAAACCAAATTTAGCAAGGACCGCCCATAAGTATGGCCATTCTAGCGTATCAAACGCCATAGTGGCATCCAAAGACGCCAAAATGGCCGGTTCACGCAACGTTCCCGCTCGCGCAAGAACGCCATGCAATCGCCGGAGGTTAAGCGCAGTGTTGCGACGCGGTATAAAGCCGGATTGGTCCGGATGAACCAGGTCGCCTATAACAGTGACCAATCTATTGGCAAGCAATTTAGCCAGGATCTTCGGTTCAGCGTTGATCAAAGATATAGGCCGGAAGGAGGCGCAGCGATCACGAGGCTTACCCTCCTTAGGAATCACCACTATAGACGCCAATCTCTGGTCAGGAGGCAGGGAACCCGTCTCTAGTGATTCTAGAAACATCGAACGTAAATGTGGGGCTATCGTATCTGGGCGGAGTTTGTAGAGCTCAATAGGAAGCCCGTTGGGGCCTGCGGCTTTCCCGGAACGAACAGAGCGGATAGCAATCGCAACCTCCTCCACCGTAGGCGGCGCATCAAGAAGTTCCCTCTCGGGATCAGACAGACAGGGCAGCGTAATATCGCGCAAAAGCAAGTGGGAGTCCTGTTCAGGTCTGTCGGACACAGGGGAATACACTTCCTGGAAATAATCAGCAAAACATTCAACTACTGCAACCGGATCAGTGTGACTCACACCATTCACATCCACAATAACAGGAACCACTCGACTCGCACTCTCCCTTCTATCCAGCCAGGCAAGCAGCTTCCCTGCTTTGTCACCAACATCATACAGGTGTCCCCGCTGTTCCCTGCTCATCACTTTCGCAGCATCTGTGACCAACACTCTATATTCAAATTGCTTAAGACCCAATAGGTTTAACCCATCTGGGGTGACCTCGGACTCCAGTTCTCCCTCCAGAGCAGTATTTTCACCCTCAATACGGACGATGTCCTCTCGACTACTCCTCTTAACGTTACTAATCAGGGAGAGGGCCCGGCCCCGGATAACAGCTTTATACGCCTCCCACAATGAAACCGAGGAGGATACAGAGCCAACATTCTCCGCAAAATAATGGTCGAGCGTCTTGATCAATTCTACTCTAACTTTGGGATCACGGAGGTACCAGGGGTTAATCGGGGCCACACGACCCTCAGTCCCCAGCTGCGCATCTACTACCAACCATATCGGGGAGTGATCCGATATACCTCTAGCAAGATGCTTTACCTCCCGTATTGCGGAGGCCTGGGAAGAGGGCATCAGAACATAGTCGAGTCTCGAGAGACTGCTGTGTGCCCCAGAATGAAAGGTGTACTGCGAAGTCCCCGGGTGAAGCAAGCGCCAACAATCGGTGAGCCCCAGAGTCTCGAGGAAGTTGCTTAACCATGATTGAGCCTTTGTAAGGTACCGGGGAGGATAGCGATCACACATCCCCGAAACTACGGAGTTAAAATCCCCACCCACCACCAACAAACCCTCTGGGACTCCCAGGATAACCCTTCCTAGGTCAGCATAGGTAGTAGTCTGGAGGCCAGGTGGTATGTAGACATAGACAGATAATTAATAGTGTTTTCTTTACCCCCCTGTTTTTCTTTTTTTAGGGTACATAGTTGTATATTTGTATATATTGTAATTACCTAATTTTGATTATTGTATATAGTCTGGTTACCTTCCCTCCTGTTTTGTGGCTCAATATTTTGTCCTTTGCAAAAATTATATCATTTATTGTTGAAAAAAAGAGTATAGAAAACAGGTTAATAAATTGTTTCCTGTTTTGAAGTAGCGTTTGCTTAATTTATCCCTCAGTACCTTTTTGTTCTACTTTCTCATCCATGTGATGTTCCTTGCCCAGGTATGGGAGGGTAATGTGGGCAGAACCCCTGTTTATTCCGCGGTATGTAGACATAGAGCAGGGTTATCACCTTCCCCTCCCAACGCCCAACAATGGCGGCATATCGTCCCCTATCGTCAAGGATGGTCTCATCAATAGCAAGAGGGAGGGAGTTCCGGACCAGAATGCCCGCCCCCCTGGATCCAGAAGTGAAACCCGAGTGTGCCAGGATCACGATAGCCACGCCTATTCAACGCATGGCACGTATTACCAAGCAAGTGCGTCTCCTGGAGCAGAACAACATCAGGGGATAGACGTCTCAACAGTTGCAACACCACTCCCCATTTTATCCTATCCCCCAACCCGTTGACGTTCCATCACAACAATCGAAGTCCCCTACCCCCATCCCAGTATGCAGCCCCGCCCACATCCCACACCCAGCGCAACACCGTACAATAAAAGCTCGACATTACTGTGCCTTGTGAATAAACATGAAACCTAAACTTCAACCCCCCTTTCCCCCCAAAAAAACCATACATCTCACCCCCCTCCCAGCACCCCTGCGTGAGACTAAAAAGCCACCCCAACTTGCAGTGTGCCTGTCGCCCAAGTACCCAACTAATCTACGAAAAGAACCCCAGAGGAGGAAGGGTCACCCACCCCCCGCCCACCCCCAAAAGGAGAAAACGTTTGCAAGCAATAATATCATGGCATCAAACCACAGCTGAAAGTCAAGTCAATGGAAAGGGGGGCGATCACGATCTCTATTCTTGTTCCACCGGGCCGCCTTCTGCACCTCCGGAATGTCCAAAGTTCCCAGAATGTTCCTGCCCCGTAGGCAGCGAGTCCAGCCAGTCACTTGCGGCCTCAGGATGGTCGAAGAAAAATGTCCGCTCTTTATACACCACACGTAGACGGTCCGGGAAAAGCATAGCATATTTCATATCTCTGTCTCTCAGCCTCTTCTTCACTCCTTGGAAACCAAGTCGCTGTTTCTGGACCTGCTGGGTAAAGTCCGGGTAGAAACTGACTGAAGTATTCTCGAAGGCAGTCGGACCCGACTGGCGTGACGCTTGCAGGATCGCATCCCTGTCCCGAAAATTAAAAATCCGAGCGATGATGGGACGCGGAGCAGCGCCCGGCTTAGGCGTGCCTCCAGGGATCCTATGTGCACGTTCCACAGCAAAGAACTTACTAAGGCCCTTGGGTGCTAGATGGTTCAATACAACGTCTTCCACCAGTAAGTCCACCGGAGAGGCCCCCAATGTTTCCGGGACACCAATCAGGCGGACGTTGTTCCGCCGGGCCCGGCTCTCGAAATCTTCCAGGCGTCAAGAAAAGTAGGCCTGGGCGGTCCGTAGGTTACCGACCTCGACCTGTAGATCGGAGACGTCGGTCGTGAGGCTAGATGTCTAAAGATCGAGGGACTGAACCCTTTCATTGGTCTTTGCAAGGTCAGCCCTGATCAAGTTAACATAAATAGCGACAGTGTCCAGTTTGTGGGACAGGGCCTCATATTGTTGTCCCACTGTGGCCTTCATCGCAGAAATGGCGCCCATGACGTCCCGTAGCGACAGGTCCTCACCAATCGAGGATTCGTCTGCAGCAATAGTCGGGGATTTAGTCGGTCCTCCAGGAGAGCCCTTAGTGAGGGTATATCTATCCATGACATTCGATTGCACGGAATTCCCCCGGACACCCGGCTTGGTCTTGCGTTTTTCACCCTCAGGCTTGGTGGCCATTTTAGATCTGGAGCCCCGGAGGGAAGCCTGATACCGGGTAAAAATGGCTACAACCAAGTCGCCCGCATCAATGAGAAGGATGAAATACGGGCCTCTCACCAAGCAGTGAACCAAATGAACCAGAGGCACTGTTCCGAGAAGTAATAAGGTGGGAGGCAGTCGGAACAGGCCACTCAGGCAAAGTCAATGAGGCCCCTGGGTGAGAAACGAAACCGAAAGTAGACGACGGAGCCGAGATGACTCGGGTGGTCCGTTGTTGTTCAATTGCCGTCCGGCTGGCAGAGAAACAGAGCCCGGGGCAATGCCATGGAGCAGGCCTGAAAAAGTCAGAGATCCATATCTTCGGCGCCCAAAGTCCAAATCAAAGTCTGTAAACGGATAATTGATCAGCGGGGCTGTGCCAGTAACAACCCGTCGTCCAAATCAGGATAGAAGTCAGGATAGTCGGTGGAGGTGGCGAGGGTCCGGGAGCCCTGTGCTCACGCGACCATCTTGGTTGCGCGCGAAGCTCCTCCCCCTGTAGGAAGCATATTGAGTTTGTTTGCATAGAGGAATTGTATTTTGTAAAATTGTGAAGCTCCATGTGAAAGCGTTTGCCTCAGTCTTATCCCTGTTGTGAGGCAGGTGCAAGATTTTGACATAATAGAGTCCTAAAAGTGATGCAGTGAAATCTCATAGATTTCACTGTGTCATTATTACGAGGCTTTTTGTGGCGAAATGACCCCTCTCTGTACATTACACTTGACAGAGGTATAATGTGGTGCAAAAGGTTTAAAAAATGACGCATCTACCTACATGCGTCACTTTTTAAATATGGTGCAACAAGGCACATGTTTTATGACGCCAATGCGTCACAAAAAGTGACGCATCAGTAGCGCAAAACTAACGCATGGCTTTATAAATGAGGATCAATTATGTCATCTGTGTTACTTGAGATTAGGAAATAGATTGTGCAGATGAGGTGAGACATGTCCAGAGGGACAGAGGAGGTGAGGTTCATGATCAAGACTGTAGTGGGAGAGAGGCTTTTCCCGGGAAGCATAGGTGGTGAAGCCTGTGTATAAGAGTGCAGTGGACTTAGACACAGGTCTCATCTTCTTTGTACTTGTGGACAGAGCTGTCTTCCACTATACTCTTCAATACAGGCATCACCTTTTGTGAACCCCTGGAGAATCCTCACCTGATCTGTAACCCTGAATAGATCGTTTGCTTTTTGTCATTGCTTTGTTGTTTGGTAATAGTGGTCTATAATGTGCTATTTTTTTCTTTAACACAGATTGAAATCAAGATTTGAAGAGTAAGCAAACATGCCCACAAGGGAAAAGAAAAGAAAAGAATGTAACCGCCAAAAATCAAAAACAGCAATGGAATTACAGCACTCTTCCACAACAAATACTTCAAAAAACAGGAACCAAGCTCCTGGTAAGACAACTAAGTCTTTTATACGGAACATATGTACTTTAAAAAAAAATGATGGACAGCATGTAGAAAAAGAGAATGAGAGAGTAAATTTGAAAAGGAAGGAGAGAACCTCAAAGAATCCTACAACTGGAGCAGGAGAGAATAATATGTATAGTAATAGAAGGCAGAATCAGTTTAGAGACATTCGTAAACGAATGTTTCGCAATAGGGTGGTTTTAAATTTGTTAAAAAACATTAGGAAAGGTAAACAGAGAGCTGCTTTTTATAAGAAAAAGAAAAGTGTAGAGAAGATTGTTGATCAGGCTTTTGAAGTTAAGAAAAAATTATTTATTTTAGTAATCAATAGAATTAGGACACTTAACAAGAAAATTGATGTTTTCAAATCAAACAGTAGATGGAAAAGAGTAATTAATTGGACTAATTTTTGTAAAGTTTTTTCGGGAGAATGGATGCACAGTTCAAGTTGTGAGCCATTTTTTAATGAGGAGAGTTACTTCCAGGAGAATGATTTAGTGCATGCAGTTGACACCAGTGGTCGAGCGTATGAAGTGAAAAACTTTTGCCTAGAGAACCAGAAGAGGTGTTAACTGATGAAGTTTTAGGGAGACGTACTAAGGGTCCAGTGTACACTTGGAAGTGTAGACGTATTTGTAGTGTGCGACAGGAATCAATTGATTTGTTTTGTAATTTCTTACGTACATATAGTAAGAAAAGTCTAAAGCAGAAAGTGAAGTTGTTGCAAAACTTAGATCCTTGCAGAGTGAGAGAAAACACAGGTTTGCAAGGCCATTCACTGGCTTGTCTTTCTAGAAAAGTCTGTCAGAGTGTTTTTCATCATTTTAGGATGTTAGCAGTGCATCATACCAAAATGAGGAAATTGGTGAGAATGTTGTATTATGCAAAAAGTCCAGCACTTAAGCTTAAACAATTAAACAGTGTTCTTTTGCATGGAACTGAATTAGATGTGAAGAAGATTTGTGAAGAAATTGAGATTTGTTATTTTGGTGAAAAAGAGGACAGTGTAGAAATTGAGACAGCAATTCAAGGTAATGTGGAAGACAATGTACAGATTTCAAATACAGAAAAGTTTGAGCAGGAAATTACCAGGTTTAAGGTGAAATCAAGTGAAAGGCCGAATTTTATTTGCGTGTGTTGTCGACGAAGTCATTATAAGCATGAAACTAGATTAGTTGATTTACATGTAAAAAGTGAAAAGATGAATAATTATGAGTGGAAAGATTTTGCTACTTATTTGTGGGTGGAAAATTGTTTTGATTTGAGTTCTGATCAGCGTATTTGTAAATATTGTTATGATAAATTAAATAAAAACAGAATGCCTGCTAGAGCTGTTCATAATAATATGGAGTTGGTAGACATTCCCCGTGAATTGATGGATTTAAATACATATGAGTCTATTTTGATTCAATGTGTCCATCCTTTTCAGGCAATTGTTCGCATGGAGCCTAAGATAGGGAAATTGCCTCCTACAGATTTGCAGAGAGGATTAAAGGGAAGAGTTGTGTATTTGCCCCTAGATTTAAAAAAAAATATTGATACAATTGGTATAGAAAAAGTAGAAGAGGAACCTTTAGTTATTCTAGTTAATGGGGTTCCGACAAAGAGTAAAAAAATCTGGCAAGATTTAGTGGATGTTAGGAAAGTCAAAAAGGCAACGTTGTATTTAGTCAAAAACAATGAGTATTACAAAGATGTATGTGTTGCAGCAGAGGAAACAGCTGCAGATGAAGACAGTAATTGTTCAGGCGGCCAAATTGAAAAAGTTGATGTGTCTAGAAGTGAAGAAATATATGAACATTATACTGTTCATCCTTTGCATTCCAAAGAAGTAATGGGGAATGCAATTGAATTGTTTCAAATGAAAGCAACAAAAGGAAGTCCCATTAGTGTATGGGAACAAAGTTTGGAAGCTCGTTGTTTTCCACAGCTATTTCCAACAGGTCGAGCTGGACGATATGACGATCGACCACTTCAAATTCCTGCATCTGAATATCGAACTGTAAGATTATATGCTGAAGATCCAAGGTTTCGTCAATGCATTCCCTATTTGTTTCATCTACTGTATGAAAGTGACTTGTCTGGGCTTTCTTATGCAGTAAACCATATACTGAAAAGTGGAGCACATCTGCAAAATGTTTCGGCGAGGGACTTTATGGAGAAAGTGAATCTGCAAGATAATATTTTAGAATCTCATCTAATCAATCTCATGGCATGTCAGCGTGGTACAAACGAGTATTGGTACCGTCGCCATGGGGAATTGAAATGTATGCTAAGAAACTTAGGAACTCCTACATGGTTCCTCACTCTTAGCTGTGCCGAGTATGCATGGGAGGACTTACTTCAATTTCTACGAGAGGCATATGCAAATATACAAAATATAGAATTCAAAACACCTGGAGAACTGTGTTCTTTGGATCCAGTGAATGTATGCAGATATTTCAATCATAGATTTGAAGCTATGATGTCTTTTATTACCAACAAAAAAAATCCTCCCCTTGGAGAGGTTTTGGATTTCTTTTGGAGAAAGGAGTATCAAGCGAGAGGTGCTCCTCACATACATATGTTGTTATGGATTAAAGATGCACCCAAATTTGGAACAGATTCGGATGAGACAGTGATGAGCTTCATTGAAGAGTATTCAACATGTGCTGTTCCGAAAACTACCGAAGAAAACAGTTTAAGGCAACAAGTTTTACGCTTTCAATCCCATCGTTGTGGGAAGTACTGTCGTCGAAAATTCAGAAACAAGGACAAGTTCTACACAAAATGTCGTTTCGGCTTTCCACGACCAGTGATTTCTAAAGGAAGAGTAAATAATTTGATGTCTTCTCTGCGACATACTGTGACGAGGAAATCACCAAAAAATACATACAATTTAAAAAGAAACGAAGAGTCCAAGTACATCAACGACTACAACCCAGTGATTTTGTCCATGTGGAATGCTAACATGGATATTCAATTCGTTGCTGACAACTCTATTGCTGTGGCTCGATATGTGACGTCTTACATCATAAAAAAAGAAAAGACAGAACTGAAGGAAATGTGGGAGGACATTTCACATGAAAAGAGCCTAAGCAAGAAATTATACAGTTACAGTCTGAAGATGTTGTCGCATCGAGAAATTAGAGCATATGAATGTTCTGATCGATTGTCGTCAGCAAGTCTCTATGCGAAATCTAGAACCATCATTTGGGTGAGTCTAGGTCTTGCTGCAACACGAAATCGAGTTTTGAAATCTGTACAAGAGATAGAGTATTTGGCGGAGAAAGAACCAGAAAGTACAGATATTTTGAAGACAAACATGTTGGATACATATTATCCAAATGGAAGTCATCACCTTGAGAATGCTTGTCTCTATGAAGTTCTGCAAAGATATATTTATAAGAGGAACATCAGAGAAGATATCAATAATGGAATATATGGAGTCATTGGATGTGAAGCATGTCTAGTGAAACAGAAAAAAGGTCATTTGATTAATCATCGAAAATTGAGTTGTGAAAATCCAGATAAAAGAGAATTTTATTATTTGGCTCTTTTGCAACTCTTTAAACCATGGCGAGAAGAAGAGGAACTACTTGGAGATTTTCTCTGTTATGAAGACTCTTTTAATGCTACGAAGGATACCATAGAATGTCCTGTTTTTACAAATTATCTGCAAATGTTGAACGAAGAAATAGAGCAAGAAGCCACAATTGCTGCAGAGAGTGCGAGGGACAGTTCTCAAGGCAGTCAGAGTTCTGCTTCATTGAGTCAGGATCCACTAGGAGGACCAATTATCCAAAATGAAGCTGCCACTGCCATGGATGAGGTGGAAAGAGCTATGGAGCAAGCTCAAGAGGATGTAATTAATTTAGAAGATTTGGTGAAACAATTAAACCTTGAGCAGAAACTGATATATGACGAAGTCACAGAACAGGTTGAACATGGATTGAGTCATGAGAAGAAAGAGTGCTCATGTACATCATTTAAGCCTGTCCGACTGTACGTGAGTGGAGAAGCGGGAACTGGAAAAAGTTTTCTGATTAAAGCAATTGCATCTTATCTGCAGAAAAGGACTGAATCACCGCTGTCTTGTGTTGTTACCGCTCAAACTGGGCTGGCAGCACATAATATTAAAGGGATTACTTTACATCGTTTACTGATGCTGCCAGTGGAGCATGATAACAAATTGCAATATCACAAGCTATCTGGAGATGCGTGTTCCGAAGTTTCGAGAGTCCTGAAGAAAATGAAACTTCTTATCATTGATGAAGTAAGCATGGTGTCAAATATAATGCTTGCTTTTGTGAATTTGAGAATGCAAGAAATTCTTAGAACAGACTATGATGTTTTATTTGGAGGAAAACATATTATTGTTTTTGGAGATCTTCTGCAGTTGACTCCAGTGAAAGGACAACCTGTGTTCAAAATGCTCATACATGAAGATACCAGGAAGTGCCTAGGAAGCATTGGAAACGTTAATATATGGTTAAACTTCAAATATGCAGAACTGCTTCAGAATATGCGGCAGGCAAAGGATGAAGATTATAAAAATATTTTACAAGATGTAAGAGTAGGAAAAATAAGTCAGCAAGGGAAAGAAGCTTTACATGGACGGTTAATTTCAAATTTGTACCCAAATGAAAACATTCTTCCAGAGAATATTTTAAGAAAATTAACGAGAGGAAATCTGCCATATGTTTGATGCCAACTCTGAAAGAATGTTCCATGTTCAACAACAAAATGTTAAATTTAGAAAATGAAGAGATAGTGAAACTGGAAGCTACAGATAAAATGGAGCATATGGGAGCAACAATTGTTTTGTCTGAAAATTTGAAATCAAAATTGGATTAATTAGAGAAGAGTATATCTAAAACTGCTGGTTTTGAAAAGACTCTGAATGTGTGTTTGAATTGTCGTGTCATTTTGAGAAGGAATTTAAATGTTGAAAGAGGTCTGGTAAAGGGAGCAATGGGTCATGTTGTTGGTTTTGTGAATTACAAAAATAGAGATGGAATTGAAATTTTAAAAATTAAATTTGATGGCATTGATGAAATAGAACAAATTTGTCGTTGTTCAGCTAGATTTTTGCTCGTGAAAGACTTATATGTTCGCCGAAAACAGTTTCCTATTTGTTTGGCATATGCAGTGACAATTCATAAATCTCACGGTTTAAGTGTAGATAGTGCTTTGGTGAACATTGGAAGTTCTGTGTTTAAAGAGGGTATGGCATATGTGGCATTATCACGAGTCAGAACTTTATCAGGATTGTACTTGATTGAGTGTGATGAAACAAAGATTTGTGCTGATCTAGATTGTGTTAAAGAATACAATAGGTTAAGAAGAGAGTATGCTCCACATTTGCTTCAATATCCTCTGATTGAAAAACGTGTAGTAGGCCGAAAAAGAAGAAATGAGAGTAATTGCAGTGAGGTAGTAGCAAAAAGACAAAAAGTAGATGAAACTGTAATTGTAAGCAGAAGGAAAAAGGATTCTGTTGAGGATGTTGTTGGATTTCAGTTTGAAAACAGTTCTGGTGTCAACTGCTATGCTAATGTAGTAGTTAATGTTGTTTTTTTTCTTCAAAATTTACAAAAACAGATTGTCGAAAATCAGGAACAAACATTGTGCTGTTTATTGAATTCTGTGTTAGAGAAATGTAGTAGTGATAAAGGAAAAATAGAAAGTGTTTCAGAAATTAGGAATCTTGTAGACATATGTTCAGGTCAAAATCAATTTTCACAGATAATTCAGCAGGATTGTCAGGAATTTTTAATGTATATGTTTGATGTATTGGAAGATGAAGGAGTAGATATAAAACATATTTTTAACCTTTCTTATCAATGGCAACATGACTGTGATAACTGTGCTTCATCAAGTACTACTAGAATAGACTCTGAAAGATTTATATATTTGACTTTACCAGGCTGCAAATCAGTGCCTTTTAATAATCTAGTTAAAGCAGCTGATCACAATATGGTGTTTACCCAATGTAAGTCTACAATGCTGTCCACATTATTTCTACAAAGTTATGGTCACTATGTCATTTTAATGTTCTAACGATGTAGACCTGATGGAACTAAATTGACAACTTCTATTACAAATTTTGTGGCTTCTCAGTTATCGATATCAGGAAGAACCTTTGCAACTGTAGCTATTATTTTTCATGATGGTCCTTCTACAACATCAGGGCATTACACATGCTATTTAAAAACTTCTAAAGGTTGGACCCAATGTAACGACACTCATTTGACTTTCAAACAACGTTTGCCTTTTGGCTTTATAAATTCATACCTAGTGTTTTTACAGCCAAAATTTAGGTAAAAGTAATTGGCTAATGAAGACGGGAGCAGTTAATAAAGGTTATTTTGCTGTTTAAAAATATATTCTGAGTAAAAGTGATCCAGGCAATATAAAAAATTGACTTGTCATACAGGCACTGTAAGTGGATCTCATAGTAATGGATGATGTTAGTATTATACAAAATGATGAACATGAGTGAGTCAGAGATGGTTTTACAAACACTTAAATATTGTGAAAATGTTGTAGAGCCTGTCTTTCAGAACGTCGGGAAAAAGGTAATTTCAGAGTGCCTTAGAATTAATTTGAACATATACTCATACATCTGACACTATTTGGCCAAATGGAAAGGTGCAGGAATGAGTAAAGAGTCATGACTGAAAAAAAGGAGTATATGAAAATATTGAAAATATTTCAGATGTTCTTGGAGCTTTTCTTATAGAAAGTCGATTAAATGGATTTTTAAGTGAACAGCAAAGTACTTTCCAACGAGAAAAGAACCACCATGATACAGTATTTGGCCTCAAGGAAAAGTAAGTCAATCTAACTTTAGCGTACATTTGTCATTTGTCAGTATTTAAGTTTTTTTTAAAAACACAATCTTTTAGATTGTGTTTTTTTTTCCCGCTGTCATATGATGAGTAATTTGAACTCACTGTTTTAAGTGAAATTCAATATATTCTGAGAACAGCAAAAATAAACTATGTAACATGTTGTACAAGTTATTTTATACTTTGGATTGTGTAAATTAAATTGTATTCCCATTCTCTGACACTTACTTTCCTTTTTCCATCCTCTTTCAGCTCTTTTTACTCACTTATAATGTCTTTCTCTCACTCTCTGGAACCCCCGTTCCCTTACTCCACTTTTTTGACAACCCCTCATTCTCATTTCAACTGTGTGTATCCCATCTCTCCCTTGCATAACTTTTCAGCTTTCAGTCTCTCTGCTTTACTTCTCTTTTCCGTATTTTCCTCCTTTGCTCTTTTAGTAATTCCTGTTTACTCACTCAGCAGTATTATTGCACTCTATCACTATAAATCACCCACTCTCCCTAGCTTATCTTTGTTTGCTCCTTACTTTTGACCTCTTCTCCCTATTTTTCGTTCACTACTTCTATGTCCTCAGTGCCTCACTCTACTTGTGTTATTTTCACTTGTGTTTATCTACCTTCTATCACTTCTTTTACAACAACTTCACTGCTCCTCTCTCATCGTTCTTCATCCCATTTCTTTTACTCTGGTTCCATTACTATCCCTCATTTCCTTTCTTTCAATGTCCTTCTCTTTACTTTCATCACCAAATTATTTTCTCTCAGTACCACTGTTTTAGTCGTCTTCTCCTCTCTTTCCTTCTTTTTGCTCACTTACTCATTTCCTTTTCTCACTCATTGTACTCCACCTCACTCAGTTTTTCTCTTAGTGTGTCTACCTTATAACTTCCTCCGTCCATTTCCCTCAATCATTGTATATTATCCTGTCTCCCTTCATCCTTTCACTCTATGACTGTTCTTCACTTACTCTCAGTTATCTTCTATTCCTCATTCTTCTAAATGCATTCTTAATTAGACTGTTTTCTGTCTCAGTCATTATCTTTTTACTTACTTCTGTTTCCTGATTTAGTTTTGCTAACTCACATTGTTTTAGTATCTTTCTTACCTTCAGTTCATTTCTCTGTTCTTCTCTCTCTTTTTGTCAGTGAATCTATATGCCTTACTCTTTGTAATTTACTCTTCTTCTATTTCTTTTTCTCTCTTTTTGTCCTTCTATCTTAGTTTATTTCCCTTTCTGTGTTCTTCACTCTAACTTTGGGGTCGATTAGGATCGCGGACGGACTTGAGTCCGTCCGCGACCCCTGAGGAGGAGGGAACGTCCGCATGGGCTGTGGCGTTCCCTCCGATCTGATTAGGATGTGACCGCCAGGGTGGCGGTCACATCCTCTATCTCTAACATTGCGGCGGGTGCAGCTTCAAGCTGCACCCGCCCCAATGTAAAAAATGCATGCACAGCATTTCCGTGCACAAAGCGGCAGGCACCGCGCGGTGCCTGCTGCATTGTGCACGCAAATGCAGGGGGGTACCATAGGTACCCCCCATGTGCACCCACCACCACCCCTTCACCCAGGGGGCCCGCAACGGGCCCCCGAAGTGAAGGTCCGTATGCTTTTCCATGGCGGCAATGCCGCCGTGGACAAGCATATTTACACACACATCATAATATGGCGGACGGTGTCTCATAGACACCGCCTGCCATGTTATGGCTTTTCCGCCGCGGTCGGCTCCGACCGCGGCGGAAAAGCGGCGGACGGAATTCCAGACCCACCAGCCATCCTAATTTGGCGGTGGGTCTTTGGAGTCTCCGCCGCGGTTTTTCCGCATCCTCCAGGCCGGCGGACACTTCCGCCGGCCCGGAGGATGCGGAAAAACCGCCATCCTAATCGGCCCCTTTATTTCTAAATAGAGCGTTATGATTTTTAACCTCTTCATTTGTATCTTTTAATTTAAAATACATATTTTACTAATTATAACTTATTTTTTCTTCTCTCTTTCACAGATACAAAGTGTAGTTAAAAAAATAATTAAAGTTATATTTATTATATGGTAAGTATGACTAAAAAAATGCAGTTTGTCATCACCCTTTGCTTTAAGCTCACTAACATTTTCTCAATGTACCACACTCCTGTGTCTTTACTCTGCTTCCCTCACTTATTCTTATTCTACATGTTTACTCCCCTTTTCTGATTTCCCATCTCATATTCAAGTTCTTTCAATCCCTTTTCTTTACTTCACTTACCCTCTGTTCCCTTCCTTTGCTTCTTCACTCATTCTCTTTTTCTTAATTATTTACCTTACTCCTACACATACACCTCATCCCCCTTCCAACACATACACACACCTGTAACATACACCTCACACACACCACACACACACCTCATACACATAAAAAATCCTCCCACACACACTCCTCAAACACACACACACATTCCATACACACACATACATCGCACACATATACACCCCACACTCATACACTCCTCACACATATTTCACACACCCTCACCTCCACCCACACCGAAACACCCCACACAGTCACACCCACAGACACACCTTACACACCCACACCGCGACCTACACCCACTGACTCCCTATAAGTCACACACACTGCATTACTTATCTTTTTTTGCTGTTTTACTCAAGCCCATTCAGGTACTGTTTCCTTTACTCTCTTTGTCCTCTCTCTTTGTCACTCCCCATGTGTTATCCTAATTCAATTTTTCTGCCTCTTTCACCCCTCTTTACTTATACTACCTGGTCTTTTCTCACTTTCCCTCATCGTTCTTCATTTATTGTGGTTCAGCCACTACCCTTCATTCTCCATTTTTTACTGTCCTTTCTTTTTCTTTTGAATAGAAAAACAAAAAACCCTGCCAGGGCAAATTGGGAGGTCCCGCGGGGGGATCCTTTTATAGAAATAACAAGTGACTGAGAACACCTGTCTGAGCAGTACGTGTATAAATTTAAGATTCAGGCCACTTTCTAGAAAAATACATATATTTTATTTACAGTACAAAAAAGTTTCATTCTAAGTAGGCATGTGATCATGACATTTCCTAGATACAGGGGTTTACAGAAAAAAACATTATTTCTATAAAAGGATCCCCCCGCGGGACCTCCCAATTTGCCCTGGCAGGGTTTTTTGTTTTTGTTTTTCTATTCAGTTGTTTCTTCCCCTCATTTCCTGCCAGCATCATTAAGTCCCCCTGGGGAACCCCCTTCTATTCCTATACTTTCTTTTTCTTTTAACAGCCAATCACAGTCTCACACTATCTCTACTTTAGTGTTCTTCCTCTCTCTTCTTTTCTTTCGCTCCTTTAGTCATTTTACTTTTCTCACTTTCATCCAATTACACCTTCTCTATTTTTTACTATGTAATAAACAATCCCTCTGTGGTCATCTTGTAGCTCTTTTTCTCTTAACATAACTCTGTTTGTGTCCTTCCCTCATGCTAACTGCTTCATAATTTTTTTTTTCGATTTTCGCGGGGGAGCGCCCGGTACGCGCACCGGAGAGCGTACCGGGGAGCGTAACATGGGGAAAACCCCGTTTTTACACTGCGTCACCTCTACGACCCTTTTTTGTGTCAATACACCCCTTTTGCATACATTACACCTGACGTAGGTATAATGTGGCGCAGGGTTTTACAAAGTGATGCATCTACCTAGATGCGTCACTTTGTAAATATGACTGAATAAGGTGCATTTTTAACAGCACTGGTGCATCACAAAAAGTGACGCACTGGTGGCGTAAAAGTGACGTATGGCCTCATAAATGAGGCCTTCAGTCTTCTAGTCATGCGTCATATTAAATATATGACGTATTATTTCGCAAGTACTTACAGAAACGTCAGTATTTCAGACGTATCTGTAAGTGCAAAAGTGATGCATTGCTGGAGTGTGTCACAAAAATGATGCAACTCCAGCAATGCATCCTTTCACATGGGGCCAGGCCCCATGTGAAAGGGCCTGCATCAGTCTTACGCCTGCTGTGAAACAGGTGCAAGATTTGGACGCAACAGCGTCATAAAAGTGACGTAGTGATATCTCACAGATTTTACTGCGTCACCTCTACGACCCTTTCTTGCGTCAATACGTCCATTTTGCATACATTACACATGACGTAGGTATAATGTGGTGCAGGGGTTTACAAAGTGACGCATCTACCTAGATGCGTCACTTTGTAAATATGACTGAATGAGGTGCATTTTTAACAGCACTGGTGCGTCACAAAAAGTGACGCACCGGTGGCGTAAAAGTGACGCATGGCCTCATAAATGAGGCCTTCAGTCTTCTAGTCATGCGTCATATTAAATATATGACGTATTATGTTGCAAGTACTTACAGAAACGTCAGTATTTCAGACGTATCTGTAAGCGCAAAAGTGATGCATTGCTGAAGTGTGTCACAAAAATGATGCAACTCCAGCAATGCATCTTTTCTTACCCTTCCACACTCCTGTTCCTTTTCTACATTTTCTTTGAATAACCACATTCCCCATGTTCACTCTCCTTCTCCTTACTTTCGTTCCCAACACTCACCTTCTTTCAGTCCCCCTACTTCACTTCTTTTCTCCTCTCATACCTTTCTGTTCTTTCTTACTCATTTTCATTTCCTTTATCAATGTACTCCACTTCACTTACTCTTTTTAATTTTTTTAAGAACATAGCTCTTTGATGAGAATTGAAGGTAGTTCTGAAAAGAACTTTTTTTTTCTTTTTTCTTTTTTTAGAACAAAAACAAAAACAGGGAATGGAAAGTGCTCAACAGGAGCAAAATAAAAATAAAAAATTAGGGCTGGGAACGGCAGCGATGGTTCTCCAATGCTCGAACCATGAGCAGAACACTGTGCTCCCCACAGGAAAGTAGCTGATCACAGTCTTTGCATTAAGGATGCCTTTGTTAAATGCAGGCTGAATGTTCGGAACCAACTCTTGTGATCTCCCACTCACCGATGGTGTTCGTCCTCCGGTTGATGTAGAGGCCCCATCTCTGGGAACCTCTTGTGCCAGTGCCCTGATACTTTCCCTGGCATAATTCTGGGGGTGCCTTCTCTCCACATTGCGAAGCATTGTGTCGTTTCCAAAAGAATATTTTTTATTGGGGTTACCCCGTGACAGGACTGTGTGACAGATCCTGCACTCCACTTTTGGAGCATTTACCTTTTTTTGATCAGCAGGTATGGAAACATTTTTCCAGATGAAATGTTCTTTGATTTTTGGCTGAGGAGGCTCTTCATTGATGAATTCTTCGGAGTCATCTTCACTGCTAGATGGTCTAGCAGCCATGATAATCGAAGATATCTAACAAAGAACCAAGAGCAAAACAGGCAGGTCTTTCAGTCACAAAAGTGAAAGAAGAAGTGAAGGAAATGGGTGGGGATTTCATTCTTTATAAAAAAAACTGTTAGCAACCAATGAAAAGTGTTATTTTCAGGTCACATGACCCGACGCACTTACGCTGCGCGCCCGGGTCGCGCCCGTGGTCGCGTTCCGGGGGGCGCCCGGGGCAGCGTAGCGTAAGCGCGTCAGGACGTTGCGCGATCGTATGTGCTCGCGTGTTTCCGGGTGCACTTACGCAGTGCGTCATATGACGCATCACGCGGTTACGCGAAACGTCGCGATGTTGTTTTTGTTCGCGAGCATAGCGCTTACAGGGCGCTCCCCGGTACGCGCACCGGGGCGCGACGCAACATTGCGCTTACCTGTGCGTTCAAAAAAAATAATTTAATTAACATAATTATACAATATAAAATTCGTTTTAAAATTTATTTATTTTTAGACCTATAAAGATTTGCTATTAAAAACCATTGAAATTCACTGAAAAAACCATAGGTTTCACACCAGTTATAGTTAGGAATTAGCATTTAACAAACCTATGAAATTCACTGAAAAAACCATAGGTTTCACACCAGTTATAGTTAGGAATTAGCATTTAAAAAACCTATTAAATTCACTGAAAAAACCATAGGTTTCACACCAGTTATAGTTAGCTGGAAATTTTCCTCGCATAAAACCATTGAAATTCCCACGTTATAGTTAGTTGGACTCACTATAACTTGCGCATGCAATGCACTGCTGATGACGTCACATATTACATCACTCATGACATGGTCAGTGACATCACTCATGACATCACTGATGACACCATCCTTGTGACAGAGTGACAGACCTCCTTTCACTGTAATGTAACCCTTGAAACACATATTCAATAATAGAAACTAAAATTTTCAAAAAAATGGAGATACCCATACCAGTTACAACAACCAATTCAATAATTCCACCATCTATGTACACATCCACTCATTCACCAACAGTTCTATATAGTCACTCATACATATACTCACTCATCATATGTAGTGATACACCTATACATCCTGTTACACACCGACAGTCATCCAAAAGATACTCTCACACATACTCACACATGCAAATAAACTATTGAACATCCATTTATTTCCATATACAGCTATACACACACTACCATCTTACTTCTAAGGAAACTTACACATACTTACTTTCTTAAACAATCACTTATAGAAACATATACTTATTTAAACAGGAACTCTTACAATCCCTCACTCTCACATATACTCACTTATATACATCAATATTGACATATACTAGATTAAAACATATGTAGTTACTGATAAAGACATTAGTGAGACAGTCATTCACTCACTAACACACACATATACACACTCATCCACCCATACAGTCCTGCACATATGCTGTCTTCAAAACACATAGAAAGAGAGAGTCGGTCATTCATGCATCTATGTGCTAAGTAATACCCCCACCAAACCATACAAACACTCATACTGATACTAAGAAAAACATCTAATAACCCATATACATACACATGTAGCTACTCACCAACCCATGCAGCCACTTATACACAAAGTGAAACACTAATCCATATATTTAAATATTTAAACATTACTCACTAATATATGTATTCACTAAGATATTCAATAACATATACATATATAACACATATTTATTTTTCACAAAGACACACATTCACTGGATGGTGACTGAGGCACAGGAAAGCAGAAAAACAAACGTGTAGAACTCAAAAAGGGGGCAGGGTAGAAGCATCCTGACCCCCTAGGCCTGCTCAGGGGGTCCCACAAGGACCCCCAAGGCCCAAAAAAAAAAACAATCGGAAAATCGCGGGGTACGCTTACGGTACGCGTACCCGTACGCGTACCTCATTTTTTACAAGACAAAAAAAAGATTTGGGGCCTTGTAGAAACACTCTGACCCCCCTAGGACTGTTCAGGTGGTCCCATACGGATATTAACATATATAAATGTTATCCGCTAATAGAATTAGCATTTAAAAAGCCTTGCGAGTTCACTGAAAAAAACAAAGGTTTCAGGCCTTATATAGTTAGGAATTAGCATTTAAAAAACCTATTAAATTCACTGAGAAAACCATAGGTTTGACACCAGTTATAGTTAGGAATTAGCATTAAAAAACCTATTAAATTCACTGAGAAAACCATAGGTTTGACACCAGCTTATAGTTAGCTGAACATTTTACTCATACACACACACACCCCACACACATACCCCCACATACACACACCCCACACCCACCCCTCCCACACATACCCCCACACATACCTCACACACCCACACCTCCACCCACACCCAAACACCCCACACACACACACCCACACACACACCTTACACACCCACACCCCCACCTACACCCACACACCCCTACCCACACACACCTCACTCCCCCCCCACACACACACACCTCACAGACATACCCCACACATCCCCCACACACACCTCACCCCTCCCCCCCACACACACACCTCTGACACACCCCCCCCCCCCCACACACACCTCACACACACACACACACACCCACTCCTCACACACACACACACACACACACCCACAAACACACACACAGACACCCCCCACACACACCCACACATCCTACACACACACACCCCACACACATAACCCCCCCCACACACACCCACCCCCCCCCCCCCCCACACACACACCACACACTCATTATTTTTTTATTTTTTTGAGGGGGTGCCCCACACACATACCCCCATACACACCCACCCACACCCACCCCCCACACTTACCTCATACACCCAAACCTCCACCCACACCCAAACACCCCACACACCCACACCCACACCCACACCTTACACACCCACACCCCCACCTACACCCACACACCCCACACACCCCCACCCACACACACCTCACTCCCCCCACACACACACCTCACAGACACATCCCACACATCCCCCACACACACCTCACCCCCCCACACACACACCTCTGACACACACCCCCCCCACACACACACACACACACACCAGACACACACCTCACACACACATACACACACACACACGCTCATCATACACACACACACCCACACACACACCCCACATACACACCCACACATCCTACACACACACACACCCCACACACATACCCCCCCACACACACACCCCACACCCCCCCACACACACACCACACACACACACACACACACACTCATTATTTTAATTTTATTTTTTGAGGGGGTGCCCCACACACATATTTCCACACACACACACCCCACCCCCCACACATACCTCATACACCCACACCTCCACCCACACCCAAACACCCCACACACCCACACCCACACACACACCTTACACACCCACACCCCCACCTACACCCACACACCCCACACACCCCCACCCACACACACCTCACTCCCCCTCCCCCCACACACACACACACATACCTCACAGAAATACCCCACACATCCCCCCACACACCTCACCCCCCCACACACACACCTCTGACACACACCCCACACACACACACACACACACACACACCACACACACACCTCACACACACACACATACACGTGTTACCATCCTTGTGGGGACTATGTGTTTACACCAGCCTTGTGGGGACTAACCCTTCCCAATGTTTTAAAAATATGCCGATAACAGAAAAATGTTAAGAAAAAATTCATAATACAGGATCCTGCTTCAATTTTACAAATATGTTGTTATTTAGTCACGCGCACAGAACCATCATTGTGGGGACTTGGACATGTGTTACCATCCTTGTGGGGACCTACTCAATAATTCTCATTTGTGATGGAATACATTCATTATCTAATAGATAAATGGTATTTTTCAGTGCCATACATACATGACATGATACTTTAGTTAAATTTGAATAGGTCACTATGTCCTAGGTGCACTTAGAACAGGGATTTGTTTAATAATGCATTTTAACGTAGAAAATGATCATATATATATAAAGTGCATGGACAGGGATTCACGGATGTTTAGCCTATTAATGAGTGCTCACAAACATTAAAGGAATATGAAAACAACACACAGTTAAATTAATTTAGAGGCTTAAGATCCTGCAATAGGGTCAGATGTCAATAACAAGTTGCCATCTGACCACCTAGTTGTTTTTCATCAACCTCACCAATTGGCACCATCTTCGTATGGCTGTGCATTAATAGTCCCCAAAGAGATGGCATGATATTATAATAATATTCTAGAGCTGACAGAGTAAGTGTATGATGATGATAATTTTCAAGCCCCCACAGAGATATTGCATGATTAGATTGATGCCCAAGTCCCCACAGATATTGTGGTTTTGGTGTACGATGATAGTCATGATGCAGTTCATGCAGAAATAACACTATTACAGTAATGCACAGGTCCCACAGAGATAGTTTGTGATTATAGGAATGCCCAGGTCTCCACAGAGATAGTGTGGTATTATAGCCATGTTCAAGTCCCCACAGAGATAGTGTGTGATCATATTCATGTTCAAGTCCCCACAGAGATAGTGTGTGATCATAGTCATGTTCAAGTCCCCACAGAGATAGTGTGTCATCATAGTAACGTTCAAGTCCCCACAGAGATAGTGTGTGATCATAGTCATGTTCAAGTCCCCACAGAGATAGTGTGTGATCATAGTCATGTTCAAGTCCCCACAGAGATAGTGTGTGATCATAGTAACGTTCAAGTCCCCACAGAGATAGTGTGTGATCATAGTAACGTTCAAGTCCCCACAGAGATAGTGTGTGATCATAGTCATGTTCAAGTCCCCACAGAGATAGTGTGTGATCATAGTAATGTTCCAGTCCCCACTGAGATAGTGTGTGATCATAGTAACGTTCAAGTCTCCACAGAGATAGTGTGTGATCATAGTAACGTTCAAGTCCCCACAGAGATAGTGTGTGATAATAGTCATGTTCAAGTCCCCACAGAGATAGTGTGTGATCATAGTAATGTTCCAGTCCCCACTGAGCTAGTGTGTTACTATAGGAATGCCCGGACCCCCACAGAGATAGTGTGTGATTATAACCATATTAAAGTCCCACATAGAGAGTATTATGATAGTGTTGTTCAAATCCCTGTAGAGAAAGTGTACAATGAGAGTCATTCTGACATTCATTCAGAATTCGTATAGCGCTTAACTATAGTCACTCTCAAGACCCCGTTGACAAAATGTGTGATTATATTCATGTTCAAGTCCCCTCAGAGATAGTGTGTGATTATTGTTATGTTACATCTCCGCAGATATAGTATGTGATTACAGTAATCTTCAGGGCCCCACATAGAGAGTGTTATAACAATAATGCTGAGGTTCTTGCTGTTATAACAGTCATGCCCAGGCTCCTGCAAAGGTAGTATGTGATTATAATGATGCCTAGGTGCCTGCTCAGGTAGTGTGTAGTTACAGTCATGTTCAAGTGATGTTGAGATATGTTGTGATTATAATAAAGCTTAGTTCCCCAAAGCGATAGTGCATGATTACAGGGATGCCCACTAAGATGGGGATTATTGACCTATAGAGAAAGTGTGTGATACATGTAATGTTACAGTCCCTCTAAAGACAGTCTGTTATGATATACATGTTGATGTCCCTGAAGAGATAGTATGTGATGACAGTCATATTCAAGTCCCACAAAGTTAAAGTATATTGAACCAACGTCCCCACAGAGATAGAGTGTAATTATAGACATGTCAGGTCCCCATAGAGATATGTGTGATGAAATCCATGTTCAATTACTCAAAGATAGCGCTTGATTTATTATATTGATGCCCAGGTCCCCACAGATATAGTGTGTGATTATAGTGATGTCCAGGTCCCCACAGAGATAGTGCGTGATTATAGGGATGCCCAGGTCCTCACAGAGATAGTGTGTGACTACAGGGAAACCGGGTCCCCACAGAGATAGTGTGTGTTTATGGGGATGGCAGGTCCCCATAGAAATAGTGTGTGTTTATAGGGATGGCAGCTCCCCATAAAGATATGTGTGATGATAGTCATGTTCAATTACTCCAAGATAGCGTTTGATTGGTTATATTGATGCCCTGGTCCCCACAGAGATAGTGTGTGTTTATGGGGATGGCAGGTCCCCACAGAGATAGTGTGTGATTATAGGGGTGCTAGGTACCCACAGAGATAGTCTATAATTATAGAGATGTCAAGCTCTCCACAGTGATAGTGTGTAATTATAGAATTATCCAGGTCCTCACAGAGTTGGTGTGTGATTATAGCATTACCACAGTCCCCGCAGAAATAGTGTGTGATGACAGTCTTGTTCAATTCCCCACAAAGGTAGTCTTTGATTATATCGATATCCATGACCCCACTGAGATAGTGTGTGATTATAGACTTGTTCAAGTCCCCACAGAGATAGTATGTCTCCACAGTGATGTCTGTGATTATAGGTATTATGAAGACTTAAAAAGATAGTCTTAGTCTGGTGGTTTAGCAAACTAATGTAGCCACTTCAACAGTGGCAGCTGCTCTGCTAAGGCGGAGGAGCGTCGCCCCACTGCTTTAAAGCAGGGCAATGGAAAAAAGGAAATGATAAGAATGGACCATATTATCATTTTATTTTTAGTATTCCAGTTGTTTGACAAGGTGTTTCTGGTTGGCTAGGGTATGCAGGTATGGTAGGGCAGAACCCATCACTCTAGTCAGGGTAAGATAGTAACACATCAAAGACAACCCCTGGCAGAGCAGTCAGGCTTATCTCAGAGGCAATGTCTAAAGCGTTTGCACAACGCACTCACACAACAGTGACACTTTAGGCCCACCACAAAAAGCGACTCAACACAAGGTTACATAAAAATATCTTTTGTTTTATTTATTGAAAAAAAGTTAGACCACGATCACATAAATCACGGCACTTTGTCATTACATCACATAAAGTCATACACCACTTTTGCCAATTGGATAATTGTCATAATTAACAATATTAGTGAACTTTAGTTAATACTTATAAGTGAACACCACACTGAAAACATAAGGCCTAACATTACAGTTAGTGCAATCAAGACAATAACGATTAGTTGAACATGTTTCCGCTTGAGCCGGTGTCACCGGTCTGACAGGGCAATCTTTTAAGATAGTTGCTTCCAGCTTTGTTAACACACAACTACATCCCCTCTACATCCCCCTGCCTCCTTCTACATGAAAATGCTCCCCTGGTTCCCGTAGAAACAGAGAAAATGCCAGGAATTACAGAGACGCCCTACGGGGCAAGAAAATGGCAAAAGATCTCCTGTCTGCACGACGGGGAGAGAACACCGTCTATGGGTGCTTGTGCTCACCAGCGTGATAGGGCTACTGGCCTGCACTCTCTGCAAGGAAACACTATCTGTTTTCATGGAAGCAGGGGAATGACGGAAGTACAGGGGTGATCTGCGGGGTAAGGAAACACCAAAGGATCCCACTCCTGGAGATCAGCCCAGCGGGAGGTCTGTTTGTTGGTGCGAGCACACCATCCCTGGGTGCTCGCACTATCTAGCGTGATGGGTCCACCTGCCCCCATCATTCACAACAACGGGGCCAGACGACAAGGGGAATGCAATGACTCCGGTACAGCTCCGTAGTGTGGCATGGGTACGAATCTCTTCATGTTTCGCTGCAAGCGGCCTGGTGCAGCTGGGAGGCTCTTGCCTTCCTTAGCAATGCCTGCACCCAGGGGCTCGCGTCGGCCACCTAGGGGCTTACATCGGCTGCGTGTGGAAGCATCTGAATGGACATGTGAGGCTCCGGTCACTTCCGGGTGCGGCTGGGCCACATCGTCTTCTGACATCCAAGGGAACTCCCGGGCCGATATTCCTTGCTGATTGGGCATGGCCTCGCAGCCATGTAGCAGAGCCCCAGCTGCAGGCACCTGTAAACAAAGGCAAGCAATATGAGAGGGAGAGCATTTTGTTCCATTCACCTCCTCCTTCTCAATGTTCAGGCCCTAGATGAGGGAGCTGCACTGCCCATGCTGCAGGGTAAAAGCGCTCCTGTATGGGGTTAGCACAAAGTGAGCCAACTCCTTGGGCAACAGAATTGAAACCGCTTACCTCACGCTATTAGCAAACAGGGAGGCAAGCACTACCGCGTCCCTGGAGACACTGGGGCAGAGAACAGGGCACAGGCAGGCTAGCATGGAAGGTCCCTTAGCAGAGAGGCAGTCACTTCAGCCACCCAGCAGGCAGCAGGTTAGTTCCACAAGCAGGTATTCCCAAACGGCGGCTCCTCCTGGCACACAGCAGTCATTGGGTATGTGCCCCACATAGTTTCTTTTTATTCTAATGGGGTCATAGCCCCTGTATTTATAGTGCCAAAGTCTTTGTTCTGAGGGAACTTCAACCACATATTAGAAGTGCACAACACTGCCGTTCATATTGAATGCCTTGGCCGCAGACACCACAGGGGGTGGAACCATTATTGCGGAAGGTAGGCACAGACCTATTCAGGTGCATGTGCAACTCCTCCCACCACACCAAATGAAGACCAGGCCTATTTAGGTGCAAGGAAAACTCCACCTGCCACTCTAAATTCAGGCAAGGTCTATTCAGCCTAGCACTGAGCCACCCACGCAGGGCTGGGCACACCTCAACCCCCCCAGGGACTAGAGTGAATGCACATCCCTTCTCTGTCAGTCAAAAACAGTCAATACACATCAGGCAGGTGCAAAAACTCATAAGCACACAGAAATACCCACTTCTAAAAGTGGTACTTCTAACTCTGTGTTCACCAATAAGCAGGATTTATCACTAGGATGACTGCCGGCTACGGGCCCCCAATGTTAATAACTGCCTTCCTTTCCGTGGCGGCAACGCCGCTATGGAAAGGCACATCCCAGCCTGCATACAAATATGGATGACGGTGTCTACCAGACACAGCCACCATATAAACTGCTTTTCCACCCGGTAGACAATTGGGCGGATTGCCTACCTGCGGAAAACCGGCGGACGATATTCCGGTTCGCTAGTGTCCCCCCCGCCATGGCGGGGGGAAATTAGAGGCGGGTGGTGGTTTTTGGCGGGTGGATCGCCACCGCCATACGGGCAGTGGCGATCGCCTGTTATCATAATGAGCCCCTTAATATTCCGTTGCCACCCAAAAAACCCATACCCCCCTAAGCCCTAAGAAATCCCTTACAATCCGAAAACCCATACCCACCCTAACCCTAAAGAATCCCTTGTCACGCAAAAACCTATACTCACTATAAACCATAAAATATACCTTGCTACCCAAAAACCTATACTCACCCTAAACCATAAAAAAATACCTTGCCACCTAAAATCCCATACCATCCTAAACCCCCAATATTCCCTTGGCACCAAAAAAAACCAAACCCACCATAAACCATAAGGCACAACTTAGAATCCAAAAACCCTAACCACCCTAAACCCAAAAATATCATTATCACCCAAATACTCATACCCACCCTAAACCATAAAATTTCCCTTGCCCCCAAAAACCTGCACCCACCCTAAACCTTAAAAATTCCCTTGTGACACAAAAACCCATACTTAACTTAAACCCTACAAAATCCCTTGCCACCAAAAATCCCAAACCCATCCTAAACGCTAAAAATCCCCATCAAACCCAAAAAACCCATACCCACCCATAACGCTAACAATCCCTTACCACTCAAAAACTAACCACCAATAATTCACTTGCCACCCAAAAACCCATACTCACCATAAAAAATCCCTTGCTTCCCAAAAACCCATACAAACACTAAAACCTAAATGATTCATAACCACCCAAAAAACCCATATCAGCCCTAAACCCTAGATGTTCCCTTGCCACCCAAAACCCAAGCCCAGCCTAAACCATAAAAAAGCTGTACCACTCAAAAATCCATAGCCACCCTGAACGCTAAAAATTCCCCTATCACCCAAACACCCATACCCACCAGAAACCATAACATTTCCCTTGCCCCCGAAAAATCCAGCCCACCCTAAACCTTAAAACAGCTCTTGTCACCCAAAAACCCATATCTACCCTAAACCCTAAGGCAAACCTTACAACCAAAAAACCCATAATCACCCTAAAAATTCCTTATCACCCTAAAACTCATGCCCACCCTAACCATAACAATTCCCTTGCCACCCAAAAACCCACACCCATCCTAAATGCTAAAAATTCCATTGCCACCCAAAAATCCATCCCCACCTTAAACCCTAAATAAATCCCTTACCAACCGAAAACATACACTGACTGTAAACCCTAAAAATTCCCTTGCCACCCAAAAACCCCATACTCACCCTAAACACAACATTTTCCCTTGCCACCCAAAAACCCATAGCTACCCTAAAAAAATCCTTTCCACCCAACTATACCCACACCCACCCTAAACCCTAAAAATTCCCTTGCCACCCAAAAACTCATACCCACCCAAAAACCCATACAAACTATAAACCCTAAAAAAAATCATTACCACCCAAAAACCCACACACACTAAAGCCTAAAGGTTCCCTTGCCACCCAAAACCACTACCCACCCTAAAAACTAAAAAATCCCCTACCAACCAAAAACCCTTCCTTCCAAACTTTCTTTCTTCGGAAGGTACATGATATCATTACTGATATCAACGCACGGCCAGGTACAACCATGCTGCCCAGTCGGATTGCTCAGGTGCCGTCTAGGACTTTGAACAGTTTCCCCCCCATCGACGACAAGTGATTAGCGGAACTTGTTGGACAAATCAAGTCAGGCTCTAATATAGATCCATGCCCCCCAAAAATCTTTAAAATGGCCCTGCCAGGCATCCAGCCCCAGGTGCTGAGTCTATTGAATAACTCACTGAAAGCAGGCTATCTTCCAACTCAGATGAAGGAAGCTAGGATCTCTCCACTTCTAAAGAAAGCAGGAACGGACACGAAAGCCTTAAACTATAGGCCTATCTCGCAGCTACCATTCCTGAGCAAGATCCTAAAAAAACACGTCCTGAGCACATTAGCCGGTCATCTGGAGGAACATCATCTCCTTCATGCCAGGCAGGCTGGGTTTCGGCCCGAACATAGCACAGAATTAGTCATGGCCTCGGTCGCCGATGAGCTCAGAGTCAGGGCAGACAATAAACAGCCATGCGCCCTGATTCTCTTAGACTTATCGGCGGCTTTTGATACGGTCAGCCACACCATCTTGCTGGACCGTATCGCGAAGCTGGGGATCACAGGCCAGGTGCTTAAGTGGCTGGAATCCTTCCTGTCAGGACGAACTCAGAGAGTGCAGTTGGGAGACCAGCTGTCTGGGGTTAGTGCTGTGACTTGGGGGGTGCCCCAGGGGTCGGCATTATCCCCCCTGCTTTTCAATATCTATTTACAACCGCTGGTGGAGGAGCTCATGCGTATGAACTGCGAAATCTTCAATTACGCAGATGTTTCCCAGCTATTGGTCCAGCTGGAAGACACTAAAGAGGCCCAGGAATCAGTGAGGAACCTGCTCAGTTTCCCGGTCAACTGGATGACTAACAATCTGTTGAAAGTGAATGCTGATAAAACGGAGGTGCTGGTGATCTGCAAGCGAGAGAATCCCTGGAACGACCTGTATTGGCCCCCAGAGTTAGGAACCACTCCCTCTCCTGGGTTAGTGGTAAAAAGCCTGGGGCTGAGGATCGATGCGGACCTCTCGATGGCTCCTCAAGTTTCAGCTGTGTTCGGATCTTGCATAGGGGTGCTGAGGCAATTACGAAAGCTAGTCCCCATCTCATCTGCCTCCACCCTGCAATCGATCGTATCTGCCACAGTTATCTCGAGACTTGATTATGGCAACGCCTTATATCTCGGCCTGCCACAGAAGCTGTTGAGGAAGCTGCAGGTAGTACAGAACGACGCTGCAAGGCTGATCTACTCCCTGCCCAGAAACTCGCACGCAACTCCTCTGCTTCAGAAGTTGCACTGGCTTCCAGTGAAATTTCGAGTTCAGTTCAAGTGTCTCTGTGTGGCCCATAAGGCACTCTTTGGGAAAGCCCCAGAGTACATTAAGCAACGTTTGAAGAGGTATGTTCCTGGGAGACCTCTGCGCTCAGGAAAAACTTCCAATTTGATTCAACCCAGGTATCCCTTTTCGGAACTAGGGATGCCTCACACAACAGGCTGGCTTAACGGCTGTTGTCATATCGCCAGCTAGTCGTCTTGTGTCATCATCGGCTTCCTGCTCCAACGTCAAGCCGGTGCTGCAATGCCTGACGGGTAGCACACAGTGCTACACTTTTGTGGAGATCTTTTGTTCCTGGCCGTTGGTCGAGTGGGTGTGAAGGCCCCAGGTTGGGAAGTAGTGAGCGTGGGGGAATATGTGAATAAAAAAGGTTGGTATAGTCTACTCCATTCAATTTATTCATGTAGTTAACCACCTTATTAAAACAAGAGGGGTGCTGGGACACAAACAGGCTATGGAGATTGGTCCCGTTCAACCCTCGTCTGTGAACAGGCCAACATGTTTCATGCCCTATCGGCAATTCTTCAGGACCTAGGGTGTGCTCATAAACTTAGTGATAAGCCCAGAGTGGGCTGAGGAGTGTGGGGAATACAACCTGTGTGGTTGCCGACTCGAGCAGGAGGGGTTCCTTCGTCGTAGGTCTACCCTGTGGGGAGAAAGATAAACATGAACTAGTGATCAATCTCCGTTGACTTATCCATTTTTAGAAGTCATTGTTGTATACAGGTGTACAAAGTGAAGAGAGAGGAGAAAGTATACCTAACAACTAAAAGTATAACATAACATTTCTTCTTGTTAAATTTACAACAGACATATAGTGTCTCAACCAGGTGGTTGTGTACATAGGCAGTTAATCTGCAGGATCTGGCGCCAGCAGGCGTGCTTTAAAACGGGGGTAGAGAAGAATACCAATCGAGGGAGATCACTTTAAGTAGACTTACCCTCAATGATGGGTATTAGTGCCCCAAGGCTGTTCTCGTGGGACCTGCGTTGTGAGAAAATTGTCTGAAAAGGTAGGAAAGGAGGGTCCTGTCGGTTTAAAAGGGAATTTGATTGTTGGGTTGGAGTGCTAGATTAGAGTGCCCACACCCACTATAAAAAATCTCTTGTGACCCACATACCCATACAAACAGTGAACCTTGAATGCCTCATTACCACGTAAAAAAACCATATCAGCCCTAACCCCTAATTGTTCCCTTGCCACCCAAAGCGCATGCCCACCCTAAATCCTAAAAAATCCATTTCAACCCAAATACCAACACCACACCCTAAACCTTAATGAATCAATCAATCAGTACATTTATAGAGCACACTACTCACCCGTGAGGGTTTAAGGCGCTGAGGGTGAAGGGGGGGGGGGGTGCTGCTACTGCTCGAACAGCCAGGTCTTGAGGTTTCTCCTGAAGGTGAGAAGGTCTTGGATCAGTCGGAGGTGGCTGGGGAGGGAGTTCCAGGTCTTGGCGGCGAGGTACGAGAAAGATCTGCCGCCTGTTGTTCTTCTGGTGCGTGGTACAGTGGCGAGGGCGAGGCAGGCTGAGCGGAGTTGGCGAGTGGGGGTGTAGAACGAGAGGCGTTTGTTGAGGTATTCGGGTCCGGCATTGTGGAGCGCTTTGTGTGCGTGGGTGAGGAGCATGAACGTGATCCTCTTATTAACGGGGAGCCAGTGCAGGTCTCTCTGGTGGGTGGTGATGTGGCTGTGGTGGGGGATGTCCAGGATGAGGCGTGCGGAGGCATTCTGTATACGTTGTATTCTTTTCTGTAGCTCGGCCATTGTCCCTGCATGTAGTGCGTTGCCATAGTCGAGCCGGCTTGTGACGAGGGCTTTGGTGACAGTCCTTGTTTCCGTGGGGATCCATTTGAAGATCTTTCGTAGCATGCGGAGGGTGTTGAAGTAGGAGAAGGAGATGGCGTTGACTTGCTTGGTCATAGTGAGCGATGAGTCCAGGACGAACCCAAGGTTGCGTGCGTGGTCGGTGGGAGTCGGTGCTGTGCCCAGGGCGGCGTGCCACCAGGAGCAGTTCCATGCGGAGGGGGATGGTCCAAGGATGAGGACCTCCGTCTTGTCTGTGTTCAGTTTCAGGCGGCTGATCTTCATCCATTCGGCGATGGCCCTCATTCCTTCTGAGTGATGAGCCTTGGGGTACGCTGATCTTGGTGGCCTCTGAGGGGATCGGGGGTAGGCAAACTCTCTGGGTTCTGTCAGTGAGAAAGGAGGAGATCCAGTCCAGGCCCTTCCCTGGATCCCTGTGTTGTGGAGACGTGTTTTTAGGGTGCGGTGGCAGACCGTGTCAAAGGCAGCTCAGAGGTCTAGGAGGATGAGGGCTGCGGTTTCTCCTTTGTCGAGCAGGGTTCTGATATGGTCGGTGGCGGCGAGGAGGGCGGTCTTGGTGCTGTGGTTGCGGCGGAAGCCAGACTGGGACGGGTCGAGGGAGCAGTTGGTTTCAAGGAAGTTGGTCAGTTGCTTGTTGACTGCTTTCTCGGTGACCTTTGCCGGGAAGGGGAGCAGGGAGATGGGCTGAAAATTCTTGAGGTCCTTGGGGTCTGCTGTCGGCTTCTTAAGGAGGGCGTTAATTTCAGCATATTTCCGACTCTCAGGGAAGGTGGCAGATTTGAAGGAGCTGTTGTTGATGTCTCGGAGGTGGGGTGCGATGATGGTGTCTGCTTTGCTGAAGATGTGGTGAGGGCAGGGGTCGGATGGAGAGCCGGAGTGGATGATGTTCATGATCAGGGTGACGTCTTCGGTGTTGACGGGGGTCCAGCGACTGAGGAGGGCGGTGGAGGGGCGTTGGTTCTGCAGCTGGTGGAGGAGTCTGGTTTGCGAAGCTGTCATGTATGTCACGATCTTGCGGTGGAAGAAGGCTGCAAGGGGGTCGCAGAGGTCCTGTGAGGGGGGATGTCGTTGGAGTTGGAGCTTGGGTTGGAGAGTTCCTTCACGATGCTGAAGAGCTCCTTGCTGTTGTGTGCGTTGTTGTCTATGCGCTCTCTGAAGGCCATTCTCTTGGCGATGCAGGTGAGCTGGTGGTATCTGCGTGTGGCGGTCGTAAGGGCCTCTAGGTTTTCCGCAGTCCGTTCTTGGCGCCAGGCTTTCTCTAGAGTTCGGTAGATTTTTTGGAGTCCTTGAGGTCTGTGGTGAACCAGGTGGTTTTCCTGCTGTTGTGCTTGTTCGGAGGGTTCTTGATAGGGGCAAGGGTGTCGGCGCAGTTGCTGATCCACTGTGTGAGGTTTCAGGCGGCAGTGTTGGTGTCCGAGGCGTTGGCCGGGGGGCCCTGGGCGGGGGAGGCAGTCAGCTGGTCAGTGGTGACTTTGCTCCAGCATCTTCAGGGGATCTGCGGCGGTTGGATGTGTGCGGTGAGTTTCTTGTAGGAGAAGTGGATGCATCGGTGGTCGGTCCAGTGAAGAGTGGTGGTGTGGCTGACCGTGACGTTGATGCTGGCGGAGAAGATGGGGTCCAGCATGTGGCCTTCGTGGTGAGTCGGGGTGTTCACTAGTTGCTTCAGTCCGAAGTTGGAGAGGTTGTCGAGCAGGGTGTTGGTGTTGTTGTCGCTGTCGTTCTCCAGGTGGAAGTTCAGGTCCCCCAGGAGGATGTAGTCTGTGGTGGCGAGGGCGTGCGTGCTGACTCGGCGATGGATTCACTGAATTGTGGGTGTGGACCCGGTGGTCTGTAGATGAGTGTTCCTCTGAGGGGGGTCTTGAGGTCGGTGTGGATCTGGAAGTGTAGGTGCTCGGCGGTGCTGAGATTTTCTTCCGTGCTGGATGTGACTCTGAGGGTGTTCCTGTGGACGAGGGCGATTCCTCCTCCGGGCTTGTTGGTACGGTCCCTATGGATGATTTTGTAGCTGTCCGGGATGGCAATGGCAATGTCAGGGGCCGAGGAGGCGTTCATCCAGATTTCCGTCAGGAACGCGACGTCCGGGGCTGTTGAGTCGAGGAGGTCCCAGAGTTCGATGGCGTGCTTGTGTACGGAGCGGGTGTTGAGTAGGATGCACTTGAGGTCATTGTTGTTTCCTGGGCTGGTGTGGGAGGCGGTGGTTCGGGTCCTGGTGTAGCAGCAGTTCCGGCAGGAGAATGGTCCGTGAGTGCGCTTTGGGTGGCTTGGTAGCAGGCAGTCATGTGGCCGGTGTTGAGTGCGAGGAGGGTGGCGGCGTCGAAGGTCCCTCGTGCGTGGTGGACCTGTCGGGGGCCAGGGGTTCTGGAGCTTGGCCCGGTCCAGGCACAGACGGATGCAGGCGGGCTTGCCTCTGGCGCGCCAGCGGCATGGCCGCGCAGCGGCCTGCATGAAGAAGGAGTGGAGGGAGGGAGGAGTAGCTTGGAGGTGGGTAGCGGGAGCCAATGGGAGGGAGGGGGCAGGGCCGCAGGGGATGCAGTGGCAGGAAAGAGCAGGAAGTGGGCGGTGGGGAAAGGAGGAAAGGACGGCGAAAAAAGCAAAATAGACAAGGAGACAACTTTATTCACTCAGGGGGGAGGCAGAGGGGAGCAGAGGCAGCACAACGGGGATCACGAATAACGGAAAGAAAAGCGAGGTAGACAGGGACACAACACAATCAGATGGACTGAAAAACAAGCATAGATGAGCAGAGAGAATACAATCGGATGGACAAAGCAAGCACAAATGAGCAAAAAGAGAGAAAGCAGACAGAAACAGGCAGAACAATACTTACAATACATATAGCCCACCAGGGATGAGGCGCAGGCAGGAGCCTGCAGGTGGAGGAGGGCCTCGAACTTCCAACAGTAGCAGCAGTAGCGAGGGGCAGGGACACGGCATCAGCAGGGTGTGCTGATGCGGTGGGGGAGGGGCCTGGCCTTAAACAGGGTCAAGGGCTGCTCCCTCGCCGCGCAGCGGCCTGCATTAGGAAGGGGTGGAGGGAGGGAGGAGCAGTTAGGAGGTGGTAGCACTGAGCCAATGGGAGGGAGGGGGGTGGGGCCGCTGGGGACGCAGCGGCAGGAAAGAGCGGGAAGCGGGTGGTGGGGAACGGAGACAATTACCTTGCGACCCAAAAACCCATAAACACTGTAAAATCTACAATATTCCTTGCCACCAAAAATCTCACACTCCCCCTAAACCGTAAAAAATCTCTTACCACTATAAAACCTACACCCACCCTAAACGCTAAAAATTCACTTGCCTCCCAAAAACCCATACCCACCCTTTCAAATCCCTTGTAACCCCAAAACCCATACAAACACTACACCTAAATGATTCATTACCACCCACAAAACCCATACCCAGCCTAAACACAAATAAAATCCTTACCATCCAAAAACCCATACCCACCCTAAACCATAACATTTCCCTTGCCCCCAAAAATCCACATTCAACGAATCTTAAAAAAATCTCTTGCCACCCAAAAAACCATACCCACCCTAAACAATCCCTTGCCAATCAGAAACCCATACCCACAAAGGAAATAAAAAATCCCTTGCCACCCTAAACCTTCACAAATCCTTTGCCACCCAAAAACTCATACCCACCCTAAGCCCTAAACATCCCCTTACCACTGAAAAAATAATAAGCTAAACGGTAAAAATTTCTTGCAACCCTAACCCCCAAAAATCCCTTACCACCCAAAAACCCATACCTACCCTAAACATAAAAAAATCTTCACCTGTCAAATACCCTTACTCACCCTAACCCCATAAAAGTTCACTGCCCACCCAAAAAACTAAGCCCAACCTAAACGCGCAAAAGTACCTACCCATCCAAAAACACATATCCAATCTAATCCCTAAAAATTCCTTTATCATTCAAAAACCCATACCCACCCAAAACCATAAATTTCCCTTGCCCCCGCAAAAATATATATACACTTTAAACCTGAAAAATTCCTTTGCCACTTAAAAACCCACACCCATCCTAAACTCTGAAAAATACCTTACCACTCAAATCCACCCTAAACCCTAAAAATGTGCTTGCCTCCCAAAAACCCATACCCACCGTGAGAAATCCCTTGCCATACAAAAACCCATACAAACACTAAACCTAAACGATTCATTACTAACCAAAAAACCCATACCCAGCCTAAACCTTAAAAAATCCCTTACCACCCAAAAACCCATACCCAGCTATCTATCAGGCAACATGTGTGAGCATTTCTACATTTGGTTCACATCCCATTCAGTCTGTTGAGAATGCCCTCTTAAAGTTTATTTTAGCAGTACCCGGCAGTACCTCTGTTTACAACTGTCACAGTGAGTTGGGCATTCCATATATTGCTGATGTCATCAAAGCACAGCCAGTGTTACTTTGGCACAGGATTTGGACCTCTAGTAGCACAGGTCTGATCAAGAAATAATTAAAGATTGAATGAAGCTGGACCATGCTGCCAGGATTTCCTGGCTGACATATAAAAAACTTTATAAATGATCTCGGCACCCTGAATATTATAGCCAACTTGAGTCAATTAATTCTATCTCTAGGAAGGAGTTTAAGAAAACCTGTATGAGTCATCTGGAGGCAATAAGATTTACCCTGGAGGTTAACAAACCAACAGTGGTACAGCATCAATTGATTTTAACAACATGGGACATTCAGCCTTATCTTCTATGTCGTTTAAGTGGATACGACAGATATGTTTTAACCTGTTTTATATCTGGAAACTTTTATCGATGAATTAGTTATCCAGAAGTGAATAACTGGTTTTGAGAATTATGTTGCTGTCCCTGTGATGACATATCTCCACAATCATCAATACATGTGGTGCTTTTCTGTAAATTTTATACAAAGGAGAGGTCAAGATGGATTTTGCATCCACTATGGTGAGGGGGATGGAGGCAATGCCGACCAGCTTTTTTGTACTATCAGTTTTTAGGCAGCATAAGCTATATTGGATCTATAGCTAGTTTTTTAAAAGGTGTACTCGGCCAGAAAAGGTATAAATGCTGAACCATTGTTAAGACCTGGAAATAACCAAAACATTTAAGTTTTAATTGTTTGTGATATATTTTCTGCATAATAATCTTTTTTTTTTACTTTTTGAGCTATGTGCATTTCTTTAATAAGAAATGTTGACCATGAGGAAAATGAATTTTTGGATATACTGTACGTTTTTATCTGATAATGTTTGTACTGATATTTTGGTTTTTCTGTCATCTCTGCTTTTGTAATTTTATATGACTAAAATTGAATAAAGCTTATTCAGATTCTGATTTACTGGCCACCCAAAAAACCATACCCAACCTAAACCTGAAAAAGTACCTTTCCTCCACTCTAATCCCTAAAAAATCCATTATCAACCAAAAACCCATACCCACTCAAAACCATAAATTTCCCTTGCCCCCCAAAAATCCACACCCACTCTTAACCTTAAAATTCCTTTGCCTCTTAAAAACCCACACCCATCCTAAATGCTGAAAATTCCCTTGCCACCCAAAAATGTATACCCACAATAAACCCTAAAAATTCCCTTGCACCTAAAAACTTATACCCACCCTAAGCCCTAAAATTGACTTTGCCACCCAAAAACCCATACCTACCCTAAACCCTACAAAATCCCTTACCACCTAAAAACCTATACTCGCCCTAAAAAATTCCCTTGCCACCCAGAAACCCATACCCACCATAAACTCTCAATATTCCCTTGCCACCCAAAACACATACCTACCCTAAACCCTAAGGCAAACCTTACAACCCATAACCGCCCTGCAGCCTTAAATTACTTATCACCCAAAAACTCACATTCACTCTAAACCAGAAGATTTCCCTTGCCCCAGAAAAACCCACATGAACCCTAAACCTTAAACATTCCCTTACGACTCAAAAACCCATGCACACCATAAACCCTACAAAATCCCTTGCCACCAAAAATACCACACCTATCCTAAACACTAAAAGTTCCATTTAACCCATAAAACCATACACACCCTAAACCCTAAAAATCCCTTACCACTCAAAAATCTACACCCACCCTAAACCACAAAAATTCACTCGCCACCCAGAAAAGCCATACCCACAATAAAACATCCCTTGCCACCCAAAACCCATACAAACTCTAAACCTTAAAGATTCACTACCACCCAAAAAACCCATACCACCTGTAAACCCTAAATGTTCCGTTGCCACACTAAACCCAAGCCCACCCTTAACCCTAAAACATGCCCATGCCGCCATAAAATTTTAACAATTACCTTGTGACCCAAGAACCCATACACATTGTAAAATCTACAAAATCCCTTGCCCCCCAAAAATCCACACCCACGCTAAACCCAAAAAATTCCCTTGCCACCCAAAAACCCATACCCACCCTAAACCCTAAAAATTCCTTTTTCAACCAAAATCCTATACCCAACCTAAACCCTAAAAAATCTCTTGCCACCCAAAAACCCACACCAACCCTAAACCATAAAAATTCCCTTGCCACCCAAAAACCCATACCATCTAGTTCTGGGCCCTTGGAGGGGAATTTAGTGCTGCAATCACGAAACCAATGCATCAACTCCTAGCGTCTGTTTGGAATTGGTGCGTTCCTGCAATATTCAATGCATTGCTGCTGCCGCACCGATGCTGTGATCCCCACTCACTAAGGGCACGACACACTGACCATGACTACTTGTCCATCTAATTTATCCTTATGCTTCCATACAGCTGTAAATCTTTTAGTAGCCCACATCTTTTTTGCATACGCTTCCTCAAATGTTTTTGTTGGAATAATTTTATTTTGCCAATTTCGATAAACTGGTATTTTGTTGTCCTCCAATCATGAAGAATCAAAGAATGTGCCATTAGAGAGGATTTTGCTATAAATGCTTCCTCTCCTTTAGAAATTGGGAAATCTTGCCCTCTGCCTTACTAATCCAAAAAGTGCAGTTTTCCTCCTCTGTTTCTAGTTTTCTTTGTAGGCCATAACTAAGGGCGGAGAAAACTTTTTCTCAAAACTGGGCTAACTCCGGGCAGGTAAGAAAGGCATGAAGCCAGACACCCTGTCCCAATTGATGGCAGTGCAAGCATCTATCCTCTATTCCTGGATGCATTTTATGTAACGCTCTGGGAGAACAAAATGCCATCCAGCATGATAAAAATGTCATTCTTTTAAAATGTGCTGCTCTTAATGCCTTATTACCATAGTGCAAAAACATCTGCCACTCGCACTCAATTCAGCACAACATTTCAAGCACAGTGGCCGCCTCGGGCTCCCATGTTCCTTCATCACTTTCCCAGTCAGTGTCTGAGGGAGAAGTTGACATCTTGTCTCCTTTATATTCTGAGACATTCATGGCCAGTAGAAGTGGGTAACTAACCTGCTCCAGTTGTTGGTCTGGCCAAAATGCCCAGCTGGGATAATGTCTTGGGCCGATGTTACGAGCAACTCCCGAAACATCTAAGTCACTATCACTCTTCTAGTGACTCTAATTGAGGGGTCTCTGGCCTTAGTGCATAGGAGTCCCTCCTCCAAATAGGTCTTGTGAAAATCACTGACACTTGCCTTTTCCTGATCAGCAACTTTTGCTTCGGTCTTTCAAGAGTGGGACAGGTTCTCTGGCCCTAGTTCACATCTTACCAAGAAGGTCCTCCTGGGCCCAAAAGCTCTGCAGTGTAAGGCCGGAGCTCCTGGGGCTCAGTTCCCTCTGGGGCTGACCAGTCTTCTCCCTGAAGGAAGGGAAATTGATTAGGGGTCTCTCTGATCAGAAGTTGGTTACCAAAACTTCGTGCCTTTTCTCTTGGAAAGTTGGACCATAATTTCAGGCTCCAACACTTCTGTTTCACCCTGGGTTCTGATCTGTGCTTTTGTTTTTACACACACCCATTCAAGTATTTCCCAATATCGCTACATGGGTTTTCCTTTCTGCCTTTTTCTTTATGCAGAGGTCCCCAAATCATTGCCAAGCAGAAACTTAACAGGAATTGCACAAGATGCCACCACCTTTTTGTGGCCAGTAACCTTTCTATATTCTAAGGACTCAAATATCAATGGTGCACCTTAACCGGATTGTCAGAATTGAGGACTGTATAAGTCTCTCCACGCAAGTGCTGATCTGAGTACACCATTTGCTCAGTCACAATAGTGACACTGGCACCAGTATCTCGCCGAGCTTCAACTTGAACCCCATATATATGTCACTGTTGTCTGTCTTTTTCCAGGTTACTGGGCCCGACAGCCAAGATTGCTATAACCACTCTACCCTATGTGACTAGTGTTTCCTCAGCAGGCTCTCTGATGTAGTCAGGGACCACCTGTGATCCCATCTGAAGGCTTGCCAATGCATTTTCTGCAGGTGTGCTAGAGGCATTCTTTTTGTTTCTACAGCTAGGGTCTCCAGTTCAGTGTTGCTTTGCATGACATTCATGACACCAAGCCTATTTGGATCCCAGGTTTCATCCTGGTACCCACCTCTGGGGTTTCAAGAGTTTCTGGGCCCTACCCCTGAACAGTTTTTTCGGGACCTTTAAAAGAACTATTTTTGTTGTTATCTTTTTGGTCAACAATTTTTCCTTTGGGGGGGGGGTCATTTTGACCTCTTTCTTTTGGTCACCCCCTTCAGTGGTTGTCTTGGTTACCCTTGTCTTGACCCAGTAGTCTGCCTTCTTCCCCAACTGTTGAGGACAAAGTGGACCTAGTTCTACCAGATGCTGTTATCAATTCTCACAATAACAATTACTTAAAAGATGCCCAGTTTATAATTAAATTGCATAGACCTTCATAGCCATAAACAGTGTTACCTGTTAACCAACCACCTCGTGTTTTCACTGAATAGTCGGAAAATTCAACCCAGGACTGACCTTTGGGTTTTTCAAGTCTCCCCAAATATTACCCTGCATTCTTCAGTGGTGAGTCGAAAGCCCTCAATCAGGGTACCCTTCGTGAGGTTATGAGACTCAACCTTTTTCATCCAATGTCAGGAGTCTCTCTGTGCATTTTCCTCAGAATAGTTCCCAAAAGATAGAGAGTCTCAGATATTTTGGCTAATTTCCTGGCTATGCAGACTCTCTCAAAAGCAGTGATCCATTTGTCATCACCATCTGCATATTTAGTGACAATCCCTCTAGGGAATTTACAGTCATACAAATCTTCTCTCTCCTTAGTTATAAAATTACTTCCACCAGGCCAATTCTTTTTTTTATTTCTGTGTCCAGGAGTTGAGCTTCTACGTTTAATCTCCTGGCCAACCTTTATAAAAGGAGGTTATCCTTTGTGGACCCTTCCTCTGTTTCTGAGTGGGTGGACTTTACCACCTCCTCAGAATTATCTTCATTACTGTGCAGATCTTCACATTCAGATTCAGGTGCTAACTCTGGGTCATCTCTCTCAAACTGTGTAAATATTAATCTAAGTTTTTCATTGTTAGCATGTTTGCTAGTTTTGATAGCATAACTTTTACAGAAGTCCATGAGACTGGCATAGGCCAGGTCCATGTAAGGGGCTAGGTTGAGTTCCTGAGCCTGGTTGTTGGTATCACCCATTATTTGTACTGAAGTTGGTACCTTTTAGGATTTAGAAAACAAATCAAAATACAAATGATTTGCCTAACTACAGTAAAAACTTTTACATTTTACCACTCAGTTTCAGAAACTTTTTGCCAAGGCCCTATCAGTTAATTTGAGAAATTTAGAAAATTAGACCACTGAAAAAAGTACAACCAAACTAGAGAGCATTTTTTTATTTACTCATGTGGTCACTTATTGAGTGCTATCAGCAAATGCAAAGCCTTACATCCCGCCTCTGATCCACCAATGTAGGAACCTGGCATCCTTATATGGTGTACAAAAATGAAGTGACAAATTGTTGAGCTGCCGCACTGGGAAGCGTCCCTCAGGGGCATTGCTAATTTCCAGTTGGAAAAATCTAATCTGATTCCAAATCAACTGCAGTATTTAAATGTAACTTTTTATTATTATTATTATTATTATTATTCAATATATTTATTTCTCAATTTCATGAATTGTCCACATCATTCATGTGAAAACATTGTGTGCATCAATGGTAAAGCGTCAAACAAGGTGCTAATCATCCCCAATGCATTTCGGGCATATCAATGCCCTTCGTCAGGGTGTATGTTCCTAAAAAGCATTTAAACAAGGCAAAAATGAAACGACTGTTCAGTGTGCGGGCTGTCCACTTTCCCCGGTGTTCAATCTTAAGTGTCATGGTGATAGAATTATCCAAATGTGATCTCAATAAACATCCAAACAACTCAGGCACTGGGTGGGTGATAAATGTCCAAACTCTTGAAAACAGAGGTTTCAAAATGAGTGGTGAGTTGTAAAACAACATGCCCTGACACTCTGAATTTCTCCAATGAGCCACATTCACAGAAAAATATGCTTCGTTGTTTAACCATCCAGTGGGAGTCAGACTCTTATTTCCAAATTAGCCACGAAATTAAGATGGTAAGATTTCGTCCTCATTTGCAATGCACGAATGAATGAGTTATAGCGTGGCTTGTGGTGTAACAGGTTACTGTGCTGTAACTCAAACTTGAATTCACATTAAAAAAAATAGTGCATGCACTGACCATCTGCCCAGAAAAAGTCATCCTGACTAAAAAGATATTGAGCTTTTTGTTAGAGAACCCAATTTGTTGTCATAGGAATAAACGTTATTGGTTGATGGAGTGTGCGCCGTTTTCAAGCAACAGCCACAACTCTGGTCAGGGTAAACCACAAAAGCCACTGAAGTAACCTGTTCTTAACCCTCTGGTACAAAACCAGGCAGGCTTAATTTAGAGGAAATGTGTAAAGTATTATGCAACACTTAAACAATAACAAAGTGAAAAACCAACACCAGAAAAACCCCACACCACTTTCGAAAAACTGAGTAAAATTCAATAAATTATTTGAGACCAAAACAACAACAGTCTAATGTAAAAATGTATTTGAGACCAAAACAACAAAAGTCTAATCAGTAGAACCAGAGATATGCAACTTCAAAGGTTTCAGCACGCATTGCGGCTAAAATCCCAAAGCATCACTTCTGGTCATCTACTCATGATAGACCAGAGGAAAGTCGCAAGTTCAGGCTGACCACAATGGAGTGCAGGCTGGATACAGGGTCCAGGTTAGTACTGCTGAAAAAGTTAGCTTATCAAAGGACGACGCATAGAGTTCAGTTCGCTGTGGAGGATGCGGCAAGAAGATAGGAGAGTGTCACAGACTGGGTGTTGTGGATGGTCATCACTGTAACAAAATGGTCCTGTTGGGCGTCACGGGTGGTTGATCCCGAATGAAGTGCAAATCTCACGTTGCCAATCGTTGCAGGTGGTCTCTGTCATGTGAAGAGTAGAGTTCACCAGAGCTTTGTGTTGCCGGTCATTGCGGGTGACAACATTTCAGCACAAACTGGCCCATTCACAACCGCAAAGAGCCCAAAACCTCATGATTTCGCCTTTGTCTTCTGAGGAGTGCAATCTGATGGCAACTGAGGACCCAGGACCCGGTGAGGTGCCCCTTGGGGACCAGGGACTCACTCTAGCAGAGGCCAACAGGTCTCAGGCAAGCACAGTTGCAGCCAGTCAGGTGAGCAGTTGGCAAGGGACCTCAGAGGCATCTTGTGTCTCAGTAGCTCAGACAACTGACCCTTGAAGTCACTCGGGTAGCCTATGGTGAATGGAGCAGGTCCAGCCTTCCTTCTTAGAGTGCAGGGTAGGTCTTCACCAGCAGTTGAGTCCTCTGGCGCAGGGCAGTCCTTATCTGTAGTGTCCACAGGTCCAGGAGTGTACTGATGAGTTGGTCTCAGGGTTACATGTGTATACCTCGTGTCAGCTTTGAAGGGGAGACACCTCTAGACTTCCCCCACATCTGTTCCAGGGTTTTTCCTTCTGTTCCCTGCCCTGGCTCCAAAGGTTCTGAGGTGACAATAGGCTAGTGTGAAGTTCTTTGTGAGTAGGATGAGGCAGCCCTTTTTATGTGCATATGTGGTACGAGACAACTACATCCCCACCTATCCTGCCAGGACGATCCATCCTGCCCACAACTAGTCCCTCTTTGTAATACTGGCTGGGAGGAATACATAAAGGCCAGCTACCAGCCAACTACACCTAGCCATGTGACAGCTGCAGGCATCATGTGGAGAGAACAAGAGAATGCCTTTCTAAAATTAGCAATTATTCAAAATTGTGCCTTAAAATCCGACTTTACCATTAAAGAGGATTTTAAATTACAATTTGTTTGAGATTAAACATGACATTTCAATCTGTTCTCAATCAAAAATTAGCACTTATTAAAAGTAATAAGATAACCCAATGTAATCCTATGGGAGTGGTAGACCTTGAAGTAATGAAAATGGAATTTTAGAGTTTTTCACAACCAAGACATGTAAAACCTAAAAGTACATGTCCAACTTTTTACATACACTGCACCCTGCCCAAAGAGCTGTTTGGGGCATACCTTTAAGCCGGAAACATGTTTTAGGGGCTACCTAAGTGGGTGGAACAACAAATGCTGTAGGCCCATTAGGAGCATTTAGTCTACAGGCCCTGGGTACATCTATTACTATTTCACTAAGGAATGACAAGTAAAATAAATGTGGCAGTTGAGTGTAAGCCAATTTTACCATGTTTAAAGGAATAAGCACAGGCATTTTAGCCCTGGTTAGAAAGGGTAAAGTGCACAGAGTCCTAAAACCCCCAAAACACGGGTTCAGGAAACACAGGGAGATTCTCAGCAAGCTGGAATATTCTACGCTTGTAAAATGTAATTCAAACGTGCATCAGCACGTTTGTCTCCAAGGAAGCAATTTTTATTTCTGAATAAACCATTATGCCTGCATCATCAATAAATATCGGAATGTTCCCTTCAAATCCCTATTCAGGATATACTTTTGATCTTGTCTTTAACAAATTAAAATGTGTTAAACTTAGAACCAAATAAATACAAGTGGTAGGTGAATAACCACATATGTAGTGATCACCTACATTGTCATAGTTCCTCATCAGAAGCAAACAATCCAAAATTCCAACCCAAACTCTGAACTTGCAAATGCAGCAAATCCATCCACCATACAGATGAGTTCTCCCGAGTTATAGCGGGCACAGCCGCGATGCTGCTCATTCTAAGAATCCTACCTAGAGTTGAGGCTCCGGTCAGACTACCATTTCTCCAGAGGTCAGCATATTCCACACTTCTCTCCTTAGCAATAAATATTTACAGACCCATCAGAGCAGTATCTGTTTTACAGTATCCTTATATATCTAAACGCACTATATTTCTCCATTACTCAACATGTTACCAAATCTTGTTCTTTACACTACATGCACCTCCCCTTAACCACATTATATCCTGAAAGCCAGTACTCACTTTCAAAAGCTTCAGTTTACAGCCTGACAAACCTCGCCACAGCTCCAGGTTGTTTTCAATACCTTCTTAACCATATCTCCTTAACCCTCCACAGCTCTCTCATAACCTTCATAGATTTACAGCCCTACCATATTTCCATTGCTCATTTACGCTGTAATATCTTCACAGTTTCCCACAAGTATAGCATCTCTTGACAGACACCATCACTCAACTAAGGCAATACTTGAGAACAGCAATCAATGACAATGCCAGTATATCTTGTCTCTAGGGCCTACTGGCTTTGCCAATTGCTTTTAGCAGTTCTGTACACCATTGGGATGCTGTGCCGCATCATCAAAATAAAAAATAAAGAAAGACACATTAGGGGTAACATCTTTTCACTGATGCATACATGCATCAGAAAGCATGTGCTCACCAGTGGAAGTACACAGCTGGCATTTATTTTATGAGCAGATCCAAGATGAAAGATGTCATTTGGCTCAGTAAATACAAAAAATATGTTTTTTAGTATAAAAGTGGCAATTAAAAAGGACTGCAGGTTTTGGTGGTGGAGGTGCCTGGTAATGCAGGAGCGGGGGAAGGGGAAAAGCAGTGCATGGTAGGGGGGAAGCACAAGAGACAGAGAACATCACAGAAGTACACAGGTGATAGAGAGTGTGTGGAGTGCAGGGATGGAAGCATGCTTATGAGAGATGGCAGCATGGGGAGAGAAGCACACGAGGGAGACAGCTAGAAAACACAGACACGTGTGGAGTGCTTAAACAAAACAAAACACAAGTTAGCAGTAAGGAGTGAGAAAAGCAGACAGGAGAGAAAGAACAACAAGAAAAAGGAGAAGTAGAGACGCACACAAACAAGACAGCTGGACAACACATGCACTCTTGTAGACTGCTTAAGGAAAACACCAAATTAGTTCCCTTAAAGTGAGGAGTGTAAGGACACAACTAAAGAGGTTATTCTCCACAGGAGGGACAAACATAAGATAAGACAAGCAATCTAAACAGAAGTAGGCAAATGAGAAAGAAAATAAAGCCATAAAAAGGCAAGCAATGGTTGGGCTTTTATCCCAATGTAAGTTCTTGATAAGCTGATAATCCAGGCCCCATTTACAAAGTTTTGTCACAGGGCAGAGTTGCAAGGCTTCTTGCTGCACTCACCTGCATCACAAGAAAAGGGCAGGAATGCACAGTATCTCTGAGATTTGGTGCATTCTTGTCCTCTTTCACAACAGTGGCACAAAAATGGCTTCCATGTGCCAATGCAGGCAGCCTTACACCATGGTGCAAGGATGTCTGCGTAGAAAACAGGTTGTTTTTGTGGAGGAAGGGCATTCTTTCTTCACAGAACCAACCCTTATGCCACCTCTGGGGAGGTAGAGGATTTTGATGCATTCCCAGATTTATGCTTTGTTGTAAATCTGGGAATGTGTCAAAAACCAGAGGCTTTGAGTGGGAACACCTACAGCAAAACACATGGTACGTCTCCCCGAGGCAGTGTGAGGCAACGCCGTATCTACGAGGCCATGAAATGCCATGCATGGTAGCTTTCTATGGCCTTGTGGATATTATTCAGAGGCCTGCGGCAACAGAGCATTAATAAAATTGATGCAGCGCAGGCCTCTTGTAAATTAGATGCTTGGTCTATGCAAACAGGCAGCTTGCTCTGTCATGGAGCTTCCATCTAAAATTGCTTGCTCACAACAAGAACAACTGAAGTATACAGCGAAGTGAAGGAAGATAAGCTCTAATTAATCTCAGCAGCTGGTAAATACTCAACGTCCCATCCTGGTCCATTGTTATTTTGTATACCATCCCATCTAAGTTTGGATCCATGTATTGCAAATCAGTCTGGACCCTGTTTCAATGGGAACAGCCCAGACTGAACTGCTAGAACAGGTCCACCATGTACTCGAACACAAGCAACCCAGGATGGGTGTTGCCCTATTAGGACTCCTCAGCTGGATATAACTTGGTTCCAGCGGCTCAGTGGGCACAGGTCCCACGTCTGAGCATATCCATTCCTTTTACATCACACTGAGTTATGCAAAAAAATTATGGATGGAATGCTTGAACTAATACCAGCCACTGGTAATTATTCTGGCCACATCCTAGCCCATTGCTATTTTGCACACCATGCTACCTCAATTTGGACCCAGCCATTTGCAAATTAGTCTGACCCTGCTTCAAGGGGAACAGTCCAGCCCAAACTGCCAGACCAGGTCCTCCCTGAACCGGAATATAAGGAATCCAAGACTGGTTTTGAAAGTTTTAGAGCTCTTTAGTCTGGCATAGCTTGGTTCCAGTGAAACTCGTAAGGACCAGCCTTGGCAGTACAGGCTGGACGTTTCCCACTGGAGCAGGGTCATGGTTTCACTCATTGGTAGTCATACCTTACTTTTGTGCTACTGCATGAAGTTTAGCCTCTGGCTAAAATGACTTTTTAGCACAAATGTGTGAGGACGTGCGTGTTTGACTACTTCTGCATATGGTACTGCATACTTTTTTGCCATTCACTCAATGCAGTACTGCTGATTATTACACAGCTTTGCTATGCATGACCTTTTATGAATCTGGTCCATACTTCTCTTCTTAAGAAATAAGGTGGTGCCCTTTCTTATTTTGTTGAAATATTACAAGAAAGAGAAAAAATCTACCAAACCTGCAAATGTAAAAACTGTACCTTCAAACTAGTAATTCAGCCTAAGCCTTATATTTTCATTAGAAGATCAGCTCTTCATATATCACAAACCAACAGGCTGTGCTCAGCATGGTTGTTTTCCTTATGAGGACAAGTATGAGGATTCCACATGAATTCTAATGCACTTTTCATATGTTTGGTACCATTTCCAGCATTGTGCATTACATTTCTAACATAGCACATTCTGCTGTTTTAGTTGTAGATGACATAACATCAAAATAGTTAGCCTGACTGCCCTGCTTAATTTTGGCTGCTGAGAACGTCTTAAGCCACCAAGACACATTATTTTTGCTCTCCATGCGTGAGGGCACTTGAATTATGTAATTTTACAGCCATGGCATTTTCAGTATAGTTATGCTTTTGCCACATAATAGATCATGTGCTGCATAACGTGCAGATTTTAACAAAAAATATGTTTCTACTTTAAATGGACAAAAACGACTAAACCCGAAGTGACACACTTTGCCCAGCAGTCGAATGCCCTTGGCAAAGGTTCTCTGGTCTTCTTTTCTGTTGCATATTGCTGCATTTGGGGTTTAAACTGGTACTAATGAGATGAAACATTTGCCCAAACAGTGTTAACATGTTTGAAAAGCATGACAAAATGAGGAAGTAAACTATCACAAGTGTTCCCGTGTTATGCAGTTTAATTTGCCTTTTCTCATCAACCCTCCCATATTATGTGATACAATGTGATAGAAATGATTTTGAAATGTTCAAAGAAAAATAAAATGGAGATGCCCAAAATGTAAATCTAAAAGATTTTTTCTTTATCAAATGTAGGAAATGTTGCCATTAAACTTTCTACATTTGTGTAGGCGAATTTGGTGTGCCGCTAGAATAGATATCTATGCTTAGGGTGCGGTGCACCATTAAACTCTGTTGATGCCCTGGCCTTTCTCTTTTTTTCTTTACAATATTTGTCAGTAATACATAGGAATAAATGTCCCACTGCATGGGTTTCTCTTGAAAAGCACCTTGTTACGTTGTGTATTTTTTAATTATTGGAAGCGCAAAAGCAGATAAACAGTGTCAGGTGCTCAGCCTCATTCGGAGTGGTGCTGCTGAAGTTTCAGGCCAAGCAAACCTAATGCTTTTTGCTGGTGTCTCTGCTCGCCTAACATTGTGTTTGAAATCTGTTGCAACTTTGCCCATCCCTGGTCTGCAGCAGTCACTGACATGACGTGTTCACAGCTCTGCTAGTTAACTGTCCCTTTGTTATGCACGGAAGTGCATTTGAACATCTGTGGCTGACCTTGGCAACGCCGTGGCTACCTTTACTTCTCTGCATGAAAGCAAACTGCGGAGAATACTTGCATTCTTGTAACAAGACTCTAAAGAAACAGTTCATTTTAAATTAAACCACCTGCACATCTAAGAAATGAAATAGTAAATGTTTTATGAAAAGAACATAGGCAATAAGTATACCGCACAACAAAGTTCATTTTATGGCCAAATGCTGCTCAAATGTACATGTTGGCATTAGATGATAAAAGAGAAAATAAAGCTAGAACGGATGCAATTAGATTGTTTGCATTTTCAGAGCTCTGGCAGTTGGATAGTTGAAGCATTTCTTTTTTTAAATATAAAATGAAATTTTCTGCTTACCGTTTAGCTTCACTGAGTCAGGTACAAACACGACTGGGCTCAGTAAATATTTTTTTGAATTAAAAAAAGGATCTATTCACAATAGATATGTATAATGTTTGCTATCTCTATGCTTCACAGTCGAAGTAATTATCTGGTTTCAGAGATTTACTTTTTCTTTCTATACCATAGAATTGTACAAGTTCGCCCCTATAGTTTAAATTTCACCCAGGCCTACTCGGAAGTTTAACAGAGAGAAGCCATATGCACTTTGCTTTAGGAAATAAATAGTCCACATAATTCACCTACCTGTTACCATGTTTACTGACGCTATTTCCTGAAGGAACCCTTGTGTATGAAATACATAAGGCATTTCTAATGGGCAGTACAAGACCTACTAACAGGTTAAGGACAAGCAATAAAATAACCCCAAGTGTTTCAGTTTGGAAGGCCTCGATTTCTGTAATTGAGCTCAAACTTCAATAATCTGCAGACTGCTTACAAAGAATACATTGCATCATTATTAAGTAATTTTTCAAGGATGTGTCATCATCTTGAACTCGAAAATGATGCATTTTGCATTTTAATAGCATGCGTGAAATCAACAGCAGCTTTTGCTCGCTCAGGCACCTGACTCCCTTCTTGGCTGCTGTCAGTCCCATGCTGAACTACAACTCTGTTTGAAGGTGCCATGGCAGCAGCGCCCACCCCCAACTCGGACAGATTAATCAACTCCAAGAGCTTTCAGCACCCTGATCTGCAGTCGTGCTAATGTGTTTTTTGTCAGGCATAAGTGTGCGTTTACATGTCTGCGGCTGCCCATTCTAAAGTACTGTTTTGAGTTTCCTCTTAAGGCAGATTCCGACATCTACAACTAATGCAATGCAACACGGGATTTTCTTTTCTTGCAGCAAAACACATTGCAGCAAATTCGAATGTGATTCAAACAGGGTGTTGCGTGATTTCATATTTTGGTACAACATTCTTTTATGTTAATAGGCTTTCATTTATATATCACATGCACTACCAGCAAATCAGGGGCTGCTTAAAATATTGTGCTGTAAACACAGTCATTATTTCAATAGGGTGCTTGGAATTTAGACGGATCCTAACATATACTTTTAAAAACTGATGATTTTAATGCCAAAGTATATATTAAAGGGGAATTCTGGTTAAGGATGAAAGAAAATGACCATACTTTACCCCCTTTTTGGACATTGGTATGCCTTTTTAAAAAAAAATATTTGTATTATTGTTACATCCAGGAGTACTGATAAGATGATGAAGTGCACCATTTCTTAAATAGGGATTCTGTCATGTGTTGGAAATGTAAAGCAATAGTATTCAATTAAATGTGCATTTCTTAGCTTTTCAAAGAAAATAGCTACAAAAAAATAAAAGTGCAAAGTCAGTAACCTCAGTTGATCAATGTTTTGCTTCTAAAAAAAGGTTCCATAAAATAAAAAAGGCCATTATATTCAGGTATTATGTTTTCTGATGGGTATGCCCCTTTAAAATCACTATCCTCTGTTGCTAGATGGGATTCAATCACTGAAGTGTGTTTAATATGCTAAGTGTGTTTAAGGCTGCAGTACCACCACCTGTCTACGGGGGCAGAGCGAGCAAAAAAATAAACACACACGGTGAAACACAGGTCCCCACAAGGCAGTTTTTTAGAAAGTTGTAAAAATTGGCACGGATGTTCCTGAAGTCATTTCCAATCATTTAGAAGACTTTACCTTGTGGGGACTTGGGTTCAGGTCCCCACAGTGCAATCAAGTCCCCACAGCGTGAGTGTGTTATCATACTCAAGTCCCCACAGGGATAGTAACACAAACCCCCCCACACACACACACACACACACACAGACACACACACACACTCCTCACCCCCACACACACCCACACACACCCCCACACACACACACCCACACACACCCCACACACACACCCACACATCCTACACACACACACCCCTCACACATACCCCCCACACACACACCTCACACCCACCCCCCCCACACACACACCACACACACACACACTCATTATTTTTTTTATTTTTTTTTAGGGGGTGCGTGCCCCGGTACACGTATCGGTACACGTACCGGTACGCGTACCCTGGAGAAAAAAAGAAAGACAGAGTTTTTTTAAAATGTAGCATTTTTATATAAATTGGAGGTAGTTCTGAAAAGAACTGTTTTTTAATTCTTATTGTTGTTTTATATTTTTTTATTGTTTTTTTGTACCCAGCGACTTTTTTTTAAATAAAAATTTTTTTTTTTTTGCCTTGGGGTCCTTGTGGGACCCCCTGAGCAGGCCTAGGGGGTCAGGGTGTTTCTACTCTGGCCCCTTTGTGAGTTTCACACCTTTGTTTCACTGCTTTCTTGTGCCTTGGTTGTAACAAGGCACAAGATGGCTGCCAGGGATCCCAGTATGCAAGGGGAATTAGTTCCCCCTCTTCAAACATGCACGGGGGCTGCGTTGCAGAGAGGTGTAAAAAAGGGTGTGGCCTCGTTACACCTCTATGCAATGCAGCCATCTGGCGCATACTGGAGGCTCCTGGTGGGCTAGTTGGCCCCCAGGGACCCCCATTATGCAAGGGGAATTAGTTCCCCCTCTGCAAACACGCCAGGCGGCTGCGTTGCAGAGAGGTGTAACAAGGGGCATAGCCTCATTACACCTCTGCAATGCAGCCCCCTGGCGCATACTGGAGGTTCCAGGTGGGCTAGTTGGCCCCCAGGGGCCCCCAGTATGCAAGGGGAATTAGTTCCCCCTCTGCAAACGCGCCAGGCGGCTGCGTTGCAGAGAGGTGTAACAAGGGGCATAGCCTCATTACACCTCTGCAATGCAGCCCCCTGGCGCATACTGGAGGTTCCAGGTGGGCTAGTTGGCCCCCAGGGGCCCCCAGTATGCAAGGGGAATGAGTTCCCCCTCTTCAAACATGCACGGGGGCTGCTTTGCAGAGAGGTGTAAAAAGGGCCGTGGCTTAATTACACCTCTCTGCAGTGCAGTCCCCTGGTGCATGCTGGAGATTCCTGGTGGGCTTTCAGGTCTTATATAGTCAGGAATTAGCATTAAAAAAACTTTGAAATTCACTGGAAAAAACATAGGTTTCAGGCCTTATATAGTTAGGTATTAGCATTTAAAAAAACCTTGCAAATTCACTGAAAAAACCATAGGTTTCAGGCCTTATATAGTTAGGAATTAGCATTTAAAAAACATTGCAAATTCACTGAAAAAACCATAGGTTTCAGGCCTTATATAGTTAGGAATTAGCATTTAAAAAACCTTGCAAATTCACTGAAAAAAACATAGGTTTCAGGCCTTATATAGTTAGGAATTAGGCACAAGAAAGCAGAAAAACAAACGTGTAGAACACAAAAAGGGGGCAGGGTAGAAACACCCTGACCCTCTAGGGCTGCTCAGGTGGTCCCACTAGGATATTAATATATTTAAACGTTATCCGCTAATAGAATTAGCATTTAAAAAACCTTTGAAATTCACTGAAAAAAACATAGGTTTCAGGCCTTATATAGTTAGGAATTAGCATTTAAAAAAACCTTTGAAATTCACTGAAAAAACCATAGGTTTCATTAGTTATATAGTTAGGAATTAGCTTTTACAAAACCTTTGAAATTCACTCAAAAAAACTAAGTTTTAGTGGTGTTATAGTTAGCTGGACATTTTACTCATACAAAACCATTGAAATTGCTCCTATATAGTTAGTTGTACTACCTATATTTCGCGCACCCACAATCCACTGCTGATGATGTCACATAATTAGATCATTCATGACATGGTCAGTGACATCACTGATGACATCTCAAATGACATCACTGATGACATCACTGATGACATCATCCACGTGACAATCACATACACCTTTTCATACACTATTACAATTTTTCATCACTCTTTGTAAAATACAGAGTATCATATTTAAATCCATTGTCACAGCAATACAAGTATCTAAAAATCCACTCAGTGATTCATAGATGTATACACACATCTAATCCCTTACCTATGGATTCACTCATACATGCTGTCAATGAACAATAGAACACTATCAAAAATACTTATACATCTATATCGACATTAAACAACAGCACGCATCCTATTCACATATGAAGTCATCCTACTCACTTATGCAAACAATGGATCATACTTACATATTTACTCAGCAAAACACTTATACAAACACCACTTCTTCTATTCATTTAGATAGTAAGTCATACTTAGTGAATTATAAAATCATTATTACAAGTATACAGTTATCCATACAGTCACTCACACAATCATTGTGTCTTATGTATACTTATTTATATACAACAACTGACACATACACTGCCTTTTATTTTTCTAGTTTGTTGGACCTGTACCTTTGAGAAATATATTTGCTCATCACCACACCCATAAAGAGATTCCCTCACCCAAACTGTTAGAACATGTAGTTTTAACTTCATATATCTACTGAATCAACTATTCACACATCTTTGGACAGTCACACCCCCCCCCACCGAACCACACACACTTTCACACTCCCATACAAATACTCAGTTAACTAATCAATAACTAATATAGACTTTCACATAGCTAGTAACCAACTGTAGAATCAGTTTACACAACAACTGACAAAGTGATACAGATATTCACACAGTTTAGTCACTATCCACTATATTTAGTGAGACATTATAAATTGGTCAAGTAAACAGTCAATTACACTGCTACTAAATCCTCCATCCAAATATTTATTTATATATATCCACTCATTCTTCAATGCAAATTGCTATATATATATTGCATATTTAAATAACGAAGCAAACCACATTCACTGGATGATGTCATCAGTGATGTCATCAGTGATGTCATTTGAGATGTCATCAGTGATGTCACTGACCATGTCATGAATGATCTAATATGTGACCTCATCAGCAGTGGATTGCGGGTGCGCGAAATATAGTTAGTACAACTAACTATATAGGAGCAATTTCAATGGTTTTGTATGAGTAAAATGTCCAGCTAACTATAACACCACTAAAACTTATAGTTTTTTGAGTGAATTTCAAAGGTTTTTTAAAAGCTAATTCCTAACTATATAACTCCTGAAACCTATGTTTTTTTCAGGGAATATATATATATATATATATATATTACCTACTGGCGGTCGCCAGTAGGTAGTTATAGTTAAAACCTAGTTTCCATAGGAAATCCGCAACATTCTATTTGGAATAACTTTGGCGCCGGTGGACAAATCTTTGCAAATTTCTCCAAGAAAATGGCCTTCTCCGTTCCCCTCCTTCCCTGCAAGTTTGGGGGTTCGTGAAGGGGGCCGAGAAAAAAGGGGGGTCTCAAAACGTGTTTTCCCCATGCAATTTCCCATAGGACCTTTAGCCGGGGCTACAGCCGAACGGCTGAACGGAATTACACCAAACTTGGCAAAAAGGTAGAGTTCTGTTCGCAGATGGGCCTTTTTGTTAAATGGTGTAAATCCGTTCAGTAGATCCTGAGAAAATCAAAAGTAAAATCATAACTATATATTGGAGGTGTTACGGTAAGCTTACCTAAGCTTACTGTACTCTGTACCTTCCCGAGCACGAGCTGAATGGTAATTGGCTGTCAACTGTCTGTCAACATTCTAAACCAGAAAGTGTTGGCAGCCATCTTGTGCCTTGGTAGACTGAGGCACAAGAAAGCAGAAAAACAAACATGTAGAACGCAAAAAGGGGGCAGGGTAGAAAAACCCTAACCCCCTAGGCCTGCTCAGGGGGTCCCACAAGGACCCCCAAGACCCCCAATTTTGTTTTGACAAAAATCGCGGGGTACGAGTACCGTACGAGTACGGTAAGCTTACTGTAAGCTTACTGTACTCTGTACCTTCCCGAGCACGAGCTGAATGCTAATTGGCTGTCAACTGTCTGTCAACACTCCAAACCAGAAAGTGTTGTCAGCCATCTTGTGCCTCAGTAGACTGAGGCACAAGAAAGCAGAAAAACAAACGTATAGAATGCAAAAAGGGGGCTGGGTAGAAACACTCTGACCCCCTAGGCCTGCTCAGGGGGTCCCACAAGGACCACCAAGGCCCCCCCACCCAATATTTTTTTTGGATAAAAATCGTGGGGTACGAGTACCGTACGAGTACGGTAAGCTTACTGTAAGCTTACTGTACTCTGTACCTTCCCGAGCACGAGCTGAATGTTAATTGTCTTTCAACTGTCTGTCAACACTCCAAACCAGAAAGTGTTGGCAGCCATCTTGTGCCTCGGTAGACTGAGGCACAAGAAAGCAGAAAAACAAACATGTAGAACGCAAAAAGGGGGCTGGGTAGAAACACCCTGACCCCCTAGGCCTGCTCAGGGGGTCCCCCAAGGACCCCCAAGGCCCCCCTACCCAATTTCTTTTTTGACAAAAATCGCAGGGTACGAGTACCGTACGAGTACGGTAAGCTTACTGTAAGCTTACTGTACTCTGTACATTCCCGAGCACGAGCTGAATGCTAATTGGCTGTCAACTGTTTGTCAACACTCCAAACCAGAAAGTGTTGGCAGCCATCTTGTGCCTCGGTAGACCGAGGAACAAGAAAGCAGAAAAACAAACGTGTAGAACGCAAAAAGGGGGCAGGGTAGAAACACCCTGACCCCCTAGGCCTGCTCAGGGGGTCCCACAAGGACCCCCAAGGCCCCCTCAATTATTTTTTCCGTACACGTACCTTTCTGAGTACGAGCTGCATGCTCATTGGCTGTGAACACTCCAATCCAGGAAGTGTTGGCAGCCCTCCTGTGCTCGGTAGACCGAGGCACAAGAAATCAGAAAAACAAACGTGTTGAACGCGAAAAGGGGGCAGGGTAGAAACAGCTTGACCCTCTAGGCCTGCTCAGGTGGTCCCACAAGGACCCCCAAGGCCCCAATTGTTTCTTTTAAAAACCCGGTCTGCTTTTTTTCAAATGATCCCCCAGGGAGACCAAATCCCGGGGACATAGTGAAAAAGAATTGTGGGGGGGCCCCAATTCCCCCCACACTGCCCCGGGAACCACCACCCCACGGTGCAAAGCAACACAGCCCCCTTGCGCATACTGTAGGTTTCAGGTGGGCTAGTTGGCCCCCATGGACCCACAGTATGCAAGGTGAATTGGTTCCCCCTCTGCAAACGCGCCAGGGGGCTGCTTTGCAGAGAGGTGTAAAAAGGAGGGTGGCCTCACTACACCTCTCTGCAATACAGCCCCCTGCGCATACTGGAGATTCCTGGTGGGCTAGTTGGCCCCCGGGGACCCCCAATATGGAAGGGAAATTAGTTCCCCCTCTGCAAACGCGCCCGGGGGCTGCCTTGCACAGAGGTATAAAAAGGGGCGTGGCCTCATCACACGTCTCTGCAATGCAGCCTCCTGGCGCATACTGGAGGTTCCCGGTGGGCTAGTTGGCCCCCAGGGACCTCCAGTATGCAAGGGGACTTAATCCCCCAACTTAGAACACTCTACAGGGCGCGTTAGCATAGTGGTGAAGGTAGGGGGCGGGGCTTGAGGTGATGTGTGTGCAAACATGCCCTTAGGCGTGTTTTAAATTGGGGAATTAATTCCTGTTCAATCCAGAGGTCCCCTAGGGGGCAACTAGTCGAACAGGTATCTCCAGTAAGCGCCACGGAGCTGTGTTGCAGAGTGTTGTAAAAAGGGGGCATGCCCTTTGAACAACTCTCTGCAACACAGCTGCCTGGCGCATACTGGAGGTACCGGGTGGGTTAGTTGGCTCACAGGGGACCGCAGGATTGAAGAGGAATTAATTCCCCAATCTAGCTCACTACTATTCCTGAAAAGTAAATTTAACTGTACTTACCAGTAACTTGAATTTCCTTCCATAGGATATCATTGCCTGCTATATAAAATATATATAAATTAAAAAAAATTACAATTTCAATATTTTTAAAAACATTTTTTTTCAATTTATATAAAAAATGTGTCATGTAATTTAAAAAATAAAATATCTAAAAATAGTTTAAAATAATGTAGTAAATCAGTTTTAAAAATATAACAATTAATACATTTAAAAATGATCATTTACAAAACCTTTGAATTTCACTGAAAAAACCATAGGTTTCAGCCACGTTATAGTTAAAAATTAGCATTTAAAAAACCTTAGAAATTCACTGAAAAAACCATAGGTTTCACACACGTTATAGTTAGGAATTAGCATTTAAAAAACATTAGAAATTCACTGAAAAAACCATAGGTTTCACACATGTTTTAGTTAGCTGGACATTTCACTCATACAAAGCCATTGAAATTCCCCCGTTATAGTTAATTCAGCTAACTATAACTTGTGCGCCCGCAATGCACTGCTGATGACGTCACATATTATATCACTCATGACATGGTCAGTGACATCACTCATGACATCACTGATGATATCTCAAATGACATCACTCATGACATCACTGATGACATCATCTTTGTGAAAGAGTGGCAGACCTCCTCTCAGCGTAAAATAACCCTTGATACACACATTCAAAAATAGAAACTAAAATTTTCAAAAAAATGGAGATACCAATTCCAGTTAGAACAACCTATTCAGTAATTCCAAAATCTACATACACATCCAGTCATTCACTAACAGTTCTATATAGGCACCCATACATGTACTCACTCATCATATGTACTCATACACCTATACATCTTATTACACACGGACACTCATCTATAGAGTTACTCACACACAAACTCACACATGCAAATAAACTATCAAACATCCATTTACTTGCATATACAGCTATACACCCACCACTACACTCACTTCAACAGAATCGTACACATACTTACTCTCTTAAACAATCACTTATAGAAACACATACTTATTTATACAGGAACTCTTACAATCTCTCGCTCTCACATATACCCACTTAAATACATCAATACTCACATATACTAATTTAACACATATGTAATTACTCATAAAGATACTATTGAGACAGTGATTCACTCACTAACACACTCATACACCCACTCATCCATCCATACAGTCCTGCACACATGCTGTCTTCAAAACACATACAAACAGTGAGTCACCCATTCATGCATCTATGCGGTAAGTAATACCCCCACCAAACCATACAGTCACTCATACTGATACTCTAAAAACCAACTAATAACCCATATTGACACTCATGTAGCTAGTCACCAACCCATGCAGTCACTTATACACAAAGTGAGACACTGATACAGATATATATGCAGCACAAGGTGATCCTCATACCCCGCGCGCTCTGCTACCGGTGCTCTGCGTAGGGGCCAGATCATGACCCATAACAACAAATTTCCATCAAAAGACGTGGCATTCTGAGCTTGGATTTTCAGCTTGATTTATTTTACTTCAATGCTCGGACCAACGCGTTTCAGCCAACCGTGGCTTTTTTCACGGTAAGTGAGCGATCATTTGTGTTTACCTTAAATCCCATTTCTGCCTTAAAGTGGCATTCTGGGATATGTAGTCAACAATCATTATATACATATTTACAGATTTTTTTTTTTGTTACGCCAGGCCATTATGTTCAAAGTACATTATTTTATAAAATACATTTTTTAGATGACATTTGGTATGTATTAACAATGTAACTTACAGTTTTCTCAGTAGTGTATAGTACCTGAGCAGAAATTGCGCAGGTATTCAGTCAAGCTGTCATTAGTTACTGATTACGCTAGGCTTTATCCGCATTTAGGCATCAGTTGTTTTTTATATCATGGCTAATTTAAGATGCCTAGTTCAAGGATATAGTATCCATATTGCATTGCATGACAGAGTTGATATATCAATTGTCAGGGCCTTTGCGATATTGGGTATATATATATATATATATATATATATATATATATATATATATATATATATATATATATATATTATAGTTAGGACCTAGTTTCCATAGGAAATCCGCAACATTCTATTGGGAATAACTTTGGCGTCGGTGGACGAATCTTTGTGAATTTCTCAAAGAAGATGGCCCGTTACGCTCCGCTCCTTCCCTGAAAGTGTTGGGGGGATTCATGAAGCGAGGGCCGAAAAAAAAGGGGGGTCCCAAAATGTGTTTTCCCCATGTTAATTTCCATAGGACGATTAGACACGGCTACAGCCCGAACCGCCGAATTACACCAAACTTGGCAAAATGGTAGGGACTGGTACGTAGTAGTGCCTTTTCTATATTTGGTGAAAATCGCTCCAGTGGTTTTTATGAAAATGAACTTCAAAAACACATATATATCTATATGCGCGCTCCGAGCGCTTTGGGTACGCGTCCTGGTAAGCGCACCCAGCGGGCCACGGAAGTGCGCGAGCGGAAAGCTGATTGGCTCTCGGATGTCTGTCAACATTCGAAACAGTCCGGAGAGTCCGCCATTTTGTGTCTCGGTAGAGGTGAAAAATAAAAGGGGACAATGTTGAAAGGGGGAGTGTAGAGACCCCCTGACCCCCTAGGTTTTCTCAGGGGGGCCTAGAAGGACCACAAAGGGCTAACAACATTTCTTTTTTTTTTTGTAAATTTCGCGGAGTAAGCTCAGGGTGCGCATACATGAGCGTTTACAGGTATCCGTACCCTGAGCGCACCACGGGGAAAAAAAGTGAAAAAAATTAGTGTGAGGAAAAAGAATTTAGAGTGCTTAGAGGTAGGGTAGCTCTGAAAAGAGATGTTGTGTTATGTGGGTGTTTTTTGTACCTACAAGTAGGTACCGATGCAGAGTCTAAAATTCAAGAGGAAGACTCTATTCCCCTCATCTGTAAAATGTACACCATCTCTCCTATAGATGCCTTGCATGTTGTAACACAAGTTGTTGTGGTATACAGAACCCATACCATAGTCTTTGAGGAAAGCAGAAACAGATGTATTCACATGTTTCCTTGCTTTCTCAATCTGTGGACAAGATTGGTTGGACCAGTTCCATTTTTGCCTTTGGCATATATTAGAATATACCAAGGCAGTTTTTGGAAAAAGTGACATCAATTGCCCAAAGGTGTCCTTTAAAAGCATTTCCAGACCTACCCCAGTCAAAGTGCCCAGGTCATTGCCACCACAGTGCACAATTATGAGGTCAGGGTGTGGTAGATGCATAAAGGATTTTACCAATGGTATCAATTGGTGGCATCTCAATCCTCTCTGGCCAATCCACATAATATCCACATTTGGTAAATCAAGGTTGGGAATACCTCTGTTTGCTGCATACTTTTCACTCCAGTGAACAAAGCCATGACCCACAATCCAGACTTTAGGCATCTTGAAGGTAGATGTGGTTGTGTTCAGATGAGTTGTGGAAATGAAATGGCAGTTTGAAAGTAGGAGTTATGAAAAAAGTGGTTGAGATTCAGTGCACTTGAAAAAGAAGAAATGATTGGTGGTTTCTTAAAATTCTCCAATGAAAATTAGGGTGCATGCTTCTGTTTTTTGAAAGAAGTAATTCTAATGGTTGAGAAAAAGTCATTGAACGAAACATTGCACAGGATAAGCTGCTATATTGAGAAGTCAAACACCCTTGCTGGGTTCATTTGCAACATAGTATCATGAACTTTTCACCTGTGTGCTCAGTTAGTTGATGTGTGGAGTGTTACCATGGTAACAGGCAGAAAGAGCAGTAGGGGGATGGGTGAATATTATGTGAGTTTCAAAGTGTTGAAATGTAGAACCAATTAAAATGTTAGTTTGGTTTTGAATTTGTGTGGGAAGAAATTTCATTGAGTATGTACATTAACATGGGTCTGAAATCAGAGGGAATCTGTGCCATTATTCTGAGGCCGCAGTGAAAGAAGCATTATTCAGAGATTCTGCATAAGAAAATCTGGTTTGTGACTGCCACTGTTCTAAATCTTCAAAAGCATTTTTAAAGGTGAGTAATGATTCATTTAATATAGATAGAGTGCTGTATACACTATGGGGAAGATTAACAAACATATTGGGCTTCTTTATTCTTGCATTGTGTCTCATGTTTTTTGTAAGGCTAGAAAAAAACTTAATGGTGCATATTGGAAATTTATTTTGGAAATGAGTCAGGTTTATGCACTGTAATGTAGTGCTTATTTATATGGGCTCTTTTAAATGATTTATTGTAGTACATGTTTTTAGGTAAAATGATTGTTTTTAACATTTTTAACTAGGATCACACTGAGTGTCTGTGTAAATTAAAGAATTATATTTGCACATTATTTTATAATGTCTCCTCACAGTTTGCATCTGTTTGCTTATAGGGTACTGTTTCTTTATGCATTGTGTCTCATGTTTGTATGTAATGCTGGCAAAAAAACGAATGGTGCATATTGGAAATGTATTTTGGAAATGAGTCAGGTTTCTGCATTGTAATGTCGTGGTCATTTATATGGGCTATGTTCTGTGTCTTAAACGATTTACTATGCTAAATGTTTTTCATAAAATGTATGGCTTTAACATTTTTGACTAGGATCACATGTCTATCAGGCCTCTTAGTTCCCAAATAGGCTCTAAGCTGTACAATAAAGATCCAGGGTGTGCTGTTGAAATGAAAAGGGAATGTTATGTCTTGCTTATATATATATGGTCTGTTTTTTGCCAGTAGAGACAGTGAGATAGTATGAGCACAGACACACATAGTGCAAGCAGAGACAGACATGATAGATTACATATAACATCCTGGTCATGTGTCTAAGATCACACTGTGAGTCAAGCTTGATTTTAAATGTATCTGGGTAAATAATTTGCTTAGTTGATGTGTTTACAAATATGGGAATACATGTATTCTTGAAGTCATTTAGGCTTTAGGATATGTACTAGTAGAGAATCTTAGGCAGCATGTCTGTCAGGCCTCTTAGTTCACAAATAGGCTCTAAGCTGTGCAATAAAGATCCAGGGTGTGCTGTTGAAATGAATAAGGAATGTTATGTCTTGCTTGTATATATATATATATGGTCTGTTTTTTGCCAGTAGAGACAGTGAGATAGTATGAGCACAGACACACATAGTGGAGGCAGAGACAGACATGGTAGATTACATGTAACATCCTGGTCATGTGTCTAAGATCACACTGTGAGTCAAGCTTGATTTTAAATGAATCTGGGTGAATAATTTGCTTAGTTGATGTGTTTAAAAATATGGGAATACATGTATTCTTGAAGTCAGTTAGGCTTTAGGATATGTACTAGTAGAGAATCTTAGGCAGCATGTCTGTCAGGCCTCTTAGTTCCCAAATAGGCTCTAAGCTGTGCAATAAAGATCCAGAGTGTGCTGTTGAAATGAATAAGGAATGTTATGCCTTGCTTATATATATATATGGTCTGTTTTGCCAGTAGAGACAGTGAGATAGTATGAGCACAGACACACATAGTGAAGGCAGAGACAGACATGGTAGATTACAGGGAACATCCTGGTCATGTGTCTAAGATCACACTGTGAGTCAAGCATGATTTTAAATGTATCTCGGTGAATAATTTGCTTACTTGATGTGGTTAAAAATATGGGAATAAATGTATTCTTGAAGTCAGTTACACTTTAGGATATGTACTCGTAGAGAATCTTAGGCAGCATGTCTGTCAGGCCTCTTAGTTCCCAAATAGGCTCTAAGCTGTGCAATAAAGATCTAGGGTGTGTTGTTTAAATGAAAAGGGAATGTTATGTCTTGCTTGTATATATATATGGTCTGTTTTTTGCCAGTAGAGACAGTGAGATAGTATGAGCACAGGCACACATAGTGCAAGCAGACACAGACATGGTAGATTACATGTAAAATCCTCGTAAAAAACTTTAAAAGTGCTCATTTTACTAAAACCATTTATCACAGTCATTTGTTTAAGACAGAGAACTCAGCCCATGTGTTGAATATTAGACAGATTTGTTGGCATGAGCTGGAAGTCATTTTGTATTTCTGGCAGCCATTTTCTTTTCCATGTGCTCTCTCCTACCTTTCTGTTAACTGTCTTTGTAACCTGTCTAGAGACAAACTATGTTTAACATACTCCACTTCTCACATGCCCAGAAGGGCCTAACTAACAGAATGCACCTACTTCTCTAGTATAAGTGTCAGACTATTTTGACCAGGATCACAGAGAGTGTCTGGGTAAAAAAAGAATTATATTTGCACGTTTTTCTTTAATCTGTAAAGATGGTGCAGAGAGACGGTGAGATGGTATGAGCAGAGACACACATAATGCATGCAGAGACAGACATGGTAGATTACATGTAACACCCTGGTCATGTGTCTAAGATCACACTGTGAGTCAAGCTTGATTTTAAATGAATCTGGGTGAATTATTTGCTTAGTTGATGTGTTTAAAATATGGGAATACATGTATTCTTGAAGTCAGTTTGGCTTTAGGATATGTACTAGTAGAGAATCTTAGGCAGCATGTCTGTCAGGCCTCTTAGTTCACAAATAGGCTCTAAGCTGTGTAATAAATATCCAGGGTATGCTGTTGAAATGAATAAGGAATGTTATGTCTTTCTTACATATATATGGTCTGTTTTTTGCCATTAGAGACAGTGAGATAGTATGAGCACAGGCACACATAGTGCATGCAGAGACAGACATGGTAGATTACATGTAACATCCTGGTCATGTGTCTAAGATCACACTGTGAGGCAAGCTTGATTTTAAATGTATCTGGGTGAATAATTTGCTTAGTTGATGTGTTTAAAAATATGGGAATACAGACACAGACATGGTAGATTACATTTTAAATCCTGGTAAAAGTGCTCATTTTACTAAAACCATTTATCACAGTCATTTCTTTAAGACAGAGAACTCAGCCCATGTGTTGAATATTAGACAGATTTGTTGGCATGAGCTGGAAACCAGTTTGTATTTCTGGCAGCCATTTTCTTTTCTATATGCTTTCGCCTACCTTTCTGTTAACTGTCCTAGTAGCCTGTCTAGAGACAAACTATGTTTAACATACTCCACTTCTCACAGGCCCAGAAAGGCCTAACTAACAGAATGCACCTACTTCTCTAGTATAAGTGTCAGACTATTTTGACCAGGATCACAGAGAGTGTCTGGGTGAAAGAAAGAATTATATTTGCACGTTTTTCTTTAATCTGTAAAGATGGTGCAGAGATACGGTGAGATGATATGAGCACAGACAAAACACTGTCTGCATCATGTCTCTCACCACCTGCGTCATCTCTCTCTTTGCGTGTGTCATCTCACTCACCACCTGCATCATCTCTCTCTTTGTGTGTGTCATCTCACTCTCTGCCTGCATCATCTCTCTCTTTGCATGTGTCATCTCACTCTCTGCCTGCACCATATCTCTTTGCGTGTGTCATCTCTCTCTTTGCGTGTGAGATAGCGCAGGCAGAGAGTGAGATGATAGTGTTGAGATGACGCAGGTAGAGACTGAAATGACATGGTAAATGCCTTTGTATATTCTCTCTGCCTGCACCATCTCTCCCTTTGCTTGTGTCATCTCTCTCTTTGCGTGTGACATCTCACTCGGTGCCTGCACCATGTCTCTCTTTGCGTGTGTCATCTCACTCTCTGTCTGTACTATCTCACACGCAAAGAGAGAGATGACACACTCAAAGAGAGAGATGGTGCAGGCAGAGAGTGACATGACACACACAAAGAGAGAGATGATGCAGGCAGAGAGTGAGATGACACACACAAAGAGAGAGATGATGCAGGCGGTGAGAGACATGATGCAGGCAGAGGGTGAGATAGCGCAGGCAGAGAGAGATGACACATGCAAAGAGAGAGATGGTGCAGGCAGAGAGTGTGATGACACACGCAAAGAGAGAGATGACGCAGGTAGAGAGTGAGATGACACACCCAAAGAGAGAGATGGTGCAGGCAGAGAGTGAGATGACACACGCAAAGAGAGAGATGGTGCAGGCAGAGAATGAGATGACACACACAAAGAGAGAGATAACGTAGGTGGAGGGAGACATGATGCAGGCAGAGGGGAGATGGTGCAGGCAGAGAGTTAGATGACACACGCAAAGATAGACATGGTGCAGGCAGAAAGTGAGATGTCACACGCAAAGAGAGAGATGACATACGCAAAGAGAGAGATGGCGCAGGCAGAGAGTGAGATGACACACGCAAATAGAGAGATGACACATGCAAAGAGAGAGATGGTGCAAGCAGAGAGTGAGATGACATACGCAAAGAGAGAGATGACACACGCAAAGAGAGAGATGGCACAGGCAGAGAGTGAGATGACACACGCAAAGAGAGAGATAGTGCAGTCAGAGAGTGACATTAATGTTGAACCTGTTCTGCACTGCCATAAAGTGAGAAACAGCACTGACTGCATGATTTCCTACTCTGGTGAGACACAGTTGCTGTGCTATAAAATTACTTATGTTGTAAACTAGTGTTTATATCGTTTAGCTATTGTAATTGCTATGTAGTATGTTAGTAGTGGTCTATAATATGTTATTTTTTCTTTACAACAGATTGTAATTATAAAGAAAAAGAAGAAGCAAAATGCCTACAAAATCTCGTAAAAAAAATATAAGAAAATTACAAGATGTATGTAAAAAACGAAATACGGAGAAAAAGAAGAATGTTCCTGGTAAGGCAACTAAGCATTTCAGACGGAAATTAACTCAATGTAAAAAAGTCAGGATAATGCACAAAAAAAAAAATGTTTCTGCAACTACAAAGAAAAAGCAAAATCCCAGCAAAAATGTACAAAAAGTTTATGGAGATGATATCTCTATATTAATAGACGTAAAAATCAGTTCATTGACATTCGTAGGTGAATGTTTTATAACAGAATTGTTTTAAATTTATTAAAAAAAAAAATTGCCAAAGGAAAACTGATTTATACAAGAAAAAGAAAAGTATAGAGAGGATAGTTGATCAGGCTTTTGAAATTAATTTTTTTTTATTTATTTCAGTAATCAATAGAATTCGTACACAAGACAAGGAAATCAATGTTTTGAAATCAAAAAGTAAGTGGAAAAGAGTAATTAATCGGACTAATTTTTGTGATATTTTTAATGGAGAATGGAAGCATAGTTCAAGTTGTGAGCCATTTTTTAATGAAGATAGTTATTTTAAGGATAATGATTTGGTGCATGCAGTTGACACCAGTGGTCGAGGATATGAGGTGAAGGACGGTTGTCCGATTGAAAAAGAAAAAATTGTGCCTAGAAATGCAGAAGAGGTGTTAGCTGATTACGTTTTAGGGAGACATCCTAAGGCTCCAGTGTACACTTGGAATTATAGTAGTATTTGTAGTGTGCGACAGGATTCAATTGATTTCTTTCGCAATTTCTTATGTACATATACTAAGAAAAGTCTAAAACAAAACATTAAAATGTTGCAAGAGTGAGATTCTTGCAGAGTAAGAGAAAAAACAGGTTTGCATGGGCATTCACTGGCTTGTCTTTCTAGAAAAGTATGTCAGAGTGTTTTTCATCATTTTAGGATGTTAGCAGTGCATCATAACAAAATGAGGAAATTAGTGAGAAGGTTGTATTATGCAAAAAGTCCAGCATTTAAGCTTAAACAGTTAAACAGTGCTCTTTTGCATGGAACTGAATTAGATGTGAAGAAGATTTGTGAAGAAATTGAGATTTGTTATTTTGGTGAAAAAGAGGACAGTGTAGAAATTGACACAGTAATAGAAGGTAATGTGGAAGACAATGTACAGATTTCAAGTACAGAAAAGTTTGACCAGGAAATTACCAAGTTTAAGGTGAAATCAAGTGACAGGCCTAATTTTACTTGTATGTGTTGTCGACGGACTCATTATAAGATTCAGACTAGGTTAGTTGATTTATATGCAAAAAGTGAAATGGAAAATAATAGTGAATGGAAGAATTTTGCAACTTATTTGTTGGTGGAGAATTCTTTTGATTTGAGTTCTGATCAAAGTATTTGTAAATATTGTTATAATAAATTAAATGAAAACAGAATGCCTGCTAGAGCTGTTCGTAATAATCTTGAGTTGGTAGACATTCCTGCTGAATTGATGGATTTAAATACATATGAATCTATTTTGATTCAATGTGTCCATCCTTTTCAGGCTATTGTTCGCATGGAGCCTAAGATAGGGAAATTGCCTCCTTCAGATTTACAGAGAGGATTAAAGGGAAGAGTTGTTTATTTGCCTCTAGATTTCAAGAAAAATATTGATACAATTGGTGTAGAAAAAGTGGAAGAGGAACCTTTAGTTATTCTAGTTAAAAGGGTTCGACAAAGAGTAAGAAAATCTGGCAAGATTTAGTGGATGTTAGGAAAGTCAAAAAGGCAACGTTGTATTTGGTCAAAAACAATGAGTACTACAAACATGTATGTGTTGGAGCAGAGGAAACAGCTGCAGAAGAAGACAGTGATTGTTCAGTCGGTCAAATTGAAAAAGTTGATGTGTCTAGAAGTGAAGAAATATATGAACATTATACTGTTCATCCTTTGCATTCCAAAGAAGTAATGGGGAATGCAATTGACTTGTTTCAAATGAAAGCAGCAAAAGGAAGTCCCATTAGTGTATGGGAAGAAAGTTTGGAAGCTCGTTCCTTTCCACAGCTATTTCCAACAGGTCAAGGTGGACGATATGACGATCGACCAGTTCAAATTCCTGCATCTGAATACCGGACTTTAAGATTATATGCTGAAGATCCAAGATTTCGTCAATGCATTCCATATTTGTTTCATCTACTGTATGAAAGTGACTTGTCTGGGCTTTCTTATGCAGTAAATCATATACTGAAAAGTGGAGCACATCTGAAAAATGTTTCGGCGAGGGACTTTATGGAGAAAGTCAATCTGCAAGATAAGATTTTGGAATCTCATCTAATCAATCTCATGGCATATCAGCGTGGTACAAACGAGTATTGGTACCGTCGTCATGGAGAATTGAAATGTATGCTAAGAAACTTAGGAACCCCTACATGGTTCCTCACTCTTAGCTGTGCCGAGTATGCATGGGAGGACTTACTTCAATTTCTACGAGAGGCCAATGCTAATATACAAAATATAGAATTCAAAACACCTGGAGAACTGTGTTCTTTGAATCCAGTGAATGTATGCAGATATTTCAATCATAGATTTGAAGCTATGATGTCTTTTATTACCAACAAAAAAAATCCTCCCCTTGGAGAGGTTTTGGATTTCTTTTGGAGAAAGGAGTATCAAGCGACAGGTGCTCCTCACATACATATGTTGTTATGGATTAAAGATGCACCCAAATTTGGAACAGATTCGGATGAAACAGTGATGAGGTTCATTGAAGAGTATTCAACATGTGCTGTTCCAAAAACTACCGAAGAAAACAGTTTAAGACAACAAGTTTTACGCTTTCAATCCCATCGTTGTGGGAAATACTGTCGTCGAAAATTCGAAAACAAGGAAAAGTTCTACACAAAATGTCGTTTTGGGTTTCCACAAAATAATTTGATGTCTTCTCTGCGACATACTGTGACGAGGAAATCACCAAAAAATACATACAATTTAAAAAGAAACGAAGAGTCCAAGTACATCAACGACTACAACCCAGTAATTTTGTCCATGTGGAATGCTAACATGGATATTCAGTTCGTTGCTGACAACTCTATTGCTGTGGCTCGATATGTGACGTCTTACATCACAAAAAAAGAAAAGACAGAACTGAAGGAAATGTGGGAGGACATTTCACATGAAAAGAGTATAAGCAAGAAATTATACAGTTACAGTCTGAAGATATTGTCGCATCGAGAAATTGGAGCATATGAATGTTCTGATCGGTTATCATCAGCAAGTCTCTATGCCAAATTGAGAACCATCATTTGGGCGAGTCTAGGTCTTGCTGCAACACGAAACCGAGTATTGAAATCTGTAGAAGAAATTGAGTATTTGGCGGAGAAAGAACCAAACACTACAGATATTTTGAAGACAAACATGTTGGATACATACTATCCAAATAGAAGTAGTCATCTTGAGAACAGTTGTTTGTATGAAGTTCTGCAAAGCTATATTTATAAGAGGAACATCAGAGAAGATATCAATAATGGAATATATGCTGTCATTGAGTGTGAAGGATGTCTAGTGAAACAGAGAAAAGGTCATTTGATTAATCATCGAAAATTGAGTTGCGAAAATCCAGAGAAAAGGGAATTTTACTATTTAGCTCTTTTGAAACTCTTTAAGCCATGGCGTACAGAAGAGGAACTACTTGGAGATTTTCTGTTACGAAGATTCTTTTAATGCAACCAAGGATACCATAGAATGTCCTGTTTTCCAAAATTATCTGCAAATGTTGAACGAAGAAATAGAGCAAGAAGCCACAATTGCTGAAGAGATTGCTATAGGCAGTTCTCAAGGCAGTCAGAGTTCTACTTCATTGAGTCAGGATCCACTAGGAGGATAAATTATTCAAAATGAAGCTGCCACTGCTATGGATGAGGTGGAAAGAGCTATGGAACAAGCTGAAGAGGATGTAATTAACTTAGAAGATTTGGTGAAACAACTAAACATTGAGCAGAAACAGAAATATGACGAAATGACAGAACAGATTGCACATGGATTCAGTCATGAGAAAAAAGAGTGCTCATGTACATCATTTAAGCTTGTCCAACTGTACGTGAGTGGAGAAGCGGGAACTGGAAAAAGTTTTCTGATTAAAGCAATTGCAACATATTTGCAGAAAAGGACTGAATCACCGCTGTCTTGTGTTGTAATCGCTCCAACTGGGCTGGCAGCACATAACATTAAAGGGATTACTTTACATCATTTACTGATGTTACCAGTTGAGCATGATAATAAATTGCAATACCACAAGTTATCTGGAGATGCGTGTTCTGAAGTTTCGAGAGTACTGAAGAAAATGAAACTTCTTATCATTCATGAAGTAGGCATGGTCTCAAATCTAATGCTTGCTTTTGTGCATTTGAGAATGCAAGAAATTCTTAGAACAGACTATGATGTGTTATTCGGAGGAAAACACATTATTGTTTTTGGAGATCTACTGCAGTTGACTCCAGTGAAAGGACAACCAGTGTTTAAAATGGTCACGCATGAAGATACCAGGAAGTGCCTAGGAAGCATTGGAAACGTTAATATATGGTTAAACTTTAAATATGCAGAACTGCTTCAAAATATGCTACAGGCAAAGGATGACGATTATAAAAATATTCTACAAGATGTAAGAATCTGAAAACTAGGGGCCAGATGTAGGTAATTCATATTTACCACCTCTTAAATACCGAATTTTACCGATTCGGTATTTAAGAAGTGGTAAATATGAAGGGGGGAGATGTAGGTATTTCCAGATGTGGAAATACCGAATCGTTAAGATTCGGTATTTACCGAATCTGGAAATACCGAATCGGTATTTCCTATTGATTCCTATGGGCTGTGGAGCCCATAGGAACCAGTGGGCAATACCGATTCTGTAATTACAGAATCGGTAAATACCGATTTTAGCAAGGGTGCAGGGGGTGTCACTTTGACACCCTCTGGCACCCCTGTTTTAGGCTTGTGTGCCATGTGGCACACATACATGCCCAGGTGTACATGCACAGATGTGAATGTACACCTGCATCGGTATTTTACCATGCAATTGTATTGCATGGTAAAATACCGATTTTCAAAGCCCTGTGTCAATGTGCAACTTGGCACCTACATACTGAAAATGCATTTTCGGTAATTTTACCGACCGGTATATTTACCGATTCTGTAAAATTACTGAAAATGCCTGTTTTTGCCCCCTACATCTCAAAATCCAATTACCGGTCGGTAACGGCCGAATTCGGCCGTTACCGACCGGTAATTGGCCACCTACATCTGGCCCTAAGTGGGCATGGGAAGGAAGCTTTACATGCACGATTAATTTCAAACTTGTATCCAAATGAAAACATTCTTCCAGAGAATATTTTTAAGAAAATTACCGAGAACAAATCTGGGACATGTTTGATGCCAACTGTGAAAGAATGTTCCATCTTCAACAACAAAATGTTAAAGTTAGAAAATGAAGAGATTGTGAAACTGGAAGCTATAGATAAAATAGAGCATATGGGATCAACAATTATTTTGTCTGAAAATTTGAAATCAAAATTGGATTCATTAGAGAAGAGTATATCTAAAACTGCTGGTTTTGAAAAGACTCTGAATGTGTGTTTAAATTGTCGTATCATTTTGAGAAGGAATTTAAATGTTGAAAGAGGTCTGGTAAATGGAGCAATGGGTCATGTTGTTGATTTTGTGAATTACAGAAATAGAGATGGAATTGAATTTTTAAAAATTAATTTCGATGGCATTGATGAAATAGAACAAATCAGTCATTGTTCAGCTAGATTTTTGCTTGTGAAAGACTTATATGTTAGCCAAAAACAGTTTCCTATTTGTCTGGCATATGCGGTGACAATTCATAAATCTCAAGGTTTAAGTGTAGATAGTGCTCTGGTGAACATTGGAACTTCTGTGTTTAAAGAAGGTATGGCATATGTGGCATTATCACGAGTCAGAACTTTATCAGGATTGTACTTGATTGAGTGTGATGAGACAAAGATTTGTGTAGATCTAGATTGTGTTAAAGAATACAATAGATTAAGAAGAGAGTATGCTCCACATTTGCCTCAATATCCTCTGTTTGAAAAGCGTGTGGTAGGCCGAAAAAGAAGAAATGAAAATAATTGCAGTGAGGTACTAGCAAAAAGACAAAAAGTAGATGAAACTGTAATTGTAAGCAGAAAGAAAAAGGATTCTGTTGAAGATATTGTTGGTTTTCAGTTTGAAAACAGTTCTGGTGTCAACTGCTATGCTAATGTAGTGGTTAATGTTGTTTTTTTTCTTCAAAATTTACAAGAACAGATTGTTGAAAACCGGGATCAAACATTCTGCTGTTTATTGAATTCTGTGTCTGAGAAATGTAGCAGTGATAGAGCAAACATAGAAAGTGTTTCTGAAATTCGAAATTTCTTAGACATATGTTCTGGTCAAAATCAATTTTCACAGAATATTCAGCAGGATTGTCAGGAATTTTTAATGTATATGTTTGGTGTATTAGAAGATGAAGGTGTAGATGTAGAAAATCTATTTGGCCTTTCTTATCAATGGCAGCATGACTGTGACAATTGTAGTTTATCAAGAAATACTAGAATAGACACTAAAAGATTTATATATTTGACTTTACCAGACTGCAAATCAGTGTCTTTCAATAATCTAGTTAAAGCAGCTGATCACAATATGGTGTGTACCCAATCTAAGTCTGCAATGCTGTCCACATTATTTATACAAAGTTATGGTCAGTACATCATTTTAATGTTCCAACGATGTAGACCTGATGGAACTAAATTGAAAACTTCTATTAAAAATGTCGTGGCTTCTCAGTTATCAATTTCAGGAAGAACCTTTGAAACTGTAGCTATTATTTATCATGACGGTCCAGCAACAACATCAGGGCATTACACATGCTATTTAAAATGTCAAAAAGGGTGGAAGCTGTGTAATGATACTTATTTGACTTTCAAACAACGTTTGCCTTTTGACTTAAAAAACTCATACCTAGTGTTTTTAGAACCAAAATTTAAGTAAAGGTAATTGGCCTATGAAGACGGGAGCAGTTAATAAAAGTTAGTTTACTGTTTAAAATTATATTCTGAGTAAAAGTGATCAAAATAATATAAAAAATTGAGTTGTCATATAGGTACTGTAAGTGGATCTCATAGTAAATGATATCAGTATTATAGGAAATGTTGAATATGAGTAATCCAGAGATGGAAATATGAATATTTAAACATTGTGAACATTTTCTATGAGCTTTTCTTTCAGAACGTCGGGAAAACGGTAATTTCAAAGTTTGTTTAGAGTAATTTGAAAAGATAGTGATGCATCTGACACTATTTGGCCTTAAGGAAAAGTAAAGGATTGAGCAAAGAGTCATGACTGAACACAAAGAGGAAATGAAAGCATTGAAAGATATTTCAGGTGTTCTTGGAGCTTTTCTTATAGAAAGTCGATGAAATGGAAGTTTTAGAGAACAGCAGAGTATTTTCCAACGAAAAGGATCTTCATGATGTACTATTTGGCTTAAAAGAAAAGTAAGTGAATCAAGGATTAGTGTACATTTGTGATTTTTAAGTTTATATGTTTTTTTTAAACACAATCTTTTAGATTGTGTTTTTTTTCCCGCTGTCATATGATGAGTAGTTTGAACTCACTGTTTTTAGTGAAATTCAATATATTCTGAGAACAGCAAAAATAAACTATGTAAAATGTTGTACAAGTTATTCTATAGTTTGTATTGTGTAATTTAAATTGTATTCCCATTGTCTCGCACTCACTTTCTTTTTTCCACCCTCTTTCAGCTCTCTTTACTCACTCATAATGTCTTTCTCTCACTCTCTTTCACCCCGTTCCTTTACTCCACTTCTTTCACAACCCGTTATTCCCATTTCAACTCTCTGCATCCCCTCTCTCCCTTGCTTCACTTATCAGCTTTCAATCTCTCTGCTTTATTTCCCTTTTCCGTCTTTTCCTTTTTTGCTCTTTTAGTAATTCCTCTTTACTCACTCACCTCTTTTGTTGCAGTCTGTCAATATAACTCACCCACTCTCCTTGACTTATCTTTCTTTGCTCCTCTCTTTTGTCCTCTTCTCTCTGTTTTTTGTTCACTACCTCTATGTCCTCAGTCCCTCACTCTCCTTGTGTTATGCTCACTTGTGTTTATCTACCTTCTATCATTTCTGTTACAACAACTTCACTGCTCCTCTCTCATCGTTCTTCATCCCCTTTTCTTTTACTCCGGTTCCATTACTACTTCTCATTTCCTATTTTTCAGTGTCCTTCTCTTTACTTTCATCACCGAATCACATTCTCTCTGTTTCACTGCTTTAGTCCTCTTCCCCCCCTTCCCCTCCCTTTCCTTCTTTTGCTCCCTTACTCATTTTCCTTTCCTCACTCATTGTATTCCACTTCACTCAGTCCTTCCCTTAGTCCCTCTGTCTACTAACTTCTTCACTTCTTTTCCCTCAATCCTTCTATATTATCCTCTCTCCCTTCATCCCTTCACTCTGTGACTCCCCTTCACTGACTCTCAGTCATCTTCCATTCGTCATTTTTGTAAATGGATCCTCAATCAGACTCCTTTCTCTCTCAGTCATTCAGTTTTTACTTACTCCTGTTTCCTGATTTAGTTTTGCTAACTCACATTCTTTTAGTATCTTTCTTACCTTCAGTTCATTTCTCTTCTTCTCTTCCTCTCTGTCACTGAACATATCTGCCTTACTCATAGTAATTTGCTCTCCTTCTATTTCTTTTTCCCTCTTTTTGTCCTTCTACATTACTTTATTTCCCTTTCTGTGTCTTTCACTCTTACTTTATTTCTTAGTACACTTTTATGATTTTTATCCTCTTGTCTCTTCTATTTCAAAATATATATTTTACTAATTATAACTTATTTTTTTCTCTCTTTCACAAATACAAAATGTAGTAAAAACATGTAATTAAATTTACATTAACTATATGGTAAGTGTCACTAAAAAAATTTAGTTTGTCATCACCCTTTGCTTTAACCTCACTACTATTCTCTCACCCTACCTCACTCCTGTTTCCTTACTCTGCTTCCCTCACTTATTCTTATCCTCCATGTTTACTCTTCTTTCCCTTACTCTGTGGAAAATTAGTACGGTTTGGTAAACATTATCTGCGCCATCTTGCCTTTCCCCCTGATGCCACACTTTTTGTCGTGCGCGCCCCGCCATTTTAGGTGCCTTGAACAGAACAGCCCTTTTTGCATGCCACTGGCCCCCGACATAGCCCTCCGCCCTCACCAAGCCTGCACGCTGACCAACCCCCCCTGCTCGTACCCGCCTTGAGTCATAAACCCCTCTTCAGCGCAGCTCTGCCTCAGAACCCCATCCTGTTCCCAGCACAACACCTCCCTTCATTCCTTTCATGATCCCCGGCCCTTTGATGCAAACCCCCTTTTCCCCGTGTGCCCGTTTGTCTTCCTCGTTCCCAGGCCGACACCCAGCTCTGCCGATACTATTCCTTGCCCCTCCCCGTACAGCAGAAAGCTTCCCTCATCAAAAGACCCCCGAGTTGATCAAAGCCCCCACCCCATGAGATCCGATCGAACCCCACATTCCATGAATCGACGGAATATCCAGCTGTGCGATAATCATCACCTGTTGTGACCGGGGTGGGGACTTCTACTGTAAATGTGTGTGGGAACGGGCCCGAAGGGGAGATCCCGGGAATGTCTTTCCGTACATCAAAGCATTGCCATGAATATGTAAACTGTCATAAAAGCCATGAAACCTGTATATAAGGGGCCAGGCCTCAGAGGGGAGGTTAGAGCACCTCATGACGATACCTGCTGTCTGTTTTGTTGTGTTCTCCTCCGGAGAGAATAAACCTTGTTTCCTGCTTTCCAGTCTCCAGCGCCTGCCTCTTCATTGATTAATAATTCGTGGGTTACAGAGGCAATACCGCCGGGCAAATATCGATTGTCCCCGACCTTAGGTTTTACAATTGGCGTCCCAAGCGTGGGGCCCATCAGCGACTCGTGGATCCAGTGGGAGAGGTCCCGACGACAGAGTGAACGACTGCAACGATCGGGAGAGCTCTTGCCCAATAGACCCTCGTCTGGCAGCCGATCATCCGAACTTCACTAGTTCCGAACAGACCTCTCTCGAGTGATCTACGGTCCTGACTGGGAACCATTAGGAGTGCCGTGAGAAATACGAGAAGAAGAGGACGAACGGGCGCTGGATTCGGAAGACAAGAAACTGTCCATACGGTCCGGGTAAGGTCGTGTAAGCACGACAAACTGCAAAATAATTGATTGATCGTTCGGAAAATACTAGTATTACTCTTTGTTAACTTATTTGGAGATTCACTGTCTGCACGCGGAGAAACAGTAGGCTCTTTCCCTTTTGCAAACAGTGAAGGATAGGTAACGCAGCCGTCGTGCCTATTTTTCTCCCCCACTGATTCTATTATTTATTAACGGTTTTCAGGAGATTCCATCTCCCACACTGATTAACTGGGTTCTTTGACCCCGAACTACTGTTCACGGATTGTCTTCTGGAGATTCTCTGTCTGCAAACAGGAAATAACAGATTCCTCTTTACGGATAGTGAAAGGGTAGAGGACGCAGACTTTTGCGCCCCTGCTTACTCTCCCCATTGATTTTATTCTAGTTATTTATTATTGGTTATTCTTTATTATTGGTTGTTCTTTATTATTGGTTGTTCTTTATTATTGGTTGTTCTTTGTTATTGGTTATTCTTTGTTATTGGTTCATGAGGTATTCACTGCCTGCAAACAACGTAGAATAGAAATATTCTGTCTAGTCTTTGCACACAGTGATAAGATAGGCAGTGCTGACTTTTTGTCCCTCGTTGCGAGCCGTCATGTCTGTCTTCTCCCCACTGATTGATAATTGGTTCAGCCCGGACCGTTTATTAGAGGTGGATCATCTAGCTCCGCTGGAAGGTACCCCTAATAAGGACATGTTCATAAACTATGGATTAGTCACCATAGCCTATAATAAATTGTGGCACAGGTATACCAAAGAAAGTCAAGACAAACAGTGGCCACTGGTAGGATCCTTCGACCTTGATAAAATAGAAACGTTAGAAATAGCCCTTCGTAATAATAAGACAACGCCTATTATGCTCGACAGTCTCGGTATGTGGCGAAAAGAGGCAATGCAACGACAGAAAAAAGACGAGGACAGAGCAGGTAGAGGAACATATCAACAGGACAACCCCTGGACACCACGACCCGAAGGTTATCCCCCGACACTACGCACAGGACGGCCAGACTTAGGGCCAGACCAATGTGCTTTTTGTAGATATGTCGGACACTGGAAAGCCCAATGCCCGACTCTACTGAGCGTGAGTAGGGGCAGAGGGCCGACAGGAGTAACAGGCCGACAGAAAGGGAAAAGGCGCGAGACAAAGAAGAATCAGACTCACATGGACAGACCAGATAGAACCACCACGTTCGATTATGCCCGATGGCACAGATTTCGCCAGAACAATTTCAGCGACATGTTCGAGTTTTCCTAGGTCGGACAATGTGAAGACGGGAACCCAGCCTAGCCCTAAATTAACAGACGGAAAAAAGATAATTATGGCCAATAACTGTTTTTATGCTTGTCTTTGGATCTTGTATGTCATACTTTTACTGTCTCCCCGTCTGAGTTTGTGTGTACGTAATGTATGAATCTGCGTCATCCCTCTACACGTGCTTTCGTGTTACATAAACTCTGTTAACAGAAATTTAGCTTGAAACAACCTGGAAAGAAAGGAATGGGAAACGAAATCAGTAAGCCACTGATGAACACAAACTTTTATTTTTAACATAACAAGCAAGAAACAATAACGCTAGAAACAAGAACGGTAAACTGTAGAAAATGAAAGTCAACAGAACATTCGCCCCCCCCCCCATTCTGGAACCTTCCAAAGTAGGGCAGGGTTACGGCTACGCCCAACCGGCGGCAACCCATATAAGGCGGGCCCTGCTGCCAACACTTGGTCAGGAAATCTTAACGTATGGGGGAGCCGGAGGAGAGGCAGGGGCCAGCGGAGTCCGGCCACAGCGGCCCTGGGTAGCTGCAGGTAGTCCCGCCACCTGCCTCCCCGGCCCAGCCGCAACGGCCCTGGATAGTTGCAGGCAGTCCCGCCACATGTCCTCCCGGTCCGGCCACCAATGGCCAGAGACCGGGGCCAACTGAGTCTGGCTGCAGCCGATAACCTAAGGAAGCCCGGTCCAGAGAAGAACGAGACACCTCTTTCTTTTCCCCTCCGTGACAGCCGCAGCAGCTCTGGGCGGCGGGATGTCCTGCACGTACCTCCACAACAATTTATCCAAATTGGGCTGGGAGGGAGAGGCGACGCGGACGAGCCTCTCCCACCTCCATGGATAGGAGGTCTCCCAGCCCCCGGCCCAGCGCCGAACTCCCCAGCCAGGCGGTGGTGCCCCAGTACTTGCGCAGCACCGAACGTGCAATGGTGCCCATATTTTCGGAGCACTGAATATGCAATGGCTGCACCGATACTTGTGCAGCACCGAATGTGCGCCGCAGGTGGCCATACTCCCACAGCACTGAGCACGAGACTTGGGGAGCACAGGATGTGGAGAGACCTTCGTGCAGGCCGATGAAAAAGAGCAGCATGGAGTGCACCGGGAGAAGGAGATGGCGCGAACGAGTCTCCCTCGCCCCCCCCAGGTGGGGGCATCACAGCCGCACCCCAGCCTAACGTCCCGCTTCCACAACACAGAGTTCCATCCCCTATTTGTCCTCAGAAAGGTCTCTTCCACTCTTGCAGACTTGACGAGAGGGGACCGCTGCAGGGCCTCAAAATGGCGTCTGGGTCCGCTGGAAGGCGGGCCTCGGCCGCTAGAGTAACTTTGACCAGCAATGTAACTCGGGCGCTTGCCCACCGGGGCACGAGCCCCCCCCCACCTCCGACAACATCTCCGCAGCCTTGAAGAGTCTACAAAGGTCCCCGGCGGAGCCCTCGGCTCCTGCAGGCTTCCGGTAAGGGACAACTGCCTTGATCGCCAGCAAAATAAACATGACATTGCCACCCCTTCGGTTAGCATGAATTCTTGAACTGCCGAAAAGGACTCTGGTCCAACTGCCGGTTGTAGGAAACATTTTCCCTGATGCTACTTCCGGACTAACCCGGCCCCGCCCAAAATGGCGCCGGTATCAATAGGAACGAACGAACACCTCGTGGTGTTTCTTTTTGCTAAATAAAAAAACTTGATGTTCTGAGACATGTATATGATCCTTTGTACACTTGACGAGAAAGAAGGAGAGCTCACTCGACGAACATGTATAAGGATCCCGTTAAAAAAAAAAAAAAAAATGTTGATTACAAATGTACGATGTATTATATTTTTATATAGCTGATGTATAACCTCGCTTATGATGCACACACACGGTATGCATATAGGAAATCTGATTTCAACTAGTCTGACTATGCTTCTAAATCAGGAAATAAATGCCCCCGATTCCCCCAGTCAATTGATAGACGTTTTAATTTCCTACAAATGAGTGAATAAACCTTTCTAATGTTTTTATTGCTGCAAAACAACCCCCCACTGTACGCACTTTAGCCATTTCCGTGTCCGGCCAAACACGACCGCACCCTCATAATCTACGTACTGAGATGATTTTGCAAAAATAAAGGTTTTCGAAACTATGAACGGGTATTACATGCTTTATTTGAAATATGGGATCGGCGGGAGAGTTCTTTTCTGTGCACCCTACTCTGCTCTCTCTTTAAGGTTATTAGAAGATGGTTGCCCAGCCCCGGAGGAAGGATCGGATCTACGACTCGATACTCTGCCTTCAAGGTACGCGACTGACTCATGAACTCTCGCGTGGAGAAAGACCTCGACTTCTGAGGATGGGTAAAACGAAACGGTATAAATGATGGAATGTAAAAGTAGGGTAAAATAAAACGATGTAAATGTTACAAGGTACGACGCTCAAAGGTATTAGGGAACAGAGCGGACCAAAGAACTGAAGAACCTCAGAACGTCACAGCGTTGAAAGAGATTTAAGAACCCCGATAGTTAAATACACCTGCCAACTAGAAACTTCGCGCTAAGTACTTCTGATTCTCTAACGTTTTCCTACTCACAGCCCATAAGGACACACTGCCCCCCCCCCCCCCCCCCTGGCTCCAGAAACCACAACCTCAGGGATTCTATCCCGAGGAGATAAGACGGGTATGAGGTAAGTAAAGGACCCTTGAATCCATGTATTTGATATGCGCGAATGTTGTCCCCCTCCCTTCCCCTCTTTTCCCTCCCTCTGCAGGTTACATCAGAGATCACAGCCGAGGTGTGGCGAAGATCTGAAGCCTTGCCATGTCTGATACACGAAGCAGACTAGCGCCGCAAGGTGGCACCTAAGCACACCCACGAACTACTAATGTAACAGACAAACCAACAAATAGTATGACTCGATGAAAAATGATCACCCTTAATCCATGATGCGTGAATGGACACATGTCGCGTGTGAATGAAACTATGAGAGAACGTTTGTGTGTGACTGAAGCGCTGACTCAACTGGTCAAAGGACCAAGAATGCAAGGAGGGCGACACGATGGTGCCCCCTTTTCCTTTTTCTCAACGCATGTCCCCCGTACCCGACCTAATGCTCGCCCGTCCTGAACCGCATGCTTACAAAATACTAACACAGACCTGCGATGTCTTGTATCGAGTAATGCGCCGAATAATCTATCTTAAATACACGGCCGCTCCCTATGTTGCACGTGTACTATCTAGCCTATTGTTACACATCTCTCTCTCTCTCTCTCTCCTCCACACTCTCACTCTTCCGAACGACTAGCACCTAAATTGGCAAACCGCCACCCCTAGCACACCACCCAATTGGCTTCAAATACCGCCAGTATTTGCTCAAAACTTGTCTTTAATGCAATCACCCTAACGCTGTGTCACCACCTCTCCTTTCCGAAAAAAATACTTCGATGAAACCGAGATTTGGCCATAAAGGAAAGGACAGGTAAGACGACTGAGGTTCCCTAATCTGACCCGTAATAAGGGAACTACATGTCAGCGGCCCCTATGATGAAATAAAATGTCTCAGATGACGCGACCTTCCCCGTTCCGAATTGTCACAATCCCCAAACCATAAAGGTAATCGAAACCTTCCCATCTTCCCAGGACGCACCCAGTATTGTGTTCAGTTGCCCCAGATAAGAGTTTTTAACTATCCTCCACCCCCGATTGTAAAAGATGAGCCGACTTGCAACTAACGCAGGCCAGCTGTGGTTCCCAGAAGTGATTTTTGATAGGCAAATTTCAGAGTTTGGAATTCGAGAAATGCCACTGAACGCTCACCAACTGAACTGTGGCCTTCTGCCGATAGTACCCTTATAACCCAAAAAGTAAGGTGATGTCCCCCCCCCATCGCAGTTTTCCATGTCCCTAGCTATTTTCCCATGAGACCCCTGTCTGTTCTAATTTAGTAATCAGGCCGTGAGAGACTGCATAGGAACCAGAATGATGGTTTACAAAGTTAAAGATTAGACCGAAACGAAGAAAATCATTGAAATGAATCTTGTGGAAAGCGAAAATGTTTAGTTAAAAGGCAGGATGCATTGATAAAATGAAAAATGTTTAGCCTATGTTCGTCCCTCAGCGAGATACCTATTAGTACCATGTTGATAGCTCACAACACCCTCCTTAAATATAAACCCCTAGAGAACGGTATAGCTTTGTCAGGCTTGTATTACGAAGGTGGGTCTCCATCAGATGAACTGTCGAAACTGTAATAAATAGTTGTAAAGGAAAGTCATAGTAAATCCAATAGGCCCATCACCGGCCATTTATATGTTACTTGTGAACCTTAATATAACGGACGTCTTCATTTCGTGCCTGGAGCTGGAAGAGAAATAGACTTATGTGTTTACCTTCCTCTACCAATTCTCTAAAGACTGTCTTTTCGAACTATTTAAGGGTACGACTGTCGGAGGAAAGAAGAACCGGATGTGGGAGCACGTGGCCTGACTACAGATCTTGGAACACCTGCGACGTTGGCCGAGGCGAGACCGCGACAGAAAGGAGCTGCAGGACGAGGCACTATTTCCGACAAAGTGAGAGGAAAGGGCTAACCTGATGCCCCTGCCTAATGTTCAAATGTGTGCCGAAAGGTCCCCGCTCCCTAAACTCGGTCATGAGCCCGCCAACCTGAAATTTTCCGTTCCCCTAGTCTGTCCTCGGTCTGGCCTTCGCTCCATCCCCCTTTTTCTCCGACCTACCCTATGGACTATTTGTACACTCTTCTTCCATCTGAACTTTCTTGACTATCGACTCCGAAAGACACAGGGCGAAAAAGACCTTTTTGACCAGAAGCGCGAGGAAAAGGTCGTGCCCTGCAACACGGGACCTAGAATAGAGCTGGACCCTTAGCTCCACCGCCGGTGCTCCACAGTGCCAACAAAGGACGACAAACAGTACTGAGAACTGATTAACTTCGAACATTGACACCCTCAATCATCGTTTCTGCTACGTCTCGTTTCTTTCCCAGCCACCATTGTATTGATTATGCTCTAGCCAAATATATGTGGAGCCCGTATATAATAACCTGTATGCAATGTACTCACTGCTCGCTACAGAATCATTTTTGTATTACATTTCTATGACTTTCCTGCAAACAAGTTTATCAAAGTTTATCAATAGGCCCGCCTCCTAAAACTAGAGATCTTAAATGTTTACGACTCCTTCATCTGGGTTCCTACTGCTTTCCTTATGCCCACCATAATAGACCCGAATAGAAAATGAACCAGCAAGATGTCTTGAATATGTTAAAGGGAGGACTGTGGAAAATTAGTACGGTTTGGTAAACATTATCTGCGCCATCTTGCCTTTCCCCCTGATGCCACACTTTTTGTCGTGCGCGCCCCGCCATTTTAGGTGCCTTGAACAGAACAGCCCTTTTTGCATGCCACTGGCCCCCGACATAGCCCTCCGCCCTCACCAAGCCTGCACGCTGACCAACCCCCCCTGCTCGTACCCGCCTTGAGTCATAAACCCCTCTTCAGCGCAGCTCTGCCTCAGAACCCCATCCTGTTCCCAGCACAACACCTCCCTTCATTCCTTTCATGATCCCCGGCCCTTTGATACAAACCCCCTTTTCCCCGTGTGCCCGTTTGTCTTCCTCGTTCCCAGGCCGACACCCAGCTCTGCCGATACTATTCCTTGCCCCTCCCCGTACAGCAGAAAGCTTCCCTCATCAAAAGACCCCCGAGTTGATCAAAGCCCCCACCCCATGAGATCCGATCGAACCCCACATTCCATGAATCGACGGAATATCCAGCTGTGCGATAATCATCACCTGTTGTGACCGGGGTGGGGACTTCTACTGTAAATGTGTGTGGGAACGGGCCCGAAGGGGAGATCCCGGGAATGTCTTTCCGTACATCAAAGCATTGCCATGAATATGTAAACTGTCATAAAAGCCATGAAACCTGTATATAAGGGGCCAGGCCTCAGAGGGGAGGTTAGAGCACCTCATGACGATACCTGCTGTCTGTTTTGTTGTGTTCTCCTCCGGAGAGAATAAACCTTGTTTCCTGCTTTCCAGTCTCCAGCGCCTGCCTCTTCATTGATTAATAATTCGTGGGTTACAGAGGCAATACCGCCGGGCAAATATCGATTGTCCCCGACCTTAGGTTTTACAACTCTCCTACCACATTCAACTTCTTTCAGTCCCCCTGCTTTACTTCCCTTACCCTCTGTTCCCTTCCCTCGCTCCCTCACTCATTCCCTTACTCATTTACTTCACTCCTCTCACTCCTTCTCTCAGTCCATCTGTCCTCACAGTTCCTCACTTCCGTTCCCTCACTCTGTCTCTCTTACCGTCGCTGTCTCTGTCCCCTCACTCTGTCACTACTCTTTCGTCATGCTTACTCCCTACAACTCACCTACACTCCCTTACTTACCTTTCTTTGCTGTTTCACTCAGACCCTTTCAGTCACTCCTTCCTTTACTCTCTCTGTCCTTTCTCTGTGTTACTCACCATGTCTTACCCTTATTCACTTTTATCCACCCTCTTTCACCCCTCTTTACTTACACTCACTGCTCTTTTCTCACTCTCCCTCACCGCTGTTCCTTTACTCCGGTTCCGTCACTACCCCTCATTCCCCATCCTTTACTGTCCTTCCTTTTACTTTCAACACCCACTCACATTCTCCAAGTACCTCTGCTTTAGTCTTCTTCCTCTCTCTTCCCTTCTTTCGCTCCCTTATTCATTTTACTTTTCTCACTTACACCCTATTACACCTTCTCTCTGTCTTACTATGTAATAAACAGTCCCTCTGTGTTGCTCCCTCTAACTCTCTTTCTCTTAACATCACTCTCTCTGTGTCTTTCCCTCATGCTCACTCTTGTATTTTTTTTAATTATTGTTTTGGGTGCGCGCCCCGGTACGCGTACCGGGAAGCGTACCTTGGAAAAAAAAGAATGACAGAGTTTTTAAAAAATGTAGCATTTTTTTATAAATTGTAGGTGGTTCTAAAAAGAACTGTTTTTTTATTCTTTTTGTTGTTTTATATTTTTTGTATTGTTTTTTTAACATTTTTTACTTTTTTTGGCTTTTCTGAACAGTTTTATATTTTTTGTATTTTTTATGGGGAGAAACAAAAAACAGGGAATTGTAAACGGCTCAACTGGAGCAAAAAAAAATCAGGAAACAATTAGTGTTTCTTTGGGCACTTGTGGTTGTCACCAGCACGGATGATAAGTTTAATGCTTTGCTCACAAAAGCAAATTGTCCCGCCACAAAATATGCAAACGATTTTAAATTCGGCAAACTTGGGTTGAATGCTTGGCATCATCCCCCTTGCCTCTGGACCTGATGGAGTGGGTTGTTTACTTTGGGAGGTGCTGGGAAAAGATTGGGGAGGGTTTCTGGCCAGTTCCCTGACCTCTGCCCTAGCATAGTTGTTAGGGTGCCGGCGTTGCATGTGCCGAATCATGGTGTTGTTGCCAAAAGAGTATTTTTTGTTAGGGTTCCCCCTTGAAAGTTGAATGCCACAGATTAAACAAGTCACCTTTGGCGCATTAACTTTCTTCTGGTCCTTTGGGATGGAAAAAACTCCCAAATAATGTGCTCCTTTGGCTTATATGGGGTAGCATCTTCTGGTAGGAATCTCCCCTCCTCCTCCTCCTCCTCTTCTTGTTCTCCACCACTGTGGTGTTGTGGTGGTCCTCGTGGTGGTGGTGGTGGTGGTGGTGGTGCAGATGCTCCTGCTGCTGCTGCTACTGTAGCCATTTTTCAGAAAAATAGGTACAAAGAGGTCTTTCAACAGGTCTACCTCACTCAAAGTACAAAGTGAGAATGAGGAAAATAGGTAGGGCTTTCATCATTTGGAAACTAAAAGTGTTCTGAACCAATGAAAAGTGTTATTTTCAGGTCACATGACCCGACGCGCTTACGCTACGCGCCCCGGGGCGCTCCCGGGGGTGCGTAGCGTAAGCGCGTCGGGTCGCGCCCGGGGGCGTTTACGTAGAGCGATCGTATGCGCTCGGGCGCTTCCGGGTGCGTTTACGCCGTGCGTCATAAGACCCATCACGCGGCTACGCAATACGTCACGATGATGTTTTCATTCGCGGCAATAGCGCTAACGGGACGCTCACCGGTACGCGCAACGGGAAGGGGCATTGCTGCGCTTACCGGTGAGCGCGTCGGTACGCGCCCCGGGAGCGCTCCGGGGAAAAAAAAAATGAAAAAAAATAAACATAAAAAAAATAGTATTATATAAATATACAATATAAAATTCATTATAAAAAATGTTACATTTCATACCTATAGAGATTTGCTATTAAAAAACCTTGGAAATTCACTGAAAAAACCATAGGTTTCACACCAGTTATAGTTAGGAATTAGCATTTAAAAAACCTATGAAATTCAATGAAAAAACCATAGGTTTCACACCAGTTATAGTTAGCTGGAAATTTTACTCGCATAAAACCATTGAAATTCCCACGTTATAGTTAGTTGGACTCACTATAACTTGCGCGTGCAATGCACTGCTGATGACGTCACATATTACATCACTCATGACATGGTCAGTGACATCACTCATGACATCACTGATGACACCATCCTTGTGATAGAGTGACAGACCTCCTTTCACTGTAATGTAACCCTTGAAATACATATTCAAAAATAGAAACTAAAATTTTCAAAAAAATGGAGATACCCATATCAGTTACAACAACCAATACAGTAATTCCACCACCTATATACACATCCACTCATTCACAAACAGTTCTATATAGTCACTCATACATATACTCACTCATCATATGTAGTGAACACCTATACATCCTGTTACACACCGACAGTCATCCAAAAGTTACTCACACACATACTCACACATGCAAATAAACTATTGAACATCCATTTATTTGCATATAGAGCTATACACACACTACCACCTTACTTCTATGGAAATTTACACATATTTATTCTCTTAAACAATCACTTATAGAAACACATACTTATTTAAACAGGAACTCTTACAATCTCTTACTCTCACATATACTCACTTATATACATCAATATTCACATATACTAGATTAAAACATATGTAGTTACTGATAAAGACACTAGTGAGGCAGTCATTCACTCACTAACATACACATATACACACTCATCCACCCATACAGTCCTGCACATATGCTGTCTTCAAAACACATACAAACACAGAGTCAATCACTCATGCATCTATGTGCTACGTAATACCCCCACCAAACCATATAGACACTCATACTGATATTAAAAAAAACATCTAATAACCCATATACATACACACGTAGCTACTCACCAACCCATGCAACCACTTATACACAAAGTGAAACACTAATACATATATTTAAATATTTAAACATTACTCACTAATATTTATTTTTCAGAAAGACACACATTCACTGGATGGTGTCATCAGTGATGTCATGAGTGATGTCACTGACCATGTCATGAGTGATGTAATATGTGACGTCATCAGCAGGCATTGCACGCGCAAGTTATAGTGAGTCCAACTAACTATAACGTGGGAATTTCAATGGTTTTATGCGAGTAAAATTTCCAGCTAACTATAACTGGTGTGAAACCTATGGTTTTTTCAGTGAATATATATATATATATATATATATATATATATATATATATATATATATATCCACACATCGCAGGTACTCTGATTGAGGGAAACCACGTTGGATCTGGCCACGCCCGGAGGGCAGGCATTATATTCAGGTGCGTGTCTTGGCGCTTACACAGACTTTCAACCTTACGCCGCTGATGAGGGAAAATGAATTCCTGAAACGCGTCCGGCGTTTTCATTCAGTTTGAGAGGAGTTGCTGTTTTACTGTGTGCTGGCAGGATGTCGAATACATTCTGAACTATTTTCCTGGTGTGGTTTCCCTCAATCAGAGTACCTGCGATGTGTGGATTTGTAGCGGCTGGCTTCGGTCGCGAGGTAGAGACCCCCAGCAGAAGAGCAGGTCCTGTCCTGATGCCACGGAGTGTTTGGACTCACAGGAACGAGGAAGTGAGTAGGCAGATGTTGCAGGACTGAGCCTACTCACCAGAAGTTGGCATACGAAAAGCGGGGCACACGAGGACAACCAGTTTCCCCTTTCACCCACTGGGATATTTTAATTTTGGTCGCAGTCAGTGCAAGCGCACCCACTGGGGAAAACTCAGCATGCACTACAAAACCCAGAAGGCATTGGAACTGGCCACGCCTGGAGGGCAGGCATTATATTCAGGTGCGTGTCTTGGCGCTTACACAGACTTTCAACCTTACGCCGCTGATGAGGGAAAATGAATTCCTGAAACGCGTCCGGCGTTTTCATTCAGTTTGAGAGGAGTTGCTGTTTTACTGTGTGCTGGCAGGATGTCGAATAAATTCTGAACTATTTTCCTCGTGTGGTTTCCCTCAATCAGAGTACCTGCGATGTGTGGATTTGTAGCAGCTGGCTTCGGTCGCGAGGTAGAGACCCCCAGCAGAAGAGCAGGTCCTGTCCTGATGCCACGGAGTGTTTGGACTCACAGGAACGAGGAAGTGAGTAGGCAGATGTTGCAGGACTGAGCCTACTCACCAGAAGTTGGCATACGAAAAGCGGGGCACACGAGGACAACCAGTTTCCCCTTTCACCCACTGGGGTATTTTAATTTTGGTCGCAGTCAGTGCAAGCGCACCCACTGGGGAAAACTCAGCATGCACTACAAAACCCAGAAGGCATTGGAACTGGCCACGCCCGGAGGGCAGGCATTATATTCAGGTGCGTGTCTTGGCGCTTACACAGACTTTCAACCTTACGCCGCTGATGAGGGAAAATTAATTCCTGAAACGCGTCCGGCGTTTTCATTCAGTTTGAGAGGAGTTGCTGTTTTACTGTGTGCTGGCAGGATGTCGAATAAATTCTGAACTATTTTCCTCGTGTGGTTTCCCTCAATCAGAGTACCTGCGATGTGTGGATTTGTAGCGGCTGGCTTCGGTCGCGAGGTAGAGACCCCCAGCAGAAGAGCAGGTCCTGTCCTGATGCCACGGAGTGTTTGGACTCACAGGAACGAGGAAGTGAGTAGGCAGATGTTGCAGGACTGAGCCTACTCACCAGAAGTTGGCATACGAAAAGCGGGGCACACGAGGACAACCAGTTTCCCCTTTCACCCACTGGGGTATTTTAATTTTGGTCGCAGTCAGTGCAAGCGCACCCACTGGGGAAAACTCAGCATGCACTACAAAACCCAGAAGGCATTGGAACTGGCCACGCCCGGAGGGCAGGCATTATATTCAGGTGCGTGTCTTGGCGCTTACACAGACTTTCAACCTTACGCCGCTGATGAGGGAAAATGAATTCCTGAAACGCGTCCAGCGTTTTCATTCAGTTTGAGAGGAGTTGCTGTTTTACTGTGTGCTGGCAGGATGTCGAATAAATTCTGAACTATTTTCCTCGTGTGGTTTCCCTCAATCAGAGTACCTGCGATGTGTGGATATATATATATATATATATATATATATATATATATATATATATATATATATATATATATATATATATGGCGCTCCCTGTCCCACTAGAAGAGTCGGGGCACTCGCGGGCGGGTGCAGTATGCGGTAATGGGTACCCGCATTCACATCAAGCTCAGCCTCAAAAGTAATCCAACTCCAAAGAACTGCACTCGTGGAACCAAACAGCTTAGCAGTGCTCACGCCAAATTTTAATCACAGATTGTTCTTAACAGACGCGTTTCAGCTTACGCCTTCCTCAGTGTCAACTACTCATTGAGGACGCGCCATGGATATAGCAAACATTAACATAGAAGATGGACTCACTCAAGGTAACGGGCGCGCCATCTTGGAACATGTTAGATACAGTTCAACATAAGGTGCTGTTTGCCCTTTCGTGGAAACAACTTTTATCTCGCCGTGGATCGGCGTGGTCCCCCGTCTATACACATCCGGGGTAGGTGTTTGGTGCTCAAATTAAGTCCCAAAATAAAGTTTCCAGAGTCCATCCTACCATGCATTGGTAAATCTCATGTTCAATTAAATCTCCGGTGCCCAATATGTACAGTGTCCCCAACAGATTGCCAAACCCAAACCCCAGAACCCACGCTGCTGCGTATACAAAGTTTCCAGAAAGTGAGCGAGCCGCAGAGGAGTCGGAGGACGACGCGGATGACGCAAACCTTACGGTGAGAGCGCGAGTCCGGATCATTAACGGACATAGGGGCAGAGGCAGCAGGGCGACAGTGGTACACCAAACGAGTGCTCACGCCATCCCACAGAGTTACTGGAATGAGTAGTTGACACTGAGGAAGGCGTAAGCTGAAACGCGTCTGTTAAGAACAATCTGTGATTAAAATTTGGCGTGAGCACTGCTAAGCTGTTTGGTTCCACGAGTGCAGTTCTTTGGAGTTGGATTACTTTTGAGGCTGAGCTTGATATATATATATATATATATATATATAACCTACTGGCAATAGCCAGTAGGTATATATAGTTAGGATTGATTTCCATAGGGAAATCGCAACATTCTATTAGGAATAACTTTGGCGCCGGTTGGGCAATCTGCCTGAATTTTTTAGCAACTTTGCCTCGCAGCGCTCCGGTCCTTCCCTGAAAGTTTGGGGGGGATCCGTCAAGCAGGGGCCGAGATAAAAGGGGGTCCCAAAACTTGTTTTCCCCATGTTAATTTCCATAGGGCGGTCGGTCGCACTTTTAGCTCGAACGGCTGAATGGATTTTCACCAAACTTGGCAAAATTGTAGGGACTGGTAGCCCGATGTGCCTTTGCTATGTCTCAAGATATGTGCTCCAGTGGATTTTGAGTAATTTAGGTTAAAAAAAATGTATATATCTATAGCAGCTTGCGTGTAAGCTTACTGTAAGCTTACTGTAAGCTTACCTTTTGAGCTCGAGATGCATTCTGATTGGCTGCCAATGTCTGTCAACACTCCAAAACAGAAACTGTTGGCAGCTATCTTGTGCCTCGGTAGACTGAGGCACAGGAAAGCAGAAAAACAAACGTATAGAACTAAAAAAAGGGGCAGGGTAGAAGCACCCCGACCCCCTAGACCTGCTCAGGGGGTCCCACAAGGACCCCCAAGGCAAAAACATTTTTTTTATTTTTTTTTAAAAATCGCGGGGTACGCGCACTGTACGCGTACCCCGACATTTACAAAAAAAAATAATTTTTTTGCCTTTGGGGTCTTTGTGGGGCCAAAAATGGTGGATGGGACTGGCACCGCAGGGTAGTTGCTGTTGGATGCTGGAGTACTATGCTTGCGTGCTACCTAGGAATCGCTGTCTGTGCCTCACAGCGTGGGTAAACTCAAGGACTAATGCAAAGCTTCCCCTAGCAGAGGGGAAGGCTCCTCCGTGCACTGCTTAGAAGACTGAGTCTTAACTCTATTAATCCAAACCAAGATAGAGGTTTAAACAATGATGTGTAGATTCAAAGTGTTTGATTATTCTTCAAGTGCGCATTTATTTCTCTGATCTCTGCATGAGCCACAACAGAGCCGACACACGCGGCAGCGGCAGCGTTTTCCTAAGTAATCCCCTGATGAAGGGCTGCCAGAAAGCCCGAAATGCATTGGGAAATCTGGGAAATATGACATTATCTCGGCAGCATTGAGATTATGATGCTACATAATCTGTTATAACCATGAAGTTGAATGAGTTATATGATTAATTGGAAAAAGAGAAATAAATGCGCACGTGAAGAATAATCAAACACTTTGAATCTACACATCATTGTTTAAACCTCTATTTTGGTTTGGATTAATAGAGTTAAGACTCAGTCTTCTAAGCAGCGCACGGAGGAGTCTTCCCCTCTGCTAGGGGAAGCTTTGCATTAGTCTTTGTGGGACCCCCTGAGCAGGCCTAGGGGGTCGGGGTGATTCTACTCTGGCCCCTTTGCGAGTTTCACACCTTTGTTTCACTGCTTTCTTGTGCCTTGGTTCTAACAAGGCACAAGATGGCTGCCAACACTTCCTGGTTTTGAGTGTTGACAGACAGTGGCAGCCAATCAGCATGCCTTCCCGAGAAAGCTGCATGGTCATTGGCTGTCAACACTTCTAACCAGGAGGTGTTGGCATCTATCTTGTGCTAGTGTTGACAGACAGTGACAGCCAATCAGCATGCCTTCCCGAGAAAGCTGCATGCTCATTGGCTGTCAACACTTCTAACCAGGAAGTGTTGGCATCCATCTTGGGTCTTAGTAGACTGAGGCACAAGAAAGCAGAAAAACAAACGTGTTGAACACAAAAAGGGGGCAGGGTAGAAACACCCTGACCCCTTAGGGTGCTCAGGTGGTCCCACTAGGATATTAATATATTTAAACGTTATCCGCTAATAGAATTAGCATTTAAAAAACCTTTGAAATTCACTGAAAAAACCATAGGTTTCAGGCCATATATAGTTAGGAATTAGCATTTAAAAAACCTTTGAAATTCACTGAAAAAAACATAGGTTTCAGGCCTTATATAGTTAGGAATTAGCATTTAAAAAACCTTGCAAATTCACTGAAAAAACCATAGGTTTCAGGCCTTATATAGTTAGGAATTAGCATTTAAAAAACCTTTGAAATTCACTGAAAAAACCATAGGTTTCAGACCTTATATAGTTAGGAATTAGCATTAAAAAAAGCCTGAATATATAAAAACGTTATCCGCTAATACAATTAGCATTTAAAAAACCTTGCAAATTCACTGAAAAAACCATAGGTTTCAGGCCATATATAGTTAGGAATTAGCATTTAAAAACCCTTGCAAATTCACTGAAAAAACCATAGGTTTCAGGTCATATATAGTTAGGTATTAGCATTTAAAAAACCTTGGAAATTCACTGGAAAAACCATAGGTTTCAGGTCATATATAGTTAGGTATTAGCATTTAAAAAACCATTGAAATTCACTCAAAAAACTATACGTTTTAGTGGTGTTATAGTTAGCTGGACATTTTACTCATACAAAACCATTGAAATTGCTCCTATATAGTTAGTTGGACTAACTATATTTCGCGCACCCGCAATCCACTGCTGATGATGTCACATATTACATCATTCATGACATGGTCAGTGACATCACTGATGACATCACTGATGACATCTCAAATGACATCACTGATGACATCACTGATGACATCTCATTTGACATCACTGATCATATCACTGATGATATCATTCATGTGATAATACGATGCACCTCCTCACACTCTAATATAACCTTAATATAACCTAGGTCTACACACACATCCACTCATTCACCCATACAATCACTCATACATACAGTCACTCATCAATACAATACTATCATATGCACTTATACACCTATAGAGACACTCACACACTTTCACTCATCCATGGAGTTTCTCACACACCTAGTCAGTCATGCAAAAATCAATCACACTCCCATTTCCTCATCTATACAGTTATACACACAACACCTTACTTATTCAAACATATACTAACACATACTTACTCTCTTAAACAATCACTGATACAAGTACACATTGATCCATACAGCCACTTGCATAATCACTGGCTCTCATGTATAGGCATTTATATATACCAACTCTCACATGCACTGTGTTTTACATATGTACTTACTTAGACATGTAGCACTGAGATATACATTCACTCACCAACACACCAATGCACACAGTAAACCGCCCATGCAGCTGTTTCCACACCTCCCAGTCACCCACACACAGACACAGTCTCATATACAAATACTTGGGCAACCAATCAATGACCCATATAGCCACTCATATAGCTACTGATCAACACATACAGCATCTTACACAACAGCAGACATACTGATGCACACATTCAGACACTTTAGTCACTAACCCATGCATTCAGTAAGACACATTTAATCACTCACTCACTCATACAGTCAGTCACGCACCTACTAAATCCTTCATCCAGACACTTATACATCTACTCATTCTTCAATATGTAAAACATATTTAAACTTTACAGAAACACCCAGTCACTGGATGATGTCATCAGTGATGTCATCAGTGATGTCATTTGAGATGTCATCAGTGATGTCATCAGTGATGTCACTGACCATGTCATGAATGATGTAATATGTGACATCATCAGCAGTGGATTGCGGGTGCGCGAAATATAGTTAGTCCAACTAACTATATAGGAGCAATTTCAATGGTTTTGTATGAGTAAAATGTCCAGCTAACTATAACACCACTAAAACTTATAGTTTTTTGAGTGAATTTCAATGGTTTTTTAAATGCTAATACCTAACTATATATGACCTGAAACCTATGGTTTTTTCAGTGAATTTCTAAGGTTTTTTAAATGCTAATACCTAACTATATATGACCTGAAACCTATGGTTTTTCAGTGAATATATATATATATATATATATATATATATATATATATATTCACTTAAAAATCCATAGGTTTCAGGGGCGTTACAGTTAGTTGGACATTTCACTCGTACAAAACCATATACATTCCCCGTTATATTAAGTTCAGCTAACTATAACTTGCGCGCCCGCAATGCACTGCTGATGACGTCACATATTACATCACTCATGACATGGTCAGTGACATCACTCATGACATCACTGATGACATCTCAAATGACATCACTGATGACATCACTGATGACGTCATTCAGTAAATGTGTGTTTTTCTGAAAATTAAATATGTTTTATATATCTATATCTCAGGTTGATGGAAGAATAAATGGGTATATAAGTGTATAAATGGGTGATTTTACTTGTATAATTGATTGTGTAACTGACTGATTAAATGTATCTTAGTGAATACATGGGTTAGTGAGTAATGTTTGAATATGTAAATATCTGTATCAGTCTCTCACATTGTGTATACGTGGTTGCATGGGTTGGTGAGTAGCTACATGAGTGTCTATATGGGTTATTAGTTGGTTTTTTTGAGTATCAGTATGAGTGTCTGTATGGTTCGGTGGGGGTATTACTTAGTGCATAGATGCATGAATGAGTGACTCACTGTTTTTATGTGTTGAAGACAGCATGTGTGCAGGACTGTATAGGTGGATGAGTGGGTGTGTTAGTGAGTGAATGACTGTCTCAATAGTGTCTTTATGAGTAACCACATATGTTTTAACTTGTTTTATATGTGAGTATTGGTGTATATAAGAGAGTATATGCGAGAGTGAGAGATTGGAAGTGTTCCTGCACAAATAAGTAGGTGTTTCTATAAGTGATTGTTTAAGAGAGTAAGTATGTGTTCGTTTCTGTAGAAGTAAGTGTGGTAGTGTGTGTATAACTGTATATGCAAGTAAATGGATGTTTGATACTTTGTTTGCACGTGTGACTATGTGTGTGAGTAACTATGGATGACTGGTGGTGTGTAACAGGATGTTTAAGTGTATGAGTACATATGATGAGTGAGTACATGTATGAGTGACTGTATAGGGACTGTTGGTGAATGAGTGAGTGTGTGTGTAGCATTGGAATTACTGAATAGGTGTGTTTTAACTGGTATTGGTAAGTCCATTGTTTTGAAAATGTTAGTTTGTAATTTTGAGTGTGTGTATCAAAGGTTATATTAGGGTGAGAGGTCTCCCACTCTATCACAAGGATGATGTCCTCAGTGATGTCATCAGTGATGTCATTTGAGATGTCACCAGTGATGTCATAAGTAATGTCACTGACCATGTCATGATTGATGTAATATGTGAGGTAATTAGCAGTGCATTGCAGGCAGACGAGTTATAGTTAGCTGAACTGACTATAACTGGGGAATTTATATGGTTTTGTACAAGTGAAATGTTCAACTAACTATAATGCCCCTGAAACCTATAGTTTTTTTTGTGAATTTCTAAGGTTTTTTAAATGCTAATTTCTAACTATAACATCTCTGAAACCTATGGTTTTTTCAGTGAACTTCGAAGGTTTTTTAAATGCTAATTTTTAAGTGTCATAGTAGTTATGACTATTTTTTTGTACTGATTTTCTACAATTTTTTTAACTGTTTATTTATAAATATTTTATTCATTAAACAGCATTATATATTTTTCTGAAAATTGAAAAAAAATATTTTTTTTAAATCCAACTGAATAATTGTTTCATTTTTTGTTTTTTTGTTTTTGTTTTAATATATTTATATTATTTTCTTTGTACTTTTTTTATCCAAATTTCTTTCTGAGTCGCGTACCCAAAGCGTACACATCATGGTGGGTGTGCATATTCTAGCCGCCATTTTAGAAAAGTCGTGAAGGATCCACGTACGGTGTGCAATGGCTTCATGTTTTTCAGTTACATCATATACATTTAATATTACGCGATGTGCGCGATTGGTATGCAACTAGTCCGCGACTCCTGCTCCCGTGCATTCTTGACACATGCGCATTACGGTACGCGAAGCTTGCGCAGTGGCGGGTCCCGCATGACGTCATATACGTGTTGGGGCGCGCTGGGTGCGCGACTCCTGCGAATTTTTTTTATGTTCTAAAATGATATGTATGCGTCTTTAATATACATATTAGGGCAATAGATTATCTACGATATTCATAAAAATAATATATTTGTACTTATAATAAACTAATATTATTTTAAAATATATTTTTGGGAAGTCAAGTTGGGTGCATGCTTCTTGAGAGCAGAGTGCGCGGATCTCATGTGACCTAACAAAAAAGATTTATTTGGTTCATAGCATTTCCCACTGTAACTATTGAAGGACCCCACCCATTTTAATCATTCTTGTTGGAGCATCTTTAGAGAGACATCTATTTTCCTACAAGAACCCTTTTTGCTTGTTTTTGTTGGTGTTTTTCAAAAAATATCAAACAAAATGGCATCTGGACAGCAGCCGTCGCAGCAGGAGGAAGTATCTTCTGAAGAAAAATTCTTGCAGGAGGCACCACGTCCACAGAGGCAGGAATCTGTCGTGAGGAAATTCTTCACTTTGCCACCTGGAGAGAAGAAAGTAAATGCGTGAAAGGTGACGTGCAAAATGTGTGACCGAGTCCTGTCAAGAGGCAGTGAAAAAAAAATACTCTTGTGGCACTGCTTCTATGTACAAGCATCTCCGGACCACACATCGTCCCAATCTTGCTTGGCAGGAAATGAAGCGAGCTGCTTTGAAAACCTCACTTGCTGTGGCAATTACGTCTCTGTACTGGGGTGAATGTATGACATTGTTCTGCATTCTGTCCATCAACTGTTGTTTTGCATTTGTCACCCCGAGTGGGACGGGTATGCTCAGACATGAGTCCCGTGCTCTCCATGCCACTGGAATCAAGCTATCCTGGCTGATGAGGGCTGAAAGCCCGAAACCGGTCCTAGGATGCTTGTTTCCAGTCCAGTGAGGACCTGGCTTGGCAATTCGGGATGAACTGTTTTCATGGGGCACAGGGTCAAGACTGATTTGCATGTGGTTGGGTTCAAACTTGAATGGCATGGTGAGCAAAAAAACGATGGACTTAGGCCCAGATATCTGTACTGGGGTGAATGTATGACATTGTTCTGCATTCTGTCCATCAACTGTTGTTTTTGCACAATGTCATTTCAGCATATCTTGCCCCGTGCCATACCTGTATGTTTGTCAATGCGATTTATTCATAATAACATACTTAGGATTGCAAACATCAACATAAACAATGGACTACATATAACTTTACAGTGAAAGTCTATCGGCCATATTAATCTGGGCACGTATTATAATGGTTCTTACACAAAAGAAAAGAAAAAAAGGGGTGTTAATGTACACACACTATCCCTAAATAAAGTTCTAGCGATTATATCACCATTCCATTCACACCTCATTTGAGATGTCATGAGTGGTGTCATGAGTGATGTAACTGACCATGTCATGAATGATGTAATGTCTCAGGTCATTAGCAGTATATTGCGGGGGCGTAAGTTATAGTTTGCTGAGGTAACTATAACTGCTGAATTTCACTGGTTGTGTATGAGTGAAATCTGAGTCTAACTATACCGTCCCTGTAATCTTTGTTTTTTTCAGTACATTTCTAGGGTTTTTTTTAACGTTAAGTAAGATGCATATCACAATGGATGGTGGGGGTTGGAAGCAGGGCCTGGCATTGTGCTGCCCCACCCAAGCTTGCTGTTCCTGGCTTCCCTCCTCCTAGCGATCCATTGTCCACGTCCATGTCCCTGCTCCCTTATTACCGCCCTGTGTGGCCGTTGTTCTGCCACTGGCCTTCCTGCCTTCTCTGTACAGTTAGCTTGCTGCCCCATCCACCTCCTCCCTATCCTCTGTTGTCTGAATCCATGGGCTAGCCTACTCCCTCCTGCCAAGCATGGTCTGATGTGCTGTCACTGCCCTCCATTTAGCATGATGTACCAGTCCACTCCTCCTGCCCTCCATTGCCCAATTCTATGCCCCATCATTGACTTCCTGCTTAGCCTCTGTGCTTAGCTTGCTGCCCCTATTCTCCTTCCCCCTGCCCTCCGATGTCTGTGTGCCCCTGCTCCATCCTTTTTGTTCACCATGCTCCATGGACCTGCTACTCCTATCTACTCTGAGTGTTCTGTTGAGCTACCACTCCCCTCCCACCTGCCTAGAATTGTCAGATGACTGTAACCTGTCCCTTCCACCTCCACCCTGCCTGTCCACATTCCATGCCCCTATCCCCTTCCTCCTGTCCCCCATGGTCCATTTTACTGCCGCACCCTTCTGCCCTCCCTGGTCTGTTGTGCTGCAAGTGCTCCTCCTGCCTGCCCCGCATGGTCTGTTCTGAGCCGACGGGAAAACATGGCGGCCGCTTGCTAGCGCGGACCGCACGTCCCGACGAAGGCTCCTGCCTGGATGTCCCGTAGGCATCCTTAGAATCCCCAAAGCGGTCGATCAAGACGCTTTTCACTGTACAAGAGGACGGATCCGATGAAGCGGGCTGAGAGGGTCTGAATTCCCGATATTTGAGGCATGCGCGGAATACCCAGCGCTTGGTTTCCACACTGCGGCTGCTGTTTGGGACCTGACCGACCCGACCCGGAGCATACCTACGAGTGCTCAGCACCGCCCCTTCCATCTGCAGCTGACCTGTGGCGCGGCTGAGAGCCTCGGGGGAGCTCCTTGTTTTCACTTTGTATTCGTGTTCGTGTGCTGGCGCTGCTGCTGGCTGCAGAAGAAAAAAAACAGCTATAGGTTTTAGGCTTGTTCTGAGAGGGCGCGTCAGCTGTGTCACCCGAGGAGTGGCTGACAGGAGTGGTCGAACGGCCGATGTGCTGGGGGCGTCTTCCTTCCCCTGCACCCTCTCGCTGGAGCGAGGCAGCCGTGGAGCTGCGAAGGAGCTGGAGAGCTGCTCTCTACAACCATAACAAGAAAGGAGCAGCCCTAACTTCAGCTACAGCTACAGTGACAAGGTCTGGTAAGCGGTACTTTTTGGTGGAGTTACAGACAGGAGTTAATAATCCACCCGTTTGCTCTGTTAACGCCCTAAAAATCAAATCTAAACTTTCAGGGGGTAAATCAACTAATAACTGGGCTGCATATACGGAAGTACAAAATCAAACAGCAGGCCAGGGGGGCCCCCCGATAAGAGGATTTTTTCCTGTTCCAGACATAAATATTGTTAAGAACAGATTACAAGCCCTCTCCAACGCAGTCTCACGCCAGAATACCAGAAAAACATCACCTAAACAGAAGAAGGTAGCGGTTAAGAAGAAAGGCTCGGCCAGCGACAACCTGGGGAAGCGGAAAGCCAAGGGAAAGGGGAAAGGCAGGCATAAGGACATTGATCTAGGAAAGAGTGATAACAGCTCCCAGTTGACTTTAAACTCAGAGAAAGTGTCTGAAGGAAGCTTTGAAAAAGAAGTTGGATCTGAGACAGAGTCAGAAACAGAAACAGAAACAGGGTCAGAAGTAGATTCACTACAAATATCAGGCAACAAGACCCCAGGGGGCAAGGAGAGAATCTTGTCTAAACATACTAATAAAATAGCAGCAGGGCGATCAAAGAGCCTGAAGGAGATAGCCCAGGGAGAAGCCAGTTCTAGAAAACTCAGGGTTACAAAAGTCACACCTTCTCTGAAATCTTATTTCAAGGTTCTACCCCAGATCTTGAACCTTAATCAGGAACAACTGCCCCGGTCTGCAACACCAGAAATGTCTACTAAAACAAAAATCCCTGCCTCGCCAATTATACCTAGTACGGGGTGCTTGATAGAGACCACTGAGCAGACAGAAACCTCACATCAGGATGACAATGACGGAAAGATGTATAGTATCAAGACGCCGGAGACAGAGCCCTTGGTTGCAAACTCAGCAGGTATGGAGAGAACGGACATACCAAGCACCCCAGCCCAAAATCTAGGCGGACAGAAGGAGGATAGTGTTGATAGTGATGACACTATACAGCGCATACTTCTCAGCATGAGTAAGGAAATTAAATCTGGTTTTGAGTAGTCAAAAGCTTGTTTTGCAGAATCTAGGCAAAACCAATCGGAGAGTCGGGCCATGTGTGAGAATTTAGAATCTAAAGTAGATGGACTCTCTGAAAGAACAGGATGCTTAGAGACAACGGTGGAAGAGCTCAAAGCAAAGCTAGATCATGCCAAAATGAAAATGGGGACTATGAGAAGAGAGGGAGAAGCAGTAAAGGATAGAGTTGAGTCCTTAGAGAATTATTCAAGAAGGAACAACCTCAGGATTTTAAAAATCCCGGAAGGAAAAGAGGGCAGTGATCTCAAAAAATACGTGGTGACCTTGCTTAAGGATTCGCTGAAACTGGAGATGTCAGAAGCAGACTTGGAAACTGACATACAAAGAGTTCATCGGGACCCATTTGCTTAAACCCAAATAGGTCTAAACCTAGGAAGATCTTAGTAAACTTCTTGACTTATACAATCAAGGAAACGATTCTTACCCTAGCACTCAGAGCCAAAACGTTGCAGACCTCAGATTTTCCCTTTGAAATAAGATCTGACCTTTCCAAAACTACTTTAGATAGGCAATGGGAGCTGGGTCAACGGATAGAACAATTTAGAGCTTTGGGAGCTACTGCACAGATGCGATTCCCTGCCTTCTTAAAAATCATGTTTAACAACAAAATGTATAATATCAAGACACCTCTTGAGGCGGACGAATTATTAGTCTCCATCAGTGAACTTTCCCACTCTCCTAGATAATAAAGAGATTCACACAAATAAATAGCAACGGTGTCCCCCGCATCAAAGCAAAAAAAAAAAAATCATATATAAAAAAAATATATATATATATATATATGTACATATATACATATATATACATTTAGAAAGAGTATGCACAACAGCTAAAATAAAATAAAAGGGGGTAGACACTCAGATCACTTAGATCAGCACATAAAAAAAAAAAAAAAAGGGGAAGGTAGATAGTCACAAAATCGGATTCTCTTCCTCCTTCTCCTCTTGTATATCTTTAAAATATGATCAATGGATCGACTGATCGATAGTCTAGATAAATGGGGCTCCAGGTAGGAGTACGTCGGGTGACAACCTGCCCAGCCATCCGGCCAGAGTAAGTAGGGAGGGGTTTTCCAGGGGAGGGAGGGCGGTGGCAGGGGGAGTAAAAGCACAAAAAAGTCCTCAAAACCAAATTTTCAAAAATCAAAAATTCATCGATTCCAGGGTCTACGGTATAAGAACGGTCAAGATCCAAACTAATAAAGGATATATACTAAAAGGTCAAGTACAGAGAAACCAAATACTAATAAAGGGAGAATGGGTAAAGAGAGGCAAAGGACGGTTAGAGTGAAATGAGAGACATTACATTTCTCTCATGGAACGTAAATGGTCTGCACGTACGAGGGAGAAGAAATAAAATCATGCAGTACCTCAGAGACTCGCCCGCGCAGATCATAATGATCCAGGAGACACACCTAAATAAAAAAGAGATCTCAGATATATTTATAAAATTAAAATGGGTCGATAAATTCGTTACCACGGACCACAATGCCAGCATCCGTGGATTATGAAAGGGGGTGGTGATGGACAGAGCATCTGAATTAAACAGAACACTCATACCCAGTCAAAAGATCAGGGCTTGATCCATCACCGTTTTTTAGCTCACTACACCATCCCAGTTCAGAACCTGGCTACATGCAAATTAGTCTGTCCCTGGCCCAGTGCATCATGGGAACAGGGTAGACCAAACTACCAAGCCAATTCTTTACCGGAAAGGAAACAAGCTTCCGGGGACCGGTTTCTGGCATTTCAGCCGTCTTCGGCCCGGCTTGCTTGAATCCTGATGGTGCAGTGAGCAAGGGACTCATGTCTGAGCATACCCTGCCACTCCTATAGTGGCCAAAATGATTCATGAAAGGGGGTGGTGATGGACAGAGCATCTGAATTAAACAGAACACTCATACCCAGTCAAAAGATCAGGGCTTGATCCATCACCGTTTTTTAGCTCACTACACCATCCCAGTTCAGAACCTGGCTACATGCAAATTAGTCTGTCCCTGGCCCAGTGCATCATGGGAACAGGGCAGACCAAACTACCAAGCCAATTCTTTACCGGAAAGGAAACAAGCTTCCGGGGACCGGTTTCTGGCATTTCAGCCGTCTTCGGCCCGGCTTGCTTGAATCCTGATGGTGCAGTGAGCAAGGGACTCATGTCTGAGCATACCCTGCCACTCCTATAGTGGCCAAAACGATTCATGAAAGGGGGTGGTGATGGACAGAGCATCTGAATTAAACAGAACACTCATACCCAGTCAAAAGATCAGGGCTTGATCCATCACCGTTTTTAGCTCACTACACCATCCCAGTTCAGAACCTGGCTACATGCAAATTAGTCTGTCCCTGGCCCAGTGCATCATGGGAACAGGGCAGACCAAACTACCAAGCCAATTCTTTACCGGAAAGGAAACAAGCTTCCGGGGACTGGTTTCTGGCATTTCAGCCGTCTTCGGCCCGGTTTGCTTGAATCCTGATGGTGCAGTGAGCAAGGGACTCATGTCTGAGCATACCCTGCCACTCCTATAGTGGCCAAAACGATTCATGAAAGGGGGTGGTGATGGACAGAGCATCTGAATTAAACAGAACACTCATACCCAGTCAAAAGATCAGGGCTTGGTCCATCACCGTTTTTTAGCTCACTACACCATCCCAGTTCAGAACCTGGCTACATGCAAATTAGTCTGTCCCTGGCCCAGTGCATCATGGGAACAGGGCAGACCAAACTACCAAGCCAATGCTTTACCGGAAAGGAAACAAGCTTCCGGGGACCGGTTTCTGGCATTTCAGCCGTCTTCGGCTCGGCTTGCTTGAATCCTGATGGTGCAGTGAGCAAGGGACTCATGTCTGAGCATACCCTGCCACTCCTATAGTGGCCACACAATTCATGAAAGGGGGTGGTGATGGACAGAGCATCTGAATTAAACAGAACACTCATACCCAGTCAAAAGATCAGGGCTTGATCCATCACCGTTTTTTAGCTCACTACACCATCCCAGTTCAGAACCTGGCTACATGCAAATTAGTCTGTCCCTGGCCCAGTGCATCATGGGAACAGGGCAGACCAAACTACCAAGCCAGATCTTTACCGGAAAGGAAACAAGCTTCCGGGGACCGGTATCTGGCATTTCAGCCGTCTTCGGCCCGGCTTGCTTGAATCCTGATGGTGCAGTGAGCAAGGGACTCATGTCTGAGCATACCCTGCCCCTCCTATAGTGGCCAAAACGATTCATGAAAGGGGGTGGTGATGGACAGAGCATCTGAATTAAACAGAACACTCATACCCAGTCAAAAGATCATGCCCCTATCCCCTTCCTCCTGTCCCCCATGGTCCATTTTACTGCCGCACCCTTCTGCCCTCCCTGGTCTGTTGTGCTGCAAGTGCTCCTCCTGCCTGCCCCGCATGGTCTGTTCTGAGCCCCCTTCCCCTGAACTCTCTTGTCTGTGCCCAGGTCCTGACCATCCCGTCTATCCTCCATGGACCTTTGTGCATGCCCCTGCACCCTCCTTCTTGCCCATCATAGCCATTGTGCTGCCACTAACCCTTCCGCTTGCCATGCATGGTCTTCTGTGATACCACAGCCCCTCCCACCTTCCCAGTGTGGTCAGCTAGCTGCCCCATACCACCTCTCACCTTCCCTCCATGGTCTGTGTGTATGCCATTATAGTCTCACTGTAGCTCTTCATGTTGCGTCTTGCTTCTAGTGCCCATCCTGCCTGACCTTCATGGTCATCTTGCTGCTCCTGCCCTGCCCCCTTGCCCCCAGCCCTCTGTTTCAATGTGTAGAACCCTATTCCCTCCCTCCTGGCTTGTCTGTTCCATTGTAATGCCCCTGATCCGTCCCTCCTGCCCTTTATGGTACGTTATGCTGCAGCTTTCTCTCCTGTCTGTCCATTATGGTCAGCTAGCTACCATTGCCTCTTCCCCCTCTGTTCTCTGTTGTCCATGTGCATGGTCCTGTCCCCTCCCTATTGCTTCTATGGATTGTTGTGCTGCACTCCCGTCCCGCATGCCATGTGTGGTGTTTTGTGCTGCTGCAAACCCTGATGCCTGCCCTGTAGGGTTAGTTTGGTGCACCTCTCCATGTCCCTCCTGTCCTATGTTATCCAAGTCCATGTCCCTACCCCAATTCCTCCTGCCTTCCATGATCCAATGTACCATACTTGCTAACATTTTGAACTTGGTAAGAGGGAGATTTTGTAAAAAACTGGGGTATTGATTTTCCCCTTTGACTTACTTTGAAAAAGAGGAGATTGTAGACAAGAGACAGTACAAATAAATCCCAATTGGTGCTTAAAAACCTTGGACGTTTCCGGGCTGAATCGGGTCGGTTGGCATGTATGGTTGTACTACCACTGCCTCTTCCTTCTGCCCACAATGGTCTATTATATTGCCACAGCCTCTCTTGCCAGTCCTGTATTGTTGGTTTGTTGCCTCTGCCCCCCTTTCCATTGCCGTCCATAGACTGTTGTGCTGCCACTGACCTTACTGCCTGCCTAGTGTGGCCAAATTGTGGCCTCTGTACCCTCCTACCTGCCTTCAATTTTCAGAGCCCGTGCCCCTGGCCTCTGCCTCTTAACAGTATCCTAATGAACAACTAGATTGCTAACATTCTATATTTATTACAAAAGTGTGGGACACCTGACGTCATCTTTATGTAATCAAAACTGTAATACCTAGAGCATTTCCTTTAGAAATTACATATATGAGAGGGTCTTATTTGCATCAAAAGTATGGTTAGTGCTCTAAAAAACTAAAATGAGGACATATTTTCTGAGTTTTCAAATAGCGACAAAGCACTTTTAAATTATTTGTTATCTTTATGGTTTTTATCCAGTTGACCACTTGATTAAATGTTGCACTTAGGGGAGAGGATGTGGTGTTACTTCCAGAGCTGCAGACTTTGCAACTAGGGAACCAGGTTGGAGTTTCTGCTTCAGCTCGACATTCTGTGATTCTGGTCAAATCACGTAATCTCCCCATGTCTACAACCAAAATGAATTTGTTCTTGTGTGATGTAACCAATGCTCATGTAAAGCACTCCAATACCTGACAAGTCAGCACTATATAAAACTGCTCAAACACAAAAATATAAAGTGTTTTGCACACTTCTGTCATTGGGCTATATGTGGGCTACATCTGGGTGATAATTGTTCTACATTTGGGCTATTTTGTCTCTGGTGGCCATCTTAGGAGATTTATTTGTTATGACGTTTCCTAATTTCCTCATTTACTGCAGTTTCCTCAGTAGGAAATGCTTTCAGTTATTTACTTTGATTCCATCAAGAAGGTATTCAGCAGCCGCTGGAAGGGGTAGGTGCGGAGGCTAAAGCACCCATTGTTAACCTAAACCTCGATGCCCGCACAACCAGCGCCGCTTAGCCTAAGGAGCCAAATCTTGTTAATAGGGCACACGTGGTAAGATCTACCTACGGAGATCACCTAACTACTCTAGGAACTACTGACTAGGGCCCTCCACGGGCCTGACAGGGTTATCATTCTGAAACCCTTTTATCCTCTCTAGACTGACGTGCACTTTTCACACCCTTTTATTTCTAGGTCCTGAAGAAATGCTACTGATCATTAGGACTCTTCAAGCGTGAAACATATCGACCTTGTGATTAGTTACATTGGCACATTATAGCCCCACGTAACTCACTAACCTGTTGTTTTTTTAGCCTACCAAGGACACCACGAGAATAAATTATCCAAGAGTGGATGCCCTTAGGTATTTTAGACTTCACTTGCACGCACCACACCACTATTTCTCAGAGAATCCTTCCCTCTTCATGTCCCGCCCCCACACCTGCACGCACTTTACGGCGTATTCTCTTTTAAAAGATCTCCGCTAAAGAGACCCTTTGGGGGCCCTTCAGACATTGCAGCGCTGGTATGATGAGGAGCACCAAAAGCCCGATGATGAAGCATGACATCCTTCTGGGTGTGTGAGGGCGAATAAGAGGCAAGACTTGGCCTTCACCTTCGGGATTGGATCCTTGAAACTGGGGATATACATCTGCCTCTTTTCATTCTTTTCTCTCTTTCTCCACTACTACTCCCTTCTTCCACTACTACACTCCTCTTAACCTCCCTCTATCCTACATCTTACTAAATTTGGGTGACATACATGCGCCCATTACCACGGAACAGTGTCCTCTTTGATATAGCCATTCAGATATGTCACACATTTGCCATAAATTCTGATTGTTAGCACTCTAGTTGCTCATTACATCACTGTAGTAAAGCTACTGCTCACCACGGAAGTCTGCTGCTGGTATTAAAAGTGCATGTTTCAGTCTGCATGTCAGAATTTTTTTATGAAATAGAAGAGGATTTGAGAAGTCACTTAAAATGTGCCCTAATTTTTCTTTCTTCAGCACTAATCATAATTTCTGTGGCAAAAGGAACCCCCTCATTGTGTTCCTTTTTAAATTAAATGTTTTAAGTGTTACCAGTTTATTCCAATCAAGATTTCTTCAGGTATGCCACACTTTTGTCATAAGTAAGACAGTAAGTGCTCTAGTTGTTCTTAAGAACACTCTGGGACATTCTGTCGTTGAGCTATACGATGGGATACATCTGGATGACATTTGTGCTACATTTGGGCTCTTTTGTCTCTGGTGGCCATCTTGGGAGACTTATTTGTTATGAATTTTGCTAATTTCCTCATTTACTACAGTCTCCTCAGTAGGAAATACTTTAAGTTTTTAGGTCTCACCTACGCAGTGCATGCGCTGTTATGAAAAAGACCTATAGAACTCGCTTCGCCTTTTCAGCCAAAAACGTGCACGCATTGCATTGCTTTCAATGGCAATGCGTGCACGTTTGGCGATTCCCTTGCAGGAGCGAGCTTTGGCAACATATGTTTGCTCGCTCCCGTAAGGGAATCGCTGTGTGTTATCTCACACCCCTCCCACTCCTCCCACTACAGTACTGTTTCACTTTCGCGCCGCGAGGCGCTGTAATGACCGGATTTTCTGACCAAGTTATCAGCTCACCCAAACACCACAAACCCAGTCATCACGTAACTTCATCCCTTCCCAGTCCCTATTTACAACAGTACCTGTGGTACTTACCTGGGAATGGGAAACCCACAATATATACAAGCTTACACAGCTAATATACCACTAAATCCTATAGGAACTACGGAATTCCATCCTATATCCTATGATCTCTCCTTATAGCCCCACAACAATCTGGCTTGGGCTAATCTACTCTCTCTCGTGTCGGAGAGCAGCTATTTATAGTGTTCCCACTTGTAATCCCACGGCGATCCGACCTGGACTACTCTACCCCCTCTCTCTTCGGGGAGCAGCTCCAATATATATATATATCCCCACTTGTAGCCCCACGACGATCCGGCCTGGGCTACTCTACCCCCTCTCTCTTCGGGGAGCAGCTCCACATTAATAACACTCTATCCTGAGTGATCTCGCTTTAAAGTGTCCCCATGGTCCTATTAACACCTCCTGCTCTTTATTGGGAATTTCCTAAGTACCTAATATCTACTGGAAGTATCTATCTCATATGAATTATTACAAGAACTGACATTCAAGAATTATTCCCTGATATGAAACTTACATTACTCTCCGTCATCAGTTACCTGTAGGAAGGGAATAGCCCATCCTTCCATACAACAGTATCTGGCTAAAAAGAAAGGTTAGCTCCATCATGGAAACAATACTCAGATGTAAAAGGGGTCTCTTTATAACACAACTAACAAACAAGGCTATCACCTACACATACCTTTATATGAAGAACTGAAAAGTAAAGATGGTTAAACATTAATGCTCTTTATGACACAATGATAGAATGCAATCACCAACACATATGGGAAACCAAAAGGAAAGTGATTACTAACAGGTAGCTGAAAGAAAAGAGATTGATTATGAACAGATATAATGAAAGTATTAACACCTCACCCTCAGAAAGGGGATCCACTTCTCTCTGTCCCTCTCTGGTTGAATCAGCATCTGCTCACTGAGCCACCATCACCACTGCACGTTCCCTTCTGCACATGTAATTCCAACTGCTCCAAAATCCATCTGCCCTTTCTCTCCCAAGGATTGTCTCTGTCTCTCAGCTCTGCATCGTCCAATCTGCACTGGCTTCTCCTCTCCAACGGACTGTCTTCACTTCCAAGCTTTACTCTAATCCACTATTCTGAGAACCATCAGTCAACTAACTTCTTCACTCTGATTATGACAATTCTGGCTCCAAACTAACTCCAACTGCTCTAACAGACCAATTAACGGTAGAGCTTTGGTCTCTCCAAAAGATTATCTGCATGTCCAAGAATCATCGGCGTCATTTCTCTCCCAAAGCCAAAAATCATCTGCCTCTCTCTCCCAAAGATCATCTGCCTGTCAAAAAATCATCTGCTTCTCTGCTCCCTTGCCCTCTGCTAATATAGAATGCTCTCTATTCATGGAAATTTCCAGCAGCAAGCTGCCTCCCACCGAATTCCTGTGCCAGATCCAAGGCTCTCTGTGCAACCGCAGTGGCCACTTGCGTGTTGCGTCTAGGCCCAAGAGACAAACACATTCCTTCGATAAGAACCAGTCTTCACTGGCTCCTCTCTAGCACATAACAGGCTGAACTCTAAAAATTACCTTTACCCTACAAGCATCTCAGGCAGCTGAGGCAAGAACAAAGATGGGTTCACTCTAGTTTAGGCCTCCAGGCCCGAAAAGAGGCAAAGAAGGCACAGAATCATGCCAAAGCCAATAGGTAAACCCTTCAAATAGGCACACATAAGGCTGAAATAAAGGATTCATGAATATATACTGAGATGGCGGTGGACAACAGTCACCATCAGTCCAAGTAGGACAAATTATCCGGGCACCACAGGCTCGTGTGGGTTTCAGCGATTGTTTCATTAAAGAGTATGCCAAAAACAAAGGGTCTTGGCTCACGCCAGAATTAAAATTGCAACTGTACTGTTCTGCAGCCCAGAGCCAGGCAGCGGCTTGGCTCGAGCAGGGTTGGAGCCGTTCTTGGCTCACGCACCTCTGCTTGAATCAACACCCGGCGAGCCTCAGGTATTCAGACAGGAAATGACGGTGATGTTGCGTGTTTGGTGGGGCAGCCGCTGGGTGCCTCCTTCTCGGCGCTTGTTTTCTCGGGAAGGCCCTAGAGGCCTCTGTCTGTTCTGATTCTTCTTCCCTTGCTTCCTCGCAGGCTTCTGCGGGATCCCTGGAGTGTTCGTGCCCATCACGTGGAGCTTCCTTCCGGCCATTTCTAACTAATGTGGCCTAGAAGGGCTGCCTTGGATTAACGAGGCTCGGTACCCCTTACAACAACGCTACATTCCTTGTTGGGTATGCCTTGTTTTGTTACCCAGTGTTTATAAAACGATTAATTGACCCCTTTCTTACCACTTTTGACTGCAGACATGCACGTCTGAGGTTTGGATTTGCTCTCAAAAAAGCTTAGGAATCCCAAATATTTCTTGTTTCCCACTGTACAGCAGGAGAAGGGCTTCGCCAAGTATTCTCTAAGCCCGAAAGCACCTGGAGTCTCTCTAGCGCTGCCTTGTGCCCACCGGCCTCCAGGCACACCTCTGGCCCGGAGCTGTCACACTAACAGAGCTTTCAGTTTCTCAGGCCAGCTCCATCTATGACTGACTCATGGAGGGTAAGTGTTTGTGCATCGCATTCAGTGACAAACAGTCCCTTCTTCACAATTGGAAAATGAAGACTACAAGTCCCAGAAAACCTGGACTGGTACAGGGAAGCTGGAGGGCTCCTCATGAAGAGTTGTCAGTTCTCAGGCCTTTGGCCTGGAGGCTTCCGGCAGCCACCGGTAGCTTCATGGATGCAGAAGCGCTCCCTGTGTCTTACATAAAGGTCAGGAGTAAAGCGCGCGCGTGCGGCAGGTTGTGGCCTCGACAGTGCCGGAGACCCGTCTCTGCCCTGTGTTTGCAGAGCCCTCGCTCCGGGGGTGTTTGTTCAAGTGGCGTTGCGGGACGAGGTGCGAGCCAAGTGTTTACAGCAGCAGGAATGTGCTGGCTACCAGTTCCTCTCAGCATCCCTCCTCTGCACAGACACGCACGCAGCAGCCATTGTTACCACAGCGCCACCAGTGAGCCCAGGGCCTGCTCCAGGAGCCCGGTCCGGCCAGGACTGCAGATCCCAGGACTTTATCTGACACGATGTGTCACCTGAACAGTACCTGGGTGCCTCTGTGCTTGGTTAGTGTAAGAACATTTTAACATAAAACAAAACAGACCCATACAACTAAAACTAGCCAGCCTGTTGGCTTTGCCAAAGATTGTTAGCACCGAATTGTATTGGATATTTAACACATACTTAACAACTCATTGCAATAAACACTTATAATTAAAAGTGATTCAATTCAGAAAAAAAGAGAATATGAAAAATTCTGAAACTGATGTTGTGAATTAAACATTACAATGACTTGCGAAAGATTGTCTCTTCCCATCACACTGCCTTCCTCTGCAAACGCTCTGTTTGAGTTATTCACCTACACTTTTTTTCTACCAACACTTTACTATCCTCCATCTCCATGGGTCACAGTTTACTTCCTCTTTAACTGCATTTACTTCCTCCTCCACTTCACTGCCCCTTCTGTTTTACACACACACTTGCCCCACCAATAAACTCTGCATTTTCTTTTCCTTCAAAGTGTTAACGCGGGATTTCTGGTCTATAGTTATAGATCTAGATCCCAACTCAGGTCGACTGAACCGTTGGTACCTGTCATTGAGTAAAAGACAATCTACTACTAGGTCAATCAGTTAATGACTTACACCACTCTAAAGAACCACTTACTAAGAATAAGTTTTAAAAGTTTATTTCAAAGCCAAAGTTAACTGGAGATACAAACATCTCAAAATAAGGTTCAAAAGATATACGGGTATCAATACAAACATGAATTTTCTAAATGTTCTTAGTCGGCAGAAGAATATCACCAAAACCAATTCAAGAATCACCAAAGTTGCAAGAATAGACACAAGCTGTAGCTTGTGAGTCATTTACAGAAAGGAAAATTTAGATTAGACTGTCCCTACACTAGACTAAGTGACATCCCTACTTAACAAGTTCTTAACCTAAAAAGGTGTCAGCCGTGGTGACTTCCAAAGAAGATCACACACTTCTCTTAGTCTTCGTTGTGAATCGAGGTTTCGCCGTTAACCTATCTGCCTACCCATCCGCTCTCTTAGGTTCCTCAGATCCTCTGCCTTAACTCCACCCAAGGGTGCTGTCCCTAATACAAAATCACATTTACAATAGAAACGCCCCTTAGAGACGCCCCTCACGTGGTGTTGGTTCTGGTATGTTCCGTGCTGATACTCCTCTGGACCCTTCGTTAGAGTTGACCTTGCTTCCCGGGCTCCTCTCCGGCAGGACGGTGCCCCCCAGGAAATTCCTGAAGACTCCTCCAGGCCTGTGCCTGGTTCCCGAGACAAAAGTCTATTCATCACTCTCTTGATTAAAACCCCCTCGCACCTGCAAACAGACACTTGTACTGTGGGCCCCAAATTCCAACCTCCACCGTATCTTCTAAGTCGTAAACCATCGAGCAGGCTCCACAGTTTGTGCCTAACACGACCTTTCTCTAACGAGCACATGCAGATCAAAAGGAAACGATTTTTGTCTATTCAGGCCTATTAGAATTACATGAAACGGGCCTATGCACTCTGCAAACCTTTAACTTATTTCTCTAAACAGTATTCTATCTTATTACACAAAATGAGTATATGAAACACTTCTATAAAACATATATTTCAGTTCTATAATCAACAATACTTTGAACTACAATAACATTAAAATCCATGTCACATGAAAGTGTAACAGCATCTTTCGTTTCCTGTGAACTGCCATGTGGCCTACACATCTCCACGTTTAGCAGAATTACATTTTCCCCTCCAACAGCCACATAACATAGGATTCCAACATCATCCTAACATTTCTACACTCTTTTACATTAGTTTCTCACACAGATATATGCATTCTAATTTAATTAAACACTCTTATACATTTGCACTCTATAAATTCAACACTCCTACCTAATGTTTACTAGACTAATACAACGTGCTTGTAAATATGGTGCACTTCTACAATTTTTCCCAAATTGCGCTCTCTCAGTCCCCCCTTTGATGACTTTTAGTAGTCATCACCATCACAACACCATCTCTGAGGTAAGAACTGAGTCAAACTGAAGTTGTTGCAGTACTCCCTCGTTTCATCATCTCTAGAGCCCTCAGACTCCTGTACTGATTATCCTGCATCGTAGCTAATCTCCTCTCCTGCTCTCTCATAGATCTCTGCAACCTGTTTGATCTATACCATTTGTACAGTCTCACCAATCCCCACAATGTGATTACACAAATCACTATTATGATGATGGGTTTCAGTATGTACCAAATGAAACTCTTTCCTAGGTTGGCAAACCAACCTCCAACTTTACCCATTCCTTTACCTACTTTTTCCCACACGTTTACCTGCGTCAAATCCTCAATCTCATGATGAATTTCAGTAATGTTCCGTATGTACTTCTCTAGAGGTTTCGAATTGTCTGGAATGTAAGTGCAACATTCCTGGACCTTCAAAGCCTTGCAGACTCCTCCCTCTTTGGCTAACAGAACGTCTAGAGCAAGTCGGTTCTGAAGAACCATTGCCCTTATCGATTGCATCTCTCCCTTCACCAGCATTAATGATCTAGCAGTACTGGCGGACAACCTATCTACAACTGTTGCCAATCTTCTAATCTCGATGTCAGTCAGTATTATCCCCAAAAGAGGAAATGCAGCACCGAATACATCACCAACTACCTCCTCAGTGCTGACATCTCTTCTTCCTCTAGCTTGTGTTCCTCCCTCTATGATTTCTAAATCCTTAGCATGGTATATTTTGGGGAAGACAATTGCCAAATAACATGTTCCATACCAATTATCCGGTAGTTTCACATATGCATTTCTTCCACATACAAAATATACATTTGGAATCACCTGCATTTCCTTCAAGAAGTCCTTAGAGTAATATTCTAGTTGGAAAGCATGTTCACAACTTACTTCTCCCACAAACACATTCTCATAATAGGTTTTACCCCTATGTATGCACAGTTTCCCCCTTTTCTCTCGGTCTAGAGCTATTGGACCATTGCTACCCTTCCGTTGGTGTGACCTTTCTTCCTCGGTCCAATCTGTTTTCCATTGACCTGAAGATTTTAACATCTTCTGTCTCCTATACCGAGCATCCACCTGTCCTACAAACTTTTCTCAATTTCTGACACTGTACAAGTCAAATTATTTCTTCGGGCATGTGAAGTATCCAACGTTTTCCAAGGAAGGAAACATTTCTGTAATCTGTCTTCACTCTTATAATAATCCCACTTATTCAAATGCTTGTAGTTTGGCACTTCTGGTAACACAGAATCAAAGTTTGAAAAATAGTACCCAAACCCATCACGTTCATAAAATATGCTCAGCAACAAACTACATGTGATTCCATAAGTCAATGGAAGATGATGATATCTAATACCTTCATCTACAGAGGCTGGCAATTTCATGCACACATAACAATTTTTAGCCTCCATAGCATCAACATATTCATAAAGCAATTTAGCATATGCATTTGATTTAAAGTTTCCCTGCGATTCATCTACATGTAACCTACGAGTCTCAGCTGCTAGTAAAGCTTTATCTTTCTCTGTATTGTTCCCCTTTTGACCAGCAGTTGTAGGTTTCTGTATCGATATAATTTTTGCTTCCTTTGTTGCTTTCTCTTCATTTTCATGTCCCACTACATAGGATATAGTAACTACTAAAACTATAAGAAAAATCACTCCCACTAAAAGTGTGCCTACTATGCATTTTGTCCTGCGGTTCGGGTTGCCAACCTCCATGATCTCAAACAGTGTAGTTCCGGTTTTCTTTCACAATGTCTCTTTCCTTTACACAATGTCTCTTTTCGAAGCACACCTGGAAGTTGATAATCCCTTCTGCAAGATCAGTCTTTGAATTCCATAGCAACAGACAACCCTAGCCCTTCTCCGTCCTCTATATGGAAGTCCTTAAATCTCTTCTTCCACTCGGCGCTAGGTTATCTCTCAATCTATTTATTTACAAAGACTTTACAAAGTCCTTTAGCAATCCAGAATTATACGTGATCCAGCGACTCTAGTCACGCACTCTAATATTTCCAAACGAAGAAGGACCTCCCCAAGTATTGACCTTCTTGGACAACAAGTCGGGAAATCTATTCTGTTAAAAATCATGTCTCTTATTCCGCTCAGATAAGGAGGATAGGGGATATTGAGTGTCAGCAACCCTTCGACCTCCACTCCCGGTATCAGCAACACTATTTCCACTGTTATGATGGGGTCAGTACTGGTCAGGGTCACTTCCCTCACCCTCCCAGATCCCTGTACACTGGACATCTGCAGCGAGGTAGGTCCACTCAGGAGTAGCCTATCTTCTGCAAGGCACTTGCACTCTCCTCGATCTTCTCGGACCTTCCTGTTCCTGTCCTTGTGCACTTTCGTCCAAATCCGAGTCTTCAGATATAGGAGCAAGAGTTCTCTCTGGAGTTGACTTCAAGCTCGGCCTCTTTCTTCTTTCAGGCCAACTAGCTTCTCCACGCCTTGTTCTCCTGTATCTTGTCCTCTCACTCAGTTCTTGATCACTCTGGACTTGTTCTGAGTCTGAGCCGTATTCACAGCAACTTTCTCCTTCTGTGGCAACTTCAGTTTCACTGTCGTCCTGTCTTTCTTCTTCTGGATCTGTAGCGCTCCCAACTTCTTCCGACACCCCGACAGCTTGACTGATCCCCTCTAGTGGTTCGCCGTCCACAGCTGGATTCTCATCTGCGAGAGGAGCTGTTTCTTCTAGGGGTGCTGGAACCCTTCGAGTATGGGAAGCGTGGATCCAGTTTGGCAGCCCTCCACACTTCACGGCAGTATTCGTTGTCAATATGACCTGGTAGGGCCCCTTCCAACGCACGTCTAGGCAGTTCTTCCGGACGTGCTTCTTCAATAGGATCCAGTCACCTGGGCACAAGTCGTGACATAGGTCTCTTGAAGATGGAACTTCAGCGGCCTGCACCTGAAGGGACACAGAATGAATGGCGTCAGACAGTCCCTTGCAGTAATCCAGGATCAGGTCATCTGTAATATTCAACAAAGCTGTAGTCGGTACAGACGGAAGTCTCATTGCCCTCCCCATTAAAACTTCGTGTGGAGAGAGACCTGTCCTCCTGTCTGGTGTGCTACGCATACTCATGAGTACCAAGGGCAGAGCATCAGGCCAACTTAAGGAAGTCGATGAACATACTTTGGCTATTCGGGACTTCAAAGTGCCATTGATCTGCTCCACGATACCTGAAGCCTCTGGTCGATAGCTACAGTGCAACTTCTGATCAATGTTCAACGCAGAGCAAAGCATCTTCACAACTTCACTGTTGAAATGAGTTCCTCGATCTGATTCCAGGGAGGTCGGCACCCCGAAGCGCGGGATCAATTCTCTAAGCAACAACTTTGCTACTGTGAGTGTATCGCACCTGCGTGTAGGGTATGCTTCGACCCATCTGGAAAATATGCATACAACCACCAGAACATACCTAAGGTGGTTGACCTTTGGCATCTCAATAAAATCTAATTGCATTCGGTTGAAAGGCCCCCCAGACCTCCCAATGTGACTCATTGTAACTGGTGTTCTTTTCCCTACGTTCAATTGCTGACAAGTAACGCATCTCCTACAGACTGCTTCTGCTGCAATCCTAAACTTAGGGCAATACCACGTCTGCCTAAATACCCTCAGCATGGCATCTCTTCCTAAGTTTACTGGACCATGTATCTGTCGTGCCATTGGACTCACTAATTCCTCAGGTAATACTGCCCTTCCATCTGCTGAAACTCAAAAATCCATTTCACTTTTCACACAACCTGCTGTTTCCCATGCCTTCTTCTCAGATTCAGGTGCATTCTCTTGCATGTTTTTTAAATCCTCCCAAGTATCAACTGTTTCTAGCATCATGTTTAACTCGGTCTCTTCCTGAGCCCCACCTACTTCCACCTCCGTGAAAGAATATCCTTGCTCCGCACAGTAGCGGGCAACTTCATCCGCATATCTATTACCTTGTGACACAAAATCTGTATTTTTGGTGTGGGCTACACATTTGACAATTGCAATTGCAGCTGGACCTTGTAATGCTTCTAACAGCAGTCGCACAAATTCTCCATTTCGAATAGGCGAACCAGAGGAGGTCATGTAACCTCTCTGAGACCACAATTGCCCAAAATCATGAACTACACCGAAACCATATTGGCTATCGGTATAAATGGTGACTCTAATTTTGCTACCTGCTATACAGGCACGTGTCAATGCAATGATTTCTGCTACCTGAGCGGAGTGTACTCCTTCCAGGCAAGCGGCTTCCACAACTCCAGTAATGGTGCAAACAGCATAAGCTGCTCTCAATCGACCAGTATCATATCTTAAACATGAGCCATCGACAAAGAAAATTTCATCAGGGTCAATCAACGGCTCATCCACAATATCTGGTCTGGGCTTCGTGCATAGTTCAGTCACATCAAGGCAATCGTGATCTTCACATTCTTCGCCTTCTATATCATTAGGAAGTGGCATCAATGTAGCAGGATTCAAAACAGAGAACCTCTTAAGGGTCACATTCTCCGCAGCAAGAATAACTTGCTCGTAGCGCGTGAGCCTACTATTGGTCAAGTGCTGTGTCTTGGTCCTGGTCATTAACAGTTCTACAGAATGTGGTACATACACCACTAATTGATGTCCCATCACAATGTTCTCACATCTCTCCATGCTGACACCTGTTGCAGCAACGGATTTGAGACATCCGGGCAACGCTGCGGCTACTGGATCTAAAGTAGCCGAGAAGTATGCAACTGGTCTACGGGCATTTCCATGAGTTTGTACTAAGACTGACAAAGCATAACCCTCTCTTTCGCAGCAGTAAAGTGAAAATGGTTTCTCATAATCTGGCATTCCCAAGGCTGGAGCACGGCACAAATCCTCTCTCAGCTGTAGGAACGCCATCAAACAATCTCTGTCCCATGGTACCGGATCACTCACCTCCTTGTGCGTCAGTTTTCGTAGGGGTTTTGCTTTCAGTGAAAAGTTAGCTATCCACTGTCGGCAATAACCCACCATTCCTAGGAACATCCTGACTTCTCTCTGTGTCGTAGGCGCGTTCATCTTCATTATCGCCTCTATCCTATCTGGTGACACCTTGCGCTTTCCTTTTTCTATCCGGTGACCCAAGTACTGTACTTCTGTCAGACAGTACTGCAACTTGTTCGGAGACACATTGTGTCCATTTTCAGCTAAATGGTTCAGCAAGGCAATGGTATCTGTCTTACAAGCTTCTTCTGTTCCTGACGCAACAAGTAGGTCGTCTATGTACTGGACCAGAACCGAGTTCTGTGGCAGTACTAGACTTTCAAGATTTTTCTTCAACAGCTGGTTGAAAATTGATGGGCTTTCTGTGTACCCTTGTGGGATACGACACCATGTTAAAACGCGATTTTCCAGTTTAAAAGAAAAAAGGTACTGGCTCTCCTCATCTAATGGAATTGAAAAGAAAGCCTGACAAAGGTCTATCACTGTGAACCACTCAGCTGGGAATGGTATCTGAAACAATATCACTGATGGATTCGGTACCACTGGACAACATGAAACAACTATGTTATTAATCTTTCGAAGATCTTGTACTATCCTGAATTTCCCACTAGGTTTTTGTAAACCCATAATCGGGGAGTTGCATGGACTACCCACGATCTCCTTCAGTATTCCCTGTTGAATAATAGAGTCAATTACAGGTTTTATTCCTGCAATCGTCTCCGGGGTCAGTTTGTACTGAGGCGTTCTAGGATATTCAACATTTGGTTTTACCATGATCTTCACTGGTTCTACCCCTTTGATCAATCCTATCTCTTCTCCAGTAAAATCCCATACCTCTGATGCCACTGCATCTCGTAAGTCCCAAGGAAGATCCTCCACAGTCAGGGTAGGATACAGTTCTATGCATACTCTCGAATTTGCGACTTTAAAAGTAGCATCATCGTCTGTAGTCTGTACCTCCACTCCCTGAGGTGTGCAGTATATTGTGCAATTCAGTTTGCACAATAAGTCCCTTCCTAACAGACACACAGGACTTGAATCACATACTACAAACTGGTGTTCATTGGTGTGATTTCCTATTTTCACTGACACTGGTTCCGTCAAAGGGCTAGACATTCTCCTGTTTGCGACTCCTACCACTTGAATCGTTTCCCCCGACATTGGTAAATCTGGAACCACTGCCGATCTCAAAGTTGATCGAGTAGCTCCTGTATCCACCAAGAATGTTGTAGGACATCCTGCCACTTCAGCCTCAACAAACGGTCCTCTTTGATCCACCTCTAGAACTGCCCTGAGGGTACAGTCCTCTTCTCTACTTACACGTCGTCCTGTTATTGGATCAACGTAGTAACACTCTCCTTCGTCTATAAAAAGTGGCATTTGTCGATGAATCTTTCCCCCTGTCGTAATCCTTGGTGGCTGCGGGAACTGAGCTCGTGGAGCCGAAGTCCCCCCTTTGGCCACATTACTTCTTGACACTGTCACCCCTTGAACTGGAACTTCTTGAACTTCCTCCTCTACTTCTGGTTCTCCGTTTTCAGGGTTATAGGGACACTCGCGTCTCCAATGTCCCACCTGGTGACACTGGTGGCACTTTGTCGTTTTTTTTCAATGTAGCAAAATCTATTCTAGGTCTCAGGCTTTCCTCGTTGTTCTTATTCTGACTATTTGATTTCCGTCCCATTGTCCCTGTTCCCTGTTGCTGCTGTCCACCCCTTCCAGCTGACTGCATTTGTACCATCATCAGTTTCTCTTTCAGTTTCTTTGCTTTGGAATCTATTTCATCACTGCAATACCTTGCGTACCTCAAAATCTCATCCAATGGTTTGTTTTGCCAACAAATTAAATGTTGCTGAATCATCAAACAAATATCAGGTCTCAACCCCAAAACGAACTTTGATACAAACTGTCCTATATCCTTGGGATCCATTACATCTAGTCCACTGTATTGTTTGAATGCTTTCAGCAATCGCTCATAGTACTCATGAACTGTCTCCTTGGGTTCCTGTCTTGTTCGGTCTATTTTTACCCAATCTATATCTTGTGGTGGCACCTTCTCTTTCAGCCAAGTCATCACCCTTTCATATTTTAACATTACGCTTTCTGACGGTCCATTAGTACAAGTATCCCTTTCTGGTTCTGCAGTTGGCCATTCGACACTAACCTTGCATGCTATCCACAAATCTCCTTGGACCACAATGTCAAACAGGGTGTTCAAGTCAATCCACAATACCTTTGAGATCTTTACAAACCTCTCTACCTGTTTGTACCACTCTACAGGGTTCTCCCTTAACTTCGGAAATGAGTTGGTAAATGCAGCTAAGTCTCCTCTACTCCAGGGCACGTGTACATAACTCCCATTCGCTATTTCTCGCAAAGGGAATGCCTCCATCTGCATTAACCTTCCCTCCGGTGACATCACATTCACGCTCCACCTAACAGTTCCCTTTTTGGACCACCTCTCTTCCCATTTGTCCAGATCTCTCCATGCTCTTATTCCTGTGATCAGTTCTCTTATGTGTGTTTTTAATCCAGTCGTCCTCCTCTCATCTAAGTCCTGATCTGAATAATGCAACCTATGGTTACCCTGCAATGCCTTGGTTCTGGACAGATCTATCATATACCTGTCTGCCAGTTCAGACAGTTTCTCATGAGTTGCTCTTGCCTTTCGAGTAATATCCTTTGCTATAAATAGCAGCTCATCTTGTTCGTACATGTCAATCCTTTCTAAGGGCAACGTACCATCTATCATCTCGTCCAAGTCAGATTTTAAGCTGGTCACATCGAGTCTTTTAGCTTTCACCACAGCTTTCAGTATGCTATCTCTAGAGAGTCCATTTACATCTCCCCCATCACAGCTCTGAGTCCTACGTCTGGGCTCAGGCGTGTTATGGGGAGTCCTCCCATGCTCCCATCTCTCCAGGTCCCATGCAGTTCCATCCTCTCTGGGTGTATAGTGAAACACTTTCCTATTTCTCATGGTCTCACAATTCCCATCCTGCCTGGTTTCTCTAGGTGCATGGAAAGGCATTCCGTTATTCCCCATTTCTTCACCATTTGCCGGTGGTCTCTGATCACTCGACACATGGCAAGATCCTTCACTGTTCCCTATGCTCCCACGACTCCAGTGTTGTACGTTATCACCAGGTGCGTGGTGAGTGCACTTAAACCTATCCCTGTACTCTTGTGTCCTTTGGTCTCCCTCACTTTGAATGAGACGAGATGTCTCCCCACACTCCGTACTTCTGCCTCTTTGCTCCTGCCCATTCCCTCCGTCAATAAGACGTGTAACTCCTCTACTCTCCTGACTTTTACCATCCCACTCCTGACTGCTTTCGCTAGCCCCGCAGTGAGATAATGTCCCTTTTCCTCGACTTCCCCATTCAGCTTCTGCTCTTGACCTGTTGCTCGGTGCTTCCATGGACCTATCCCATTCCCTCAAGTCAGCCCTCAGCTCTTTGAAGGATTTCGGCCGTGGTCCCCTCAGGTCCATCGGTCCTCTCTGACCCCCCTGCTCTGTTACGGGACCCACTGCTGAATCCAATGGGGTGCTCCACGTTATCGGTCCTGGCAATTGCCTCCAGGCATTTGTTGTGTTATTCCTTCTTTCCATCTCTACTCGTTCTCTGTCTAGCTGTACCTGTTCTTCCTCTTTCCCTTTCTCTGGGTGATAAATCGACCGTATAGGACCTATGGTAACGGGTACTTGAAGAGCATCTGGCAATTCATAAGACTCAACCCTCTCGGTTGCTGGCATCTTCTGCACTGCAACCCTTCCGACTACCTTCTGTACAGTACCATGTTGAGGTGACCCTTCGTCTTTGGTAGGTACCCAATCCGCTATAGGGAGTGGCCTATACCCTTCTATGTCAACCCCATCTTTCCTTGGGAGCTCAGTACTTTCTATCTCCCTATTGGCCGGAGGCGGTCTATCTATCAACAACCTATTTATTAGGCCGTCCTCCGACTCGCTCTCATCATCCTCTTCTATGGGTTTCTTTCCTCCTGTAACCTCTCTCATGGGGTACAACTTATCTACTTCAATCGTCTGTACCCTCCATTTCTTGGCTTCCTCATCCCATTTAGCATCTTGCACTGCCCTTACTGATCGCCTTACCCTTTCCTGGCGTCTGTTCTGACTCCTGTCGTGCGCCGCCCTAATCAACGCGTTAAGGGCCTCAAACTGTGTAGGCAAAGGTCTCAGTGAGGACATGACTGCTTTCAGCTGATGTAACACTTCTAGTCTAAAAGTTCCGTATTTCGGAAAAGTCAGTTCCTCATTCCCTTTTGTAATCTTACTCCAAGTATCAAGCCACAGTATAGTATGCAACCCAACATTCGCTGCCATATAGTAAGCTGGTGTACCCTCTGGCGGTGCCTCTTCCCCGTAATAAGATCCTCTTCTTTTTCTCTTAAAGATCGCTCTCAAACATTTAAAACACTTCATGTTCAAAACCTACAATATTTCTATTTTCTCCGCGTTCGTTTACTTCCTGATGACAATCCACCAATCTCAGCGCGGTTCTCGCTAACTGGCCTATCACAGCGCGGCTTCTCGCTGACGTCACACCAACCGCCCTATCCCAGCGCGGCTCTAGCTGACGTTTCACCAACCGCCCTATCACAGCGCGGCTCTAGCTGATGTCACTCTCCCCCTTCGCAGCAGTTCCCCTCCTTTCTCAGCTCGTCTCCGCGGTCATGCATGCGTCCCATTCATACTCTGAAAAATGATTACTTCCGACCAAGCGATCACTTTCCTTGACTGTACGCCCACAGTCTAACTGTAATTGTCGCCTTAACTGACGAAATGTCTTTCCGTGTACGTCTAGACAATCGCCTTCTCTGATAGGTTACTTGCACACGGTAACTTTTGACCTGCGTCCATTACCCACACACTCACTCTTGCATTCCCCCTATCTCGGTCCTGCGGGCGATCAATGGTACCTCATGACCCCCTTACTCTGGTCGACAACTACTCTGGATGTTCGATACACCCGAACCACTTAAGCTCTACCCCGAACCTAAGATTTTCACCAGTTCACCGGTTCACCCGTTCCTCAGGTTGCCAGTTTACCAGTCTACCAGGTTGCGCGCGCTCACAACCCTCTCTCAATCACACTACAGGCATTCAACTCCGCATGACATTACAATACAGATACAACACAAAACACCGCAATCTGTCAACGCATGACCCTTGTTATACTCACTCTCGTCCGACTCTGCTGCTTTTCTCTTGCACCGTCAGCACCTTCTTCGGCAGGCCACCTCTCGATCTCTAGAGACCTTGGGGTAAACTTAACCTAGTCTAGATCACCTTCCTCAAGAAGGTAACCATCCTCTGCTACCAACTGTTAACGCGGGATTTCTGGTCTATAGTTATAGATCTAGATCCCAACTCAGGTCGACTGAACCGTTGGTACCTGTCATTGAGTAAAAGACAATCTACTACTAGGTCAATCAGTTAATGACTTACACCACTCTAAAGAACCACTTACTAAGAATAAGTTTTAAAAGTTTATTTCAAAGCCAAAGTTAACTGGAGATACAAACATCTCAAAATAAGGTTCAAAATATATACGGGTATCAATACAAACATGAATTTTCTAAATGTTCTTAGTCGGCAGAAGAATATCACCAAAACCAATTCAAGAATCACCAAAGTTGCAAGAATAGACACAAGCTGTAGCTTGTGAGTCATTTACAGAAAGGAAAATTTAGATTAGACTGTCCCTACACTAGACTAAGTGACATCCCTACTTAACAAGTTCTTAACCTAAAAAGGTGTCAGCCGTAGTGACTTCCAAAGAAGATCACACACTTCTCTTAGTCTTCGTTGTGAATTGAGGTTTCGCCGTTAACCTATCTGCCTACCCATCCGCTCTCTTAGGTTCCTCAGATCCTCTGCCTTAACTCCACCCAAGGGTGCTGTCCCTAATACAAAATCACATTTACAATAGAAACGCCCCTTAGAGTGAATTAATGTTCAGAAGGCAAGATGGCCGCCGTGAGGTTGTGGTGAGAAGTCGCTCCAGACCTCTCTCCCGAGACACCCAGATGGTTTTTGTTTAAAGACTGCTATACCCCCTATGGATTTAAGTAGTTGGCTGCAGAAAGGACTGATCAGGTTATGTTCAAAATACATAGGCATTAAAGGACAATTCAGCCGAGTTCTTCGAAAAACATTGGATTTGAGAGCGGCACTTCGAGATCAACTGACAAGGATGTCTGCACGCCTATCCAAAGCCGACAAAGATAAAGACAAGGCAAAGCTACACAAGGAACGGGCAGTAAAGGTGCCCATGGAAGTGCTAAAAGAACCAGCAATGATCCACCCCCTGGGTTACAACAACGGGCCCCTGGTGCAATACGGAAGATAATACCCCTAGGTCAAAAGGGGAAGAAAGTCGAGAAAGCGGAGAAAGGAGAGACGCCAGAGGTGCGTTCAAAACATGTCACAGTGGCAGCAGTAAAGAATGACCGGCCCCCAGACCCCTTCAGCGAAGACACGGCTGTAGCGGCAAAGCAAGGCTCGAACAAAGGGAAGGAAGCGCCACTAAGACAGCCTACCTTGATGGAGGCGTTTAGCTCCAGAAGAAGTTCGCAGCCTGACACGGAATCAATCACATCCAGAGACGTCCTCGAGGACGCAGCGGCAAAAGCATCGGCAGTGCCTGACGCCTCCAGCGCGGTGATAGCGGTTGCCGGGCAACTCAGAGACCTGGCAACAACACCCAACAGCAGCGGCAGCGGAGACGGAGGGAGCACGGAAGCAGCAACGCCGAAGGTAATACCGGTGATAGAACTAAGCAATAGCGGGCTGAAGGAGGCTAAGGGGTCTAATAAGGTTATAACACCAACTGAAACTAGCGGGCCACATAAACCTCGGACAGCAGGAAGCGCAGATATGCTGGAAGCGCTTATTCAGCTCGAAGCAGAAATGAGCAGTAAAAAGTTAAAGGAGAAAAACAATGGGGTTAAGAATCCAGAGGAAACAGGGAAAAGTGCATTAATAAGTGCAGAAAACAGAACTTTGGGACTGGAGAAGAGAGAGGGAGCCTCATTGGAAGGGGAATGTTTCTTTTCTGTGAATGAAGACATTGATACTACCCAGTCAAGTAATGAGTCTTCAGAGTCTTCAGAGGAATTAGATGAAGATTCGAGCTCCGGTTCAAGCTTATCAATGAAAGATACCACGCAGAAAAGAAGAAGATTAAAAGATAGAAGACATGGCGGAGGATCACATTCACCCATAGCAAGGGGAAGGAAGCTAGACTGGGACTATTCTGCAACGGCACAGACTTATATAGAGGAAAGTAACTCACAGGCTTCTGGCAGTACCCCCATCCCAGCGCAGTATATGGCCCCCTTCGACACGATATGCTCCACGCTTAAACAAATGCAAGGGGAAGCGAGGACAGAAAGTCGGAGGGCCAGACAAGCCACAAGAAGATCCAAAATACCCTTAGGAAAGTCAACAAGCTATATGAAGGTCTTAGCGAAAGAGTGACTGAGGTGGAGGCGCGGACTGGGAAGCTAGAGGATGATGTTGGGGGATGGCAGGACTTCAAAATGGAGCAGGAAAAATTGATGGTTGACTTACAATGGAAGCTGGAGGATTTTGAGAACCGCCAGAGGCGGAATAATATACGCATTTTGGGAGTGGAGGAAGGAGCAGAGGGAGATGACATTATGCACTTTGTTGTTAATCTGTTGAGAGGAGCTTTTCCCGAATCACAGTGGGAGTGGGAAAGAGAGGTACAACGAGCGCACAGATTTCCTTTTACCATCAGAAAAAGTCATGGGGGTAAGAGTCAGGCAGCTCAGCATGCTTTGCCTAGAGTCATCTTGATTTATGTTGGGAATTATCTGCTCAGGGAGGAGATAATGGACAAGGCTAGACCAGACAAGAAAAGATCCTTTGAAGGAGTCACCTTCTTCGCCAGGCCAGACTTCTGCCACATAACGGTGGAGAGAAGATGGAGACTTAGGCAGCTTATCAAACCATTCCAGGCCTTGGGCTCCGAGGCGTTTCTGTTATTTCCAGCAAGACTGAAAGTGGTTACAAGGGGCAGAACAAACATATTCCTGTCCGAGATAAAGGCCCAACAATTCTTGGAGGAGATTAAGTCACAGAAAGGGGGCTGAGAAGTATAAAGAGGAAGATGCTAGATCTTGATCTACCGCTGTTTTGAAGGATGGCTAAAGTTAAGGGACAACCTTAGTTCTGCACTAGCGCCAGGACGCCCCTTTGCTGGGGCAGCTGTGCGCTCAATAAATCAGGATAACATAACATAACATAACAAATAGAGAAATACAAAAGTGGAATACACAGAGGGGGGTATATACTATTCAGGGTGTTGGGTGTAGGGGGGGGAGAAGAGCGATCCCCACAGGCTACTGCGGCTACACATAGGTCTTATGGACCTATTTGCCTGTAAGGGGGGGGGAGGGGGGGGGAACCAGAGGGTGGGTAGGGTGGGAGCAGGGGGAGAGGGGGGTAAAGAGAGGGTTAAAAATGCAAAAAAAAGGGTGAAAGTACGCAAGAATCAGCACAAGAAAGCACAATTCAGAGCACAGGGAAGGCACATCTATTGGTATGTAACAGTTAAAAGGATGGGGAGGGGGGGGGAACCAGAGGGTGGGTAGGGTGGGAGCAGGGGGAGAGGGGGGTAAAGAGAGGGTTAAAAATGCAAAAAAAAGGGTGAAAGTACGCAAGAATCAGCACAAGAAAGCACAATTCAGAGCACAGGGAAGGCACATCTATTGGTATGTAACAGTTAAAAGGATGAGGATACACGATACATATCAGGTTTATTATGAGAGCAAAGTGTTAGATCAGGGATGGCACACAGAGTTGGACAAAACCTATGATACATTTTAATGACTTGTAGGATGGCTACTATTAATATCTGTGGACTAAATGATTCGGGTAAAAGATTAAGAGTGGCGGCACTGCTTAGGACACTTAAGTTGGACTTGGTTTGCCTCCAAGAAACGCATGTTGAAGCTTCTAAGAGTTATATTATGGACCATCTAGGGTTTTCGGTACTGGCAAATACTAAGCAAGGGACGAAGCATAGAGGAGTGGCGGTACTAGGAAGACCCACTGACGTAGAAGTAATAAGGAAATCAGAAGATAAATGGGGAAGGTGGGGAATAATCGGAATAAAATTTAAGGGAGAAAAATGCACCATAGTTTCTGTGTATGGTTCGACAGAAGATGATCCTGATCTTTTCCAATTTTTAGATACAGAGTTGGCATTATGGCCTGAGCCAATTGTATGCTGTGGAGACCTTAATATTCACGATCCTACTAGCTCATTTGTACAAACGGGGAGTATATATGTAGGGAGGAAAAAGAGAACCCACAGGGCACTGTCAGATATGGTAGCAAATAATTCCTTAGTGGACCCATGGATAAAACTGAATCCAGGTACCGATGGTAGTACATTCTATTCGGCCCCACATAAGGTACTTGTTAGACTGGATTATTTCTTGATTTCATCTTCCTTGTTATCAGAGGCACAAATAGATAAACAGCCTCGAATTGTTTCGGATCACAGTCCTCTGATTTTAACTATTAGATTGGGCCAGGCGCAAAGAAAAGATATGCAGTGGACATTCGATAGAGCCCTGTTGAAGGATGAAGGTTATAGGTCTTACATGACAGAATGGATCAGAGCCTACTGGGAAATTAATAGAGGTACGGCCCCAGTGGGAGTGGTGTGGGACGCTTTTAAGGCAGGAGTACGGGGAGAAACAATGAGTTATGTGTTCTCAGCACAGAAAAGGACAAGACTTAAAATTAGCGAAGTCTTTCAAAAACTGATAAGGGTGGAGGAGAAATTGGCGCAGGATTTAAGAAACAGGGCATCAATAGAAGAACACCTGTTAAAAATAGTGGCGCTTAGGGTGGAGGCAACGGAAAGTATCTCTAAAAAAGCAGTAGAGAATTATCTAACTAAGAGGGAAGCTGCTTACGAGTTAAGCGAGAAGGTAGGCCACTTATTAGCAGTACGCACCAGACAGAGACTAGCGGCATCAGACATTGTTGAGATTATGAACGAGAATGGAATCTTGGTCACCGAAATAGATAGAGTGAGAGAAGTATTTAGGCAGTTCTATGAAAAATTATATACTAGAGACAGTGTAGGAACAGTGAGTGAGAAGGAAAGCTATTTAAGGGACGGTATTTCACCAGGTGTAACAGAAGAAGAAAAAGATAGGTTGGACTCCCCTTTTACTTTAGAGGAATTTATCATGGCATTAAGTGCGCTTCCTTCAGGTAAAGCTGCTGGACCGGACCAGCTACCGGTAGAGTTCTACAAAGTATTTTATCAAACTGTGGGAATCGAAATGTTCAATGTTATGGTGGAGGCACAGAAAGGGGATAAAGTACCTGAGTCATGGGGGGAAGCAGACATTGTTATTTTTAAAAAAGGGAAAAACTCGACACTCCCAGGCTCATATAGGCTTATTACATTGATGAATGCAGACACTAAGGTGTATTCCAAGGTTTTAGCAACAAGACTGGCAGTGGTAATAGAGGGATTGGTAAGTCACACCCAGCATGGCTTTATTCCTGGAAAAGGCACCACACAACACATCAGGCAGGTGATTACAACGTTTGACGCAGCGAATGTCCTGGGGGACTCTATCGCGGCACTATTCTTGGATGCCGAAAAGGCGTTCGATAGAGTCTCCTGGGAATATCTATGGCAAACATTAAAATGGAATGGATTAGGGAACAGTTTTATAACAGCAATGCAGACTCTCTATAAAAACCCGACAGGCAGGATTAGAGTAAATAGAGGTAAATCGACAGCAGTTAGGATCGGGAGAGGGACTAGACAGGGCTGCCCATCATCCCCACTACTATTCGCTCTTTATCTGGACCCATTGATAAGGAAAATTGAAATCAATGCAAGGATTCCTCCAGTAAGGTTGAATGGATGTGAGATAAAGACACTCGCCTACGCCGACGATATTGCTATCTTAACACCTAATCCCAGTATGGCCATAGTGGAAATTGAGGCCGAAGCACAAAGATTTGGGCAAATATCTGGGTACAGCCTAAACAGTTCCAAAACTCAAATAGTATGCAATCAACATATGGTGTTTAATGATCAAAGAGTCGTGGGTTCAGCTGTATATCTGGGGGTTGCAATCACAGCTGACTTAGACGTGCTGGTACAGACTAATCTTGCGTCACTGATGTCAAAGGTTAAGTCCGACCTAGACCGCATGAACAACCTGCATTTGTCGTTAGTAGGCTGCACTAATGTCATAAAAATGTTAATATTGCCGAAATTTCTGTACTTCTATAGGACAATACCGTTATTTTTTTAGATAAAATGGTTTAATGATCTGGAAAAAATCCTGAACAGATTCATTTGGGCCCATGGTAAGACCCGTAGGGCATATCGCTTTATGTCTTTGCCTAGAGAAAAGGGTGGTTGGGGGGTGCCCGACTTTAGATTATACTATTGGGCATCTGCACTCCAATATATGCGGGGATTGATAGGTGGGGGTGGTATAGACGTTAGAACAACGAATGACTCATCCAGGATATACTCCATTGTGTTGGGACCGGAGGTAGAGAATTCCTTTCTCAAATGTATTGATTTCGCATATTTTAAAAGAACTAGATTCAAGACGGTCCAAGCTGCAATTAAGATTTGGAATGCAGTGATGAAGAGAATTGGTCTGGGCCGATATAACTGGTATACAAGGTTGTATAAAAACATGTCCCTCCCAATGCAGATTTTTGGTGACAGTACAATGGCGGGTTGGTTGGAGAAGGGGATAGTACAGCTTGGGGATGTGAGGAATATGGAGGGGATGCTCCAATTCACAGATCTAATGACCAAATTCGGATTAGATAGGAGGGACCTTTTCAAATTTTTTCAGCTAAGAAGCTTTTTGGGGAATAAGCAGGGTGGAAGTATAGGGTTTGCTAAGGTAGAAATACTCGAGAAAATGAGATTAGGGGGAGATTGTTCTATACGTTGCTTTTACGCAAACTTGTTAGCAGGGAAACCAGACGACATAGACAAGCATAGTGAAAAGTGGGCAGACAAGCTGGAAGGGGAGTCCTGCTGGTTTAAAGAGTCACTGGACTTAGGACGAACTCTCCTGTGCTCAGCACCATTGCAATCGCAGCAGTATAAAACCCTCTACTCGCTATACTTCACCCCTGCAAAAATAGCAAAATGGGGGGGTAGCATAGGCATTACATGCCCAAGATGTAGTTCCCTTGATGCAGACTTAATACACTTATTTGCTGTATGCCCGCAAATACAAACAGTGATAAAGGATATAGAGAAGTTTCTGGATGCCACCCTGAATATATAACATTTCTACACTCTTTTACATTAGTTTCTCACACAGATATATGCATTCTAATTTAATTAAACACTCTTATACATTTGCACTCTATAAATTCAACACTCCTACCTAATGTTTACTAGACTAATACAACGTGCTTGTAAATATGGTGCACTTCTACAATTTTTCCCAAATTGCGCTCTCTCAAAAGCTATGGATATTTTCATGGTTGTGCAGAACCTCATACACGTTCTGGACTTCGGTGTATGTGTAATTATGGCATGCACATATATGATCATCGCTCTGCAACTGATGTTGTGAATTAAACATTACAATGACTTGCGAAAGATTGTCTCTTCCCATCACACTGCCTTCCTCTGCAAACGCTCTGTCTGAGTTATTCACTTACACTTTTTTTCTACCAACACTTTACTATCCTCCATCTCCATGGGTCACAGTTTACTTCCTCTTTAACTGCATTTACTTCCTCCTCCACTTCACTGCCCCTTCTGTTTTACACACACACTTGCCCCACCAATAAACTCTGCATTTTCTTTTCCTTCAAAGCTATGGATATTTTCATGGTTGTGCAGAACCTCATACACGTTCTGGACTTCGGTGTATGTGTAATTATGGCATGCACATATATGATCATCGCTCTGCAAAGAGGCCATGCATTGAATGTGCATGTAGTCAGAACACCTTTATGACCCTCTGACAGACGCTGTGAGAAACTTACACTGCCTTCAGTACAGAGTGCTCTATCGTGATTCCCACACCCTGAAATCACCCAGACACTTAGATGTGAATTATTACCCCTCCCGGCATTTTAACCTCAAAAGCTGCCTCAGACTGATCATAAAGGTCGGCTTGTGAGAAATCAAAAAAATCATGGTGTCTCAAGCACTGCATTACACCCTCCTCTAGAGCCCAGGCAGAACCGTACGATACCCATTGTAACATGCTCCCTTATCTAACTTCATGCTACCATGAGCAGAAGGAAATGCTCCCACACAAAAGATGCTTCTGCCTCCACCAGCTACTCTTTTTTACCCCGAAAAACAAGGTGCTCCCTACCCCAAAAAAATGCCCCCAGTTTTAGGAATGTCACAGTGCAGCAAGGTACAAACCCACAGAACAGGACCAACTCACCAAACCCCCAATTGGGCCAATAAGATGCCTTCACCAAAAAGAATAAGCACACAGGACTCTTCAAAACAAAATGCACTGTGCTCACTGCGACTACCTTCATAGCGCTTTGCTTTGGCATTTGTGTATGCTTGCAGTGTCTCAGAATGCTCTGAAGCTGCCAGAAGGCAATGTGTTAGTGCGATGTACAACACCTAAACAATCAAGGTGTTGCCCCTTCCTTCAGAACCAGAGGCCTGGGGTGCTATCGCCATGTCACAAAGTTGTTGGCTGCTTTCTGCACAGTGACTGCTTGATGACATGGCCTCAAATGTACAAATCAGTCATAGCCCAAAACAACCCTTCTCAAAATGTCACAAAAAGTTGCTCCTCTCTAATATACACGAGGCAGGATTCTTCTCGCGATTCTTTGCAAATGCAGGGAAGGAGGCCTGTGAGGGACAGCAGACTGCCAAGCCACAGTCCCTGCATACTCAGAATGTCTACTAATTTTTGTTTTGTCCGGCAAATAGAACCGGGAAGATACCGGTCCTGGATCGTTGCCTGTTCCAACCCCCCCAAGCTCCCAGGTGTAAATTGAAGAGTGGAAGTTGTCCACTTTGCAAATCAGTAATACCTGCTTCAAAGGTTGCTTACTTGTCAACAGTTTACAAACCCAGTTACAGCTGTAAAGCATCCCTACAATGCATTATGGACTGCATCGAAGAGGGAACGTCCCTGTTATGTCCCCCCCATGTTCCGATTTGCAGTAAGCCAAAAGGTGTAATTCAGAAGTCAGAGAGACATTTCCGACTCACATAGTACGTTTGTGTGTTGTAATTTGATGTTTTTGCGCATCTCAAGCTTTGCAACTGCATAACAGTTGATGAAACTTGGCTCAAAATGCTCACACTTGAAAAATGATGTTTAACCCGCCCTCTTAGAACAATATGCCCTTGTCTCCTGCAGTGCAATATTACCCCCTGAGAAACGCATCCACAGGACAGAACCGGAAGATGATCCCATCCACCGCAGCCCCCTCCCCTGCATGTCCATGAGGGGCCAGGAAGCAGTGTCTCCTCGGGGCTGGTAGTTCAGAAGAATTTGTGCATTCTGACATTTGGAAGCATCTGCACAGTGTAGTTTCCAGGTGTTGGCGATCCCCTTATCCTCTCCGATCCCCCCTCCCCCTGAGCACAGGGCCCCTCTTTTGAGCACCCACCGTACCCTCCTGAAACGTCTCTTCTAACGCACCCTGCTTGGTAAATTCTTGTGCCTGTAGGAGTACTTTAGTTGAACGTTGTTCAGGGTGACTGAATGTTTGGGCCTATTTAACATTCCAAAAGAACACTGTCTTAGCACATTTCATTATTTGTGTCATGCACGCATTGTTTGCAGAAAAGAATCCCTTTTGTGCACTGCAGGGTTTATGGCTCTGTCAAGACTCGGAGCAAGCTTGAGACTGACCCCATATGGCGCCGTATTGCCCATCTTGGGGTAAGACTATGCGACCTTTTCTTTTGATGTTTTGTTAAACTATATTTTGTACTGGCTTTTTTCATTTTGCATTAGTGGAGATTGCTGTTAAAAACAAGCATTTACAATGCATTAGGTCTTGCTTTTACGAGAGTTTAATCTATTGGCATTGTAAATGACAATGCCTATTATTTTTGTTTTTTAAAACATAAATAAAAGGTATTGTTAATTACAATGCTAATAGCTTAAACTCGCGTAAATGCGAGACCTATTGCATTGCAAATGCTTGTTTACTTTGGTTCCATCAAGAAGGCATTCAGATGTGTCACACATTTGCCATAAATTCTGAATGTTAGCACTCCAGTTGCTCATTAGATCACTGTAGTAAAGCTACTGCTCACCACGGAAGTCTGCTGCTGGTATTAAAAGTGCATGTTTCAGTCTGCATGTCAGAATTTTTTTATGAAATAGAAGAGGATTTGAGAAGTCACTTAAAATGTGCCCTAATTTTTCTTTCTTCAGCACTAATCATAATTTCTATGGCAAAAGGAACCCCCTCATTGTGTTCCTTTTTAAATTAAATGTTTTAAGTGTTACCAGTTTATTCCAATCAAGATTTCTTCAGGTGTGCCACACTTTTGTCATAAGTAAGACAGTAAGTGCTCTAGTTGTTCTTAAGAACACTCTGGGACATTCTGTCGTTGAGCTATACGATGGGATACATCTGGATGACATTTGTGCTACATTTGGGCTCTTTTGTCTCTGGTGGCCATCTTGGGAGACTTATTTGTTATGAATTTTGCTAATTTCCTCATTTACTACAGTCTCCTCAGTAGGAAATACTTTAAGTTTTTAGGTCTCACCTACGCAGCGCATGCGCTGATATGAAAAAGACCTATAGAACTCGCTTCGCCTTTTCAGCCTAAAACGTGCACGCATTGCATTGCTTTCAATGGCAATGCGTGCACGTTTGGCGATTCCCTTGCAGGAGCGAGCTTTGGCAACATATGTTTGCTCGCTCCCGTAAGGGAATCGCTGTGTGTTATCTCACACCCCTCCCACCCCTCCCACTACAGTACTGTTTCACTTTCGCGCCGCGAGGCGCTGTAATGACCGGATTTTCTGACCAAGTTATCAGCTCACCCAAACACCACAAACCCAGTCATCACGTAACTTCATCCCTTCCCAGTCCCTATTTACAACAGTACCTGTGGTACTTACCTGGGAATGGGAAACCCACAATATATACAAGCTTACACAGCTAATATACCACTAAATCCTATAGGAACTACGGAATTCCATCCTATATCCTATGATCTCACCTTATAGCCCCACAACAATCTGGCTTGGGCTAATCTACTCTCTCTCGTGTCGGAGAGCAGCTATTTATAGTGTTCCCACTTGTAATCCCACGGCGATCCGACCTGGACTACTCTACCCCCTCTCTCTTCGGGGAGCAGCTCCAATATATATATATATATCCCCACTTGTAGCCCCACGACGATCCGGCCTGGGCTACTCTACCCCCTCTCTCTTCAGGGAGCAGCTCCACATTAATAACACTCTATCCTGAGTGATCTCGCTTTAAAGTGTCCCCATGGTCCTATTAATACCTCCTGCTCTTTATTGGGAATTTCCTAAGTACCTAATATCTACTGGAAGTATCTATCTCATATGAATTATTACAAGAACTGACATTCAAGAATTATTCCCTGATATGAAACTTACATTACTCTCCGTCATCAGTTACCTGTAGGAAGGGAATAGCCCATCCTTCCATACGACAGTATCTGGCTAAAAAGAAAGGTTAGCTCCATCATGGAAACAATACTCAGATGTAAAAGGGGTCTCTTTATAACACAACTAACAAACAAGGCTATCACCTACACATACCTTTATATGAAGAACTGAAAAGTAAAGATGGTTAAACATTAATGCTCTTTATGACACAATGATAGAATGCAATCACCAACACATATGGGAAACCAAAAGGAAAGTGATTACTAAACCACTTTGCATAGAGTGAGCATTGCTGGAGGCTCACGCGACTCTGGGATTGACATCGGGTCCCTTCACCACTTCACGACTTGCCGGACCCGCTGCGCGGGTCCCGCTGCGGCCAAAAACATCGAGAGTGGCGTAGGAGGGGAGCCCACCAACCTAGGAACTTGCTTGTACACCGGCAGGGCTGCGAGCAGCCTAGCAGGGACTCCATTGTCCAGGAGTCCCTGCGTGCTACACCTGTGGCCGCTCTCCCTGCCGGCAACGCCCCTGACTGGGATTTAAAAGTGCAGCCTTTTCCTCCGACGAGCGGGAAACCACTTTGCATAGAGTGAGCATTGCTGGAGGCTCACGCGACTCTGGGATTGACATCGGGTCCCTTCACCACTTCACGACTTGCCGGACCCGCTGCGCGGGTCCCGCTGTGGCCAAAAACATCAAGAGTGGCGTAGGAGGGGAGCCCACCAACCTAAGAACTTGCTTGTACACCGGCAGGGCTGCGAGCAGCCTAGCAGGGACTCCATTGTCCAGGAGTCCCTGCGTGCTACACCTGTGGCCGCTCTCCCTGCCGGCAACGCCCCCTGCCCCATTTTACAGGGCGGTGCATCCGCTGCGCGGGAGCGCGCAGGAGCGACCGGGGCGAAGACCGGGCAAAGAGCGGGCCGTTTGAGGCCGTTCGAGTACGGCAGAGTCCGGCCCGGGCCCACCCCACTGGCTGTCCGGAAGACACCTAAGGTAGGCGGCGTGCCTTAGCACACAACTGATTGTCTCTGGGTATTGCAAGGTCGGATCAAAAGTAACTGTGTGACCCTTCATCCAATTTAATTTCTCATAATGACACTAAGGTCAGGTAAAGAACGCACAGTTCAAATCCACACCACCAATGGAGTTGTAACAGGCCCCCTTGACGCCTTCATCACCCGGGCTTCGGGGATATTGGAGAAGGAAATCGCTATGGTCGAAAAAAGACTCTCGCTCGACCTTATCAGTGGAAAGCGTTCATCACTGGGGGGTTTAGCCACCATCTCAAGCCCCGTTGTACACGCCGCTTTCAACTGTGTTCAAACCTCCTCCACGGATGTTATTGACCATCTAGAAAGCATAGGGGTGAGCCCAACTGCTCCCATCCCTGAGGAAGAGGGGTGCAGTATAGATGACACACAAGTTAGCCAGGAGGATGACCTACAGATTAGTGGGGGGCTTGAATCTAGCCAGTTATCCGGATACCTACCTCTTAATGTCTCTAAAGCAGATGACGTCGCTGATTCTCTAAATACAAACTTTGTCACTAACACAAAAAAGAGAAAACATGACCCTAGACTGTCGGGGGGGGCGGGAACGTAAAATTTTAAAAATAAAAGATGCCACGTGTAAAGGGAGCCAGGACTCCAAGCTTCCTCCCGATATACAAAATGCCTTTGTGGTCCCAAATATATTATGCCCCTCCCTTAGCACTTTGGGCTCTTCTAACACCTGCCCTACGTGCCTCAATAGCGATGAGCTACTGTTGGTAAAAATGGAGGCCATGTTCAAAACCTTATTATTACCCGTTTTGGAGCGAACAAGGTTAATGACATCAAAAATTGATAGCTTGGAGGCTGTAATTAATTCAAACCATGTTATGCTACAAAAACTTACTGGCACCAGCCACATAGATGCTAGTAAAATACAAACAACCCCAAATATCCTAGTCAGTAATAATATCGCAATGAGTAACCCTGCTCATAATAGCACCTTAAGGCCAAATACTAATATGCCCACAGGGGGGGAGAAGCAAAAAGCAACACTCTCTAAACTTACTGTGAACACCCTAATGCAGGCACCCAGGACAAAGGCTAATGATAAACAAAACACCTGTGGATATCAAAGTACCGGGCCACCCCCATCAGTTAAAACAAATCCTGCCCACCCCCCTGCCCCGGCCCACAGAGGCACAACTGATAAACGAGGTAACCCTAACTACAAGCAGGGGAGACACAGTAGATCTACTACTCCTCGTGCTGACCGACCGGCTGAAGCTACACAACACACAATAGTTTTGACAGGTGTTGCCCCACTAAAACCAGGCAGTAAGGAATCGTATGGGGATCTCCGTAATAAAGTAATCTTCTGGCTAAATAAAAATCGACCCTTACCCCCCTCCTCTCTGACTGAAATTCTATTCGTAAGAAGAGTGGATTGGGTGGGACACGGGACCAAGGATTTGGAGGGAGATTGCATCTTGATCTCGTTTAAAGACCCATGGGTGGTAGATACCATCCAAAGGAAAGCTAGATTCGCCAGGCAGGGGGACGTCCAAACTTTGGCCCTAACGTATTTTTATCCACATAGGCAAAGGGCCAATCAATCATATTCCAACCCCCGACAGCCCCCAGCTATAAGACACCCCCCTGGCTTTAACCCCTCTTGATCGCCAACACCCATTTCTTTTTAATCACTATGCTCCCCTCTATGACCTTGAGGCCGTAGATTGACTCCATACAGTACCATGTGGGTCCTCTCCGGACATAGTAATAGGTCAGGTGACAATAGGGTGCAGAGTGGAGTCACCTAACCCAATTGACCATCCAGATGTAGCGGGGGGCGGCTCAGTGACATTGGGTAATAATCTCCCAGCACTCAAAAAAGCTCCGGAGGTTATGATAAATGTGGTTCCCATGGACAATTTCATACAAAAGGAGGACAAGAGGGATAGTAGGCATAACCAGGCTCCTATCTTAGTACCATCTACGCATCCTCTCCCTGTGGCTTCAACTTTTCATAGTCTAACAATCCTATCCTGGAATATTGCAGGAATCAAGGCCCGCATGTTCTCTGCTGATTGGCTGGAATTCGTGGACAAGTATGACATTATCCTGCTCCAAGAAACCTGGGCAACTGAACCAGTTTTTAAGTTGGGCTATACCAACTTTTTTAAACCGGCGATTAAAGGGGGTAAAGGGCGTGCCTCAGGTGGACTATTGATTTGGGTGAAGCAGTCACTGGGTCTTTATCCAATAGAGTTACCTGTCCAGCATTTGGATCTCCTCTCAATCAAATTGAGTAAGGCCAATCAACGGGATCTGTACATCTTCAACATATATGCCAGAGGCTTGCCTGGTGGGCGTAGTCCACCGTTGCTGAACTGTATCGACCATAAACTTGCTGAACTTGGTTGCGGGAATGTTATCCTCTTAGCTGGAGATTTCAATTGTACCATAGAGCCTTTGTTTGATATGAGGGATAACTGGAGCTCGGCTGAGGACGCTGCTTGGGACATCCCTGATTTGATGGTTGATAAAATGGTTAAAGCAACTGAGGCAGCTGTGAATTGGATGGCCCTCTGTTTAAACAGGGGATTCTGAGCATGTAATGGCCGCACAAAGTCGGATGAAGAAGCTAACTGTACCTATGATAATGGCTTAAGGCGCAGCCGCATTGATTATGCTTTGTTGAAAATGGAATACTGGTCTTCACTAGTGGATATGGTAGTAATACAGCGCCCAGAAAGTGACCACAATCCACTGTTAACATTATTGAAACTGCCAGATATAAAAAGTCCAGTGGAGCCCACTTCCTCACAAACAGGGGATGCTTTGCTGACCAATGACAGGAGGATGCTGAAATGGTCCAAGATCATGGAGGATGAATCTCTATGGGACAATGCTAATACAATGGCCAAAAATGTGTATAATGACATGTTAACCATTAATTTGCTGGGGGAAAGTCCGGACTCGGCAAACAATGTCATTAATCTCCACATAAGTTGTTTTGGTCAACTGAAATCCCTCCTTTCCCTCCCTTGCCGGAATGCTCCCTCTAAAACCAATTCCCTCCCGCAGAAATGGTATAATAAAAAATGTAGGGAGGCTCATTCTGGCCTCATCAAAGCTATTAAATCCTGTGATATGGGTGCAGTCAAAGCGGCTAGGCTTTATTATAGAAAAATCCAGTGGGAATCTAAACGGGAGTGGGAGGATAGGTTCTGGTCAGACCTCCTGGATGCCTCCACCACGAACAACCAGAAAAAATTCTGGGACCTACTCAAGTGGGGGAAGGACCCAGAATCGATTACCCCGGCTAATCATGTGCCTCGAGAGGAATGGGTAGCGTTTTATTCTGCCCAATTCAGAGATGATAACTCTAAATGTTTGACAACAGTGGGTACGACACCCCCGTTACACACCCACGGGAAGAAACTCCTTTTTTCAGTATCAGAGGCTGAGCTGGCCTTGGGCTTGACCCTGCGAGGGAAAGCTCCGGGCATGGATCTCATACCAGCGGATCTGTTTAAATCAAACCCAGCCTTGTGGCTCCCCTATATAACTATGTTAGCCAATTCATTAGCTAAAGGTGCCACGATCCCACATTCATGGAGGGGAGCTGAGATTATACCAATATTCAAAAAAGGAGACAGGTCCAAGCCAGGGAATTATCGCCCCATTAGTCTCATTGACTCCATTCAAAAAATCATCGCTCGAATGATTTTGGGACGGATTCAGGGCTGGATCGAATCTGAGGACATATTATCTCCTATGCAGGCGGGCTTTAGATCGGGCATAAGCACCATTGATCAGGTGTTTAGACTATGCCTGATCTATTGGAAAGTGGTCTTGATCGGCGGCGGTTCCATCTTTGCTGCATTTATTGACCTAAAGTCCGCCTTCGATCTAGTGCCAAGGGACAAATTGTGGGGAGTGATGGAAAAATTGGGCTGTCCACCAGACCTACTTGACCTCATAATTAAACTCCATGAGGATAATTTTGCGAGGGTGAGGTGGGGTGGCCAAGGACAGGTGACGGAAACATTTCCTGTGACCAGAGGAGTCCGTCAGGGGTGTGTCCTGGCGCCAACACTCTTCCTCCTATTTATCGATCAAGTGGTGAAGTTTTTCATGGCCACCCCCACTGATGCCCCAATGTTGGCTGGGAGAAGATTCCCATTGCTCATTTTTGCCGATGACACCCTACTCCTCTCTAGAACACGCAGCGGCTCTGAACCGCTTTGAGGAGTGCTGTGCCATCAACAAACTAGCGGTGAATGTGGGGAAAAGAAAGTTTATGGTTTTTACAAGAAATCATCCTGTCCGGAGCTCTGTGAGCCTGAATGGAGTCAAACTCAAGCAAGTCGAGACAATGACCTATTTGGGGGTTACCCTTGACAGTCGCTTGAGATGGAAAGACCAAATTAACATACAACAACTCAAGCTTGCACGGTTACGGGCTGTCTTATAAAAGAGCAAAAAAGATCCATCACCAAGCGGGTCCTTCCAGCCCTCAGGATCTATGACGCCAAAATTACCACCGCCGTTTTATATGGCGCAGATCTTTGGGGCTACATGGACCTCCTTAATCTCTTTAAAACCCAATGCAAGTTCTTACGGAACCTGGTGGGCTTGCCACAGTCGACCCCTTCAATCCCCCTTTGTCTGGATTTGGGATGCCTACCAATCAATGAGATGGCTAGATTCAGGCTGGTGGCCCTGTGGAGGAGAATATGGACCTCCCCTGACCTGTCGCTATTCGCGAAAGAATTAGCAGAAGTCAGGTCAATTAGTGGATCTGGAAAAATCCCATGGTTCCAAGCTGTAAAAAACATTCTTATAGACATGCCGGTATGCTCCATGGAGTGGCTGTGCGCTATAGAAGTATAAAAATAACATAACATAACATAACATAACATGGGTTTAGAACAGCTTTGGTTAGCTCCTTTATCCAATGCTTTCCCCTCCAAACAGGAGTTTAAAGCCTTGTATTGGGCTTCTGTCCGTCAAACTCGAGAGTCACTCTCTAGCAATACTAGTCTTACGGGCAGGTTCCTCACATTTAAGTTAGACACGTTCCGTGAGCCCTACTGGGATCTTATTACTAAGCAGCTGGACAAGAAACTGTACCACCAGTTCAGAGTGGGTGCTTTGCCTCTGAATACTTTTGCTTGCAAATGGTCTATGGGGGCCTCAATTTTCTGTATAGGCTGCCCAGACCAGAAAGAATCAGAGGGCCATTTTCTTTTTGCTTGCCCCAGTTATTCGGTGCCGCGGGAAAAATGGCTAAAACCATTGTTCCAGCGTTTACCACTTAGAAAATCTGCTGATGCAATTTGGGTGCTAAAAACTAACACCTCCGAGGTCTTTGTAGTAAGCCTGGCTAAATACCTGGGATGGGCTTGGCTCATAAGGCAAAAAAATATGTCAAAGTTGCAAGAGCGTAACAAAAGTGTTTCATAAAGTGCTGTATCGTGCCTATTGCTTACATAATTGTTTTCCTACATCTGTATGTTTGGCATTTTAACGATGTAATGGTCTCCCATTTATTATGACCCAATGTGTATCATAAATTTTTATGTTCATTCAGGTTTCTTACCCTAGATGTTTAATACTTTTTCTTAATCTTTTCTAAACCAATTTATCGTAGGCTTTGGTTATTTTGTTTTGTTTGGTTTATCTGTCTGATTAACATATACTTAGCCTTTGTACATGAATGTACTGTACCTTTTACTTTGCACAAAGCTTTTTAACTTATTGCTTTTAAATGTATTACAATGTGTCTTTTATGATTTGCCAAAAAATCGAAATAAAGACGTGAAACCTGAACCTGATTACTAACAGGTAGTTGAAAGAAAAGAGATTGATTACGAACAGATATACTGAAAGTATTAACACCTCACCCTCAGAAAGGGGATCCACTTCTCTCTGTCCCTCTCTGGTTGAATCAGCATCTGCTCACTGAGCCACCATCACCACTGCACGTTCCCTTCTGCACATGTAATTCCAACTGCTCCAAAATCCATCTGCCCTTTCTCTCCCAAGGATTGTCTCTGTCTCTCAGCTCTGCACCGTCCAATCTGCACTGGCTTCTCCTCTCCAACGGACTGTCTTCACTTCCAAGCTTTACTCTAATCCACTATTCTGAGAACCATCAGTCAACTAACTTCTTCACTCTGATTATGACAATTCTGGCTCCAAACTAACTCCAAATGCTCTAACAGACCAATTAACGGTAGAGCTTTGGTCTCTCCAAAAGATTATCTGCATGTCCAAGAATCATCTGCGTAATTTCTCTCCCAAAGCCAAAAATCATCTGCCTCTCTCTCCCAAAGATCATCTGCCTGTCAAAAAATCATCTGCTTCTCTGCTCCCTTGCCCTCTGCTAATATAGAATGCTCTCTATTCATGGAAATTTCCAGCAGCAAGCTGCCTCCCACCGAATTCCTGTGCCAGATCCAAGGCTCTCTGCGCAACCGCAGTGGCCACTTGCGTGTTGCGTCTAGGCCCAAGAGACAAACACATTCCTTCGATAAGAACCAGTCTTCACTGGCTCCTCTCTAGCACATAACAGGCTGAACTCTAAAAATTACCTTTACCCTACAAGCATCTCAGGCAGCTGAGGCAAGAACAAAGATGGCTTCACTCTAGTTTAGGCCTCCAGGCCCGAAAAGAGGCAAAGAAGGCACAGAATCATGCCAAAGCCAATAGGCAAACCCTTCAAATAGGCACACATAAGGCTGAAATAAAGGATTCATGAATATATACTGAGATGGCGGTGGACAACAGTCACCATCAGTCCAAGTAGGACAAATTATCCGGGCACCACAGACGCGTGTGGGTTTCAGCGATTGTTTCATTAAAGAGTATGCCAAAAACAAAGGGTCTTGGCTCATGCCAGAATTAAAATTGCAACTGTACTGTTCTGCAGCCCAGAGCCAGGCAGCGGCTTGGCTCGAGCAGGGTTGGAGCCGTTCTTGGCTCACGCACCTCTGCTTAAATCAACACCCGGCGAGCCTCAGGTATTCAGACAGGAAATGACGGTGATGTTGCGTGTTTGGTGGGGCAGCCGCTGGGTGCCTCCTTCTCGGCGCTTGTTTTCTCGGGAAGGCCCTAGAGGCCTCTGTCTGTTCTGATTCTTCTTCCCTTGCTTCCTCGCAGGCTTCTGCGGGATCCCTGGAGTGTTCGTGCCCATCACGTGGAGCTTCCTTCCGGCCATTTCTAACTAATGTGGCCTAGAAGGGCTGCCTTGGATTAACGAGGCTCGGTACCCCTTACAACAACGCTGCATTCCTTGTTGGGTATGCCTTGTTTTGTTACCCGGTGTTTATAAAACGATTAATTGACCCCTTTCTTACCACTTTTGACTGCAGACATGCACGTCTGAGGTTTGGATTTGCTCTCAAAAAAGCTTAGGAATCCCAAATATTTCTTGTTTCCCACTGTACAGCAGGAGAAGGGCTTCGCCAAGTATTCTCTAAGCCCGAAAGCACCTGGAGTCTCTCTAGCGCTGCCTTGTGCCCACCGGCCTCCAGGCACACCTCTGGCCCGGAGCTGTCACACTAACAGAGCTTTCAGTTTCTCAGGCCAGCTCCATCTATGACTGACTCATGGAGGGTAAGTGTTTGTGCATCGCATTCAGTGACAAACAGTCCCTTCTTCACCATTGGAAAATGAAGACTACAAGTCCCAGAAAACCTGGACTGGTACAGGGAAGCTGGAGGGCTCCTCATGAAGAGTTGTCAGTTCTCAGGCCTTTGGCCTGGAGGCTTCCGGCAGCCACCGGTAGCTTCATGGATGCAGAAGCGCTCCCTGTGTCTTACATAAAGGTCAGGAGTAAAGCGCGCGCGTGCGGCAGGTTGTGGCCTCGACAGTGCCGGAGACCCATCTCTGCCCTGTGTTTGCAGAGCCCTCGCTCCGGGGGTGTTTGTTCAAGTGGCATTGTGGGATGAGGTGCGAGCCAAGAGTTTACAGCAGCAGGAATGTGCTGGCTACCAGTTCCTCTCAGCATCCCTCCTCTGCACAGACACGCACGCAGCAGCCATTGTTACCACAGCGCCACCAGTGAGCCCAGGGCCTGCTCCAGGAGCCCGGTCCGGCCAGGACTGCAGATCCCAGGACTTTATCTGACACAATGTGTCACCTGAACAGTACCTGGGTGCCTCTGTGCTTGGTTAGTGTAAGAACATCTTAACATAAAACAAAACAGACCCATACAACTAAAACTAGCCAGCCTGTTGGCTTTGCCAAAGATTGTTAGCACCGAATTGTATTGGATATTTAACACATACTTAACAACTCATTGCAATGAACACTTATAATTAAAAGTGATTCAATTCAGAAAAAAAGAGAATATGAAAAATTCTGAAACTGATGTTGTGAATTAAACATTACAATGACTTGCGAAAGATTGTCTCTTCCCATCACACTGCCTTCCTCTGCAAACGCTCTGTCTGAGTTATTCACTTACACTTTTTTTCTACCAACACTTTACTATCCTCCATCTCCATGGGTCACAGTTTACTTCCTCTTTAACTGCATTTACTTCCTCCTCCACTTCACTGCCCCTTCTGTTTTACACACACACTTGCCCCACCAATAAACTCTGCATTTTCTTTTCCTTCAAAGCTATGGATATTTTCATGGTTGTGCAGAACCTCATACACGTTCTGGACTTCGGTGTATGTGTAATTATGGCATGCACATATATGATCATCGCTCTGCAAAGAGGCCATGCATTGAATGTGCATGTAGTCAGAACACCTTTATGACCCTCTGACAGACGCTGTGAGAAACTTACACTGCCTTCAGTACAGTGTGCTCTATTGTGATTCCCACACCCTGAAATCACCCAGACACTTAGATGTGAATTATTACCCCTCCCGGCATTTTAACCTCAAAAGCTGCCTCAGACTGATCATAAAGGTTGGCTTGTGAGAAATCAAAAAAATCATGGTGTCTCAAGCACTGCATTACACCCTCCTCTAGAGCCCAGGCAGAACCGTACGATACCCATTGTAACATGCTCCCTTATCTAACTTCATGCTACCATGAGCAGAAGGAAATGCTCCCACACAAAAGATGCTTCTGCCTCCACCAGCTACTCTTTTTTACCCCGAACAACAAGGTGCTCCCTACCCCAAAAAAATGTCCCCAGTTTTAGGAATGTCACAGTGCAGCAAGGTACAAACCCACAGAACAGGACCAACTCACCAAACCCCCAATCGGGCCAATAAGATGCCTTCACCAAAAAGAATAAGCACACAGGACTCTTCAAAACAAAATGCACTGTGCTCACTGCGACTACCTTCATAGCGCTTTGCTTTGGCATTTGTGTATGCTTGCAGTGTCTCAGAATGCTCTGAAGCTGCCAGAAGGCAATGTGTTAGTGCGATGTACAACACCTAAACAATCAAGGTGTTGCCCCTTCCTTCAGAACCAGAGGCCTGGGGTGCTATCGCCATGTCACAAAGCTGTTGGCTGCTTTCTGCACAGTGACTGCTTGATGACATGGCCTCAAATGTACAAATCAGTCATAGCCCAAAACAACCCTTCTCAAAATGTCACAAAAAGTTGCTCCTCTCTAATATACACGAGGCAGGATTCTTCTCGCGATTCTTTGCAAATGCAGGGAAGGAGGCCTGTGAGGGACAGCAGACTGCCAAGCCACAGTCCCTGCATACTCAGAATGTCTACTAATTTTTGTTTTGTCCGGCAAATAGAACCGGGAAGATACCGGTCCTGGATCGTTGCCTGTTCCAACCCCCCCAAGCTCCCAGGTGTAATTTGAAGAGTGGAAGTTGTCCACTTTGCAAATCAGTAATACCTGCTTCAAAGGTTGCTTACTTGTCAACAGTTTACAAACCCAGTTACAGCTGTAAAGCATCCCTACAATGCATTATGGACTGCATCGAAGAGGGAACGTCCCTGTTATGTCCCCCCCATGTTCCGATTTGCAGTAAGCCAAAAGGTGTAATTCACAAGTCAGAGAGACATTTCCGACTCACATAGTACGTTTGTGTGTTGTAATTTGATGTTTTTGCGGATCTCAAGCTTTGCAACTGCATAACAGTTGATGAAACTTGGCTCAAAATGCTCACACTTGAAAAATGATGTTTAACCCGCCCTCTTAGAACAATATGCCCTTGTCTCCTGCAGTGCAATATTCCCCCCTGAGAAACGCATCCACATGACAGAACCGGAAGATGATCCCATCCACCGCAGCCCCCTCCCCTGCATGTCCATGCGGGGCCAGGAAGCAGTGTCTCCTCGGGGCTGGTAGTTCAGAAGAATTTGTGCATTCTGACATTTGGAAGCATCTGCACAGTGTAGTTTCCAGGTGTTGGCGATCCCCTTATCCTCTCCGATCCCCCCTCCCCCTGAGCACAGGGCCCCTCTTTTGAGCACCCACCGTACCCTCCTGAAACGTCTCTTCTAACGCACCCTGCTTGGTAAATTCTTGTGCCTGTAGGAGTACTTTGGTTGTACGTTGTTCAGGGTGACTGAATGTTTGGGCCTATTTAACATTCCAAAAGAACACTGTCTTAGCACATTTCATTATTTGTGTCATGCATGCATTGTTTGCAGAAAAGAATCCCTTTTGTGCACTGCAGGGTTTATGGCTCTGTCAAGACTCGGAGCAAGCTTGAGACTGACCCCACATGGCGCCGTATTGCCCATCTTGGGGTAAGACTATGCGACCTTTTCTTTTGATGTTTTGTTAAACTATATTTTGTACTGGCTTTTTTCATTTTGCATTAGTGGAGATTGCTGTTAAAAACAAGCATTTACAATGCATTAGGTCTTGCTTTTACGAGAGTTTAATCTATTGGCATTGTAAATGACAATGCCTATTATTTTTGTTTTTTAAAACATAAATAAAAGGTATTGTTAATTACAATGCTAATAGCTTAAACTCGCGTAATTGCGAGACCTATTGCATTGCAAATGCTTGTTTACTTTGGTTCCATCAAGAAGGCATTCAGATGTGTCACACATTTGCCATAAATTCTGAATGTTAGCACTCCAGTTGCTCATTAGATCACTGTAGTAAAGCTACTGCTCACCAGGGAAGTCTGCTGCTGGTATTCAAATTGCATGTTTCAGTCTGCATGTCAGAATGTTTTAATGAAATAGAAGAGGAGTTGAGAAGTCAAAATGTGCGATGATTTTTCTTTCTGCAGCACTAGTCATAATTTCTATGGCAAAATGAAGACCCTCATTTTGTTCCTTTGCAAATTAAATGTTTTAAGTGTTACCACTTTATTCCAATCAAGATGGCTTCATTTGTTCCATACTTTTGGCATAAGTAAGACTGTTAGCGCTCTAGTTGTTCTTTAGAACACTCTGGGACATTCTGTCATTGGGCTATACGTGGGCTACACCTGGGTGATATTTGTGCTACATTTGGACTTTTTTGTCTCTGGTGGCCATCTAGAGAGACTTATTTGTTATGAAGTTTCCTAATTTCCTTATTTACTACAGTCTCCTCAGTAGGAAATACTTTCAGTTTCTTTTACTTTGATTCCACCAAGAAGGTATTCAGATATGTCACACATTTGCCATAAATTCAGAATGTTAGCACTCTAGTTGCTCTTTAGATCACTATAGTAAAGCTACTGCTCACCAGGGAAGTCTGCTGCTGGTATTCAAAGTGCATGTTTCAGTCTGCATGTCAGAATGTTTTAATGAAATAGAAGAGGAGTTGAGAAGTCAAAATGTGCGATGATTTTTCTTTCTGCAGCACTAGTCATAATTTCTATGGCAAAATGAAGACCCTCATTTTGTTCCTTTGCAAATTAAATGTTTTAAGTGTTACCACTTTATTCCAATCAAGATGGCTTCATTTGTTCCATACTTTTGGCATAAGTAAGACTGTTAGCGCTCTAGTTGTTCTTTAGAACACTCTGGGACATTCTGTCATTGGGCTATACGTGGGCTACACCTGGGTGATATTTGTGCTACATTTGGACTTTTTTGTCTCTGGTGGCCATCTAGGGAGACTTATTTGTTATTAAGTTTCCTAATTTCCTTATTTACTACAGTCTCCTCAGTAGGAAATACTTTCAGTTTCTTTTACTTTGATTCCACCAAGAAGGTATTCAGATGTGTCACACATTTGCCATAAATTCAGAATGTTAGCACTCTAGTTGCTCTTTAGATCACTATAGTAAAGCTACTGCTCACCAGTGAAGTCTGCTGCTGGTATTCAAAGTGCATGTTTCAGTCTGCATGTCAGAATTTTTTTTAATGAAATAGAAGAGGATTTGAGAAGTCACTCAAAATGCGCCCTAATTTTTCTTAATAATAATTCACCTCTAAGTGTCTGGGTGATTTCAGGGTGTGGGAAGCACGATAGAGCACTCTGTACTGAAGGCAGTGTAAGTTTCTCACAGCATCTGTCAGAGGGTCATAAAGGTATTCTGACTACGTGTACATTCAATGCATCGCCTCTTTGATGAGCGATGATCATATATGTGCATACCGTAATTACACATACACCGAAGTCCAGAAAGTGTATGAGGTGCTGCACAACCATGAAAATATCCATAGCATTGAAGGAAAATAAAATGCAGAGTGTATTGGTGGGGCAAGTGTGTGTGTAAAACAGAAGGGGCAGTGAAGTGGAGGAGGAAGTAAATGCAGTTAAAGAGGAAGTAAACTGTGACCCATGGAAATGGAGGATAGTAAAGTGTTGGACGAAAAAAAGGTGTAAGTGAATAACTCAGACAGAGCGTTTGCAGAGGAAGGCAGTGTGATGGGAAGAGACAATCTTTCGCAAGTCATTGTAATGTTTAATTCACAACATCAGTTTCAGAATTTTTCATATTCTCTTTTTTTCTGAATTGAATCACTTTTAATTATAATTGTTCATTGCAATGAGTTGTTAAGTATGTGTTAAATATCCAATACAATTTGGTGCTAACAATCTTTGGCAAAGCCAACAGGCTGGCTTGTTTTAGTTGTATTGGTCTGTTTTGTTTTATGTTAAGATGTTCTTACAGTAACCAAGCACAGTGGCACCCAGGTACTGTTCAGGTGACACACCGTGTCAGATAAAGTCCTGAGATCTGCAGTCCTGGCCGGGCCGGGCTCCTGGAGCAGGCCCTGGGCTCACTGTGGTAACAATGGGTGCTGCGTGCGTGTCAGTGCAGAGGAGGGATGCTGAGAGGAACTGGTAGCCAGCACATTCCTGCTGCTCTAAACTCTTGGCTCGCACCTCATCCCACAATGCCACTTGAACAAACACCCCCGGAGCGAGGGCTCTGCAAACACGGGGCAGAGACGGGTCTCCGGCACTGTCGAGGCCACAACCCGCCTCACGCGTGCGCTTTACTCCTGACCTTTATGTAAGACACAGGGAGCGCTTCTGCACCCATGAAGCTACCGGTGGCTGCCGGAAGCCTCCAGGCCAAAGGCCTGAGAACTGACAACTCTTCATGAGGAGCCCTCCAGCTTCCCTGGTCCAGTCCAGGTTTTCTGGGGCTTGTAGTCTTCATTTTCCAATGGTGAAGAAGAGACTGTTTGTCACAGAATGCGATGCACAAACACTTACCCTCCATGAGTCAGTCATAGATGGAGCTGGCCTGAGAAACTGAAAGCTCTGTTAGTGTGACAGCTCCGGGCCAGAGGTGTGCCTGGAGGCCGGTAGGCACAAGGCAGCGCTAGAGAGACTCCAGGTGCTTTCGGGCTTAGAGAATACTTGGCGAAGCCCTTCTTCTGTTGTACAGTGGGAAACAAGAAATATTTTGGATTCCTAAGCTCTTTTGAGAGCAAATCCAAACCTCAGACGCGCATGTCTGCAGTCAAAAGTGGTAAGAAAGGGGCCAATTAATCGTTTCATAAAAACCTGGTAACAAAAAAAGGCATACCCAACAAGGAATGTAGCGTTGTTGTAAGGGGTACTGAGCCTCGTTAATCCAAGGCAGCCCTTCTAGGCCACATTAGTTAGAAATGGCCGGAAGGAAGCTCCACGCGGTGGGCACGAACACTCCAGGGATCCAGCAGAAGCCTGCGAGGAAGCAAGGGAAGAAGAATCAGAACAGACAGAGGCCTCTAGGGCCTTCCTGAGAAAACAAGCACCGAGAAGGAGGCACCCAGCGGCTGCCCCACCAAACACGGAACATCAGCGTCATTTCCTGTCTGAATACCTGAGGCTCGCCGGGTGTTGATTCAAGCAGAGGTGCGTGTGCCAAGAACGGCTCCAACCCTGCTCGAGCCAAGCCGCTGCCTGGCTCTGGGCTGCAGAACAGTACAGTTGCAATTTTAATTCTGTCGTGAGCCAAGACCCTTTGTTTTTGGCACACTCTTTAATGAAACAAGTGCTGAAACCCACACGCGCCCCGCGGCGTGAAAGTGAAACAGTACTGTAGTGGGAGGGGTGGGGTGTGAGAGATAACACACAGCGATACCCTTACGGGAGCGAGCAAACATATGTTGCCAAAGCTCGCTCCTGCAAGGGAATCGCCAAACGTGCACGCAATGCCATTGAAAGCAATGCAATGCGTGCACGTTTGTGGCTGAAAAGCAGAAGCGAGTTCTATAGGTCTTTTTCATACCAGCGCATGCGCTGCGTAGGTGAGACCTAAAAACTGAAAGTATTTCCTACTGAGGAGACTGTAGTAAATGAGGAAATTAGCAAAATTCATAACAAATAAGTCTCCCAAGATGGCCACCAGAGACAAAAGAGCCCAAATGTAGCACAAATATCATCCAGATGTATCCCATCGTATAGCCTAATGACAGAATGTCCCAGAGTGTTCTTAAGAATAACTAGAGCACTTACTGTCTTACTTAATACAAAAGTGTGGCACACCTGAAGAAATCTTGATTGGAATACACTGGTAACACTTAAAAAAAAAAGGAACACAATGAGGGGGTTCCTTTTGCCATAGAAATTATGATTAGTGCTGAAGAAAGAAAAATTAGGGCACATTTTACGTGACTTCTCAAATCCTCTCCTATTTCATGAAAAAATTCTGACATGCAGACTGAAACATGCACTTTTAATACCAGCAGCAGACTTCCGTGGTGAGCAGTAGCTTTACTACAGTGATGTAATGAGCAACTAGAGTGCTAACAATCAGAATTTATGGCAAATGTGTGACATATCTGAATGGCTATATCAAAGAGGACACTGTTCCGTGGTAATGGGCGCATGTATGTCACCCAAACTTGGTAAGATGTAGGATAGAGGGAGGTTAAGAGGAGTGTAGTAGTGGAAGAAGGGAGTAGTAGTGGAGAAAGAGAGAAAAGAGTGAAAAGAGGCAGATGTATATCCCCAGTTTCAAGGATCCAATCCCGAATGGGAAGGCCAAGTCTTGCCTCTTATTCGCCCTCACACACCCAGAAGGATGTCATGCTTCATCATCAGGCTTTTGGTGCTCCTCGTCATACCGGCGTTGCAATGCCTGAAGGGCCCCCGAAGGGTCTCTTTAGCGGAGATCTTTTAAAAGAGAATACGCCGTAAAGTGCCTGCAGGTGTGGGGGCGGGACATGAAGAGGGAAGGATTGTGTGAGAAATAGTGGTGTGGTGCGTGCAAGTGAAGTTTAAAATACCTAAGGGCATCCACTCCTGGATAATTTATTCTCGTGGTGTCCTTGGTAGGCTAAAAAACCAACAGGTTAGTGAGTTACGTGGGGCTATAATGTGCCAATGTAACTAATCACAAGGTCGACATGTTTTACACTTGAAGAGTCCTAATGATCAGTAGCGTTTCTTCAGGATCTAGAAATAAAAGGGTGTGAAAAGTGCAAGTCAGTCTAGAAAGGATAAAAGGGTTTCAGAATGATAACCCTTGTCAGGCCCGTGGAGTGCCCTAGTCAGTAGTTCCTAGAGTAGTTAGGTGATCTCCGTAGGTAGATCTTACCACGTGTGCCCTATTAACAAGATTTGGCTCCTTAGGCTAAGCAGCGCTGGTTGTGCAGGCATCGAGGTGTAGGTGAACGATGGGTGCTTTAGCCTCCGCACCTACCCCTTCCAGCAGCGGCTGAATACCTTCTTGATGGAATCAAAGTAAATAACTGAAAGCATTTCCTACTGAGGAGACTGCAGTAAATGAGGAAATTAGGAAACTTCATAACAAATAAATCTCCTAAGATGGCCACCAGAGACAAAATAGCCCAAATGTAGCACAATTATTACCCAGATGTAGCCCACATGTAGCCCAATGACAGAAGTGTGCAAAACACTTTATATTTTTTGTGTTTGAGCCTGGCTCTGGGCTGCAGAACAGTACAGTTGCAATTTTAATTCTGGCGTGAGCCAAGACCCTTTGTTTTTGGCACACTCTTTAATGAAACAAGCGCTGAAACCCACACAATCCCCGCAGCGTGAAAATGAAATAGTACTGTAGTGGGAGGAGTGAGGGGGGGGGGTGCGAGATAACACATAGCGACTCCCTTACGGGAGCGAGCAAACATATGTTGCCAAAGCTCGCTCCTTCAAGGGAATCGCCAAACGTGCACGCATTGCCATTGAAAGCAATGCAATGCGTGCACGTTTTTGGCTGAAAAGCCGAAGCGAGTTCTATAGGTCTTTTTCATATCAGCGCATGCGCTGCATAGGTGAGACCTAAAAACTGAAAGTATTTCCTACTGAGGAGACTGCAGTAAATAAGGAAATTAGGAAACTTCATAACAAATAAATCTCCTAAGATGGCCACCAGAGACAAAATAGCCCAAATGTAGCACAATTATCACCCAGATGTAGCCCACATGTAGCCCAATGACAGAAGTGTGCAAAACACTTTATATTTTTTGTGTTTGAGCAGTTTTATATAGTGCAGACTTGTCAGGTATTGGAGTGCTTTACATGAGCATTGGTTACATCACACAAGAACAAATTCATTTTGGTTGTAGACATGGGGAGATTACGTGATTTGATCAGAATCACAGAATGTCGAGGTGAGGCAGAAACTCCAACCTGGCTCCCCAGTTGCAAAATCTGCAGCTCTGGAAGTAACACCAAATCCTCTCCCCTAAGTGCAACATTTAATCAAGTGGTCAACTGGATAAAAAACATAAAGATAACAAATAATTTAAAAGTGGTTTGTCGCTATTTGGAAACTCAGAAAATATGTCCTCATTTTAGTTTTTTAGAGCACTAACCATACTTTTGATGCAAATAAGAACCTCTCATATATATGTAATTTCTAAAGGAAATGCTCTAGGTATTACAGTTTTGATTACATAAAGATGACGTCAGGTGTCCCACACTTTGTAATAAATATAGAATGTTAGCAATCTAGTTGTTCATTAGGATACTGTTAAGAGGCAGAGGCCAGGGGCACGGACTCTGAAAATTGAAGGCAGGTAGGAGGGTGCAGATGCAACAATTTGGCTACACTAGGCAGGCCGGAAGGTCAGTGGCAGCACAACAGACTATGGAGGGCAATGGAAAGGGGGGCAGAGGCAACACACCAAACATACAGGACTGGCAAGAGAGGCTGTGGCAATATATTAGACCATTGTGGGCAGAAGGAAGAGGCAGTGGTAGTACAACCATACATGCCAACAGACCCGATTCAGCCAGGAAACGTCCAATGTTTTTAAGCCCAAATGGGATTTATTTGTTCTGTCTCTTGTCTACAATCTCCTCTTTTTCAAAGTAAGTCAAAGGGGAAAATCAATACCCCAGTTGTTTTCAAAATCTCCCTCTTACCAAGTTCAAAATGTTAGCAAGTATGGTACATTGGATCATGGAAGGCAGGAGGAATTGGGGTAGGGACATGGACTCGGATAACAGAGGACAGGAGGGACATGGAGAGGTGCACCAAACTGACCCTACAGGGCAGGCATCAGGGTTTCGAGCAGCACAAAACACCACACAGGGCATGCGGGACGGGAGTGCAGCACAACAATCCATAGAAGCAATAGGGAGGGGACAGGACCATGCACATGGACAACAGAGAATAGAGGGGGAAGAGGCAATGTTGGCTAGCTGACCATAATGGACAGACAGGAGAGAAAGCTGCAGCATAACGGACCATAAAGGGAAGGAGGGACGGATCAGCAGCATTACAATGGAACAGACAAGCCAGGAGGGAGGGAATAGGGGTCTACACATGGAAACAGAGGGCTGGGGCAAGGGGGCAGGGCAGGAGCAGCAAGATGACCATGAAGGTAAGGCAGGATGGGCACTAGAAGCAAGACGCAACATGAAGAGGAACAGTGAGACTATAATGGCATACACACAGACCATGGAGGGAAGGTGGGAGGTGGTATGGGGCAGCTAGCTGACCACACTGGGAAGGTGGGAGGGGCCGTGGTAGCACAGAAGACCATGCATGGCAAGCGGGAGGGTTAGTGGCAGCACAATGCCTATGATGGGCAAGAAGTAGGGTGCAGGGGCATGCACAAAGGACCATGGAGGATAGAAGGGATGGTCAGGACCTGGGCAGAGACAAGAGAGTTCAGGAGAAGGGGGCTCACAACAGACCATGCCGGGCAGGCAGGAGGAGCAGTTGCAGCACAACAGACCAGGGAGGGCAGAAGGGTGCGGCAGTAAAATGGACCATGGGGGACAGGAGGAAGGGGATAGGGGCATGGAATGTGGACAGGCAGGGTGGAGGTGGCAGGGACAGGTTACAGTCATCTGACAATGCTAGGCAGATGGGAGGGGAGTGGTGGCTCAACAGAACACTCAGAGTAAATAGGAGTGGCAGGTCCATGGAGCATGGTGGACAAAAAGGATGGAGCAGGGGCCTGCACACAGACATCGGAGGGCAGGGGGAAGGAGAATAGGGGCAGCAAGCTAAGCACAGAGGCTAAGCAGGAGGTCAATGATGGGGCATAGAATTGGGCAATGGAGGGCAGGAGGAGTGGACTGGTACATCATGCTAAATGGAGGGCAGTGACAGCATATCAGACCATGCTTGGCAGGAGGGAGGAGGCTAGCCCATGGATTCAGACAACAGAGGATAGGGAGGAGGTGGATGGGGCAGCAAGCTAAATGTACAGAGAAGGCAGGAAGGCCAGTGGTAGAACAACGGCCACACAGGGCGGCAATAAGGGAGCAGGGACATGGACTTGGACAATGGATCGCTAGGAGGAGGGAAGCCAGGAGCTGCAAGCTTGGGTGGGGCAGCACAATGCCAGGCCCTGCTTCCAACCCCCACCATCCATTGTGATATGCATCTTACTTAACGTTAAAAAAAAACTAGAAATTTACTGAAAAAAACAAAGATTACAGGGATGGTATAGTGTAGTGTAGTCCCTATTATCCCAATAGGCTCTGCGCATTGGAATAATACCTTCAATAGTATAGACCTAGGACGGAGGTTAACTAGGTCTTCTACTGACGATATTAGACTTAAAGTTTTGGGTTTGCCAGCTAGCTCAGAGTTCACTAGAAACTTTCTCGAATAGGCAAGGAGGAGTTGAACCTCCCTGGATACACAAGAAGGGATTTAATTTCTGACAACCATAGAACATGACAACTTTGCTCTCCCCTAATCAAGAGTGTATCTCTAGAGTCGTGTGAAAACAAAAGACAACTTATTTTACTCAGTCAGTTCAGTGCATTCTTAGTTTCACCAGAGTGTAGAGAAAAGGAAGAGACGGGCGTGTTCAATAAAAGATGTTATTTATTGATCAGTCTCTTTTCTCGTACAAGAGAAATGAATCGATATTATTGCAATACTTATGGTTAAGTAAAGTGCATACAATAAAAGCAGAATTATAAAATAATACTGTAAAAGCATTGATATGGTTTCTAAGCCATATGATATTTAAAATGGATAAAATAGATACATACATATATACATTTGACTTATCGTACTCAACTGGTGCTTCTAACTACGCCTACCCCGGTGTACCTGACCTAAGCCTAATACGTGGGCGGGAGTAGATAAGTAGCAGTTTAAGTTAAGTTTGTTTTGCCAAGGGACTGACTCAAGAATTCTCTGCAAGGGGTTATCCAGTTCTGTACCTTAGATCTAGAATGGTTGAGGGCTGGTATCTCTCTTCTTTGGTCTTGATATTCCAGGCTGCCTGCAAGGGCTGCTTGGAAGCGCCGGAGCTGGATTTCTCGGCAGGAGAAAGCAGCGTCTCGTTCTCAGCGCGTCAGGAAGGCGGGGCAGCGCCAGCGGGCTTCGCTCTCTGCTGGGCTCCTCGGCAAGTCTCGCTGCTCCGATCTCGTCACCACCGCGTGTGTTTGCTTAAGGCAATGTCGGTAATATTTATACCTGTAAGGTGCCGAGATTGACGTAAGGATGAACATAGATACGTCAATAAGGATGTCATACGAACTGGTCGTTAGCACATTCTTTACTGAAGTTCTTGGTGAAATCAAAACAATGGCCGCAGGGATTTTCCCAGGTTGTCATAGGTTTGATTTGTTTTGAGAACTCCGTATGCCTTATCAGGGGCTGAAGGAATAGTGCTTGCCTAATTAGATGGCAAGCGTTATGACCTAATCAGATAACGCGTTCCTGTGCCGTGGTGTGGCTTAATCAGATAACGTTTTTTGCATCGTGGGATGGCTGCTAGTTAATTGTTAACCAGAACAGGGTCAGGAATAGGGGGATCGATACATAACCTATAGGAATACATCACACCCACTCCACACAGACTATGTCCATGTTTACAGATCTAGGCATAGTAAATATACAGTGACGTATGTGTATACCGTACCACCCCAAAATACATCCATATGTATTTCGAAATTATGTAATACACGAGAAAAATATAATCATATGCTCTATATGCACCTAAGCAGTAGAGGAATGCTAAATTAATCACGCATATTTATACATCATTATTAATAAGATATGAAAATAACACATGAAATGGCTCTTAATACAGAAGAAAAAATAAATAAATGCGAGACCATTTCATCACAAAATAAAATATCCATGTACATGCCAGAAGACAGCTAATGTCTCTAAAGTTCCTAAAATTAGAAATTTAGTTCTCTAAGAATAGTTTCTACTTTAAGCAGAAGATAAGTGTCCCGAAAAACCATAAAAATATTTTGGGGGTTTGTGAAAAATCTGCTGTCTGTAGACTGGGGAAAAATTGTTCACGTTACTTTATCATTAAAGTTGAAGGCCAAATTCATGGTGGTTGGAACGCCGCGTGCTAGCTTGCTCAAAAGTCATTATTTCTGCTCTGGTGAGAACATCATATCATTTAGACTGTCGAAAAAGCTGTCAACAGCTTCCTGTGAAAGTTCCACTAACTCGGAAAAAGTGGTCACCATGCATTCATGAGCATGATTGCCTCCATTGATGTTTGGATCAGCATAGCTGACAGAAGGTCGTACCTGATCGATGCTGCTTTCATCTTGAACCTCACTACCCCTCAATCGTAGTGGTGAAGTTTCCACGAATGCAGTCATCAGGATTGGTAGCCGCTGGGGACAGCACAATGCATGAGCCGTGACCGGACCCAACAAAGTTTCTGCATCCATTGGCGCATCCGATTGTAGCGTCAGACAGGTGTCCAACACGCATTCTTCTCCGCATAGCAAGCACCTTAATACAGGTAAAACACATCTTTGCCACATTGGTCTAAATGAAAGAAACCAAGTCATGTTCAGGTCTCTAAGCCGGGATAGTCCAAGGATCTTAGATATCCGGTCCCGGTATCCAATGGCTAGGATTGTTTCTTCCCTTGTCGCAGGTGTTTTGTCTGTGACACGGTCTGCCATAGCGAAATAACAGGATCAAAAATAGGATTCCTGCCACTAGTCCCAAAAGGAGAGGAAGTCCACCAAAGATGGAATGGACGAAGTCCGGAAAAATACCCAGAATGGCTTTAAATGGTGTTAAAGCCCCCGAACACACTGTCTTAAATACATTTGAGACTCCACTGGTATCAGAAATATTTAAGATTTCGTTCAGGATTTCTGCGAAATGTATGGGGGAATTAGTTGATAACAATGAATGAATCTCTGCCGTTGTCCTTGCAACTTGGAGATCATACGTTTCTTTTGATGACGTGAGCCTGGTCGGCGTCTGAAGGAGCACTGTTTTCATTCTGCTTAAAGTATCAATTCGAATAGAAGCAATTTTCAAATTCGGCCATAACCTTGCCTCCCTGTCTGGCATTGCGCTGGGGAACAATACTCGTTCACAGCACATGACCTTCGCAGTCGTAGTTATGAGATAAGGTATTCCGGGCACCAGACTACAACATCTGCGGTCTACAATTACAATGTAACTCCCGTTCGATAGTCTCCTAAAGAATGGTTCTATTTGTGTTGCAGGTGTGCCTAGCTGGTGGCATGAAAGGTTGTTTGAGGACCCTTCACAGGCTCCGTGTAAACTAATACCATTACACAGAAGTGTACCGCTTAGTGACATCGCACAATTATTGCCACTAAGAAACACTTTCTGGCCTTTATTACTGACACATGCATGTGAATAGGGCAAGTTCCATGTTGACTTAATGTACCCTTTACCCAATTTTTCGTACATGCCAGCCTGTATATATTTTTGGCAATATTTAAACCTGAAAGTAGATATTGGAATATTAATTATCCCATGTATTATCCATTCACTGACAGGTCGTTCTGACATTGTCAATGGTAATCTCTCGAGTTTCTCAATGTTCAGGATTGTATAATCAGCACCCTTATGTGCCATACTGATTTGTTTATCAGTAAGGTTAAAGATATCGAATAGTGACGTTGTGTTGATTAAACGCCAAGGCACATAGCCTGAACGCAGATTTTGTAACGTCCAGCCAAGCTGTACAATAGAACTCAATTGGGACTGACCGTGTTGTAACAACAGTAAGTCTTGCGATATTATGTCGATTGCTGAAGACACAATGCTGTCCAAAGAGTATATTCTGGAGGACAGAGTCATTAACCCATTGTCCACTACAGAAAGTGATTTTTCCAAATTAATACGGTCGATTTCCCGTATTCTCTCTGATGTTTCAATTTGAGTTATTTTCCAGGCTTCGTTATAAGCTGCATATACAGAGGCTGCTATGAAGCGTTTCTGACGCTGTTTGCGCGGTCCCATAATGAAATCACGCAAGTCAGCACCATCAGTAAGTAAAGTTAGGTGTTGCTTAATTTCTGCCAGTGTGGATGTTTGTAGCCATTGAAGGCAGAGCTTGCCCACACTGTACGTGGTAATTATCCCTGGGTGTTGTCTTTGGGAATATCTAGGGTCTGGCCTGGTCAATGTGAACCCCTGTATTTTGTTCAGGAATCTGTCTTGACAGTTATTAGTATCTGTGGGCCAGATCAACCACTGTTTCCAATCAGGATGTGTTCTGTTTTGGCTTAATATATGGTTTACGTCTATCTCCTCATCTATAGAGCTATTACTGTTCATTGTTGGCTTTGGAATAGACGGTTTGTTTAAATCTTTGATTTTGGCTAGGCCAAGACAGGTAGTTTGTTGAATAGTGTCATTCAAGAATATAATTTGTTCTGGGATCATGCAGGCTCTAAACAATGATTCTATACCTTGTACTTGCCATTCTTTTGTACCCCAAACACTTTTTACTTCAACATTTTTGTCCCAATAATCAAAACCAAATGTACTCATTTGCTCAAAAAATGAGTCTGAATATATCAATTTAGTGTTTGTAAGCATGGTCTTTGTACCTGTCTTATTTGACAATTTGAAATAAAATGTTTCTGCATTACTTGTGTTGAACCCTGAAAAATATGAATATTTGTCATAAAAAGTTCTTGAGCTACCTTTTGGAGGGGTTGCACAGTGTTCCCATTGATTATAATTTAAAACATTTCTAGGTTGTGCAGATTTATGCAGATAATGGTTACTAAAGTGATTATAGCAGAACATCTTATCATAATTAGACGAACCCTGCAAATAATCATGTTTTGTAAATTTAGCAGACATCGCTAGGTCAGACATCATATCATTTATACTTTCAAAGTCCCAATCATCAGCAACTGAGCTTGGTTTTACAAAGTCACTCAATGAGATCTTGATTTGATGTGGATACTTCAGGATTTCAATCGGACCATAGATTTCATAATCAGTATTGTCCCATGCTACCCCACCGGGTATAGGATTGGCTGTGAAGTTGACTGAAGAAAGTTCTCTTTCCTCGACCTGTGAAGACGTGTGTGGTTTGAGGACCAAGTTGATTTTCTGGCTTGCTGTGTCCATTTTAGCATTTTTCCCTCAATGAAATGTCCCAAACATAGTACCATGATGAGCCAAAGTATGAGGATAAGTGCACCTAAGGCCACCCAGAATTCAATCCATGGAGAAATCAGATAGGTTTCTTTCAGTTCTTTAAAAAGTTCCTTAGCTTTATCTTTAAAGGTTTTTGTTGATGTCTGTTTCTTTGATTCACTCAGATCTTCAGATGAATCATTGAAGTTGATGAAGTAGCCGGATGCCGTTCTGTCTATTGTTCCAATTGCTTCAGGATTACTGTTTGCTTTATTAGTGTGTTTTGTTGCAGCAGCATAGTCATTTGTTACTTTATTATAGATTGGTGTGTCTCTGCTAAATGTTTTTATTTGGGTTTTTAGAGGTTTAAGTTCCATAGCATTGTTGCATAGTCCTTGTCGTTGTTCTGTAGGCATTTCAAATGTGAGTAGCCTCTTAGATTGAACCTCTGTGTTTGTAGCAAACCTTGGTGTTCTACTACTTATCGGGAGTCCACTTGGCCTACTGTTTGTTATCGGCCACATGATTGTGGTTTTACCAGGTCGATTGATACAACTCTGTTCTCCTTTTTACCAGCAAGGGGCGGTAGTACTACTGATCTTGTTCCGTTGATAGACAAGACAGGAACTGCTTTTCTGTAAGAAGGCCCAAATTCCTTCTTTACCGCGATCTTTTCTCTGACTAGATCCCCGACTTTTGGAATCCAGACAGGTCTTGCTGGGACAGGTGGTTTTTCTTCAGTGGTTGTTGGCTGTTGTTTCAACTTTATGTTGCTCAGGTCTTTCCTTGTTTCGTTTAAGTCCTGTAAAATAGCCAAATGATCTTTGATATCAAAGCTTTTTTCTTTAACCACTGAAGTCTGACTGTCAAGATCTAAGACCATCATTCTAGTCCCAAACAATAATTCGTACGGACTGAATCCCGTCAGAGAATTTCTTGGCAGGTTGTTTAGACTACATTGGACACTTATTAGATGTTTGACCCACCCAGCTCCCGAACCTAATACCTTTGCTGTTATAGATTGCTCTATGCCTTTGGTTTTTTCTTTACACCATCCCGTTCCCTCAGGTAGGAAGTGAGAAGAGTCCCGCTATGCTATACTCATTTGGCCATGTTTTTCCACACGCTTTAGAGCAAGAGGAAAAAACATTAGCCAAACGTAGCATGCTTCTAGCGTATATGCCATTATAGACTCGTAAATCTTTTCATAACAGTCCAGACGTCAGCCGAGTGCTGGGGTCTACATTACAAGTGGAAACTAGTCTTTATGTGTTAATTGGACGCATTAATTTTTATTGTTGACCCGTTCTGGAGTGAAACGCCATGGTAATATACCGTTTCTCTCGCCACTGCGTTCTCTGTTGCAGTCAGGGCATTTCTTTACAAAAATGTGATGCTGCAGGCTCATGCCTGGCCACCAGTACTTTGATTGTAATTCTTCCAGAGAATCTTTTAGTTTGAGGTGTCTGAGACCCTCACCCATATGTGCGTCTGCTATTAACAAGCCTCTCCTGTCCGTGTTTGGAATTACTCTATGCCCCACTCCAGGGATTCGAGCAAAAGGAACGGAGTTTGCATCGATTATGTATGTATAATTGAGTGGATAGTTGATCGGTAGCGCTGAGCAGTCGCCTTTTGATGACATTTTCACCGCCAGCACTGTTTCACCGTCAATGTCTTTTACTGCACGCTTTTTTCTAACTACGGAAGCCGATTCAGTTGCTACCGTTGTGGCTGTCTCAGCCAATGAATTCCCTGCAACGTGAACGCCATCACGCTGATGACTCAGTGAGTGTATCACGTGAGTATTTGGTAGTTCTTTCTCTAAAAGAACTATTTGTTTCCAAAGCACTTTCTGCTTTATTGTTGCACCTGTGTCATCTTTGTAACCGTTTTGAATCCATTTCTGCAAATCGTTGTTATATGATTTGACGCAGTAATATGAATCGGACACTATAAGTGTCGGGAATTCGCGATCTGCATTATCTAGCGCCATTTTCAATGCTATTATTTCAGTTTGTTCTTCTGAATTAGTTTCTACTGAGTGTGTTTTTATTAGCAGAGGTCTCAGTTTCCCTCCGTGCCACACTTCTTTTGTGATTTCACATGTGGGGTTATATGCTTGTTCTCCCCACCCTGGTGGTTGAGCATGGCCGTCTGTATAGATTACACAGGCGTACTGTCGTAAGGGCAGAATGTCGATTGGCAGAGGGTATGTCATTTCATATTCTAGATATTTTAATTCCTTTAATTCTGGATCAAAGTAGTATTTTACTCTGTCCGTTGTAAGTGAATTCACCCATTGTATCCATTCTGGATTCAACGCTGTTGTTGGTAAATTACATGGGGTTGTTAATGCCTCAAAGGCTGATTCTGCTGTTCTGACTGTGATACGTCTACCGTCAGCTTTGTCTTTTTCTCTTGCTATAGCCGTTTGAACTGCATGAACAATGTTTTCTTTAATACTGAACTTCTTTTCAGCTTCTGTGTACAAGTGTGATTTGTATGCAATTGGTACCTTTTCTCCCTCATTAGAGGTCAGGTATGTGAATCCGCATCTTCCTGGGATGACTCGAATCACAAGATTGCGTGTATTGTCACGTGTTTCTAATTTTGTTTTAATTAACATGTCTGTTTATAAAGATCTCAAAATTTCTGTGTGTTTTTGAGTCCAATTGATTCTTTTAAAAAGGGGTTTTACCCTTTCTGCGTAATTTGCAATGTATGTTCTTCCGAAATTTAGGAAGCCTAGAATTGATTGTAGGTTTTTTAGTGTTCTAGGTGCTTGGAGTACAGCACATTTCTCTAGGAAATTGTCAGCCAGGCTTTTGCCTTCACTTGATAATTCATATCCTAAAAACAGGACTGTTAGATGGGCAATTCTAGACTTTTTAAAGTTGAATTTGTAACCCTCTGCTGCGAACCCAAGTATTATGGTGTTCACTCTCTTCAAGTGAGTATCCAAGTCATCATCTGTTAGGTAAATGTCGTCGACATAGGATAATGCCTTGTCATCATATGTTTGTAGTAATTCTGTTACTCTCGCTGAGAATAATCCTGGGCTGTTCTTGTGCCCCTGGGGTAAACGGCAGAAACTTTTTTGCGAGCCATTTACCGAGAACGCAGTCAAATATCTGCTCTCTGGTGCTATATTCTGACAAAAGAATCCATTAGAGATGTCTAATGTTGTTTTGTATTTTTTGCGCACTATGTTATTCATTAGCGCAGCACTATGCGAATTTTGTACTGCAAAAGTTTTGCAAGATGAGTTAAGGTGTCTGTAATCCAAAACAAGACGATATGAATTGTCTGGTTTGGCGACAGGAAACAAAGGGTTGTTCATTTGTGAGGTGCAAGTTTCAATCACCCCCTGGTATTCAAGTTGATCTAGGATCTCTTTTACCTGTTTTTTAGCTTCTTGCTTAATTGGGTACTGCCTTTGTGCAGTAGGTTGTGATTTTAACTTGATTTTATGAGGAGGAGAGTCCTTATCCCATCCTACATGATTTTTATATAAAGCAGGAGCTAGAGCTACTGCCCACTTTCTTGCAAGTGTATATTTTTTATGAATTGGAATATGATTTGAGAAGGCAGGCATAATTATTTCTTCGCCATGAGGGCACTCCCTGACAAACTCGGGTGGCCAGTCTCGTTCAGCTAGAAGGATGTCATAGCCCTTGGAGAGATTATCCCAAAATAGACCCCTTATTTTCTAGTCTTATCCCCCTCTATACGTAATGTTATTTCATATATTTTATGAGGTTTGCTAACTCTGGTATCGGCAGTCTCCACCTGAATGTATTCATTCGTGTCCACTGTCTCCAGATGATTCATAAGGACTTTGCGAGCTATGCTCACTTCTGCTGCGCTGTCTAGCATTGTCTGAGCCCATTCTCCGTTTCTCAGTGTCCTCAGTATTCTCGGCATTGTTGATTACTTTAATGCTGGCTACCTTCTTTTTTGGAAATTGTAATTTTTTATTTGGATGACCAGGTTCCTTGTCTTTGGACTTGACGTGCTCTTCCCTGTGTTCTGATCGTCCTCTTCTTTCCGATTTCTGCGAGGAAGTCTGAAAAGATTGAGAGGGACGTGTATCATTATCTTGATATCTATCAGGTTTCTTTATATTATCCCTATTTCTAAGGTTGTATTTTTTCACAGAGGGCTCCCTTTGGGGAGATTTGCGTCATTGGTCAGGAGATCTTTCTCTCTGCCGAGGAGACCTTCCTCTGGTCTGGAATCTTTTTTCTTTAGGATAGGATTGTTTATTTCCTTCCCAGCTCTTTTTTTGTGTTGTTAAATTATTTTTAATGAATACCTTTTCAGGACTTTCAATCAGTTGTGGTTTCACCGGTATTCCACCCAGACTATCTCTTCCTAGTTCTTCATAGGATTTTTTTATGATTCTGGCAATTTCAGTTGGTTGGTCTGCTATATCTGTTTCTTTTAACCTTTGGCGGATCGCCACGTTTGCTGCTTCTCCCTTTATGTTGGCTAATAATATAGCCGAGACCTGCTTGAAGTCTTTCAGTAATTTCATACCAAGAGTTAAAGCGGGTTCTGGACCATATTCATCTTGAATTTGTTTTAGCACATCTGGTATTACTGACATGGATGGTACACCATGTGTTTTTGTGTAGATGGAAGCAAAGACTGTACCCCAAGTTTCACAGTCCTCCACGTGTGGTGCGATTCCCATTGGAAGACAGATAGTCAGAATCCTGTGTTTCTCAAGAGGAGTGGTGTCTGGAAACACCGCCTCTATTTGAGTGATTTTTTGTGCTAGCCAGAAAGGTATTTGTTCCCGTTTTGCGGGTACTTTACCTAGACAGGAATGTATGTTCTGTGGTGTAATTTTATTTGTGTTACCCTGATGAGGAGTCAGCTGTGGAATTTTGATTGCCGGTTGGATTGTTGAAGTCCGCATTACATATTGGACTAATTGTCTATGTACTTTTATTAATTGTTTTAGTTGTATTAAAAGAGCTGCTGCAGACATCCCTTCGATGTCTGGATGTGGTGAGTATCCGGCTAGGACCGGCCACGTTGCTCTTGGTCTACCTAGTGGACGGAGCCTGGTGATGTGATTATTATGTTTTAGGGCGCCATTAAACAAGAGCAGGTGCTCTTGAAATTTGAGTGGTACTTCCACCTCCTCGAAAGGAATGTACTCTTCAGGAGGTTCTTCTGTTTTGTAATAGTGGAAGACCTTTGTTACAGCGTTTGCTGCTGGAAAGTGTATCCATGAATAGAATACCTCTGTCTGCCGATATTCGTGTGCCTCAATTACGAATATGACTGTGCCACCTCTAGGTGTCAGTCCATTTTCTATAAGTTTTAAAGTTACAGATTTCCTTTTGTTGACCGGGATGAGTATTATATCCGGGTCTGCTTCTTGCATAGTATTATCAGCTGCTTCTAGTTCAGCTGCTGTTCTAGCTGTCTCTCTTTCTTCTTCACTGTCTACCATTTTATCGACAGGAAGGTTATCCCGTTTATTTGCAGATCAGGTTTCTTATGGAAACAAAGATTAGATGCACAATATTTTGGAACAGTGTATCCTTCAACGTTGACTAAACCAAGAACCATACATAGGAGTCTCCTCCTGCGAGGTTTGGCGGCTATGACCTTTCACCCACTCCAGACGTCTTTGGAGTATTATGGGAAAAAAGGGGTTCTGTGTGAAAAAGCACGACTGAGTTACTCTAATGTCTTGCGTTAGTTTTATCGCCTTTCCAAACGTTGGGCGCCATGTAGTGTAGTTCCTATTATCCCAATAGGCTCTGCGCATTGGAATAATACCTTCAATAGTATAGACCTAGGACGGAGGTTAACTAGGTCTTCTACTGACGATATTAGACTTAAAGTTTTGGGTTTGCCAGCTAGCTCAGAGTTCACTAGAAACTTTCTCGAATAGGCAAGGAGGAGTTGAACCTCCCTGGATAGACAAGAAGGGATTTAGTTTCTGACAACCATAGAACATGACAACTTTGCTCTCCCCTAATCAAGAGTGTATCTCTAGAGTCGTGTGAAAACAAAAGACAACTTATTTTACTCAGTCAGTTCAGTGCATTCTTAGTTTCACCAGAGTGTAGAGAAAAGGAAGAGACGGGCGTGTTCAATAAAAGATGTTATTTATTGATCAGTCTCTTTTCTCGTACAAGAGAAATGAATCGATATTATTGCAATACTTATCAGACCCCCCAGGATATAGCGGCATGGATTAGCAAATTTAGCGGCACAAAAATGGAAATTTAGCGGCACAAATATGGAAATTTAGCGGCAATTTTGCGGCATTTTATGTGGCCATTTTTCCTACAACAAACACAGATATCTTAGTTTTTTTAGTTATTTAACAACATGAAGCTATGTATATTTGGTTTATTTACAATGTAGACACTTTGTTTCCCTCGAGCGTGTGCTTCACAATTATGGGCTGCTGCAGTTTTACAGCAAATTTACAACTAGGAAGGAATATTTCTTTCCTGTCCATATTTTATTGTGTCTTGCTCCCCGCCCCATCCTTCCCCTGTTGTTGCAACAACACCTCCTCACTGTACAGGAGTTTTTTCCAGCTAGTACTGCAGCCACTACGTCTGGTGCACTACTTGATTTTAACATGGCAGCTCCCAGTCTACCAACACATGAGTTGGTGAGCGCCCAATGCCTCTATACAATCTATTCCAATATGACGACAGCGGTTTTCCGAGTCAGATTGTTGTAGCACTCACCATGCATCTTCTCTTCGCTCCCCTCCCTCAAACACAGGCTCTTGTCACTACCTTTGGTAGATTTACCAAAGTGCCGTTATTCAAATTTGAGGCAAGTGTCCTAATTTTCATGCTTCAAATGTATTTCTTAGCAGTTCTACATCAATCTATCACTGTGGCTGCAGCTACCAACCTACTGCAGGAAAACCTAGGTCTAGAATTGGCAAGGTGAGAGTTTATTACCCGGTTTATGCAGGTAAACTCATGTCAGGTCAGTTTGTGTCTTGCAATAGAGTTCCTTAAGAAATGAAATAAATTGAATGGTGAACTCGGTCCTTTGGTTTGTTGCACCTCTTTCCCATTGAATGTATAAATATGATATTGAGTATTGTGAACCACTAGTAACTCGATTGCTCTTGACGTTCACTCACACATTTGTCTATACCATACCTAGGCATCCTACTGGCCCCCACACCGGTGAAGACACTTTCAGCCAACTAAGGCCCCTTCTCGCCCAGACCAACACAACGCTCTCTGCATGGAACGGCTCAGGGCTGTCATGGTCCGGTCGTATTGCGGCTGTCAAAATGACAATACTCCTGCTCATTCTTTTTATATTTCAGACCCTACCATTAACCCCATTGCCAGCGATCCTCTGTAACCTACAACTCATTAATCATTAACTGGTTCATCTGGAAAGGCAAGAATCTGCGTCTTCACCAACAACAACTTATCCAACCCAAATCGGAGGGAGGCAGGGGGCTTCCCCTGATCCCACGGTATTTCCAGGCTAAACAGTTATGCTTTATTATGGAGATGTACAAAAGAAGAGTGCTACATTGCTGCCTGCAGCTGCCATTGCTTGAGATGTTAATTTTAGAATCTTGCGCTGCTGTTGATTATGCTGTAAGCAGCATGTTTCAATGTCTCTTTTAAGAAGCACCCATTTGAATAATGTTATCAATTGCTTGCTACGTGCTTCTTTAGTTGTTTGGTGTTTATAGCCGTTTGCATGTGTGTGTGTTGTTTTTCAGTTGCTAATAGTGACCAAGCATTTCAGGCCCGAGAATATAATTAGAAATTCGTCGGGTGTGGTTCTGTTTTGTTGTTGTTTTTGTTTTAGTTCCGCCAATTAAATGTTTTAAACCTTGCAGGTGAGTTTTCATGTCAGTTTGCCTCGAAGGCCGTGTGGCAAAGCCCTCGTTGTTTTCTCTTTGTTGTGCTGACATCCGCTGATGTATTCTACCTGCTGCATCTATTGCTATCAGTCACCCACATATTTTTCTGTTTTTTTAAAGGCAAACCACTATGCTAATTATATCTCGTTGATCTTTTCAGTACATTTAGACAACGACCCCTGCCTACAGTGATGAAACATAAAGAAAGGGGTTAATCCTGATTTGCTTAAAAAAATATTAACAGGTCACTAGAGGGCAGCAGAGCAGCACGGAGCACCAATTCCAATCTTTCACAACTGAGAATGAATCCAAATTTGCCGAATAAACGAATACAGTTTCCCTTAACTGTCCAAGGACGTTGTCAATTCTTGTCTCCAGCTTGTTGGATGCTAAAATGGATTGGATGAATATGGAGGGGTGGCATTTTCCAAATTTCGCGGGCAGTTTTGTAAAAATCGCGGCATTTTTACAAAACTGCCAATTTCGCGATTTTTTTGCAAATCGCGAAATCGCGAAATCCTGGAGGGTCTGACTTATGGTTAAGTAAAGTGCACACAATAAAAGCAGAATTATAAAATAATACTGTAAAAGCATTGATATGGTTTCTAAGCCATATGATATTTAAAATGGATAAAATAGATACATACATATATACATTTGACTAATCGTACTCAACTGGTGCTTCTAACTACGCCTACCCCGGTGTACCTGACCTAAGCCTAATACGTGGGCGGGAGTAGATTAGTAGCAGTTTAAGTTAAGTTTGTTTTGCCAAGGGACTGACTCAAGAATTCTCTGCAAGGGGTTATCCAGTTCTGTACCTTAGATCTAGAATGGTTGAGGGCTGGTATCTCTCTTCTTTGGTCTTGATATTCCAGGCTGCCTGCAAGGGCTGCTTGGAAGCGCCGGAGCTGGATTTCTCGGCAGGAGAAAGCAGCGTCTCGTTCTCAGCGCGTCAGGAAGGCGGGGCAGCGCCAGCGGGCTTCGCTCTCTGCTGGGCTCCTCGGCAAGTCTTGCTGCTCCGATCTCGTCACCACCGCGTGTGTTTGCTTAAGGCAATGTCGGTAATATTTATACCTGTAAGGTGCCGAGATTGACGTAAGGATGGACATAGATACGTCAATAAGGATGTCATACGAACTGGTCGTTAGCACATTCTTTACTGAAGTTCTTGGTGAAATCAAAACAATGGCCGCAGGGATTTTCCCAGGTTGTCATAGGTTTGATTTGTTTTGAGAACTCCGTATGCCTTATCAGGGGCTGAAGGAATAGTGCTTGCCTAATTAGATGGCAAGCGTTATGACCTAATCAGATAACGCGTTCCTGTGCCGTGGTGTGGCTTAATCAGATAACGGTTTTTGCATCGTGGGATGGCTGCTAGTTAATTGTTAACCAGAACAGGGTCAGGAATAGGGGGATCGATACAGAACCTATAGGAATACATCACAATAGTTAGACTCAGATTTCACTCATACACCACCAGTGAAATTCAGCAGTTATAGTTACCTGAGCAAACTATAACTTACGCCCCCGCAATATACTGCTAATGACCTGAGACATTACATCATTCATGACATGGTCAGTTACATCACTCATTACACCACTCATGACATCTCAAATGAGGTGTGAATGGAATGGTGATATAATCGCTAGAACTTTATTTAGGGATAGTGTGTGTATATTAACACCCCTTTTTTCTTTTCTTTCGTGTAAGAACCATTATAATACGCAACGTGCCCAGATTAATAAGGCCGATAGCTTTTCACTGTAAAGTAATGTGTAGTCCATTGTTTATGTTGATGTTTGCAATCCTAAGTATGTTTATTATGATGATGATGATAACTTTATTTCGGTCAAAGACCATAAAAGTGCAGATAAAATACATACAAGGCACAGTAATTAAAACAATAAATATAAACAACTAATATTACACATAAAAAGTTAATTAAACAAATAGTTATTGATTGGCAATCTAGATAAGATAATTTTTTTAAAAGAATTAATCTAGGTATATTTACATTAACTTTAAACAAAGCCTTTCCTTCGTCGCCACATACCATGTAAAAAACGAGGAACAGCGAAGACAATAGGTGGCTAGGTGTAGTACATTAAAACTCTACACGCCTGCATACATTGCCTGTAGCCCAAGTTTCTACATAGTGGGATCAGCCAGCATTTTCTTATTGTAACATACGCTGGACAGAAAAACATAACATGGGCAACATCTTCTCGGATGTAGTTACATTCTGGGCAGGTTCCGTTTTCAGTTTTAGCCCATTTCTAAGTATATGCCCTGATTGGCAGGCAACCATGCCTCAATTGAGTATATAATTTCCTCGCAAGAGGGGGTTGGACTACATCTAGAAATTCCTCCTGTCGAGGTTCAGATTTTACTAGGAGGAACTCCACAGACAGCCTACCCTGGGTTGTTGATAATGCAAGTAGGTTTTTCTCCCTCACCAGGGTTAAGAGCTGTGCCCTAGGTGTACTCGGGCAGCTCAACTCGGGGGTCTCCCATAGCTGGGGCAATCCTACATAGGTGGTGAGGGCCTTAATATGAGATAGCCAAGGAATATTTTTGTTTTTTATATGTCCCCAGACCTCTAAAAATTCAGCTCTATAGGATACCAGTTCCGGTGCTGACCAGAACCTTCTCCAATAGAGCAATGGCCGGGCGGCTACCAGTTCCTCTATGGACTCTAGTCCTAAATCCTACCTCAAAGGGGTAAGTGGTGTACTTTGTGGTAAGCCCACCAAATTCCTCATAAAGGACTGCTCAACCCTCAGGAGGCTATAAGTATTCTTATGTCCCCAGAGTTCAGCGCCATACATAGCTGCTGTCCTGGCCTGGAGTCCATAGATTTCAAGGACAGGAGCTACCGGTTTAAATACTGATGTTCTATGGAGCTTACTGATACCCCCTACTATTTGCGATAATCTAAGCGCAGATTTAGAAATTTGGTGGCCCCAGCCAAAATCTCTGTCAAAGTGATGCCAAGGTAGACAAAAGTCTTGACCTGTTCCAGGGGAATACTGTTCAGGACAGGGTTCGGACGGGTCTGCCTCGGGGGATTCAAGATCATAAACTTGGTTTTATCCAAGTTGATCTCCAATCCCCGCGAGGCACAGAATGATACAAACCCATCCAGAACACGCTGGATGCCCGATTGATGTTTTGGAAAACAACAAAGTGTCATCCGCAAACATCAGAGCGGGCACCCAACCAGTGGCCAAGCAGGGAGCGTCATTGTCTTTTACACCATTTAAGGCATCCACAAGGCCATTGATGAAAAGGCTAAACAATCAGGGGGCCAGGACGCACCCCTGTCCCACACCCCTAGATACGGGAAAACGGGCTGAAAGATCCCCATGTCTCCCACACCTAACCTGAGCATAGTTGCCAGTATGCAATCTAGTTAGGATGTTCAATAGGTAAGGTGAGAGATCCAGATCTGCCAGTACTTTCTACAACCTTTCCCTGGGGACTACATCAAAAGCGGCCCACAGGTCCACAAAGACAAGGTAGAGGCTGCCACCCTCCACTCTTGCTGTTTTCCAGAATAGGACCTGGAGCCGATAAATTTGGTCCAGGGTTGAGATGCCTGATCTAAATCCAGGGTGGAGAGTAGTCAGTATTTGGTATTCCTCCATCCACCCTTGTATCCTGTCCAATATGATCCTACCCATTAGTTTTTGTGTTATATCTATAAGGCTAATGGGCCTATAGTTTGATGGGGTTAGCGGACAACCCTTCTTGTGAATGGGGACAATCTCAGCTCCCAACCAGGTGTCCGGTAGATCAAACCCCGTGAGAACCGCATTGAACAGGATAACCAGGTATGGTGCCCATATTTTGGGTTGAGATCGGAACAGGATCCCAGGCAATTTATCAAGGCCAGGAGCTTTATTGGGGGTCAGCCTTGCTATGGCAGATTCTACCTCCTTCATGGTGATAATCTCTGGCATTACAGGGAGGTAAATCTCTGGAGCTTCCAGGTAATCCACCCGCAACCCCGCGCCCAAGTCCCCCACCAGTCGATACTCGTGGTGGGGATCTGGGACGGGGGATGGCGGAAGGGCCAAATCTCCTTCCAGGAGCAAATTCGTCGTCCTGGTTGTTCTATACTCTTGGGCAGATTTGGAACCTAGGCGATGGATGTCGCCACATTCCATATTTGTATATAATGCTCCAAAATGCGCCTCCCACACTGAGGGCGCAATATTCGGGAGAACGGCCTCCCCTCCCCCTCTTACACCTGAACTAACAATGGCCCAGAATGACTTGGCATCCTTGGAAAGTAGCGCAAATCTCAAGTCCTCCCACCTCATTTCCTCCCAATCCCTCTTACCTCTGGTAATTGCCTTTTTATAAAGCTGTCTAGATAGCCTGATTCCTACACTATCTCTAGATTTGATTGCCGAAAGGAGATCCCTTTTTGCTTTCCTGCAGATGTCATCATACCAGGGGTGTGTCTTAGCCCCATGCCGTTTATTCTCCCTTACTGGGCAAAACACAACCCCCAGTGCGAGAGCCAACTGCCTATGGATTTCTACGGCTTGACCGATGGAGCCTGAATCACTCATCCACCTATACAGTCCTGCACACATGCTGTCTTCAACACATAAAAACAGTGAGTCACTCATTCATGCATCTATGCATTAAGTAATACCCCCACCAAACCATACAGACACTCATACTGATACTCAAAAAAACAACTAATAACCCACTCATAACACTCATGTAGCTACTCACCAACCCCTGCAACCACTTATACACAACGTGAGAGACTGATACAGATATTTACATATTTAAACATTACTCACTAACCCATGTATTCACTAAGATACACTTAATCAGTCAGTTACACAATCAATTTTACAAGTAAAATCACCCATTTATACACTTATATACCAATGTATTCTTCCATCAACCTGAGATATACATATATAAAACATATTTAATTTTCAGAAAAACACACATTCACTGAATGACATCATCAGTGATGTCATTTTAGATGTCATGAGTGATGTCATGAGTGATATCACTGACCAAGTCATGAGTGATGTAATATGTGACATCATCAGCAGTGCATTGCGGGCGCGCAAGTTATAGTTAGCTGAACTTACTATAACGGGGAATGTATATGGTTTTGTACGAGTGAAATGTCCAACTAATTGTAACGACCCTGAAACCTATGGATTTTTCAGTGAAAAAAAAATATATATATATATATATTCACAGAAAAAACATAGGTTTCAGGCGGGTTTTAGTTAGGAATTAGCATTTAAAAAACCTTAGAAAATCACTGAAAAAACCATATGTTTCAGGGGTGTTATAGTTAGCTGGACATTTCACTCATACAAATCCATTGAAATTCCTCTGTTATAGTTAGTTGTACTAACTGTAACTCTCGCGCCCGCAATCCACTGATGATGATCTCACATATTACATCATTCATGACATGGTCAGTGACATCACTGATGACATCACTGATGACATCTCAAATGACATTGACTGAGGACATCACTGATTACATCATCTGGAGAACCGGGCCTTATGGGCCCAGCGGCGCAGGGCACGCCTAAAACCCCCGGGTTCACCTGCCTTGTCAGACAGAGACACAAGACACTCTGTTAGGCGTAGAAAATTGAGTTTATTAGCTGCAGCTAAGCACAGTTGTCCTAGAAGTACACCGATGGTAAATTCTCAGGAGACTGCCACTTAACTCCGTGGCTCACAGTCTCTTATAGTACACATATTTACAATGGCTACTCCCAAAATATACAAAACTGACAAATAAGAAGAGTTCGAAAACAAGCTATCAAGTATCTTAAACACACCCTTCTTTCAGACCCCGTGTGCTCTCCTCCCCTCAAGTTAATCAACACTAGTGCCCGTAATTCAATTTGCAGGTGGTAGAATATGTTTGCGTGTTTCAAAGGATAGTTTGTGTAATAAGAGAATACACGAAGAGAATAGTGAAGGCCAGTCAAATAAGATAAAGTAAGAAAGAATGGTGGGACCCAAACAGTGGAGTAAGACAAGGATTAATCAGTCTAGACATGGATTAACGAACTCGGCCAGACCCTGACATCGGTTTCGTAAACAAGGACAAGGGTTTACTTTTTAACTAGGGAGACGCAAAGCAGCTGAAAAAGCAAAAATACTAAGTGCGCCGTGCTGTCTGAGTAAAAGGCAACACAAAATGGCGCCGGATACAAAATGGCGGCTAGATACGAACCTCTGACCCTCCTTTTGCTATTACTCAGGCAAAGCACAAAGGACTCATGTTAGTCTGAGTCGATGTCAATGGTCATGAGGTCATTGAGTTGTTGCTGCAACATCATTTTAATGTTCTCCGTTTGCTGCGACACTGGCTTTGGGACACACAAGGTGGCACAAAGTCCACAGATAGCGGGCCCACACTGCAAACAGAGACAACAAGAAAAGATGATCGATAGAATTGCTCCAAGGAAGGTTAACACTTTCCATCCCCATGTGGACAGTAGTCCCCAACACCATCCCATCACTGACCAATCTCCAGTGTCCTGAGGAATAGACTCGGAAATCACATGTAACTTAGAGATGGCTTGGTATACTGTAGGGGCGTTATCAGGGACATAAACGCAGCAACTAGACCCAATTAATTTACAGACTCTTCTGTCTGCAAGGACAATGTCTAAAACCATTTGGTTTTGCAAAGTCATAAGACGATCCGCCTGAAGTTCAGCTGTCAGATTACTCAGAGCTCCAGAAGTCACATTTATCCTAGCGTCAACCACACAAACTAGTTGTCAAATGTTTCTGCTATTGACCCATGGACCCCAAAAAGGAAGAAACCCTTTCAGAAAGTCTCCTCCCTCTTGTCCATCTGTGTCTCCAGAGTCAATAACCCCTCTACCATATCTTTTTCTGTGATGATCTGAAGGAGCAGAGTATGTCGGGGGAAGAAGGAAAGCCACATAACATGTTCCTGAAAAATAGGTAGGAAGCCATGTGTAAGCTCTATCGTGGCAGATAAAATACGCACCTTGAGATGGTACCAGTGGTGAAGAAATCAGGGGTGTATAGATGTATGTATGGGAGCAAACACTCTTTTCCTGTTGGTTCTTAGTGTTCTGACCATTTATTTGCAGACATAGGTTACCTTTATGAGGTAAGGTCCAAATTGATGAAGCTCTTCTTTGTCTAGCCTTATCGGTGAGACTGGTAACGTAACGAGTCACATTCCAACCATCATATGCTTGTTTCTCATCGATGGGAATCTTACTAATGGCGGCAATTTTAGCCATTGTCACTATTCCCTTTATCAACGGACTATGACTAAAGTCTGCTCCACCATTATATGGATCACCAGGAGGATATCGAAGTTGGTTCTGGTATGCATTGGAAAACATAGCCAGATAAGCCCAAGCAGAACCTTCATATGAAAACGGAAGGACTAAATACGGCATCCCTCTTTCTGTGTTATGGGGCATGACGTGGTCTTCTTTCTCAGACCTCGTCCAGTCCAGGCGTGCACTACTGAATGGCACAAATCGGGGTACTTTCTCACATTCACTATCACCAACACCTTCTCGGTCCAACTGGTCATAAGGTAAAGGCAAGGGTACCCGTTTACAGTGCACGCCGTGAACCCAGTTTTTCTTCCCAACAACTTTCACAGCTGTACGTGTTGAAAAACGCACTTGTCGCGGTGGCCCCCAATGAGGTTCCGGAATTTCTTTTTCCTCTGGAAGTTTTTGACGCAAACGTAGTCGCCAGGTTGAATGGCATGACCTGGATCTGAGGAAGCCTCCGGCAAAGCGTTTTGAACCTGTTGATGAATAACACGCAATTTAGTGGTGAGGTCATGCAAGTAATCAACCAACAATGGTTATGGGATATCAGAATACTTTTTAGGTCGAGGGACTCCCCAAACATTGGCTGGGCGTCCAAAAACGACCTCATAAGGACTAAGTCCTAAACGAGAATGGACAGTCGTTCTTGTTGAGAGAAGTGCCAAAGGCAAAGCATCAGGCCATGAAAGGCCTGTGCTGGCCTGAATCTTTGCTAATTTGAGCTTGAGAGTGCCGTTATAACACTCTACCAAACCCGCTGACTGAGGATGGTTTGCCGCATGGAATTTCTGCCTAATACCAAGACCCGCACACACCTTCTGCATAATTTGGCCTACAAATTCACTTCCATTGTCACTCCAGACAATGCGCGGCAAACCAAACCTCGGGAAAAATTCCTTCAAGAGGACTTTGGCCGTGGACAAGGCAGTATTGTCCTTTAGGGTGTAGGCCTCTATCCATCTGGAAAAGGCACACACCACCACCAGGACATACTTAAGGTTATTAGAACGTTCCATATGAATGAAATTAATTTATAATACCTCAAAAGGATACGTAGGGGGAGCAAAATAACCTGCCGGAGTTGGGGTTCCCTTTCCTGGATTATGCATCAAACAAACAATGCAATGCTTTACCACATTTTCCGCACATTTAGGGATGCCTTCATTCTGCCACACAGGAGCCAGAAGCTTGCATATTCCTTTCGCACTGACGTGAGCTGGACCATGCGCCATAGTAACTACAGGCAGTACATAGGCATCTGGTAACAGCCAACATTGGTGTTCTGACAATTCTGTCCAACATCCTGTCGCATCCAACATTCCCGTACTCTCTCTCCACTTACTCAATTCCTTCTCTGTTTCTTCTTCTTGAATCATTTTCACACTTTCTACTGTGTCCTCACACATACCTGCTTCTCTGATCCATCTTGCAGGACCTGCAACATACATATGACTCTTGACATCTTTCGCTGTTTCTTTCGCTACCTCGTCCGCAAAAGCATTCCCGCGACCCACATCATCAGTAATCCTTTTGTGTGCACTACACTTCACAATCGCTATCTGAGTAGGCAAAACAAGTAATTCGAGAAGGTCAGTCACCAACTGAAGATGCTGTATTTTAGTCCCATGGGAAGTAAAGAATCCTCTTTCCTTCCACAAGCGACCGAAACTATGAGCCACGCCAAAGGCGTATTGGCTATCAGTGTAAACAGTCACTCTCTTTCCCTTAGCCAACTCACACGCTCTCGTCAGTGCAATCAACTCAGCTGCTTGTGCTGAATTCTGTGTAATGCGTGCAGTTTCTACTACTGTATACAAAGTAGTAACAGCATAAGCTGCAGTTGTTTTGCCATTAGGAAGATTGAAACAAGACCCATCTAACCATAGGATCCCATCCGGGTCCACAAGTGGTGTATCTTTTAAATCTATTCTGCCTTTAGTTTCCTCTTCTGTACGAAGAAAACAATCATGCTGTTGTTGTGTATTTTTCTCTTCTGGAATGGGTAACAAAGTTGCTGGATTTAAAACATTACATCGCTTGATATGTATGTGACTAGCCAAAAGCGTCAACTCATACCCTGACAAACGAGCACTAGTGAGATGTTGCGTTTTTGTTCTGTTCAAGAGAGTATCCACTGCATGTGGTACCATAACAACAAGAGTATGATCTAACACCAATCCAGCAGATTGACGAATGGAGATTGCTGCTGCTGCTGCTGTTCTGAGACAACTAGGCAATGCCTTGGCTACTGGATCCAATGTAGCCGAAAAATAGGCACATGGCCTTTGTTTGTCTCCAAAAAGTCGTGTCAAAACTGACAACGCGCAACCTTCTCTTTCATGTACATAGAGCGTGAAAGGCTTACTATAATCTGGAGTACCCAACACAGGAGCAGAACACAAAGCAGTACTTAAATCTGAAAAACTCTTCTGACATTCATCTGTCCATGGGAGAGGTTGGGTTGTGTCTTTCAGAGTAAGTGCCAACAAATGTTTAGCCAACAGGGAAAAATTTGGAATCCACTGTCTGCAATAAGAGGTAATGCCCGAAAAGGCACGCACCTCCCTTTGTGTGGATGGTACAGACATTCATGCAATTGCATGGATACGTTCTGGGGTCAATCGCCTTCCCTCCTTCGACAAGAGATTACCTAAATAGGTAACCACTTAGCGACAATATTGTAATTTAGAAGGTGACACCTTTATGATGTAAATCAGACAAATTACACAAAAGCGAAACAGTTGTATTTGTACAAACGTCCTCCGAATCAGCAGCCACTAACAGATCATCCACATACTGAATAAGAGTAGCACCAGGAGGTACAGAAAAAGCATCAAGCTGAGATTTCAAAGCCTGACTATAAATGGAGGGACTCTCACAATAGCCTTGAGGTGAACGCTTAAATCGGAAACTTCGGCCTCCGAGAGGGAAACCAAAGAGATCCCTACTCTCCTCAACAATAGGAATGCTAAAGAAAGCATTTTTAAGATCGATAACCGAGAACCAACCAGCTGAAGCAGGGATCAACGTGAGTAAGGCAGTAATATCCGGAACAACAGGAAACTGAGGGACAACAATTTTGTTGACCTCTCGAAGATCAATCACAAAACGATATACAGGAGGCTTAGAAGGATCAGTACGTTTAAGAACAGGCAAAACAGGACTATTGCAAACATTTCCTCTAGTTTCTTCAATCACATCCTTCTGAACTAAATCATGAACAATAGCCAACAGAGCTCTTTTGCCATCGTTAGAGATCTTATATTGAGGAATGCGAGGCAACTTTACATCAGGCTTGACAGTGATCACATAAGGTGGAATTTTGAGCAAACCAACATCATTCGGACCCGCAGCCCACAGCGTAGCAGGAAGTGAACGCAATTCAAGTAGCAGCTGATCTTTAGACAAATACATAGGAGAAACCAATTTATCACCCAAAGTGAGATGTACACCAGAGGGGGAACAATACAGTGTTGCATGTAGACGTTTCAATAAATCCAAACCCAACAAATTCTCGCCACAACCAGTCGTTAAAATGAGCGGGGCTTCCAAATCATAAAGACCAATAGAAATAGGCAAAGGAGAAGAAACCGGGTTGCGAACTGGGGCGCCAGAGAATCCTACAGAAACGTTTGTTAAGCCAGACAAAGGTGCCCCAGGGAGTTTGGAGTGAATAATAGAACTCCTCATCGCACCAGTATCCAAAAGAAATGGCTCTGAAACACCTAATGCAACAACGTTAACATAAGGCCCATTCTGATCAACTGGAACTGATACCACTCCCTTGCTTTGTCCATGGCTGTCCTAGCTAGTATGAAAATCCTGATTTTCACCTTCAGTACAATAATCATCATTGTAATATTGAGCAGACTGCGAATGCTGTTGATCAAAATAATTCATAGTATTCTGAGGGGGAAAATAACGCTGTTCCTGAGACAACGCACCTCGTCCTCTACCCCTAGGTGCTAACTGAAAACCACCACAGCCTCGTGGCCCTGGCAGTCCACCATTACGCTGCAATAAAACCGGACAACTACTTTTAAAATGACCTTCCTCTTTACAATAAGCACATTGATTAGGACCCAACCAAGGTCGCGGAACGAAAGGTGTAGGTTTCTGAAACAATCTTTGGAATTGCGGAGGCTGTTGCATTTGACGCTGAAGAGAACGAGGCGGATAAGCTTGTTGCAAAAGAACCTTTGTTTTTAATTCTTTAGTCTTTTTCTCTGCTCTATCCTTTTCTTCCTTATCCCTATTCTCATAGTACTGAGCAGTGGCTCATATCTGGACGGACAAAGAAACGGCCCACGCACTTTCAGAATCTTTTAATTTATGCGATAATTGTGGAAGTAAATTAAATACAAATTTATCCACAAATAATCGCTGTCCACCTTCAGTACTCATATCCTGACCACTATGGTCGATGAACGTCTCCTCGAAACGAGTGAAGAAATCGGAGACACTCTCATCTTTCTTCTGTTTACATGCGACCAACTTATCCCAGTTAACACGCAAGGCAGGCATCAACGGTTTCATTAAAGTAATGATCCTACCAGGCAATTCTGTAATCAAAGCATCAGGTTTAGCACCACCTACTTGTGCTGCATCTGCGGCAACGATAGCAGCCCAATTACCACCTAAAGCTTGATCGTGGTCTTCCCTACGAATCCGAGCCCACAACGCTTGAGGGACCACATTTTCCATCAGCAAATCAATATCTGCTAAATTCATGATACATGCATCAACAGTCTGGGACAGCTCTTTATAATTCCCAGCAGGATTCTTACGAGGGTCCGGTAAAGACTGTTTAATCGCTAAAACTTCCGATCGTTTCCAGGGAACATGTACCCATATATGCTGAAAATGAGCTGGGATAGCCAGAACAGCACCCGCTTGTGGAACCTCATCTCTCCATATCGGAGGAACTTCTCGCATAGGATAGTGTTTCATTTTACGCCGAACCGCAGGATCAGGTTTGAAAGAGGCTTGAGAGAAGAAGGAAGACCTAAAATTAACAAGTGCCTGGATATCATCCACAACATCGGAACCCACAATAAGTCCTTTGTCAAATTTATCCTGTACGTCAAACAAACCCTGGGGAGGTAAATCCAAATCCATATCTCCCCATCCTTTAGCAAGAACATGGTACATAGCATTAAAAACATATATCTGCGTGGGCGCATTCCGCTGAAGAAAAGTATCCAAAATATCGCGCACACTATATTGTGGACCACGCATGATCCAGTTGTGAGCAAGAGAGTCTAACCTAACTCGCTCATCAGAATCCGGAATTTGACTACGGGATTGCCTTTGGGATGGACCAGGAGTGAAATTAAGAGACCCAAAGAGAGGTGAGAGAAAACCAGAAACAGTATCGACTAGTCGTTTACGAGCTGTAGGAGAATCTGTCAATAAAGCAGGAGACAATATATTAGGCGCGGCAGGAAAAGGACTAGTAGATAGAAGAGGAACTGACGGTAAGGGAGACTGAGGTAAAGAAGTCGGTGGCAAAGGAGGTGGAGGTGGAATCACTGGCAGAGGCAATTGTGGAAGAATCGGAACAACTGGTTGAGCAACTGGCGGCTGAACAATAGGTAGTAATGGGGGTGCATTAGCACCCAATACATAAGGCGGAGGTAATCTCAACAAATGAGACATTTAAGGATCTTCGTCAAGATCTTTAACATGTGGGGAAGTAGGCAATACGGGATAACATTTATCTATTGCCATACGATGCTGTCTATCTGAGATTTCAATCATCTGATCTGTCTCATTATTCTTAAACTGTTGAGCAGCCTGTAGAATCGTCATATCTTGCTTTTTCTTATCTCTTTTAGCCTGTTTAATTTCTTTCTGTTTGGTTTCCTTACGCCACAGGCGGAAAGAGTCAAACATTGCCGGCCGGGCTTTTCTCTTAAACAAAAGTGTTTCTAAGTTATCTAATATATCAGGCTCAAAGCTACCATTTTGTGGCCACTGCAAAACACCATCTTTCTTTGTATTTCGGATCCATGTTTCATTAAAAATAATGGGACCAAGACCATGTTTTGAATAGAGCTCATAAGTGGGAGTTCCAACCGGAGGAATCGGACAAGAATCCTCTAGCCGGGAATCCCTATTACAGTCAAAACAGCAGAACTTCCTAAACTTACTAAGCCCAGGCATTTCGTAACGAACTGGACTATTCACAAACTTCAAGGGGGTTCAAAGCAATGAGCACAGCACAAACTTACCCCTTGGCTTCGACTAATGCATTGGCCGAATAACAAAAAACAAGACAAAAGAGTGGGCGCTACCCACAAATACTTAACTAAATGTTTTCGTACGCCAACAGGTGTTTGTCTAACATCTTGCGATACCAATCATCACCAGAGCGCCAAGGCAGGGCGGCAGTCAGGGCAGCAGTCGTCAGCAGCGTCGGAAAGGAGTAGCCGCGCTGCAAAAGACCTTCGGTCAACTTCGACATACAGGGGTCGCTTGACGTGGTTCGCGATTCCTCCAGAATTTTCTGGCGAAGCTCCTCTCGATCCTCAGGCTGAACCGCTACCACCGAAGCCACCCACACGTTGGGACGCCGATTGGAGAACCGGCCTTATGGGCCCAGCGGCGCAGGGCACGCCTAAAATCCCCGGATTCACCTGCCATGTCAGACAGAGACACGAGACACTCTGTTAGGCGTAGAAAATCGAGTTTATTAGCTGCAGCTAAGCACAGTTGTCCTAGAAGTACACCGATGGTAAATTCTCAGGAGACTGCCACTTAACTCCGTGGCTCACAGTCTCTTATAGTACACATATTTACAATGGCTACTCCCAAAATATACAAAACTGACAAATAAGAAGAGTTCGAAAACAAGCTATCAAGTATCTTAAACACACCCTTCTTTCAGACCCCGTGTGCTCTCCTCCCCTCAAGCTAATCAACACTAGTGCCTGTAATTCAATTTGCAGGTGGTAGAACATGTTTGCATGTTTCAAAGGATAGTTTGAGAATACACGAAGAGAATAGCGAAGGCCAGTCAACTAAGATAAAGTAAGAAAGAATGGTGTGACCCAAACAGTGGAGTAAGACAACGATTAATCAGTCTAGACATGGATTAACGAACTCGGCCAGACCCTGACATCAGTTTCGTAAACAAGGACAAGGGTTTACTTTTTAACTAGGGAGACGCAAAGCAGCTGTAAAAGCAAAAATACTCTGTGCGCCGTGCTGTCTGAGTAAAAGGCAACACAAAATGGCGCCGGATACAAAATGGCGGCTAGATACGTAGCGAAGTCGAAGATCACAGAACCTCACGTCCAGTGAATGTGGTTTGCTTTGTTATTGAAATATGTATTATATGTATAACAATCTGCATTTAAGAATCAGTGGATATATACCTATCTTGAGGGAGTATTTAGTAGCAGTGTGATTGACTGTTTACTTGACTAATTTATAATGTCTCACTAAATATATTGAATAGTGACTAAACTGTGTGAATATCTGTATTACTTTGTCAGTTGTTGTGTAAACTGCTGCACCAGTTGGTTACTAGCTACGTGAAAGCCTATATTAGTTATCGATTAGTTAACTGATTATTTATTTGGGAGAGTGGATGTGTGTGTGGTTCTTTGGGGGATCTGTGACTGCCCAAAGATATGTGAATAGTTAATTCAGTAGATATTTGATGTTAAGACTACATGTTATAATAGTTGTTTGGGTGAGTGAATATCTTTATGGGTGTGGTGATGAGCAAATATATTTCTCAACGGTACATGTCCAACAAAGTAGAAAAAAGGCAGTGTATGTGACAGTTGTTGTATATAAATAAGTATACATAAGTCTCATTGATTACATGAGTGACTGTATAGATAACTGTATACTTGTAATAGTGTTTTCATAACACACTAAATATGAGTTACTATCTATATGAATAAATGAAGTGCTATTTGTATAAGTGTATAGCTGAGTAAATGTAAATATGATACATTGTTTGCAAAAGTGAGTAGGATGACTGAATAACTGATTAGGGTTTGCGCTGGTGTGTAATGTCAATATAGGTGTATAAGTATATTTGATAGTGTTCTATTGATCTTTGACAACATGTATGAGTGAATCTATAGGTAATTGATTAGATGTGTGTGTAGATCTAGGAATCACTGAGTGGGTTTCTAGATACTTGTATTGCTGTGTCAATGGATTCAAATATGGTACTCTGTATTTTACAGTGAGTGATGAAAGGTTATACTAGTGTATGATGAGGTGTATCTGATTGTCAGGTGGATGATGTAATCAGTGATGTCATCAGTGATGTAATTTGAGATGTCGTCAGTGATGTCACTGACCATGTCATAAATGATGTAATATGTGACATCATCACCAGTGGATTGCGGGCGCGAGATTTACAGTTAGTACAACTAACTATAACAGAGGAATTTCAATGGTTTTGTATGAGTGAAATGTCCAGCTAACTATAACACCCGTGAAACCTATGGTTTTTTCAGTGAATTTCTAAGGTTTTTTAAATGCTAATTCCTAGCTATAAACTGCCTGAAACCTACGTTTTTTTTCAGTGAATTTCAAAGGTTTTTTAAATGATAATTCCTTATTATAATGTTCATTAAGCAAAACTGTTTTTTCTATCTTTTTTATTATCATCCCATTCTCAACGTAGTAAACACTGCAAATATTACCACTCTTCAATTTATTCCTTCCTCCAAGAAAATCGCTACAAACCAGAACCACAACTAACGATAATAATATACAAACTAGGCGTTCTCGTGGAAAAAAAAACAAAAAAACAACACTTCCCATACTTTCAACAACAAACCAAATCTACAATGCTACCTAAAAAAACAGGCGACAGTTCCATTTACCACTAACAAATTAATATCAACATTTAACTAGTGTAAGGACGTCAACTATGTACTGTGTGAATTACATCCAACTCACACCCATATCTAAAGACAAATATTTATTAGAGGTACTAATTATGCACTTCCAAAACCCAACAAAATCATAACCCGCTAGCGCCACCACCACCCCTCCTGACCCCTCCCCCTCTACTACCTCACAGGCAGAGCAAACCAACAGGACTACGGACCTTCCCAAAATAATATATTCCCTCAACAGCACACTAGCTCAATGTTCAGAGATGTGGCAATCAACTATGTATAAGGGAAAGAACTTGCACATCAATAATGTACACAATGCTAACACTACCGTTGATATGCTATATACAACTCACTATACAAACCAACAACTGTTCCGTGTGTAGATATACTATTGATACATGTAGAGTACTGCACAGTGGACGCAACCATATTATCTCAGACTCTGGGGAATATCTCGGTCATGTAGCTGTGTTCTCCCCCCCCCCTTGAAGCAGAAGCGGAGTGGGCTGGTCCAACGTACGCAACTCCAGCATAAGAATATAAAGAATTAGCCTACGCCTTGGGCGTGGTTCACTTCTGCAAAGAGAAAAGACTCTGCCGCAGCGAAGGTCCTCACTCTGCCACGTTGCTGCCGCCAAGACCACGTGCCTCATCGAAACAGGCCCATTGCGAACTCAGCACCACAGCACCGCAGACTTATGACTATATCAACTACTGCCTTCGACCTACACTGCGGACAGCAGGGTTCACAACTTGAATTCAGCTTTGGATCTACACTATGGACAGCATTGAAGTTAGCCTTGATTTATGTAAGGCAGAGACAATTTTACTCTATGTCCTCAGACTTTGTTAAAATAAGTGACAACAATTCTTTGTCGATATCTGTGCTGACTACTGTTACTACACTACAGACAACATTGAATTCAGTCTTGATTTTTTTAAGGCAGAGACAATTGTACTCAGTCCTCAGATTTTGTTAAAGTATGTGAAAAAATCATTCCTTGATGTTTGTGTTGACTGCTGCCTTAGATCTACACTGCGGAAAGCAGGATTCACAACTTAAATTCAGCTTTAGATCTACACTACGAACAGCATGAAATTCAGTCTTGATTTTTTTAAGGTACAGATAATTGTCCTCAGATTTTGTTAAAGGATAGGACAAAAAGAATTTCTTGATGTCTGTGCTGACTACTGCCTTTGATCAACGGTGAGGACAGCAGGGTTCACAACTTGAATTCAGCTTTGGATCTACACTACGGACAGCATTGAATTTAGCCTTGCTTTATTTAAGGCAGAGACAATTGTACTCTATGTCCTCAGATTTTGTTAAAGGATGCGACAAAGAACATTCCTCAATGTCTGTGCTGACTACTGCCTTCGATCTACATTGTGAGCTACATTGTGGAGTAGTGTGGCTCACTGGTTAGAGGCGGCAGGCCTGAGAGCAGAAGTCAGCCCGTGACCAGGGTTCAATTCCCGACGCGGCAGGGTCGTGGACCTTGGTCAGCAGACTCGATAATTCTCGCTTCGGTGCTTACTCTAATCAGGGGTTCCACTCGGCAACTCTGGGCATTAGCTTGCCTAATCTCCACAACGGCCCCACCAATTCCGGGGATGCCTGGCTCCACCTTGGGGACTCCCAGCAAGGGACCATCCCACAGGGAAAGCCAGGACGGGTTCCCCGGAGTTATACAGCGCCGGGACGCCCCGTTGCTGGGGCAGCTGTGCGCTTTACAAGTATACTACATTTACATTTACATTTACATTGAGGGCTCACGATTCAGGTGGAATGGCGATTACACATGACACATTCCAGTAGGCAAGAGACATTGTACCAGTGTGACCCGCCCGAACCACGAATCATCGCAGGGTACACACACGCTGAGTTCTTTAGGTACCACTAACTCACTGCACCACAAGTCATCTCTCCGTGGCCTTATTAAGGCAGAATTCACTAGGCAAAAAACATTGCTCCCAGTGCGGCCTGCCTGGACCACCCATCATCGCAGGTTATGTACACGCTCAGTACCAAAGGTACTACTAACTCAGTGCACCATAATTGATCACCACGTGGCCGAATTCAGGCAGAATTCAACAGACAAAAGATATTGGTCCGAATACGGCCCTCCTGGCCCACGCATTATCTCAGGGTACACACAAGCTCAGCGCCAAAGATACGACTAACTCAGTGCACCATAAATCATTGCAAATAAGAGTGAACAGTTTTATGTCAGCAATGAGGCATACTATCACTTTTAAATGGAATTCATGCAGAATTCAATCGACAAAAGACATTACTCTAATAACTGTGCCCCCCACCACGCATCATTGCAGGGTGAGTACACGCTAAGCACCAAAGGTAGTACTAACTCCGAGCAACCAAAAATCATTGCCACGTGGCCTTACTAAGGCAGAATTCACAAGACAAAAAACATTAATACCACGCATCATCGCAGGCTCCACATAACCTTGTTGTTTCAGGTGCCACTAACTCAGTGCACCTCTTATCATCGTTGGATGCACACACGCTAAATTACCAATACTGTGTAGCTCTACTCAACCCCTACATGGGCGTGGGCTCTTGCTAACCGCTGCCTCCTGCCTGCACCGCAGTTATCAGAGCTCACAATTAAATAGACTGTTGATTCGTTATTTGCAGAGTACAATACCAATAAGTATAACACCTATCAAACCCATACAATATCCCTTTAGTATGCTTCCTTCAAAAACTTATTTTCTATCACTTATAGATTTAGTTGAATAATAAAATTCACGCTGCAAGTGCAAAGGCACACTTAATGACAGTCTACGCTGTGGACAGCATATGTCACAATTTGAACTATAATGTCCCTGAAACATACATATTTCGACAATGTATTCCATACACGTTTCATCTTTTATTTCAATCGTGATTACACATGATGCAGTCCAGCCTAAGATCTACACTGCTGACAGCAGGGTTTACAACTTGAATTCAGCTTTGCATCTACACTACAGACAGTAGGAAATTCATTCAGCCTTGATTTACTTAATGCAGAGACAATTATACTGTGTGTATTCAGATTTTGTTAAAATAAGGGAAAAAAGCATTCTTCTATAACTGTGCTAACTACTGCCTTCGATGTATACTGCGGACAGTAGGGTTCACAACTTGAATTCAGCTTTGGATCTATACTACAGACAGCATTGAAATCAGCCTCAATGTATTTAAGGCAGAGAACCTTCAATCCCTGCATCCTGTGAACTATGCTCACAAACAATGTAGAAGACTGCGCCAAAATGTACCTCCACCACCGGCAATACCAGGTACATCTGGGGCATCACCTTCAACATCGCCAACAGACATAGACCCCCATTTTGAGAAAGTTAGAATGCACTGCGTGAAGTGCAATCATTTAATTTGTTATGGGGAGCAATCAGTAGACCTAGTTTGCAGAGCAATTGATAACCCTCGATGGTAGTTTTTTTTCCCCCTCAAAGTTCATGCAGTCCAGTATGCAACAGTCAATGCTTTGAGTGCAGCCCGTTCAGACCACGCATCATCGCAAAGTGAGCACACGTTAAACACCAGAAGTACCACTAACTCAGTACACCGTAAATAATCACCACATGGCCTTATTAAGGCAAAAATCAGTCTTCAAAAGACATTCTTACCAGTGCGGTCTGCCTGAACCACGCATCATCCCAGGCTCCACACAAACCGCCCCTACCTCAGTGCACCACAACTCATGGACCCATTACGATAGAAGCTTCTGTGTATTATTTCACATATAGTGCTTCTACCTTTGTACAGCAGAAGTCATAAACCGTTTATGATTGAATATCTGTGTATTATATCATGATTACTATTCTACTTGTTTACCAACAGCAACGTAATAAAATGGAGTCAAGCAAACGTGCCCGTACCCACTTCAACTATCCATCTGTGTCTGTGTATTTATTATGTTTGTAAAATGCTGCTCCTGCGCCCTACCACATTATATTGTTCTGTAAATAGCGTATTCAACCATCTTACCTCTGCCACTAACAAAAACTTCGATTATATAATTTTCTCTCACTCATTCTACAAATACGAACATACAAACTGGATCATTACAATACTGCAAACAAAGTGTATAGTAAATTTATAAGTGTGTGCTATTGCTCGATTTAAAAAGATTTTTTTTAGCATATTTATATAGCAGGAAGTTGGACCAAAACTATATGAGCAGTTTACATGAGCAACGTATTTACAGTACATTTTCAGGTACGCGTAGATTACGTAATTTCTCTACAATAACAGGATGTGGACGCGACTCCGAGCCTCGAACACTGATTTCCAGCACCAAGTTCGACAGTATACCCGAATGACCACATACGTATATATAATAGCTGCCCTTCTTGTGCCAAAAACAGCAACTTAAAACTTTCATAGCCCTTTATTACTACAGCTACAACACTCCACTGAATGTACAACAAACATTCATATTCGAAGAAATGCGTCATGTCCACCATCTTTTATGTGTGCTACTATGGATGAATGTAGGATTAGTGATTCCCCGAACCTTCCATGTTGGCCATGTTGTGGGACTTTACAGACATAATGACACATTTACGTGTTAGACACGGGTGAAGGCAGCACTACAACACAGACACCCAAATCAGTTGATTTCTCATATAGCTCACAACGGAACCACGCCCATAGCTCCGGAGTCATCGTTCGCAGCCTCGCGCAGCACTGCCATACGTCAGTCCAGCCCACTCTGCTTACGCATCCAGGAAAACATAACAATGCTACATGGCCCAGATTTCCATTGTAGTGATTTCTTAGTTCCAGGTCTACTTGTTAGATCGGGACACACACTCCCTCATGGTTGGTATACACCCACACCACACCCATCCAGCACATGCATAACAACACACGTGACCCTAACAATAAAAAAGATGGGGTGCATGTGCTCTATACCATTTTAGAGTTGCTCCCATCGCAAGCACTGTGATGGCACGTCCTCGTGGTTCGGAAGCCTCATGTAGGCCGGAACTACCGAACAGGGGGCCCACCACCACGTGCGTGGCCTCTTTGGTCACTGAGTTAGTGGTACCACAAGGACTGAGTGGGTGAGGAACTTCCGATGAAGATAGGTGCACGAGTATGTCCTTTGCCATAGTGATATCAAGACTCAGCACCAAATGTGAGAGTTCTTGGTGGCAGAGCGGGATTGCAGGATGCGTACCCTGTCCGCGAAAAAGTGAGCAATGAGGCCTGGGTGCGCAGCAGAGGGAGTAGATGGGTTGCAGCAGGCTGGATACAAAAAGGCGACTCAGCGATTTAGGGGTACGCAGTCCAATATACCGTATCTTATTGCATTTGTATTTTTTTTTCTATAGCTGTAAAGTTTTTATAGTCAGTCAAAAGTCCATAGCTTGTGATGATTGAAACCACGTGGATCACTGCGCACCACTTGTTTTCTATAAGCAGATGGAAAACATTACTACTCTACTAATTCTTCATAAATCGAAGCCCATTAAACAATCTGGAACTGTACAAATTATTGTATTTTTAATTCGGGAGGGAAGGTGTGTGAAAAGGCGATGTTATTCTACTCTACATTAAGATAGTAACTAATACCAATCATAACATCTTTCTTTTACTATCTTTTAGATGTAGAGCTTCAAGGTGCACTATGTCCCGGCACGTGGTGAAAGACACACTGGTGACAGAAAGGTGAGCTGCGAATATTCTTTTCATTCACTCTCTCACTTCCTTTCTCCTTTGATAAACTAATGACGCACAATCTTATCTTCCTTTTTATCCAACAGGTTGTGTTTCACAAATTGGCATTCCCCCAACACCTCCAAAGCTCAAAGTTTGAGGATTCTGCGATGATGCGTGGCCATCGTAACAACGGAGAAGAAGGCTGCTTTGACATGTGGTGGACCCTCTTTGAATCACACCAATGGCACAAGGTGAGCAAAGAAGCTTGTTTCCGAAGCAACGAGGAGTCACCTGTGGGTGGAGAGACTGGATAGTGTGCAGCAACTTGACTGCTTAAAAATGTACAATTACCTCTGGGCAGTGGGAGTGAATAGGTTGCAACAGTCTGGGTGTGCAAGAAAGGGCACTCACCTCTGGACACTGGGAGTCAATGGGGTGCAACAGTCTGGGTACGCAGTAATGAGAACTCACCGCTATGCAGTGGGAATGCATGGGTATAGTAGTCTGAAAGAAAAAGAGAGCACAGACACCTCCTTGCAGTGGAAGTTGATGTAATACAGTATGCTGAGTGTCCAAAGGCATAACGCAGAAATATACATGTGCAGTTGTATGTACTCTGCTATTACTAACTCTATACTATCTTTCAGATCACTAAACTTGAGGGTGCACTATGAACCGGCACATGATTGGACACACACACTGGAGGTAAAAAGGTGAACTATGAAGATATTCTCCAGTATCAACACAAGCTCTCCTGCTCCATCTATTACTTTCTCTCCCACACTTTCAATGTCATATTTTTTCCCTTTCTCTATCTCCCTCTCTCTCACATTGTTTCTCTTTCTCTTTTCAAGTTATGGACGCTGCTGTCCACTCTGCACATAAATAAATCAAGGCTGAATTGAATGAAGTCTGCAGTATAGAACCACAGCAGACTTCAAGTTGTGAGCTCTGCTGAAAACAGTGTTTCCAATTGGTAAGCAGAGCGGCCTAGATACACAATGCCTCCAATTAAACGCACTGCAAATACACAATATTGTTCTGCATAATGACGTGATCTCTCACCTAATTCTGCCTCATTTCTGAATCATTTTAAACACCAGCTGGACCATAATGTAGATTTGATCCAGCAGGCACATCCCTACAGACACCTCTTCAGCGCAGGCCTATGCAAGGGGTAGGATGTATCAGGCACACTGCACACGTGCTAATAAGCAATATTGCCAAGTGTTATTTTAATTTGTGATATTTGACCTCATTCAGTCACATCTCTGTCTCATTTTAAATAACATCTATACCATAAGATAGGCCTAAGCCTACAAGTAGGGTAGGGTGTACTACCCTAAGTATGCATGTGAGAAAAAACGATCTTGCCTTTCGAAAAGATGTAATCTCTCACCTCATTCAATCACATCGATCTAATTTTTAAGACTTATTTTCATTTTTGTTTCGCAGGTTACCTACGCTCCTACCATTGGAGTCCATCTCACATTTTGTTCATTATACTGTTATGTTAAAGTTACGTTTCTATTTATTTATTTTTGTTTTAATAAAAGTTAATTAAAAAAACAACTGTTATACGTCTTCTTTTTCTGACAACATTTCACTATTATTTAGTGTGATAATCATATGCTTAGAGAAGATTTAAAAATCAAAAGTAGAAATGATATTTATCACTAGAAGTATAATACTGAGGCTAGATCTTTACCAGCTCTTTACCAGAGTCTGTAGCTGCGATTAACGGTTCCTATGGAAAAGTCCAGCACACTTGCTGTTTGGATTAGCAACATTGTATTGTGGTATATAAATAAATAATACCGGATCTATTTTTGAATGAATAAATGAATAACAGATAGCTCAATAAATAAGAGTCAAGATTCGAGGTAGTAGGAGTTTTTGCAGGTTTATTACAGCATAAAGGACAGGAACAGGACAACCTGCATAGGAATAGGATGGCAGGGCCCAGCAGCTGCTGGGGCTGGATCTGGGATGAGCGCGCTAGGAAGGAAGGAAGGATAACTTTTTAATAACAGTACATGAGCATATATACATAACGCAAACACATAGCATTACATCGCAATAGGCGTAGCAGTGGGAGGAGCAATAGGCGTAGCAGTGGGAGGAGCAATAGGCGTAGCAGTGGGAGGAGCAATAGGCGTGACGCGTAGCAGTCGCGAAAGATAAGGGTGAAAAGAGGTGTAACAGAGGCGTATACATAGACATGTGATGCAAACGTAACAGAATATGTCATGAATGGGGCGGAAACATGGAGGGGGCTACCTAAGGAGCCGGGACCTCTGACCTAATGGTGCGCGCAAACTGGCAATGACGTGTTACTAGGAGAAGCTGGGGGCTTCGAACTCTGTGCTAGGAGCAGAGACTGAAGTCTGGAGAGTCAGGGCGACATGTACCTAAGCAGTATCTAGTATCTGATGTTTAGAGAACATGTTGATATAAACTAGAAGTCAGGAGGGGAAAGGCTAACTTGATTCTAAGACTGGAGCATGCATTATTCTACATGTAGTGCGTGATGAAGAATATTAAATGACCATTAATACAGTATTTCTCTAACGTGGAGACGTGAAGGCTAGACAATGACGGAAACTATTGATGCGATTCAGTAGCTTTAGGAATGCAGAGAAGGAGGGCTGGACTGATAGCTAGAATCATAACATACTCTTGGCAGACTCAGAGGCAGAGCCAAGCTGAGCCGGGCACTGCGAGGCAGGAAGTAAGTGAAGGGTCGAGGATACAGGTGGGGGCTGTATCGCTCCTCAGCGAGGCTTCAGGAGACAGGAGCTGAAATCTGGTGTCCGGGCCCTTCTGAGGCCTAGAAACGGGGACTTTACAATGGAATAACGTGCACACTGAGAAACGTGGCAACGTAGCTTTACATAGGCCTGATATTCGTAGTATTCACGAGAACTGGAAACTGACATACTAAAGGTGGACACAACTATAATTGCGTCTTTAATCGAACATGGGGAATAACATATGCATATTAATCGTGCACACATAACATATGATGGAGGACGCGTAGGGACACAGAACATGGCAAAATTTACTTTTCCACATTCCCTCCTTGTCACTACGTTTCCATCAGGAAACATCAATATTCATGATACCATCTATTATTTCATACAGTATCATTTGCTTGTCACGAATTTTCTGGGAACGTGTTTTAGAACGGGGCTTGGGACTAGGGATACAAGATGTAGCACAAATGCCGCAAATCGCAGGGCCACATTGTATACAGAGGCAGCAGCTAAATATGATCGCTACTGCAATACCTAGAAAGGACAAGACTTTCCATCCCCAAGCGGAAATTATATTCCAGAACCAACCGGACCATGTCCAGGTGCCTGGATCTTGGTGTAACAGATGAGCAATTTTATGGAGTCTGGTTATAGCTGAATAAACAGACGGCGCGTTATTTGGAATGAAAATGCAGCAACTAGATCCGATGACTCTACAGGCCCCGCCCCTATCGGCCAGTATGACGTCAAGGACGAGACGATTCTGTAAAACGACAAATCTCATAGCAGATTGCTCTTCGGTTAAGTTACCTAGAGCAGAGGCAGTTTCATGGACTACTACTTCAAGGGTTCTTGTTAACCTACGGATTAGCTTACTATTCTGGATAGGTCCTATAAAGAAGAAGAAACCTCTATTGAAATCTGTATACTGTTCTAGAGCAGTTTCAGTATAATCGACAATTGGGGACTCGATCTCCCTTCTATGTCTAATGTGTACTAGATGTGTGTTTCTATGATAATCAGGTGGGGCTAGGAAAACTGGTGGCAGTAGGAAGGCAATGTAACAGGTTCCCTCCCAATCGAGGGGCAGACGAACATATGCGGTCTGACCACAAATAAAATAAGAATGACGTGAAGCTTTGAAAATAGATTTCCCACTGTCACTATACTTGACAATAGTAATACAATCACTATGTCCTACATGTACGGAACCATTATTTCGGACACATAATTCGCCTTTGACTGGTAGTACTGAAATAGCAGGTAAACCTGGAGTGGAATCAGACTGAACATTCAGGACCATGAAATTCGAAGAATAATTACCTAAATTATACACTTCATTTTCTAGATCTAACCCGGTTCTGTGGGGGAGACCTTGCTTGTCTGGAAAACACGTACTGTTAAGAAAAGACATATCTGTTGAGGATGACGTTAACGTGGACCATGCTCCACACGAACCATTATGTGAAAAAGGATAAGGAAAGAGTGGCAGAACTCCCTTCGGTGTCTGGAAAGGGGGGAGTCGACCACACACCCAACAATTAGTGGCATTGCTGGTCTGGTGTGAATAATGTAACATGCGGATGAAAGAATTATTTCGCATAGTGAGGCGGTAAGAGAGTTCATGAGGAGGCAGATCACTAAACGTGTGCTCTACTGTAACATTGGCAGACTTATTTACATGAGAATCTGGTAAATACAGGTAAAATGCATAACTGGTGCAGGAAATCATAATGCTGAGAAATAATATGAAACATAGAAAAACGATACATCGGATTGAGTTTTGACTAACTCTCTCACTATGGGGGTCTATTTTATACATGTCAGAAACAGTCTAACCGTTTCACCTAGGGGAGGACTTAGACAATCAAACTGGCTGACTTATTTTACTAGACCGGAGTTTGAGTTTATACTCCTGTTGCGGAGTTTTCTCTAACTGGGAAGGGTTCGTAGCAATGTCTTTTGCGGGACAGTCCTTGAAAATAATACTTTGGCAGTCCTTTGAATCCTGGGAAATGTTCTTTGAGACTGGTTTCAGTCCATAAAACTTCTTTATGTGCGAAAGGTGCACCCAGCCTTTGCGACCCTCCAACTTCACGGCTGTACGGGTGGCGAGGAGGACCTGTCGGGGCTCCTTCCAGCGAGGCTCCAGCGGACTTGAGCGGTCAAAATTCCGGACAAGGACCATGGATCCTGGAACGATTTCATGCGGTGCCACCTCGGTGTTGTCTGGAAATGCGGCGGCAACCTGTGAACGACAAGAGTTGAGGGCAGACATCAAGGAAGCTAGGTAATCTGTCAGCATATTACTTGAAACATCGGTAATACTTCGGGGTCTAGGAGTACCCCACATGTTAGGGGGGCGGCCGAAAACGACCTCATACGGGGACAGACCTGATCTGGAATGTGCGACCATGCGCATATAGAACAAGGCAACTGGCAGAGCTACTAGCCAGTCCACACCTTTCTCTTTACATACTTTGGCGATGCGAATTTTCAGAGTCTGGTTATGTCTCTCTACGAGACCTGCTGCTTCAGGATGGCGTACACAATGGAACTTCCACTGGTACCCTAACAAAAGGGAAACATGCTTCATTAACTCTGAGGAGAATGGCTGGCCGTTATCAGAATATACGACTCTAGGGAGTCCATAACGGGGGAAGAACTCACGAACCAACTGCTTGGCAGTGGTCGCGGCTGTGTAATCTGGGACTGGATATGCTTCTGTCCACCTGGACAAAGCGCATACAACTACAAGGACATACTTGAAACCTCGACATCGCTCCATCTGAATGTAATCCATCTGGAGGACTTCAAAAGGGTGGTCAGGGGGCTGGAATCCACCTTGTTCCACCGGGACACTTTTACCTGGATTAAACTGGCAACATATCATACAGGTACGGACTTTCTGCTTGGCTGCAGCTCGTAAATGCTTGTTGAACCAAATATTCTGGATACTGTCTAACATAGCTTTTTCTCCTAAATGTGCTGGACTATGTGCGGTATTGATAATGACTTGAACCATAGAGTCGGGGAGAAACCAAGTGGCTTTTCCTTTCGTTAACCATCCCTGATCTGTCTGGACCCCTCCTTGTTCGGACCATTTCTTGATTTCCTCGGGAGTAGCATGTAACTGGATATCTATGACATCTTGAGTAGGGTCCTTAACTGTCATACATGTAGTCGGATCTGGAGTGTGTGTCATGTTAACTGGAATGTCTGGAGTCTGTGTTGTAAGCTTGGCTGTGCGATCTGCTAGATCGTTACCCTGGGAAATAATGTCAGTAACTTTCGTGTGTGCTTTGCATTTCATGATAGCAATGGATGTCGGTAAATGTATTGCATCTAACAGAGCTTGAATAAGGAGACCATGCTGAATCTTGGTTCCATGAGATGTCATGAAACCTCTCTCCTGCCATAGCACTCCAAAGTCGTGTACGACTCCAAATGCGTAGCGCGAATCTGTGTAAACATTAACTTTCAGGTTCTTGGCGTGTATGCAGGCTTGAGTCAGAGCAACTAGCTCTGCTGCTTGAGCGGACAGGGTGTCAATACGGTGTGTTTCAATAACTTCGGTGTCGGTAGTCACTGCATACGCGGCGACTAGTTCTCCTGTACTTGTTCTCATACATGAACCATCCACATAAAGTGTCAGGTCGGGATCTGGTAACGGAATATCTGTCAGATCTTGTCTTGGCTTTGTCGTAATGTTAACTACTTCCACACAGTCATGTGTGGCAGAATTCGTAGTAACTGATGGTAACAATGTAGCAGGATTTAAAACGTTGCAGCGTCTGATTTCTATGTGTGGCTGGAACAGTGTCAATTCATAACCTGTTAAACGTGCAATTGTCAAGTGCTGAGTCTGTGTTCGGTTTAAAAGAACTTCCACAGAGTGTGGAACTTGTACTGTCAGGGAGTGTCCTAACACTATGGAATCACTTTGTCTGATAGCTAGTGCTGTGGCTGCAACTGACTTGAGGCACGCAGGCAGAGCCTGGGCTACAGGATCTAATGTGCTCGAAAAATAAGCACAAGGCTTGTACTGTCCTGCTTGATCTTGTGTGAGAACAGATAATGCTGTACCTTCACGTTCAGTGACGAAAAGTGTAAAAGGCTTACTGTAGTTTGGTGTAGCTAGAACTGGAGCTTGACATAGGGCTTTCTTTAACTCATTGAAACTAAGTGTATGTTCAGATGACCAAGGGAGGACAGTCGATACGGCTGCCTCCTGTGTCGTTAACTGTATCAGTGGCTTGGCTAGAAATGCATACTGAGGAATCCATTGTCGGCAGTAAGAAGTGAGGCCGATAAAGGCACGTACCTCCTTCTGGGTCTTGGGCTGAGGAAGACTCGCTATTAACTGGATACGGTCTGGTGTCAACTGCCTACCCCTCTTGGACAGTAAGTGTCCTAAGTAGACCACATGCTGGACACAGAATTGAAGCTTCGAAGGGGACACCTTGTGTCCCATCTCGGCTAGGAAATACAGAACTGTGAGTGATGCTCGCTCGCAAGCACGTTCAGAACGGGCTGTGATCAGGAGGTCATCGACATACTGGAGCAGGGCAGTGTCAGTTGGCATGTGAATGTTGTCTAGTTGTCTCTTAAGTGCTTGACTGTAAATACTAGGACTTTCTGTGAAACCTTGAGGAGCTCGTGTGAACATATAGCTCCTTCCATTTAAACAAAATCCGAAAAGGAACTGGCTGTCTGGATGAATGGGGACACTGAAAAATGCGTTCTTGAGGTCTATGACTGTAAAAAATGAGGCTTCTGAATCAATGGCTGTCAATAGGGAAGAGATATCTGGGACAACTGGGTACTGGGGAATAATACATTTATTAAGCTCTCGTAGGTCAATCACTAATCGATATACTGGGGGTGCATTTGGATCAGTACGTTTCATGACTGGAATGATCGGAGAATTGCATACATTGGAGTCAGTTTCTACAACTACTCCTTGAGCCATGAGCTCGTCAATAATTTTGGATAAGGCTGCTACAGCCTCAGGTGGCAATCTGTACTGTCTGATTCGTGGTAACACTACACCTGGCTTGAGAGTCACACGATGGGGTGTGATTTGCATATAACCAACATCAGTTGGACCTTGCGCCCATAGATGCTGTGGAACATTAGACAATCTAGGATCAAAATCTCGTAATACATAGTGACCCTTGAAGTCACGTAGGAACAATCGTATTCCCTCTGGGGAACAGCATATAACTGCACCTAACTCTTTCAGTGTTTTAATGCCTAATAGATTTTCTGGACATGACTTAGTAAGTAACAGATCAGTAGTGCGGGACAATGGACCTACTTCTAGAGTAACTGGCTTTGATATTTCATTTACAATGGGTTTTCCTGAAAATCCAAGGGAAACATTTCTTGAGCCTGAGAGCGGAGCCCCTGGAACTTCGGCGTGACTTATAGTGGTCCTACTTGCCCCTGTATCAATCAAAAACTTTCTATCTTTCCCTAGTACTTGACTGTGAACATAGGGACCTTCTTGATCTACAGGTATCTCGATGAGAGGCAAGCCTACCTCCCTCTCTAGGCTGTTTCATGAATATGGCTGATACTCTGGATACTCAGACTGTGCATACTGGTACATCTGCTGTGTAACATGCTGTGTTGCAGCGATGGGCTGCGGTGCTGTAACTGTCTGTGGTGCATTCTGTGGCTGAGGAATCTGTGAAACTTGTTCTTGTCTAGGCGGACGTGGTCTTTCTTTAGTCTTACCAGTAGCTATGTTGTGTTTCAGAACTGCACACTCGTTTATAAAATGACCTGGCTGTTTACAATAATTGCAGTTCCCTTTAACGGGAGCTGCGGGATGACTGGCTTGATTTGGACCCCTCTTCTGACTGTCTTGAGGAACAGATTGTGCAACTAGTACTTTCATTTTCGTGTCTTTCATACGTTTTCTCTCGTATTCTTGCTCCTCCCTGATTCTATTCTGGTGGTATTGGAGCATCTGCAACATCTGGGACGGGGTATTAGCTTGCCAGGTACTTTCGACTTTCAAAACTCGATTTTTAATTTGTGGGCTTGAATTCTCGACTAATTTAGTAACAAAAAGATGAGGGTATGACTCACTACTTGTCTTGAGGCCACTGTTGATGCTAAAACATTTCTCAAATCTAGAATAAAAATCACTAATGTCTTCGTCTTGTTTCTGTTTACAGGCTGAGATTGCATCCCAGTCTTCCTTTTTCGTTGTTAACAATCTGGGTAAAACTTGAATCAATAATTCAGGTAATTCTTTACATTTAGCTCCAAGACCGGTACCTGGTACTCGTGCCTTGTCTTCAGCTTCTAGAACTGCCCAATCGATCTTTTTCTCTCCCACCTCCCATTCTTTTTCCTTGAGCTTTTCATACACCCCTGCGGGCAACAGGACCTTTAACATTTTAATTATATCTGGATACGTGTATTCTCCCATACGGAGCATGTCTTTTAATTCTCGATGGAACCCTGCTGGATCTTTATCATGACAGGGGATTAATTTTTTCATCTCTAAGAGTTCCATCTTTGTGATCGGGGTGTAAACAAACACTCGTTCTAATTCGCCACCCGTTCCTCTAACTGGGTGGACTTCTCGTAACGGATTCTGTCTGTCTATGTAAAATGGTTTATTTTCTGGGAGTGAGACATGAACAAAATGCGGGTTCAAAAACGTTCTATATTTGTGACGCTGTTCTAGAATGACACTAATTAAATCGGTACCTAAACCTTTCCATCTATACTGGAGTAACTCGTTCAGGATATCATGTAACGGGCCTGGATCAGAGTGTTGACCCTCATACAATGTAATGAGGTGCTGAATCATATACATACCCGCCAGTCGTTGCTCGGCTGGGGGCATCTTCAGAAACATTTGTGCCACTATTTCATCTGGAAAAGTGGTAGAATCAGTAATCCATCGGACTGCTGATCGGACTAGTTCTTGTTCATGCATGGTACTCAACTCACTGTAACCGATTCGTGATTTCAGAATGTGATCGGTAGCTTGGAATACTTGTTCTAGAGAACCTTGTTCTGGTGCTGGATGATGGAAAGTAGACTTGTGTTCTAGGCGTAAATGGCGATCTGGAAATCTAGATTTTCCTACATACGCTATTCTGTCGGGATTCTCGTCCTCAACCTCTTCTGTAGAAGAGTCATTTTCTTTCTCGCTTACTTGTGCTGCTTTACGTTGATCGTGTAACCTTATTATTTCTTTACGAATCTTCTTATACATACTCTCTATAGCACCGATAGTCTTGTGCTTACCCTCGGCTATATTATCACTCCACTTTGTCAGGGTTCTCATTTCGGCTTGATCTTTGGACGGGTAATCTTGTTCTCTTATTAGACAATTAATCAGAAACTTTAATATCATGAGCTGGGTCTCAGCTTTCCTTTGAGACATGGCCTCGCCAATGCTTTCTGGATCCTCCCCGGTACGGATGAAACGATATATTCTGTCTAGATCTTCTTTCATATTCGGTAGGGTGACTAGATACTCGGTCACCTTTCTTACGCGTAATGAATATAAAACCATATTATCCTCGCCTGGGACTGGATCATAGCCGCATTCATTAAGGGCTTTTCTTATTTCTGCTACAGACTGATGTCTGGGCGTACGCTGTGACGCTTGTGCGTGTAATTCGGCTGTCGTTAAACGCTTATGTGGCGGCGGGGTTTGAGGAGTACCTCCTCCTGCGGCCCCTAAACTAGAATCATCGACTGATCCTCTTCGTCCTGGCAGAGTGGGAAATGGAAATGCAGGCTGGACTTGTATGGCGGGCTGGACCGGGGGTACCGTAACAGGTACTCCCGTGTCTGGAGGAGCGGGAAGTGCCTGATTTACAGGGACTGGCGGAGCGCGAACAGGATTTGCATATTCTGGGACTGTGTCGTCCAAATAGGACGAAATGAAAATATCAGCTGCGGTCGGTTTGTGACGTAGCTTGGTCGGAACTAATGGTGGCGGGAAATTACTGGATGCCTCCGGGGTCGCTTTTGGCAAGCCCTCGGCAAGAAGAGGATACATACCCTTAATAAGAGCATGCCTCTGTCTGTCTGACTGTTCGGTTTTAACTCGTTCACCAATCTCGATTAATTCCCTTTCTTGGGCTCGTTCCAAGGATTCTCTACTTAATTCTGACTTTCTGATTTCTTTTTCGGTTCTTTTATGAGATTCTTTGCGCCATAACTCGATGGCATCTTTCTGTGACTGTCTGGCTTTCTTTTTCCATAATGCTTCTTCTACTCGTATGATGCACTCGGCATCCCATGTGCCTGATACAGGCCATCTATACTTTTCCTCTAACTGTCTGGTATACTCGACCCATAAGTCTAGATACAATATGGCGCTTATGCCATGCTTCTGATACATAAAATGACCTGGACTGTCCCTAGGCGGGACAGGAACTGCTGCTTCCAGCAGACCCTTTCTAGTTTTTAACTGACGTAACTTAGAAAACAAGGGCATGACTGAACTATAATCTGGACACAATACGATACACAATAAACACGATAACTACTTCACACTCATTCCACGACATCAAGATACATGAATAACATTCAGAATAACAGTTCGAACAGAATACTACCTGGAATACGGAAAACAGAATACATGAATTTTCTCGAGAACAGAACTGACTAGAACAGGAACTAGGTGCACTGCTGAAACAGTACGAAACTTACCGGTCTCATACAGAGACACGTCAGGACCCGCATCCACCGAAGTGGACACTTCGTTTGTGGGACTGTGTACCACCAACCCACGGACCAGAGTCAATTAGATTGACTCTGTCTAGATACTACCCCAGTAACGGTACTCACCGGGCAGCAAGAACGGAAGGCCTCGGACTGGACTGGACTGCTTCGACGCCGGACGGACGAACTTCGGACTTCTGTTACGGGTGGACCTCCGGATACCTCGGACCTTGGACTCTCGGCTTGGGCTCTGGTCGGGACTCGCCGCGTTCCTCCACCGCCTCGTCTGGATGCTGGACCGCCTCCTCCGTCTCCTCCGTGGGCCTGAGGGATACTTGAAGCAGAAATATCTGCACGTGCACGGTATGGTTCCGTCACGGCTGCAGAGGGTCAGGGGGCCGGCGTGGCTTCACCGGCGCGTGGGGAAAGGGCAAGTCCCTATTCGGGCGCCATTATGTGGTATATAAATAAATAATACCGGATCTATTTTTGAATGAATAAATGAATAACAGATAGCTCAATAAATAAGAGTCAAGATTCGAGGTAGTAGGAGTTTTTGCAGGTTTATTACAGCATAAAGGACAGGAACAGGACAACCTGCATAGGAATAGGATGGCAGGGCCCAGCAGCTGCTGGGGCTGGATCTGGGATGAGCGCGCTAGGAAGGAAGGAAGGATAACTTTTTAATAACAGTACATGAGCATATATACATAACGCAAACACATAGCATTACATCGCAATAGGCGTAGCAGTGGGAGGAGCAATAGGCGTAGCAGTGGGAGGAGCAATAGGCGTAGCAGTGGGAGGAGCAATAGGCGTGACGCGTAGCAGTCGCGAAAGATAAGGGTGAAAAGAGGTGTAACAGAGGCGTATACATAGACATGTGATGCAAACGTAACAGAATATGTCATGAATGGGGCGGAAACATGGAGGGGGCTACCTAAGGAGCCGGGACCTCTGACCTAATGGTGCGCGCAAACTGGCAATGACGTGTTACTAGGAGAAGCTGGGGGCTTCGAACTCTGTGCTAGGAGCAGAGACTGAAGTCTGGAGAGTCAGGGCGACATGTACCTAAGCAGTATCTAGTATCTGATGTTTAGAGAACATGTTGATATAAACTAGAAGTCAGGAGGGGAAAGGCTAACTTGATTCTAAGACTGGAGCATGCATTATTCTACATGTAGTGCGTGATGAAGAATATTAAATGACCATTAATACAGTATTTCTCTAACGTGGAGACGTGAAGGCTAGACAATGACGGAAACTATTGATGCGATTCAGTAGCTTTAGGAATGCAGAGAAGGAGGGCTGGACTGATAGCTAGAATCATAACATACTCTTGGCAGACTCAGAGGCAGAGCCAAGCTGAGCCGGGCACTGCGAGGCAGGAAGTAAGTGAAGGGTCGAGGATACAGGTGGGGGCTGTATCGCTCCTCAGCGAGGCTTCAGGAGACAGGAGCTGAAATCTGGTGTCCGGGCCCTTCTGAGGCCTAGAAACGGGGACTTTACAATGGAATAACGTGCACACTGAGAAACGTGGCAACGTAGCTTTACATAGGCCTGATATTCGTAGTATTCACGAGAACTGGAAACTGACATACTAAAGGTGGACACAACTATAATTGCGTCTTTAATCGAACATGGGGAATAACATATGCATATTAATCGTGCACACATAACATATGATGGAGGACGCGTAGGGACACAGAACATGGCAAAATTTACTTTTCCACAGTATGGTGAACTTGTGACCTGTGTGCTCAGTTAAGTGTTCCATGAACTGTTACTATGGTAACAGGCAGTAAGCAGTTTGGGGGTAGGTTTGAAAGGTACTGGCTGTACAGAAGCCGTTATATATACCCAGGTTCCTCTACATGACAGAGGGGAAAGCAAACTGAGACGACAGAACACTATGTACATCACGAGCAAAAGAAGTACACAACTCTTTGAATTAACCTAAAGAGAAGGCTTGAGGAATAGCCACTGACGTTACAAAACCGCATGTACAATTTGCCTACTCTGTACTCAACAATGGGCAATTATTTATCGATCACAATCAGACACTGCTGCTTCACGATTCACAGTGTGCACTTCACTAAATACTTTGTGCCTATTTAAATGGGAGACGGGATTGTCCACATTCCAAAACTTAGGGGCATATTTACAAGAACGGCATTAAAATTATCGCTGCTTCAACTGCAGCAAACTACAGCTAAAACGGCGATAATGGACTTCAAAATCCTTTGTTGTCTTACCGGAAGATTTTTTCAACACTGCTGTTTGCTATGGCAGGGTAAGAGCCGAGGCTCCCGTCCTGCCATAGGAAACTTGGTTTGCATTTTGAAAGAGAGAACACGAAAACCTACTCTCTCTTTTAAAATGCAAAGCAAAATGCTTTTCCTCACGGGGAGCTGCATATTAGCAGGTCCCCGTGTGGCAAAGTAATGGTGGCTTCCGAAGGACTGAGGGAGCTGACTGGCACCATAGGGACATTGGGCCGCCACCCACAGTCCCCAGCGTTATATATAAGCCCATGGGATGGGATCCAGAGGAAGAATAAAAATTAGAAGTAGGTGATTTTTTTTTACGGTAACATTAGGAGTCTGTAATGGGCATATTTACAAGGACAGCTTTAAAATGTTCTGGTGTACACCTGGGCTTCTATTGGAATTCTCATGAATTCTCAAAAGCCTATTATTAAGCCCACTATGGCCGCTTCAACTGCACTTTCCTAACGTTAAAACGGCAATAATTTTAACATTGTCCTTGTAAATATGCCCCAAATATCGCGAGAAATACAGCAAAAATTCATGTTTGCTAGCAAAAAGCATGTTAATATAAGACTGTGGACTTAACATATCAATCCACCTCGCATATTAAACATGCTTAAGTCTACTTCAGAACAGATGTTAGGATCTGACATAAACCGCAATTACCAAGAGTTTTGCTATCGGTCCTCAAATCCAGGGACGCCTTGTAAATACAACGCTGTTGTCATACCTCCCTCTTCCATGTCATATTGTCATAGGAACACCTACCTTGCCACTTGGAACGCCTACATTGCAACTCATTGGAGATACGAGGCCAGCCATTAGCAAACCGGCTGCTAACATGCGTTAATGTATCTTAGCATCGCCTAGTAAGTAGGGCGATATAATTTTCACCGCATGTTTGGCTTTTTAAAAAAAATTGCGGCAAAATGGCACTTGTTAATATGTCCTCAAGTTTGCTATGACAGAGCGGGAACATCGAATCCCGCCCTGTCATAGAAAACATGTACGCAAGAAGGTTTTGGGTCCGACACACAGACCAGCCTGGACCTCAATACTTGGAAAACAGAACGAAATGGCTAGCCTTGATATTTCAAATACGAATTAGAACCCACACAGCTCAGAATACTGCGTGGCCAAGCTGTTTATTTAGCAAAACATTTATTTATAATTCATGAGCACGTTTCAAAATTCATAAAAACATAGCATCAGAAGAAAACCACTGTCAAAAGCAGTCAAGTCGAAAGCAAAAACTGACAATTGTGCACATAATCAATACAAACAATGCAAACGTGAATATTAAATAATCAAACAATCACATAATTCGAGACACCAGAGAAACATTTTGAATACACTACATACAGTCCAAATCAGTTATAATCATGTAACATATAACACTAAAAGGGAAAAGCAACCAGTCCTTTGACTGAAATACCAGTGGACAGGCGGAATCACAGATGGAAAAGAACTGCCTGCCTATCTCACAAGACCTGTGACTAAATGTTCAGTCTGGTTGCACGCTAGGGCACATACAAATGGAATAGATTAGTCCCTAGCTGCACGCTCCTTTGTTGTCACAGGCTGGGGGTCAACGCGTTTCGAACCCAAAAGGTTAAGGGTTCTCCTCAGGACAGGGACCGGGTGGAGTCTTCACTGTAAAAAGAATTTTAAGAAAGGTTGGTGTCAGACTGGAGTGTCACAATTAGGGGGACCTCTCTGTAATTCCACAATTACGAGACAAAGAAAGTTACCTGCACCACGAGCAAAAAGGAATTGCAGGAGTGGAGGTGGGCTGTAGAGCAGAACAAGTTACTCTGTAGAAAGAAAGAATGAGTGGCAATAAGGGCGAGGAGGTTGAAAACTTAGGCACCCTCACCCAACTCGTGTGTTTTCGTATTTTAGAGGGGCTCAAGTACCTGGAGTTTATGAAGGTGTCAATCACGCAAAGCGCCTGCCAGGTGGAGCGCTGTTGGAGAATTCCAGCGTTCACATTCTTTGGCGGGGCTGAGAACAAAACACAATAATAATAGTCCGCATGAAAACGGCGAACACTCACAGGGAGAGCATAGCCCGGAACCATTATATGAGGCGCTGCGCCTACCTGCACGTCCTATGTTAAAGGGACCGGCTGTGTGAAGACAGAGTCTGGAATTCTTCCTCACTTTAGGCGGAGATTAGTTCTGCCACATGGGGCCGCTGCGAAAAGCAACAGAGGGGGGCATATATAATAATGCCTAAAGACAGATGAGGTGTCTGCTAAAGTCGGCATACAGTCCGGGGAGGCACTTACATGTGTCACAGGGATTAAATCCAGACCGTGGCCGAAGGCGTTCACAGAGTCCTTAGCGCGGGCTCGTTAGAGGGTAACTGATAACTGGCTCAGGGAAAACACAGAAAGCGAGGAAGGACACCTGAAGGTTCAAAGGATTATGGTACTTGAAGTCAGTACCACCAGCCCCACTCGTAAATCTGCACAATCAGGTATCAGCGGACATCGGATCATTGTGGGTTGTGTCACAGCACATACAAGGAAATGTCTCAAAGTTCATTTACAAGAGCGGAGTCTTCAAATGTACACGCATAAAATAAATATGTAAAAAATGAATAATTTGTTATACATTTACACATACTTGAGAATGTCCCACAATACACTTGCATAAGTCGAATCCTCAGATGGACTACGGTTATACATAAATCAGCATCATATTGTGTTTGCATATATCGAATCCTCAAATGAAATGCAGTCATAAATACAATCATCTACCCGCATATAGACATATTTATAGTATCCAATGCCTGGGACTGCCACCTCATCCGTGTTGTGAGGAGCAAACAGCGCCACAGAACAGGAGGGATGCCACTCACCCTGGCCTGAAATCAGTGGCGTGGCAGATGTTTAAGAAAATGAGATAAGTATTGTAAAGCAAATGCAGTGATTTACATAGTCCAAGCAGCACGGCTTGCAGCCAAAAACAGAAAGGCCAGGGTCTCAAAGATTGCTGAGTTCGGACAAAATGTTTCTCTGGTGTCTCGAATTATGTGATTGTTTGATTATTTAATATTCACGTTTGCATTGTTTGTATTGATTATGTGCACAATTGTCAGTTTTTGCTTTTGACTTGACTTTTGACTTGACTGCTTTTGACAGTGGTTTTCTTCTGATGCTATGTTTTTATGAATTTTGAAACGTGCTCATGAATTATAAATAAATGTTTTGCTAAATAAACAGCTTGGCCACGCAGTATTCTGAGCTGAGTGGGTTCTAATTCGTATTTGAAATATCAAGGCTAGCCATTTCGTTCTGTTTTCCAAGTATTGAGGTCCAGGCTGGTCTGTGTGTCGGACCCAAAACCTTCTTGCGTACATGTTGGTAGAGCGGGCGGCTGCCCGCAAGGTTTCTTCGCATTTCGACATTGTAATGTGTGTCGATTGTGTGCACTAATCGTAGTCAGGCGGCTCCGCCTGGTAATTTCAACATGGCTGAAAAAGACACCCTGTCTTTCAGTGAGGATCACATTCAAAAGCTCCTCTCTGATTCCACTCTTTTTTCTTCAGTTAAACTAAGCAGCACGGCTAAACAGCTCAATTTTGCAGAAAAACTTATCAGACTTCACAAAAAACATGTTAGGACAGAGCTTCATGGTCACTTCCTGCTTGCGAATCTCAGAGCAGGAACGATACCTTGGGGGCTCCAGATTAAGAACGTACCAGTTATATTCACGGATGATCCGGTGTACCGCAAGGGATTCAGCTTCATCAGTACAAAATGCAGCAGAGATCTAATGGTGCACACTGTGGAAACTGCCCAAAGAATCTTAAAGAAAGAGGAAGAGGAAATTGAGCAACAACTACGAGCTATACAGGACAATCATACTGAGCTCGAGGCTAAAGCTCTCCTTGAAAAGATTGATAAAGACTTGACCACATTTAGGGACAACACCATCAATTTCAAAACTACCAAATTTGAGAAAATTTAAAAAAATTTAACATCGAGACGGTATATCCATACCTCAAGGATGAGTTCTACACCAGGCCAGACTCTACCAGATACCTTAATACCAACCAAGGGAGATCTAAAAGTAGATTCACGACGTTCTCGGAGACATCCTCTTCTGAGTCAATGGAAGATTCCGATGCAGGCGAGGGGTCATCCAATAGAAACCAACAAAATAGAAACACCCCCAAGAGGCCTTTTTTAGGCCAGGGCCAACAGCAGATCGGACATGATTCAAACCACAGTGGGAGATGACGACACGCAAACAGCATTACAAGTCGTAAAACCATCCTCCATCATCAACATCTCTGAAAAAATTCTATCTCAAGCTGAAAAAGAAGTCTTGGAATTGGGTCTTTCGTTCGTTCCTGGAATAGCTATGGACTTTACCAAGATCAAACTAGAGGTCATGGAATTCTTTAGAAAAATAAGATTGAGATGGTTCTTCAGAGAGTCTCCGGACCAGGTCTCAACCGAAGCCTCAGGGTTACGTAACAAATCGACATTCTGCCCTTCTAACCACAACACTGCGAAGAACATCATTGCATTCGAGCGTTCTGTTATGTCCTCATTGAACATACTTGAGAAAAAGCGCCCATTTGTTCCTAGGAACATCACCAAGAAACAAAGAGAAGCCATATGTGAATTGAAGAATCAGCAGGAGGCCATTATAAGGCCTGCAGATAAAGGAGGAGCGGTGGTTCTTTCGTCCAAGGATCTGTACAGAACTGAAGGACGAAGCCATGTGTATAACCAAGACTGGTACCGCAAGATCACACAAGATCCTACAGCCCAGATACTGGACGAGGTTTCCAAACTTGTGAATGAGGCCAAGGAAGCAGGGATACTTGGCCCCAAGGAGTCCGAATACCTTGTGAAGAAATTTCCACGCACTCCCCATCTCTACTTTCTCCCGAAAGTCCACAAAGACTCCAAAATACCTCCGGGACGTCCAATCGTATCTGGGTGCGATTCTGTTTTCGAACCGATCTCTCAGTTTGTGGACATATTTCTCAAACCGTTGGTTGTCCAAGTTCCATCGTACCTGAGAGACACCATGGATTTCATTAACAGGGTCGAAGGCCTCAAATTTGACTCCAACTCTCAACTGCTTGTCACCATGGACGTATCTTCTTTGTATACACAGATTCCGCAGCAAGATGGCCTTGATGTCATTGAACTTTATCTGGAGACCAGACCTCGCCCACATAGGGTTCCTACTGATTTAATCGTTTCATTTGCGACACTGGCTCTCAAAAAGAACTTTTTTACATTTGAGGAAGAAATGTTTCTACAAATCAAGGGCTCGGCTATGGGGTGTCCCTTTGCACCTGAGATGGCGATCCTCTATATGGGTCAATACGAGGAGAAATATGTATATACCAACAATCCCTACAAAGAGCATATTGAGCAGTGGCTCAGGTATATAGATGATGTTTGGTGTGTCTGGAATGGTTCCTCGGCTCTACTTGAAGAATTTCACGTTTGGCTCAACAATAGAAGCCCTGATATCAAATTCAGTCTGAGCTATGATTCAAAATCTTTATCTTTTCTGGATGTGGAGGTGTCGGCCAAGACAGATGGGCTGATGTGTTCCCTGTACCAAAAGAAAACCGATAAGAATAATGCACTTCACTACAGGAGCTACCATCCCAGGAGTCTGAGAGATAACCTCCCATACGGACAATTTCTCTGTGTGAGACGAAATTGCTCGTCCACACAGCAGTTCGATCTCCATGGCCAAGCTCTCACAGACAGACTGCAGGAAAGAGGCTATCCCCATAAGTTGTTGAAGCATTCGATGAAGAGGGCACGATGGACACCGAGGGAGCACCTTTTAGAAAAAAGATCCAGACCCGCAACCAAAAGGATGGTGTGTGTATCCACGTTTGGCCCCCATACCAACCAACTCCAAAAAATAATCAGGAAGAGTTGGCATCTGGTGGAGGAAGTACTACCAGATGTGGGAATACCGCTGTTTGCTCTTAAAAAGAATCGGAGTATCGGCCAGATGATCACGTCCACACGTCCACCTGCCAAAAGAGATACCCAAAGTACCATCTTTGGGTCTAATCCCGTCAAGGGGCATCGCAAATGTGGGACATGCACAGTCTGTGACCTTACGATGGAGGGTTCCCTGTTTACAGATGGCAACAAATTTTGGAGACATGAAGAACACACGAATTGCAAAACTAAAAACACAGTGTACGCCATCCAATGTCCTTGCAAAAAGGTGTACATAGGGAAAACAACCCAGGAGGTTCGCCAACGAATCATTCAACACCGATCCAGAATGAACAATAAGGTTCTAACAGCTCCTCTGGTTTCTCACTTCATACAACATAAACACTCAGCCAATGACATAAGATGGACCGTGCTTGCCGTCATCAGAGGTGGCAGCGGGGATCCGGACGTACGCCTCTCTCAAAAAGAGGCTTACCTCATTCTGAAATTTGATACTTCCAATTCTGGCCTTAACGAAATGTCCGAACTCAGCAATCTTTGAGACCCTGGCCTTTCTGTTTTTGGCTGCAAGCCGTGCTGCTTGGACTATGTAAATCACTGCATTTGCTTTACAATACTTATCTCATTTTCTTAAACCTCTGCCACGCCACTGATTTCAGGCCAGGGTGAGTGGCATCTCTCCTGTTCTGTGGCGCTGTTTGGTCCTCACAACACGGATGAGGTGGCAGTCCCAGGCTTTGGATACTATAAATATGTCTATATGCGGAGTAGATGATTGTATTTATGACTGCATTTCATTTGAGGATTCGATAAATGCAAACACAATATGATGCTGATTTATGTATAACCGTAGTCCATCTGAGGATTCGACTTATGCAAGTGTATTGTGGGACATTCTCAAGTATGTGTAAATGTATAACAAATTATTCATTTTTTACATATTTAGTTTATGCGTGTACATTTGAAGACTCCGCTCTTGTAAATGAACTTTGAGACATTTCCTTGTATGTGCTGTGACACAACCCACAATGATCCGATGTCCGCTGATACCTGATTGTGCAGATTTACGAGTGGGGCTGGTGGTACTGACTTCAAGTACCATAATCCTTTGAACCTTCAGGTGTCCTTCCTCGCTTTCTGTGTTTTCCCTGAGCCAGTTATCAGTTTCCCTCTAACGAGCCCGCACTAAGGACTCTGTGAACGCCTTCGGCCACGGTCTGGATTTAATCCCTGTGACACACGTAAGTGCCTCCCCGGACTGTATGCCGACTTTAGCAGACACCTCATCTGTCTTTAGGCATTATTATATATGCCCCCCTCTGTTGCTTTTCGCAGCGGCCCCATGTGGCAGAACTAATCTCCGCCTAACGTGAGAAAGAATTCCAGACTCTGTCTTCACACAGCCGGTCCCTTTAACATAGGACGTGCAGGTAGGAGCAGCGCCTCATATAATGGTTCCGGGCTATGCTCTCCCTGTGAGTGTTCGCCGTTTTCATGCGGACTATTATTATTGTGTTTTGTTCTCAGCCCCGCCAAAGAATGTGAACGCTGGAATTCTCCAACAGCTCTCTGCCTGGCAGGCGCTTTGCGTGATTGACACCTTCATAAACTCCAGGTACTTGAGCCCCTCTAAAATACGAAAACACACGAGTTGGGTGAGTGTGCCTAAGTTTTCAACCTCCTCGCCCTTATTGCCACTCATTCTTTCTTTCTACAGAGTAACTTGTTCTGCTCTACAGCCTACCTCCACTCCTGCAATTCCTTTTTGCTCGTGGTGCAGGTAACTTTCTTTGTCTCGTAATTGTGGAATTACAGAGAGGTCCCCCTAATTGTGACACTCCAGTCTGACACCAACCTTTCTTAAAATTCTTTTTACAGTGAAGACTCCACCCGGTCCCTGTCCTGAGGAGAACCCTTAACCTTTTGGGTTCGAAACGCGTTGACCCCCAGCCTGTGACAACAAAGGAGCGTGCAGCTAGGGACTAATCTATTCCATTTGTATGTGCCCTAGCGTGCAACCAGACTGAACATTTAGTCACAGGTCTTGTGAGATAGGCAGGCAGTTCTTTTCCATCTGTGATTCCGCCTGTCCACTGGTATTTCAGTCAAAGGACTGGTTGCTTTTCCCTTTTAGTGTTATATGTTACTTGATTATAACTGATTTGGACTGTATGTAGTGTATTCAAAATGTTTCTCTGGTGTCTCGAATTATGTGATTGTTTGATTATTTAATATTCACGTTTGCATTGTTTGTATTGATTATGTGCACAATTGTCAGTTTTTGCTTTTGACTTGACTGCTTTTGACAGTGGTTTTCTTCTGATGCTATGTTTTTATGAATTTTGAAACGTGCTCATGAATTATAAATAAATGTTTTGCTAAATAAACAGCTTGGCCACGCAGTATTCTGAGCTGTGTGGGTTCTAATTCTTATTTGAAATATCAAGGCTAGCCATTTCGTCCTGTCATAGAAAACAGCAGTGTCCCGGGGTAGGCACCCCAAGACACAGCAGGAGTCGCTCAAAGGGGGAAGGGGTCCCCAAGGCTTTCAACTGCTCCAGAATGGAGATCACACGGCCCCCCTCCCAAAATATAAAAAGACCCAGAGGGTGGTAATCCCCGGGGCTTGGACGGACCTTTGAGCTCCCTCACCCATTTATTTCATAGCACAAGGAATGGCGGTCCCCGGGCTACAGGGCCCCTCTGAACCCCCATCAAAAGTAATATTTTTAGACCCCGGGATTTGGCCTTCCCAGGTAGCTAAGTTTGAAACAAGCACAGGAGCCCGCACTTCTTTTTTATTTTTTTTATGGTGGATCCATGCACCCAGCGCACATTTCTCAGTTTTTAAAAATATATTTTTTGGGGGAGGGGGGCATTAGGGGTCCTTGTGGGACCCCCTAAGCAGGTCTAGATGGTCAAAATATTTCTTACCTGCCCCCTTTATACATTTTGAACACTTGTTCCACTAATTTCTAGATCCTCGCTTCTATCGAGGCACAAAATGGCTGCCAACACTTCCTCGTTGTGAATGTTGGCAACCACTTGACAGCCAATTAGCATTCAGCGCGTGATCGGGACGGTGCGCTTAAAGTGCACGCAAGATACGCGGATCCACCGAGGCAATAGGTATATATGTACTTTTTTTTAAATTTTTTTTTTTTTATTGTGTGACTAAATCCATTTATTAAGCTTTTCTGCTAGAAACATGAGAAACAAGTATTACACATTGTGAAGAGATCTATCAATTTGTATTTCAAAAGTTTTTATTGGACGTTTCAGGGTTATATATCATACAAATCATAAATTGCAATGTACATACTTGTAATTACACATCATTCAGCATAGAAATGCATTATGACCCATGGTGGTGGTCATTCGGGACGATCTTGAAGACAATGTGGAAAACCACCATGCAGCCTTCCTAGGCTGGGCACCTGAGGGGCTACAAAACAAATGAATTGGAGATGGAAAGGAAAGGAACGGAGTAGGTAAGAGGAAGAAGGAGAAAATGGAAAGAGAGAATAAAGGTTAGAGATGAGATGTAAGAGGTAAAAAGCTTGATGTAAGATGTAAGAAGTTGGATGTTAGATGTCCACCACGATGCGGCTAAGCAGTCCAGGTTACGAGTGACTGGTTACCATTGACTGGTTATTTAAGCTGTGCGAAAGTATAAGTGGCCCCCCGGGAGCTGTAGGAAGAAATGGGGAGCATGAAGATTCACGGTGGTTTGTGGGTTTTGAAGTAGATATCTAGTGAGTTCCAAAGTTTCCTTTGTGAAGTTCGCCCCGGTGTGTTTTGTAAAGTGATATTATCAGCTCCTCGGAGGTTAATCACCCAGTTTAGCCAGCAGGCATAGCTTGCCTTTTTGGTGTCTTTCCAATTGTTTAGAACGACTTTCACAGCTGCCGTAAAGAGGAGGTCAAGGAGTGCCCTGTCTATTTCTGGGAGTTGGGTCTCTTTAGTAAATCCGAAAATAATATAGGGGAGTTATTTGGTTGGTGAGATATTAAATACTTTGTGGACGAAGTCAAATACCCTGTCCCAAAACAGTGAAACACAGTCGCATTGGAGTATGAGATGTTCTAGATCACCTTCTGCACGCTTGCAGTTCCAGCAGAATGCGTCAGGGCTGAGTTTATGTGCATATAGGCGAGCCGGCGTCCAGAAGACTTTATGCATGAGCCAGAACTTGGCTTGTGATAATGTAGGGCTTATTTTATGGCTTGTGCAAGATCTCCACGCCGTGGACCACTCCAGCTCTGAGATGGAGAAGGAGGCGACTGACGACCAGAACTGCATTGTTTTGGTATTCAATGTTGATGATTGTGGGCTCAATAATTTGTATAACCTTGAGACCTGGTGGCCTATTTTATTTAGGGAGGAGAGGAGTGAGGGAAGAGCTGGGTGTTTGGATGTCAGTCCCGCTTTTGTAATGGCAGTTTTAACGTTGAGGAATATGTAGAAGTCGGAACTATCAATCCCAAAGTTCGATTGGATTTTCGTAAAGGGTAGAGGGTAGCCATTGTCATAGAGTTGGTGAGGGAAGAAGATTCCCTTCTTGATCCAGGTTGGGTTAAATAGTGGTTTACCTTTGTAGGTGATTGAGGAGTTTTTCCAGATCGCTTCCCACCTAGATTTTCTTATCGTTGAGTCTAACAGTTTGTCTACTCTGAGTAGGGCTATTTTGGTGTTGACAAATATGGGTTTAGAACATGGGATCTGATTCGCTTTCATTGAAAGGATCGAAATGGGAGGCATGCCTTCCAGAAGCGCTTTTTCGACATCCAACCACTCCGGCGAGTAGTCCATTGGGGGGGACAGCCAATAGGAACCTTGCTTCGCTAAAAAGGCAATTTGATATCTTTTAAAGTCAGGGAGGTTGACTCCGCCCATGGATTTATCTAGTTTCAATTTTTGCAGGCTGATACGTGCTTTTTTCCCTTTCCAGATGAAATTGCTAATAGTTTTATCTAATTTATTATGAAATTCTTGGGACAGCATCAAGGGGAGCATGGTAATTAGGTAGTTTACTAGCGGTGTAATCATCATCTTGATGGTCTCCAGCCTACCCCACCAAGTGATGAAGCGGGGTGACCATCCGTCTAGTTGAGTTTTTATTTTTTCGAGGGTGAGTTTCTCATTATGTAGTAGGGTTTCTATGATGGAGCTTCCAAATTCTATACCCAGGTATTTGATGTCGTTGTTTTGCCAGACTAGACCTGATAAACCTAAAGATTCTTTATTAGTGAATATGTTGAGGGGTTTAACTTCAGATTTATCCCGATTCAGTTTGTAGCCTGAATGTTTAGAGTATGATTCTATAGAATCCATCAGTGCGGCTATAGAGGTATCAGGGTTTTCAGTGACTATCAGAATATCGTCTGCGTAAGCAGCCAGTTTTACAGTTTTATCCCCGAAGGCGATGCCCCTGACATCTGCGTTCTGTTGTATGTCGCGGAGGAGAGGTTCCATTGCCAGAAGGAATAGGGAGGGAGATAATGGGCAACCCTGTCTAGTTCCTTGTTCGAGAAGGAATGGGTCTGATAACGAACTGTTGATGGCAATTCTAGCCAAAGGGGAGGCGTATAGTGACATGACCATATTAATAAAAGTCTCACCCATGTTAAATATGTGCATGCATTGCCGGAGGAAGAGCCACGGCACTCTATCAAACGCCTTCTCCGCGTCCAGGGTGATTGCTACGGCGGGGGCATTCGAGATTTTCGATTTCTCCTGTACATGACATAGGAGTCTCGTATTGTTGTTAGAAAGGCGATGTTTTAGAAACCCCACCTGTGAGTTATTTATTAGGACGGGTAAAACATCATTTAGTCTGCATGCTAGGGCCTTCGCGTAGATCTTGCAGTCCAAATTTATGAGGGATATCGGCCTATAATTCTCAGTTTCAAAATTGCTCACATATAGCCCAGCAACCGATGGGGCAAAGGCACTCCCCATCGATGTTCCATGGCTTTGTAAAAATAATTGTCCATTGAATGACAAAGACTTGAAACAATTCATCGAGTGGCTAAACACCAGAGACCGGTGGCTTCGATTTACACATACAGTTGATAATGAAAGCATCAACTTCTTGGACCTCCCATCTATATTAAAGATGGAAAAGTTGAGACGAAAACCTTTCGAAAACCAACTGCTAAGAACAGCTTGTTATCCTACAAGAGTTACCATCCCCAAACATTGAGAGATAACCTGCCATATAGTCAGTTCCTGAGACTTAAACGAAACTGTAGTTGGGAGACTGACTACAACAAACAATCAAAGGAACTCAGTGACAGACTTCTACAAAGGCAGTACAAACCTTCAACGATATCCAAATGTCGCAAGAGGGCAAAATACCAATCCAGAGAATGCCTCCTTGCAACTTACGGAAAGGCTCCAGAAGAAGACCTTATGACATGTGTTACGACTTTTTGTCCAGCGACTTATCAAGTGAACAAATTAATTAATAAGAACTGGCACATACTAAACACAGGCAAGTGTAATTGGCCAAAGCCTCGCTTTGCTAATAGACGTACAAAAAACCTGCGGGATCTGCTGGTACACACTCGCCCACTACAGAAAACTGAACTGAGACAAATCAGAGATCCGCATATGACACCTGTAACTGGACACTATCCCTGCGGAACGTGTTTGGCATGTAAATCGACCACTACCACAAAAACTTTGCAACTGACTCCAACTTTCAGTTGGATTCAAAAACAACATACAAATTGCAACTCATCAGATGTGATTTACATGGTAACATGTCCCTGCGAGAAAAAGTACATCGGGATGACCTGTAGGAAGGTCAAATTACGAATTGGAGAACATAAGAGTAACATCCGTCTCCAAAAGAATACGACCAAGCTCTGTTCATATTTTATAGAGTTGGGCCACACCACCGAGGATTTAAAATGGACAGTCATTAGAAATTATCCGAGGGGACCCCCAACGCAGAAAGAATTCTCTATGAGAAAGAACAACGTTGGGTTGACCGCTTGAAGACTAATAAATATGGTCTGAACGATGACATTTCATGGCATCACTTTGCACGTTAGGTTAATCCCTTTTGATTTAACCATGCCACATTGCCTGTACCTTTACATCAAAGCCATAAATGAATGAACTAATTGATTCTACCAGTGAATAACGAGTTACCAAAAGCATTAGTCCTTTGTCTATTTCTATCACTGAATCCATACTGAACTCCCACTCAAAGAACTAGTTCTCCACTATGTTCATTTATAAACATGAGATGTTTGCCAATCTACTGCTTGCTTACACTAAGTACACTATGTGGGAAGCGTTATATGATTCCATTTTGTGACCATATTATTTATTCAACTTTTCTAAAAGCCTTTTTACACACAGATAAATATGTATAACCGATGTTTAGGATGAATAATTTGACCAAATCTATAAAGTCATAAAGCACACTGTTGTAACAGTCAGCAACTGCACGAGAGGTTCTGAGCTCCGGTGAGTCCTCTTTCGATGACTATACCAACCACTGCAGAAAACCCCGTAGGAAGCATGGTTTCCGCGTCCAGAGGGCAGAGCCAGCACTAGACGCGGAACCTGTTTCCTAAGCAGGTGAGGACAAAGAGTCAAGCTCGTTTTCCGAATTGAATTCTGCATTTACACCGGGTAAAGTGACTCTCTCCCCCCCCTTCTTTGTATATCTAGCCTGGGACTATTAAGTCTGTTCCCTCTGAAGGAGAATATCGACTTCGTCCTTTAGGTAAGAAAACTTCTTGGGTACACGGGCGCGTCCCAATGAAAATACCCGTCTTTCTATATATATAATAATGCTTTGTCTGTTGTCTCTTTGCCTGTTCTCCCTTTACTTATAGGTTCACAAAGAATCCACCTATATTTACAGGTAAACGAATACACGCTCAGGTTATGCGTTTAATTTACGATCTGCATAGTGACTAACAATGGGCTTTGTTTGTATTATTTTGAGGTATAAAACATGAACTAGCTAGTAGAGCAACCAGTATTGTGGCGATAAGATCAGAACGGCATTGTTAATACTAAATCATGCACTAGCCCGAGTGTAATACAGCATAGATTGTGTGCACATTTTGATTATTGCAGGATAGTGATTACCACCTAATCCTATTGAGTACCATCGCCTCCCCTATTAAGTACCTAATACCTAATATTGGGAGTGCGATGCCCTGAATGGAAATCTGTCATTATAAAAAGAATATTTACAACAAGGGGTGGTGAGGGACAGAGTCTCTGAAATAAGCAGAAACTCTGTCCATCACCACCCCTTGTTGTTAAATATTTTGTCCACCCTAAGCGTGGAAGGGTATACTCAGATGTGAGTCCCTTGCTCATTGCACCATCGGGATTCAAGCAAGCCGGGCCGACGACGGCTGAAATGCCAGAAACCGGTCCCCGGAAGCTTGTTTCCTTCCCAGTGTAAGAATTGGCTTGGTAGTTTGGTTTGCCCTGTTCCCATCATGCACTGGGACAGGAACAGACTAATTTGCATATAGCCAGGTTCTGAACTGGGATGGTGCAGTGAGCTAAAAAACGGTGTTGGATCTAGCCCTGATCTCTTGACTGGGTGAGAGTATTCTGCTTAATTCAGAAACTCTGTCCATCACCACCCCTTGTTGTTAAATATTTTGTCCACCCTAAGCGTGGAAGGGTATACTCAGATGTGAGTCCCTTGCTCATTGCACCATCGGGATTCAAGCAAGCCGGGCCGACGACGGCTGAAATGCCAGAAACCGGTCCCCGGAAGCTGGTTTCCTTCCCAGTGTAAGAATTGGCTTGGTAGTTTGGTTTGCCCTGTTCCCATCATGCACTGGGACAGGAACAGACTAATTTGCATATAGCCAGGTTCTGAACTGGGATGGTGCAGTGAGCTAAAAAACGGTGTTGGATCTAGCCCTGATCTCTTGACTGGGTGAGAGTATTCTGCTTAATTCAGAAACTCTGTCCATCACCACCCCTTGTTGTTAAATATTTTGTCCACCCTAAGCGTGGAAGGGTATACTCAGATGTGAGTCCCTTGCTCATTGCACCATCGGGATTCAAGCAAGCCGGGCCGACGACGGCTGAAATGCCAGAAACCGGTCCCCGGAAGCTTGTTTCCTTCCCAGTGTAAGAATTGGCTTGGTAGTTTGGTTTGCCCTGTTCCCATCATGCACTGGGACAGGAACAGACTAATTTGCATATAGCCAGGTTCTGAACTGGGATGGTGCAGTGAGCTAAAAAACGGTGTTGGATCTAGCCCTGATCTCTTGACTGGGTGAGAGTATTCTGCTTAATTCAGAAACTCTGTCCATCACCACCCCTTGTTGTTAAATATTTTGTCCACCCTAAGCGTGGAAGGGTATACTCAGATGTGAGTCCCTTGCTCATTGCACCATCGGGATTCAAGCAAGCCGGGCCGACGACGGCTGAAATGCCAGAAACCGGTCCCCGGAAGCTTGTTTCCTTCCCAGTGTAAGAATTGGCTTGGTAGTTTGGTTTGCCCTGTTCCCATCATGCACTGGGACAGGAACAGACTAATTTGCATATAGCCAGGTTCTGAACTGGGATGGTGCAGTGAGCTAAAAAACGGTGTTGGATCTAGCCCTGATCTCTTGACTGGGTGAGAGTATTCTGCTTAATTCAGAAACTCTGTCCATCACCACCCCTTGTTGTTAAATATTTTGTCCACCCTAAGCGTGGAAGGGTATACTCAGATGTGAGTCCCTTGCTCATTGCACCATCGGGATTCAAGCAAGCCTGGCCGACGACGGCTGAAATGCCAGAAACCGGTCCCCGGAAGCTTGTTTCCTTCCCAGTGTAAGAATTGGCTTGGTAGTTTGGTTTGCCCTGTTCCCATCATGCACTGGGACAGGAACAGACTAATTTGCATATAGCCAGGTTCTGAACTGGGATGGTGCAGTGAGCTAAAAAACGGTGTTGGATCTAGCCCTGATCTCTTGACTGGGTGAGAGTATTCTGCTTAATTCAGAAACTCTGTCCATCACCACCCCTTGTTGTTAAATATTTTGTCCACCCTAAGCGTGGAAGGGTATACTCAGATGTGAGTCCCTTGCTCATTGCACCATCGGGATTCAAGCAAGCCGGGCCGACGACGGCTGAAATGCCAGAAACCGGTCCCCGGAAGCTTGTTTCCTTCCCAGTGTAAGAATTGGCTTGGTAGTTTGGTTTGCCCTGTTCCCATCATGCACTGGGACAGGAACAGACTAATTTGCATATAGCCAGGTTCTGAACTGGGATGGTGCAGTGAGCTAAAAAAGGGTGTTGGATCTAGCCCTGATCTCTTGACTGGGTGAGAGTATTCTGCTTAATTCAGAAACTCTGTCCATCACCACCCCTTGTTGTTAAATATTTTGTCCACCCTAAGCGTGGAAGGGTATACTCAGATGTGACTCCCTTGCTCATTGCACCATCGGGATTCAAGCAAGCCGGGCCGACGACGGCTGAAATGCCAGAAACCGGTCCCCGGAAGCTTGTTTCCTTCCCAGTGTAAGAATTGGCTTGGTAGTTTGGTTTGCCCTGTTCCCATCATGCACTGGGACAGGAACAGACTAATTTGCATATAGCCAGGTTCTGAACTGGGATGGTGCAGTGAGCTAAAAAACGGTGTTGGATCTAGCCCTGATCTCTTGACTGGGTGAGAGTATTCTGCTTAATTCAGAAACTCTGTCCATCACCACCCCTTGTTGTTAAATATTTTGTCCACCCTAAGCGTGGAAGGGTATACTCAGATGTGAGTCCCTTGCTCATTGCACCATCGGGATTCAAGCAAGCCGGGCCGACGACGGCTGAAATGCCAGAAACCGGTCCCCGGAAGCTTGTTTCCTTCCCAGTGTAAGAATTGGCTTGGTAGTTTGGTTTGCCCTGTTCCCATCATGCACTGGGACAGGAACAGACTAATTTGCATATAGCCAGGTTCTGAACTGGGATGGTGCAGTGAGCTAAAAAACGGTGTTGGATCTAGCCCTGATCTCTTGACTGGGTGAGAGTATTCTGCTTAATTCAGAAACTCTGTCCATCACCACCCCTTGTTGTTAAATATTTTGTCCACCCTAAGCGTGGAAGGGTATACTCAGATGTGAGTCCCTTGCTCATTGCACCATCGGGATTCAAGCAAGCCGGGCCGACGACGGCTGAAATGCCAGAAACCGGTCCCCGGAAGCTTGTTTCCTTCCCAGTGTAAGAATTGGCTTGGTAGTTTGGTTTGCCCTGTTCCCATCATGCACTGGGACAGGAACAGACTAATTTGCATATAGCCAGGTTCTGAACTGGGATGGTGCAGTGAGCTAAAAAACGGTGTTGGATCTAGCCCTGATCTCTTGACTGGGTGAGAGTATTCTGCTTAATTCAGAAACTCTGTCCATCACCACCCCTTGTTGTTAAATATTTTGTCCACCCTAAGCGTGGAAGGGTATACTCAGATGTGAGTCCCTTGCTCATTGCACCATCGGGATTCAAGCAAGCCTGGCCGACGACGGCTGAAATGCCAGAAACCGGTCCCCGGAAGCTTGTTTCCTTCCCAGTGTAAGAATTGGCTTGGTAGTTTGGTTTGCCCTGTTCCCATCATGCACTGGGACAGGAACAGACTAATTTGCATATAGCCAGGTTCTGAACTGGGATGGTGCAGTGAGCTAAAAAACGGTGTTGGATCTAGCCCTGATCTCTTGACTGGGTGAGAGTATTCTGCTTAATTCAGAAACTCTGTCCATCACCACCCCTTGTTGTTAAATATTTTGTCCACCCTAAGCGTGGAAGGGTATACTCAGATGTGAGTCCCTTGCTCATTGCACCATCGGGATTCAAGCAAGCCGGGCCGACGACGGCTGAAATGCCAGAAACCGGTCCCCGGAAGCTTGTTTCCTTCCCAGTGTAAGAATTGGCTTGGTAGTTTGGTTTGCCCTGTTCCCATCATGCACTGGGACAGGAACAGACTAATTTGCATATAGCCAGGTTCTGAACTGGGATGGTGCAGTGAGCTAAAAAAGGGTGTTGGATCTAGCCCTGATCTCTTGACTGGGTGAGAGTATTCTGCTTAATTCAGAAACTCTGTCCATCACCACCCCTTGTTGTTAAATATTTTGTCCACCCTAAGCGTGGAAGGGTATACTCAGATGTGACTCCCTTGCTCATTGCACCATCGGGATTCAAGCAAGCCGGGCCGACGACGGCTGAAATGCCAGAAACCGGTCCCCGGAAGCTTGTTTCCTTCCCAGTGTAAGAATTGGCTTGGTAGTTTGGTTTGCCCTGTTCCCATCATGCACTGGGACAGGAACAGACTAATTTGCATATAGCCAGGTTCTGAACTGGGATGGTGCAGTGAGCTAAAAAACGGTGTTGGATCTAGCCCTGATCTCTTGACTGGGTGAGAGTATTCTGCTTAATTCAGAAACTCTGTCCATCACCACCCCTTGTTGTTAAATATTTTGTCCACCCTAAGCGTGGAAGGGTATACTCAGATGTGAGTCCCTTGCTCATTGCACCATCGGGATTCAAGCAAGCCGGGCCGACGACGGCTGAAATGCCAGAAACCGGTCCCCGGAAGCTTGTTTCCTTCCCAGTGTAAGAATTGGCTTGGTAGTTTGGTTTGCCCTGTTCCCATCATGCACTGGGACAGGAACAGACTAATTTGCATATAGCCAGGTTCTGAACTGGGATGGTGCAGTGAGCTAAAAAACGGTGTTGGATCTAGCCCTGATCTCTTGACTGGGTGAGAGTATTCTGCTTAATTCAGAAACTCTGTCCATCACCACCCCTTGTTGTTAAATATTTTGTCCACCCTAAGCGTGGAAGGGTATACTCAGATGTGAGTCCCTTGCTCATTGCACCATCGGGATTCAAGCAAGCCGGGCCGACGACGGCTGAAATGCCAGAAACCGGTCCCCGGAAGCTTGTTTCCTTCCCAGTGTAAGAATTGGCTTGGTAGTTTGGTTTGCCCTGTTCCCATCATGCACTGGGACAGGAACAGACTAATTTGCATATAGCCAGGTTCTGAACTGGGATGGTGCAGTGAGCTAAAAAACGGTGTTGGATCTAGCCCTGATCTCTTGACTGGGTGAGAGTATTCTGCTTAATTCAGAAACTCTGTCCATCACCACCCCTTGTTGTTAAATATTTTGTCCACCCTAAGCGTGGAAGGGTATACTCAGATGTGACTCCCTTGCTCATTGCACCATCGGGATTCAAGCAAGCCGGGCCGACGACGGCTGAAATGCCAGAAACCGGTCCCCGGAAGCTTGTTTCCTTCCCAGTGTAAGAATTGGCTTGGTAGTTTGGTTTGCCCTGTTCCCATCATGCACTGGGACAGGAACAGACTAATTTGCATATAGCCAGGTTCTGAACTGGGATGGTGCAGTGAGCTAAAAAACGGTGTTGGACCTAGCCCTGATCTCTTGACTGGGTGAGAGTATTCTGCTTAATTCAGAAACTCTGTCCATCACCACCCCTTGTTGTTAAATATTTTGTCCACCCTAAGCGTGGAAGGGTATACTCAGATGTGAGTCCCTTGCTCATTGCACCATCGGGATTCAAGCAAGCCGGGCCGACGACGGCTGAAATGCCAGAAACCGGTCCCCGGAAGCTTGTTTCCTTCCCAGTGTAAGAATTGGCTTGGTAGTTTGGTTTGCCCTGTTCCCATCATGCACTGGGACAGGAACAGACTAATTTGCATATAGCCAGGTTCTGAACTGGGATGGTGCAGTGAGCTAAAAAACGGTGTTGGATCTAGCCCTGATCTCTTGACTGGGTGAGAGTATTCTGCTTAATTCAGAAACTCTGTCCATCACCACCCCTTGTTGTTAAATATTTTGTCCACCCTAAGCGTGGAAGGGTATACTCAGATGTGAGTCCCTTGCTCATTGCACCATCGGGATTCAAGCAAGCCGGGCCGACGACGGCTGAAATGCCAGAAACCGGTCCCCGGAAGCTTGTTTCCTTCCCAGTGTAAGAATTGGCTTGGTAGTTTGGTTTGCCCTGTTCCCATCATGCACTGGGACAGGAACAGACTAATTTGCATATAGCCAGGTTCTGAACTGGGATGGTGCAGTGAGCTAAAAAAGGGTGTTGGATCTAGCCCTGATCTCTTGACTGGGTGAGAGTATTCTGCTTAATTCAGAAACTCTGTCCATCACCACCCCTTGTTGTTAAATATTTTGTCCACCCTAAGCGTGGAAGGGTATACTCAGATGTGAGTCCCTTGCTCATTGCACCATCGGGATTCAAGCAAGCCGGGCCGACGACGGCTGAAATGCCAGAAACCGGTCCCCGGAAGCTTGTTTCCTTCCCAGTGTAAGAATTGGCTTGGTAGTTTGGTTTGCCCTGTTCCCATCATGCACTGGGACAGGAACAGACTAATTTGCATATAGCCAGGTTCTGAACTGGGATGGTGCAGTGAGCTAAAAAAGGGTGTTGGATCTAGCCCTGATCTCTTGACTGGGTGAGAGTATTCTGCTTAATTCAGAAACTCTGTCCATCACATCCCCTTGTTGTTAAATATTTTGTCCACCCTAAGCGTGGAAGGGTATACTCAGATGTGACTCCCTTGCTCATTGCACCATCGGGATTCAAGCAAGCGGGGCCGACGACGGCTGAAATGCCAGAAACCGGTCCCCGGAAGCTTGTTTCCTTCCCAGTGTAAGAATTGGCTTGGTAGTTTGGTTTGCCCTGTTCCCATCATGCACTGGGACAGGAACAGACTAATTTGCATATAGCCAGGTTCTGAACTGGGATGGTGCAGTGAGCTAAAAAACGGTGTTGGATCTAGCCCTGATCTCTTGACTGGGTGAGAGTATTCTGCTTAATTCAGAAACTCTGTCCATCACCACCCCTTGTTGTTAAATATTTTGTCCACCCTAAGCGTGGAAGGGTATACTCAGATGTGAGTCCCTTGCTCATTGCACCATCGGGATTCAAGCAAGCCGGGCCGACGACGGCTGAAATGCCAGAAACCGGTCCCCGGAAGCTTGTTTCCTTCCCAGTGTAAGAATTGGCTTGGTAGTTTGGTTTGCCCTGTTCCCATCATGCACTGGGACAGGAACAGACTAATTTGCATATAGCCAGGTTCTGAACTGGGATGGTGCAGTGAGCTAAAAAACGGTGTTGGATCTAGCCCTGATCTCTTGACTGGGTGAGAGTATTCTGCTTAATTCAGAAACTCTGTCCATCACCACCCCTTGTTGTTAAATATTTTGTCCACCCTAAGCGTGGAAGGGTATACTCAGATGTGAGTCCCTTGCTCATTGCACCATCGGGATTCAAGCAAGCCGGGCCGACGACGGCTGAAATGCCAGAAACCGGTCCCCGGAAGCTTGTTTCCTTCCCAGTGTAAGAATTGGCTTGGTAGTTTGGTTTGCCCTGTTCCCATCATGCACTGGGACAGGAACAGACTAATTTGCATATAGCCAGGTTCTGAACTGGGATGGTGCAGTGAGCTAAAAAACGGTGTTGGATCTAGCCCTGATCTCTTGACTGGGTGAGAGTATTCTGCTTAATTCAGAAACTCTGTCCATCACCACCCCTTGTTGTTAAATATTTTGTCCACCCTAAGCGTGGAAGGGTATACTCAGATGTGAGTCCCTTGCTCATTGCACCATCGGGATTCAAGCAAGCCGGGCCGACGACGGCTGAAATGCCAGAAACCGGTCCCCGGAAGCTTGTTTCCTTCCCAGTGTAAGAATTGGCTTGGTAGTTTGGTTTGCCCTGTTCCCATCATGCACTGGGACAGGAACAGACTAATTTGCATATAGCCAGGTTCTGAACTGGGATGGTGCAGTGAGCTAAAAAACGGTGTTGGATCTAGCCCTGATCTCTTGACTGGGTGAGAGTATTCTGCTTAATTCAGAAACTCTGTCCATCACCACCCCTTGTTGTTAAATATTTTGTCCACCCTAAGCGTGGAAGGGTATACTCAGATGTGAGTCCCTTGCTCATTGCACCATCAGGATTCAAGCAAGCCGGGCCGACGACGGCTGAAATGCCAGAAACCGGTCCCCGGAAGCTTGTTTCCTTCCCAGTGTAAGAATTGGCTTGGTAGTTTGGTTTGCCCTGTTCCCATCATGCACTGGGACAGGAACAGACTAATTTGCATATAGCCAGGTTCTGAACTGGGATGGTGCAGTGAGCTAAAAAACGGTGTTGGATCTAGCCCTGATCTCTTGACTGGGTGAGAGTATTCTGCTTAATTCAGAAACTCTGTCCATCACCACCCCTTGTTGTTAAATATTTTGTCCACCCTAAGCGTGGAAGGGTATACTCAGATGTGAGTCCCTTGCTCATTGCACCATCGGGATTCAAGCAAGCCGGGCCGACGACGGCTGAAATGCCAGAAACCGGTCCCCGGAAGCTTGTTTCCTTCCCAGTGTAAGAATTGGCTTGGTAGTTTGGTTTGCCCTGTTCCCATCATGCACTGGGACAGGAACAGACTAATTTGCATATAGCCAGGTTCTGAACTGGGATGGTGCAGTGAGCTAAAAAACGGTGTTGGATCTAGCCCTGATCTCTTGACTGGGTGAGAGTATTCTGCTTAATTCAGAAACTCTGTCCATCACCACCCCTTGTTGTTAAATATTTTGTCCACCCTAAGCGTGGAAGGGTATACTCAGATGTGAGTCCCTTGCTCATTGCACCATCGGCATTCAAGCAAGCCGGGCCGACGACGGCTGAAATGCCAGAAACCGGTCCCCGGAAGCTTGTTTCCTTCCCAGTGTAAGAATTGGCTTGGTAGTTTGGTTTGCCCTGTTCCCATCATGCACTGGGACAGGAACAGACTAATTTGCATATAGCCAGGTTCTGAACTGGGATGGTGCAGTGAGCTAAAAAACGGTGTTGGATCTAGCCCTGATCTCTTGACTGGGTGAGAGTATTCTGCTTAATTCAGAAACTCTGTCCATCACCACCCCTTGTTGTTAAATATTTTGTCCACCCTAAGCGTGGAAGGGTATACTCAGATGTGAGTCCCTTGCTCATTGCACCATCGGGATTCAAGCAAGCCGGGCCGACGACGGCTGAAATGCCAGAAACCGGTCCCCGGAAGCTTGTTTCCTTCCCAGTGTAAGAATTGGCTTGGTAGTTTGGTTTGCCCTGTTCCCATCATGCACTGGGACAGGAACAGACTAATTTGCATATAGCCAGGTTCTGAACTGGGATGGTGCAGTGAGCTAAAAAACGGTGTTGGATCTAGCCCTGATCTCTTGACTGGGTGAGAGTATTCTGCTTAATTCAGAAACTCTGTCCATCACCACCCCTTGTTGTTAAATATTTTGTCCACCCTAAGCGTGGAAGGGTATACTCAGATGTGAGTCCCTTGCTCATTGCACCATCGGGATTCAAGCAAGCCGGGCCGACGACGGCTGAAATGCCAGAAACCGGTCCCCGGAAGCTTGTTTCCTTCCCAGTGTAAGAATTGGCTTGGTAGTTTGGTTTGCCCTGTTCCCATCATGCACTGGGACAGGAACAGACTAATTTGCATATAGCCAGGTTCTGAACTGGGATGGTGCAGTGAGCTAAAAAAGGGTGTTGGATCTAGCCCTGATCTCTTGACTGGGTGAGAGTATTCTGCTTAATTCAGAAACTCTGTCCATCACATCCCCTTGTTGTAAAATATTTTGTCCACCCTAAGCGTGGAAGGGTATACTCAGATGTGACTCCCTTGCTCATTGCACCATCGGGATTCAAGCAAGCGGGGCCGACGACGGCTAAAATGCCAGAAACCGGTCCCCGGAAGCTTGTTTCCTTCCCAGTGTAAGAATTGGCTTGGTAGTTTGGTTTGCCCTGTTCCCATCATGCACTGGGACAGGAACAGACTAATTTGCATATAGCCAGGTTCTGAACTGGGATGGTGCAGTGAGCTAAAAAACGGTGTTGGATCTAGCCCTGATCTCTTGACTGGGTGAGAGTATTCTGCTTAATTCAGAAACTCTGTCCATCACCACCCCTTGTTGTTAAATATTTTGTCCACCCTAAGCGTGGAAGGGTATACTCAGATGTGAGTCCCTTGCTCATTGCACCATCGGGATTCAAGCAAGCCGGGCCGACGACGGCTGAAATGCCAGAAACCGGTCCCCGGAAGCTTGTTTCCTTCCCAGTGTAAGAATTGGCTTGGTAGTTTGGTTTGCCCTGTTCCCATCATGCACTGGGACAGGAACAGACTAATTTGCATATAGCCAGGTTCTGAACTGGGATGGTGCAGTGAGCTAAAAAACGGTGTTGGATCTAGCCCTGATCTCTTGACTGGGTGAGAGTATTCTGCTTAATTCAGAAACTCTGTCCATCACCACCCCTTGTTGTTAAATATTTTGTCCACCCTAAGCGTGGAAGGGTATACTCAGATGTGAGTCCCTTGCTCATTGCACCATCGGGATTCAAGCAAGCCGGGCCGACGACGGCTGAAATGCCAGAAACCGGTCCCCGGAAGCTTGTTTCCTTCCCAGTGTAAGAATTGGCTTGGTAGTTTGGTTTGCCCTGTTCCCATCATGCACTGGGACAGGAACAGACTAATTTGCATATAGCCAGGTTCTGAACTGGGATGGTGCAGTGAGCTAAAAAACGGTGTTGGATCTAGCCCTGATCTCTTGACTGGGTGAGAGTATTCTGCTTAATTCAGAAACTCTGTCCATCACCACCCCTTGTTGTTAAATATTTTGTCCACCCTAAGCGTGGAAGGGTATACTCAGATGTGAGTCCCTTGCTCATTGCACCATCGGGATTCAAGCAAGCCGGGCCGACGACGGCTGAAATGCCAGAAACCGGTCCCCGGAAGCTTGTTTCCTTCCCAGTGTAAGAATTGGCTTGGTAGTTTGGTTTGCCCTGTTCCCATCATGCACTGGGACAGGAACAGACTAATTTGCATATAGCCAGGTTCTGAACTGGGATGGTGCAGTGAGCTAAAAAATGGTGTTGGACCTAGCCCTGATCTCTTGACTGGGTGAGAGTATTCTGCTTAATTCAGAAACTCTGTCCATCACCACCCCTTGTTGTTAAATATTTTGTCCACCCTAAGCGTGGAAGGGTATACTCAGATGTGAGTCCCTTGCTCATTGCACCATCGGGATTCAAGCAAGCCGGGCCGACGACGGCTGAAATGCCAGAAACCGGTCCCCGGAAGCTTGTTTCCTTCCCAGTGTAAGAATTGGCTTGGTAGTTTGGTTTGCCCTGTTCCCATCATGCACTGGGACAGGAACAGACTAATTTGCATATAGCCAGGTTCTGAACTGGGATGGTGCAGTGAGCTAAAAAACGGTGTTGGATCTAGCCCTGATCTCTTGACTGGGTGAGAGTATTCTGCTTAATTCAGAAACTCTGTCCATCACCACCCCTTGTTGTTAAATATTTTGTCCACCCTAAGCGTGGAAGGGTATACTCAGATGTGAGTCCCTTGCTCATTGCACCATCGGCATTCAAGCAAGCCGGGCCGACGACGGCTGAAATGCCAGAAACCGGTCCCCGGAAGCTTGTTTCCTTCCCAGTGTAAGAATTGGCTTGGTAGTTTGGTTTGCCCTGTTCCCATCATGCACTGGGACAGGAACAGACTAATTTGCATATAGCCAGGTTCTGAACTGGGATGGTGCAGTGAGCTAAAAAACGGTGTTGGATCTAGCCCTGATCTCTTGACTGGGTGAGAGTATTCTGCTTAATTCAGAAACTCTGTCCATCACCACCCCTTGTTGTTAAATATTTTGTCCACCCTAAGCGTGGAAGGGTATACTCAGATGTGAGTCCCTTGCTCATTGCACCATCGGGATTCAAGCAAGCCGGGCCGACGACGGCTGAAATGCCAGAAACCGGTCCCCGGAAGCTTGTTTCCTTCCCAGTGTAAGAATTGGCTTGGTAGTTTGGTTTGCCCTGTTCCCATCATGCACTGGGACAGGAACAGACTAATTTGCATATAGCCAGGTTCTGAACTGGGATGGTGCAGTGAGCTAAAAAACGGTGTTGGATCTAGCCCTGATCTCTTGACTGGGTGAGAGTATTCTGCTTAATTCAGAAACTCTGTCCATCACCACCCCTTGTTGTTAAATATTTTGTCCACCCTAAGCGTGGAAGGGTATACTCAGATGTGAGTCCCTTGCTCATTGCACCATCGGGATTCAAGCAAGCCGGGCCGACGACGGCTGAAATGCCAGAAACCGGTCCCCGGAAGCTTGTTTCCTTCCCAGTGTAAGAATTGGCTTGGTAGTTTGGTTTGCCCTGTTCCCATCATGCACTGGGACAGGAACAGACTAATTTGCATATAGCCAGGTTCTGAACTGGGATGGTGCAGTGAGCTAAAAAAGGGTGTTGGATCTAGCCCTGATCTCTTGACTGGGTGAGAGTATTCTGCTTAATTCAGAAACTCTGTCCATCACATCCCCTTGTTGTAAAATATTTTGTCCACCCTAAGCGTGGAAGGGTATACTCAGATGTGACTCCCTTGCTCATTGCACCATCGGGATTCAAGCAAGCGGGGCCGACGACGGCTAAAATGCCAGAAACCGGTCCCCGGAAGCTTGTTTCCTTCCCAGTGTAAGAATTGGCTTGGTAGTTTGGTTTGCCCTGTTCCCATCATGCACTGGGACAGGAACAGACTAATTTGCATATAGCCAGGTTCTGAACTGGGATGGTGCAGTGAGCTAAAAAACGGTGTTGGATCTAGCCCTGATCTCTTGACTGGGTGAGAGTATTCTGCTTAATTCAGAAACTCTGTCCATCACCACCCCTTGTTGTTAAATATTTTGTCCACCCTAAGCGTGGAAGGGTATACTCAGATGTGAGTCCCTTGCTCATTGCACCATCGGGATTCAAGCAAGCCGGGCCGACGACGGCTGAAATGCCAGAAACCGGTCCCCGGAAGCTTGTTTCCTTCCCAGTGTAAGAATTGGCTTGGTAGTTTGGTTTGCCCTGTTCCCATCATGCACTGGGACAGGAACAGACTAATTTGCATATAGCCAGGTTCTGAACTGGGATGGTGCAGTGAGCTAAAAAACGGTGTTGGATCTAGCCCTGATCTCTTGACTGGGTGAGAGTATTCTGCTTAATTCAGAAACTCTGTCCATCACCACCCCTTGTTGTTAAATATTTTGTCCACCCTAAGCGTGGAAGGGTATACTCAGATGTGAGTCCCTTGCTCATTGCACCATCGGGATTCAAGCAAGCCGGGCCGACGACGGCTGAAATGCCAGAAACCGGTCCCCGGAAGCTTGTTTCCTTCCCAGTGTAAGAATTGGCTTGGTAGTTTGGTTTGCCCTGTTCCCATCATGCACTGGGACAGGAACAGACTAATTTGCATATAGCCAGGTTCTGAACTGGGATGGTGCAGTGAGCTAAAAAACGGTGTTGGATCTAGCCCTGATCTCTTGACTGGGTGAGAGTATTCTGCTTAATTCAGAAACTCTGTCCATCACCACCCCTTGTTGTTAAATATTTTGTCCACCCTAAGCGTGGAAGGGTATACTCAGATGTGAGTCCCTTGCTCATTGCACCATCGGGATTCAAGCAAGCCGGGCCGACGACGGCTGAAATGCCAGAAACCGGTCCCCGGAAGCTTGTTTCCTTCCCAGTGTAAGAATTGGCTTGGTAGTTTGGTTTGCCCTGTTCCCATCATGCACTGGGACAGGAACAGACTAATTTGCATATAGCCAGGTTCTGAACTGGGATGGTGCAGTGAGCTAAAAAACGGTGTTGGATCTAGCCCTGATCTCTTGACTGGGTGAGAGTATTCTGCTTAATTCAGAAACTCTGTCCATCACCACCCCTTGTTGTTAAATATTTTGTCCACCCTAAGCGTGGAAGGGTATACTCAGATGTGAGTCCCTTGCTCATTGCACCATCAGGATTCAAGCAAGCCGGGCCGACGACGGCTGAAATGCCAGAAACCGGTCCCCGGAAGCTTGTTTCCTTCCCAGTGTAAGAATTGGCTTGGTAGTTTGGTTTGCCCTGTTCCCATCATGCACTGGGACAGGAACAGACTAATTTGCATATAGCCAGGTTCTGAACTGGGATGGTGCAGTGAGCTAAAAAACGGTGTTGGATCTAGCCCTGATCTCTTGACTGGGTGAGAGTATTCTGCTTAATTCAGAAACTCTGTCCATCACCACCCCTTGTTGTTAAATATTTTGTCCACCCTAAGCGTGGAAGGGTATACTCAGATGTGAGTCCCTTGCTCATTGCACCATCGGGATTCAAGCAAGCCGGGCCGACGACGGCTGAAATGCCAGAAACCGGTCCCCGGAAGCTTGTTTCCTTCCCAGTGTAAGAATTGGCTTGGTAGTTTGGTTTGCCCTGTTCCCATCATGCACTGGGACAGGAACAGACTAATTTGCATATAGCCAGGTTCTGAACTGGGATGGTGCAGTGAGCTAAAAAACGGTGTTGGATCTAGCCCTGATCTCTTGACTGGGTGAGAGTATTCTGCTTAATTCAGAAACTCTGTCCATCACCACCCCTTGTTGTTAAATATTTTGTCCACCCTAAGCGTGGAAGGGTATACTCAGATGTGAGTCCCTTGCTCATTGCACCATCGGGATTCAAGCAAGCCGGGCCGACGACGGCTGAAATGCCAGAAACCGGTCCCCGGAAGCTTGTTTCCTTCCCAGTGTAAGAATTGGCTTGGTAGTTTGGTTTGCCCTGTTCCCATCATGCACTGGGACAGGAACAGACTAATTTGCATATAGCCAGGTTCTGAACTGGGATGGTGCAGTGAGCTAAAAAACGGTGTTGGATCTAGCCCTGATCTCTTGACTGGGTGAGAGTATTCTGCTTAATTCAGAAACTCTGTCCATCACCACCCCTTGTTGTTAAATATTTTGTCCACCCTAAGCGTGGAAGGGTATACTCAGATGTGAGTCCCTTGCTCATTGCACCATCGGGATTCAAGCAAGCCGGGCCGACGACGGCTGAAATGCCAGAAACCGGTCCCCGGAAGCTTGTTTCCTTCCCAGTGTAAGAATTGGCTTGGTAGTTTGGTTTGCCCTGTTCCCATCATGCACTGGGACAGGAACAGACTAATTTGCATATAGCCAGGTTCTGAACTGGGATGGTGCAGTGAGCTAAAAAACGGTGTTGGATCTAGCCCTGATCTCTTGACTGGGTGAGAGTATTCTGCTTAATTCAGAAACTCTGTCCATCACCACCCCTTGTTGTTAAATATTTTGTCCACCCTAAGCGTGGAAGGGTATACTCAGATGTGAGTCCCTTGCTCATTGCACCATCAGGATTCAAGCAAGCCGGGCCGACGACGGCTGAAATGCCAGAAACCGGTCCCCGGAAGCTTGTTTCCTTCCCAGTGTAAGAATTGGCTTGGTAGTTTGGTTTGCCCTGTTCCCATCATGCACTGGGACAGGAACAGACTAATTTGCATATAGCCAGGTTCTGAACTGGGATGGTGCAGTGAGCTAAAAAACGGTGTTGGATCTAGCCCTGATCTCTTGACTGGGTGAGAGTATTCTGCTTAATTCAGAAACTCTGTCCATCACCACCCCTTGTTGTTAAATATTTTGTCCACCCTAAGCGTGGAAGGGTATACTCAGATGTGAGTCCCTTGCTCATTGCACCATCGGGATTCAAGCAAGCCGGGCCGACGACGGCTGAAATGCCAGAAACCGGTCCCCGGAAGCTTGTTTCCTTCCCAGTGTAAGAATTGGCTTGGTAGTTTGGTTTGCCCTGTTCCCATCATGCACTGGGACAGGAACAGACTAATTTGCATATAGCCAGGTTCTGAACTGGGATGGTGCAGTGAGCTAAAAAACGGTGTTGGATCTAGCCCTGATCTCTTGACTGGGTGAGAGTATTCTGCTTAATTCAGAAACTCTGTCCATCACCACCCCTTGTTGTTAAATATTTTGTCCACCCTAAGCGTGGAAGGGTATACTCAGATGTGAGTCCCTTGCTCATTGCACCATCGGCATTCAAGCAAGCCGGGCCGACGACGGCTGAAATGCCAGAAACCGGTCCCCGGAAGCTTGTTTCCTTCCCAGTGTAAGAATTGGCTTGGTAGTTTGGTTTGCCCTGTTCCCATCATGCACTGGGACAGGAACAGACTAATTTGCATATAGCCAGGTTCTGAACTGGGATGGTGCAGTGAGCTAAAAAACGGTGTTGGATCTAGCCCTGATCTCTTGACTGGGTGAGAGTATTCTGCTTAATTCAGAAACTCTGTCCATCACCACCCCTTGTTGTTAAATATTTTGTCCACCCTAAGCGTGGAAGGGTATACTCAGATGTGAGTCCCTTGCTCATTGCACCATCGGGATTCAAGCAAGCCGGGCCGACGACGGCTGAAATGCCAGAAACCGGTCCCCGGAAGCTTGTTTCCTTCCCAGTGTAAGAATTGGCTTGGTAGTTTGGTTTGCCCTGTTCCCATCATGCACTGGGACAGGAACAGACTAATTTGCATATAGCCAGGTTCTGAACTGGGATGGTGCAGTGAGCTAAAAAACGGTGTTGGATCTAGCCCTGATCTCTTGACTGGGTGAGAGTATTCTGCTTAATTCAGAAACTCTGTCCATCACCACCCCTTGTTGTTAAATATTTTGTCCACCCTAAGCGTGGAAGGGTATACTCAGATGTGAGTCCCTTGCTCATTGCACCATCGGGATTCAAGCAAGCCGGGCCGACGACGGCTGAAATGCCAGAAACCGGTCCCCGGAAGCTTGTTTCCTTCCCAGTGTAAGAATTGGCTTGGTAGTTTGGTTTGCCCTGTTCCCATCATGCACTGGGACAGGAACAGACTAATTTGCATATAGCCAGGTTCTGAACTGGGATGGTGCAGTGAGCTAAAAAACGGTGTTGGATCTAGCCCTGATCTCTTGACTGGGTGAGAGTATTCTGCTTAATTCAGAAACTCTGTCCATCACCACCCCTTGTTGTTAAATATTTTGTCCACCCTAAGCGTGGAAGGGTATACTCAGATGTGAGTCCCTTGCTCATTGCACCATCGGGATTCAAGCAAGCCGGGCCGACGACGGCTGAAATGCCAGAAACCGGTCCCCGGAAGCTTGTTTCCTTCCCAGTGTAAGAATTGGCTTGGTAGTTTGGTTTGCCCTGTTCCCATCATGCACTGGGACAGGAACAGACTAATTTGCATATAGCCAGGTTCTGAACTGGGATGGTGCAGTGAGCTAAAAAACGGTGTTGGATCTAGCCCTGATCTCTTGACTGGGTGAGAGTATTCTGCTTAATTCAGAAACTCTGTCCATCACCACCCCTTGTTGTTAAATATTTTGTCCACCCTAAGCGTGGAAGGGTATACTCAGATGTGAGTCCCTTGCTCATTGCACCATCGGGATTCAAGCAAGCCGGGCCGACGACGGCTGAAATGCCAGAAACCGGTCCCCGGAAGCTTGTTTCCTTCCCAGTGTAAGAATTGGCTTGGTAGTTTGGTTTGCCCTGTTCCCATCATGCACTGGGACAGGAACAGACTAATTTGCATATAGCCAGGTTCTGAACTGGGATGGTGCAGTGAGCTAAAAAACGGTGTTGGATCTAGCCCTGATCTCTTGACTGGGTGAGAGTATTCTGCTTAATTCAGAAACTCTGTCCATCACCACCCCTTGTTGTTAAATATTATAAAAAGAAGGCGTAAACATCAGCCCTTTCATCCAGAACGTAAATAAGAAGCTACATTAGATATCTACACCCATGAAGTATCGCTCTATCTTTTAATTCGCCATGAGTACCTCTTTGAGTAGTATTTGAATGTATACCAAGCATGTAAATTACATATGCACTTGTCACGATAAAATGAAGCCACCCCACAATTATTCCTTGTTGTTTCAGGTGGAAATAACCGAACCATAGTGGGTAAGACCAAAACATTAGAAACCCGCTCAATACTACACAAATTGTGCAAGTATTTTTTAACACTTTATGTTATTTGTTTTTTGTCCTGACGAAGGCTCCATAGACCTAAGGGCCAAGCGAGCTGAAACATGTCGACGTATGTGAATAAAAAGTGATATGCTTGAGACTCATTTACCCGGTCCACATAGCATACCCATCTATCTCTTTTTAATTAGTTGTCTAACAACAAAATAAAGTACGGGTGTTGTTTGGAGACTATTTTTTAATTTTTAATTTTTGAAAACCCGTTTGTGGGGTTATAATTGGAGATCTCTGGAGACTGCCACGTTACACCAGAGACTGCCTCGGTGAGGCTGGCATGGTGCACGTTGTCGAACGCTATGACAAATGCCACAAAGCTAGTGTGGGGCGGAGAATCAAGATAAACCGCTTTTTGAATACACAGCGTTTATGAGGGTTTTTCAACAGATCTCCTGGCAACGTGGTTACAAGTGTCCTATCTCACTCTGATTAACTGTAGATGACTTGGGGAACTGATAGGACAATCATTCCTCCTCCCTCCCTTTGATAATCACAACTTCTTTTTTGTGTCAAACGCGCGTTCAACAATATTCCCAATATATATATTTTTCTTATAAAAAGCTACTTTCCTTTTAGAAATCTTTACATTTTTTAATAAATTCGAAACAACTCGGTTATAAAACATGCGCTTCCGAATTTGCGCAAACTGATTAATACGTCTATTTTTATAGACAATTTGATCACCACATAGTTGGGAAACATTTTTCTTTTTTCTCTGATTTCTCCTTGTAGATACTGACAAGTGTTTTTCATTTTCCATATTATTCAAACTTTTTTTTCTTTGAGTTAATTTCTTTATGAAATCCTTGGTTGTCTTACCAAGAGCACTCTTCTTTTTGTCCGTACTTGTTTTTTCCTAGAAAAGTAAGTCTGTTTATATTTTTTTCTTTTTTCATTCTTGTTCGGCATGTTGATTTTTCTTTCTGTAGAAAAATACAATCTGTTGTGAAGAAAGAAAAAAAATGTTATAGACCACCACTAACATACTACATAGAAATTATAACCACTAAATAATGTAAACAGTGGTTCACTTTATAAGTAAAATTAAGGCATAGCAACAGTCTCTGAACAGAGTAGGAAATCATGTAGTGAGTGCTGTTTCTGACTTTATGGCAGTGCATTGCTTTTTCAACATTATGGAATTATTTGCTGAGAATAATATTTCAGGGTTAAGAACAGTATAGTGGTTTTCAGGCAGTGTAGGGGGACATAGTGGGATTAATATTTCTGACCCTAAACCCTAACACACTTCATCAGAATATCTATTCTCAGTTTTATTAAACACATCAACGATCCAAATTATTACAATACTACAAAAAGACTCACTCGAATATTTTTTAATTATAAATTATAAACTTATTCATCAAACATTTCGTATTGCAATAAAACTTCCAACATGACTTCGTCCGGTATTTCATTTTCCTCAAATACAAAATTTACATCTTCAAATTCAAAATCTTCTACCGCTTCCACAAAAACACTGTCCAAACTCTCATCTGTTTTCAAATCTTACCGGGCTGAGGAGGGGAGCAGGCGGACACACCTTCCCTCACCTGCTGCTGGGGCCCTGACGCTGCTTGTTCCCCCTGCCGCCGTTGTTTCCAGCTTCACGGCCGCAGTTGGGGGGAACTACAACTCCCAGCAAGCCCTGGGAAAACATCCTGCACCGCCCACGCATCCCGAGGACTAGCGCGCCCGGAGGCGCTTAAATTGAGGAAGCTCCCACTAAGGAGCGGGGACCTGTTTTCAAATCATACCGGGCTGAGAAGTGGAGCAGGCGGACACACCTTCCCTCACTTGCTGCTGGGGCCCTGACGCTGCTTGTTTCCCCTGCCGCCGTTGTTTCCAGCTTCACGGCCGCAGTTGGGGGGAACTACAACTCCCAGCAAGCCCTGGGACAACATCCTGTACCGCCCACGCATCCCGAGGACTAGCGCGCCCGGAGGCGCTTAAATTGAGGACCTCCCTCCGCGTCGCGGATGCGCACAGACGCCGGGCGAAGCCCAGGCAAAGGGCGGGCCGTCTGTGGCCGTCCGGGGACGACGAGGGACGGGACGGGCAATCCCTCTTACATTCACGGTCCAGCAACATGGGTAAGCGCAAACTGCCCTCTCCTACCGCCGGTGGGGCCCTAAAGGCTAAAGTCCCACGCAACTCCGAGAGTATAATATCGTACCTGACTAATGCGGTGGGGGCGCTTAGCACTGAAATAGCTAACACTGAACGTAAACTGGGGTTGGAGGCTTCTAAAGATAACACTGAGGGTGAAGTTACAATGAGGCAACCCGCAACCCATATACCCCTGGAACCCAGGATTATAATTGAGCCCTCTAAGGCTCTCATTTCAGCTAATTCTATAAGTCAAGATGTCCCGGGCTGGGAAAACACAGAGACCACAACTCCAGTGATCCCCTCTCTAGGGGTCGGGCCAAACCTCAATACAAAACAAGGAAAGAGACAATACAAATGAGGGAAGACTCAAAAAATTGACCAGGTGGATAAAGGAACATTGAGCCCACTGTAGTCCACGATTAGGGACATGGTGGAGAATATTCTTACAGAAAAAGTGGAATCCACACTGACATCAATTGCCAAAGACATAATTGACGTATTAAATGAATGTGTTGCTGGGATCTTAAAAAAATATGAACGATTGAACACATTCTTTGCTACTAAAGAGTTACCCACTTTTGAGTTTAGAGGCGACACCCCGACAGTACAGGGGCCCGAGAAAAATCAGTTAATAAGCGGGAGGAAAAGGAATTCAAAGCAATTGGTTAGTAAGGAAAGAGATTTAACTGTACTTCCTAGTTGTTCGGTTCATCAACAGGCTGATTCTATCACAGAGGATCAGGGGGTGATACCTCCTCCCCTAGTCCTAGAAATAGTCAATAGGAATGACCCCACAAAGGTTAAATTCACCCACCAGCCAATGATTAATCTTCCCCCAGAGGCTGTTCCCTTTGTTGCTATTATAGTTAATGTCCCTCAGTTAGGGATAGGAGAGAGGGAATCATCACAGTCACTTTTAACTAATATTAAAACCTGGTGTAATGAAAATTGTACAGGGGAGAAAGATATAGCAACAAGAATCCTAACAGGTAGACGGGTGGGATGGCTGGGTCGAACAAAAAAATTCCTGAAAGGGGATTGCGTGATCGTAAACTTTGACAACCCGAAGGAGGCTTCCCGACTCTTCTGGGACGCATCACGCTTGGATAGGGCAGACCAAGGGATCCGTGCACTCCCATTGGGATTCTTTTACCCAAACGTTAGACCTCCCTCTCTAGAAGACAGGGGTACACTTTCAAGAAAAGATTCTAGCTGGAGGGACTCTTCACGTATTTTACTACCCAACACAAAACAGGATCTGGTATATAGTTGGACCACGATTAATACAGCTTTACGCCCGAAACAATGTTTAGACCCCGGTACTAGAAAGATGGAGGCTTTGTCCCTGCAAAATAGGTTCTCACCTATATCACAAGTGGGAGAGACGGATTGACTTACAGACTCTTTCAGGGAACCCCAAACAGCACACCAAATTGAAGAAACTAGTTTTGGTACACTAAATAGAAAGGCAAAATTAATGAGTTGGAATATTGCGGGGTTGCGCTCCAAAAGAGATGATAATATCTGGCTAAGTTACATTAAGCAATATGATATCATAGCGCTTCAAGAGACATGGGACAGAGGGTGTGATTTTTGGGTTACAGGTTACTCATCATTCTTTGTTCCAGCAAGTGGCACAATAGCAGGGAGAGATAAAGGGGGCCTTATGCTTTTGGTATCTGTAAACATAGCGGGCTTAGCCAAACAGATAGTCTCTCCCTCTTTAAACCATTTAATAGTGGAGATTAGTTTGTCGAACGACACTAAATTATTAATTATTAATTTTTATAACTCCATGTTAGATGGCTCACATAATGAGCATCTTTGCTCTTTGGAAAATTTACTTTTGAAATATAAGGAGCTACAATCCACTTTTGTACATTTCATTTTGATGGGGGATTCTAATACTCATTTATGCAACTTAAATTGTCAGTATAAAGATAGGGATGGTCCATTAAATGCAGTTCACCAACACTTTGAACATAGTCCTAAAGGAGAAGCTTTGGAGGCCCTTCTCTCAAATGCTGATCTTTATGAACCTGGGTTCCAGGACAGGAATGACCGAGTTGTGACCTATTGCGCGAGGAACTCGGAATCAATAATTGATTATATATTCATCTCGCCGGGATTGCTTGATTTTGTGATCTTCTATAATGCAGTGGTATCTGCTTTTAGTGATCACAACCCGGTAATCCTTGAACTGGATAATAGTATTGAATCCCTAATAGTCGATCAATCAATCAATCAAAGCATTTATATAGCGCACTACTCACCTGGAGGGTCTCAAGGCGCTGGGGGAGGGGGTCCGCTACTGCTCGAACAGCCAGGTCTTGAGTTGCTTCCAGAAGGCGAGGTGGTCCTGGGTCAGGCGGAGGTGGGTCGGGAGGGAGTTCCATGTCTTGGCGGCGAGGTAGGAGAAGGACCGTCCCCCTGTGGTGGCTCTTCGGATGCGGGGGATGGAGGCAAGGGCGTGGCTGGTCGATCGAAGCTGGCGTTTGGGAGCGTAGAAGTTGAGGCGGCTGTTGAGGTATCCTGGGCCTTGGTTGTGTAGGGCTTTGTGTGCGTGGGTGAGGAGTCGGAAGGTGATTCTCTTGTTGACCGGGAGCCAGTGCAGGTCTCTCAGGTGTCCGGAGATGTGGCTGCGACGGGGGATGTCCAGGATGAGACGTGCTGAGGCGTTCTGGATCCGCTGGAGTTTCTTCTAGAGCTTGGCGGTGGTTCCGGCGTAGAGGGAGTTGCCGTAGTCCAGACGGCTGGTGACGAGGGCCTGGGTGACCGTCTTCCTGGTCTCGGTGGGGATCCACCGGAAGATCTTACGTAGCATGCGCAGGATGTTGAAGCACGACGAGGAGACGGCGTTGGCTTGTCTGGTCATGGAGAGGGAGGAGTCCAGGATGAAGCCTAGGTTGCGTGCGTGGTCTGTTGGCTTGGGTGCGCTGCCTAGGGCGGGGGGCCACCAGGAGTCGTCCCAGGCGGAGGGTGAGGATCCCAGGATGAGGACTTCCGTCTTGTCCGAGTTCAGTTTCAGGCGGCTGTTCTTCATCCATTCGGATACCTCTTTCATCCCTTCGTGAAGGTTGGCTCTGGCGGTGGCGGGGTCGTTGGTGAGGGAGAGAATCAGCTGGGTGTCGTCGGCGTAGGAGATGATGTTGAGGTTGTGCTGGCTTGCGATGTCTGCGAGGGGGCTCATGTAGACGTTGAAGAGGGTTGGACTGAGCGAGGAGCCTTGAGGAACGCCGCAGATGACTTCGCTGGCTTCAGATCTGAACGGGGGGAGGCGGACTCTCTGTGTCCTTCCGGCGAGGAAGGAGATGATCCACTCCAGTGCCTTCTCCTGGATTCCGACGTTGCTGAGTCGCTGCACTAGTGTACGGTGGCAGACAGTGTCGAAGGCCGCGGAGAGGTCTAGGAGGATGAGGGCTGCTGTTTCTCCGCTGTCAAGCAGTGCTCTGATATCATCGGTGGCTGCGATCAGGGCGGTCTCGGTGCTGTGGTTGGCCCGGAACCCGGACTGCGAGGGGTCGAGGGATCCGTTCGTCTCGAGGAAGGCGGCCAGCTGCTTGTTGACGGTCTTCTCGGCGACTTTAGCAGGGAACGGGAGCAGCGAGATGGGGCGGTAGTTCTTGAGGTCGGTGGGGTCGGCTGATGGTTTCTTTAGTAGAGCGCTGAGTTCGGCGTGCTTCCAGCTCTCCGGGAAGGTAGCGGTGTCGAAGGAGGTGTTGATGATGTCCCGCAGGTGGGGTGCGATGACAGCGTCGGCCTTGTTGAAGATGTGGTGAGTGCAGGGGTCGGTAGGAGATCCGGAGTGGATGGAGTTCATCGTGCGGACGGTGTCTTCGGTGCTGATCGGGGTCCAGGCGCGGAGGGTGGTGGTGGGGGGCGGTGGTTCAGTCGTGGCGTGCGTCGGTTGAGTGCAGAAGCTGTTGTGTATGTCCGCGATCTTGTTGTGGAAGTAGGAGGCGAGGGAGTTGCAGAGGTCTTGCGAAGGGGTGATGTCGTTGTTTCCGGCGTTGGGGTTGGAGAGCTCTTTAACGATGTCAGGTTAATCCAGTGGCAGAAATTGCTACATTAGCGAAAGACCAAGGGAGGAGGTTAAAGTGGAGCAAAGTAACCCCACCAGATTTTTTTAATACTCTAAAAATGAAAGCTAGTCACGAACTAGACATCTGCGTGGATTCCTCAAGGACGGGGGTGGAAATGATCACATCATACGAAATAATTTGTACCCTTGTGGCAAAAGAATTAACTATTAATACCCGGAAAAAAAAATCCCTAGCTAAGGGGTGGTTTGATAATAAATGCTCCAGAGCCCATAATAATCTTTTGGGGGCTCTTAAAAAGTCCCCCAGGGATAAAAATGAAGTCATAAGTCTCAGAAGGGAATATAAAGCTATATTGCAGGCACGTAAAGGTGATTTAAAAAAGGATGCCTGGACAGCCCTAATGGACAAGGCGACATTGTGGGACAGTTCCAGTTTCTGGGCTATCGTTAACAACCCCCTGTTCTCAGGTACTGAGAACGACACCTTAGAAGTCAACATTAGTGAGAAAGATTGGTTGACCCATTTTAAAGATATATATGGGAGTAATTTGGAACTAGAACCATTTGTACCATTAGAATTAGACTCTGGCTGCCCGGCACTTTTATTCTCGATAGAAGAAGTTAGGAAGGCAATAGAAAACACAGCAGAGAAAAAAGCTCCAGGACCCGACGGTGTCCCGGCAGACATGTACAAAGCTAACGCTAGTTTTTGGGCCAAATTACTAACTAATGTTTTTAATGCTTCCATAACATCTGGGCTCCCAGAATCATGGTCCCGTTCAACTATCATACCTGTATTCAAGAAGGGGCAAAGAGGAGATCCCAGGTGCTATAGGCCCATATCGCTCCTAGACTCATCTGTCAAAATACTAGGGAAGGTGATTGTAGCTAGAATAGACGATTGGGCTGGAAAAAATAATATTCTTTCAAATGCCCAATATGGGTTTAGAGCGGGTAGAGGGACGGAAGACCAGTGTCTCAACCTACACCTTATCTTGAATAAATACACGGTGGCATCAAGGGGATCGGTCTACCTTGGGTTCATGGACTTGTCCACAGCCTTTGATCTTGTAAATCGGACCAGGCTGTGGACTATGCTCCTGGACCTAGGGCTAGACCAACCCTTGGTGCACTTTCTGGCTGAGGTACACCGGGATTTACATGCTTCAATAAGAATGACACAAGAGGGTGTTTGTACTGCAAAGTTCAAGTCCGGTAGAGGGGTACGCCAAGGGTGTATTCTAGCCCCGATGTGATTCACGCTTTATATAAACAACCTGGAAGAATCTTTGGGCAAGGCTACTCTAGATATACCGCGCTTTGGAGGAATTCCGACACCAGTACTCCTCTACGCGGACGATGCCGTTTTACTGGCACGAACTCCCTTAGGCTTACAAAGACTATTGACCTCCTTTGGTGACTTTATGTCTTCACTTGATCTCATGATAAATACTGGAAAGTCGCATGTTATGGTAGTGGGTGGAAGGAAAAACAATGTCAACGCCTTTTACTGTAATGAGTCAGCAATTTCAAGAGTTAAGGTTTTCACTTACTTAGGGGTGGTATTCGATGATAGAGGTACCTGGGCCCCCCAACTTTCGGCAAAGGTTAATGCGATGAAAAGATCCTCAGCTGCCATATTGGGCTTTGCTAAACATCTAGGGGGGAATCCAACCGAAGCCATTTTATCCATATACAGAGCCAAAACAGTTGCAATTGCAAGATATGGGGCCACTATATGGGGATATAAACATCCTGAAGCTATTCAAAGAGAGGAGAATAAATTCCTATGCGCACTCTTAGGTTTACCCCAATCGGCAGCCACTTTCGCCACCCATCAGGAGCTTGGGATGGGCTACATTAGAGACATTATAAATATGGCCCCTATCCTGCTGTGGATAAAAACTTGGCTGAATCCTCACCTCTCTCTTAATCATGCGATTCTAAAGGACTGTATGAACTTGGAGAATATGAAAAGTATTCAGTGGATGTCCTATATTAAAAACATTTCTAGGGAACTGAGGCGCCCAGAAATCTTCACTAATCCAGAGGGCCTGGTAAAAGCAGATCTGGGCTGGGTCAAAACCAACTTTATTAAGAATAGAGAATTGGAGCGGGAGGCGGTACAACTAAGGAAGTCCTCGGTAAGGGAACACTACTTATTAATTTCATCTTTATCTATTCAACCGTACCTTACCGTTGTGACGATCCCGTTCCATCGTTAGGTTTTGACCAAATTCAGATTCAACCAAATCCATTTGCTGCTAACCGACTCTAATGTCTGGTGTAGGCCGGTGGATGCGGCCCCATGTAAGTGTGACGGTTATTCCCTGCAGGACACAATGCACTTTACTTTTTTTTGTACCTATTACAGTTTGCCCAGGAAAAAGTTCATTATTCCTTTACTAAAGGGTAAGGGGTTTGAGCAAGCCAAACCTGCGCTGCTATTCCTAAAGCTAATGGAGTACCCGTTTATAATGTTTGAAGTGGCAAATTTCTTTGTAGCTTCCATTCGCTGCAGGAAACGTACCATGACGGGCCTTAATGACATTGCTGGTGTAGATAAATGAATTCATATTGACAAAACAATGTTTTAAACCTGTAATGTAATTATTTTTTTTAAAAATGCCTTAAATTGTGTCTTTTTTAATGTATTTTATGTACCCCCAAATCGATTTGTATACTGTACTTTTTATGATTTTAATTAATCGAAATAAAGTGGTATTGAACTTGAACTTGAAACTCTCATCAAAGAAATCTTCATTTTCAGTATCAATTTCCCCTGGAAAAGGTCCACCTTTGACATCCTCTATTAATTCGCATGAGATCACAAAATTCAAAGCAATGTTCTCTTGATGCTCTTCCATTGCACCAATATGATAATGTTGCTGGTCCTTGCAAAAAAATATAAACACTTAATTATATCGTTTTCACTAATAGATAATAAAAAACTACCTTTACCAATTTTATAAGTACATATGTTCCCATACTTTTAAACACACTAGCTACGCGAATTAATCTACCACCTTCCTCTTAAATGAAAACAGACTCACACTGTGATCTTAGACGCATAACACTATCCCTTGCAATTTAGTAAAATAATTACTACAGTCAAAGGGGGTCTTACTGTGAGTGTTGTTTCAGGGTTTTCAGGACTGTAGAACTGTTGAAAGAGTTTATAATTTGCTTCTAGGGATGGAATTTCTGGGTTTAGCACAATGAACTGATGTTCAAGCTGTGTAGAGAGTGAAGGTGGGACTCAGAATGTACAAATGAAAATTCACTGAAATGATTACTACTTGCTACAGAGACAGTTGCTTTTGCATTTCAACAGCACACCCGGCATCTAAATCTCTACAAATATCTCTCCTAAATCATGATACAGTCCATGGTTTACGTGATTTAGCCCACAGAGGGAAAGATAGTAGAAACAGAGAGAAAATTGTACAAGCAGTGGAGGTGAGACTACAGACAGAGAGGGAAATGGTTTAACATGGTAGCACTGTCTAATACACACCAGCAACCATATCATAATAGACCTGTGCAAATGCATATGAAAGGGTGCAGACAGATGGTACAGGCACAGATAGAGAAATGGTGCAGATAAAAAATGAAATAACGCAGGCAGAGACTTAACTGTTACAGGCAGAGGATAGATGGTGCAGGGCTGCAAGCAGAGGAACTGATGGAGCAGTCACAAAAAGATGGTGCAGAGAGACGGTGAGATGGTATGAGCACAGACACAGATAGTGCAAGCAGACACAGACATGGTACACACAGAGGATAAAATGGTACAACAGAGAAGAAATGCTGGAAAAAGACACTGAAATGTTACATGCAGAGGCTAAATTGAGCACACAGAGGCGGAGATAGAGAAGACAGAGAGAAAATAATACAAGCAGATGGTGCGAAACTACAGACAGAGAGGGAAAAGATTTATCATGGTAGCACTGTGTAACACGCAACAGCAGCCATATCATAATAGGCCTCTGCAAATGCACATGAAAGGGTGCAGACAGATGGTACAGGCAGAGGTAGAGAGATGATGCAGATAAAAAATGAAATAACGCAGGCAGAGATTAAACTGTTACAGGCAGAGTATAGATGATGCAGGGCTGCAAGCAGATGAACACATGGAGCAGTCACAAAAAAAATGGTGCAGAGAGACGGTGAGATGGTATGAGCACAGACACAGATAGTGCAAGCAGACACAGACATGGTACACACAGAGGATAAAATGGTACAACAGAGAAGAAATGCTGGAAACAGTGAGATACATTTTTCTTATCTTAAACTGCACAAAAATAGATCCCCTTTACAAATTAGCAACTCACCTTTATAAATGGTTTTGAAGATTCAAAACACTCTCAATCACACTCCAGAATCTTTGATTTGAGCACCAAACACTAAAAAAAACAAAAAAGCACTAATTTCATTACCATGTTACATGGCTATATAGAAATAACTAATACTACATGTTCTAAAACCTTACTCAGTTCAAAAATACATCATTTACACATTTTTAAACACAAATTATTCAGATAGATTCATCTAAAAACAAGCTTGACTCATAGTGTGATCTTACACCCATGACAGTATGCCTTGCAATTCATTAAAATAAATAATATCTGCTACTAAAAAGACAAACAAGGAAGATTACAGAAAAACGTGCAAATACAATTCCTTCATTCAGAGAAACACTCACGGTGATCTTGGTCAAAATCTTTAAAACCGCTCATTTTAATAAAACACATTTACCACAGTCATTTCTTTAAGACAGCGAACACAGCCATGTGTTCAATATTAGACAGATTTGTTGGCATGAGCTGTAAGCCATTTTGTATTTTTAGCAGCCATTTTGTTTGCCATGTGCTCTCTCCTACCTTTCTATTAGTTGCCTATTTTCTGTCTTGCAATGATTTTTTATATGTATGTTTGCTTCCAAGATATCTTGCATATCGAATAAAAGCTTTCAACCAATTAACTGTCCTTGTAGCCTGTCTAGAGACAAACTATGTTTAACATACTCCACTTCACACATGCCCAGAAGGGCCTAACTAACAGAATGCACCTACTTCTCTAGTATAACTCTCAGACTATTTTGACCAGGATCACAGAGAGTGTCTGGGTGAAAGAAAGAATTATATTTGCAGGTTTTTCTGTAATCTGTAATGAAGGTGCAGAGAGACGGTGAGATGGTATGAGCACAGACACACATAGTGCAAGCAGAGACAGACATGGTAGATTACGTGTAACATCCTAGTCATGTGTCTAAGATCACACTGTGAGTCAAGCTTGATTTTAAATGAATTTAAGACACAGAATATACCCCATGTATATCACCACAACATTACAATGCAGAAAACTGCCTCATTTCCCAAAAACATTTTCAGGAGATAATACAGACAGACACTGAGCTGCATAAAGCAAAGAGTATTATTAAGAAATCAAAGGAGAGAATCACCCATATCATAAAAAGGCCTCTGCAGATAAAAAAAAGTGCATTCACAGAGAGAGCCATACTGCACACAGAAAAGGAGATGGAACAAGATGAAACTATGTTTATCTGGCAAAAAGCAGACCATATATATATAAGGAAGACATAACATTAATTTTTCATTTCAACAGCACACCCTGGATCTTTATTGCACAGCATGGAGCCTATTTGGGAATTAAGAGACCTAACACACATGCTGCCTAAGATTCTCTATCAGTACATATCCTAAAGCCTAAATGCCCCGTGCCTGAGATGCATCATTAGAGCTGTGTGAATAATAACTGCATCAGCCCCGTACCTGAGGTGCATCATCAGAGCTGTGTGAATAATAACTGTGTCAGCCCCATGTCTGAGGTGCATCATCAGAGCTGTGTGAATAATAACAAATGTTAGCCCCGTGCTGAGGTGCGTCATCAGAGCTGTGTGAATAATAACTACTGTAAGCATCGTGCCTGAGGTGCATCATCAGAGCTGTGTGAGTAATAACAGCCGTCAGCCCCGTGCCTGAGGTGCATCATCAGAGCTCTGTGAATAATAACAGTTGTGAGCCCCGTGCATTCGGGTAGTTAGGCCCTTCTTGGCATGTGTAAAGTGGAGTATGTTAAACATAGTTTGTCTCTAGACAGGCTACAAGGACAGTTAACAGAAAGGTAGGAGAGAGCACATGGGAAAGAAAATGGCTGCCCGAAATACAAAATGGCTTCCAGCTCATGCCAACAAATCTGTCTTATATTCAACACATGGGCTGTGTTCTCTGTCTTAAAGAAATGACTGTGATAAATGGATTTAGTAAAATGAGCACTTTTAAAGTTTTTCACCAGGATTTTACATGTAATCTACCATGTCTGTGTCTGCTTGCACTATCTGTGTCTGTGCTCATACCATCTCACCGTCTCTACTGGCAAAAAACAGATCATATATATATAAGCAAGACATAACATTCCTTTTTCATTTCAAAAGCACACCCTGGACCTTTTTTCCACAGTATAGAGCCTATTTGGGAACTAAGAGGCCTGACAGACATGCTGCCTAAGATTCTCTAGCAGTACATATCCTAAAGCCTAACTGACTTCAAGAATACATGTATTCCCATATTTTTAAACACATCAACTAAGCAAATTATTCTCCCAGATTCATTTAAAATCAAGCTTGACTCACAGTGTGATCTTAGACACATGACAGTATAGCTTGCAAATCAGTAAAATAATTACTATCTGCTCTTAAAACATTTTCTATGGCATTTCTACAGTATACCAAAAATGGTTACAAAACAACAAGGTGACAATCTGACAATTCCAACCGTTGTAAGGAAGAAAAAGAGGGAAAAAGTAAAGAGAACGAATAAATGAAAAGGAATAACTGAGATGAAGTGAGGAAGTCAAGAAAGAGAGTTGAAGGAAAGAAAGTGAGGAAGGAGAATAAGGAAAAAGTACTGAGAGTGAATGAAAAGCAGTAACAGTGAGGGATTAGATATCAGGATGAGGGAAGAGAAGTAAGAAAAAAACATAATAAGAGAAAGTAAAAAGTAGTAAGTGAGAGGAAATCATTTATAGAAAGAGAGAGGAAAGAAAAGGAAGAGTAGTGGAAAGAAAAGAAAACAGTGAGAGAGAAAAAATAAGGACAGTGACAGACTGTGAGGGAGTGAAACAGTTATAGTGACTAAGGCATAATAAAAGGAGAAATGCAGTGAAAAAGAGTTAGAGGCTCACCTTTAAAAATGCTTTTGAAGATTTAGAACAGTGGCAGTCACAAACCCGATTTTCTTGTGCAGAATCTCTGAATAATGCTTCTGTCACTGCAGCCTCAGAATAATGGCACAGATTCCCTCTCATTTCAGACCCATATTCATGTACATAACCAATCAAATTTCTTCCCACATAAATTCAAAATCAAACTAACATTTCAATTGGTTCTACCTTTCAATATTTTCAAAGTCACATAAACTTCAACCATCCCCCTCTGCCCTCTCTGCCTGTTACCATGGTAACACCTCATACTGCACCTGGCTGAAGACACAGGTCAGAAGTTCATATCTCAATGTTGCAAATATTTATTTATTTAAGAAGCTTATAAAGCGCACAGCTACCCCCAGGAGGGGGTGTCCCGGCGCTACAGATTACATGCTAGAAGAGGAAAGCTGCTTATAAGGTGGTAAACAGCCAAGTTTTGAGTTTGCGTCGGAACAAAGTCTCCGACTCAATGAACCTCAGATCCAGTGGAAGGCTGTTCCAGAGTTTAGCTGTAACTACTCCGAACGCTATGCCCCCACTCCTGACACGGCGAAATCTAGGTACCACCAGGAGGCGAAGGCTGTTTGATCTCAACGATCTGACAGATTGAGAAAGTTTGAGTCTCTTTCTCGGGCCTGACCCATTGAGAGCACGGAAGGCCAGGATCAGAGCTTTGAACTGGATGCGGCGGGAGATGGGAAGCCAGTGTAGTTTTTTCTGGTAAGATGATACCGAGTGGCAAAAAGGAATGTTTCCGATCAGTCTTGCAGCAGCGTTTTGTACAATTTGTAAACGTTCAATAAGGTAAAGGGGTGCACCCGCATAAAGACTGTTGGCATAATCTAAATGCGACGTGATCAGGGCATGAACAATGGTCTTACGGGAATCCAAAGGGAGGTAAGGAAAGATCTTCCTGATCATGCGTAGTTTGCCAAAACAGGCCGATGAGACCTTATTGATCTGGGATTTACAAGACAGGGCATTGTCAAATTGGAAGCCCAGGTTGCGAGCTGTCTGGACTGGGACCGGAGGGGGATTCAATACTGTTGGCCACCACAGAGTACTAGGAAGTGCCGTTTTTTAGTTAAAAAATAAAACCTCGGTTTTGTCGGTGTTTAAAACTAGATGGTTAGAGGCCATCCAGGAGCAAATGTTACCAAGGCAGTTACGAAAATTGGTAAAATTGGTGTCAGAGTGATCTCTAAATGAAAACACAAGCTGAGTATCATCAGCATAAGAGATCACTCTGACCCCCCAAGATTCCACCACCCTAGCCAGCGGGCCTAAATAGACGTTAAAAAATAGAGGGCTCAGGGCAGAGCCCTGAGGCACTCCACACAAAAGAGGTTTACCCTCTGATTCAAAGGGCCGGAGAAATACCTTCTGCGTCTGCCCAGTAAGGAACGATCTGATCCAAGTCAGAACAGTACCTCCAATTCCCACCTGCCGTAGGCGGTCCAGAAGTATTTCGTGAGACACTGTGTTGAAAGCTGCGGACAGGTCGAAGAGGACCAACATGGCCTCCTCGCCCCTGTCCACACACTCACGAATAGTCTCTGAAACCTCTAAAAGCGCGGTCTCAGTACTGTAGCCGGTTCTAAATCCCGACTGCGAGTCATGAAGCAGCTGGTCGGCTTCCAAATAGAGAGCCAGCTGCTGCTGAGCCGCCTTTTCCAGGATTTTAGCTGGCTTAGGCATAAGGGAGATCGGACGGTAGTTGCAGAATTGTAAAGGATCCGCGGCCGGTTTTTTCAGGATTGGGACCAGCATAGCCTGTTTCCAAGCCAAGGGAAATTGACCCGAGCTTAGCGAGGAATTCCAGATGGAAAGAAGAGGGCTGATCAGAACCGGGGCAAGATTGCCCATCACCTTAGCGGGAGCTGGATCCAATGGTGACCCTGATTTACCTTGGATAAGTAATTTGGTGGCAGTCTCAGGAGTAAGCACTTTAAAGGAATTAAACAAACCTTTCTGAGAATCAGTATCACCGATCAAAGAAGGGGCTAAGACTGGTATAAATGGGGAGGTTAGCTTAGTAATTTTGTCCTGAAAGAAGTCAGAAAGCCTGTTGCAAAGAGCCTGGCTAGGGGAACTCTGAGTCATCAGGGCAGGAGGGTTGACAAAGTCCTTCACTATTTTAAAAAGGATTTTGGTAGAATTCTCAGCATTCTTAATTAGCTGTGAAAAGTAACCTCTCATCGTTGAACGTTTTATTTTTTGAAATTTGATCAAGGCCGACTTATATATTGCTTTTGACTCGAGGTCATATGTCTGCCGCCATTTACGTTCCAGCTGTTTACATCGGCTCTTTTCCTCTCGTAAAGCAGGGGAAAACCAAAGAGCAGAGTTGTATCTCGCCACTTCCTCGTTGAGGTCCATCGAAGGATCAAACTGATAGGAAAAGCAGGGATCAATGGCGATCAAGGCTGTTTGACCTTCAAATACACCTGCTTATCCACTGCTTTGTTAGTTATGATGATTTTTTCTCAACCAGTAGCATTTTTCCTTTTAAAAAAACATTAGCATGCACCCTAGTTTTCAATCTTGAATTGTAAGAAACAACCAATCATTTCTAGTTTTTCTAGTGCACTGAACCTCATCCACATTTTTTTCTAAACTCTCAGCTTCTAACTGCCATTTCACTTCCAGAGCCCGTCTGAGTACTACTGAATCTGCCTTCAAAATGCTAAAAGTTTGGGTTATAGGACACAGCTATATATACTGGAGTAAAAGGTATGCAGCTAATAGATGCTTTCTCAACCTTGATTTACCAAATGTGGATATTATGTGGATTGGCCAGAGAGGATTAAAATGTCACCAATTGATGCCATTGGTAAAATCCTTTTTACATCTGCCACACCCTGACCTCATTATTGTGCACTGTGGTGGAAATGACCTGGGGACTTTGACTGGGGTAGGTCTGGAAATGCTTTTAAAGGACACCTTTGGGCAATTGATGTCACTTTTTCCACAAACTGCCTTTGTATATTCAAATATATGCCAAATCAATCAATCAATCAATCAATGCATTTATATAGCGCACTACTCACCCGGAGGGTCTCAAGGCGCTTGGGGAGGGGGGGTCCGCTACTGCTCGAACAGCCAGGTCTTGAGCTGCTTCCTGAAGGCGAGGTGGTCTTGGGTCAGGCGGAGGTGAGTCGGGAGGGAGTTCCAAGTCTTGGCGGCCAGGTAGGAGAAGGACCTTCCTCCTGTGGTGGCTCTTCGGATGCGGGGACGGCGGCGAGGGCGTGGCTGGTCGATCGAAGCTGGCGTGTGGGAGTGTAGAAGTTGAGGCGGCTGTTGAGGTATCCTGGGCCTTGGTTGTGCAGGGCTTTGTGTGCGTGGGTGAGGAGACGGAAGGTGATTCTCTTGTTGACCGGGAGCCAGTGCAGGTCTCTCAGGTGTCCGGAGATGTGGCTGTGTCGGGGGATGTCGAGGATGAGTCTTGCTGAGGCGTTCTGGATCCGCTGGAGTCTCTTCTGGAGTTTGGCAGTGGTTCCGGCGTAGAGGGAGTTGCCGTAGTCCAGTCGGCTGGTGACGAGGGCATGGGTAACCGTCTTCCTGGTCTCGGTGGGGATCCACCGGAAGATCTTATGTAGCATGCGCAGGATGTTGAAGCACGACGAGGAGACGGCGTTGACTTGTCTGGTCATGGAGAGGGAGGAGTCCAGGATGAAGCCCAGGTTGCGTGCGTGGTCTGTTGGTTTGGGTGCGCTGCCCAGGGCAGGGGGCCACCAGGAGTCATTCCAGGCGGAGGGCGAGGAGCCCAGGATGAGGACCTCCGTCTTGTCCGAGTTCAGCTTCAGGCGGCTGTTCATCATCCACTTGGCTACGTCTGTCATCCCTTCATGTAGGTTGGCTCTGGCGGTGGCGGGTTCGTTGGTGAGGGAGAGGATCAGCTGGGTGTCGTCGGCGTAAGAGATGATGTTGAGGTTGTGTTGGCGTGCGATGGCCGCAAGGGGGCTCATGTAGACATTGAAGAGGGTGGGGCTGAGCGAGGAGCCTTGAGGAACGCCGCAGATGACTTTGGTGGCTTCTGATCTGAACGGGGGGAGGCGGACTCTCTGTGTCCTTCCGGCGAGGAAGGAGATGATCCATTCTAGTGCCTTCTCTTGGATTCCGACGTTGCAGAGGCGCTGCACTAGGGTGCGGTGGCAGACAGTGTCGAAAGCCGCGGAGAGGTCCAAGAGGATGAGGGCCGCTGTTTCCCCGTTGTCGAGCAGGGCTCGGATGTCATCAGTGGCTGCGATGAGGGTGGTCTCGGTGCTGTGGTTGGCCTGGAAGCCAGACTGCGAGGGATCCATTCGTCTCAAGGAAGGCGGCCAGCTGCTTGTTGAAGGTCTTCTCGATGACTTTGGCCGGAAACGGGAGGAGCGAGATGGGGCGGTAGTTTTTGAGTTCGGTGGGGTCCGCTGATGGTTTCTTCAGTAGAGCGCTGAGTTCGGTGTGCTTCCAGTTCTCTGGGAAGGTAGCGGTGTCGAAGGAGGTGTTGATGATGTCCCGCAGGTGGGGTGCGATGACAGCGTCGGCCTTGTTGAAGACGTGGTGCGGGCAGGGGTCGGTTGGAGATCCGGAGTGGATGGAGTTCATCGTGTGTCGGGTTTCTTCGTGTTGATCGGGGTCCAGGCGCGGAGGGTGGTGGTGGGGGGTGCAGGTACGGTCGTGGGGTGCGTTGGCTGTGTGGTGAAGCTGTTGTGTATGTCTGCGATCTTGTTGTGGAAGTAGGAGGCGAGGGAGTTGCAGAGGTCCTGTGATGGGGTGATGTCGTTGTTTCTGGCGTTGGAGTTGTAGAGCTCCTTGACGATGTTGAAGAGTTCCTTGCTGTTGTGTGCGTTGTTTTTTTTTTTTTTAAAACCTTTATTGTACAAAGAAAGCTCACAGATACGGGCCTACAACCCCACGGGCTGGCCACCACACGGTAAAAAACGTAGCAAAGGAGAATAGGTTCTTCACAGGATACGGCACCAGGAGCACAGGAGAAACCACAAAGGCCATCGAGCAATCAGCACAAACAGGATAACAAAAGGTTAATTTTCTAATACGGGGCGGGGGAACAGAAGAATAACGGGCTGTCGTGTATTTCTATAGGTTCTGATTCGATCCCCCTATTCCTGACCCTATTCTGGTTAAACTTACTAGCTAGTTAACTAACAGTCAGCCCATGAGGCAAGAAATCCCCCATGATGCAGATACCGTTATCTGACGCAGTCACACTACGGCACAGGAACGTGTTATCTGATTAGGTCATAACGCTTGAGATCTAATTAGACAAGCGATATTCCTCCAGCCCCTGATAAGGCATACGACGTTCTCATAACAAATCAAACCTATGACAACCTGGATAATCCGTGCGGCCATTGTTTTGATTTCACAGAGAACTTTAGTAAAGAATGTGCTAACGAGCAAGTCGTATGACATCTTTATTGACGTACCTATGTCCATCCTTACGTCAATCCCGGCACCTTTAAGGTATAAATATTGCCGACCTTGCCCTATGCAAACACACGCGTGGTGACAAGACGGAGCAGCCATACTTGCCGAAGCCGAGAGCAGAAGCAGACCCCGCAGGCAGCAGCCCCGCCTTCCTGACGCGCTGAGAGACGCGCTGCTATCTCAAGCCGAGAGACCCAGCACCGGCGCTTCTGGGCAGCCCTCGCAGGCAGCCTGGAATATCGAGAGCAGAGAAAGAGATACCATTCCTCATTCATCCTAAATTCCAGGTACAGAACTGAATAACCCCTCCTAGAGAATTCTTTAGTTATTCACTTGGCAAAAACAAACTTAAACTAAACTGTAACTTTCTATTCCCGCCCACGCATTAGACTTAGGTCAGGTACACGGGGTAGGCGTATTTAGAAACACCAGTTGAGTACGTTTAGTCAAATGTATATGTGTATGTAAATATATTTTAATCATTTTAAACATCATATGGCTCAGAAACCATATCAATGTTTTTACAATATTATTTTATACTATTGCTTCTAATGTATGCACTTTACTTAACTATAAGTATCGCAATAATATCGATCCATTTCTCTTGTACGAGAAAAGAGACTGATCAATAAATAACATCTTTTATTGAACACGCCCGTCTCTTCCTTTTCTCTACATTCTGATGAGACTAAGAATGCACGTACTGACTGAGTAAAATAATTGCCTTGTGCTCACACGACTCTTGAGATTGACTCTTGATTAGGGGAGAGCAAAGTTGTCATGTTCTATGGTTGTCAGAAACTAAATCCCTTCTTGTCTAATCAGGGGAGTTAATTCCTTCCTTGAACATTCGAGAAAGTTTCTAGCGAACTCTGAGCTTAGCTGGCAAACCCAAAAATTAAGTCTAGTTTCGACAGTAGTAGACCTAGTTAACGTCTGGCCTAGGCCTTTACTGCTGTAGGTACTATTCCAATGCGCAGAGCCTATTGGGAAAATAGGAGCTACACTACATGGCGCCCAACGCGTTTGGAAAGGGCGATAAAACTAACGTAAGACATTTAGAGTAACTCAGTCGTGCTTTCTCACTCAGACCCCTTTTCCCAAATACTCCAAAGACGTCTGGAGTGGGTGAAAGGTTATTATATCCTCCAAAACCTCGCAGGAGGGAACTCCTATGTACGGTTCTTGGTCTAGTCAACGTTGAAGGATAAAACAGTTCCAAAATATTGTGCACCTAATCTCTGTTTCCATAAAGAAACCTGATCTGCAAATAAAAATAATACCATCCTGTCAGTAAAATGGGAGACAGTGATGGAGAAAGAGAGGCAATTAGATTAGCTACTGAAATAGCAGATGCTGATGCTACCATGCAAACAGCAGACCCGGATATAATACTCATCCAGGTCGCCAAAAGGAGATCTATAACCTTAAAACTTATAGAAAATGGACTGACACCTAGAGGTGGCACAGTCATATTCGTAATTGAGGCACACGAATATCGGCAGACAGAGGTATACTATACATGGATACATTTTCCAGCAGCAAATGCTGTAACAAAGTACTTCCACTATTACAAAGTAGAGGAACCTCCTGAAACGTACACTCCTTTCGAGGAGGTGGAAGTACCACTCAAATTCCAAGAGCATTTGCTCTTATTTGATGGCGCCCTAAAACATAATAATCACATTACAAGGCTCGGTCCTTTAGGAAGACCAGGAGCAACGTGGCCGGTCTTAGCCGGATACACACCACATCCAGACATCGACGAGATGACTGCACCAGAGCTATTAATACAGCTAAAACAACTACTAAAAATTCACAGACAATTAGTTCAGTATGTAATGCGGACTTCAACAATTCAGCCAGCGATTAAAATTCCACAGCTGACCCCTCACCAGGGGAACACAAATAAAATCACACCACAGAACATCCAATCCTGCCTAGGTAAAGTTCCAGCTAAACGGGAACAGATACCATTCTGGTTGGCACAGAAAATCACCCAAATAGAGGCGGTGTTTCCTGACACCACCCCATTAGAAAAGCACAGGATTCTGACTATATGTCTCCCAATGGGAATCGCACCACACATTGAGGACTGTGACACTTGGGGTACGGTCTTTGCTTCAATCTACACAAAAACGCACGGTGTTCCATCCATTTCGGTAATACCAGATGTGCTAAAACAAATTCAAGATGAATACGGTCCAGAACCTGCTTTAACTCTTGGTATGAAATTACTGAAAGACTTCAAGCAGGTCTCGGCTATATTACTAGCCAACATAAAGGGCGAAGCAGCAAACGTGGCGATCCGCCAGAGGTTAAAAGAGACAGATATAGCAGACCAACCAGCTGAAATTGCCAGAATCATAGAAAAATCCTATGAAGAACTAGGCAGAGATAGTCTAGGTGGAATACCAGTAAAACCGCAACTGACTACAAGTCCAGAAAAAATATTTTTTAATAATAATTCACCAAAAAAGAACTGGGATGGAAATAAACAATCCAATCCTAAAGAAAAGAAATTCCAGTCCAGAGGAAGGTCTCCTAGGCGAAGAGAGAAATCTCCAAACCCGAGACAAAGGTCACCTCAGAGTGAACCCTCTGGGAATAGATATAACCTTAGAAATAGGGATAATATTAAAAAACCTGATAGATATCAAGACATTGATACACGTCCGTCTCAATCTTTTCAGAATTCCTCGCAGAAATCGGAAAGAAGAGGACGATCAGAAGAGCACGCCAAGTCCAAAGACAAGGAACCTGCTCAACTGAAAAAGAAATCACAATTTCCAAAAAAGAAGGTAGCCAGTATCAAGGTAGTTAACAATGCCGAGAATACTGAGGACACAACTGAAAAACGGAGAATGGGCTCAGACAATGCTAGACAGCGCAGCAGAGGTGAATCAAATACCGATTCATAAAAAATACACACTTGCTAGAAAGTGGGCAGTGGCCTTAGCACCTGCTTTATATAAAAATCATGTAGGATGGGATGAGGATTCTCCTCCTCACAAAGTCCAGTTAAAATCACAACCAACTGCACAAAGGCAGTACCCAATTAAGCAAGAAGCTAAAAAACAAGTAAATGAAATACTAGATCAGCTAGAATACCAGGGGGTGATTGAAACTTGCACCTCACAAATGAACAATCCTTTGTTTCCGGTCTCCAAACCAGACAATTCGTACCGTCTAGTTTTGGATTACCGACACCTTAACACATGTTGCAAAACTTTTGCAGTGCAAAACTCACACAGTGCTGCACTAATGAATAACATAGTGCGCAAAAAATACAAAACAACCTTGGACATCTCCAATGGATTCTTTTGTCAAAACATAGCACCAGAGAGCGGATATTTAACTGCATTTTCAGTAAATGGCACTCAAAAACAATTCTGTCGGTTAGCCCAGGGGTACAAGAACAGCCCGGGGGTATTCTCAGCGAGAGTAACAGAATTACTACAACAATATGATGATGAAGCATTATCTTATGTCGATGACATTTACTTAACAGATGATGACTTGGAAACTCACTTGAAAAGAGTGAACACCATAATACTTGGTTTCGCTGCAGAGGGTTACAAATTCAACTTCAAAAAGTCCAGAATTGCCCATCTGACGGTCCTATTCTTAGGATATGAGTTATCAAGTGAAGGCAAAAGCCTGGCAGACAATTTCCTAGAGAAATGTGCCGTAATCCAAGCTCCTAAAACACTAAAAAACCTACAGTCAATTCTAGGCTTCCTAAATTTCGGAAGAACTTACATTGCAAATTACGCAGAAAGGGTCAAACCCCTTTACGATCTAATTAAACCAGACTTTAAAAGATCCAGTTGGACTCAAGCACACACAGAAATTTTGAGATCCTTACAAACAGACATGCTAATTAAAACAAAATTAGAAACCCGTGATAATACACGCAACCTTGTGATCCGAGTCATCCCAGGGAGATGCGGATTCACATACCTAACCTCTAATGAGGGAGAAAAGGTACCAATTGCATTCAAATCACATTTGTACACAAAAGCTGAACAGAGATTCAGCAACAAAGGAAAAATGGTTCAAGCAGTTCAAACCGCAATAGCTAGAGAAAAAGACATAGCTAATGGTAGACATATCACAGTCAGAACAGCTGAATCAGCCTTCGAGGCATTAACAACACCGTGTAATTTACCAACAACAACATTGGATCCAGATTGGTTACAATGGGTAAATTCAATCACAACGGACAAAGTATACTACTTCTTTGATCCAGAACTAGAAGAATTAAAAAATCTAAAATATGAAAAAACGTATCCTCTGCCAATCGACATTCTGCCTCTACGACATTACGCCTGTGTAATCTATACAGACGGACATGCTCAACCCTCCGTTTGGGGAGAACATGCATACAATCCCACATGTGAGATTACAAAAGAAGTGTGGCACGGAGGTAAACTAAGACCTCTATTAACAAAATCACACTCAGTAGAAACTAATTCAGAACTACAAACTGAAATATTAGCTTTGAAAATGGCGCTAGATAATGCGGATCGCGAATTCCCGACACTTATAGTGTCAGATTCATATTTCTGCGTCAAAGCATATAACAAGGATTTGCAGACCTGGATTCAGAACGATTACAAAGATGACACGGATGCACCAATAAAGCAGAGACTGCTCTGGGAACAGGTAGCTCTTTTGAAAAAAGAACTACCAAAGACTCACGTGACACACTCACTGAGTCACCAGCGTGATGGCGTTCACGTTGTAGGGAATTCATTGGCTGAAACAGCCGCAGCGGCAGCCAGTAAACCGGCTCCCGTAGATCGAAAAAAGCGTACATTAAAATACATTGACGGCGAAACAGTGCTGGCAGTAAAAACGTCATCAAAAGGCGACTGCTCGGCGTTACCGATCAACTATCCACTCAATTACACATACATCATAGATGCAAACTCCATTCCTTTTGCTCGAATCCCTGGAGTGGGGGATAGAGTGATTCCAAACATGGACAGGAGAAACTTGTTAATCGCAGACGCACACATGGGCGAGGGTCTCAGACACCTTAAATTAAAAGATTCTCTGGAAGAATTACAATCACGGTACTGGTGGCCAGGCATGAGCCTGCACTACACCATGTTTGTAAAAAACTGCCCAAACTGCAACAGAGATCGCAGTGGGGAGAGAAGCAGTTTAATACCTCGTCGTATCAAGGCAGATAACATCACCACTAAAAAGAATGGCTTGCGATTAACATATACAGGCTAGTTCCCACTTATAATGTAGATCCACAGCACTCGGCTGACGTCCGGACTGTTATACAAGATTTGCGAGTCTAAATGGCATATACGCTAAGAGCATGCTACGTTCGACCATTTTTTTTTTCTTTTTCTCAGGCAATCCAGCCTGGGGGGGGGAAAGAATGGCCAAATGAGCACAGCCCAGCGGGAATCTTCTCACTTCCTTCCTGAGGGTATGGGATGGTGTAAAGAAAAAACCAAGACAGAAAGCAATCTATAATAGAAAGGATATTAGGTTCGGGAGCTGGGTGGGTCAAACATCTAATAAGTGTCCAACGTAGTCTAAATAACTTGCCAAGAAATTCTCTGAAGGGATTCAGTCCGTACGAATTATTATTCGGAACTAGGATGTTGATCTCTGACCTTGATAGTCAGACTTCAGTGGTAACAGAAAAAAGCTTTGATGTCAAAGACCGTTTGGCTATTTTGCAGGACTTAAACAAAACAAGAAAAGACCTGAGCAACATACAGTTGAAAGAACAGCCAACGACCACTGAAGAATCACCACCTGTCCCAGCAAGACCTGTCTGGATTCCAAAAGTCGGGGATCTAGTCAGGGAGAAGATCGCGGTAAAGAAGGAATTTGGGCCTTCTTACAGAAAAGCAGTTCCTGTATTGTCTGTCAACGGGACAAGATCAGTTGTACTACCGCCACTTGCTGGAAAAAAGGAGAACCGAGTTGTATCCATCGACCTGGTAAAACCACAACATGTGGCCGATAACCAACAGTAGGCCAAGTGGACTCCCAATAAGTAGCAGAACACCAAGGTTTGCTACCAGTACAGAGGTCCTATCAAAGAGGCTCATCACATTCGAAACGCCTACAGAAGAACAACAAGGACTATGCAACAATGCAATAGAACTTAGACCTCTGAAAACCCAAATAAAGACATTTAGCAGAGACACACCAATCTATACAGAAGTACCAAGTGAAAATGCAAGAAACAAAAATCCTGAACCAATTGGAACAATTGACAGAACTGCATCCGGTTACTTCATCAACTTCGATGATTCCTCTGAAGGCTTCAGCGAACAAAAGACACAGCCATCATCAAAATCCTTTAAAGACAAAGCGAAGGAACTTTTGAAACAACTGAAAGAAACATATCTGGTTTCTCCATGGATTGAATTTTGGGTGGGTTTCGGTGCATTTATCCTCACACTTTGGCTCATCATGGTATTTACCTTGGGACGCTTCATTGAGGGAAAATATGCTAAAATGGACACAGCAAGTCAGAACATCAACTTGGTCCTCAAACCACACACATCTTCACACGTCGAGAAAAGAGAACTTTCTTCAGAACTTTCTTCAGCCAACTTCACAGCAATTCCAATATCTGGTGGGGTAGCCTGGGACAACACTGACTATGAAATTTATGGTCCGGTCGAGATCCTGAAATATCCACACCAAATCAAGATCTCCTTGAGTGACTTTGCAAAACCAAACTCATTTGCTGATGATTGGGACTTTGAAAGTATAAACAATATGATGTCTGACTTAGTAATGTCTGCTAAATTTACAAAACATGATTATTTGCAGGGTTCTACAAATTATGACAGCATGTACTGCTATAACCATTATGGTAACCATTTCTTGCATAAATCTGCACAACCTAGAAATGTTTTAAATTTTAATCAATGGGAACATTGTGCTACACCTCCAAAAGGGAGCTCTAGAACCGTGTATGGCAAATATTCATATTTTTCAGGTTTTAACATAACTAATGCTGAAACATTTTATTACAAATTGTCAAACAAGACAGGGATGAAAACCATGATAACCAACACAAAATTGATATATTCAGATTCTTTCTTTGAAAAAATGAATACTTTTGGATTTGATTATTGGGACAAACATGTTGATTTGAAAAGTGTTTGGGGTACAAAAGAATGGCAAGTACAGGGTATAGAAGCTTTGTTTAGAGCCTGCATGATCCCAGAACAAATGATATTTTTAAATGACACCGTTCAACAAACCACCTGTCTTGGCTTAGCCAAAATCAAAGATTTAAATAACCTGTCTATTCCAAAGCCAACAATGTTTAGCAATAACTCTGAAACAGATGAAGAAATAGACATAAACCATATACTTAACCAAAACAGAACACATCCTGATTGGAAACAATGGTTGATCTGGCCCACAGATACAAATAACTGTCAAGATAGATTCCTGAATAAAACACAGGGTTTCAAAATGAACAGGCCAGACCCTAGATATCCCCAAAGACATCACCCAGGGATAATAACAACCTACAGTGTGGGCAAATTATGCCTTCAATGGCTACAAACTTCCACACTGCCTGAAATTAAGCAACACCTAACTTTACTTACTGATGGTGCTGACTTGCGTGATTTCATAATGGGACCACGCAAACAGCGTCAAAAGCGTTTCATAGCAGCCTCTGTATATGCAGCATACAATGAGGCCTGGAAGGTTACTCAAATTGAGACAGCAGAAAGAATACGGGAAATTGACCGTATTAATTTGGAAAAATCACTTTCTGTAGTGGACAATGGGTTAATGACTCTGTCCTCCAGAATTTTTTCATTGGACAGCATTGTGTCTTCAGCAATCGATATATTATCGCAAGACTTACTGTTATTACAACATGGTCAGTCACAATTGCGTTCTATTGTACAGCTTGGCTGGACGTTACAAAATCTGCGTTCAGGCTATGTGCCTTGGCGTTTAATCAACACAACGTCACTATTTCAAATCTTTAACCTTACTAATAGACAAATCGGTATGGCGCAGAAGGGTGCTGATTATACAATCTTGAGCATTGAAAAACTAGAAAGATTACCGTTGACAATGTCAGAACGACCTGTCAGTGAATGGATAATCCACGGAATCATAAACATTCCAATCTCAACCTTCAGGTTTCAATACTGCCAAAAATATATACAGGCTGGCATGTACGAGAAATTGGGAAAAGGGTACCTTAAAACAACTTGGAACCTGCCCTATTCACATGCATGTGTCAGTAACAAAGGACAGAAAGTGTTTCTTAGTGGCATCAATTGTGCTATGTCACTAAGCGGCACGCTTCTGTGTAACGGTATTAGTTTGCACGGAGCCTGTGAAGGGAATTCATACAACCTTTCGTGTCACCAGCAAGGCGCACCTGCAACTGAAATAGAACCATTCTTTCAAAGACTCTATAATGGGAGTTACATTCTTATTGTAGACCGCAGATGCTGTAGTCTTATGCCCGGGACTCCTTATCTCGTCACTACGACGGCGAAGGTCAAGTGCTGTGGACGTTCTTTGTTCCCCAGCTCCTTTCCAGACAGGGAGGCGAGGGCATGGCCCAGTTTGAAAATTACTTCTATTCGAATAGACACTTTAAGCAGAATGAAAACAGTGCTTCTTCAGACGCCTACAAGGCTCACGTCATCTAAAGAAACGTATGATCTACAAGTCGCAAGGACGACTGCAGAGATACATACATTATTATCAACTAATTCCCCCGTACATTTCGCGGAAATCCTGAGCGAAATCTTAAATATTTCTGATACCACAGGGGTCTCAAAGGTATTTAAGACAGTATTTTCGATGGCATTAACACCATTCAAAGCCATACTGGGTATTTTTCCAGACTTCGTCCATTCGATTTTTGGCGGACTTCCCCTGATCCTAGGACTAATTGCAGGAATCCTATTCCTAGTCCTTATTTTTCGTTATGGCAACCCATGTCACAGATCAAACTCTCGCGACAATGGAAGATACGATCCTAGCCATTGGATACCGGGACCGGATATCAAAAATCCTGGGACTATCCCGGCTTAGAGACCTAAACATGACTTGGTTTCTATCATTTCGACCAATGTGGCAAAGGTGTGTTTTACCTGTACTAAGGTGTCTGCTATGCGGAGAAGAATGCGTGTTAGACACCTGTCTGACGCTACAATCGGATGCGCCGGTGGATGCAGATACACTGTTGGTTCCTACCAAGGTTCACGCACTGTGCTGCCCTCAAAGGCTGCCAATTCTGATGACGGCATTCCTGGAATCTTCACCACTGCGATTGAAGAGTAGTGAAGTTCAAGATGAAAGCAGCATCGAACAGGTACGACCTTCTGTCAGCAATGCAAATCAGAATGTCAATGGAGACAATCATGCGCATGAATGCATGGTTACCCCTATTTCCGACTTAGTGGAACTTTCCCATGAAGCTGTTGACAGTTTTTTCGAAAGCCTGAATGATATGATGTTCTCTCCGGAACAGAAATAGAGACTTTTGAGTAAACTCGCACACGGCGTTCCCTGAATTCGGCCTTCAACTTTAAAAATAAAGTCACATGAACAATTACAATCCAGTTCACGGACAGCAACTTTTTTCAGCAAGCCCCTAAAATATTTTTCTATATATTTTTTCCCGGGACACTGATTTTCTGCTTAAAGTAAGAGACTATTCCTAGAGAACTAAGATTTCTATTTTAGATACTTTATAGACTTTATAGACTTTAGCTGCCCGCTGGTATGTTCGCAATAGATTTTATGTGATGAAATGGTTTCGACTTTTTTTCTGTATAGCCATATTAAGAGCCATTTCATGTGTATTTCTCATATACCAACAATCAATAATGCATAACAATGCGTGTTCACTTTTGCATCTAATTCATAGCTTAAGTGCATACAATATATATGACTGCAATTTTTCAGTATATTTGAAAATTTCGAAATGCATTTATGTATTTTGGGGTGGTAAGGTATACACTATACTCTATAGTATGTTGTACTATGTTATACTATGCATAGATTAGTAGATATGACCATAGTTAGCGTGGAGTGGGTGTCGTGTATTTCTATAGGTTCTGATTCGATCCCCCTATTCCTGACCCTATTCTGGTTAAACTTACTAGCTAGTTAACTAACAGTCAGCCCATGAGGCAAGAAATCCCCCATGATGCAGATACCGTTATCTGACGCAGTCACACTACGGCACAGGAACGTGTTATCTGATTAGGTCATAACGCTTGAGATCTAATTAGACAAGCGATATTCCTCCAGCCCCTGATAAGGCATACGACGTTCTCATAACAAATCAAACCTATGACAACCTGGATAATCCGTGCGGCCATTGTTTTGATTTCACAGAGAACTTTAGTAAAGAATGTGCTAACGAGCAAGTCGTATGACATCTTTATTGACGTACCTATGTCCATCCTTACGTCAATCCCGGCACCTTTAAGGTATAAATATTGCCGACCTTGCCCTATGCAAACACACGCGTGGTGACAAGACGGAGCAGCCATACTTGCCGAAGCCGAGAGCAGAAGCAGACCCCGCAGGCAGCAGCCCCGCCTTCCTGACGCGCTGAGAGACGCGCTGCTATCTCAAGCCGAGAGACCCAGCACCGGCGCTTCTGGGCAGCCCTCGCAGGCAGCCTGGAATATCGAGAGCAGAGAAAGAGATACCATTCCTCATTCATCCTAAATTCCAGGTACAGAACTGAATAACCCCTCCTAGAGAATTCTTTAGTTATTCACTTGGCAAAAACAAACTTAAACTAAACTGTAACTTTCTATTCCCGCCCACGCATTAGACTTAGGTCAGGTACACGGGGTAGGCGTATTTAGAAACACCAGTTGAGTACGTTTAGTCAAATGTATATGTGTATGTAAATATATTTTAATCATTTTAAACATCATATGGCTCAGAAACCATATCAATGTTTTTACAATATTATTTTATACTATTGCTTCTAATGTATGCACTTTACTTAACTATAAGTATCGCAATAATATCGATCCATTTCTCTTGTACGAGAAAAGAGACTGATCAATAAATAACATCTTTTATTGAACACGCCCGTCTCTTCCTTTTCTCTACATTCTGATGAGACTAAGAATGCACGTACTGACTGAGTAAAATAATTGCCTTGTGCTCACACGACTCTTGAGATTGACTCTTGATTAGGGGAGAGCAAAGTTGTCATGTTCTATGGTTGTCAGAAACTAAATCCCTTCTTGTCTAATCAGGGGAGTTAATTCCTTCCTTGAACATTCGAGAAAGTTTCTAGCGAACTCTGAGCTTAGCTGGCAAACCCAAAAATTAAGTCTAGTTTCGACAGTAGTAGACCTAGTTAACGTCTGGCCTAGGCCTTTACTGCTGTAGGTACTATTCCAATGCGCAGAGCCTATTGGGAAAATAGGAGCTACACTACAGGGCCGTGGAAGAAACAACAAGGGAGGGGCCGCGGCAAGCCGCCATTTTATGAACACAGGATGAAACAATAAGCCATACAAACATAGCTACCAAAGAATATACACATAAACGGAGTACAAAGAAGCTACAATGGCATCAGTCAAACCGCGCTCACCCTTCACCGCCCCCACCCAAAATGAGGAGACAGAACCAAAAAGGCCCCCATTGCAAAATACAATACGATACGCACCCCAACGGAAATAAAGAGACCCCCATAAAGGAGGAAGGGGAAGAGGGAAAAAGGGGACAAAAGAAGGGACTCCCACCAAATCACGCACCCCCAGGAGACAAGACAGAACAACATGACCCAGCAAGTGATATACCAAAAAGTCGATACCAAAATAACCAGCGGGCCACAATCAGACACACACCGGAATACGAACGCCACAGAAACTCCCCAGGGGGACACATGAGGAGACAGAGTCCCGAAAAGGTGAATACACAAGAGCCATAGAACAAAAAAAGGAAGACATAAGGGGGGAAAAGACCCCCCAATAGAGACAGACCCCCCCCACCCACCCCTAAGCCCACCCTGCACCCCTGCAGAAGGCTACGGCCTACCCCCCCGCAGCGTGCCTGTCGCCCTAATTAGAACCCGAAATATAGCGGAGCAAAGTGAAGTCGGAAACAGAAGACAAAAACGGGAAGGGCAAGGGAAGGGAACACGGGATGGGAGACACATACATACACATACACGGGGGAGGGCCAGGAAACAGGAGGAAACGCACCCGGCCACCCGCCTGAGTCGAAGGTCCAAGACCCCGGGAAGCCAAAGATTATCAGGTTACAGTCCAAGAGCACCAAACAGTCACACATAACCATACCAGGACACGTTGACCATCCAAACCAGTACAAGACTACCGCACGCAGATGCCAGTGCACATCAGCCCTGTCCCTGTTTGTCCAAAGTGGGAACAGTCCGATCCAGCGAGGTCCAGGCCACGAAGAACAGAAGGCAGACAGCAGGAAAATCCAACGGCAGTCCAGAAAATACACGTGAAGGACAACACGGAAGATCCAGGAAAGTCACGAAGTGTAGCAAACGATGCAGACACAGGTCCAAGGATATGTCCAAAGAAACCGACCCATCTGGGCCAGCACAGGAGAGATCGCCGGGCAGCGGCGGGAAAAAGGAACCGGGAGAGTCATGAAGGTCAGGCCGAGCAAAATCCAGCTCCCGGGCCAGAGGCAAAGGAGGCAGAGCCGGAGGAGGAGGCACCATCAAGTTCCGCACACCCACGGACGCGGTCGTAGCCGGGGCCAAGTCTGCCAGGATAATTCCAGCCGCACCCCGCAACGGCAAAGCCACATCCGGCCGTGGGGGCCCGGGAGGCCCGTAGCGAGGAACCATCTCCGAAGTAATGACAGGCGCGGCCACCAAGAGTCGCCAGGAGAGCAGGGCATCCAGGACCTCTTTAAGTGTAGGAAAACCTTTACAGTATTCGTCACCCGGGCCATGCGGCGGGCCTCCAGCGCTCGTCCAGGCCCGGCCAAGACAATTGGGGTCGGTCGCCATTTGAGAGCCCAACAAGGCCGCGCGGCCGCCAACCTCCGCCGGGGCGACGGCAAGGCAAGTGTAGTCGCGCCGACCAGCGGCAGAGCACCCCGGCAGGAAGGGGGGCCACCAGAAGAAAGGGACCTCACCGGCCACCCAACGCCGCCGGTCCCGTTCTCCGAGTCCGGACGGCAAAATCAAAATGGCCGGGCCGGAGAACAAAGGGGGAGCAAGCCGGATACACGAGGAGCTCCGGCAATGGAAGGCAGCGCCTCCACCAAAGGCCTCCTCCCCACGGGAATCAGCCAGGAAGGACCTCCGGCCCACACGAACAACGGCCTTCCGACCACCTCCACCGCGCCCCGAAGGGCAGCACCGCAGGCTCCGTCCGGCCCGGGAGCCGGCAAGAAGATCCAGGCCAGTCCGCCTCCGACACCCCAATACAATCGGGGGCACTGCACCGGATCCACAGCAGCCAGGATAACCGAAACAAGAGGTAAGTGCCTGCAGGGCGTCGTAGCACTACCACACAGCAAAGAGGGCTTCCCGGGGCAGGATAACAGCAGGATAAATGTGAAAATACAGGCGGGCGAACGGAGCCGAGCTAAAGCGCGGCCATCTCGGTCGCGAGCTAGGCTCCTCCCCGTTGTGTGCGTTGTTGTCCACTCGCTCCTTGAATGCGGTTTTCTTGGTGGTATGGATCAGTTGGTGGTGTTCTCGAGTGGCGATCTTAAGGGTGGTCATGTTGTCTGGTGTTGGGTCTCTGCGCCAGGCTCTCTCGAGGGCTCGGCAGTTCTTCTTGGAGCTCTTGAGTTCGTCGGTGAACCATGGTGATTTCTTACTGCCGGGTCTGCTAGGCGGGGTCCTCAGAGGGGCGAGGTCGTCTGCGTATTTGCTGATCCACTTTGTGAGGTTGTTGGCGGCCTGGCTGGGGTTCGTTGAGCTGGCGGGGGGTTCCTGGCTCAGGGATGCAGCGAGCTGGTCGGCTGTGATCTTGTTCAAGCTTCTGCGTGCCACCTGTTGCTGGTGGTGGTGGATCGTGTTCTTTCTGAAGCTGAAGTGGACGCAGCTGTGGTCCGTCCAGTGGAGTCCGGTAGCGTGGCTGAAGACGATGTCCTTGCTGGATGAGAAGACGGGGTCGAGTGTGTGTCCGGCGTAGTGGGTGGAACTGGTCCAACCAATATTACCGACAGATTGAGAAAGCAAGGAAACATGTGAATAAGTCTGTTTCTGCTTTCCTCAGAGACTATGGAATGGGTTCTATATACCACAACTACTTGCGTTACAACATGCAAGGCATTTATAGAGGAGACCGTGTACATTTCACAGATGACGGGAACAGAGTCTTTCTATTGAATTTACGACTCTGCATCGGTACTTACTTGTAGGTACCAAATACACTTTATAAACACAACGGCTCTTTTTAGAGCCACCCAACATCTAAACTCTCAAACATGTTATTTAACTATATATTTTTTGCGTTTGTTTGTCGACGTGCGTGCACGGTGCGCGCACCTCGCGGTATATTTTTTCTCGAAATTTTTTTTGGGGGGGCCCGTTGAAGTCCTTCAGGGACCCCCTGAGAAATCCTAGGGGTCAGGGAGTCTCTACCTTGCCCCCTTTCCACGATCTCCACTATAGTTTTTCACACTCTTGTAAATCGAGGTGCGCGACCGGGTGCGCACACCTCGCAACTTTTTAGAAAAAAAATGTTTTTTGGGGCCTTGTGGGTCCTTAATGGTACCCCTGAGAAAACCTATGGGGGCAGGGAGTCTCCACCCTGCCCCCTTTCCACGTTCTGCCCCTTTGTTCTCTACAATATGTTGACTCGCACTGACAAAATGGCGGTCAACACTTCCTGATTTCCTCCGAATCAAATGTTGACAGTCGTCAAACAGCAAATCAGAATTCCGCTCGCGCACAGGGGTGCGCACATGGGTGCGCTTATAGATATATAATTGATTTCAACTTTAATTTTCTCAGCAACTACTGGAGGGATTTATACCATTTAAAGAAAAGCGTAATCTGCGAACCTGACTAAGTTTTTGCCAGATTTCTTATAAATCCATTCAGCCATTTGGGTTGTAGCCGTGTCTAATCGTCCTGTGGAAAATAACATGGGGAAAACACATTTTGGGACCCCCCTTTTATCACAGCCCCCACTTGACGAATCCCCCAAAACTTTCAGGGAAGGAGCATAGCGGAGCGGGCCGTCTTCTTTGAGAAATTCACAAAGATTCGTCCACCGGCGCCAAAGTTATTCCCAATAGAATGTTGCGGATTTCCTATGGAAACTAGGTCCTAACTATAACTACCTACTGGCGACTGCCAGTAGGTAATATATATATATACTGAGCCAGTTAAACGACCGCGAATGCTATAAAAGAATCAACATCAAGGATGTACAACTGGCTAGTAATTAAATCAATTCCAAACTGTTGGCATGGAGGAGTAAAGGCCAATTGACAATGGATGAATATAAATATCTAAAGAATGATTGTCCTACAACATCTGTCATATACTTTATTCCGAAAATCCATAAGAACAGCCAACAACCTCCTGGTCGACCAATAATCTCTGCCCGGAACAGCATTTTGGAAAATGTAAGCAGGTACGTTGACTATTTTTTACAAGAACATGTGAAATTGCTGTCCTCATTTATTTTAGACACAGGTGACCTGCTTAAAAAACTGTCGAACTTTAAATGGGAGCCTGGCTATTTACTGGTATCACTGGACGTTACATCCCTTTATACTAGTATCTTCCACAGGGACGGAATTAAAGCAGTCCAGTATTTCTTGAACAAAAGACCCATTTGTTTACAGGAACACTCCAAAATGATTGTAGCTATGATCACCTTGTGTTTGGAGAACAATATGTTTCTGTTTTCTAACCAGTTGTTTTTGCAGACCAGAGGAGTGGCTATGGGGGCCTGCTTCTCGCCCAGTTATGCTTGCCTCCACATGGGCTACTGGGAGGAGCAGGTTCTCTTACCCAACTTCGATACCATCATGAATACCAAGGTAAAAACATGGTTGAGGTACATTGATGACCTATTCTTTATTTTTGATGGTTCGGAAAATGAAGCTGCTGAATTTATAGATCAACTTAACATGAACAATCTTAATCTACAATTCACTAGCAGTATCAGTTCAAATTCCATTGTTTTCTTAGATGTAGAAATCTAATTTCCAAATAACCAGTTGGAGACGAGGCTTTATCGAAAACCTACGGCAGGAAACACATTGTTGCATGCCACCAGCCATCACCCTGCACACCTGTTAAGGAGCATCCCCTACGGGGAGATGCTAAGTATCAGAAGGATCTGTAGCAGTGACTCAGAATGTTTAGTGGCACAAAATGAATGCAAATTCAGATTCCTGAATAGAGGTTACTCAATAGACTCCGTCAACGGTGCTATCAAGAGAGCCAATAGATTTGGTAGATTGCAACTATTGGCTCCACCAAACGACAGTGTGAGTGTCTCTAGAAAAACAGTGGCCAATGAAACACGCTTGATAATTGGATTTAGCAATCAACATCAGGCTATACATAAAATTGTCAAGAACAATTGGTCACTGATTACCAATTGTAGGCACTATGTTCAGAAGAGCGAGATCCATGCAGGATAGTTTGGTCTCAAGTAGCCCTGAAGTAGTCACGGGCTCGTGGCTAGATGGTAGTAAGGGCTTCTTGAGATGTTCCACCTGTAAAGCTTGCAAAAACGGTGTTAGTAGATCTGAGTATTCGACTCCATTATCTCCCAATCCCATGAAGATCAGGGAAAAATTGAATTGCAAGTCAGAATACGCTGTTTATGTGTTAGAATACCCCTGCGGTTTAAGATATGTAGGGAGCACTCGACCACAGGTGCACAAACGAATCCTGCAACAGTTAAGGGCCATCACTAATGCTGATCCATCTTATCCCGTAGCTAGGCATTTTGAAAAAACAAATGTGAAAAATGCCTCCGGGTTACTGTATTATGTGATTGACACTGTACCTCCATAGAGAAGAGGCGGTGACAGGAAATCCCTTTTGCGAAAGCTAGAAAGTCGCTATATCATTATGCTTGACACCAAAATGCCTAATGGCCTCAACACGAGTGAAGACTGTCATACTTACCTGGTATAGGCAGCATTACTTGTGGTTGGTACAGACAGTGGTATCCCTGAATCTTTATACTTGAAACAAGATTATGAACATACACCCCTGCCCTCCACATGAATGTTTCAACATGATTAAATTGTTATCTGTTTATTATTTTAACTTCACTTATAGCACTTAATTTTTGAGCCGCTACTATGACATATATGATATTGCTTTTTTGCACAAAGACAATCCTTGTATATTTTACTTCCACCCGCCCACTTGGGCTACATTGTTGTTTACTTCAATACCAAAGAAAACGATATTTCTAGGTTAGGTTTCATAATATGAATACTTAGCGTCTTTGGTGTTGCCAATTGCAGACGGTTAGACATACAGTATACCCTATATACAGAAGGATGTTTCAGGTTGATCGATTGGCAATGAATGGGAATATTTATGTTTTAAAACATTTTATGTATTTATATGTTTTATCATTATTCTAAATTGCCAATGTCATTTTCCCTGTCATTTATGCATTTGATATGTGTGGGGCTGCTATATATATATTTATATATTTATATATTTATATATTTATATATTTGTATTTGTATTTATACATAGATACAGTGACATGACTTGACGTCAGCCCCCATTTGAAAGTCTTTTTGTTACACATTATGTGATAATTGTCAAAGTATTTTTACTATGTCTATTGTAACGGCTCTCCTGCACTTTAAAAAGAGCACACTAGCCCCCATGACAGTGTCATGTGATCAAGGCTTTGTTAAGTCGAAACGCGTCATGGCAGATTGGTGTAGGGCTAAAAATAAATAAATAATCTGCACCAACTACGGGTCTCGCTTTGTCTATCCAGTCGACATGCTGATTTGCTGATCTGCCGAACATTTGGACGTTCACGTACCACATATATGTATATATATATATATATATATATATATATATATATATATATATATTACCTACTGGCGGTCGCCAGTAGGTATATATAGTTAGGATTTTTTCTCTATGGGTTTTTTGAAAATTCTATGTCTAATAACTTTGGCGTTTGTGGACGGAATCGGCTGAAATTTTCAGGAAAATGGCACATTTTGTTTCTGAGCAGCCCTTGAAAATTTGGGGGGGGTTCGTCCAGTGGGGGCCGAGAAAAAAGGCCTCACTTTTAGCCCGAACGGCTGAATGGATTTGCACGAAACTTGGCAAAATTGTAGGGACTGGTAGCCCGATGTGCCTTTTGTAGGTCTCAATATATGTGCTCCAGTGGATTTTGAGAAATTAACGTTTAAAAAAAGATATATATCTGTAACAGCGGACCGGTTAGCGCTCTGGTTCGCGGACTTTTCGCGCAACGGAGCTTTGTGAAGCGAAGCTGATTGGTTCTCCGGCGTCTGTCAACATTCCAAACAGTCCGTAGCGGCCGCCATCTTGTCTCTCGGTAGGATCGAGAGACAAGAGGAGGTCAAAACAAAGGGGGAAATAACTATAAGGGGGCATAGTAGATCCTCGCTGACCCCTAGGTTTGATGTGGAGGTTTTAAAAGGGCCCCGCGGGGCAAAAAAAAAACAAAATAATAATAATCGAACGGCTGAATGGATTTGCACGAAACTTGGCAAAATATTAGGGACTGGTAGCCCGATGTGCCTTTGCTAGGTCTCAATATATGTGCTCCAGTGGATTTTGAGAAATTAACGTTGAAAAAAAGATATATATCTGTAACAGCGCTCCGCTTCGCGTACTTTTCGCGTTACGGAGCTTTGCGAAGCTGATTGGTTCTCCGGCGTCTGTCAACATTCCAAACAGTCCGTAGCGGCCGCCATCTTGTCCCTCGGTAGGATTGAGAGACAAGAGGAGGCCAAAGCGAAGGGGGAAATGACCATAAGGGGGCATAGTAGATCCTTCCTGACCTCTTAGGTTTGATGTACCATTTTGCCAAGTTTGGTGTAATTCCGTTCAGCCATTCAGGCTGTAGACGTATGTAAATGTCCTATGGAAAATTGCATGGGGAAAACACATTTGAAAGTGTTGAAATTTAGAACCAATTAAAATGTTACTTTGGTTTTGTATTTGTGTGTGATGAAAGTTAATTGGTTATGTATATATGTCAAATGAGAGGAAACCACAGCCATTTTGTGATACTACTGTCTGAGGTACATTTGTGAGGAATTTTTGGTGGTGAATTTCTGGTGTTTGATTTACACAGTACTAACACTTCTGCTACTTTTAAAAAGGTGAGTTGTTAATTTGTAAGGGGAACTATGTTGTACACTTGAAGATAATTTGAAAAATGTTTTCTGTTATTTATTTGCAGTCCTTCTGTTATACTAAATACTTGATGAAGTTAGTTTTATATTATGTATTACTAAAAACGATAAATGAAAGTGATTATTTTTTTCTGCAATTTACAGCAAGCAATTTCAAAATAAAATGGCTCACAATGAAGAGACCGTGGCAATTTCTTTTGAATTGTCCACTACATTGATTGAAATTGAGAGCACCAATAATGAAATATTGTCACAAGGAGGACATGACTTGTATGATTCCATTAGATTGATTGAAATGGACAGCACCAAGAATGAAATATTGTCACAAGGAGATGACTTGAATGATTCCACTACATTGATTGAAATTGAGAGCACCAATAATGAAATATTGTCACAAGGAGGAGATGGCTTGTATGATTCCATTAGATTGATTGAAATGGACAGCACCAATAATGAAATATTGTCACAAGGAGGAGATGACTTGAATGATTCCACTACATTGATTGAAATTGAGAGCACCAATAATGAAATATTGTCACGAGGAGATGACTTGAATGATTCCACTACATTGATTGAAATGGACAGCACCAATAATGAAATATTGTCAGAAGGAGGAGATGACTTGAATGATTTTTTTGATCAATCTCTTGATGGCGAATTTATCGAGTGTTTGGAGACCATAGAGTTACAAGAATCATCATTGCAGACTTTTAATGAGGAGATTCCAGATGAGATGATTGAAGAGGAAATTACTGATGAGGACATGTTACTAGTTGTTTCAAATTTAGAAAATTCTGAAGAATAAATTTATATTTAGAAATCAAAAATTGTTTGAGACATTATTTATTTTTATTTTTAATTTATGAGGTTGTAGCGAAGTGATTGTAGTATAAAATGAGACTTATAGTATAGAGTGCAACATTTTTATGTTACATGGTAAGTTTACTCATATTTACTTCCCTTCTGCCACTATATTATCTCCAATGTGTATTTGACATGTCTTCTTCATCTCCGGCCTCCTTTCTCTCACTGTGTGTCTCCGATGCATCTTATCGCTGGTATTTTGTGTAATTACAGAAGAGAGTAAAATAAAATAGTTCGGAACGTGAAAAGGGGGCAAAGTAGAGTACTCCTCACACCCTAGGCCTTTTTAGGCGGTCCCAAAAGGATCAGTTTCTGCTTTCCTGAGAGATTATGGTATGAGTTCCATATACCACAATAACTTGCATTACAACATGCAAGATATCTATCTCCTATTACCAACTTTTGGAGATATTCGCGCTAAGCGCGAATATCTCCAAAAAGTAACACCTGCCCTGAGCAGTTCTTAGCCATGTTATCCAATGGGAGGTGGATAACATGGCTAAGAGTATTAGCTCGGTAATGCATGAATATCGCTGAGTTTTTAGCGATATTCATGCATTGCGGCCGTTTATTATCGCATTTGCGATAAACCTTGATAATAGTAAGGTTTATCTTCGATAATTTCTGACGATGCTTAGTGGTAAAAAATTGGTTGGTAAGCATCGTTAGCGATAAATATCGCTTAACTTTGGTAATATGCCCCAACGTCTGTTAACGTTCGATTCGAAGGAAATGAGGAAGTGTTGAAAAACATTGTCTGCGCCATCTTGCCTTTTTTGAAATGCCACACTTTTGTCGTGCACGGCAGCCATTTTAGATGTCTTGACCAGACCCACTCTCTGCACGCTGTCGATTCGTAGCATGGCTCCTCACCCTCGTAAGCATCTCCCCCAGGCACTGGTCACCACCGCTCTCTGTCTTATGCATGGGCAATAAACCTTCCCCCATCTGCGCTGCTCTTCCCTGAGAATCACACTCTGTGCCCGCCCGACACCTCCCTTTCGCCCTATTCACTACCGCACCCTCTGACACTCCTCTTCCTCTGTGTCCGAATGTCCAGGCCGGTCCTAGGCTATCAGCTAGCCCTGCAGATGTAGTTTATGGCCCCAGCTGTAAAGAATCACCCCTCTTCAAAGGAGTTATAGTAGATCAAGGCCCACACCCGATGTGATCCGTCACAGCACACTACTATCTGAAAACCATCCTGTATTGTGATTGGGGAGGGGACCGAGCCTGAAGCGGAAGATTCCAGGAATGACTCTTTGTACATCAAAGTTTTTACAATTATGTGTCACATTAAAAATATATAGCACTCCAACAAAGTAGTAGGAATATAAAACTTTAATAACATATAAATATATACAACAAAACAAAAACAGTAAAAACATTTAAACAACGAAGAGACCGTGGCAATTTCTTTTTAATTATCCAATAGATTTATTGAAATTGACAGCACCAATAATGAAATATTCTTGTCAGTAGCGGTCTGTTGTGCGAATAGTTCCAAGGCAGCAGAACGCGCTGAAATCTAGATGGCACGAAAGTGATGTCTAGTAAGTTGCCGCCCAGCAAAAAACGGCGTGGGGCGCCGCGGGGGTGAGTGAGTCCAGTAGGCACCACAGCTATTCTTACCGGCATTGCAGAATTACTGCTGGGGACAATGCCTGTGCTGTAGCAGGGTCACAGCAGAAACAAAAAGGATTCTGTTGAAGATGTTGTTGGTTTCAATTTGAAAACAGTTCTGGTGTCAACTGCTATGCTAATGTAGTGGTTAATGTTTTGTTTTCTCTAGAAAATGTAAAAGAGGGGGAGGCAGTCCAAAGTTCCGTTAAAAGGGCAAAGGAAAGGATCGGTGGTTTGAACTATCAGTCAAAAAGGGGAGGGGGTGCAATAATTTTTCCTACCGGGTCACACTGTGCTTTCACCGGAAGTGAGGTCTGCAGGATTGTAGTAATTCAAAGTGAGGCTGGCGCCAGCATGGGAGCGCCGACGTCCCGCGGATACAGTTTCGTCACTCCACGGGCGATCATGGCAGTCATTCCCCATCGGGGGTCGGAGACTCCCGCGGCTCCTCTAGAATCTTCAAGGTCGTGGAGGACTACGGTGGTGGAGTCAACCAGTGACCGGGCCATTTCTTTATGTTGGGCCCGCTCTTGCCAGGTCGACAGCCATTTTGAGAGTTCGGCAGCTACCGGCGATCGCGGGGTCACATGAGCGGACGGGCTCCACCCTGCCGGGCGAGACGTTGCAGCATGGCCACAGTGGAAGAACCGTTATCTAGGTCGTTCCGAAACTGTGCAGCACTGTAGTTGTTAGGATGCCACCGCCTGGAGCGCTGAGGGTGCAGCTGGGAAGCCTCCACCTGGGGAGGCGGGAGAGGCCTGTTCGCACCGTCTCTCCCTCCCAGTGCACCCCACGGCGTCTCGCTTGAGATTTGTTATGGCCGGACCAGGCGATGAGGACGAGGGGGGGGTCGGAGGCATGTGCAAGACATCCCCCTCCAGTGTTGTCGCAGCCATTATAAAAGAAAGAAGTGTCCCGTCCGTCTTCGGGCCGGGCTTCCGGTGGATGTCGGCCGGACGCCCCTGGCTCTGGCCCCATGAACGGGTTTCTTGGTTTATCGGCTGCAGCCGGATCCCGTCGGCCTCGGCCCCCCGACCGTTGGTGGTCGGACCAGAAGAGCATGTGGCGGGACTACCTGCAACTCTCAAGGGCCACCGCGGCCGGACTGGGAGAGAGAGGGGAGGGTCGAGGAGACATTCCCCCCCCCCTGCAACTGTTCAGCGTTGTAAAGGCAATCCCCTGGCCGGGTCCCGCTGGTCTCGGCCTCTCCTCCGGCTACACCCTACGTTAGGATCTCCTGGCCGAGGCGTGGCAGCAGGACCTGCCTTATATGGGCTGCTCCCGGCTGGGCGTAGCCGGAACCCTGCCCCACCTTGGAAGTTTCCAGAGTGGGGGTGGATGTTCTACTGACTTGCATTTTCCCTAGTCTATCGATTTTTTTGGCGTGGCAGGCGGTGGGACAGCGAGGGGTGATTTGGTTTCTCTTACTGTTTTTCTGGTCTCTCACCACTGGCATATTTTAACGTTTTCTTGTTTCTAGGACATTAATAGGTTTTATCATTACGTTATGTTATCGTTTCTTTGTTCGTTGTTTAATAAAAGTTCATGTTCATCAGTGGCCTACTGATTTTCGTTTTCCTATTTTTTTCTTTCCAGGTTGTTTCATGGTAAAGTTTCTGTTAACAGGATACAGTGATCACTTCGTTATTATTGCATATGTCCTTTTCACTAGGGGTGCTCTCTGGTCGGGCCAGATGACGTATCTCTAGTAAATGGTCCGGGTGAAAAAGGTGCATCAATCAGTGGGGAGTAGATAGGCATGACAGATTACAACGGGGGAGAACGGTCCGCATTACGTACCCTTTCACTACTTGCAAAGATTTTCCTACGTTTATTTGCAAACAGGGAATACCTCCAAAAAGAACTAATTCCCAAACAGTCAATGTTCGGACAATCAATCAATCAATGAGGAATGAAATAGGTACGACGTGTTAAAGGCTTGCGTTACCTACCCTTCACTATCTGCAAAGGGAGATAGAATATTCCTATTCTTCCTCGTTTGCAGGTAGAGAAGATCGTTAAGAGAATTAACTTCGAACAATTCAATGCTCGATTGAAACAATCAACAAGGGGTACTGTGAACACAAATGAACGCCGCTTATATACATACGCATTGCTATTTTCAACAGGTTGTTCCTAATGTTTCTATTTTAGCGAGGTCAAAAGAGATCCCATTAGTGGCCTACTGATTTTGCTCGATTCCTTTTGTTTTTTTACACGATTTTTCGCTATCTGCAAAGACTAAACAGAGTATTGCGACTCTGTGCTTGTTTGTAAATAGAGAATGAACCAAAGAGAACAATCAATCAAATGGAGAGAGAAGCAGGCACGACGGATTACAAAGGGGGAAAGGGCTGCGTTAACTACCCTTCACTATCTGCAAAGAGAGAGTACTCCTAATAGAAATGAGGGGTGGGGGGCAGCAATCAAAGCAGATCAGTGTGCATAAACACGAAAAAAAAAATTCTTACCACGTACTTGACATTCGACAGCTTATGATATTTGCTATTAAAAAACCATTGAAATTCACTGAAAAAACCATAGGTTATAGACCATATATAGTTAGGAATTAGCATTTACAAAACCTTGAAAATTCACTGAAAAAACCATAGGTTATAGACCATATATAGTTAGGAATTAGCATTTAAAAAACCTTATTTTACTCACACAAAACCATTGAAATTCCATATATAGTTAGTTGCACTAACTATATATTGCGCACCCGCAATCCACTGCTGATGATGTCACATATTACATCATTCATGACATGGTCAGTGACATCACTGATGACATCACTGATGACATCTCAAATGACATCACTGATGACATCTCATTTGACATCAATGACCACATCACTGATGATATCATTCATGTGACAATACAATGCATCTCCTCACATTTTAATATAACCTCTGTTTCACCCAGTGTTAAAAACAGAGTATAATTTTCTAAACCATTGACACACCAATACTAGTTACTACATACGTACTCACTGATTCCTACGTCTACACACACATTCACTCATTCACCCATACAATCATTCATACATACAATCACTCATGTTTACAACACAATCATATGCACTCATACACCTATACAGACACTCACACTCTGCCACTCATCCATGGAGTTACTCACACACCTAGTCAGTCCTGTAAAGAATCAATCACACTTCCATTTTCTACTCTATACAGTTAAACATAGAGCACCTTACGTTTTCAACCATATACTAACACATACTTACTCTCTTATACAATCATTGATACAAGTACACATTGATCTGTACAGAGTCACACACCTCCCATCCAGCCACACACACACTCAGTCTCCCATGCAAATACTTGGGCAATCAATCAATAACCCATATAGTTACTCATATAGCTACTGATCAACACATGCAGCAGTTTACAGAACAACAGACATAATGATGCACAAATTAAGACAGTTTAGTCACTAACCCATGCACTCAGTGAGACACATTTAATCACTCACTCATACATTCAGTCATGCACCTACTAAATCCTTCGTCCAGACACTTATACATCCACTCATTCTTCAATATGTAAGACATATTTTAACTTTACAGAAACATAGTCACTGGATGTTGTCATCAGTGATGTCACTGACCATGTCATGAATGATGTAATATGTGACATCATCAGCAGTGGATTGCGGGTGCGCAATATATAGTTAGTGCAACTAACTATATATGGAATTTCAATGGTTTTGTGTGAGTAAAATAAGGTTTTTTAAATGCTAATTCCTAACTATATATGGTCTATAACCTATGGTTTTTTCAGTGAATATATATATATATATATTCACTGAAAAAACCATAGGTTTCAGGAGTTATATAGTTAGGAATTAGTTTTTAAAAAACCTTTGAAATTCACTCAAAAAACTATACGTTTTAGTGGTGTTATAGTTAGTTGGACATTTTACTCATACAAAACCATTGAAATTGCTCCTATATAGTTAGTTGTACTAACTATATTTCGCGCACCCGCAATCCACTGCTGATGATGTCACATATTAGATCATTCATGACATGGTCAGTGACATCACTGATGACATCTCAAATGACATCACTGATGACATCACATACACCTTTTCATACACTATTACAATTTTTCATCACTCTTTGTAAAATGCAGAGTATCATATTTAAATCCATTGTCACAGCAATACAAGTATCTCAAATGTTTTTTTTTTTTTAAAGTCGGGGTACGCGTACCGTGCGCGTAAGGTACGCGTACGGTACGTGTACCCCGCGACTTTTAATTTTTTTTATTTTTTTTGCCTTGGGGGTCCTTGTGGGACCCCCTGAGCAGGTCTAGGGGGTCAGGGTGCTTCTACCCTGCCCCCTTTTTGAGTTCTACACATTTGGCTTTCTGCTTTCCTGTGCCTCAGTCTACCGAGGCACAAGATGGCTGCCAACAGTTTCTGTTTTGGAGTGTTGACAGACATTGGCAGCCAATCAGAATGCAGCTCGCGCACTAGAGGTACGCGTACGGTACGCGTACGTGCGCGTACCGTAAGCGTACGGGTAAGCTCACGGGTAAGCTGCTATAGATATATATTTTTTTTAACCTAAATTACTCAAAATCCACTGGAGCGCATATCTTGAGACATAGCAAAGGCACATCGGGCTACCAGTCCCTACAATTTTGCCAAGTTTGGTGGAAAACCATTCAGCCGTTCGAGCTAAAAGTGAGTTCGACCGCCCTATGGAAATTAACATGGGGAAAACACGTTTTGGGACCCCCCTTTTATCTTGGCCCCCGCTTGACGAATCCCCCCCAAACTTTCAGGGAAGGACAGGAACGCCGCGAGGCAAAGTTAAGGAAAAATTCAGGAAGATTCCTCAACCGGCGCCAAAGTTATTCCCAATAGAATGTTGCGATTTCCCTATGGAAAACAATCCTAACTATATATACCTACTGTATGTCACTGACCATGTCATGAGTGATGTAATATGTGACGTCATCAGCAGTGCATTGCACGCACAAGTTATAGTGAGTCCAACTAACTATAACGTGGGAATTTCAATGGTTTTATGCGATAAAAATTTCCAGCTAACTATAACTGGTGTGAAACCTATGGTTTTTTCAGTGAATATATATATATATATTCACTGAAAAAACCATAGGTTATACACCATATATAGTTAGGAATTAGCATTTAAAAAACCTTATTTTACTCACACAAAACCAATGAAATTCCATATATAGTTAGTTGTACTAACTATATATCACGCACCCGCAATCCACTGCTGATGATGTCACATATTACATCATTCATGACATGGTCAGTGACATCACTGATGACATCACTGATGACATCTCAAATGACATCACTGATGACATCACTGATGACATCTCAAATGACATCACTGATGACATCACTGATGAAATCATTCATGTGATAATACGATGAACCTCTTCAGACTGTAATATAACCTTAGATACACTCAGTGTAAACACAGACTCACAGATTGTCACTCATCCATGAAGTTACACACACACCTAGACAGTCATGCAAACAATCAATCACACCTCCGTTTCCTTAACTATACAGTTAAACACACCTTACTTATTCAAACATATACTAAAACATATTTACTCACTTATACAATCCTGGATACAAGTTCACAATGATCCATACAGCCACTCACACATTCACTGGCTCTTATGCACAGTTATTTATATATGTCAACTCTCACATGTACTGTATTTTACATATGTACTTAATTTGACATGTAGCACTGAGATATCTATTCACTCACCAATACAGTCATGCACACAGTCAACCGCCCATACAGCTATTTCCAACATGCACTTTTGAATCCATACATCTATGCACAGAGTCATACACTTCCCAGCCACCCACACACACACTCAGTCTCCCATACAAATGCTTGTGCAACCAATCAATAACCTATATAGTTACTCATATAGCTACTGATCAACACATGCAGCAGTTTACAGAACAACAGACATAATGATGCACAAATTAAGACAGTTTAGTCACTAACCCATGCACTCAGTGAGACACATTTAATCACTCACTCATACATTCAGTCATGCACCTACTAAATCCTTCGTCCAGACACTTATACATCGACTCATTCATAAATATGTAAGACATATTTTAACTTTACAGAAAAATACAGTCACTGGATGTTGTCATCAGTGATGTCATCAGTGATGTCATTTGAGATGTCATCAGTGATGTCATCAGTGATGTCATTTGAGATGTCATCAGTGATGTCATCAGTGATGTCACTGACCATGTCATGAATGATGTAATATGTGACATCATCAGCAGTGGATTGCGGGTGCGTGATATATAGTTAGTACAACTAACTATATATGGAATTTCATTGGTTTTGTGTGAGTAAAATAAGGTTTTTTAAATGCTAATTCCTAACTATATATGGTGTATAACCTATGGTTTTTTCAGTGAATTTCATTGGTTTTTTAATAGCTAATATCAAAACCTTTACAATGTATTATTCTTTAAAAAGAAAAATATTTTTTACATGTTTTTTATACAATTTTTTTTTAATTTTTTTTTGTTTCGCTCCCAGTACGCGTACCGGTTAGCTTCCCGTTAGCTCAATCCGGAGGCGCGACCCGGTACGCGAACTGGTAAACGTTCCTTTTGCGCACCTCTCGCGTTACAAAACAACATCGCGACGCTTCGCGTCAGCATGACGTTTCGCGTTCTCGCGTAATACGTCATATTACGTGCTACGTTCGCGTACCCGGAAGCGTAGCGGTACGCGAACCGGAAGCGATCCGCGGCGCGGCGCCGACCGCGTAACGTAAACATAGCAGGTCATGTGACTCGGTAATAACACTTTTCATTGGTTCATTTCACTTTTGGTTTCCTAATGATGTAATACAAGGTCATGTGATCTAAAATGGACACTTTTCATTGGTTTAGAACTTTTGTTTTTCCCAAATGATGAAAACCCCTCCTTCTTTCATCACTCTGACTTTCATCTTGGTGAGAGAAAGACCCTTTATTGATACTTTGTGATGGCTTCATTAGTAGCTTCAGCTGGTGCTAGCCCACCACCTCCACCAAATCCAAGAAAGAGAGGACCACCTGCAGAAGTAATTTTGCAAGAAGAGGAAGAACAGGAAGAGGAGGAAGAGGAGGAACAGCATGAGTTTCTGCCAGAGGAGCCCAGGAGGTACAACAGAAAGGAGAATTATATCTGGCAATTCTACAGAATTCCTGAGGGGCAAAAGAAAGTCAATGCACGTTACGTGTTTTGCCGCATATGCGGTGATAGATTGTCTAGGGGCACTGATAAAAAATACAGTTATGGCAATCATACTATGCATCGGCATATGAGTAGGTGGCACCCAAATAATTATAGTGCTGCCCAGCTACGTGACGAACAACAAAATCCCCTCCCAATGGCAAGAAGATCGGTGGTTCCAGAGGTGTCGGGACCAGAGGCGAGGGAGACGATTGCAAACATCCAAATGTTGTTTGGGCACGTAAAGCAAGTGTGCGTGGAATGTGGCACTTTCATCTGCTACAGAGAAAGTAGCATCACTTTGATTTTGCGAGCAATTCAAAATCATATTAATGTTTGTACGAGACGCACCAAAAAATAAATTCTTTTTTTTTTTTTTTGCTCCTGTTGAGCCCTTTATAATGGATCGTTTTTGTTTCCCCCCCCCCCCAAAAAAACCAAAAATTTTTTAAAAACGTTCAGAAAATACAAAAAAAGTAAAAAAATGTTCAAAAAATACAAAAAAAATATAAAACAACAAAAACATAAAAAAAAAAGTTCTTTTCAGAACTAACTCCCCATTATAAAAAAATTGGTAGAATATTTGGAACTCTGCCAACCTCTATTTCTCTTAGTTCGCTCCCGGAGCGCTACCCGGTACGCGTACCGGAAGCTAACCAAAAAAAATATTTTTTAAAAAAAAGAACAGTAAGTATAAGGTAAGCAAACAGACAGTTATGTTAAAAGAAAGACAGCTCTAGGGAGTAAACTAAGGATACTGTTACCTACAATCCACTGCTGATGATGTCACATATTACATCATTCATGACATGGTCAGTAACATCAACAGCAGTGGATTGTGGGTAACAGTATCCTTAGTTTACTCCCTATAGCTGTCTTTCTTTTAACATAACTGTCTATTTCCTTCCCTTATAGTTACTGTTCTTTTTTAAAAAACATTTTTTTGATCAGTCATAAACAGTGACATTAATAGAAACAGAGAGAGTGAACAAGAGTGAAGAACTATGGTCCTCCTCAGCCACCCTCAGAAAACCAAGGGGGTCAAGATACATCTACCGTGCCCCCTTCTACCCATTCTGAACATTATTTGCCCTCCATCTTGTATCTTGATTCGACCGAAACACAAAATGGTGGACTGCCATAACGCTGCTGGTTTGCGAACCGGGCAACTTCCCGGGAAGCGGTCCAAAAAAAAAAAAGTTGGGAAAGTAATTCACAGACACTAAGAGTAATAGAGATGGAGTGAGTGAACAAGACTGAGGAACTATGAGAACAGAGGGACTGAGAAAAAGAGTGGAAGGAGTTGAGTAAATAGGTAATAGAGAAAGGAATGAGGAAAGTAGCAAAGGCAGGAAACTGAGGATTAAAGAAGTGAAGCAGTGGATCTAATAGTAGGTGAATGTGATAGAAATGTAACGAAAAGAGTACAACTATTTACCTTGTAATTGCCGTTAAATCAATCACATTTTATTTCTATACTTTCAATCTGTGAAAGAGAGAACCAACATTTGAAAAAAATTAAAATATGTATTTAAAAATTACAAAAGACAAGGGAAAATATTGAAGGACAAATAGTTTTTCAACAACTTTGACACTGACAGAAGCTTCTGCTTCTCCAGGTCCTCTACACAATCCTAAAGATATACATTTTAAACTAACAGTATCTTGATGCAGATGAAGTGAGGCCTATCTTAAAACATGGTGCATCTTTTGCATTGCTCTTGTTTCAGAAAAGTGTCGCTTCAGTATGCCAATAACATGTCTCCTATCCAGAGATTTGTTTGAGGTGAGGCCTACTCAGAGTTCAAGATGAGATTTACACTTGTTGAAGTGTACAGAGGAGATAATATCTGTGAAAGTCTACTAATGAAGTGAGTCATGTCCACTGCACTCTTCAACAAAGTAGAAACCTCCTATGTTTCCCTGGACAGACCTAAACTTGATCTGCACAATGTGATTCGTAATGATAGGAAACACAGGTGATGTAATTGAAATATGTGCAATTTATTTTGCTCATTTCACAATCACATCACTTGTGTTTCCTTTGCTTAGGTATCTCATTGTGCAGATGTAGTCCAGCATATGAAAGAATACGTAGAAGTGCAGCACTGCATACAATAAATTTAACACTTACAGAAAACTCACCTTCTCCATGCCTCCTACACAGTTCTACATATACATCATAAATGCAAACAGTACAGAATTAATTATACATGTTAAATGGTTTATTTTTGCTGTTCTCAGAATGTATCAAAATTCACTAAAAACAGTGACTTGAAGGTATTCATCATGTAACAGCGGGGAAAAAAAAACACAATCAAAATGATTGTGTTTAAAAAACCCATACAACATCAGAAATTAAAATTCAGAACTCCTTAAAGTTAACTTACTTTCCATGACGTCCAAGGATGTCCTATGAACAGCTTACACTCTTTTGTGCTGTTATTACTTTCAGCCCGCCACTTTCTGAAAGAAAACCTCCATCGTTTTTAAAAACACGTTACATGCAATAAATGACTTCTTGCTCTCTACCACTATTTTCCACAAGGCCAAATCTAGTCAGAGATATTTATAACTCTTGGATTTCTTGTAAGCCAATCCCATCATTTGGCATTTCCGCAACTTTCAGAATTAAAATGTTGAAGATCATTTTCACAATCCTGGAATAGTAATATCTTCCCCTTCTTGCTCAGTCATGTTCTACATTTCCTATGACACTGATACTGCTTAATATGAAGCAGACTTACACTACCTCTATGAGTACTACAATTATTTAATTCTCTACATCACTTTTAATCACAAAGCAATGTAAAACAGTAGACAGCATTGCAGACTTACATTCCCTCTACTCCATGTTTTGATTGGCTGCTTCAATTAGCTTATGAAAAGAAACAGTTTTTCTGAACTCATTTAAAGTGCACATACATCTCCATGATGTCCAATCCTATGATTAGAAGTTATGTCTCTGAACTACACTTATCCTCAAGGCCAAATTGTGTAGGAGCCATTAGAACTTCTTGAAATTCCACAGAACATATCCCGAGATTATTTTCCTAAAATTTTGGTTTTAAAAACACCAGGTAAGAGTTTTTAAGGTCATACGGCAATTTTTTTTTGAAAATTAAAACAGAATCATTGCAGAATGACCAGCCATTTCTAGACTTTAAATAAGCTGTGTAATGTCCTGATGATATTGAAGGGCCGTCATGATATATAATTGCTGTAGTTACAAAAGTCCTTCCTGATATTGACAACTGCGAAGCTACAAAATTTTTTATTAAAGTTGTCAATTTTGTTCCATCAGGCCTACATCGTTGGAACATTAAAATGACGTACTGGCCATATGTTCGTATAAATAATGTGGACATCATTTCAGATTTACATTGGCTACACTCCATGTTGTGATTAGCAGCTTTTACTAGCTTATTAAAGGAGACTGATTTACTGTCTGGCAAAGTTAAATATATAAATCTTTCTGAGTCTACACTAGTAGTACTTGATACCATACAGTTCTCGCAGTCATGCTGCCATTGATAAGAAAGCCCAAACAGCTGATCTACATCTACACCTTCAGCATGTAATACATCAAGCATATACATTAAAAACTCCTGACAATCTTGCTGAATATTTTGAGAGAATTGTGTTTGGCCTGAACATCTATCTAACAGATTTCTAATTTCAGACACACTTTCTATGTTTCTTCTATCAGTGGTACATTTCTCTAACACAGAATTTAACAAACTGCAAAATCTTTGATCAGAATTGACCACAATCTCTTCTTTTACATTTTTTAGAGAAAACAAAACATTAATTACTACATTAGCATAGCAGTTGACACCAGAACTGTTTTCAAACTGAAAACCAACAACATCTTCAACAGAATCCTCTTTGTTTCTGCTTGTAATTTTAGGTTCATTCACTTTTTGTCTTTTTGCTACAACCTCCCCAGTATTGTTCTCATTTCTTCGTTTCCGGCCTACCAGACGTTTCTCAAACAAAGGAAACTGAGGCAAATGTGGCGCATACTCTCTTCTTAACCTATTGTATTCCTTAACACAATCTAGATCTGCACAAATGTTTCTGACATCACACTCAATCAAGTACAATCCCGATAAAGTTCTAACTCGTGACAATGCCACATATGCCATACCCTCCTTGAACACAGAACTGCCAATATTCACCAATGCAGTGTCTACACTTAAACCTTGCGATTTATGAATTGTCACCGCATATGCCAAGCAAACAGGGAACTGCTTACGGCGAACATATAAGTCTTTTACAAGCAAAAATCTAGCAGAACAACGAGCAATTAGCTGTACTTCCTCAATGCCATCAAATTTAATTTTTAAAAATTCAATTCCATCTCTATTTCTGTATTTCACAAAATCAACAACATTACCCATTGATCCATTTACCAGACCTCTTTCAACATGTAAATTCCTTCTTAAAATTATACGGCAGTTCAAGCACACATTCAGAGTCTTTTCAAAACCTGCAGTTTTAGATATACTCTTCTCTAATGAATCCAATTTTGTTTTCAGATTCTCAGACAAAATAATTGTTGATCCCATATGCTCTACTCTATCAATAGCTTCCACTTTCACAATCTCTTGCTTTTCTAAATGCAACATTTTGTTGTTAAATTTGGCACATTCTGCAAGAGTTGGCATCAAACATATTCCAGATTTCTTATCAGTAATTTTCTGAAAAATATTCTCAGGCACAACATCTTGTTCTGGATATAAATTTGACAGTAATCGTGCATGTAAAGCTTCTTTCCCATGCTCGGTCACTTTTCCAATTCTAACATCTTGTAGAATAGTCTTGTAAACTTCATCCTTTGCCTGACGCATATTTTCATGCAGTTCAGCATAATTGAAGTTTAACCATATATTGACGTTGCCAATGCTGCCTAGGCACTTCCTGGTATCTTCATGCGTGAGCATTTTGAACACAGGTTGCCCTTTCACTGGTGTCAGCTGCAGAAGATCTCCGAAAACAATGATGTGTTTGCCACCAAATAACACATCATACTCTGTTTTGAGAACTTCTTGCATCCTCAAATGCACAAAGGCAAGCATGACATTGGAAACCATGCTTACTTCGTCAATGATAAGAAGTTTCATTTTCCTCAAGATTCTTGAAACTTCAAAACAAGCATCTCCAGATAGCTTGTGATATTCTAATTTGTTGTCATGCTCCACTGGCAGCATCAGTAAACGATGTAAAGTAATCCCTTTAATATTATGTGCTGCCAGTCCAGTTGGAGCAGTGACAACACAAGACAGCGATGACTCTGTCCTTTCCTGCAAATAGCATGAAATTGCTTTAATGAGGAAACTTTTTCCAGTTCCCGCTTCTCCACTCACGTACAGTCGGACAGGCTTCAACGACGTACATGAGCACTCTTTCTTATCATGACTTAATCCATGATCAATTTGCATGGTAACTTCGTCATATATTTTCCTCTGCTCAACGTTGAGTTGCCTTTCCAACTCTTCTAAGTTAACCGCATCCTCTTGAGCATGTGCCATGGCTCTTTCCACCTCATTCATAGCAGTGGCAGCTTCATTTTCAATAAGAGGTCCTCCTAGTGGATCCTGACTCAATGAAGCAGAACTCTGACTGTCCTGAGAACTGTCTCTGGCAATCTCGGCTGCAATCGTTGCTTCCTGCTCAATTTCCGCATTCAACATTTCTACATATTTGGGAAAAGCAGGACATTCTATGGTCTCCTTGGCGGCATTGAAAGAGTCTTCATAACAGAGGAAATCTCCAAGCAGTTCCTCTTCTGCACGCCAAGGCTTGAAAAGTTGCAAAAGTGCTAAATAGAAAAACTCCTTTTTTTCAGGAGATTCGCCACTCAATTTTCGATGGTTTATCAAGTGGCATTTTCTTTGCTTGACCAGACATCCCTCACTTCCTATTACAGCATACACTCCTTTCTCAGTATCTTCTTTGATGTTCCTCTTGAACATGTAATTTTGCAGAACCTCATACAGACAAACATTCTCTAGGTGACTGCTTCGATTTGGATAATATGTATCCAACATGTTTGTCTTCAAAATGTCGGTACTGTTTGGCTCCTTTTCCGCCAAATACTCAATTTCCCGCACAGGTTTGAGAACTCGATTACGCGTTGCAGCAAGACCAAGACTCGCCCAAACGATACTCCTGGACTTGGCATAGAGACTTGCTGAAGACAACCGGTCAGAACATTCGTACGCTCCGATTTCTCGATGCGACAACATCTTCAGACTGAAACTGTACAACTTCTTGCTGAGGCTCTTTTCATGGGAAATGTCCTCCCACATATCCTTCAATTCTGTCTTCTCTTTTTTGGTGATGTAAGACGTCACATACCGAGCCACAGCCATACAGTTATCAGCCACAAACTGTATATCCATGTTAGCATTCCACATGGACAAAATCACCGGGTTGTAGTCGTTGATGTACTTGGACTCTTCGTTCCTCTTCAAATTGTAAGTGTTTTTAGGTGATTTCTTCATCACATTATGTCGCAGCGAAGACATCAAACTGTTTACTCTTCCTTTAGAAATCACCGGTCGTGGAAAGCCGAAACGACATTTGGTGTAGAACTTGTCTTTCTTTCGGAATTTACGACGGCAGTACTTTCCACATCGATGGCTTTGGAAACGCAGAACTTTTTCTCTTAGGCTTTTCTTCTCCTTTGCGTTTGGAACAGCACACGTAGAATACTGTTGGATGAAACTCATCACTGAGTCTTCTGGATCCGTTCCAAATTTAGGTGCATCCTTGATCCACAGCAACATATGTATATGAGGAGCACCTCTTGCTTGGTACTCCTTTCTCCAGAAGAAATCCAACACCTCTCCAAGAGGTGGATTCTTCTTATTCATGATGAAAGACATCATAGCTTCAAATCTATGATTGAAGTACCTACATACATTGACTGGATCCAAAGAGCACAGTTCTCCGGGTGTCTTGAATTCGATGTTTTCTACGTTAGCATTTGCCTCTCGTAGAAATTCAAGTAAGTCTTCCCAGCCATACTCGGCACAGCTCAGAGTGAGGAACCATGTGGGAGTACCTAAGTTCCTCAGCATACATTTTAAATCACCATGACGACGGTACCAGTACTCATTAGTACCACGCTGACACGCCATGAGATTAATCAGGTGAGAATCCAAAATACTATCTTGGACATTCACTTTATCCATAAAATCACTTGCCGAGATGTTTTGCATGTGTATACCACTTTTCAAGATGTGGTTCACTGCATATGACAGTCCAGACAGATCGCTTTCAAACAGGAGATGAAACAAATAAGGAATGCATTGTCGAAACCTAGCATCTCCTGCATACAATCGCAAAGTCCGGTATTCAGAAGCAGGAATTTGATGAGGTCGCTCATCATATCTTCCTCCCTGACCTGTTGGAAAAAGCTGTGGGAAACACCGAGCTTCCAAACTTTCCTCCCAAACACTAATGGGACTCCCTTTGGCTTGTTTCATTTGAAACAACTCAATAGCATTCCCCATGACTTCCTTTGAATGCAAAGGATGAACACTATAATGTTCATATATTTCCTCACTAGTAGAGGGTTCTACTTTCTCAATTTGACCAGCACACAAATCGCTATCCTCTTCCTCACTTACTTCCTCTTCTGCAACATATACATTCTTATAGTATTTATTATTTTTTTTCAAATACAATGTTGCCTTTTTAACTTTCCTAACATCTACTAAATCTTGCCATATTTTCTTATTCTTTGTCGGAACCCCATTAACTAAGATAACCAGAGGTTCCTCTTCCACTTTTTCTACTCCAATTGTGTTAATGTTTTTCTTGAAATCTAGAGGCAAATAAACAACTCTTCCCTTTAATCCTCTCTGTAAATCTGATGGAGGCAATTTCCCTGTCTTTGGCTCCATTCTTACAATAGCCTGAAAGGGATGGATACTTTGAATCAAAATAGATTCATAAGTATTTAAGTCCTTCAATTCAGAAGGAATCTCAACCAATTCCAGATTATTATGAACTGCTCTAGCAGGCATCTGGTTTTGTTTTAATTTGTTACAACAATAAGTACACACACGTTGATCCAATCCCAAATCAAAACAATTTTCTACCATCAAGTATGTTGCAAAATCCTTCCATTCACTATTATTTTCCCTTTCACTTTTTGCATATAAATCCACTAACTTAGTCTGATTCTTATAATAAGTGCGTCTACAACACACACAAGTGAAATTAGGCCTCTCACTTGATTTCATGTCAAACGTCGCAATTTCCCTCTGGAAATTATCTGTACTGGAAACCTGTACACTATCTTCCAAATGACCCTCTACTTCTTGCTCAATTTCAACATTCTCCTCTTTACTTCCAAAGTAACAAAACTCAATTTCTTCACATATATTCTTCACATCTATTTCAGAACCATGCAAAAGAGCAGCGCATAATTGTTTCAGCATAATTGCTGGACTCTTAGCATAATACAACAGTCTAACTAACTTCCTCACTTTGTTATGATGCACTGCTAGCATCCTGAAATGATGAAAAACACTCTGGCATACTCTCCTGGAAAGACAAGCCAGTGAATGACCATGCAAACCTGTCACTTCTCTCACTCTGCAAGGATCTAATTCTTGCAACAACCTTATTTTCTGCTTCAAACTTTTCTTGTTAAATGTCCGTACAAAATCACAAAGCAAATTGATGGAATCCTGTCGCACACTGCAAATACTACTACACTTCCAGGTGTACACAGGACCCTTAGCACGTCTTCCTAAAACCTCATTACCTAACAACTCTTCTGCCTCTGTTGTCACAAGTTTTTCTTTTTCAACTGGACAACCATCTTTCACTTCATAAGCACGACCACTGATGTCAACTGCATGCACCAAATCATTATCCTGGAAATAACTCTCTTCATTAAAAAATGCCTCACAGCTTGAACTATGTATCCATTCTCCAGAAAAAACTTCACAAAAATTACTACGATTAACTATTCTCTTCCATCTACTATTTCTTTTGAAATCAAAAATTGCCTTGTTTAGCTTCCTAATTCTATTGATTATCAAAATAAATAACTTACGTTTAATTTCAAAAGCCTGATCAATAACTTTCTCAACTTTTTTTTTTCTCCTATAAAAAACTAATTTCTGTTGACCTTTCTTAATATTTTTTAACAAATTGCCAATTATCCTGTTACGGAACATTCGTTTACGAATCTCCGTAAACTGTTGTTTCCTTCTACTATCATGCACAGATTTATCTCTTGCTCTAGCAGTAACATTTTCATTTGTCCTTTTCTTTCCATTTGATTTACTTGTCATGTTATGGATTGAAACATTTTCTGTACTAATATTTTTTTTATTAGAAATATTTCTTATGAAATATTTAGAGCTCTTACCCGGTGCTTTCTTCATGGCTTGAGAAATCTTTTTGTTAGAGGACTGCTGCATTTTTTTTTTCTCCTGCTGTCTTTGACGTTTTGCAGCCTTCATCTCTCTTATTTTTGTAGGCATAGTTGAATCTGAGGAAAAATATAATAAAAATGTTATTAAACATTATTATCAAACAGTAAATCAGTAATAGTGATCAAAAACATAACACACTACTTGACATTTTAAATAGAAGATTTTTTAGTCCTTGCAAATTTACAATACAGAAATAGCAGAAAAGAAATGAGATTTATATTTATGTTACCTATGCTATTTTATATGTGAATCTGATCTAATTTTATGAGCATATTTTAATATTTTATTGAAGACACTACACATAACCTGTTTTTGAAGGTGTCTTTATTTTTAAATTAAACGGTTTACCTTTTTACTTTTTATTGATTATAAATTTTAAAAATAAATGTTTATAATTCCAAAGGCTCAAGCAGGTCAGCTTCCCATCCTATATCATATAATTCGGACAAATCTGCATCCTCATCACGCTCTTCTTCATCCTCAGGATTTAAATCATCCAATGGATCAACATCCACTGATGTTTCAATTACAAGTTCAATGATGAGGTCAAAATCAACTGATTGCAGATTGTCGCTCATGTTGAGGTTGTCTTTATCTTTAAAGAAAGACAACAACAATGAGATGTTGCAGAGTAAGAGACAAATCTCACAGATTATAATAGTAAAATTATTTAACAAGAGTAACATTTTGCAGCTATTATTTAGCCATGTCCAGCGATGCTGAGCAGGTGAAGCCTATGTCTAATTTTTCACTGAACAGGACTCATCTGTTCTTAACCTTGGATAAGCCTCAACGACTCTGTGTCCCCTGCACATACTCAAATGTTAAAGTGCAGATTTATATTAAATGGCACATCCCCAGGCATGCACCAGTTAATGTGCACCACTGCTTTACCACCCATGGTGTGCCGCATTTACAATCAGATAGGAGAAAGCTGCTTCAAAACCCTGCGCCTGCTTGAAGCTGGCATAGGTCTTGACGCAGCATTGTATAGATGGGGCACCCCTGATCCTTGCTGGAGCTGCACCGCACTTACGATACAACTCCAGCAATGCGCCACCTTTACGGCACAGATGCGTCACGCATCTGTGCCTTTTTTGCCCCATGCTGCGCCGCATTGTAAATGCAGCACACCATGGGTGGCGGAACAGTGGCGCAGGATGACTGTCACATCCCTGGGGATGCGCCACTCATCATAAATCTATCCCTAAGCTTCTTATCTTGTTACAGATGAACTGCCATATGTATCATCAAAATATTTTACATATTATAAATAGCAAATTTTAAGGAATAAATAGCGATTCTTTACTATTCCTAATTTGCAATGAGCAAATTGCTAATTGCAAATTACCCATTCATTTCCATAGGCTAGGAGGCTCATAGGAATTAATGTTGCAAGTTGTGATTAGCAATTAGCTCATCACAAAATAGGATTTTTTTCAAGCGTGCAGGGGTATCTCAAGAACACCCTGCTGCACCCCTGAAAAAGAAATTTGGGAGCACATGGCACACCTACATGCCCTAATGGCATGTATGGGCGTCATATGGGACCTTTTTTTTTTTTTAAAAAAAAAATGCTTTTTGAAAAGAATTCGCAAATTACCACAAACTAGAAGTTGGTGGTAGTTTCCAAATCCTTAATATCATTTTTTACATATTTTTTTTTGATACATTGCATTTAAGGAATCACAAATTTTGAATTATTGACATTTTAAGTAATTTCCACATGTGCACTGTTTTCTAAATATAATTTGAAAATCGTTTTTGGGGAAAAGTAATGGTTTGCAAATTTATGACAAGGACATAATGGTGTATGCTTCTCTATAAGGCATTTCAGTATCTCTAATGTCATTTTTCCCATATTACATTATAAGACCTTTCCCCATGAAGCACATTCCTTGTAAATATGCTCCCACCAGTGCATTGCAAATTTAGATTTTGACTGTTTCAGACACATAGCCATGTTGAAAGTGACCCAAAAAAATTGCAAACGTTTTAAAAAAAAACATTCATGTGTCTTAATGACATTTTAAGTCATTTCCCCATGGACAATGTTTTCTAAGTGGCACAAAAGAGGTATACACCTATCATAAATCTGTCCCTAGCATTATAAATGATTAAATCAGGATGACAATAAGATGTGGCCTATCCAGAGGTTTGTTTAAGGTGAGGCCTACTCAGGATTGCAGATTAAAGTTATGCTTGATGAAGAATACAGAGGAGATAATTTATTGTAAAGGCCTACCAATGAAGTAAGTGATTTCTACTTCATTGCACCAGTCATCATAAATGTATCCATAAGCTTCTTATCTTGTTAGACATCAACCGCCATATGTATCATATAACTATTTTGCATTTCCAAAAAAGCGAATTTTAAGGAATAAATAGCGATTCTTTACCATTCCAAATTTGTTTGAGAAAATTGCTAATTGCAAATTACCCATTCATTTCCATGGGCTAGGAGGCTCATATAAATGAAGGTGCAATTTGCGATTAACAATTTGCTCATCACAAATTAGGAATTTATTCCAAAAGTGCAGGGGTGTCTCAAGAACACCCTGCTGCAACCCTGAAAAAGAAATTTGGGGGCATATGGCGAACATAAATTTTAACAACATTCCTTTACCTCAAAAACGATTTTCAAATCATAACTTCAAAACACTACACATGGGAAAATTACTTAAATTGTCCTTAAGACACATAAAAGCGTTTTTTGATTGGCTTTCCTGCATGGTAGGGTCACTTTTAACATGGCTATGTAACATAAACATTCAAAATCAAAATTTTCAATGTACAGGTGGGAGCATATTTACAAGCAATTTGCGCCACAAAGAAAGGTCTGACATTAAAATGGGAAAAATAACATCAGGGACAGTCAATTGCCTTATAAAGAACCATACACCATTATGTCCTTCTCATGAATTTAAAAACAATTCCTTTTTCCCAAAAACGATTTTCAAATCATAATTTCAAAAAACTGCACATGAGAAAATGACTTAAAATGTCATTGAAACACATGAAAGCGTTTTTTTATTGGCTTTCCTGCATGGTTGGTTCACTTTTATCATGGCTATGTAACACAAACATTGATAATTAAAATTTTCATGCACATGTAAGAGCATATTTACAAGCAATTTGCGCCACAGAGAAAGGTCTTACACTAAAATGAGAAAAATAACATCAAGGACAGTCAATTGCCTTATAAAGAACCATACACCATTATATCCTTGTCATGAATTTAAAAACAATTCCTTTTCCACAAAAACGATTTTCAAATCATAATTTCTAAACACTGCACATCAGAAAATGACTTAAAATGTCATTAAAACACATGAAATCATTTTTTGATTGGCTTTCCAGCATGGTTGCGTCACTTTTAACATGGCTATATAACAAAAACATTCAAAATCAAAATTTTCCATGCACATGTGAGAGCATATTTACAAGCAAATTGCGCCACATAAATCATAATTTTCTCCTTAAAGCACACTATTCTCTATCTAAAGTAAAGAAATATTTTCTCACCTTAGCAAATACTTTGAGTTTGAAAACAGTCTAAGAAACACACCAATTTGTCTTCAGCAGAGCAAAAGGTATGCACTCCAGAGTCTGCAGCTATCAAAAGCACAGAAATGGTGTAATTCTTCACACATATTTCTCATGTCACCCAATCAAAACTCTTCCCTCACTTTTTTTCAAATGAAAACCCTTCCCCCTCTGCCCTTTCTGCCTATTTTCCATAGCAACCACCTCTTGGAGAAACTCTGGTGTTTGCAAATTCACACAACAATGTTGCAATTGAACTCTGAACTCTCAGTGCACCTGCATATCCAGTGCTTTCTTTCATTTAATGATTTTTTATTGACCACTCAAAATACATCTTTCAAACAACACATCTGTACACCCTAACTTTCTGTTTTCATCAATTAAAATCCACCAATCACTGTTACTACTTCATGAACACAGAAACTCCACAGTTTTTTTCATTTCAAACTCACATTTTTTCAACTGCCATTTCATTGCCACACTTCATCTGACTGCAGGAGAACCTTCTCTCACCATGTTTTCTGTCTGGATTGTTGGTCATAGTTATATTCACTGGGCTCAAAGGTACGTTGAAAGCAGGAATTTACCTAACCTCAATTTACAAGATGTGGAAATTAAGTGGTTTGGCCACAGAGGATTAAAATGTCACCAATTGATACCATTGGTGAAAACCTTTATGCATTTGCCAAAACCTGACCTGTTAATTGTGCACTGTGGAGGTAATGACTTGGGCACTTTGACTGGTGTAGGTCTGGAAATGCTTTTAAAGGACACCTTTGAGCAATTAATGGCACTTTTTCCTCAGACTGCCTTGGTATATTCAAATATATGCCAAAGACAGAAATGGAGGTGGTCAAACCAATTTTGTCCACAAATTGAGAAGTCGAGGAAGCATGTAAACAAATCTGTTTCAGCTTACATGAGAGACCATGGAATGGGCTCCCTGTACAACAATAACTTGCGTTATTACATGCAAGATATCTACAGAGGAGATGGAGTTCACTTCTCAGATGAGGGCAACAGAGTTTTCACTCTGAATTTAAAAATGTGCATTGGTACCTACTTATAAGTACCAAAATGTACTATAAACCCAAAAGCTCTTCTCAGAGCTACCCTACATCTAATTACTCACAATTATTATTTTACTCTAACTTTTTTCACTAATTTTCAACAAAGTACACTCCCTGGTGCGCTACCCGGTACGCGTACCGGGAGCTAACCTCGCAAAATTTTTAAAAAAAATGTTTTTTTTCGCACATATGGGCCTCCTCAGCCACCCTCACAAAACCTAGGGGGTCAAGATAAGTCTACCGTGCCCCCTTCTACCTATTCTGAACATTATTTGCCCTCCATCTTGTATCATAATTCGACCGAAACACAAAATGGTGGACTCCCGTTACGCTTAAGGTTCGCGTACCAGGGCGCTCACCGGTTCGCGTACCGGGTCGCTTCCTGGGAAGCGCACCATCAAAAAAGGTGGGAAAGTAGTTCACACAAAAGCCACTTGAGACAATTTCACCAAATATAGATTAGCTCATACTACATACCAATCCCTACCATTTTCACAAATTTGATTGGAATTCCATTTAGCCATTTAGCCTGTAGACCTCTCTAAATACCGTGAGGTAAATTACTTCACAAAACACATCTGAAGTGTTGGAATTGACAACCAATTAAAATGTTACTTTCATTTTCTACTTTTTTTACCTGACATTTGATTGGTTATGTACCCGAATATATATAAAGGAAGAGAAGGAAACACAGCCATTTTGACTACTACTTCCTGGTGTACATTTCATTTGGATTTTCATTAATAACTTCAACTTCTTTTTAAAGGTAAGTTGTTATTTTTATAACTGAAGTATATTGTGCACTTTAAGTTAATATGGCAAACTTTTTCTGTTAGTTATATACTATCCCTCTGTAGTACTTATAAATTTAGATACACTTTTTTATATTCCTACTTCCACTCTGATACTATACACTGCCCAAAGATAAATTCTCTGATAAAAACTGCCTATCTAAAATTAATCCCAACAGTGCCCTACCTCTACTAATATATATTTTTTTTATGCAAATTTCAGGAAAAATGGAAAGTGAACAAAACATTTCATTTGAAATTGTCCTTCCAGAGTCCAACACAGAAATCATTGATCCAAATGAGATTGAATTTATGGATGAAACATGGGACCAAGAACTACTGCAATGTGTACAAGCAGTAGATAACCTCCTTGCAAATGAGGACATTTTACAACCTCAGAGACTACAATCTATATTCCATGATTATGAAATTTCTGACAATGAAATGTTAGAAAGTTTAATAAATTATGAAACACAATAAAAAAAGTTTAAAAAAAAATAAAAATAATCAACAAAACCAACAATCAATTAACATACAGCATTTGAAAAGTCTATCATTCATTTTTTATTGTGATACGCTCCCCAGTACGCTTCCCGGTTCGCGTACCGGGCGCTAACCACGAAAAAAAACAAAAAAATTTTTTTTTTTTTTTGCTTAGCGGGGCCCCTTTAAAGCCTCCACATCAAACCTAGGGGGTCAGGGAGTATCTACTATGCCCCCTTAAGGTCATTTGCCCCTTCGCTTTTGCCTCCTCTTGTCTCTCGATCCTACCGAGAGACAAGATGGCGGCCGCTCCGGACTGTTTAGAATGTTGACAGACACCGGAGAGCCAATCAACTTCGCTACGAAGTTCCGTTACGCGTCAAGTACGCGTACCGGGGCGCTGCCTGGTCCGCGCTTACAGATATATATCTTTTTTGAACGTTATTTTCTCAAAATCCACTGCAGCACATATATTGAGACCTACAAAAGGCACATCGGGCTACCAGTCCCTACAATTTTGCCAAGTTTCGTGCAAATCCATTCAGCCGTTCGGGCTAAAAGTGAGGCTAACCGCCCTATGGAAAACTCAATGTTAAAAACACGTTTTGGGACCCCCCTTTTTTCTCGGCCCCCCCTGGACCAACTCCCCCCAAATTTCCAGTGGCTGCTCAGAAACAAAATGTTCCATTTTCCAGAAAATTTCAGCCAATTCCGTCCACAAACGCCAAAGTTATTAGACATAGAATTTTCAAAAATCCCATAGGGAAAAAATCCTAACTATATATACCTACTGGCGACCGCCAGTAGGTAATATATATATATATATATATATATATATATATATATATATATATATATATATATATATATATATATATATATATATATTACCTACTGGCGGTCGCCAGTAGGTAGTTATAGTTAGGACCTAGCTACCATAGGAAATCCGCAACATTCTATTGGGAATAACTCTGGCGCCGGTTGAGGAATTTGCGTGTAATTTTCCAAAATTCTGGCTAGCTCCGCTCCGCTCCTTCCCTGAAAGTTTTGGGGGATTCGTGAAGTGGGGGCTGAGAAAAAAGGGGAGTCCCAAAACGTGTTTTCCCCATGTTAATTTCCATAGGACATTCTGACAAGTCTACAGCCCGAACCGCTGAATGGAATTACGCGAAACTTTGCCAAATTGTAGGGACTGGTACACAGATGTGCCTTTGCTATATTTGGTGAAAATTGCTCCAGTGTTTTTTTTTAAAATTAACTTCAAAAACACATATATATCTATAGGGGCGCTCCGAGCGCTCACCGGTACGCGTACCGGGGAGCGCACCCGGCGCGCTACGGGAGTGCGTGAGCGTAAAGCTGATTGGCTGTTGAATGTCTGTCAACATTCTAAACAGTCCGGAGAGTCCGCCATGTTGTATCTCTGTAGAATCGAGACACAAGAGGTGTAAAAAAAAGGGGAAATGATTAAAAGGGGGCAGGGTAGGCACCCCATGACCCCCTAGGTTTTCTGAGGGGGGCCTAGAAGGACCCTGAAGGGCAAAAACATTTTTTTTAAATGCTCGCGGGGTAAGCACTGTGTGCGTTCCCATGTACGCTCACAGGTACGCGCACCCAGAGCATACCACAGGGAAAAACATTGAAAGAAAATAGTGTAAAATAAGAATTTGGAGTGCTTAGAGGTAGGGTAGCTCTAAAAAGAGCTGTTGTGTTATGTGAGTGATTTAAGTACCTACAAGTAGGTACCGATGCAGAGTCTAAAATTCACTTCAATACAATCACTTCGCTACTACTTCATAAATTAGAAATAAAAATGAATAATATGTCAACTAATTTTGAATTTGTAAATATTAATTTATTGTTCAGAATTTTCATAATTTAATAGAACTTGTAGCATGTCTTCATCTGGAATTTCCTCTTCAATCATATGATCAGGAATGTCCTCATTATAAGTGTGCCATGATGATTCTATTTTATCCAAACATTCGATTAATTCTTCGTCAAGAGATTCATCCCAAAAATTATCCGTGTCATCTTGAATTTCAATAAATATCGTTGAAATTTCAAATGAAATTTTCTTGGTCTCCTCATTTGGATTCATTTCAATTGCAAATTTCTTGCTGTAAATTGCAGAAAAAACTAATCAATTTCAATTATCTTTTTTAGTAATACATAACATAAAAGTAGCTTAATCAAGTATTTAGTTCTTTAAAATTAATTGGGCAGTGTATAGTATCAGACAGGAACTAGAAATATAAAGCACTGCATGTGATGAAGCCAATCTTAAACAATAATTATAACAGAAGGACTGTAAATAACTAATAGAAAACATTTTCCAAATTATCTTAAAGTGTACAACATAGTTCCTCTTAAAAATTAACAACTCACCTTTTTGAAAGTAGAAGAGTTAGTACTGTGTTATACTAAGTCCAGCAATTGAGCTCCCAAATTTTATGTCCAAAGTACCTCAGACTGGGGTATCACAAAATGGCCGTGTTTTCCTCTCATTTAAGTTATATACATAACCAATCAAACTTCATCACACACAAATTCCAAACTAAAGTAATATTTTGATTGGTTGTAAATGTCAATACTTTCAAATGTGTTTTCCCCTTGCAATTTTCCATAGGACATTTAGACACGGCTACAGCCTGAACGGATGAATGGAATTACACCAAAGTTGGCAAAATGATAGGTACTGGTATGTAGTTTGGCCTTTTCTATATTTCTTTGAAATTGCTCCTGTGGTTTTTATGAAAGGCAACTTCAAAAAAACATATATATTAATAGGCGCGCTCGGAGCGCTCACCGGTACACGTACCGGGGAGCGCACCCGGCGCGCTACGGGAGTGCGCGAGCGGAAAGCTGATTGGCTGTATGATGTCTGTCAACATTCTTAACAGTCCGGACAGTCCGCCATCTTGTATCTCGGGAAAATTGAGACACCTGAGGTAAAAAAAAAAGGGGAAATGATTAAAAGGGGGCAGGGCAGACACCCCCTGACCACCTAGGTTTTTTGAGGGAGGCTTAGAAGGACCCTGAAGGGCCCAAAAACTATTTTTTTTTTTAATTCGTGGTGTAAGCGCTGGGTGCGTTCCTGGGTACGCTCTCTGGTACGTGCACCCTGAGCGCACCACGGGGAAAAACAGTGTAAAAAAATTAGAGTAAAAAAATAATGTAGAGTGTTTAGAGGTAAGTTAGCTCTGAAAAGAGCTGTTGTGTTATGTGGGTGTTTTTTGTACCTACAAGTAGGTACCAATGCAGAGTTTCAAATTCAAGAGGAAGACTCTATTCTCCTCATCTGTAAAGTGAACACCATCTCTCCTATAGATGCCTTGCATGTTGTAACGCAAGTTGTTATGGTAAATGGAACCCATACCATAGTCTCCGAGGAAAGCAGAAACAGTTTTATTTACATGTTTCCTTGCTTTCTCAATCTGTGGACAAAATTGGTTGGACCAGTTCCATTTTTGCCTTTGGCATATATTAGAAAATACCAAGGCAGTTTCTGGAAAAAGTGACATCAATTGCCCAAAGATGTCCTTTAAAAGCATTGCCAGACCTACCCCAGTCAAATTGCCCAAGTCATTTCCACCACAGTGCACAATTATGAGGTCAGGCTGTGGTAAATGCATAAAGGATTTTACCAATGGTATCAATTGGTGACTTCTTAATCCTCTCTGTCCAATCCACACAATGTCCACATTTGGTAAATCAAGGTTGTAAATCCCTCTGTTGCTTGCAAATGTTTCACTCCAGAGGACATAGCTATGACCCACAAACCAGACTTTTGGCATCTTGAAGGTAGATGTGCTTCTAGTCAGATGAGTGGTGGAATGAAATGGCAGTTTGAAAGTAGGAATTATGAATAAAAGTGGATGAGATTCAGTGCAGTTGAAAAACAAGAAATGATTCGTGCTTTCTTAAAATTCACCACTGAAAATTAGGGTGCATGCTTTTTAAAGAAGTCATTTCAATGGTTGAGAAATAGTCATTTAAAGAAACATTGCACTTGATTAGCTAGTACATTGAGAGGTCAAACACCCTTGCTGTATTGTTTTGCAACATAGTATGATGAACTTGTGAACTGTGTGCTGGGTTAGGAGGGAGTTACCATGGTTACAGGGTGAATGAGCACTGGGGGGATGGGTGAATGTTATGTGAGTTTCATAGTCTTGAAATGTACAAGCAAATATAATGTGCAGTTTGGTTTTGAATTTGTGTGGGAACAATTTTGATTGGTTATGTACAAGAATATAGGTCTGAAATGAGTAAGAATCTGTGCCATTATTCTCAGGCTCCAGTGAAAGAAGCATTATTCAGAGATTCTGCTTAAGAAAATCTGTTGAGTGTGACTGACACTGTTTTACATCTTTCAAAGCATTTTTAAAGGTGAGTAATGATTCTTTTAATAAAGATAGACTACTGTATGCACTATGGGGAAAATTAAGAAGCATATTGTGCTTCTTTATTCTTGCATTTTGTGTCATTTGTTTTGTAATGTTGTTTAAAAATAAAATGGTGCATATTGGAAATGTATTTGGAAAATGAGTTAAGTTTCTGCTTTGTTTCTGTAGTGGTCATTTAAATGAGCTGTGCTTTGTGTCAAAAACGATTTAGTATGCAAAATCTTTTCTGGAAAAAAGTCTGCTTTTTAAATTTTGGAGAAGCATTACACTGACTTTCTGTTTGTTTCACTTTTTTCAATAATGTCACCTGTGCCTTGTAACAGTTTGCCTCAATTAGCTTAAAGAGTATTCTTTGCTTGTGTCTCACTTTACTTTGTGCCTGTGTGTAATCTGATATATGATTTATTTAATGAGACTGTGAAATTGTATGGGTTAAAACACACATACTGCTTGTAGAGACAGACATGGTAGATTACATGTAACATGCTGGTCATGTGCCTAAGATCACACTGTGCGTCAAGCTTGATTTTAAATGGATGTGGGTGAATAATGTGATTAGTTGATGTCTTTAAAAATATGGAAGTACATGTTTTTTAAAGATATGGTAGATTACATTTTACATGCTGGTCATGTGCCTAAGATCACACTGATGGGTAAATCAAGCTTCACCCACAGTGTGATCTTAGGCACATGCCCAGGATGTTACATGTAATGAGTAATTAATGTTATGTCTTGCTTATATATAGGTGGCCTGTGTTTGGCCTGTAGAGACAGGGAAATAACATGACCAGAGACACATATACTGCTTGCAGAGACAGACATGGTAGACTACATGTAACATGCTGGTCATGTGCCTAAGATCACAATGTGAGTCAAGCTTGATTTTAAATGGATGTGGGTGAATAATGTGATTAGTTGATGTATTTAAAATATGGAAGTACATGTTTTTTAAAGATATGGTAGATCACATTTTACATCCTGGTCATGTGCCTAAGATCACACTGATGGGTGAATCAAGCTTCACCCACAGTGTGATCTTAGGCACATGCCCAGGATGTTACATGTAATGAGTAATTAATGTTATGTCTTGCTTATATATAGGTGGCCTGTGTTTGGCCTGTAGAGACAGGGAAATAATATGACCAGAGACACATATACTGCTTGCAGAGACGGACCTGGTAGATTACATGTAACATGCTGGTCATGTGCCTAAGATCACACTGTGCGTCAAGCTTGATTTTAAATGGATGTGGGTGAATAATGTGATTAGTTGATGTCTTTAAAAATATGGAAGTACATGTTTTTTAAAAATATGGTAGATTACATTTTACATGCTGGTCTTGTGCCTAAGATCACACTGATGGGTGAATCAAGCTTCACTCAAAGTGCGATCTTAGGCACATGATCAGAATGTTACATATAATGAACCATGTCTGTCTCTGCAAATAGTACGTGTGTCTCTGCCTAAGATCACACTGATGGGTGAATCAAGCTTCACTCACAGTATGATCTTAGGCACATGATCAGAATGTTAGATATAATGTACCATGTCTGTCTCTGTCAACAGTTTGTGTGTCTCTGCTCATATTATTTTACTGTCTCTACAGACCAAAAACAGGCCACCCATATATATGCAACACATAACATTAATTTCTCATTACATGTAACATCCTGCTAATCTGGCTAAGATCACACTGTGAGTGAAGCTTAATTGACCCATCAGTGTGATCTTAGGCACATGTCCACAATATTACATGTAATCTACCATCTCTGTCTTTGCAAGCAGTATGTGTGTCTCTGCTCATATTATTTCACTGTATCTACAGGCCAAAAACAGGCCACCTATATATAAGCAAGACATAACATTAATTAGTAAATCGTTTTTGACACAAAGCAAAGCACATGTAATGTAAATCAGCCTTTTGTTGTATACTAGTGTTTATATTGTTTACTTATTGTAATTGCTATGTAATATGTTTGTAGTGGTCTATAATATGTTATTTTTTGTTTACCACAGATTATAATCATCTATACAAACAAAGAAAAAAATGCCTTCGAAAGAAAGACGTGAAAAAGTTTATAAAACAAAATTAAGGTCTAAGGAAAAAGAAAATCAAGAACCAACCAAAATAAAATCTTCAGAGAAAAAAAAATGCTCCTGGTAAGCAAACTAAAAATTTTCTCAGGAACTTATTGAAATGTCAAGAAAAAAAAGTTTTTTTGCAAACAAGAATGAAGCACCTGTAATTAGAAAAAAGTCAGGATGTCCTTCTAAAAATGTTAGACCTGTACAAGGAGATGATATTTTCTATAAGAAAAGAAGGAGAAATAAATTTATTGAAATTCGTAGACGAATGTTTTATAACAGAATAGTATCAAATGTATTAAAAAATGTAAAGAGGTATCAAAAAAGACTGCTTTTTACAAGAAAAAAAACATAGTTAAGATTGTGGATGAAGCATTTAAAGTGAAAAATAAATTGTTTAGTTTAATAATGAATAGAATTCGTACACTCGATAAGGTAATCAATGTGTTCAAATCAAAATGTAAGTGGAGGAGAGTAATTAATCGGACTAATTTTTGTGATTTTTTTCTGGAGAATGAAAGCATAGTTCAAGTTCTGAGCCATTTTTTAATGAAGAAAGTTACTTTCAGGATAATGATTTGGTGCATGCAGTTGACACCAGTGGTCGAGCATATGAGGTGAAGGACGGTTGTCCGGTTGAAAAAGAAGAGATTGTGCCTAGAAACAAAGAAGAGGTGTTAGCTGGTGAGGCTTTAGGGAGATGTCCTAAGGCTCCAGTGTATACTTGGAATTGTAGTAGCATTTGTAGTGTGCGACAGGATTCAATTGATTTGTTTCGCACTTTCTTACGGACATATACTAAGAAAAGTGTGAAACAAAAAATGAAAATTTTACAAAAGTTAGATCCTTGTAGAGTGACAGAAAAAACAGGTTTGCAAGGGCATTCACTGGCTTGTCTTTCAAGAAAAGTATGTCAGAGTGTTTTTCACCATTTTAGGAGGTTAGCAGTGCATCATAATAAAGTGAGGAAATTAGTGAGAAGGTTGTATTATGCAAAAAGTCCAGCACTTAAACTAAAACAGTTAAACAGTGCTCTTTTGCATGGAACTGAATTAGATGTGAAACACATTTGTGATGAAATTGAGTTTTGTTACTTTGGTGAAAAAGAGGTCAGTCCAGAAATTGATACAGTAATAGAAGGTAATGTAGAAGAGAATGTAGAGATTTTAAGTACAGACAAATTTGAAAATGAAATTACAAAGTTTAAGGTCAATTCAAGTGAAAGGCCTAATGTTTCTTGTGTGTGTTGTCGACGAACTCATTATAAGCATTAGATTAGATTAGTTGATTTAAATGTAAAAAGCGAAAAGGTAAATAATAATGAGTGGAAGGATTTTGCAACTTATTTGTTGGTAGAAAATAGTTTTGATTTGGGCTCTGATCAACGTATTTGTTAATATTGCTATAATAAATTAAATGAAAACAGAATGCCTGCTAGAGCTGTTAATGATAATCTGGAGTTGGTAGACATTCCTTCTGAATTGATGGATTTAAATACCTATGAGTCTATTCTGATTCAATGTGTGCATCCTTTTCAGGCTATTGTTCGCATGGAGCCTAAGACAGGGACATTGCCTCCTTCAGATTTACAGAGAGGATTAAAGGGAAGAGTTGTTTATTTGCCTCTACATTTTAAGAAAAATATTGATACAATTGGAGTCGAAAAAGTAGAAGAGGAACCTCTGGTTATTCCAGTTAATGGTGTTCCGACAAAAAGTAAGAAAATCTGGCAAGAATTAGTGGATGTTAGGAAAGTCAAAAAGGCAACGTTGTATCTAAGAGGAAACAACTGTACAAGACAGCACTGATGTCTCTGCTGGGCAAATAGAAAAAGTTGATGTCTCTAGAAGTGAAGAAATTTATGAACATTATGGTGTTCATCATTGCATTCCAAAGAAGTAATCGGGAATGCTATTGATTTGTTTCTGATGAAAAAAGCCGAAGGAAGTCCCATTAGTGTATGTGAAAAAAATTTGGAAGCTCGTTGTTTTCCACAGTTATTTCCAACAGGTGAAGGTGGACGATATGACGACTGAGCTGTTCAAATTCCTGCATCTGAATACCGGACTTCAAGATTATATGCAGAAGATCCAAGGTTTCGTCAATGCATTCCATATTTGTTCCATCTACTGTTTGAGAGTGATTTGTCTGGACTTTCCTATGCAGTAAACCATATACTGAAAAGTGGAACACATCTTCAAAATGTTTCGGCAAGGGATTTTATGGATAAAGTGAAACTGCAAGACAGTGTTTTGGAATCTTAGCTAATTAATCTCATGGCATGTCAGCGTGGTACTAACGAGTATTGGTACCGTCGTCATGGGGAATTGAAATGTATGCTAAGAAACTTAGGAACTCCTACATGGTTCCTCACTCTTAGCTGTGCTGAGTATGCTTGGGAAGACTTACTTGAATTTCTACGAGAGGCAAATAAAAACATTGAAAATATTGAATACAAGACACCTGGAGAACTGTGCTCTTTGGATCCAGTTAATGTATGCAGATATTTCAATAATAGGTTTGAAGCTATGATGTCTTTTATTACAAACAAAAAAAATCAAGCAAGAGGTGCTCCTCACATACATATGCTGCTATGGATTAAAGATGCACCAACATTCGGAACAGATTCAGATGAGAAAGTGATGAGTTTCATTGAGCAGTATTCTACATGTGCTGTTCCGAAAAGTACAGAAGAAAATAATTTGGGACATCAAGTTTTACGCTTTCAAACCCATCGTTGTGGGAAATACTGTCATCGAAAATACAAATCCGAGGACAAGTTCTACACGAAATGTCATTTTGCATTTCCACGTCCAGTAACATCGAAAGGAAGAGTCAACAAGAAAATCACCCAAAAATACATACAACCTAAGAAGAAATGAGGAATCCAAGGGGCATATGTATCATTGCAATTCGCATTCGAAAAGGCCTAAATTCGCAGAATTTCGGCCTTTGCGAATGCGAATTCTCAATATGGTATGTATTAAACAAATGCGGTACAAAATAAGGAATCGCACAATTTGCTATTCCTTATTTTGCGATTGCATTTAAGGAATCGCAAAATTTGCGATTCCTTAAATGCAATGTATGATGCAATAAAATATTGCTAATTGTTCCTAAGGAATCGCAAATTACCACCAACTTCAAGTTGGTGGTAAGTTGCGAATTCCTTTTAAAAAGCATTTTATTTAAAAACAAAAGGTGCCATGTGACGCTCATACATGCCCTTAGGGCACGTATGTGCGCCATATGCGCACACATGTCATTTTCAGGGGTGCAGCAGGGTGTCCTTTGGACACCCCTGCACCCTTGAAAATATTCTCAATTCGCGATTAGCTAATTGCTAATCGCACATTTCCCCTTCATTCCTATGGGCCTCCTGGCCCATAGAAATGAATGGGAAATTATTCCTTAATTGCGATTAGCAATTTGCTAATCGCATTAAGGAATATTAAGAGATCGCTAAAAAGAAGCTGATTTCTACATACATACCATTTTGCGATTCCTAAATAGCGATTCCTTAAAAATCGCTATTTAGGAATCGCACAATGGAATGTTGATACATATCGCCCTAAATACATAAATGACTACAACCCAGTCATTTTGTCCATGTGGAATGCTAACATGGATATTCAATATGTGGCTGACAACTCTATTGCTGTGGCTCGATATGTGACGTCTTACATCACAAAATCAGAAAAGACGGAACTGAAAGAAATGTGGGAGGAAATTTCACATGAAAAGAGTCTAAGCAAGAAATTATTCAGTTACAGTCTGAAGATGTTGTCGCATCGAGAAATTGGAGCATATGAATGTCTGATCGGTTATCATCAGCAAGTCTATATGGCAAATCTAGAACCATCATTTGGGTGAGTCTAGGTCTTGCTGCAACACAAAACCGAGTTTTTTAATCTTTACACGAAATAGACTATTTGGCGGAGAAAGAACTAGATAGTACAGATATTTTGAAGACAAACATGTTGGATACATACTAATCAAATAGAAGTACTCACCTTGAGAACGTTTGTCTCTATGAAGTTCTGTAAACTTATACTTTTAAAAACAACGTCACAGAAGACATCAATAAAGGTGTATATGCAGTAATTGGTTGTGAAGGCTGTCTAGTGAAACAAAGAAAAGGCAATTTGATTAATCATCGAAAATTGAGTTGTGAATCTCCAGACAAAAGAGAATTTTATTACTTAGCTCTTTTGCAACTCTTTAAGCCTTGGCGTACAGAAGAGGAACTACTTGGAGATTTTCTTACTTATGAAGATTCGTTCAATGCAGCCAAGGATACCATAGAATGTCCTGTTTTTTCAAATTATCTGCAAATGTTGAACGAGGAAATACAGCAAGAAGCTACAATTGCAGCAGAGATTGCTAGAGACAGTTCTCAAGATAGTCAGAGTTCTGCTTCATTGAGTCAGGATCCACTAGGAGGACCAATTATACAAAATGAAGCTGCCACTGCCATGGATGAAGTTAAAAGAGCCATGGAACAAGCTCAGGAGGATGGAGTTCACTTAGAAGATTTTGAAAAAGAACTAAACGTTGAGCGGAGACAAATATATGACGAAGTCACAGAACACATTGAGCATGGTTTATCTCATGACAAAAAAGAGTGCTCATGTACATCATTTATACCTGTCCGACTGTATGTGAGTGGAGAAGCAGGAACTGGCAAAAGTTTCCTGATTAAAGCGATTGCAACATATTTGCAGAAAACACCGGAGTCATCGCTCTCTTGTGTTGTTACTGCTCCAACTGGGTTGGCAGCACACAACATTAAAGGGATTACTTTACATCGCTTATTGATGCTGCCAGTGGAGCATGATAACAAATTACAATTCCACAAGCTATCTGGAGAAGCTTGTTATGAAGTTTCAAGAGTCCTAAAGAAAATGAAACTTCTTATCATTGATGAAGTAAGCATGGTATCAAATGTAATGCTTGCTTTTGTGCATTTAAGAATGCAAGAAATTCTTAAAACAGAGTATGATGTGTTACTTGGAGGCAAACACATTATCGTTTTTGGAGATCTATTGCAACTAACTCCAGTGAAAGGACAGCCAGTGTTTAAAATGCGTACACATGAAGATACCAGGAAGTGCCTAGGAAGCATTGGAAATGTTAACATATGGTTAAATTTCAAATATGCAGAACCGCTTCAAAATATGCGACAGGCAAAGGATGAAGATTATAAAAATATTCTACAAGATGTAAGAATTGGAAAACTAACTGAGCATGGCAAAGAAGCTTTACATGGACGATTAATTTCAAATTTGTTTCCAAAAGAAAACATTCTCCCAGAGAATATTTTTATGAAAATTCCTGAAAACAAATCTGTTATATGCTTGATGCCAACTCTAAAAGAATGTTCAATCTTCAACAACAAAATGTTAAAGTTAGAAAATCAAGAGATTGTGAAACTGGAAGCTATTGATAAAATAGAACATGAAGGAGCAACTATTGTTTTGTCTGAAAATTTTAATCAAAATTGGATTCTTTAGAGAAGACAATATCTAAAACTGCTGGATTAGAAAAGACTGTATGCATCTTTAAATTGTCGTATAATTTTACGACGTAATTTACATGTGGAAAGAGGTTTAGTAAATGGAGCAATGGGTCATGTTGTTGATTTTGTGAATTACCGAAATAGAGATGGAATTGAATTTATAAAAATTAAATTTGATGGTATTGAAGAAGTACAACAAATCATTCGTTGTTCTGCTCGATTTTTGCTTGTGAAAGATTTATATGTCCGCCGAAAACAGTTTCCTGTTTCTTTGGTATATGCAGTGACTATTCATGAATATCAAGTTTTAAGTGTGGATACTGCTTTGGTGAATATTGGAAATTCTGTGTTCAAGGAGGGTATGGCATATGCTGCTTTATCTCGAGTCAGAACTTTATCTGGATTGTACTTGATTGATTTTAATGAGACAAAGATAAATGCAGATCTAAATTGTGTAAAATAATATAATAGGTTAAGAAGAGAGTAGGCTCCAAATTTACCTCAATATCCTCTATTTGAAAAGCGTGTGGTAGGCGGAAAAAGAAGAAATGATAAAAATTGTAGTGAAGTTGTAGCAAAAAGAAAAAAAGTAGATGAACCAGTAATTGTAAGCAGAAAGGAAAAGGATTCAGGTAAAGATGTTGTTGGATTTCAGTTTGAAAACAGTTCTGGTGTCAACTGCTATGCTAATGTAGTGGTTAACGTTGTTTTTTTTCTCCAAACTGTACAAGAACAGATTGCTGAAAATCGTGATCAAACATTTTGTTCTTTATTAAATTCCGTGTTTGACAAATGTAGCAGTGATAGAACAAAAATACAAAGTGTTTCTGAAATTCGAAATGTTTTAGACATATGTTCTGGTCAAAAACAATTTTCACAGAATATTCAGCAAGATTGTCAGGAATTTCTAATGTATATGCTGGTTGTTTTACAAGATGAAGGTGTAGATGTAGAAAATCTTTTTGGCCTTTCTTATAAATGGCAGCATGACTGCGACAATTGCTCCTTTTCAAGTAGTACTACAATAAACACTGAAAGATTTATATATTTGACTTTACCAGACTGCAAATCAGTGTCATTTAATAATCTAGTTAGACAAGCAAATCAAAGCATGGCCTGTACTCAATGTAAATCTGCAATTCTATCAACATTATTCATACAAAGATATGGACAGTATGTAATTTTAATGTTCCATTGATGTAGACCTGATAGAACTAAATTGACAACTTTAATAAAAAATGTTGTGGCTTCTCAATTATCAATTTCAGGAAGAACCTTTTCAACTGCAGCAATTATTTACCATGATGGTCCTTCAACAACATCAGGACATTACACAGCGTATTTAAAGTATCATAAAGGATGGATTCACTGTAATGATACTCAATTGACTTTCAAACAACGTTTGCCTTCTGACTTATAAAATTCTTACCTAGTGTTCTTACAACCGAAGTTTTAGGGAAAGGTAATTGGCCTATGAAGATTACAGCAGTTATTAAAATGTAGTTTGCTGTTCAAAATTACTTTCAAAGTGACAGTGATGAAGATAATCAAAAACATGTAGTTCTGATAGAGGTAGTATATGTATTTCACATAGTATGTGCTGTGAGTATTATAGAAAATATTAGTAAAAAGTAAGCTAGAGGTGGAAATAAAACTATTGTTTCGTAATGTAAAAAATGTTGGAGCTTTTCTTTCAGAAACTCGGGTAAATGAGAGATTAAGAAGACTCTTGACTAGTTTCCGAAGAAAAGGACTTTCCATATACTATTTGGCCTCGTGGAAAAGTGGATGGATCAAAAGTGAGTTTAGATATGTTTTTTCAAACTTTTACATTATTTAAGAAAAGTTTGTATGGGTTTTTTAAACACAATCATTTTGATTGTGTTTTTTTTGCCCGCTGTTATATGATGAGTACTATTGAAGTCACTGTTTTAAGTGAAATTCAATATATTCTGAGAACAGCAAAAATAAACCATGTAACATGTTGTTGAAATTATTTTGTATTTTCTATTATTAAATATATATTATTTTTCCATTCTGTTATGCTCACTTACCTATTTCCACCCTCTATCACTCCTCTTAACTCACCCTCTCTGGGCTTTTTTCACTCTCCCTCACCTCCCTTCCCTTATTCCACTTTCCTCACTTATCCTCATTCTCCACTCCTTCACGGCCCTTTCCCTCTCTCTCAACCACTACTTTCCTACTGTCAGTCACTCTACTTCACTCCCCTTCCCCTTGTTTCCTTTCTTTGTTCCCTCAATAATTCCCCTTCTCTCACTCACCTTATTACACTTCACTCACTCCTTCTCTCACTTCCTCTGTCCTCTCACATCCTCACTCCCTTTCCATCACTCCCTGTCTCTTATCTTCAGTCTCTCGATCCTCTCACTCTCTCACTCCTCTTCCGTCATGCTTACTCCCTAAAACTCACCCATACTCCCTTACTTATCTTTCTTTGCTCTCTTACTCAGTTCCTTTCTGCCACTCTTTCCTGCACTACCTTTATGTTCTCACTCCTTCACTTTCTTTGTCTCAAGCTCACTTGCTTTTATCCTGTTTTTATTTTCCCTTTTTCATCAACCTCTCTCTCCTTCACTCACCCTCCCTTACCCTTGTTCCCTTACTTCAGTTCCTACAGTTATCCTCATTCATCATCTTTAACTACCCTTCTTCTTTCTCTCATCACACACTCACCTTTTCCCAGTTCTTTTTTTTTCAGTTTTCTTCCCTTTCTTTCCTTCCTTTGCTCCCTCAGACATTCTCCTTCTTTCACTCACCTTACTGCTGTTTAGTCACTCTTTCTCTGACTCACCTCTGTTCTCTCATATTCTCACTTGTCTTCCCTCACTCCCTCTCTGTTACCTTCACTCCCATTGTCTCCTCACTGTCTTACAACCCTACATTCACCCTCACTCACCTTCCATGCCTCATTGTCATTAATCTACCATTATTCACTCCTGCTTCACTGTCACTCACTCCCCTTTCTTTACTCCCCTTTCTGCCTTTAGTTTTCTTTTTTTTTTTATAAAATTGCCTTTAGTTTTCTTAATGCATATTCCTTTAGGATCTTACTCACCTTCAGTTTATTTCTTTCTCCTGCTCTTGTTCAATGTCACTGAATGTATCCATGTCATTATCCTTTTAGTAATTTTCTCTCTCTCTATTTCTTTTTAACTCTCCCTGACCTTCACCATTCCTTTGTTTTTCTTTCTGAGTCCTTCACTTCTACTTTATCTCTTTTATGACTTTTAATCTCCTAGTTTGTCTCTTGTATTGTAAAGTATATATTATAAATATTCTAACATATTTTTTATCTTTCACAGATATACATTTTAATGAAAATATGTAATTAAGTTTACATTACTTATAAGGTAAGTTTGATGTACAAAATGTACTTTCCCTATACTCTTTTCCTTAACCTCACTACTCTTTTCTGATACTCCCGCACCTCTGTTCCCTTATTGCGCTTGCCTCACTTATTCAGAATCCCCACGTTTACTCCCCTTTTCTTCACTCCTCTCTCACACTCACCTTCTTTCAGACCTTCTCCTTTACTTTCTTTCCTCTCTCTTCTCTTACTTCACTCCTTTACTCTTTTCCCTTCCCTTACTCTCCTTACTCCACTTCACTAACTCCTTCTCTTTCTTCCTCTGTCCTCTTAGTTCTACACTCCCCTTCCCTCAATCTCTCTTTGTTAGCCTCATTCTCTCTGTCCCCTTAGTCTCTCACTCCTCTTCTGTCACGCTCACTGCCTATAACTCAGCCATACTCCCACACTCACCTTCTTTTCAGACCTTCTCCTTTACTTATCTTCCTCTCTCTTCCCTTCTTTCGCTTCTTCACTCTTTTCCCTTCCCTTACTCTCCTTACTCCACTTCACTAACTCCTTCTCTTTCTTCCTCTGTCCTCTTAGTTCTACACTCCCCTTCCCTCAATCTCTCTTTGTTAGCCTCATTCTCTCCGTCCCCTTAGTCTCTCATTCCTCTTCTGTCACGCTCACTGCCTATAACTCAGCCATACTCCCACACTCACCTTCTTTTCAGACCTTCTCCTTTACTTATCTTCCTCTCTCTTCCCTTCTTTCGCTTCTTCACTCTTTTCCCTTCCCTTACTCTCCTTACACCACTTCATTAACTCCTTCTCATACTCCCTCTGTCCTGTTAGTTCGACACTCCCCTTCCCTCATTCTCTCTCTGTCACCCTCATTCTCTCCGTCCCTTTAATCTCTCACTCCTCTTCTGTCACACTCACTCCGTATAACTCAGTCATACTCCCACACTCACCTTCTTTCAGACTTTCTCCTTTACTTTCCTTCCTCTCTCTTCCCTTCTTTCGCTTCTTCACTCTTTTCCCTTCCCTTACTCTCCTTACTGCACTTCATTAACTCATTTTCTTACTCCCTCTGTCCTCTTACTTCTACACTCCCCTTCCCTGATTCTCTCTCTGTTAGCCTCATTCTCTCCGTCCCCTTAGTCTCTCACACCTCTTCTATCACACTCACTCCCTATAACTCAGCCATACTCCCACACTCACCTTTTTTCAACCCTTCTCCTTTACTTTCCTTCCTGTCTCTCTCCTTCTTTTGCTTCTTCACTCTTTTCTCTTCCCTTACTCTCCTTACTCCACTTCACTAACTCCTTCTCTTACTCCCTCAGTCCTCTTACTTCTATACTCCCCTTCCCTCATTCTCTCTCTGTTAGCCTCATTGTCTCTGACCCCTTAGTTTGTCACTCCTCTTCTATTACGCTCACTCCCTATAACACAGCCACACTCCCTCACTTATGTTTCTTTCCTCCCTCAGTCCTCTACTCTCACTTTTTCTTTCACTTTCTCTGTCTCTTCACTCCCTTACTCCCCTTGTCTCACACTCACTTGCCTTTATCCAGTCTGTATCTCCACTCTTTCATCAACATCACTGCTCTTTTCTTACCCTTCAACACCCCATTCCTTTACTACATTTTCTTCACTTATCCTTATTCCCCTTGTTCACTCTCCTTCTCCTCACTCACCTCCCACACTCACCTTCTTTCAGTCTCCCTACTTCACTTCCCTTCCCTTCCCCTGTCGTCCCTTTCTTTGCTTTCTCACTCATTTTCCTTTCCTCTCTCACTGCACTCCACTTCAGTTACTCCTTTTGAATTTGTTAAGAATACAGCTTTTTGAGAATTGGAGGTAGTTCTAAAAAGAACTGTTTTTTTTCTTCTTTTTTCTCAACAAAAACAAAAGCAGGGAATGCAAAACTGCTCAACAGGAGCAAAAAAAAAGGGGATAAATTAGGGCTGGGGAGGGCAGCGGTGTTCTTGCCTCTTGCGTGTATTGAGCTTGATGCTCTGCTCCCCATAGCAAAGCAATTCATCGCATTGCTTGCATTTTATAGTAATATCATTAAAAACAGGTTGAATGTTCGGAATCATCTCTAATTCCGCTGCACGTCCTCTCCCTGATGTTGTGGCTCCTCCTGTTGATGTAGAGGCACCATCCCTTGGGGAATTACATGCCAGGTCTCGGACACTCTCCCGGGCATAGTTCTGAGGATGCCTGCGTTGAACGTGGCGAATCATGGTTGAATTTCCCAAACTGTACTTCCTTCTGGGGTCTCCTAGGGAAAGTACAGTTTGGCAGATTTTACATTCAACTTTGGGAGCATTCACCTTTTTTAATCCTTCAGGTATTGAAAAAAACTTCCAAATAAAATGTTCTTTGACCTTGGGCTGAGGAGGCTCTTCATCAATGAAACCATCTAACTCCTCACTGCTGCTGGGTGCTCTGGCAGCCATTCTTTCCACAAAATGGTAGGACAGAAAAAAACAGGTCTTGCTGTCACCAAAGTGAAAGAAGAAGTGAAGGAAAAGGGTGGGGTTTTCATTAGTTGTAAAAAAAACTGTTAACAACCAATGAAAAGAGTTATTTTAAGGTCACATGACCTGACGCGCTTACGCTGCGCGCACCGGAGCGCTTCCGGGGGCACTAACGCGGCGCAAAAGTAGGCGCTTCCGGGGGCGCTTACGTGGCGCGCCTGAATGATGTTTTGGTTGCTTTAGGGAAATACAAAATCATTTTCATTCGGAAAATCAAAAATACTACTTTTATAAGTATGGTACTGAATGTCTTGCATTATTATTTAGATTTCATACATATTTTTTTTTACGAACGCAGAAATAGCGCTCTCACTGCGCTCTCCGGAGAGCTTACCGGTGCGCGCACCCTGAGCGCTCCAAGTCAAAATGATACGGGTAAGCTTACCGGTGCGCGCACCCTGAGCGCCCCAGGACAAAATTATGAAAAAAAAACATGAAAAATACATAGAAAAAAAAAAATGAAAAAAATAATAATAATAATAATTAATAGTTATAAAAAATTCACTGAAAAAACCATAGGTTTCACAATCGTTATAGTTAAGAATTAGCTTTTAAAAAACCTTTGAAATTCACTGAAAAAACCATAGGTTTAACACTCGTTATAGTTAGGAATTAGCATTTAAAAAACCTTTGAAATTTACTGAAAAAACCATAGGTTTCACACCAGTTATAGTTAGCTGGACATTTTACTCATACAAAACCATTGAAATTCCCACGTTATAGTTAGTTGGACTCACTATAACTTGCGCGCCCGCAATCCACTGCTGATGATGTCACATATTACATCATTCATGACATGGTCAGTGACATCACTGATGACATCACTGATGACATCGCAAATGACATCACTGATGACATCACTAATGACATCTCAAATTACATCACTGATGACATCACTGATTACATCATCCATGTGATAATGCAATACACCTATGCCATCTGGTTCTTGTCCCTCTGTGTCCCCCGGCTACCCGGCTTCTAAGTCAAGTATGAACAAGGAGTCTGCCTGTCAGTTGCCGAGCTTTCCAATACCCTCGTTGGAGGAGTTTTGTGCTCTGGCTAACTGTGTATCATCTGGCTCCCCTCTTGATCCCATGCCGCACAAGATCTGGAAGGCCTTCCAGGGCGAGCTGTTTCCCCCGCTCCACTCAATCTGTTGCCAATCGTTAGCTACTGCATCTGTACCAGACTGCTGGAAATTGGCAATTGTAACACCTCTGCTAAAAAAGGCTACTTTGGACCCCCTCTGCCCAGCCAATTATAGGCCTATCTCGCTGCTACCATTCGCGATAAAGATCTTAGAGAAGTGGGTTACGAGAGCCTTGGCCAACTTCCTGGAATCCAACTCCAGTCTGGATGTAGCTCAATTTGGCTTCAGACCGGGCCACGGTACTGAGACTGCTCTGGTTACCGTGTTGAATGATCTGCGAACGCATGTCGACAGGGGCAAGTCAGCATTTTTAGTACTGCTTGACATGTCGGCCGCGTTCGACACGGTGAACCATGAGGTCCTCTTGGGCCGTCTCGGTAATGCGGAAATAACGGGCTCGGCACTAGCCTGGTTATCATCATATCTGGATAACAGACAACAGGCAGTAACACTACCACCTTTCCGTTCTGCCATACGCCAGGTGAACCAGGGTGTCCCCCAGGGTTCGGCGATAAGTCCGATTCTTTTTAATCTGTACCTCCGCCCCCTGATACAACTTATAAGGTCTTTCGGTATTCAAGTCATCAACTATGCCGATGATACACAATTGATTTTTTCTTTTGAGGGTTCAGAGGCAGTGTCGAGGGACACTTTCCATCAGTGTATGTCGGCCACAGCAGAGTGGTTGCAAGCCAATTCACTCCAATTCAATGGCGCAAAGACGGAGATATTGCACTGCTCTTCAGACCGACTCCCTCGCCCATTGCCGGAAGACTTCTGGCCTAGTTCCATTCCAGGCTCGGTGGAGGCAGCAGATTCGGCCCGCAATCTGGGAGTCATGTTTGAGCCGAACCTGCAATTGGACGTCTCGGTGAACAGGACTGTTGGGACATGTATGGGCCTGCTCCGTGCTCTACGGAAGATACTGCCGCTTCTCCCGCGGGAAGCCAGAGTAGAAGTAGTGCGTAGTACCATCCTCAGTAGGTTAGACTACTGCAACGCACTACTTCTAGGAGCCCCAAAGGTTTTGATCCATAAATTACAACGGGTTCAAAACATGGCGGCTAAACTAGCCCTAACCTTGCCTCGCTCGGCTTCTTCTGCCGGAGCTCTGGCAATCTTACATTGGTTACCGGTCCAGCAGAGGATCTCCTATAAGGCTTTGTGCCTGATTTTTGGTGCACTGCATGGTCAAGGACCAATACCACTGCAAAACCTCTTTTCGTGGTATCAGGCTGCCAGACCTCTGAGATCCGCCTCAGCGTTCTTAGTGAAAATCCCAAGAATAAACAGAGTGAGAATGGGCGGCCGCGCCTTCAGTTTTACGGCCGCCACAATGTGGAACACTCTACCTTTAACACTGAGGAGCAGTCAAAATTTGATTTTATTTAAAAAGGACCTTAAAACCTTTCTCTTCCCTAGAGCAGAATAAATGGTATAGCAGATGGTGGAACTGATCTCAGCGCCAGGATACCCGCTGGGTGACAGCTGCGCTTAATAAGCATTAAAATACATACATACATACATACATACAATACACCTCCTCACACTCTAATCTAACCTATGATACACCTAGTGTTAAATACAAACTACCATTCCTGAAACCATTGACACAGTAAAACCACTTACCACATACGCACTCACTGATTTCTAGGTCTACACACACATCTACTCATTCACCCATACAATCTTTCATAAATACAGTCACTCATCAATACAACACTATCATATGCACTCATACACCTATGCAGACACTCACACACTGCCACTCATCCATGGAGTTACTCACACACCTAGTCAGTCATGCAAAGAGTTAATCACACTCCAATTTCCTCATCTATACAGTTATACAGACAACACCTCAATTATACAAACATATACTAACACATACTTACTCTCTTATACAATCACTGATACAAGTACACATTGATCCATACAGCCACTCGCACAATCACTCGCTTTCATGTATAGTCATTTATATATGCCAACTCTCACATGCACTGTGTTTTACATATGTACTTTCTTGGACATGTAGCACTGACATATCCATTCACTCACCAACACAGCCATGCACACAGTCAACCGCCCATACAGCTGTTTTCTCATGCACTCTTGAACCCATACACCTAGTTAATCAACTGCTCACACATCAATGCACAGAGTCACACACCTCCCAGCCACCCACACACACACTCAGTCTCCCATACAAATACTTGGGCAACCAATCAATAACCCATATAGCCACTCATATAGCTACTGATCAACACATGCAGCAGCTTACACAACAACAGACATACTGATGCACACATTCAGACAGTTTAGTCACTAACCCATGCATTCAGTAAGACACATTTAATCACTCACTCATACAGTCAGTCACGCACCAACTAAATCCTTCATCCAGACACTTATACACCCACTCATTCTTAAATATGTAAAACATATTTAAACTTTACAGAAACACACAGTTACTGGATGATGTCATCAGTGATGTCATTTGAGATGTCATCAGTGATGTCATTAGTGATGTCACTGACCATGTCATGAATGATGTAATATGTGACATCATCAGCAGTGGATTGCGGGCGCGCGAGTTATAGTGAGTCCAACTAACTATAACGTGGGAATTTCAATGGTTTTGTATGAGTAAAATGTCCAGCTAACTATAACTGGTGTGAAATCTATGTTTTTTTCAGTGAATATATATATAGATATACAGCAATCTCCCTTGAAGACTGAGTGGGTGTATAAATGTGTGAGTGGAGGATTTAGTAGCAATGTGATTGACTGTCTAAGTGAGGAATTTAAAGTGTCTCTCTAAATATATAGGATAGTGATTAAACTGTGTGAATACCTGTATCACTCTATCTCTTGTTGTGTAAACTAATACATAAGTTGGTTACTAGCTATGTGAAAGTATACATTAGTTATTAGTTAGTTAAAGTGAGTATGTGTATGGGATAGTGAATGAATGTGTGTGTGGTTGGGTGGGACGTGTGTGACTGTCGAAAGATGTGTAAATAGTTGATTTAGTAGGTATATTACGTTAAAACTGTATGTGGAAACAGTTGTTTGGGTGAGTGAATCTCTTTATGGGTATGGTGATGAGTAAATTTATTTCTCAATGATATATGTCCAACAAACTAAAAATATAAAAGGCAGTGTATGTGACAGTTGTTGTATATAAATAAGTATACATACGACTCAGTGATTGTATGACTGATGTATGGGTAACTCTATACTTGTAATAGTGATTTTTTAACACACTAAGTATGAGTTACTATCTATATGAATAAATAAAGTGGTGTTTGTGTATGTGTGTATCTTAGTAAATATAAGTATGATTCTTTGCATAAGTGAGTAGGATGTCTGCATAAGTGAATAAGATATGTGCTGGTGTGTAATGTTGATGTAGGTGTATAAGTATATTTAATAGTGTTCTATTGATTTTTGTTAGCATGATCTTTGTTAGCAGGTATGAGTGAATCTTTGGATAAGTGTTTAGATGTGTATGTAGATGTAGGAATCACTGAGTGGGTTTTTAGAAACTTGTACTGGTGTGTCAATGGTTTCAAATTTGATTTTATCCACACTATGTGTGGGAGGGTATACTCAGAAGTGAGTCCCTTGCTCATTGCACCATCAGGATTCAAGCAAGCCGGGCCGACGAAGGCTGTGATGCCAGAAACCGGTCCCCGGAAGCTTGTCTCCTTCCCAGTATAAGAATTGGCTTGGTAGTTTGGTTTGCCCTGTTCCCATCATGCACTGGGACAGGAACAGACTAATTTGCATGTAGCCAGGTTCTGAGCTGGGATGGTGCAATGAGCTAAAAAACAGGTGATGGATTAAAACCATGATCTCTTGACTTGGTAAGAGTATTCTGCATCATTCAGAAACTCTGTCCATCACCACCCCCTTTTTCCAAAATTCAAATAGGGTACTACATATTTTATAATGAGTGTTGAAAGGTTATGCTACTGTATGATGAGGTATATCAGTGTGTCACATGGATGATGTCATCAGTGATGTCATTTGAGCTGTCATCAGTGAATTCACCAGTGATGTCACTGACCATGTCATGAATGAAGTAAAATGTGACATCATCAGCAGTGGATTGCGGGCGTGCGAGGTATAGTTAGTACAACTAACTATAACGGGGGAATTTCATTGGTTTTATACGAGTGAAATGTCCAGCTAACTATAACACCCCTGAAACCTATGTTTTTTTCAGTGAATTTCTAAGGTTTTTTAAATGCTAATTCCTAACTATAACTTGTCTGAAACATATGTTTTTTTCAGTGAATTTCAAAGCTTTTTTAAATGCTAATTCCTAACTATAACGTCTGTGAAACCCATGGTTTTTTCAGTGAATATATATATATCAAATTCAAACGGCAGCTCCTATTTCAAGCAACCAAAGGACACAAATGGGATGATGTGAAAGATCGGTTTACTTCATGCAAATCAACAGGCATAATGCATTTCGACATTCAAGTCTTCGTCAGATGCCATACAAACGGAAATGGGTTTCTACCCTCATTTAAAACTCTCTGGCTCCTCCTTGACTAGAGTACAGCTGGCCCCACTTACGAACAAAATTTAATTTGTAGTTCACTGTTTAATGTTTTTTGACTACAATTCCCAGAAGTCTCTGGATGGGTTCTCACTGTCGCTGGGGCTCTTTTTGAACAGCTGATTGCGTGCCTTGTAGCGGTTGGTACTGTGTTCCCAATAATCCGGTACTGTCCTTACTTAAATCTCTCACAACACCCCAAAACGTTTCACCTCATCCGAAACTTCTTCCAATTTTGGTCACGGAAGACATAGAACAGTGCCTGTCTTCCTCCGTTCATTCCGGGTTGCCTTCCGTACAAATGACCTATTTGCTGGGTAGGTTTTCTGAGGCGGTCCGAGGTACCTCCAATACCTTGGATAACTTCGCTTTCACCAGAACTCCCCCGAACACTTCGAAACAGGTCCTTTCACACGCTCATGGTATGCGTGCTGAAACATCAAATTCAAACGGCAGCTCCTATTTCAAGCAACCAATGGACACAAATGGGATGATGTGAAAGATCGGTTTACTTCATGCAAATCCACAGGCATAATGCATTTCGACGTTCATATATATATATATATATATATATATATATTTCAACAACGATTTCCGAGGAAAACGAACAAAAGCCGCTACTCCAGTCACTGATGAGTTTTGTAGACAAAATTAATTTATTCTTGAATCCATTTCAGCATTTAACACAGCAATACCAACGCGTTTCGGTAGCTCCTTCAACCGTGAACAAGGTAGAAGGAGCTACCGAAACGCATTGGTATTGCTGTGTTAAATGCTGAAATGGATTTAAGAATAAATTAATTTTGTCTACAAAACTCATCAGTGACTGGAGTAGCGGCTTTTGTTTGCTTTCCTCGGAAATCGTTGTTGAAATAGAGAGCGGTTTGGTTCAACCGCAGAAAGCTACGCACCCACCGAGAAGCGCCATACACGGGAGACAAAGGAGCCAACTCGTTGTAATATATATATATATATATATATTCACTGAAAAAACCATAGGTTATAGACCATATATAGTTAGGAATTAGCATTTACAAAACCTTGAAAATTCACTGAAAAAACCATAGGTTATAGACCATATATAGTTAGGAATTAGCATTTAAAAAACCTTATTTTACTCACACAAAACCATTGAAATTCCATATATAGTTAGTTGCACTAACTATATATCGCGCACCCGCAATCCACTGCTGATGATGTCACATATTACATCATTCATGACATGGTCAGTGACATCACTGATGACATCACTGATGACATCTCAAATGACATCACTGATGACATCTCATTTGACATCATTCTTGTGCTAATACGATGAACCTCTTCAGACTCTAATATAACCTTAGATACACTCAGTGTATACAGACACTCACACACTGTCACTCATCCATGGAGTTACTCACACACCTAGTCAGTCATGCAAAGAAACAATCTCACCTCCATTTCCTCAACTATACAGTTATACACACCTTACTTATTCAAACATATACTAACACATATTTACTCTCTTATACAATCCCTGATACAAGTTCACAATGATCCATACAGCCACTCACACATTCAGTGGCTCTCATGCACAGTTATTTATATATGCCAACTCTCACATGTACTGTGTTTTACATATGTACTTACTATGACATGTAGCATTGAGATATCCATTCACTCATCAATACACTCATGCACACAGTCAACCGCCCATGTAGCTGTTTCCACATGCACTCTTGAACTCATACACCTAGTAAATCAACTGCTCACACATCTATGCACAGAGTCACACACCTCCCAGCCACCCCCACACAAACTCAATCTCCCATACAAATACTTGGGCAACCAATCAATAACACATATAGCCTCTCGTATAGCTAATGATCAACACATGCAGCAGTTTACATCACAACAGACATACTGATGCACACATTCAGACAGTTTAGTCACTAACCCATGCATTTAGTACGACACATTTATTCACTCACTCATACAGTCAGTCACGCACCTACTAAATCCTTCATCCAGACACTTATACATCCACTCATTCTTCAATATATCAAACATATTTAAACTTTACAGAAACACACAGTCACTGGATGATGTCATCACTGATGTCATCAGTGATGTCATCAGTGATGTCATTTGAGATGTCATCAGTGATGTCATCAGTGATGTCACTGACCATGTCATGAATGATGTAATATGTGACATCATCAGCAGTGGATTGCGGGTGCGCGATATATAGTTAGTGCAACTAACTATATATGGAATTTCAATGGTTTTGTGTGAGTAAAATAAGGTTTTTTAAATGCTAATTCCTAACTATATATGGTCTATAACCTATGGTTTTTTCAGTGAATTTTCAAGGTTTTGTAAATGCTAATTCCTAACTATATATGGTCTATAACCTATGGTTTTTTCAGTGAATTTCAATGGTTTTTTAATAGCAAATATCATAAGCTGTCGAATGTCAAGTACGTGGTAAGTGAAAACATTTTCGTGTTTATGCACACTGATCTGCTTTGAATGGTGCCCCCCCCCCTCATTTCTATTAGGAGTACTCTCTCTTTGCAGATAGTGAAAGGTAGTTAACGCAGGCCTTTGCCCCCGTTGTAATCCGTCGTGCCTGCTTCTCTCTCCATTTGATTGATTGTTATCCAAGTATTTACTGTTTTAGAATTAGTTCTCTTTGGTTCATTCTCTATTTACAAACAAACACAGAGTCGCAATACTCTGTTTAGTCTTTGCAGATAACGAAAAATCGTGTAAAAAAAAAGAAAAGGAATCGAGCAAAATCAGTAGGCCACTAATGGGATCTCTTTTTGACCTCGCTAAAATAGAAACATTAGGAACAACCCCTCATGACAAATACAAAACTAGTGAGATGAACTGAACTCCACACAATGATGGCTGCAAAACAGCTCGGCTCCGCCACCCACCCCGCCCAAAATAACGATAAAGAGCGGCTGCCATGATTGGTTGCGGAATGGCCACGACGGAGCTACGAAATGATGCTGCTCTCATGCTAACCCCAGCTTCAGTCTGAAACATCCAGAAACACTGTAGACTACCAATTCGATCAGTTCCGGTAGCGCCCCAATGTAACCCGGTAGAGAAGAACTAGCCCTCCCCTCTTTGACTGATGGTTCTTGTTGCCTGTCCCTTCTGTTCTCATTTAACAGAACTATTTAGCCTGCTGAAAGGGGTTGTGTTCCGACCGCTGGTTGGTGGAGACATTTTGACTATATTCTGGACCTGCGTTGTCGCGTAATGCGTCATATGACGCGCCGCGTTAGCGCATCCGGAAGTCATCCGGGGCGCGCAGCGCGTAACGTAAGCATAACAAGTCATGTGACTTGTTAATAAAACTTTTCATTGGTTCATTTTACTTTTCTTATTGTAATGATGAAAGGCTTGGTCATATGACCTAAAAATTACGCTTTTCATTACTTCCGAACATTATTTTTTCTTAAATATATGTTATAATGTTCCAGGCTAATGTACTTTCCCGGAAATTTTACAACTGTCCTGCAAGTAAAATATATTCTTTTTTCGAGAAAAAGAGCGTTTCTTCGTCCCATGATGGAGCCGTTGAGCAAAAGAGGGTCGACCTGCTGTCTTAGTCGCCGATACGCCTGAATATGAGATTCTTATCGATCACTTTATGTTGCAGGAATAGAAAACACAACAGCCCTTGACCATTTATCTTTACTGCGTTCCTTCGTATTATACCTTTTACCCTTCATGTAATTGGTCTGCTTTATTTCACTTGCCTTTTAATGATTCTAAAACAGTGACTATTATTACAAACTTTACCAATGTATATACTACTACCATGTTTTCTTTTAAAAACCTTTATTGTGAAAATTTCATTATACAAATACGAGCCTATAACCACGTGGGCCGGCCACGGAGCAAACTGTAATCGTATGTGATGAGTAGACATTTACACTGTAGAGGAACGTAACGGGCGGGCCATTAGGTTGCAAGAACTAAGGTGTCTAACAGTTACGGAATCGGTGGACGTACATTTTATAATTAAAATACGACAGGGCCAGTTACAATAAAATTATCTAGATATACATTTGCGGGCAAGTACCATGGGTGACGTTAATTCGAACTTTCAACAGTACAGTAATCAATAACACATCAGAACTTAATATCAATAGGGATGTCGAAATATTCAATCAATTCTCGTCCCCGCCCGCCATGTGCTTCAAAACTGCATACGTATCTCGTGATTTCAAGGTTCTGCAACCAGTACACAACAAGGAGTTACGAGTCCCATTTATTCCGGCGCCATTTTGGGCGAGGACGGGCAGGTCCAGGATATAGTCAAAATGTCTCTACCAACCATCGACTATGATGATGTTCATATGCTGTATTTATTAGAGTAACACTCATCTGTCCACATGAAATTAATTTGCCACAATCTAAACATGTCATTTTAATCTTTCCAAAGTTCTTCTAAATATTTGGGACCGTTTCCCTTGCCTCTGAAGCTCTCAGTGCCACTTCTTTGATGAATGTACTAGCAGGTCAGGGGTTCTCCTCCAAATCTCTCTTTTATGCAGCACTATAATTAATTGGTGCCACCTCTCCATATGACGATGCATGGTATAGTTACCACAACTATATTTTTTTTCGGTTCCTCTGGAGAGTTCATCGTGGCAGATGAAGCGTGTAACGTACCGGGCATTTACCTTTTTTTGCATGTACAGGAAAGGAAAAAAAAATCGAGCGTCCGAGTTCTAAGGTGTCCCAGGGCCATTTTAGTGGAGGACATGATACAGCGATAATGCCCTGGATAAGGACACTTCCTTCGGGCACCCCACGCCGTCTTTCGGCGCAGCATTGTAGGATGGCCACACCAGTGCAGCAACTTGCTAGACACCACCTCGGTGCCATCCGGATCTCGGCGCCCCACTGCAGATGAACTGCCTCCACATGGAGAAGCGGGAGAGGCTCGTTTGCGCCGCCTCCCCCCCCCCCTTCGGGCACCCCACGCCGACTTTCGGCGCAGCATTGTAGGATGGCCACACCAGTGCGGCAACTTGCTGGACACCACCTCGGTGCCAACCGAATCTCAGCGCCTTGTGTTGTCTTCCATTCCGAAAATATTGTTGGCAGCATTTTGAAAGGAAAGATAAACAGCCGTTTGTGGCCCTCACTACACCGTTCTCCTAGTGAGTCTCACATTGTTACATTTAGGAAGAATGTTGAAGAGTAGTATGTTGAAAATCTGAAGCCATTGTTATACAAACTCTCAACCAGCCTTGGATGGAAAAATCCTGAAGAATGTACAAACTGAAAACCAGTTTTTGTCTGTATAGCATCAGCAGCAACGATTGAGTCAGCTTTGTGTGAAGCCGCCATTTTGATTCAATCAATAGCGTCCCCCTGCACACATTCAGGGACCTGGTCGTGTCTTCAGGTCAAACGGATTGTGGGACAAGATGCACAAAGGAAAAGGAAAAAAGTTCCGCCGGACCCCGGGAGGTGGCCGCCTATGTCATGGGCGATCTTAGGCCACACCAGGGCAATAGTGAAGCTGCAGCAGGTGCAAATAAGCTTCAGACAGTGTTACAAGCGCTGCTCAGAACTCTCAACTATGACACCACCTCGGTGCCATCCGGATCTTGGCGCCTTGTGCTGGTTCCGGCCTATTCACACATCGGTCCGCTACTGACGCCACCTCACAGGCCAACGGGGCACCCCACGCCGACTTTCGGCGCAGCATTGTAGGATGGCCACACCAGTGCGGCAAATTGCTGGACACCACCTCGGTGCCATCCAGATCTCGGCGCGTTGTGCTGCCTTCGGCCTATTCGCCACAAGTGCGCACGCAACTCAGCTGCATAGCGAGTGAAACACCAAGGGGCGCCCCACTGCAGCCGAGGAACCTCCATCTTGGGGGCGACGCACAGCATCACATTGCTTTCCAATGCAGTCAGATCCTCAAACAGCCCCCACTGACTGACGCGAACGCACAGGCCAACGGGGCGCCCCACGCCGACTTTCGGCGCAGCATTGTAGGATGGCCACACCAGTGCGGCAACTTGCTGGACACCACCTCGGTGCCATCCGGATCTTGGCGCGTTGTGCTGCCTTTGGCCCCATTCGCACATCAGTCCGCTACTGACGCCATCTCACAGGCTAATGGGGCGCCCCACGCCGACTTTCAGCATTGTAGGATGACCACACCAGTACAGCAACTTGCTAGACATCACCTCGGTGCCATCCGGATCTCGGCGCCCCACTGCAGATGAAGTGCCTCTCAACTATGAAACCACCACTGTGACATCCGGATCTTGGCGCGTTGTGCTGCCTTCGGCCTATTCGCACATCGGTCCGCTACTGACGCCATCTCACAGGCTAATGGGGCGACCCACGCCGAGTTTCAGCATTGTAGGATGACCACACCAGTACAGCAACTTGCTAGACATCACCTCGGTGCCATCCGAATCTTGGCATCTCAACGCCTAGTGGTATCTTCCATACAGAAAATATTGTTACGCTACCTTTGGCCCCATTCGCACATCAGTCGGCAACTTAGACATCACCTCGGTGCCATCCGGATCTTGGCATCTCAGCGCCTTGTGGTGTCAGTCAGAAAATATTGTTGCGCTGCCTTTGGCCCCATTCGCACATCAGTCCGCTACTGACACCATCTCACAGGCCAACAGGGCGCCCCACGCCGACTTTCAGCATTGTAGGATGGCCACACCAGTGCGGCAACTTACTAGACACCACCTCGGTGCCATCCGGATCTTGGCGCGTTGTGCTGCCTTCGGCCTATTCGCACATCGGTCCGCTACTGACGCAAACTCACAGGCCAACGGGGCGCCCCACGCCGACTTTCAACATTGTAGGATGGCCACACCAGTGCTGCAACTTGCTGGACACCACCTCGGTGCCATCCGGATCTTGGCGCGTTGTGTTGCCTTCGGCCTATTCGCACATCGGTCCGCTACTGACGCCGCCTCACGTGCCAACGTATTTTCTCCGCATTTTATACCCTATGCCGCATAACAGGTCATGTGACTTGTTTATAAAACTTTTCATTGGTTCATTTTACTTTTGGTTTCCTAATGATGGAAGGCTTGATCATATGACCTAAAAACAACACTTTTCATTGGATGAAAACTTTTTTTTTTTTTCCAAACGATGAAAGCCCCACCTTGTTTCTGGATGTTTCAGACTGAAGCTGGCGTCAGCATGAGAGCACCACCATCTCGTAGCTCCGTCGTGGTCATTCCGCGAGCAATCATGGCAGCCGCTCCCCACCAGAAGCCTGCAGGAGTCGGGGCCCCCAAAACTTTTGATGAATTCTCAAGGCGGAGGGGACGCTTTCGAGAATGGGGTCCAAGACCTAGCAGACAAGCGTCCGATTTCCAAGGTGTCCCAGGGCCATTTCAGTGGACCAGGCCCAAAAAGGAAAGAGCCTGCCGCCATTTTGAGAGTCCTGTGACAGCCGCCTATCGCTGCACCGCAAGAGTGGGCGCAACTCAGCTGAATTGCGGCTTTTGACACAGTGGACCAAAAACGGACGGAATGGCAACTGAAACGGTAAAGGGGCGCCCCACTACAACAGATGACACTCCACCTGGAGAGGCCCGTTCACGCCGCCTCCCCCGGGGCGCCCCACGCCGTTATTCGGAGCAGCATTGTAGGATACCAAAACCAGTGCGGCAACTTACTGGACATCACCTTGGTGCCATCGTTCTGCTGCCTTGGAACTATTCGCACAACAGTTTGCTACTGAAGACCCACCCCCCGCGACGCCCCACGCCGTTATTTGCTGGGTGGCAACTTACTAGACATCACTTTCGTGTCATCTAGATTTCAGCGCGTTCTGCTGCCTTGGAACTATTCGCACAACAGTTTGCTACTGATGACCCACCCCCCGCGACGCCCCACGCCGGAAATCTGGACGTTGTGCTGCGTTGGGACTATTCGCACAGCCGACCGCTACTTCGTTGTTTTTCCCTAAAAATGTTTATATGTTATTACTATTTTTGTTTTCTTGTATATATTTATAAATTATTAAAGTTTTATAATCTTACTACTTTGTCGGAGTGCTATATATTTTTAATGTGACACATAATTGTAAAAACTTTGATGTACAAAGAGTCATCCCTGGAATCTTCCGCTTCACGCTCGGTCCCCTCCCCAATCACAATACAGGATGGTTTTCAGATAATAGCAACGCTTCTGCTGTGACGGATCTCATCGAGTGTGGGCCTTGATCTACTATAACTCCTTTGAAGAGGGGTGAATCTTTACAGCTGTGGCCATAAACTACATCTGCAGGGCTAGCTGATACCCTAGGACCAGCCTGGACAATCGGACACAGAGGAAAAGGAGTGTCAGAGGGTGCAGTAGTGAATAGGGCGAAAGGGAGGTGTCGGGCGGGCACAGGGTGTGATTCTCAGGAAAGAGCAGCGCAGATGGGGGGAGGTTTATTACCCATGCATAAGACAGAGAGCGGGGGTGACCACTGCCTGGGGGAGATGCTTGCGAGGGTGGGGAGCCATGCTAAGGATCGACAGCGTGCACAGAGTGGGTCTGGTCAAGGCATCTAAAATGGCTGCCGTGCACGACAAAAGTGTGGCATTTGAAAAAAGACAAGATGGCGCAGACAATGTTTTTCAACACTTCCTGATTTCCTTCGAATCGAACGTTAACAGACGTTGGGGCATATTACCAAAGTTAAGCGATATTTATCCCTAACGATGCATTGCAAAGATTTTTTTACCGTCAGAAATTATCGCAGATAAACCTTGCTATTATCAAAGTTTATCGCAAATACGATAAAAACCGACCGCAATGCATTAATATCGCTGAAAACTCAGCGATATTCATGCATTACCGAGCTAATCCTCTTAGCCATGTTATCCACCTCCCATAGGATAACATGGCTAAGAACTGCTCAGGGCAGCTGTTACTTTTTGGAGATATTCGCGCTTATCTCGAATATTTCCAAAAGTTGATAATAGGAGATAGCGATGTTAGCGACTGTTTCCAGTCGCTAACATCTTGGCATGCCCACTTTGCATGTCATTAGTGATAAATATCACTCACATGCAAAGTGGGGCCCAAGATGGTCGCTATCTCCTACTAGCCGTCGCTAACTGGTGTTAGCAACAGCTAGGTAATACAGATATAATTTTATCTCCGCGAAGCGGAGCGCTGTTACAGATATATATCTTGTTTTTGAACGTTAATTTCTCAAAATGCACTGAAGCACATATATTGAGACCTAGCAAAGGCACATCGGGCTACCAGTCCCTAATATTTTACCAAGTTTCGTGCAAATCCATTCAGCCGTTCGATTATTATTATTCTTTATTTTTTTTGCCCCGCGGGGCCCTTTTAAAACCTCCACATCAAACCTAGGGGATCAGCGAGGATCTACTATGCCCCCTTATGGTCATTTGCCCCTTCGCTTTGGCCTCCTCTTGTCTCTCGATCCTACCGAGAGACAAGATGGCGGCCGCTACGGACTGTTTGGAATGTTTACAGACACCGGAGAGCCAATCAGCTTCGCTTCGCAAAGCTCCGTAACGCGAAAAGTACGCGAAGCGGTGCGCTGTTACAGATATATATCTTTTTTTGAACGTTAATTTCTCAAAATCCACTGAAGCACATATATTGAGACCTAGCAAAGGCACATCGGGCTACCAGTCCCTACAATTTTGCCAAGTTTCGTGCAAATCCATTCAGCCGTAAGATTATTATTATAATTTTTTTTTTTTGCCCCGCGGGGCCCTTTTAAAACCTCCACATCAAACCTAGGGGGTCAGCGAGGATCTACTATTCCCCCTTATGGTCATTTGCCCCTTCGCTTTGGCCTCCTCTTGTCTCTCGATCCTACCGAGAGACAAGATGGCGGCCACTACGGACTGTTTGGAATGTTGACAGACGCCGGAGAACCAATCAGCTTCGCTTCACAAAGCTCCGTTGCGCGAAAAGTACGCGTCCTGGGCCGCTGCCCGGTCCGCTGTTACAGATATATATCTTTTTTTAAACGTTAATTTCTCAAAATCCACTGGAGCACATATATTGAGACCTACAAAAGGCACATCGGGCTACCAGTCCCTACAATTTTGCCAAGTTTCGTGCAAATCCATTCAGCCGTTCGGGCTAAAAGTGAGGCCAACCGCCCTATGGAAATTAACATGGGAAAAACGCGTTTTGGGACCCCCCTTTTTTCTCGGCCCCCCCTTGACGAACCCCCCCCAAATTTTCAAAGGCTGCTCAGAAACAAAATGTGCCATTTTCCTGAAAATTTCAGCCAATTCCGTCCACAAACGGCAAAGTTATTAGACATAGAATTTTCAAAAATCCCATAGAGAAAAAATCCTAACTATATATACCTACTGGCGACCGCCAGTAGGTAATATATATATATATTCACTGAAAAAAACATAGGTTTCAGGTCATATATAGTTAGGTATTAGCATTTAAAAAACCTTGGAAATTCACTGAAAAAAACATAGGTTTCAGGTCACATATAGTTAGGTATTAGCATTTAAAAAACCATTGAAATTGCTCCTATATAGTTAGTTGTACTAACTATATTTCGCGCACCCGCAATCCACTGCTGATGATGTCACGTATTACATCATTCATGACATGGTCAGTGACATCACTGATGACATCTCAAATGACATCACTGATGACATCACTGATGACATCACTGATGACATCATCCAGTGCCTGTGTGTTTCTGTAAAGTTTAAATATGTTTTACATATTGAATAATGAGTAGATGTATAAGTGTCTGGATGAAGGATTTAGTAGGTGCGTGACTGACTGTATGAGTGAGTGATTAAATGTGTCTTACTGAATGCATGGGTTAGTGACTAAACTGTCTGAATGTGTGCATCAGTATGTCTGCTGTTGTGTAAGATGCTGTGTGTGTTGATCAGTAGCTATATGAGTGGCTATATGGGTCATTGATTGGTTGCCCAAGTATTTGTATATGAGACTGAGTGTGTGTGTGGGTGACTGGGAGATGTGTGACTCTGTGCATAGATGTGTGTTAGCAGTAGATTCACTAGGTGTATGAGTTCAAGAGTGCATATGGAAGCAGCTGTATGGGCGGTTTACTGTGTGCATTGGTGTGTTGGTGAGTGAATGTATATCTCAGTGCTACATGTCCAAGTAAGTACATATGTAAAACACAGTGCATGTGAGAGTTGGTTTATATAAATGACTATACATGAGAGCCAGTGATTATGCAAGTGGCTGTATGGATCAATGTGTACTTGTATCAGTGATTGTTTAAGAGAGTAAGTATGTGTTAGTATATGTTTGAATAAGTAAGGTGTTGTGTGTATAACTGTATTGATGAGGCAATGGGAGTGTGATTGATTCTTTGCATGACTGACTAGGTGTGTGAGAAACTATGGATGAGTGAAAGTGTGTGAGTGTCTCTATAGGTGTATAAGTGCATATGATAGTATTGTATTGATGAGTGACTGTATGTATGAGTGATTGTATGGGTGAATGAGTGGATGTGTGTGTAGACCTAGGTTATATTAAGGTTATATTAGAGTGTGAGGAGGTGCATCGTATTATCACATGAATGATATCATCAGTGATATGATCAGTGATGTCAAATGAGATGTCATCAGTGATGTCATCAGTGATGTCATTTGAGATGTCATCAGTGATGTCATCAGTGATGTCACTGACTATGTCATGAATGATGTAATATGTGACATCATCAGCAGTGGATTGCGGGTGCGCGAAATATAGTTAGTACAACTAACTATATAGGAGCAATTTCAATGGTTTTTTAAATGCTAATACCTAACTATATATGACCTGAAACCTTTGGTTTTTTCAGTGAATTTCCAAGGTTTTTTAAATGCTAATACCTAACTATACATGACCTGAAACCTATGGTTTTTTCAGTGAATTTGCAAGGTTTTTTAAATGCTAATTCCTAACTATATAAGGCCTGAAACCTATGGTTTTTTCAGTGAATTTTAAAGGTTTTTTAAATGCTAATTCTATTAGCGGATAATGTTTAAATATATTAATATCCTAGTGGGACCACCTGAGCAGCCCTAAGGGGTCAGGGTGTTTCTACCCTGCCCCCTTTTTGTGTTCTACACGTTTGTTTTTCTGCTTTCTTGTGCCTAATTCCTAACTATATATGGCCTGAAACCTATGTTTTTTTCAGTGAATTTGCAAGTTTTTTTAAATGCTAATTCCTAACTATATAAGGCCTGAAACCTATGGTTTTTTCAGTGAATTTGCAAGGTTTTTTAAATGCTAATTCTATTAGCGGATAACGTTTTTATATATTCAGACGTTTTTTTAATGCTAATTCCTAACTATATAAGGCCTGAAACCTATGGTTTTTTCAGTGAATTTCAAAGGTTTTTTAAATGCTAATTCCTAACTATATAAGGCCTGAAACCTATGTTTTTTTCAGTGAATTCGCAAGGTTTTTTAAATGCTAATTCCTAACTATATAAGGCCTGAAACCTATGGTTTTTTCAGTGAATTTGCAAGGTTTTTTAAATGCTAATTCTATTAGCGGATAACGTTTTTATATATTCAGACGTTTTTTTAATGCTAATTCCTAACTATATAAGGCCTGAAACCTATGGTTTTTTCAGTGAATTTCAAAGGTTTTTTAAATGCTAATTCCTAACTATATAAGGCCTGAAACCTATGTTTTTTTCAGTGAATTCGCAAGGTTTTTTAAATGCTAATTCCTAACTATATAAGGCCTGAAACCTATGGTTTTTTCAGTGAATTTCAAAGGTTTTTTAAATGCTAATTCCAAACTATATAAGGCCTGAAACCTATGGTTTTTTCAGTGAATTTCAAAGGTTTTTTAAATGCTAATTCTATTAGCGGATAACGTTTAAATATATTAATATCCTAGTGGGACCACCTGAGCCGCCCTAAGGGGTCAGGGTGTTTCTACCCTGCCCCCTTTTTGTGTTCTACACGTTTGTTTTTCGGCTTTCTTGTGCCTAATTCCTAACTATATATGGCCTGAAACCTATGTTTTTTTCAGTGAATTTGCAAGGTTTTTTAAATGCTACTTCCTAACTATATAAGGCCTGAAACCTATGGTTTTTTCAGTGAATTTGCAAGGTTTTTTAAATGCTAATTCTATTAGCGGATAACGTTTTTATATATTCAAACGTTTTTTTAATGCTAATTCCTAACTATATAAGGCCTGAAACCTATGGTTTTTTCAGTGAATTTCAAACGTTTTTTAAATGCTAATTCCTAACTATATAAGGCCTGAAACCTATATTTTTTTCAGTGAATTCGCAAGGTTTTTTAAATACTAATTCCTAACTATATAAGGCCTGAAACCTATGGTTTTTTCAGTGAATTTCAAAGGTTTTTTAAATGCTAATTCTATTAGCTGATAACGTTTAACTATATTAATATCCTAGTGGGACCACCTGAGCAGCCCTAAGGGGTCAGGGTGTTTCTACCCTGCCACCTTTTTGTGTTCTACACGTTTGTTTTTCTGCTTTCTTGTGCCTCAGTCTACTAAGACCCAAGATGGATGCCAACACTTCCTGGTTAGAAGTGTTGACAGCCAATGAGCATGCAGCTTTCTCGGGAAGGCATGCTGATTGGCTGTCACTGTCTGTCAACACTAGCACAAGATAGATGCCAACACCTCCTGGTTAGAAGTGTTGACAGCCAATGACCATGCAGCTTTCTCGGGAAGGCATGCTGATTGGCTGCCACTGTCTGTCAACACTCAAAACCAGGAAGTGTTGGCAGCCATCTTGTGCCTTGTTAGAACCAAGGCACAAGAAAGCAGTGAAACAAAGGTGTGAAACTCGCAAAGGGGCCAGAGTAGAATCACCCTGACCCCCTAGGCCTGCTCAGGGGGTCCCACAAAGACCCCAAAGGCAAAAAATTATTATTATTTTTTTTTGTAAATGTCAGGGTACGCGTACCGTGCGCGTCAGGTACGCGTACGGTACGCGTACCCCGCGATTTAAACATTTATTTATTTTTTGTTGCCTTGGGGGTCCTTGTGGGACACCCTGAGCAGGTCTAGGGGGTCAGGGTGCTTCTACCCTGCCCCCTTTTTGAGTTCTACACGTTTGTTTTTCTGCTTTCCTGTGCCTCAGTCTACCGAGGCACAAGATGGCTGCCAACAGTTTCTGTTTTGGAGTGTTGACAGACATTGGCAGCCAATCAGAATGCAGCTCGCACACTAGAGGTACGCGTACGGTACGCGTACGTGCGCGTACCGTAAGCGCACGGGTAAGCTCACGGGTAAGCTGCTATAGATATATATATATTTTTGAACCTAACTTACTCAAAATCCACTGGAGCGCATATCTTGAGACATAGCAAAGGCACATCGAGCTACCAGTTCCTACAATTTTGCCAAGTTTGGTGGAAATCCATTCAGCCGTTCGAGCTAAAAGTGAGTCCGACCGCCCTATGGAAATTAACATGGGGAAAACACGTTTTGGGACCCCCTTTTATCTCGGCCCCCGCTTGACGAATCCCCCCCAAACTTTCAGGGAAGGATCGGAGCGCCGCGAGGCAAAGTTAAGGAAATATTCAGGAAGATTCCTCAACCGGCGCCAAAGGTTTTCCCAATAGAATGTTGCGATTTCCCTATGGAAAACAATCCTAACTATATATACCTACTGGCTATCGCCAGTAGGTAATATATCACCGCTCAATTTCCCCTCATAACAAAAGGGAACGGACCGCACTCCGTGGATAAGGTTTTGATTCGAATTTATTTTCAGAAAATTAGCAACAGGACGCGTTTCGGCTTCGCGCCTTCCTCCAGCTGTTACCAAATAGCACAAAAATTTATTTTTTAAATAAAGTTTTTGACTTAATTACGTCATTTCCTGTGATAAACAACAACGATGGACTTGATTTAATGCATATAATGCGGCCATCTTGGAGTGTGTAATTTTACACCCACTTTCACCAAGTGACTTTTAAATAAACACATGAAAATATAGCCCTGGATGGGCATTGAATCAAACTTAATCATTGTTTTGCCTAATCATTCAATCAATTCATGGTTATCACAAAATTATTAATCTCGCTTTGTAAATTATGAAAAAGACATTAAGCACTAGATAGAAATATTTATGTATGCATAACTCAGATTATAGGGAAATACTCATTCATTTTTGAAAACATTATTCACCATGCATGATTAACTAAATAGTTCATTAATAAGGGTGTTTTTTCAAAACAATTATGTTAGATATAGTGAATATGTGTATTCTCAGTTCGTGGGTTCGGCTTTGCAAGCACTGTGTTACAATTAATCGAAGATATATTGGAGACTGGGTCTCACTAGCCTAAGTGTATGGCTAATTCTTCTTCTGTGTTTAACCCAAAGGGAGTTTTAGTGTTGAGATCGATAATGTATCTTGACTCGAGACGGCGCAGCTGGATTTCCCTGTCACCGCCTCTTTCCGTGATAGGAACTTGGTCAAGACAGAAGAAACGTAGAAGATTCCGGTCACTTCTGTGTTCTTTCGCAAAATGCCTCGCTACTGGGTAGTTTGGATCATTATGCTGTATGTATACATTCCAAATGCTACTACCCAAAACCTTGAGGCACCACACAGCAGCGTTTCAATCACCTTTTATTCTCTTGGGTGGCAAAGGGCAAAGCATCCGCAAGCAGCACTGTCCAAGTCCAAACGTTTCGGGCTTCCTCCGCCCTTGCTTGCTGGATTCTGAGAGTAGGAGGCTTTCACTTTGCGCCATATTCCTAGCGCTTAAATCTGCATTCCCCGTAGTGGGTGTGGTTCTATTGCATTCTGGTTCATGTAGTTTTATCCTTTAGGAGTGTGCCACTGTACCTCTTCTTAGTTTAAAATACCTGTAGTAGGTTTGCTAGCATTGAGGAAACAATGTCCCAGCCGATCTCTTCCTCGAGAATGGTAAAGCTGTTCCTTATCACGCCGCCTTGATCTTGTGTGGCGTGCAGGGTCCGCTGGTGAGCGGCGGGGTGGCTTGCGACCCGGGTCGGGCCACTATATAATCCATATGCTACTACCCAAAACCTTGAGGCACCACACAGCAGCGTTTCAAACACCTTTTATTCTATTGGGTGGCAAAGGGCAAAGCATCCGCAAGCAGCACTGTCCAAGTCCAACGTTTCAGGCTTCCTCCGCCCTTGCTCACTGGATTCTGCGAGTAGGAGGCTTTCACTTCGCGCCATATTCCTAGCGCTTAAATCTGCATTCCCCGTAGTGGACGTGGTTCTATTGCATTCTGGTTCAAGTAGTTTTATCCTTTAGTAGTGTGCCCCCGTACCTCTTCTTAGTTTAAAATACCTGTAGTGGTTTGCTTGCATTGAGGAAACAATGTCCCAGCCGATCTCTTCCTCGAGAACGGTAACGCTGTTCCTTATCATGCCGCCTTGATCTTGAGCGGCGTGCAGGGTCCGTTGGTGAGCGGCGGGGTGCCTGGCGACCCAGGTCAGGCCGCTATATAATCCATATGCTACTACCCAAAACCTTGAGGCACCACACAGCAGCGTTTCAAACACCTTTTATTCTCTTGGATGACAAAGTGCAAAGCATCCGCAAGCAGCACTGTCCAAGTCCAAACGTTTCGGGCTTCCTCCGCCCTTGCTCACTGGATTCTGCGAGTAGGAGGCTTTCACTTTGCGCCATATTCCTAGCGCTTATATATATATATATATATATATATATATATATATATATATATATATATATATATATATATATATATATATATATATATATATATTACCTACTGGCGGTCGCCAGTAGGTATATATAGTTAGGATCGATTTCCATAGGGAAATCGCAACATTCTATTTGGAATAACGTTGGCGCCGGTTGAGCAATCAGGCTGAATGTTTCAGCAACTTTGCCTCGCGGCTCTCCGCTCCTTCCCTGAAAGTTTGGGGGGGATTCGTCAAGCGGGTGCTGAGATAAAAGGGGGGTCCCAAAACGTGTTTTCCCCATGTTAATTTCCATAGGGCGGTCTGTCGCAGTTTTAGCTCGAACGGCTGAATGGATTTGCACCAAACTTGGCAAAATTGTAGGGACTGGTAGCCCGATGTGCCTTTGCTATGTCTGAAGATATGTGCTCCAGTGGATTTTGAGTAATTTAGGTTAAAAAAAATTATATATCTGTAAGCGCACCCCGGTACGCGTACCGGGGAGCGCTCCGGGCGCGCCACGCGACTTGCGCATGGCAAGCTGATTGGTTCTCGGTGTCTGTAAACATTCGAAACAGTCAGCAGCGGCCGCCATCTTGTGTCTCGGTAGGATTGAGATACAAGAGGTGGCAAAAATCAAAGGGGGAAATGAGCAAAAGGGGGCAGGGTACACCCCCCCTGACCCCCTAGGTTTGATGTGGGGGCCATAAAAGGGTCCCGTGGGACAAAAAAAAATTATCTTTTTTTTCCGATTTTCGCGGGGGGAGCGCCCGGTACGCGAACCGGGGAGCGTACCAGGGAGCATACTTAGGTGAAAAATAGTGAAAATAATAGTGTAAAATAATCATTTTGAGTGATTACAGGTAGGGTAGCTCTAAAGAGCTTCTGGGTTCTGTGGCTGTTTTAGGTACCTACAAGTGTGTCCCACACACACCCACATGCACACAACCCCACACCTACACACCCACACACTCCCCACACACACTTCACACATGCACACTTCCACCCACAGTCAAACACCCCACACCCCCACATCGACACCTTACACATCCACACCCACACCCACATCCCACACACCCGCACTCAAACACACACCTCACCCCCCTTCCACCACACACACACACACACATGCACATACACACAAATATCTCACAGACACACCCCACACATCCCACACACACATCTCCCCCCACACACACACAGAGACAACTTACAGACACATCCACACATCTCATACATACATACACATCCTACACACATACCTCCCACACCCACACACACCCCACACACACCTCACACACCCACATTCCCACCTACACTGAAACACCCCACACACTCACAACCACACACACACCTTACATACCAATATCCCCACCCACATCCATATACCCCACACACCTATACACCTCATCCCCCCTAGACACACACACACACACATACACACCTCACAGACACCCCCCGCACATCCCCCACACACACCTCCCCCATGTCTACACATGGGGAAAACTAAGTGAAATACTAAAATAATAATTTCTCCCCACACACAGTTCACACGCGCACACTTCCACCCACACTGAAACACCCTACACCCCCACATCGACACCTTACATATCCACACCCACACCCACATCCCACACAGCCACACTCAAACACACACCTCACCCCCCTTCCACCACACACACACACACATGCACATACACACAAATATCTCACAGACATACCCCACACATCCCACACACACATCTCCCCCCCCACACACACAGAGGCAACTCACAGACACATCTACACATCTCACACATACATACACATCCTACACATATACCTCCGACACACACCCCACACACACCTCACACACCCACACTCCCACTTACACTCAAACACCCCACACAGTCACACCCACACACACACCTTACATACCCATATCCCCACCCACATCCATATACCCCACACACCTATACACCTCATCCCCCTAGACACACACACACACACATACACACCTCACAGACACCCCCGCACATCCCCCACACACACCTCCCCCATGTCTACAAATGGGGAAAACTAAGTGAAACACTAAAATAATAATTTAAAGTGCTTAGAGGTAGGGTATCTCTGAATAGATTTGTTGTGTTGTTTGGGTGTTTTAAGTACCAACATGTAGGTACCAATGCTGAGTCTTAAAGTCAATGTACACCGTCTCCTCTGTAGATAATTTGCATGTTATTACAGAAGTTATTGTGGTATATGGAATCTATACCATAGTCTGTCAGGGAAGCAGAAACAACATGGAGGCAGGAGATGAAAAAGAGATGTCAAATACACATTGGAGATAATATAGTGGGAGAAAGGAAGTAACTATGAGCAAAATTATTATGTAACAGAAATACGTTGCACAGTATACTATAAGTCTGAGTTTATATTATAATCAATTTGGTACTAGTTTATGAATTACACATAATAATGAATAATGTCTCGAACAATTTTTGATTATTAAATATAAATTTATTTTTCTGATTCTTTTTCAAAATTTAATAGAACGTCTAACATTTGACTGTCCGAAATGTCCTCTTGTTGAGTGAACATAACTTCCCACATTTGATTGTCAGAAACATCCTCATATTGAATTAACAAATCCACAGATTCTACACATTGTAGAAGTTCATGGTCCCGTGATTCATCCATGAATTCCAAGTCAATGGGTCCAATGATTTCCTCATTGTTCCTCTCAAGGACAATTTCAAAGGAAACGTTCTGTTCTCCTTCCATTTTTGTGCTGAAATTTGCATTAAAAAAAAATCAGTAGAAATATGGCACTGTTGGGTTTAAGTTCAGACAGGTTGTTTTGATTTTTTAAAAGTGAAGTTAACTTTGGGCAATGTATGGTAACAGGCAGGAAGTAGAAATATTAAAAAGTGCCTGTGAAGAAGCGTAAGTAAATTCATAATTATAGCAGAGAAGCCTAAGTCAATCTATAAATATAACAGAGGAGCCTATCTCTATCTATAACTATAGCAGAGGGATAGTAAATAACTATCAGAAAATGTCTTTAAAAAATAACTTAAAGTGCCCCTTACAAATTATCAACTTACTTTACAGAGAGGTGAAGAAGACAAAATGCGAAAATCCTTCCAAGATGTACCTCAGGTAGTTGTAGTCAAAATGGCCGTGTTTCCCTCTCATTTTTCATTTATATTCATGTACATAACCAATCAAATGTCAGGAAAAAAAAATAGAAAATGAAAGTAACATTTTAATTGGTTGTCAATTCTAACACTTCAGATGTGTTTTTGTGAAGTAATTTACCTCAGGGTATTTAGAGAGGTCTACAGGCCAAATGGCTCAATGGAATTCCACCAAATTTGGGAAAATGGTAGGGACTGGTATGTAGTATGGCCTATTCTATATTTGGTGATAGTGCCTCCAGTGGTTTTTATGTAAACTAACTTTTATCATTTTTGGAGCGCTTCCCGGTGCACGTCCCGGTATGCGTACCGGAAGCGAAACGGGAGTCCTCCGTTTTGTGTTTCGGTAGAATTGAGACACAAGATGGAGGATAAACAACGTCGGGAATGGGTATAAGGGGGCACGGTAGACACCCCCTGACCCCCTAGGTTTGATGTGGGGGCCATAAAAGGGTCCTGTGGAAAAAAAAATACATTTTCTTTTTTTCGATTTTCGCGGGGGGAGCGCCGGGTACGCGCACCGGGGAGCGTACCGGGGAGCGTACTATGGTGAAAAATAGTGAAAAAAGTTTAAAAAAGATAATCATTTGGAGTGATCAGAGATAGGGTAGCCCTGAAAAGGGCTTTTGGGTTCTGTGGCTGATTTAGGTACCTACAAGTAGGTACCAATGCACAGTCTTAAATTCAGGAGGAATATTCTATTCCCCTCATCAGAAAAGTGCACACCATCTTCTCTGTAAATATCTTGCATGTTGTAACGCAAGTTGTTGTTGTTGTATATTGAACCCATTCCATAGTCTCTCATGTAAGCAGAAACAGATGTATTCACATGTTTCCGTGCTTTCTCAAATTGTGGACAAAATTGATTGGACCACTTCCATTTCTGTCTTTGGCATATATTGGAATATACCAAGGCAGTTTGTGGAAAAAGTGCCATCAAATGATCAAAGGTGTCCTTTAAAAGCATTTCCAGACCTACCCCAGTCAAAGTGCCCAAGTCATTTCCTCCACAGTGCACAATTAACAGGTCAGGGTGTGGCAAATGCAAAAAGGGTTTTCACCAATGGAATCAATTGGTGACATTTTAATCCTCTGTGGCCAATCCATTTTATGTTCACGTTTGATAAATCAAGGTTTTGTAAATTTCTGGTAGCTGCACACCTTTGAGCCCAGTGGATATAGCTATGTCAAATAATCCAGACAGAATACATGGTCAGAGGAGATTCTGGTGCAGTTAGATGAAGTGTGGAAAAGAAATGGCAGTTGGGACAATAGAAGTTTGCAAAAAAAAACCTGTGGAGTTTCAGTGCTTTTGAATTACAAGCAATGATTGGTAGAATGAGATAGGTGAAATCTGAAAGTTAGGGTGCATGGTTGTGTTCTGTGTTAGAAGTAATTTGAATGGTTAAAAAAAGTAATTGAAAGAAACCTTACACCAGATAAGCTGGTGTATTTGCAGGTCAAACATCCTTGCAGAGGTGATTTGCAACATTGTAGAATAAACTTTTAACACTGGCAGGTCAGTAGGGAGGGAGTTGCTATGGTAACAGGTAGAAAGGGCTGAGGGGGGGAAGGGTGTTGGTTTGAAAATACAGAGGGAAGAGTTTTGATTGGTTACCAGGAGCAATATGTGTGTAGAATTAGAGGTTTTCTGTGCCTTTATGGTTTGCAGTGACCGGAGAACAGACCTTTTGCTCTGCTAAAGAAATATTGGTGTGTGTATCTGACACTGTTCTGAATCTCCTAAAGCATTTGTAAAGGTGAGTTATGATTCATTTAATATACATAGAGACTTGTATACTCTATGGAGAAGATTTGGAAGCAAATTGTGGTTTTTTAATGTTGCTTTGTGTCATGCTTTTTGATAATGCTTGGTAAAAAATGTTTACTGCATAGAGTAATTGTATTTTGTAAAATTGTGAAGTTTTAGTAGTGACATGGAATGCTTCTACATAGGACATGTGTTATGTTTTTTAAATGTGATGTCAAAAACGATTTTGGGAAAAAATAAATGGATTTTACATTTTTAAAAAGGAATAAAGAATGTGTGCTTGTTTAAAGAAATATTTTTGACTATTTACAATGATGTTACCTGTGTTTTAACTCAGTGTAGGAAGCATATTGAGTTTGTTTGCATAGAGTAATTGTATTTTGTAAAATTGTGAAGCTCCATGTGAAAGTTTTTGCCTCAGTCTTATCCCTGGTTTTTACATTTTTGAGTATAATGTGGCGCAGAGGTTTAAAAAGTGACGCATCTAATTACATGTGTCTCTTTTTAAATATGGTGCAAAAAGGTACATGTTTGGGCTTTCCTGGGGAGCGTAGGTGGTGAGGCTTGTGTTTAAGAGTGCAGTGGACTAGGCTTCATGAAGCCTATCCCTGGCTGCACTGTTATACACAGGTGTGAATTTAACTTTTTACAATGATGTTACCTGTGTTAACTCAGTGTAGGAAGCATATTGAGTTTGTTTGCATAGAGGAATTGTAATTTGTAAAATTGTGAAGCTTCATGTGAAAGCTTTTGCCTTAGTCTTATCTCTGCTGTGAGGCAGATGGTTGTACATAAGATCTGTGCTGTGTTTCCTAAATGTGATGTCAAAAACGATTTTGGGGAAATGAATGTTTTTTACATATTTGAGTATATTGTGGCGCAGAGGTTTAAAAGGTGACGCATCTAATTACATGTGTCTCTTTTTAAATATGGTGCAAAAAGGTACATGTTTGGGCTTACTTTGGGAGCGTAGGTGGTGAGGCTTGTGTCAAAGAGTGCAGTGGACTAGGCTTTATGAAGCCTATCCCTGACTGCACTGTTAGACACAGGTGTCAATTTAACTTTTTACAATAATGTTACCTATGTTAACTCAGTGTAGGAAACATATTGAGTTTGTTTGCATAGTGGAATTGTATTTTGTTAAATTGTGAAGCTTCATGTGAAAGCTTTTGCCTTAGTCTTATCCTTGCTGTGAGGCAGATGGTTGTACATAGGATCTGTGCTGTCTTTCCTAAATGTGATGTTAAAAACGATTTTGGGGAAATGAATGCTTTTTACATATTTGAGTATATTGTGGCGCAGAGGTTTAAAACGTGACGCATCTAATTACATGTGTCTCTTTTTAAATATGGTGCAAAAAGGTACATGTTTGGGCTTTCCTGGGGAGCGTAGGTGGTGAGGCTTGTGTCTAAGAGTGCAGTGGACTAAGCTTCATGAAGCCTATCCCTGACTGCACTGTTAGACACAGGTGTGAATTTAACTTTTTACAATGATGTTACCTGTGTTAACACAGTGTAGGAAGCATATTGAGTTTGTTTGTATAGAGGAATTGTAATTTGTAAAATTGTGAAGCTTCATGTGAAAGCTTTTGCCTTAGTCTTATCCTTGCTGTGAGACAGATTGTAGTACATAGGATCTGTGCTGTCTTCCCTAAATGTGATGTTAAAAACGATTTTGGGGAAATGAATGCTTTTTACATATTTGAGTATATTGTGGCGCAGAGGTTTAAAACGTGACGCATCTAATTACATGTGTCTCTTTTTAAATATTGTGCAAAAAGGTACATGTTTGGGCTTTCCTGGGGAGCGTAGGTGGTGAGGCTTGTGTGTAAGAGTGCAGTGGACTAGGCTTCATGAAGCCTATCGCTGACTGCACTGTTAGACACAGGTGTCAATTTGACTGTTTATAATGATGTTACCTGTGTTTTGAATCAGTGTAGGAAGCATATTGAGTTTGTTTGCATAGAGGAATTGTAATTTGTAAAATTGTGAAACTTCATGTGAAAGCTTTTGCCTTAGTCTTATCCTTGCTGTGAGGCAGATGGTTGTACATAGGATCTGTGTACATTTAGGAAAGACAGCACAGATCCTATGTACAACCATCTGTCTCACAGCAAGGATAAGACTAAGGCAAATGCTTTCACATGAAGCTTCACAATTTAACAAAATACAATTCCTCTATGCAAACAAACTCAATATGTTTCCTACACTGAGTTAACATAGGTAACATCATTGTAAAAAGTTAAATTGACACCTGTGTCTAACAGTGCAGTCAGGGATAGGCTTCATAAAGCCTAGTCCACTGCACTCTTTGACACAAGCCTCACCACGTACGCTCCCCAAGAAAGCCCAAACATGTACCTTTTTGCACCATATTTAAAAAGAGACACATGTAATTAGATGCGTCACGTTTTAAACCTCTGTGCCACAATATACTCAAATATGTAAAAAACATTCATTTCCCCAAAATCGTTTTTGACATCACATTTAGGAAACACAGCACAGATCTTATGTACAACCATCTGCCTCACAGCAAGGATAAGACTAAGGCAAAAGCTTTCACATGAAGCTTCACAATTTTACAAATTACAATTCCTCTATGCAAACAAACTCAATATGCTTTCTACACTGAGTTAACACAGGTAACATCATTGTAAAAAGTTAAATTCACACCTGTGTCTAACAGTGCAGTCAGGGATAGGCTTCATGAAGCCTAGTCCACTGCACTCTTAGACACAAGCCTCACCACCTACGCTCCCCAGGAAAGCCCAAACATGTACCTTTTTGCACCATATTTAAAAAGAGACATATGTAATTAGATGCGTCACTTTTTAAACCTCTGCGCCACATTATACTCAAAAATGTAAAAAAAAAATTAAATTAATTTATTTTTTTAATTATTTTTTAATTATTTATTATATATATATATATATATATATATATATATATATATATATATATATATAAAATATTTATTAATAATTTATTAATTAATTAAAGTAAAAATAAAAAATAAATCTTCACATTTAAACCTTCAGTAGCGCAAAACTGACGCATGGATTTATAAATGATGATCAATTATGTCATCTGCGTTACCTGAGATTAGGAAGCAGATTGTGTAGATGAGGTGAGACATGTCCAGAGGGATAGAGGAGGTGAGGTTTATGATCAAGACTGTAGTGGGAGAGAGGCCTTTCTCGGGAAGCATAGGTGGTGAAGCCTGTGTATAAGAGTGCAGTGGACTTAGACATAGGTCTCATCTTCTTTGTACTTGTGGACAGAGCTGTCTTCCACTATACTCTTCAATACAGGCCTCACCTTTTGTGCACCCCTGGAGAATCCTCACCTGATATGTAATTTTGAATAGATTGTTTGCTTTTTGTCATTGCTTTGTTGTTTGGTAATAGTGGTCTATAAAGTGCTATTTTTTTCTTTAACACAGATTGAAATCGTTATTTCAAGAATAAAGAAAGATGCCCACGAGGGAAAGGTCAATTAAACAATGTAACCGGGAAAAATCAAAAACAGCAACGGAATTACAGCATTCTTCCACAACAGATACTTCAAGAAACAGGAACAAAGCTCCTGGTAAGACAACTAAGTCTTTTTTACACAACATATGTACATCCAGAAAAAATGATGGACACCATGTAGAAAAAGAAAACGAGAGAGTAAAATTGAAAAGGAGGGAGAGAACTTCAAAGAATCCTAAAAATGGATCAGGAGAGAATAATATGTATAGGAATAGAAGGCAGAATCAGTTTAGAGACATTCGTAGACGAATGTTTCGCAATAGAGTGGTTTTAAATTTGTTAAAAAACATTACAAAAGGCAAACAGAGAGCTGCTTTTTATAAGAAAAAGAAAAGTGTAGAGAAGATTGTTGATCAGGCTTTTGAAGTTAAGAAAACATTATTTATTTTAGTAATCAATAGAATTAGGACACTTAACAAGACATTTGATGTTTTCAAATCAAACAGTAGATGGAAAAGAGTAATTAATCGGACTAATTTTTGTAAAGTTTTTTCTGGAGAATGGATGCACAGTTCAAGTTGTGAGCCATTTTTTAATGAGGAGAGTTACTTCCAGGAGAATGATTTAGTGCATTCAGTTGACACCAGTGGTCGAGCGTATGAAGTGAAAGACGGTTGTCCGATTGAAAAAGAGAAACTTGTGCCTAGAGAACCAGAAGAGGTGTTATCTGATGGAGTTTTAGGGAGACGTACTAAGGGTCCAGTGTACACTTGGAAGTGTAGTAGTATTTGTAGTGTGCGACAGGAATCAATTGATTTGTTTTGTAATTTTTTACGTACATATAGTAAAAAAAGTATAAAGCAGAAAGTGAAGTTGTTGCAAGAGTTAGATCCTTGCAGAGTGAGAGAAAACACAGGTTTGCAAGGCCATTCACTGGCTTGTCTTTCTAGAAAAGTCTGTCAGAGTGTTTTTCATCATTTTAGGATGTTACAAGTGCATCATACCAAAATGAGGAAATTAGTGAGAATGTTGTATTATGCAAAAAGTCCAGCACTTAAGCTTAAACAATTAAACAGTGCTCTTTTGCATGGAACAGAATTAGATGTGAAGAAGATTTGTGAAGAAATTGAGATTTGTTATTTTCGTGAGCAAGAGGACAGTGTAGAAATTGAGACAGCAATTCAAGGTAATGTGGAAGACAATGTACAGATTTCAAATACAGAAAATTTTGAGCGGGAAATTACCAGGTTTAAAGTGAAATCAAGTGAAAGGCCGAATTTTACTTGTGTGTGTTGTCGACGGACTCATTATAAGATTCAGACTAGGTTAGTTGATTTATATGCAAAAAGTGAAAAGATGGATAATTATGAGTGGAAGGATTTTGCAACATATTTGTGGGTGGAGAATTGTTTTGATTTGAGTTCTGATCAGCGTATGTGTAAATATTGTTATGATAAATTAAATCAAAACAGAATGCCTGCTAGAGCTGTTCATAATAATCTGGAGTTGGTAGACATTCCCCGCGAATTGATGGATTTAAATACATATGAGTCTATTTTGATTCAATGTGTCCATCCTTTTCAGGCAATTGTTCGTATGGAGCCTAAGATAGGGAAATTGCCTCCTACAGATTTGCAGAGAGGATTAAAGGGAAGAGTTGTTTATTTGCCCCTAGATTTGAAAAAAAATATTGATACAATTGGTATAGAAAAAGTAGAAGAGGAACCTTTAGTTATTCTAGTTAATGGGGTTCCAACAAAGAGTAAAAAAAACTGGCAAGATTTAGTGGATGTTAGGAAAGTCAAAAAGGCAACGTTGTATTTAGTCAAAAACAATGAGTACTACAAAGATGTATGTGTTGCAGCAGAGGAAAAAGCTGCAGATGAAGACAGTGATTGTTCAGGCGGCCAAATTGAAAAAGTTGATGTGTCTAGAAGTGAAGAGATATATGAACATTATACTGTTCATCCTTTGCATTCCAAGGAAGTAATGGGGAATGCAATTAAATTGTTTCAAATGAAAGCAGCAAAAGGAAGTCCCATTAGTGTATGGGAAAAAAGTTTGGAAGCTCGTTGTTTTCCACAGCTATTTCCAACAGGTCGAGGTGGACGATATGACGATCGACCACTTCAAATTCCAGCATCTGAATATCGAACTGTAAGATTATATGCTGAAGATCCAAGATTTCGACAATGCATTCCCTATTTGTTTCATCTACTGTATGAAAGTGACTTGTCTGCTCTTTCTTATGCAGTAAATCATATACTGAAAAGTGGAGCACATCTTGAAAATGTTTCGGCGAGGGACTTTATGGAGAAAGTGAATCTGCAAGATAATATTTTGGAATCTCATCTAATCAATCTCATGGCATGTCAGCGTGGTACAAATGAGTATTGGTACCGTCGCCATGGGGAATTGAAATGTATGCTGAAAAACTTAGGAACCCCTACATGGTTCCTCACACTTAGCTGTGCCGAGTATGCATGGGAGGACTTACTTCAATTTCTACGAGAGGCCAATGCTAATATACAAAATATAGAATTCAAAACACCTGGAGAACTGTGTTCTTTGGATCCAGTGAATGTATGCAGATATTTCAATCATAGATTTGAAGCTATGATGTCTTTTATTACCAACAAAAAAAATCCTTCCCTTGGAGAGGGTTTGGATTTCTTTTGGAGAAAGGAGTATCAAGCGAGAAGTGCTCCTCATATACATATGTTGTTGTGGATTAAAGATGCACCCAAATTTGGAACAGATCCGGATGAGACAGTGATGAGCTTCATTGAAGAGTATTCAACATGTGCTGTTCCGAAAACTACGGAAAAAAACAGTTTAAGGCAACAAGTTTTACGTTTTCAATCCCATCGTTGTGGAAAGTACTGTCGTCGAAAATTCAGAAACAAGGACAAGTTCTACACAAAATGTCGTTTCGGCTTTCCACGACCGGTGATTTCTAAAGGAAGAGTAAATAAGTTGATGTCTTCTCTGCGACATACTGTGACGAGGAAATCACCAAAAAATACATACAATTTAAAAAGAGACGAAGAGTCCAAGTACATCAACGACTACAACCCAGTGATTTTGTCCATGTGGAATGCTAACATGGATATTCAATTCGTTGCTGACAACTCTATCGCTGTGGCTCGATATGTGACGTCTTACATCACAAAAAAAGAAAAGACAGAACTAAAGGAAATGTGGGAGGACATTTCACATGAAAAGAGTCTAAGCAAGAAATTATACAGTTACAGTCTGAAGATGTTGTCGCATCGAGAAATTGGAGCGTATGAATGTTCTGATCGATTGTCGTCAGCAAGTCTCTATGCCAAATCTAGAACCATCATTTGGATAAGTCTAGGTCTTGCTGCAACACGAAATCGAGTTTTGAAATCTGTACAAGAGATAGAGTATTTGGCGGAGAAAGAACCAGAAAGTACAGATATTTTGAAGACAAACATGTTGGATACATACTATCCAAATAGAAGTCATCACCTTGAGAACGCTTGTCTCTATGAAGTTCTGCAAAGATATATTTATAAGAGGAACATCAGAGAAGATATCAATAATGGAATATATGGAGTCATTGGATGTGAAGGATGTCTAGTGAAACAGAAGAAAGGTCATTTGATTAATCATCGCAAATTGAGTTGTGATAATCCAGATAATAGAGAATTTTATTATTTGGCTCTTTTGCAACTGTTTAAACCATGGCGTGAAGAAGAGGAACTTCTTGGAGATTTTCTCTGTTATGAAGACTCCTTTAATGCAACGAAGGATACCATAGAATGTCCTGTTTTTCCAAATTATCTGCAAATGTTGAATGAAGAAATAGAACAAGAAGCCACAATTGCTGCGGAGATTGCGAGGGACAGTTCTCAAGGCAGTCAGAGTTCTACTTCATTGAATCAGGATCCACTAGGAGGACCAATTATCCAAAATGAAGCTGCTACTGCCATGGATGAGGTGGAAAGAGCTATGGAACAAGCTCAAGATGATGAAGTTAACTTAGAAGATTTGGTGAAACAACTGAACCTTGAGCAGAAACAGATATATGACGAAGTCACAGAACAGATTGAACATGGATTCAGTCATGAGAAAAAAGAGTGCTCATGTACATCATTTAAGCCTGTCCAACTCTACGTGAGTGGAGAAGCGGGAACTGGAAAAAGTTTTCTGATTAAAGCCATTGCAACTTATCTGCAGAAAAGGACTGAATCACCGCTGTCTTGTGTTGTTACCGCTCCAACTGGGCTGGCAGCACATAACATTAAAGGGATTACTTTACATCGTTTACTGATGCTGCCAGTGGAGCATGATAACAAATTGGAGTATCACAAGCTATCAGGAGATGCGTGTTTCGAAGTTTCAAGAGTACTGAAGAAAATGAAACTTCTTATCATTGATGAAGTAAGCATGGTGTCAAATATAATGATTGCTTTTGTGCATTTGAGGATGCAAGAAATTCTTAGAACAGACTATGATGTCTTATTTGGAGGAAAACATATTATTGTTTTTGGAGATCTTCTGCAGTTGACTCCAGTAAAAGGACAACCTGTGTTCAAAATACTCACTCATGAAGATACCAAGAAGTGCTTCGGGAGCATCGGAAACGTTAATATATGGTTAAACTTTAAATATGCAGAACTGCTTCAAAATATGCGGCAGGCAAAGGATGAAGATTATAAAAATATTTTACAAGATGTAAGGATCGGAAAAGTAAGTCAGATAGGGAAAGAAGCTTTACATGCACGATTAATTTCAAATTTGTACCCAAATGAAAACATTCTTCCAGAGAACATATTTAAGAAAATTAACGAGAAGACATCTGGCATATGTTTGTTGCCAACTCTGAAAGAATGTTCCATGTTCAACAACAAAATGTTACAGTTAGAAAATGAAGAGATAGTGAAACTGGAAGCTATTGATAAAATAGAGCATATGGGAGCAACAATTATTTTGTCTGAAAATTTGAAATCAAAATTGGATTCATTAGAGAAGATTATATCTAAAACTGCTGGTTTTGAAAAGACTCTGAATGTGTGTTTGAATTGTCGTGTCATTTTAAGAAGGAATTTAAATGTTGAAAGAGGTCTGGTAAATGGAGCAATGGGTTATGTTGTTGGTTTTGTGAATTACAAAAATAGAGATGGAATTGAAATTTTAAAAATTAAATTTGATGACATTGATGAAATAGAACAAATTTGTCGTTGTTCAGCTAGATTTTTGCTCGTGAAAGACTTATATGTTCGCCGAAAACAGTTTCCTATTTGTTTGGCATATTCGGTGACAATTCATAAGTCTCAAGGTTTAAGTGTAGATAGCGCTTTGGTGAACATTGGAAGTTCTGTGTTTAAAGAGGGTATGGCATATGTGGCATTATCACGAGTCAGAACTTTAGCAGGATTGTACTTGATTGAGTGTGATGAAACAAAGATTTGTGCAGATTTAGATTGTGTAAAAGAATACATTAGGTTAAGAAGAGAGTGTGCTCCACATTTGCCTCAATATCCTCTGATTGAAAAACGTGTGGTAGGCCGAAAAAGAAGAAATGAGAGTAATTGCAGTGAGATATCAGGAAAAAGGCATAAAGTAGATAAAAGTGTAATTGTAAAGAGAAACAAAAAGGATTCTGTTGAAGATGTTGTTGGATTTCAGTTTGAAAACAGTTCTGGTGTCAACTGCTATGCTAATGTAGTAGTTTATGTTGGTTTTTTTCTTCAAAATTTACAAAGACAGATTGTTGAAAATCGAGAACAAACATTGTGCTGTTTATTGAATTCTGTGTTAGACAAATGTAGTAGTGATAGAGCAAAAATAGAAAGTGTTTCAGAAATTAGAAATCTTCTAGATATATGTTCAGGTCAAAATCAATTTTCTCAGAATATTCAGCAGGATTGTCAGGAATGTTTAATGTATATGTTTGATGTATTACAAGATGAAGGAGTAGATATAAAAAATCTATCTGGCCTTTCTTATCAATGGCAACATGACTGTGATAACTGTGCTTCATCAAGTACTACTAGAATAGACTCTGAAAGATTTATATATTTAACTTTACCAGACTGCAAATCAGTGTCTTTCAATAATCTAGTTAAAGCTGCGGATCACAATATGGTGTGTACCCAATGTAAGTCTGCAATGCTGTCCACATTATTTCTACAAAATGATGGTCACTATGTTATTTTAATGTTCCAACGATGTAGACCTGATGGAACTAAATTGACAACTTCTATTAAAAATTTCGTGGCTTCTCAGTTATCGATATCAGAAGAACCTTTGCAACTGTAGCTATTATTTTTCATGACGGTCCTTCTACAACATCAGGGCATTACACATGCTATTTAAAAACTTGGCTAATTTAAGTACTGATAGGATGAGCTTCTACATAGGACCTGTGTTGTGTTTTCAAATTATGACCAGAAAATCGTTTTTTTTTTAAAAAAAACGCTTTTCACATTTATGAGAAGGTCATATTTTGTGTGCTTCTTTAAATAAATATTGAACTGAGAAATATTAAACTGAGGCTTCTGTAAGTGTCAAAGGAGGTGAGTAATGTACATTGCTCTGTTGGATACAGTCCTCATCCTCTGCGTACTCTTGGATATGCTAGACTAAATCTGCTCAATGAGATAACTAAGCTGAGGAAACACAGGTTATGTGATTCTGAAATGAGGAAAAGAAATTCCACATTTTTCAATTACATCACCTGTGTTTCCTAACTTTACGAATCACATTGTGCAGATGAGGTTTAGGCCTGTCCACGGACGCAGAAGAGGTCTGGCCTTTGTTCAAGAGTGAAGTGGACATGACTCACTTCATTGGTAGGCCTGCACATGTATTATCTCCTCTGTACTCTTCAACAAGCCTACATTTCATCTGCAACCCTGAGTAGGCCTCACCTCAAACAAACCTCTGGATAGGCCACACCTTATCGTCATCCTGAATCAATCATTTAAAATGTTAAGGGCAGATTTATGATGGCCGTGTGCCTCTTTTGCGCCACTGCGGCGGTGCAAAAGATTTGCTATGTTGCGACATATTTACAACTTGATGCATCTAGGCAGATGAGTCATGCTGTAAAGTCCTGTGCCACATGAAACCGATGCAGCAGTGATGCAAAAGATGCACCATGTTGCAAGACAGGCCTCACTTCATCTCCAACAAGATACCGTCAGTTTAAACTGTAAACATTTAGGACTGTGTAGGGGGCATGGAGAAGCTGAATCTTCTGTAAATGTCAAAATTGTTGTATACAGTGCTCAACTTCTGTGTACTCTTTGATATGCTAGACTCCATCTGCACAATGAGATACCTAAGCAAAGGAAACACAGATGATGTGATTGTGAAATGAGGAAAAGAAATTCCACATTTTTCAATTACATCACCTGTGTTTCCTAACTTTACGAATCACATTGTGCAGATGAGGTTTAGGCCTGTCCACGGACACAGAAGAGGTCTGGCCTTTGTTCAAGAGTGAAGGGGACATGACTCACTTCATTGGTAGGCATGCACATGTATTATCTCCTCTGTACTCTTCAACAAGCCTAAATTTCATCTGCAACCCTGAGTAGGCCTCACCTCAAACAAATCTCTGGATAGGCCACACCTTATCGGCATCCTGAAACAATCATTTAAAATGTTAGGGGCAGATTTATGATGGCCGTGCGCCTCTTTTGCGCCGCCATTGCGTCACTTTTGTGACGCAGCGGCGGTGCAAAAGATTTACTATGTTGCGACATATTTACAACTTGATGCATCTAGGCAGATGTGTCATGCTGTAAAGTCCTGTGCCACATGAAACCGATGCAGCAGTGATGCAAAAGATGCACCATGTTGCAAGACAGGCCTCACTTCATCTCCAACAAGATACCGTCAGTTTAAACTGTAAACATTTAGGACTGTGTAGGGGGCATGGAGAAGCTGAATCTTCTGTAAATGTCAAAATTGTTGTATACAGTGCTCAACTTCTGTGTACTCTTTGATATGCTAGACTCCATCTGCACAATGAGATACCTAAGCAAAGGAAACACAGGTTATGTGATTCTGAAATGAGGAAAAGAAATTCCACATTTTTCAATTACATCACCTGTGTTTCCTAACTTTACGAATCACATTGTGCAGATGAGGTTTAGGCCTGTCCACAGACACAGAAGAGGTCTGGCCTTTGTTCAAGAGTGAAGTGGACATGACTCACTTCATTGGTAGGCCTGCCCATGTATTATCTCCTCTGTACTCTTCAACAAGCCTAAATTTCATCTGCAACCCTGAGTAGGCCTCACCTCAAACAAACCTCTGGATAGGCCACACTTTATTGTCATCCTGAATCAATCATTTAAAATGATAGGGGCAGATTTATGATGGCTGTGTGCCTCTTTTGCGCCACTGTGCGTCACTTTTGTGACGCAGCGGCGGTGCAAAAGATTTGCTATGTTGCGACATATTTACAACTTGATGCATCTAGGCAGATGTGTCATGCTGTAAAGTCCTGTGCCACATGAAACCGATGCAGCAGTGATGCAAAAGATGCACCATGTTGCAAGACAGGCCTCACTTCATCTCCAACAAGATACCGTCAGTTTAAACTGTAAACATTTAGGACTGTGTAGGGGGCATGGAGAAGCTGAATCTTCTGTAAATGTCAAAATTGTTGTATACAGTGCTCAACTTCTGTGTACTCTTTGATATGCTAGACTCCATCTGCACTATGAGATACCTAAGCAAAGGAAACACAGGTGATGTGATTGTGAAATGAGGAAAAGAAATTCCACATTTTTCAATTACATCACCTGTGTTTCCTAACTTTACGAATCACATTGTGCAGATGAGGTTTAGGCCTGTCCACGGACGCAGAAGAGGTCTGGCCTTTGTTCAAGAGTGAAGTGGACATGACTCACTTCATTGGTAGGCATGCACATGTATTATCTCCTCTGTACTCTTCAACAAGCCTAAATTTCATCTGCAACCCTGAGTAGGCCTCAGCTCAAACAAATCTCTGGATAGGCCACGCCTTATCGGCATCCTGAAACAATCATTTAAAATGTTAGGGGCAGATTTATGATGGCCATGCACCTCTTTTGCGCCGCCATTGCGTCACTTTTGTGACGCAGCGGCGGTGCAAAAGATTTGCTATGTTGCGACATATTTACAACTTGATGCATCTAGGCAGATGTGTCATGCTGTAAAGTCCTGTGCCACATGAAACCGATGCAGCAGTGATGCAAAAGATGCACCATGTTGCAAGACAGGCCTCACTTCATCTCCAACAAGATACCGTCAGTTTAAACTGTAAACATTTAGGACTGTGTAGGGGGCATGGAGAAGCTGAATCTTCTGTAAATGTCAAAATTGTTGTATACAGTGCTCAACTTCTGTGTACTCTTTGATATGCTAGACTCCATCTGCACAATGAGATACCTAAGCAAAGGAAACACAGGTTATGTGATTCTGAAATGAGGAAAAGAAATTCCACATTTTTCAATTACATCACCTGTGTTTCCTAACTTTACGAATCACATTGTGCAGATGAGGTTTAGGCCTGTCCACAGACACAGAAGAGGTCTGGCCTTTGTTCAAGAGTGAAGTGGACATGACTCACTTCATTGGAAGGCCTGCACATGTATTATCTCCTCTGTACTCTTCAACAAGCCTAAATTTCATCTGCAACCCTGAGTAGGCCTCACCTCAAACAAACCTCTGGATAGGCCACACCTTATTGTCATCCTGAATCAATCATTTAAAATGTTAGGGGCAGATTTATGATGGCTGTGTGCCTCTTTTGCACCACTGTGCGTCACTTTTGTGACGCAGCGGCGGTGCAAAAGATTTGCTATGTTGCGACATATTTACAACTTGATGCATCTAGGCAGATGTGTCATGCTGTAAAGTCCTGTGCCACATGAAACCGATGCAGCAGTGATGCAAAAGATGCACCATGTTGCAAGACAGGCCTCACTTCATCTCCAACAAGATACCGTCAGTTTAAACTGTAATCATTTAGGACTGTGTAGGGGGCATGGAGAAGCTGAATCTTCTGTAAATGTCAAAATTGTTGTATACAGTGCTCAACTTCTGTGTACTCTTTGATATGCTAGACTCCATCTGCACTATGAGATACCTAAGCAAAGGAAACACAGGTGATGTGATTGTGAAATGAGGAAAAGAAATTCCACATTTTTCAATTACATCACCTGTGTTTCCTAACTTTACAAATCACATTGTGCAGATGAGGTTTAGGCCTGTCCACGGACGCAGAAGAGGTCTGGCCTTTGTTCAAGAGTGAAGTGGACATGACTCACTTCATTGGTAGGCCTGCACATGTATTATCTCCTCTGTACTCTTCAACAAGCCTAAATTTCATCTGCAACCCTGAGTAGGCCTCACCTCAAACAAATCTCTGGATAGGCCACACCTTATCGGCATCCTGAAACAATCATTTAAAATGTTAGGGGCAGATTTATGATGGCCGTGCGCCTCTTTTGCGCCGCCATTGCGTCACTTTTGTGACGCAGCGGCGGTGCAAAAGATTTGCTATGTTGCGACATATTTACAACTTGATGCATCTAGGCAGATGTGTCATGCTGTAAAGTCCTGTGCCACATGAAACCGATGCAGCAGTGATGCAAAAGATGCACCATGTTGCAAGACAGGCCTCACTTCATCTCCAACAAGATACCGTCAGTTTAAACTGTAAACATTTAGGACTGTGTAGGGGGCATGGAGAAGCTGAATCCTCTGTAAATGTCAAAATTGTTGTATACCGTGCTCAACTTCTGTGTACTCTTTGATATGCTCGACTCCATCTGCACAATGAGATACCTAAGCAAAGGAAACACAGGTTATGTGATTCTGAAATGAGGAAAAGAAATTCCACATTTTTCAATTACATCACCTGTGTTTCCTAACTTTACGAATCACATTGTGCAGATGAGGTTTAGGCCTGTCCACGGACACAGAAGAGGTCTGGCCTTTGTTCAAGAGTGAAGTGGACATGACTCACTTCATTGGTAGGCCTGCACATGTATTATCTCCTCTGTACTCTTCAACAAGCCTAAATGTCATCTGCAACCATGAGTAGACCTCACCTCAAACAAACCTCTGGATAGGCCACACCTTATTGTCATCCTGAATCAATCATTTAAAATGTTAGGCACAGATTTATGATAGCCGTGTGCCTCTTTTGCGCCACTGTGCGTCACTTTTGTGACGCAGCGGAGGTGCAAAAGATTTGCTATGTTGCGACATATTTACAACTTGATGCATCTAGGCAGATGTGTCATGCTGTAAAGTCCTGTGCCACATGAAACGGATGCAGCAGTGATGCAAAAGATGCACCATGTTGCAAGACAGGTCTCACTTCATCTCCAACAAGATACCGTCAGTTTAAACTGTAAACATTTAGGACTGTGTAGGGGGCATGGAGAAGCTGAATCTTCCGTAAATGTCAAAATTGTTGTATACAGTGCTCAACTTCTGTGTACTCTTTGATATGCTAGACTCCATCTGCACAATGAGATACCTAAGCAAAGGAAACACAGGTGATGTGATTGTGAAATGAGGAAAAGAAATTCCACATTTTTCAATTACATCACCTGTGTTTCCTAACTTTACGAATCACATTGTGCAGATGAGGTTTAGGCCTGTCCACGGACACAGAAGAGGTCTGGCCTTTGTTCAAGAGTGAAGGGGACATGACTCACTTCATTAGTAGGCCTGCACATGTATTATCTCCTCTGTACTCTTCAACAAGCCTAAATTTCATCTGCAACCCTGAGTAGGCCTCACCTCAAACAAACCTCTGGATAGGCCACACCTTATTGTCATCCTGAATCAATCATTTAAAATGTTAGGGGCAGATTTATGATGGCTGTGTGCCTCTTTTGCGCCACTGTGCGTCACTTTTGTGACGCAGCGGCGGTGCAAAAGATTTGCTATGTTGCGACATATTTACAACTTGATGCATCTAGGCAGATGTGTCATGCTGTAAAGTCCTGTGCCACATGAAACCGATGCAGCAGTGATGCAAAAGATGCACCATGTTGCAAGACAGGCCTCACTTCATCTCCAACAAGATACCTCAGTTTAAACTGTAAACATTTAGGACTGTGTAGGGGGCATGGAGAAGCTGAATCTTCTGTAAATGTCAAAATTGTTGTATACAGTGCTCAACTTCTGTGTACTCTTTGATATGCTAGACTCCATCTGCACTATGAGATACCTAAGCAAATGAAACACAGGTGATGTGATTGTGAAATGAGGAAAAGAAATTCCACATTTTTCAATTACATCACCTGTGTTTCCTAACTTTACGAATCACATTGTGCAGATGAGGTTTAGGCCTGTCCACGGACGCAGAAGAGGTCTGGCCTTTGTTCAAGAGTGAAGTGGACATGACTCACTTCATTGGTAGGCATGCACATGTATTATCTCCTCTGTACTCTTCAACAAGCCTAAATTTCATCTGCAACCCTGAGTAGGCCTCACCTCAAACAAATCTCTGGATAGGCCACACCTTATCGGCATCCTGAAACAATCATTTAAAATGTTAGGGGCAGATTTATGATGGCCGTGCGCCTCTTTTGCGCCGCCATTGCGTCACTTTTGTGACGCAGTGGCGGTGCAAAAGATTTGCTATGTTGCGACATATTTACAACTTGATGCATCTAGGCAGATGTGTCATGCTGTAAAGTCCTGTGCCACATGAAACCGATGCAGCAGTGATGCAAAAGATGCACCATGTTGCAAGACAGGCCTCACTTCATCTCCAACAAGATACCGTCAGTTTAAACTGTAAACATTTAGGACTGTGTAGGGGGCATGGAGAAGCTGAATCTTCTGTAAATGTCAAAATTGTTGTATACAGTGCTCAACTTCTGTGTACTCTTTGATATGCTAGACTCCATCTGCACAATGAGATACCTAAGCAAAGGAAACACAGGTTATGTGATTGTGAAATGAGGAAAAGAAATTCCACATTTTTCAATTACATCACCTGTGTTTCCTAACTTTACGAATCACATTGTGCAGATGAGGTTTAGGCCTGTCCACGGACACAGAAGAGGTCTGGCCTTTGTTCAAGAGTGAAGGGGACATGACTCACTTCATTAGTAGGCCTGCACATGTATTATCTCCTCTGTACTCTTCAACAAGCCTAAATTTCATCTGCAACCCTGAGTAGGCCTCACCTCAAACAAACCTCTGGATAGGCCACACCTTATTGTCATCCTGAATCAATCATTTAAAATGTTAGGGGCAGATTTATGATGGCTGTGTGCCTCTTTTGCGCCACTGTGCGTCACTTTTGTGACGCAGCGGCGGTGCAAAAGATTTGCTATGTTGCGACATATTTACAACTTGATGCATCTAGGCAGATGTGTCATGCTGTAAAGTCCTGTGCCACATGAAACCGATGCAGCAGTGATGCAAAAGATGCACCATGTTGCAAGACAGGCCTCACTTCATCTCCAACAAGATACCTCAGTTTAAACTGTAAACATTTAGGACTGTGTAGGGGGCATGGAGAAGCTGAATCTTCTGTAAATGTCAAAATTGTTGTATACAGTGCTCAACTTCTGTGTACTCTTTGATATGCTAGACTCCATCTGCACTATGAAATACCTAAGCAAATGAAACACAGGTGATGTGATTGTGAAATGAGGAAAAGAAATTCCACATTTTTCAATTACATCACCTGTGTTTCCTAACTTTACGAATCACATTGTGCAGATGAGGTTTAGGCCTGTCCACGGACGCAGAAGAGGTCTGGCCTTTGTTCAAGAGTGAAGTGGACATGACTCACTTCATTGGTAGGCATGCACATGTATTATCTCCTCTGTACTCTTCAACAAGCCTAAATTTCATCTGCAACCCTGAGTAGGCCTCACCTCAAACAAATCTCTGGATAGGCCACACCTTATCGGCATCCTGAAACAATCATTTAAAATGTTAGGGGCAGATTTATGATGGCCGTGCGCCTCTTTTGCGCCGCCATTGCGTCACTTTTGTGACGCAGTGGCGGTGCAAAAGATTTGCTATGTTGCGACATATTTACAACTTGATGCATCTAGGCAGATGTGTCATGCTGTAAAGTCCAGTGCCACATGAAACCGATGCAGCAGTGATGCAAAAGATGCACCATGTTGCAAGACAGGCCTCACTTCATCTCCAACAAGATACCGTCAGTTTAAACTGTAAACATTTAGGACTGTGTAGGGGGCATGGAGAAGCTGAATCTTCTGTAAATGTCAAAATTGTTGTATACAGTGCTCAACTTCTGTGTACTCTTTGATATGCTAGACTCCATCTGCACAATGAGATACCTAAGCAAAGGAAACACAGGTTATGTGATTGTGAAATGAGGAAAAGAAATTCCACATTTTTCAATTACATCACCTGTGTTTCCTAACTTTACGAATCACATTGTGCAGATGAGGTTTAGGCCTGTCCACGGACACAGAAGAGGTCTGGCCTTTGTTCAAGAGTGAAGTGGACATGACTCACTTCATTGGTAGGCCTGCACATGTATTATCTCCTCTGTACTCTTCAACAAGCCTAAATTTCATCTGCAACCCTGAGTAGGCCTCACCTCAAACAAACCTCTGGATAGGCCACACCTTATTGTCAACCTGAATCAATCATTTAAAATGTTAGGGGCAGATTTGTGATGGCTGTGTGCCTCTTTTGCGCCACTGTGCGTCACTTTTGTGACGCAGCGGCGGTGCAAAAGATTTGCTATGTTGCGACATATTTACAACTTGATGCATCTAGGCAGATGTGTCATGCTGTAAGGTCCTGTGCCACATGAAACCGATGCAGCAGTGATGCAATAGATGCACCATGTTGCAAGACAGGCCTCACTTCATCTCCAACAAGATACCGTCAGTTTAAACTGTAAACATTTAGGACTGTGTAGGGGGCATGGAGAAGCTGAATCTTCTGTAAATGTCAAAATTGTTGTATACAGTGCTCAACTTCTGTGTACTCTTTGATATGCTAGACTCCATCTGCACTATGAGATACCTAAGCAAAGGAAACACAGGTGATGTGATTGTGAAATGAGGAAAAGAAATTCCACATTTTTCAATTACATCACCTGTGTTTCCTAACTTTACGAATCACATTGTGCAGATGAGGTTTAGGCCTGTCCACGGACGCAGAAGAGGTCTGGCCTTTGTTCAAGAGTGAAGTGGACATGACTCACTTCATTGGTAGGCCTGCACATGTATTATCTCCTCTGTACTCTTCAACAAGCCTAAATTTCATCTGCAACCCTGAGTAGGCCTCACCTCAAACAAATCTCTGGATAGGCCACACCTTATCGGCATCCTGAAACAATCATTTAAAATGTTAGGGGCAGATTTATGATGGGCGTGCGCCTCTTTTGCGCCGCCATTGCGTCACTTTTGTGACGCAGCGGCGGTGCAAAAGATTTGCTATGTTGCGACATATTTACAACTTGATGCATCTAGGCAGATGTGTCATGCTGTAAAGTCCTGTGCCACATGAAACCGATGCAGCAGTGATGCAAAAGAAGCACCATGTTGCAAGACAGGCCTCACTTCATCTCCAACAAGATACCGTCAGTTTAAACTGTAAACATTTAGGACTGTGTAGGGGGCATGGAGAAGCTGAATCTTCTGTAAATGTCAAAATTGTTGTATACAGTGCTCAACTTCTGTGTACTCTTTGATATGCTAGACTCCATCTGCACAATGAGATACCTAAGCAAAGGAAACACAGGTTATGTGATTCTGAAATGAGGAAAAGAAATTCCACATTTTTCAATTACTTCACCTGTGTTTCCTAACTTTACGAATCACATTGTGCAGATGAGGTTTAGGCCTGTCCACGGACACAGAAGAGGTCTGGCCTTTGTTCAAGAGTGAAGTGGACATGACTCACTTCATTGGTAGGCCTGCACATGTATTATCTCCTCTGTACTCTTCAACAAGCCTAAATTTCATCTGCAACCATGAGTAGGCCTCACCTCAAACAAACCTCTGGATAGGCCACACCTTATTGTCATCCTGAATCAATCATTTAAAATGTTAGGGACAGATTTATGATAGCCGTGTGCCTCTTTTGCGCCGCTGTGCGTCACTTTTGTGACGCAGCGGCGGTGCAAAAGATTTGCTATGTTGCGACATATTTACAATTTGATGCATCTAGGCAGATTTGTCATGCTGTAAAGTCCTGTGCCACATGAAACCGATGCAGCAGTGATGCAAAAGATGCACCATGTTGCAAGACAGGTCTCACTTCATCTCCAACAAGATACCGTCAGTTTAAACTGTAAACATTTAGGACTGTGTAGGGGGCATGGAGAAGCTGAATCTTCTGTAAATGTCAAAATTGTTGTATACAGTGCTCAACTTCTGTGTACTCTTTGATATGCTAGACTCCATCTGCACTATGAGATACCTAAGCAAAGGAAACACAGGTGATGTGATTGTGAAATGAGGAAAAGAAATTCCACATTTTTCAATTACATCACCTGTGTTTCCTAACTTTACGAATCACATTGTGCAGATGAGGTTTAGGCCTGTCCACGGACACAGAAGAGGTCTGGCTTTTGTTCAAGAGTGAAGTGGACATGACTCACTTCATTGGTAGGCATGCACATGTATTATCTCCTCTGTACTCTTCAACAAGCCTAAATTTCATCTGCAACCCTGAGTAGGCCTCACCTCAAACAAACCTCTGGATAGGCCACACCTTATCGTCATCCTGAATCAATCATTTAAAATGTTAGGGACAGATTTATGATAGCCGTGTGCCTCTTTTGCGCTGCTGTGCGTCACTTTTGTGACGCAGCGGCGGTGCAAAAGATTTGCTATGTTGCGACATATTTACAACTTGATGCATCTAGGCAGATGTGTCATGCTGTAAAGTCCTGTGCCACATGAAACCTGCGTCAGATTTCATGTGAGCGTTTTGTTGTAGGGTGGCCAGTCATTTGCATGAAAGCCCTGTAAAACTAACACAGTAAAATTAAGAAGATTTCACTGAGTCACATTTATGGCATTGCTGAATCAAATCCTTACGCCTGTTTGAAACAGCATCGCTGGACATGGTTAAATAATATCTGCAAAATGTTACTCTTGTTAAACAATTTTACAATTATAGTCTCTGAGATTTGTCTCTTACTCTGCACCATCTCATTGTTGTTCTCTTTCTTTAAAGATAACGACAACATCAAGCATGAGTGATAATGAGCAATCTGTTGATCTCGATATTATCATTGAAATTGTGATTGAAACATCAGTGGAAGTAGATCCCTTGGATGATTTAAATCCTGAGGATGATGAAGAACATGATGAGGATGCCGATTTGTCAGAATTGTATGGAACTATAAACATTTATTTTTAAAAGTTACTGGAAATGAAAAGTAAACATGTAAACCGTTTCATTTAAAATTAAACACAACTTCAAAAACAGCTTGTGTGTAGTGTCTTTAATAAAATAGTCAAATATGCTCATAAAATTAGTTCAGATTCACATATAAAAGAGCACAGGTCAAATGTAGAAGCATTCCATTTCTTTGCTACTATTTGTGACTACTAAATTTGCCAATGCACTAGATATTATTGTATGTAAAATTGACAAGTAGTGTGTTACATTTTTGACGACTGTTATTGATTTACTGTTTGGTAATAGTGGTTAATAACATTTTTTATTATATTTTACCACAGATTCAACTGCAGATCATTTCAAAATTAGAGAATGCCGTCTAAGGAAAGAAGCTGAAAGGCTACAAAACGTCAAAGACAGCAGATTACTAAATGCTTGCAGCAGTCCTCTACAATAAAATCTCGTCAAGTCACCAAGAAAGCTCCGGGTAAGAGAACGAAATCATTCCTTAGAAACATTTGTAGAAAAAAAAGTTTAACTACAGAACATGTTTTAGTCCAGAAAAAGAGAGCCAATTTAAACGGAAAGGAAAGGCCAATCAAAAATGTTACTGCTAGAGCAGGAGATAACTCTGTGCAAGGTAGTAGTAGGAAAAATCAGTTTAGGGACATTCGTAGACGAATGTTCCGCAACAGGATAATTGGCAATTTGTTAAAAAATATTAAGAAAGGTCAACAGAAAGTGGTTTTTTATAAGAGAAAAAAAAAGTTGAGAAAATTATTGATCAGGCATTCGAAATTAAGCGAAAGTTATTTATTTTGATAATCAATAGAATTAGGAAACTAAACAAGGCAATTTATGATTTCAAATCAAATAGTAGATGGAAGAGAACAGTTAATCGTAGTAATTTTTGTGAAGTTTTTACAGGAGAATGGATGCATAGTTCAAGTTGTGAGGCATTTTTTAATGAGGAGAGTTATTTCCAGGATAATGATTTGGTGCATGCAGTTGACACCAGTGGTCGAGCATATGAGGTGAAAGATGGATGTGCGGTTGAAAAAGAAAAACTTGTGACAACAGAGGCAGAAGAGGTGTTAGGTGATGAAGTTTTAGGGAGACGTCCTAAGGGTCCAGTGTACACCTGGAAGTGTAGTAGTATTTGCAGTGTGCGACAGGAATCAATTGATTTGTTTTGTAATTTCTTACGTACATATAGTAAGAAAAGCCTGAAACAAAAAATTAAGTTGTTGCAAGACTTAGATCCTTGCAGATTGAGAGAACTGACAGGTTTGCATGGTCATTCATTGGCTTGTCTTTCCAGGAGAGTATGCCAGATTGTTTTTCATCATTTCAGGATGCTAGCAGTGCATCATAATAAAGTGAGGAAATTAGTTAGAATGTTGTATTATGCTAAGAGTCCAGTAATTATGCTTAAACAATTATGCACTGCTCTTTTGCATGGTTCTGAAGTAGATGTGAAGAATATTTGTGAAGAAATTGAGTTTTGTTACTTTGCAAGTAAACAGGAGAATGTTGAAATTGACCAAGAAGAAGAAGGTAATGTGGAAGATAGTGTACAGGTTTCCAGTACAGATAATTTTCAGAAGGAAATTGCCACGTTTCAGGTGAAATCAAGTGAGAGGCCTAATTTCACTTGTGTGTGTTGTCGACGCACTTATTATAAGAATCAGACTAAGTTAGTGGATTTATATGCGAAAAGTGAAAGGGAAAATAATAGTGAATGGAAGGATTTCGCAACATACTTGATGGTAGAAAATTGTTTTGATTTGGGATCGGATCAACGTGTGTGTACTTATTGTTGTAACAAATTAAATCAAAACCGGATGCCTGCTAGAGCGGTTCATAATAATCTGGAATTGGTTGAGATTCCTTCTGAATTGAAGGATTTAAATACTTATGAATCTATTTTGATTCAAAGTATCCATCCCTTTCAGGCGATTGTAAGAATGGAGCCAAAGACAGGGAAATTGCCTCCATCAGATTTACAGAGAGAATTAAAGGGAAGAGTTGTTTATTTGCCTCTAGATTTGAAGAAAAACATTAATACAATTGGAGTAGAGAAAGTGGAAGAGGAACCTCTGGTTATCTTAGTTAATGGGGTTCCGACAAAGAGTAAGAAAATATGGCAAGATTTAGTGGATGTTAGGAAAGTGAAAAAGGCAACATTGTATTTGAAGAAAAACAATAAGTACTACAAGAATGTATATGTTGCAGAAGAGGAAGTAAGTGAAGAAGAGGATAGCGATTTGTGTGCTGGTCAAATTGAGAAAGTAGAAGCCTCTAAAAATGAAGAAATATATGAACATTATAGTGTTCATCCTTTGCATTCCAAGGAAGTCATGGGGAATGCTATTGAGTTGTTTCAAATGAAACAAGCCAAAGGACGTCCCATTAGTGTTTGGGAGGAAAGTTTGGAAGCTCGGTGTTTCCCACAGCTATTTCCAACAGGTCAAGGAGGAAGATATGATGAGCGACCTGATCAAATTCCTGCTTCTGAATACCGGACTTTACGATTGTATGCAGAAGATCTTAGGTTTCATCAATGCATTCCCTATTTGTTTAATCTACTGTTTGAAAGCGATCTGTCCGGACTGTCATATGCAGTGAACCACATCTTGAAAAGTGGTGTACAGATGCAAAACATCTCGGCAAGTGACTTTATGGATAAAGTCAATGTGCAAGACAGTATTTTGGATTCTCACCTGATTAATCTCATGGAGTGTCAGCGTGGTACTAATGAGTACTGGTACCGTCGTCATGGTGATTTAAAATGTATGCTGAGGAACTTAGGAACTCCCACATGGTTCCTCACTCTCAGCTGTGCCGAGTATGGCTGGGAAGACTTACTTGAATTTCTACGAGAGGCAAATAGAAACATTGAAAATATCGAATTCAAGACACCCGGAGAACTGTGCTCTTTGGATCCAGTGAATGTATGCAGGTACTTCAATCATAGATTTGAAGCTATGATGTCTTTCATCATGAACAAGAAAAATCCACCTCTTGGAGAGGTGTTGGATTTCTTCTGGAGAAAGGAGTACCAATCAAGAGGTGCTCCTCATATACATATGCTGCTGTGGATCAAAGATGCACCCAAATTTGGAACAGATCCGGATGACTTAGTGATGAGTTTCATAGAACAGTATTCTACATGTGCTGGTCCAAAGGCAAAGGAAGACAAAAGCCTAAGAGAACAAGTTTTACGCTTCCAAAGCCATCGTTGCGGGAAGTACTGTCGTCGTAAATTCAGAAACAAGGACAAGTTCTACACAAAATATCGTTTCGCCTTTCCACGACCGGTGATTTCTAAAGGAAGAGTGAACAGTTTGATGTCTTCGCTGCGACATAATGTGATGAAGAAATCACCCAAAAATACGTACAATTTGAAAAGGAACGAAGAGTCCAAGTACATCAACGACTACAACCCAGTGATTTTGTCCATGTGGAATGCTAACATGGATATACAGTTTGTGGCTGATAACTGTATGGCTGTGGCTCGGTATGTGACATCTTACATCACCAAAAAAGAAAAGACAGAATTGAAGGATATGTGGGAGGACATTTCCCATGAAAAGAGCCTCAGTAAGAAGTTGTACAGTTTCAGTCTGAAGATGTTGTCGCATCGAGAAATCGGAGCTTACAAATGTTCTGACCGGGTGTCTTCAGCAAGTCTCTATGCCAAATCCAGGAGTATCATTTGGGCGAGTCTTGGTCTTGCTGCAACGCGTAATCGAGTTCTGAAACCTGTACGGGAAATTGAGTATTTGGCGGAAAAGGAGCCAAACAGTACAGATATTTTGAAGACCAACATGTTGGATACATATTATCCAAATAGAAGCAGTCACCTCGAGAATGTTTGTCTGTATGAGGTTCTACAAAATTACATATTCAAGAGGAACATCAAAGAAGATATTGATAAAGGAGTGTATGCTGTAATTGGAAGTGAGGGATGTCTGGTCAAGCAAAGAAAATGCCACTTGGTAAACCATCGAAAATTGAGTGGCGAATCTCCTGAAAGAAAAGAGTTTTTCTATTTAGCACTTTTGCAACTTTTCAAGCCTTGGCGTGCAGAAGAGGAACTGCTTGGAGATTTCCTCTGTTACGAAGACTCTTTCAATGCCGCCAAGGAGACCATAGAATGTCCTGTTTTTCCCAAATATCTAGAAATGTTGAATGCGGAAATCGAGCAGGAAGCAACGATTGCAGCCGAGATTGCTAGAGACAGTTCTCAGGACAGTCAGAGTTCTGTTTCATTGAGTCAGGATCCACTAGGAGGACCAGTTATCAAAAATGAAGCTGCCACTGCCATGATTGATGTGGAAAGAGCACATGCTCAGGAGGATGCGGTTAACTTAGAAGACTTGGAAAGACAACTCAACGTTGAGCAGAGGAAAATATATGACGAAGTTACCAACCAAATTGATCATGGATTAAGTCATGAGAAGAAAGAGTGCTCATGTACGTCGTTGAAGCCTGTCCGACTGTACGTGAGTGGAGAAGCGGGAACTGGAAAAAGTTTCCTCATTAAAGCAATTTCATGTTATTTGCAGAAAAGGACTGAGTCATCGCTGTCTTGTGTTGTCACCGCTCCAACTGGACTGGCAGCACATAACATTAAAGGTATTACTTTGCATCGTCTACTGATGCTGCCAGTGGAGCATGATAACAAATTACAATACCACAAGTTATCTGGAGATGCTTGTTGTGAAGGTTCAAGAGTCTTGAGGAAAATGAAACTTCTTATCATTGACGAAGTAAGCATGGTTTCCAATGTCATGCTTGCCTTTGTGCATTTGAGAATGCAAGAAGTTCTCAAAACAGAGTATGATGTGTTATTTGGTGGCAAACACATAATTGTTTTCGGTGATCTTCTGCAGCTGACACCAGTGAAAGTACAACCTGTGTTCAAAATGCTCACGCATGAAGATACCAGGAAGTGCCTAGGGAGCATTGGCAACGTCAATATATGGTTAAACTTCAATTATGCTGAACTGCGTGAAAATATGCGTCAGGCGAAGGATGAAGATTACAAGAATATTCTACAAGATGTTAGAATCGGAAAGTGACCGAGCATGGGAAAGAAGCTTTACATGCACGATTACTGTCAAATTTGTATCCAGAACAAGACGTTGTGCCTGAGAATATTTTTCGGAAAATTACTGAGAAGAAATCTGGAATATGTTTGATGCCAACTCTTGCAGAATGTGCCATCTTCAACAACAAAATGTTGCATTTAGAAAACCAAGAGATTGTGAAACTGGAAGCTATTGACAGAGTAGAGCATATGGGATCAACAATTATTTTGTCTGAGAATTTGAAATCAAAATTGGATTCATTAGAGAAGACTATATCTAAAACTGCAGGTTTTGAAAAGACTCTGAATGTGTACTTAAATTGCCGTATAATTTTAAGAAGGAATTTACATGTTGAAAGAGGTCTGGTAAATGGATCAATGGGTAATGTTGTTGATTTTGTGAAATACAGAAATAGAGATGGAATTGAATTTTTAAAAATTAAATTTGATGGCATTGAGCAAGTACAGCTAATTGGTCGTTGCTCTGCTAGGTTTTTGCTTGTAAAAGACTTATATGTTCGCCGTAAGCAGTTTCCTGTTTGCTTGGCATATGCGGTGACAATCCATAAATCACAAGGTTTAAGTGTAGACAGTGCATTGGTGAATATTGGCAGTTCTGTGTTCAAGGAGGGTATGGCATATGTGGCATTGTCACGAGTCAGAACTTTATCGGGATTGTACTTGATTGAGTGTGATGTCACAAACATTTGTGCGGCTCTAGATTGTGTTAAGGAATACAATAGGTTAAGAAGAGAGTATGCGCCACATTTGCCTCAATATCCTTTGTTTGAGAAACGTGTGGTAGGCCGGAAACGAAGAAATGTGACCAATAGTAGGGAGGTTGTAGCAAAAAGACGAAAAGTCGATGAACCTGAAATTATAAGCAGAAAAAAAATGGATTCTGTTGAAGATGTTGTTGGTTTTCAATTTGAAAATAGTTCTGGTGTCAACTGCTATGCTAATGTAGTGGTTAATGTTGTCTTTTCTCTAGAAACTTTAAAAGAAGAGATTGTGGTCAATTCGGATCAAAGATTTTGCAGTTTGTTGAATTCTGTGTTAGAGAAATGTAGCACTGATAGAACAAAAATAGAAAGTGTGTCTGAAATTCGAAATCTGTTAGACAAATGTTCAGGTCAAATGCAATTCTCTCCAAAATATTCAGCAAGATTGTCAGGAGTTTTTAATGTATATGCTTGATGTATTGCAAGATGAAGGTGTAGATGTAGATCATCTGTTTGGCCTTTCTTATCAATGGCAGCATGACTGCGAGAACTGTAGGGTATCAAGTACTACTAGTGTAGAGTCTGAAAGATTTATATATTTAACTTTGCCAGACAGTAAATCAGTGTCCTTTAGTAAGCTAGTAAAAGCAGCTGATCACAACATGGAGTGTAGCCAATGTAAGTCTGCAATGTTCTCCACATTATTTATACGAACATATGGCCAGTATGTCATTTTAATGTTCCAACGATGTAGGCCTGATGGAACAAAATTGACAACTTTAGTTAAAAATTTTGTGGCTTCGCAGTTGTCAATATCAGGAAGGACTTTTATAACTGCAGCAATTATATATCATGACGGTCCTTCAACAACATCAGGACATTACACAGATTATTTAAAGTCTAGAAACGGCTGGTCAATCTGCAATGATTCTGTTTTAACTTTAAAAAAAAATTGCCTTTTGACCTTAAAAATTCTTACCTGGTGTTTTTAAAACCAAAATTTTAGGTAAAGAATCTCAGGATCTGCTCTGAGGAATTTCAAGAGGTTCTAATGGCTCCTACACTATTTGGCCTTGAGGATAAGTGTAGTACAGAGTAAAAAGTTAAATGTGGAAATGTGGAACATGAGTGAGCAAGAAGGATGAGATATTACTAGTACAGGATTGTGAAAGTGACCTTGAACGTTTTCTTTCTAAAAGTTGCGGAAAAAGAAAATGACGGGATTTGCTTAGAAGAATTCCAAGAGTTATAAATGGCTCTTACACGATTTGGCCTTGAGGAAATGTGCGGTAGAGAGCGAGAAGTCATTTATTGTATGTAACCTATTTGTCAAAACGATGGAGCTTTTCTTTCAGAAAGTGGCGGGCTGAAAATAATAGCAGCACAACAGAGTATAAGCTGTTCATAGGACATCCTTTGACGTCATGGAAAGTAAGTTACTTTTAAGGAGTTCTGATTTCTGATTGGTTATGTTATATGGGTTTTTTAAACACAATCATTTTGATTGTGTTTTTTTTCCCGCTGTTATATGATGAATACCTTCAACTCACTGTTTTTAGTGAAATTTGATACATTCTGAGAACAGCAAAAATAAACCATTTAACATGTATAATTAATTCTGTACTTTTTGTATTTATGATATACATTGAGAACTGTGCAGGAGGCATGGAGAAACTGAGGCTTCTGTAAGTGTCAAGGGAGGTGAGTAATGTACATTGCTCTGTTGCATACAGTCCTCACCTTCTCCGTACTCTTGGATATGCTAGACTACATCTGCACAATGAGATACTTAAGCTGAGGAAATACAGGTGATGTGATTGTGGAATGAGCAAAAAAAATTGCACGTTTTTAAATTACATTACCTGTGTTTCCTAACATTACGAATCACATTGTGTAGATGAGGTTTAGGCTTGTCCAGGGACACAGAAGAGGTCTGGCCTTTGTTCAAGAGTGCAGTGGACATGTCTCACTTCATTGGTAGGCCTGCACATGTATTATCTCCTCTGTACTCTTCAACAAGCCTAAATTTCATCTGCAACCCTGAGTAGGCCTCACCTCAAACAAACCTCTGGATAGTCCACACCTTATCGTCATCCTGAATCAATCATTTAAAATGTTAGGGGCAGATTTATGATGGCCGTGCGCCTCTTTTGTGCAGCTGTTGCGTTACTTTTGTGATGCAGCAGTGATGCAAAAGATGCACCATGTTGCAAGATAGGCCTCACTTCATCTCCAACAAGATACCATCAGTTTAAAATGTATATATTTAGGACTTTGTAGGGGGCACGGAGAAGCTGATGCTTCTGTAAGTGTCAAAGTTGTTGCATACAGTGCTCACCTTCTGCGTACTCATTCATATGCTAGACTACTTCTGCACAATGAGATACCTAAGCAAAGGAAACACAAGTGATGTGATTGTGGATTGAGCAAAAAAAATTGCACGTTTTTCAAATACATTACCTGTGTTTCCTAACATTACGAATCACATTGGGTAGATGCCTCACTCAGTCTGTACCTGACACTCTTTCCTTCACTTCCTCTGTCTCCTCTCTCTCTCACTCTCTTTTCATTATTCACCCTTTCCTTATATAGTTTACCTTACTCACTTTCTTTTAGTAGCTTACACAACTTCAATTTAGTTTACTCTTCTATCCTTCTTTTCTGTCACTGAAAGTATCTTCTTTTTTTCTTTCTAAGTAATTTACTCTATTTAAATTTCTTTTTGTCTCTGACTGTCTATCACCGTTTCTTTCTCTTTTTTTTCTGCATGTTTATCTCTAACTTTATTTCTTTGTAAAATTGGATGATTGTCAATCTTTTCCCTTGTCTTTTCTAATTTTTAAATACATGTTTTAATATTTTTCAAATTTTTGTTGATTCTTTCACAGATTGAAAGTATAAAAATAACAAGTGACTAAGTTAACAACAATTATAAGGTAAATGTTTTGTACTCTTTTCGTTACATTTCTATCACATTTAACTTCTATTAGTTCCACTGCTTCATTTCTTTAACGCTCAGTTTCCTGCCTTTGCTACTTCCCTCATTCCTTTCTCTATTACTTACTTACTCTACTCCTTCCACTCCTTTTCTCAGTCCCTCTGTTCTCATAGTTCCTCACTCTTCTTCACTCACTCCGTCTCTATTACTCTCACTGTCTCTGACTGATCACTCTTTCACTACTTGTTCATTATGCTTTCTCCCTGTAGTTCAAGCACACTAAGGGGCATATTATCAACACAGGCAATAAAATTATCGCTGCTTTTATCGGCAGAAAAATGCCGCAAAAGCGGCTTTAGCGGCAGTTTTCTGCCGCAAAAGCGGCTTTAGCGGCAGATTTCTGCCGATAAAAGCAGCGATCATTTTATTGCCTATGTTGATAATATGCCCCTATGTTATTTACATTTCTTTGCTGTTTCAATCATTCCTTTTCTGTTACTTTTTCTTTTCTGCTTTCTGTTTTTTCTCTCTGTTATTCCACATGTTTTAATCTTATTTTGAACATTCACTCACATTCTCTAAGAAACTCTTGTTTATTATTCTTCTACTCTCCTTTTTTTCTTTCACTTCCTTATCTATTTTGTTTTTCACAATTATACCCTCTTCCATCTTTTCTTCGGTAAATAGATCTATTAAACAGTATCTCTGGTTTACTCCCTATAGCTGTCTTTCTTTTAACATTACTCTCTGTTTCCTTCCCTTATACTTACTCTTCTTTTTTTTTAATTATTTTTTTTGGTTTGCTTCCGGTTCGCGTACCGGCGAGCGAACCGGGAAGCGAACCAAAAGGAATAGAGGTTGCCAGAGTGCTAAACATTCTAGCAATTTTTTTATAAAGGGGAGGTAGTTCTGAAAAGAACTTTTTTTTAATTGTTTTTGTTGTTTTATATTTTTTTTATTATTTTTCTGAACATTTTTTTACTTTTTTTTGTATTTTTTGAACGATTTTATATATTTTTGGGTTTTTTTTTGGGGGGGGAACAAAAATGATTCATTATAAAGGGCTCAACAGGAGCAAAAAAAAAAGATCATTTATTTTCTGGGGCGTTTTGGACAGTTGTGATTGTCAATTGCAGCATTTATTAAATTTACGCTACTCTCCCTGTAGCAAATCAATTTTTCGCAATAAATGCATACAAATTTCACTTCCCCAAACTTCAGCGGAATATTTGGGACCGTCTCCCTCGCCTCTGGTCCCATCAGTGCCTGTTGATGTGATGTACTGGCCACAGGACGGGGGTTATCGAGCAGGTCACGTACTTGCGCAGCACTGTAGTTGTTAGGGTGCCACCTCTCCATATGGCGATGCATCGTATAATTGCCATAACTATATTTTTTATCTGTCCCTCTGGACAGATTATTTTTACATATAAGGCAAGTTACGTAGCGGGCATTCACTTTTTTTGGCCTCGGGGATATTTAACAAATTGCCAAATAAAATTCTCTTTCACTCGGGACCTCCTAGGCTCTTCTGGCAAAAAATGCCCCTCTTCTTCCTCTTCCTCTTGTTCCTCTTCTTCCTCCTCTTGCTCAACCATAACCTGAGGAGGTGGTCCTCTCTTCCTAAAAGGTGGTGGTGGTGGTGGGGGTGCACCAGCTGAAGCTACAACACTTGCCATCGCTAAGTGATGAAATAATGTCTTCCTCTCACAAAGATCAAAGTCAGAGTGAGGAAACAAGGATGGGTTTTCATCATTTGGAAAAAAAAAATAGTTCTAAACCAATGAAAAGTGTTATTTTTAGGTCACATGACCTAGCCTTACATCATTAGGAAACAGAAAGTGAAATGAACCAATGAAAAGTGTTATTTACAGGTCAGATGACCTGTTACGCTTACGTTACGCGATCCGCGCCGCGTCCCGGATCGCTTCCGGTAAGCTGCGCTTCGCGCCTCGCTTTGCGCACCGGAGCACTTCCGGGTGCGCTAACGCGGCGCGTCATATGACGCATTACGCGACAACGCGATACGTCGCGCTTACGCGACACGTCACGATGTTGTTTTCTAACGCGGCAGTTGCGCAGACGGAACGTTTACCGGTTCGCGGACCGAGTCGCGGCACCAAATTGAGCTAACGGGAAGCTGCCCGGTTCGCGGACCGGGAGCGAATAAAAAAAAATTATAAAAAAAAAATATATAAAAAAATTGTATTAAAAACATATAAAATATATTTTTCGATTTAAAGAAGAATACATTTTAAAGCTTTTGATATTTGCTATTAAAAAACCATTGAAATTCACTGAAAAAACCATAGGTTATAGACCATAAATAGTTAGGAATTAGCATTTACAAAACCTTGAAAATTCACTGAAAAAACCATAGGTTATAGACCATATATAGTTAGGAATTAGCATTTACAAAACCTTATTTTACTCACACAAAACCATTGAAATTCCATATATAGTTAGTTGCACTAACTATATATCGCGCACCCGCAATCCACTGCTGATGATGTCACATATTACATCATTCATGACATGGTCCGTGACATCACTGATGACATCACTGATGACATCTCAAATGACATCACTGATGACATCACTGATGACATCATCCAGTGACTGTGTGTTTCTGTAAAGTTTAAATATGTTTTACATATTGAAGAATGAGTAGATGTATAAGTGTCTGGATGAAGGATTTAGTAGGTGCGCGACTGACTGTATGAGTGAGTGATTAAATGTGTCTCACTGAGTGCATGGGTTAGTGACTAAACTGTCTTAATTTGTGCATCATTATGTCTGTTGTTCTGTAAACTGCTGCATGTGTTGATCAGTAGCTATATGAGTAACTATATGGGTTATTGATTGATTGTCCAAGTATTTGTATGGGAGACTGAGTGTGTATGTGGCTGGCTGGGAGATGTGTGACTCTGTGCAGATCATTGTGTACTTGTATCAATGATTGTATAAGAGAGTAAGTATGTGTTAGTATATGTTTGAAAATGTAAGGTACTCTATGTTTAACTGTATAGATTAGAAAATGGAAGTCTGATTGATTATTTACAGGACTGACTAGGTGTGTGAGTAACTCCATGGATGAGTGGCAGAGTGTGAGTGTCTGTATAGGTGTATGAGTGCATATGATAGTGTTGTAAAGATGAGTGATTGTATGTATGAATGATTGTATGGGTGAATGAGTGAATGTGTGTGTAGACATAGGAATCAGTGAGTGCGTATGTAGTAACTAGTATTGGTGTGTCAATGGTTTAAAAAATTATATTCTGTATTTAACACTGGGTGTAACAGAGGTTATATTAAAGTGTGAGGAGATGCATTGTATTGTCACATGAATGATATCATCAGTGATGTGACCATTGATGTCAAATGAGATGTCATCAGTGATGTCATCAGTGATGTCATTTGAGATGTCATCAGTGATGTCATCAGTGATGTCACTGACCATGTCATGAATGATGTAATATGTGACATCATCAGCAGTGGATTGCGGGTGCGCGATATATAGTTAGTGCAACTAACTATATATGGAATTTCAATGGTTTGGTGTGAGTAAAATAAGGTTTTGTAAATGCTAATTCCAAACTATATATGGTCTATAACCTATGGTTTTTTCAGTGAATATATATATATATATATATATATATATATATATATATATATATATATATATATATTATATATATATATATATATATATATATTCACTGAAAAAACCATAGGTTATAGACCATATATAGTTAGGAATTAGCATTTACAAAACCTTGAAAATTCACTGAAAAAACCATAGGTTATAGACCATATATAGTTAGGAATTAGCATTTAAAAAACCTTATTTTACTCACACAAAACCATTGAAATTCCATATATAGTTAGTTGTACAAACTATATATCGCGCACCCGCAATCCACTGCTGATCATGTCACATATTACATCATTCATGACATGGTCAGTGACATCACTGATGACATCACTGATGACATCTCAAATGACATCACTGATGACATCACTGATGACATCTCAAATGACATCACTGATGACATCACTGATGACATCATCCAGTGACTGTGTGTTTCTGTAAAGTTTAAATATGTTTTACATATTGAAAAATGAGTAGATGTAGAAGTGTCTGGATGAAGGATTTAGTAGGTGCGTGACTGACTGTATGAGTGAGTGATTAAATGTGTCTCACTGAATGCATGGGTTAGTGACTAAACTGTCTTAATTTGTGCATCATTATGTCTGTTGTTCTGTAAACTGCTGCATGTGTTGATCAGTAACTATATGAGTAACTATATGGGTTATTGATTGGTTGCCCAAGCATTTGTATGGGAGACTGAGTGTGTGTGTGGGTGGCTGGGAGGTGTATGACTCTGTGCATATATGTGTGAGCAGTTGATTCACTAGATGTATGGGTTCAAAAGTGCATGTGGAAACAGCTGTATGGGCGGTTGACTGTGTGCATGAGTGTATTGGTGAGTGAATGGATATCTCAGTGCTACATGTCAAAGTAAGTACATATGTAAAATACAGTACATGTGAGAGTTGACATATATAAATAACTGTGCATAGGAGCCAGTGAATGTGTGAGTGGCTGTATGCATCATTGTGAACTTGTATCCAGGATTGTATAAGAGAGTAAATATGTTTTAGTATATGTTTGAATAAGTAAGGTGTGTATAACTGTATAGTTGAGAAAATGGAGGTGTGATTGATTCTTTGCATGACTGACTAGGTGTCTGAGTAACTCCATGGATGAGTGACAGTCTGTGAGTGTCTGTTTACACTGAGTGTATCTAAGGTTATATTAGAGTCTGAAGAGGTTCATTGTATTATCACATGAATGATGTCATCAGTGATGGGATCAGTAATGTCAAATGAGATGTCATCAGTGATGTCATCAGTGATGTCATTTGAGATGTCATCAGTGATGTCATCAGTGATGTCATTTGAGATGTCATCAGTGATGTCATCAGTGATGTCATTTGAGATGTCATCAGTGATGTCATCAGTGATGTCACTGACCATGTCATGAATGATGTAATATGTGACATGATCAGCAGTGGATTGCGGGTGCGCGATATATAGTTAGTACAACTAACTATATATGGTATTTCAATGGTTTTGTGTGAGTAAAATAAGGTTTTTTAAATGCGAATTCCTAACTATATATGGTCTATAACCTATGGTTTTTTCAGTGAATTTTCAAGGTTTTGTAAATGCTAATTCCTAACTATATATGGTCTATAACCTATGGTTTTTTCAGTGAATTTCATTGGTTTTTTAAAAGCTAATATCTATAGCTGTAAAATGTATTCTTCTTTAAATCCAAAAATATATTTTATATGTTTATTAATAAATTTTTTTTAAAATATTTTTTTTGTTTCGCTCCCGGTTCGCGAACCGGGAAGCTTTCCGTTAGCTCAATTTGATGCCGCGACCCGGTCCGCGAACCGGTAAACGTTCCGTTACCGCAGCTGCCGCGTTAGAAATCAACATCGTGACGCGTCGCGGAAGCGCGACGTATCACGTTGTTGCGTAATGCGTCTTATGACGCGCCGCGTTAGCGCACCCGGAAGTGCTCCGGTACGCGAACTGAGACGCGAAGCGCAGCTCCCCGGAAGCGATCCGCGGCACGTCGCGAAAGCGCGACGTATCGCATTGCCGCGTAATGCATCTTATGACGCGCCGCGTTAGCGCACCCGGAAGTGCTCCGGAGCGCGAACCGAGGCGCAAAGCGCAGCGACCCGGAAGCGATCCGGGGCGCGTTCCGCAGCGCGTAACATAAGCGTGAGAGGTCATGTGACTTGTTAATAAAACTTTTCATTGGTTCATTTAACTTTTGGTTTCACAATCATGTAAGGCTAGGTCAGGTGACCTAAAAATAACACTTTTCATTGGTTTAGAACTATTGTTTTTCCCAAATGATGAAAACCCCTCCTTCTTTCCTCACTCTGACTTTCATCATTGTGAGAGGAAGACCTTTATTCATAGTAGAGCAATGGCTTCAGTAGTTGCTTCAGCTGGTGCACCCCCACCACCACCTCCACCTCCTCATGGGAAGAGAGGACCACCTCCCCAGGTCATCACCAACACAGAGGAGGAAGAGGAAGAACTAGAGGAAGAGGAGAGAGAAGGACCACAGTTCTTGGAAGAGATGCCCCGGGTTTCCCATAGGAAAGAAAGTTTCATTTGGCAGTTTTTTTCAATCCCTCCAGGGCAGAAGAAAGTAAATGCGAGGTATGTCACCTGCCTCATTTGCAAAGAGAAATTATCAAGAGGGACTGATGAAAAGTATAGCTACGGGAACTATACCATGCATCGGCACATGAACAGGTGGCATCCATTGAATTACAGCCGGGCGGAGATGCGTGACATGGAAGAAAACCCAACAGCAACTCCTGTGGCCAGGTCAACATCGTTAATATCGTTGACAGCAGCAGAGGCACGGGAAACTGTGCTAAACATCCAGGAGAATTTTGGGCATATGAAATATACTTGTCTGCACTGCGGTGCATTGATATCATGTGGTAACATGAGCATTAATTCAATCAACCTAGCTTATAACAATCACAATTGTCCTAACCGCCCCAGACAGTGATTTTTTTTTGCTCCTGTTGAGCCCTTTTCAATGCCTGTTTTTTGTTGTTTCCCCCCCAAAAAAAACAAAAAAAATATAAAATTGTTCAAAAAATAAAAAAAAAACAAAAAATGTTCAAAAAATAAATAAATATAAAACAACAAAAACATTAAAAAAAAAGTTCTTTTCAGAACTACCTCCCCTTTCAAAAAAAATGGCTAGAATGTTTAGCACTCTGGCAAGCTCTATTTCTTTTAGTTCGCTTCCCAGTTCGCTTCCCGGTTCGCGAACCGGGAGCTAACCAAAAAAAATTTTCAAAAAAAAAAAAGAAGAGTAAGTATAAGGAAAGTAAACAGAGAGTGATGTTAAAAGAAAGACAGCTATAGGGAGTAAACCAGAGATACTGTTTAATAGATCTATTTACCGAAGAAAAGACAGAAGAGGGTATAATTGTGAAAAACAAAATAGATAAGGAAGTGAAAGAAAAAAAGAGAGTAGAACAATAACAAAGAAGACTTTCTTGGAGAATGTGAGTGAATGTTCAAAATAAGATTAAAACATGGGGAATAACAGAGAGAAAAAATAGAAAACAGAAAAGAAGAAGTAACAGAAAAAGATTAATTGAAACAGCAAAGAAATGTAAATAACATAGAGCCATATCATCAACATAGGCAATAAAAGTTTTGCAGCTTTTATCGGCAGAAATATGTCACCAAAGCCGCTTTTGCAGCAGAAAACTGCCGCTAAAACCACTTTTGCACCAGTTTTCTGCCAATAAAAACAGCAATAATTTTATCGGCTGTGTTCATAATATGCCCCTTAGTGTGCTTCAACTACACAGAGAAAGCATTATGAACAAGTAGTGAAAGAGTGATCAGTCAAAGACACTAAGAGTAATAGAGACGGAGTGAGTGAACAAGAGTGAGGAACTATGAGAAGAGAGGGACTGAGAAAAAGAGTGGAAGGAGTTGAGTAAGTAGGTAATAGAGAAAGGAATGAGGAAAGTAGCAAAGGCAGGAAACTGAGGGTTAAAGAAATGAAGCTGTGGAACTAATAGTAGGTGAATGTGATAGAAATGTAACGAAAAGAATACAAAACATTTACCTTATAATTGTCGTTAAATTACTCACTTTTTGTTTTTATACTTTCAATCTGTGAAAGAGAGAACAAACATTGGAAAAATATTAAAACATGTATTTAAAAATTACAAAAGACAAGGGAAAAGATTGAAGGACAAACAGTTTTTCAACAACTTTGACACTGACAGAAGCTTCTGCTTCTCCAGGACCCCTACACAGTCCTAAAGATATACATTTTAAACTAACAGTATCTTGATGCAGATGAAGTGAGGCCTATCTTAAAACATGGTGCATCTTTTGCACTGCTGTTGTCTCAGAAAAGTGTCGCAAGACACTAACATTTTAAATGATTGCTTCAGGATGCCAATAAGATGTGTCCTATCCAGAGGTTTGTTTGAGGTGAGACCTACTCAGGGTTCCAAATGAAATTTCGAGTTGTTTGAAGAGAACAGAGGACATAATACATGTGAAGGCCTACCAATGAAGTAAGTCATGTCCACTTCACTCTTGAACAAAGGCCAGACCTCTTCTGTGTCCGTGGACAGACCTAAACTTCATCTGCACAATGTCATTCATAAACTTAGGAAACACAGGTGATGTAATTGAAAAATGTGGAGTTTCTTTTCCTCATTTCACAATCACATCACCTGTGTTGCCTTTGCTTAGGTATCTCATAGTGCAGATGTAGTCCAGCATATTAAACAGTACCTAGAAGTGCAGCACTGCATGCAACAACTTTGACACTTATAAAAGCTTTTGCTTCTGCATGCCCCCTACACAATGCTAATTATATACATTTTAAACTGATGGTATATTGCTGGAGATGAACTGAAACCTATCTTGCAACATGGTGCATCTTTTACACAAAAGTGACCCACGATGGAGCAAAAGAGGCGCACGGCCACCATAAATCTGACCCTAACATTTTAAATGATTGTTTCAAGATGCCAATAAGGTGTAACCTATCCACAGATTTGTTTCAGGTAAGTCCTACTCAGGGTTGCAGATGGAATTTAGGTTTGTTGAAGAATACAGAGAAGATAATACATGTGGAGGCCTACCAACGAAGTGAGTAATGTCCACTGCACTCTTGAACAAATGTCAGACCTCCTCTGTCTCCAGGAACAGGCCTAAACCTCATCTACACAATGTGGTGTGTAATGTTAGGAAACACAGGTAATATAATTGAAAAACATGCAAATTTTTTTGCTCATTCCACAATCATATGACCTGTGTTTCCTTTGCTTAGGTATCTCATTGTGGAAATGTAGTCTATCATATGAAAGACTACGTAGAATATAAGCACTGTATGCAAGAACTTTGACACTTACAGAAGCCTCTCCTTCTCCATGCCTCCTACACAGTTCTAAATGTACATCATAAATGGAAACAGTACAGAATTAATTATACATGTTAAATGGTTTATTTTTGCTGTTCTCAGAATGTATCAAATTTCACTAAAAACAGTGACTTGAAGGTATTCATCATATAACAGCGGGAAAAAAAACACAATCAAAATGATTGTGTTTAAAAAACCCATACAACATAACAAATCAGAATTCAGAACTCCTTAAAGTTAACTTACTTTCCATGACGGCGAAGGATGTCCTATGAACAGCTTACACTCTGTTGTGCTGTTATTACTTTCAGCCCGCCACTTTCTGAAAGAAAACCTCCATCGTTTTGAAAAACATGTTACATACAATAAATGACTTCTTGCTCTCTACCACAAGTTTCCACAAGGCCAAATCTTGTCAGAGCCATTTATAACTCTTGGATTTCTTGTAAGCCAATCCCGTCATTTGGCATTTCCGCAACTTTCAGAATTAAAATGTTGAAGATCATTTTCACAATCCTGGACTAGTAATATCTTCCCCTTCTTCCTCAGTCATGTTCTACATTTCCTATGACACTGATACTGCTTACTATGAAGCAGACTTACACTACCTCTATGACTACTACAATTATTTAATTCTCTACATCACTTTTAATCACAAAGCAATGTAAAACAGTAGACAGCATTGCAGACTTACATTCCCTCTACTCTATGTTTTGATTGGCTGCTTCAATTAGCTTATAAAAAGAAATAGTTTTTCTGAACTCATTCAAAGTGCACTTATTTCTCCATGACGTCCAGTCTTATGGTTAGAAGTTATGTCTCTGAACTACACTTATCCTCAAGGCCAAATCGTGTAGGAGCCATTAGAACTTCTTGAAATTCCTCAGATTACATCCCGAGATTCTTTCCCTAAAATTTTGGTTTTAAAAACACCAGGTAAGAGTTTTTAAGGTCATACGGCAATTTTTTTTTCGAAAATTAAAACAGAATCATTGCAGAATGACCAGCCATTTCTAGACTTTAAATAAGCTGTGTAATGTCCTGATGTTATTGAAGGACCGTCATGATATATAATTGCTGCAGTTACAAAAGTCCTTCCTGATATTGACAACTGCGAAGCCACAAAATTTTTAATTAAAGTTGTCAATTTTGTTCCATCAGGCCTACATCGTTGGAACATTAAAATGACATACTGGCCATATGTTCGTATAAATAATGTGGACATCATTTCAGATTTACATTGGCTACACTCCATGTTGTGATCAGCTGCTTTTACTAGCTTATTAAAGGAGACTGATTTACTGTCTGGCAAAGTTAAATATATAAATCTTTCTGAGTCTACACTAGTAGTACTTGATACCCTACAGTTCTCGCAGTCATGCTGCCATTGATAAGAAAGCCCAAACAGCTGATCTACATCTACACCTTCAGCATGCAATACATCAAGCATATACATTAAAAACTCCTGACAATCTTGCTGAATATTTTGAGAGAATTGTGTTTGGCCTGAACATCTGTCTAACAGATTTCGAATTTCAGACACACTTTCTATGTTTGTTCTATCAGTGCTACATTTTTCTAAGACAGAATTTAACAAACTGCAAAATCTTTGATCAGAATTGACCACAATCTCTTCTTTTACATTTTCTAGAGAAAACAAAACATTAACCACTACATTAGCATAGCAGTTGACACCAGAACTGTTTTCAAATTGAAAACCAACAACATCTTCAACAGAATCCTTTTTGTTTCTGCTTATAATTTCAGGTTCATCGACTTTTCGTCTTTTTGCTACAACCTCCCCAGTATTGGTCACATTTCTTCGTTTCCGGCCTACCACACGTTTCTCAAACAAAGGATATTGAGGCAAATGTGGCGCATACTCTCTTCTTAACCTATTGTATTCCTTAACACAATCTAGATCCGCACAAATGCTTGTGACATCACACTCAATCAAGTACAATCCCGATAAAGTTCTAACTCATGACAATGCCACATATGCCATACCCTCCTTGAACACAGAACTGACAATATTCACCAATGCACTGTCTACACTTAAACCTTGCGATTTATGGATTGTCACCGCATATGCCAAGCAAACAGGAAACTGCTTACGGCGAACATATAAGTCTTTTACAAGCAATAATCTAGCAGAACAACGACCAATTAGCTGTACTTCCTCAATACCATCAAATTTAATTTTTAAAAATTCAATTCCATCTCTATTTCTGTATTTTACAAAATCAACAACATTACCCATTGATCCATTTACCAGACCTCTTTCAACATGTAAATTCCTTCTTAAAATTATACGGCAGTTCAAGCACACATTCAGAGTCTTTTCAAAACCTGCAGTTTTAGATATACTCTTCTCTAATGAATCCAATTTTGTTTTCAGATTCTCAGACAAAATAATTGTTGATCCCATATGCTCTACTCTGTCAATAGCTTCCAGTTTCACAATCTCTTGCTTTTCTAAATGCAACATTTTGTTGTTGAATTTGGCACATTCTGCAAGAGTTGGCATCAAACATATTCCAGATTTCTTCTCAGTAATTTTCTGAAAAATATTCTCAGGCACAACATCTTGTTCTGCATATAAATTTGACAGTAATCGTGCATGTAAAGCTTCTTTCCCATGCTCGGTCACTTTTCCAATTCTAACATCTTGTAGAATAGTCTTGTAAACTTCATCCTTTGCCTGACGCATATTTTCATGCAGTTCAGCATAATTGAAGTTTAACCATATATTGACGTTGCCAATGCTGCCTAGGCACTTCCTGGTATCTTCATGCGTGAGCATTTTGAACACAGGTTGCCCTTTCACTGGTGTCAGCTGCAGAAGATCTCCGAAAACAATGATGTGTTTGCCACCAAATAACACATCATACTCTGTTTTGAGAACTTCTTGCATTCTCAAATGCACAAAGGCAAGCATGACATTGGAAACCATGCTTACTTCGTCAATGATAAGAAGTTTCATTTTCCCCAAGATTCTTGAAACTTCAAAACAAGCATCTCCAGATAGCTTGTGATATTGTAATTTGTTGTCATGCTCCACTGGCAGCATCAGTAAACGATGTAAAGTAATCCCTTTAATGTTATGTGCTGCCAGTCCAGTTGGAGCGGTGACAACACAAGACAGCGATGACTCTGTCCTTTCCTGCAAATAACATGAAATTGCTTTAATAAGGAAACTTTTTCCAGTTCCCGCTTCTCCACTCACGTACAGTCGGACAGGCTTCAACGACGTACATGAGCACTCTTTCTTGTCATGACTTAATCCATGATCAATTTGCATGGTAACTTCGTCATATATTTTCCTCTGCTCAACGTTGAGTTGTCTTTCCAACTCTTCTAAGTTAACCGCATCCTCCTGAGCATGTGCCATGGCTCTTTCCACTTCATTCATAGCAGTGGCAGCTTCATTTTCGATAACAGGTCCTCCTAGTGGATCCTGACTCAATGAAGCAGAACTCTGACTGTCCTGAGAACTGTCTCTGGCAATCTCGGCTGCAATCATTGCTTCCTGCTCAATTTCCGCATTCAACATTTCTACATATTTGGGAAAAGCAGGACATTCTATGGTCTCCTTGGCGGCATTGAAAGAGTCTTCGTAACAGAGAAAATCTCCAAGCAGTTCCTCTTCTGCACGCCAAGGCTTGAAAAGTTTCAAAAGTGCTAAATAGAAAAACTCCTTTTTTTCAGGAGATTCGCCACTCCATTTTCGATGGTTTACCAAGTGGCATTTTCTTTGCTTGACCAGACATCCCTCACTTCCTATTACAGCATACACTCCTTTCTCAGTATCTTCTTTGATGTTCCTCTTGAATATGTAATTTTGAAGAACCTCATACAGACAAACATTCTCGAGGTGAATGCTTCGATTTGGATAATATGTATCCAACATGTTGGTCTTCAAAATGTCGGTACTGTTTGGCTCCTTTTCCGCCAAATACTCAATTTCCCGCACAGGTTTGAGAACTCGATTACGCGTTGCAGCAAGACCAAGACTCGCCCAAACAATACTCCTGGACTTGGCATAGAGACTTGCTGAAGACAACCGGTCAGAACATTCGTACGCTCCGATTTCTCGATGCGACAACATCTTCAGACTGAAACTGTACAACTTCTTGCTGAGGCTTTTTTCATGGGAAATGTCCTCCCACATATCCTTCAATTCTGTCTTCTCTTTTTTGGTGATGTAAGATGTCACATACCGAGCCACAGCCATACAGTTATCAGCCACAAACTGTATATCCATGTTAGCATTCCACATGGACAAAATCACCGGGTTGTAGTCGTTGATGTACTTGGACTCTTCGTTCCTCTTCAAATTGTATGTGTTTTTAGGTGATTTCTTCATCACATTATGTCGCAGCGAAGACATCAAACTGTTTACTCTTCCTTTAGAAATCACCGGTCGTGGAAAGCCGAAACGACATTTGGTGTAGAACTTGTCCTTGTTTCGGAATTTACGACGACAGTACTTTCCACATCGATGGCTTTGGAAACGCAGAACTTTTTCTCTTAGGCTTTTCTTCTCCTTTGCGTTTGGAACAGCACACGTAGAATACTGTTGTATAAAACTCATCACTGAGTCTTCTGGATCCGTTCCAAATTTAGGTGCATCCTTGATCCACAGCAACATATGTATATGAGGAGCACCTCTTGCTTGGTACTCCTTTCTCCAGAAGAAATCCAACACCTCTCCAAGAGGTGGATTCTTCTTATTCATGATGAAAGACATCATAGCTTCAAATCTATGATTGAAGTACCTACATACATTGACTGGATCCAAAGAGCACAGTTCTCCGGGTGTCTTGAATTCGATGTTTTCTACGTTAGCATTTGCCTCTCGTAGAAATTCAAGTAAGTCTTCCCAGCCATACTCGGCACAGCTCAGAGTGAGGAACCATGTGGGAGTTCCTAAGTTCCTCAGCATACATTTTAAATCACCATGACGACGGTACCAGTACTCATTAGTACCACGCTGACACGCCATGAGATTAATCAGGTGAGAATCCAAAATACTGTCTTGGACATTGACTTTATCCATAAAGTCACTTGCCGAGATGTTTTGCATGTGTATACCACTTTTCAAGATGTGGTTCACTGCATATGACAGTCCATACAGATCGCTTTCAAACAGGAGATGAAACAAATAAGGAATGCATTGTCGAAACCTAGCATCTCCTGCATACAATCGCAAAGTCCGGTATTCAGAAGCAGGAATTTGATGAGGTCGCTCATCATATCTTCCTCCCTGACCTGTTGGAAAAAGCTGTGGGAAACACCGAGCTTCCAAACTTTCCTCCCAAACACTAATGGGACTCCCTTTGGCTTGTTTCATTTGAAACAACTCAATAGCATTCCCCATGACTTCCTTGGAATGCAAAGGATGAACACTATAATGTTCATATATTTCTTCACTAGTAGAGGGTTCTACTTTCTCAATTTGACCAGCACACAAATCGCTATCCTCTTCCTCACTTACTTCCTCTTCTGCAACATATACATTCTTATAGTATTTATTATTTTTTTTCAAATACAATGTTGCCTTTTTAATTTTCCTAACATCCACTAAATCTTGCCATATTTTCTTATTCTTTGTCGGAACCCCATTAACTAAGATAATCAGAGGTTCCTCTTCCACTTTTTCTACTCCAATTGTGTTAATGTTTTTCTTCAAATCTAGAGGCAAATAAACAACTCTTCCCTTTAATCCTCTCTGTAAATCTGATGGAGGCAATTTCCCTGTCTTTGGCTCCATTCTTACAATAGCCTGAAAGGGATGGATACTTTGAATCAAAATAGATTCATAAGTATTTAAATCCTTCAATTCAGAAGGAATCTCAACCAATTCCAGATTATTATGAACTGCTCTAGCAGGCATCTGGTTTTGATTTAATTTGCAACAACAATAAGTACACACACGTTGATCCAATCCCAAATCAAAACAATTTTCTGCCATCAAGTATGTTGTGAAATCCTTCCATTCACTATTATTTTCCCTTTCACTTTTTGCATATAAATCCACTAACTTAGTCTGATTCTTATAATAAGTGCGTCGACAACACACACAAGTGAAATTTGGCCTCTCACTTGATTTGACCTGAAACGTCGCAATTTCCCTCTGGAAATTATCTGTACTGGAAACCTGTACACTATCTTCCACATTACCCGCTTCTTCTTGGTCAATTTCAACATTCTCCTCTTTACTTCCAAAGTAACAAAACTCAATTTCTTCACATATATTCTTCACATCTATTTCAGAACCATGCAAAAGAGCAGCGCATAATTGTTTAAGCATAATTGCTGGACTCTTAGCATAATACAACATTCTAACTAATTTCCTCACTTTATTATGATGCACTGCTAGCATCCTGAAATGATGAAAAACACTCTGGCATACTCTCCTGGAAAGACAAGCCAGTGAATGACCATGCAAACCTGTCACTTCTCTCACTCTGCAAGGATCTAATTCTTGCAACAACCTCATTTTCTGCTTCAAACTTTTCTTATTAAATGACCGTACAAAATCACAAAGCAAATTGATGGAATCCTGTCGCACACTGCAAATACTACTACACTTCCAGGTGTACACAGGACCCTTAGCACGTCTTCCTAAAACCTCATTACCTAACACCTCTTCTGCCTCTGTTGTCACAAGTTTTTCTTTTTCAACTGGACAACCATCTTTCACTTCATAAGCACGACCACTGGTGTCAACTGCATGCACCAAATCATTATCCTGGAAATAACTCTCCTCATTAAAAAATGCCTCACAGCTTGAACTATTCATCCATTCTCCAGAAAAAACTTCACAAAAATTACTACGATTAACTGTTCTCTTCCATCTACTATTTCTTTTGAAATCATAAATTGCCTTGTTTAGCTTCCTAATTCTATTGATTATCAAAATAAATAAATTACGTTTAATTTCAAATGCCTGATCAATAACTTTCTCAACTTTTTTTTTCTCTTATAAAAAACCACTTTCTGTTGACCTTTCTTAATATTTTTTAACAAATTGCCAATTATCCTGTTGCGGAACATTCGTTTACGAATGGCCCTAAACTGTTGTTTCCTTCTAATATCATGCACAGAGTTATCTCTTGCTCTAGCAGTAACATTTTTCATTGGCCTTTCCTTTCCGTTTGAATTGCTTCTCTTTTTCTGGACTGAAACATTTCCTATAGTAATATTTGTTTTACTACAAACATTTCTTATGAATGTTTTTGTACTCTTACCCGGTGCTTTCTTGGTGACTTGACAAATCTTTTTATTAGAGGACTGCTGCTTTTTTTCATTCACCTGCTGTCTTTGACATTTTGCAGCCTTTCTCAGTCTTTCTTTCGTTGGCATGTTGAAATCTTGAATGATCTGCAGTTGAATCTGTGGTAAAATATATTAAAAAATGTTATTAACCACTATTACCCAACAGTAAATCAATAACAGTAATCAAAAACTTAAAACACTACTTGACATTTTTACATAGAAGATTTTTTAGTGCTTGGCAAATTTAGAATACAGAAATAGCAGAAAAGAAATGGAATTTATATTCATGTTACCTGTGCTATTTTATATGTGAATCTGATCTAATTTTATGAGCATATTTTAATATTTTATTGAAGACACTACACATAACCTGTTTTTGAAGGTGTCTTTATTTTTAAATTAAACGGTTTACATTTTTACTTTTTATTTATTATAAATTTTTAAAATAAATGTTTATAGTTCCATAGGCTCAAGCACGTCAGCTTCCCATCCTATGTCATATAATTCGGACAAATCTGCATCCTCATCACGTTCTTCTTCATCCTCAGGATTTAAATCATCCAAGGGATCAACATCCACTGATGTTTCAATTACGAGTTCAATGATGAGGTCAAAATCAACTGATTGCTGATTGTCGCTCATGTTGATGTTGTCTTTATCTTTAAAGAAAGATAACAACAATGAGATGTTGCAGAGTAAGAGACAAATCTCAGAGATTATAATAGTAAAATTGTTTAACAAGAGTAACATTTTGCAGCTATTATATAGCCATGTCCAGCGATGCTGAGCAGGTGAAGCCTATGTCTAATTTTTCAGTGAACAGGACTCATCTCTTCTTAACCTTGGATAAGCCTCACCGACTCTGTGTCCCCTGCACATACTTAAATGTAAAGGGGCAGATTTATGTTAAATGGCACATCCCCAGGCATGCACCAGTTAACGTGCACCGCTGCTCTGCCACCCATGGTGTGCCGCATTTACAATCAGATAGGAGAAAGCTACGTCAAAACCCTGCGCCTGCTTGAAGCAGGCATAGGTCTTGACACAACATTGTGGAGATGGGGCACCCCTGAGCCTTGCTGGAGCTGCATCACACTTGCGATACAACTCCAGCAATGCGCCACCTTTACGGCACAGATGCGTCACGCATCTGTGCCATTTTTGCCCCATGCTGCGCCGCATTGTAAATGCAGCACACCATGGGTGGCGGAACAGCAGCGCAGGATGACTGGCACATCCCTGGTGATGCGCCAGTCATCATAAATCTATCCCTAAGCTTCTTATCTTGTTAGAGATGAACCGCCATATGTATCATCAAACTATTTTGCATTTCCTAAATAGCGAATTTTAAGGGATAAATAGCGATTCTTTACCATTCCTAATTTGCGATGAGCAAATTGCAAATTGCAAATTACCCATTCATTTCCATGGGCCAGGAGGCCCATAGGAATGAAGGTGCAATTTGCGATTAGCAATTAGCTCATCGCAAATTAGGAATTTTTCCAAAGGTGCAGGGGTGTCTCAAGAACACCCTGCTGCACACCTGAAAAAGAAAGGGCATGTATGGGCGTCATATGGCACCTTTTGTTTTTTGGAAAAAAAGCTTTTTGAAAAGAATTCGCAAATTACCACCAACTAGTAGTTGGTGGTAGTTTGCAAATCCTTAATGGCATTTTTTGCATATTTTTTGTTTGATACATTGCATTTAAGGAATCGCAAAATTTGCAAATCCTTCAGTGCAATCGCAAAATAAGGAATAGCAAATCTTGCTATTCCTTATTTTGCATCAAACTTGTTTGATACATACCATTTGTCTAATTAGCATTCGCAAAGGCCGAAATTCGCAGAATTTTGACCTTTGCGAATGCTAATTAGCTTGATACATATGGCCCCAAGTGAGGCCTGTCTTGCAACATGGTGCATCTTTTGCATCACTGCTGCATCGGTTTCATGTGGCACGTTTTTTTTACACCATGACACGTCTGCCTAAATGCATCAATTTGTAATTTTGTCGCCTCATAGCAAATCTTTTGCACCGCCGCTGCATCAGAAAAGTGACGCACAGTGGCGCAAAAGAGGCATACACCTATCATAAATCTGTCCCTAGCATTTTAAATGATTAATTCAGGATGACGATAAGGTGTGGCCTATCCAGAGGTTTGTTTAAGGTGAGGCCTACTCAGGATTGCAGATTAAAGTTACGCTTGATGAAGAATACAGAGGAGATAATACATGTAAAGGCCTACCAATGAAGTAAGTAATGTCCACTTCATTGCGACAGTCATCATAAATGTATCCCTAAGCTTCTTATCTTGTTACAGATGAACCGCCATATGTATCATCAAACTATTTTGCATTTCCTAAATAGCGAATTTTAAGGAATAAATAGCGATTCTTTACCATTCCTAATTTGCAATGAGCAAATTGCTAATTGCAAATTACCCATTCATTTCCATGGGCCAGGAGGCCCATAGGAATGAAGGTGCAATTTGCGATTAGCAATTAGCTCATCGCAAATTAGGAATTTTTCCAAGGGTGCAGGGGTGTCTCAAGAACACCCTGCTGCACCCCCTGAAAAAGAAATTTGGGGGCATATGGCGCACATACATGCCCTAAGGGCATGTATGGGCGTCATATGGCACCTTTTGTTTTTTGGAAAAAAAGCTTTTTGAAAAGAATTCGCAAATTACCACCAACTAGAAGTTGGTGGTAATTTGCAAATCCTTAATGGCATTTTTTGCATATTTTTTGTTTGATACATTGCATTTAAGGAATCGCAAAATTTGCAAATCCTTCAGTGCAATCGCAAAATAAGGAATAGCAAATTTTGCTATTCTTTATTTTGCATCAAACTTGTTTGATACATACCATTTGTCTAATTAGCATTCGCAAAGGCTGAAATTCACAGAATTTTGGCCTTTGCGAATGCTAATTAGCTTGATACATATGGCCCCAAGTGAGGCCTGTCTTGCAACATGGTGCATCTTTTGCATCACTGCTGCATCGGTTTCATGTGGCACGTTTTTTTTACACCATGACACATCTGCCTAAATGCATCAATTTGTAATTTTGTCGCATCATAGCAAATCTTTTGCACCGCCGCTGCATCAGAAAAGTGACTCACAGTGGCGCAAAAGAGGCATACACCTATCATAAATCTGTCCCTAGCATTTTAAATGATTAATTCAGGATGACGATAAGGTGTGCCCTATCCAGAGATTTGTTTAAGGTGAGGCCCACTCAGGATTGCAGATCAAAGTTACGCTTGATGAAGAATACAGAGGAGATAATACATGTAAAGCTCTACCAATGAAGTAAGTGATGTCCACTTCATTGCGCCAGTCATCATAAATGTATCCCTAAGCTTCTTATCTTGTTAGAGATGAACCGCCATATGTATCATCAAACTATTTTGCATTTCCAAAATAGCGAATTTTAAGGAATAAATAGCGATTCTTTACCATTCCTAATTTGCGATGAGAAAATTGCTAATTGCAAATTACCCATTCATTTCCATGGGCCAGGAGGCCCATAGGAATGAAGGTGCAATTTGCGATTAGCAATTAGCTCATCGCAAATTAGGAATTTTTCCAAAGGTGCAGGGGTGTCTCAAGAACACCCTGCTGCACCCCTGAAAAAGAAATTTGGGGGCATATGGCGCACATAAATGTTAACAACATTCCTTTACCTCAAAAACGATTTTCAAGTCATAATTTGAAAACACTGCCCACGGGGAAATGACTTAAAATGTCCTTAAGACACATGAAAGTGTTTTTTTAAAGCCTTTGCAAGTTTTTGGGTCACTTTTAACATGGCTATGTAACTCAAACAGTCAAAATCTAAATTTACCATGCACAGGTGGGACCATATTTTAATGTAATATGGGAAAAATGACATCAGAGACACTGAAATGCCTTATAAAGAAGCATACACCATTATATCCTTGTCATAAATTTACAAACCATTCAAAATCTAAATTTGCCATGCACAGGTGGGAGCATATTTACAAGGAATGTGCCCCACGGGGAAAGGTCTTTTAATGTAATATGGGAAAAATGACATCAGAGACACTGAAATGCCTTATAAAGAAGCATACACCATTATGTCCTTGTCATAAATTTAAAAACCATTCCTTTTCCCCAAAAACGATTTTCAAATCATAATTTCAAAACACTGCACATGGAGAAATGACTTAAAATGTCCTTAAGACACATGAAAGCGTTTTTTGATTGCCTTTCCAGCATGGTTGTGTCACTTTTAACATGGCTATGTAACGCAAACATTCAAAATCTAAATTTGCCATGCACAGGTGGGAGCATATTTACAAGCAATTTGCTCCACAGAGAAAGGTCTTACATTAAAATGGGAAAAATAACATCAGAGACACTCAATTGCCTTATAAAGAAGCATACACCATTATGTCCTTGTCATAAATATTATAACCATTCATTTTCCTCAAAAACGATTTTCAAGTCATAATTTGAAAAGACTCCACAGCTCCTATGCACAATAACACCCTGTCAGTACTAATACTTCACATTTTCTCCAATTACATTTTCTCAAAGAAACAAAATCTATTTGTAAAACACTTGAGACAAAGCAACATTTGAAAAACACAACTTTCTTCATAATTTTCTCTTGAAAGCACACTATTCTCTATCTAAATTAAAGAAATCTTTTCTCACCTTAGCAAATACTTTGAGTTTCAAAACAGTCTCAGAAACACACCAATTTGTCTTCAGCAGAGCAAAAGGTATGCACTCCAGAGTCTGCAGCTATCAAAAGCACAGAAATGCTGTAATTCTTCACACATATCTCTCATGTCACCCAATCAAAACTCTTCCCTCACTTTTTTTCAAATCAAAACCCTTCCCCCCTCTGCCCTTTCTGCCTTTTTTGCATAGCAACCACCTCCTTGAAGGCCTCTGGTGTTTGCAAGTTCACACAACAATGTTGCAATTGAACTCTGAACTCTCAGTGCACCTCATATCCAGTGCATTCTTTCATTTAATGATTTTTTCTTGACCACTCAAAATACATCTTTCAAAGAACTCATCCATGCACCCTAACTTTCTGTTTTCAGCAATCAAAATCCACCAATCACTGTTACTGCTTCATTAACACAGAAACTCCACAGTTTTTTTCATTTTAAACTCTTATTTTTTCAACTGCCATTTCATTGCCACACTTCATCTGACTGCAGGAGAACCTTCTCTCACCATGTTTTCTGTCTGGATTGTTGGACATAGTTACATCTATTGGGCTCAGAGGTATGCTGAGAACAGGAATTTACCTAACCTCAATTTACAAGATGTGGAAATTAAGTGGTTTGGCCACAGAGGATTAAAATGTCACCAATTGATACCATTGGTGAAAACCTTTATGCATTTGCCAAAACCTGACCTGTTAATTGTGCACTGTGGAGGTAATGATTTGGGCACTTTGACTGGGGTAGGTCTGGAAATGCTTTTAAAGGACACCTTTGAGCAATTAATGGCACTTTTTCCTCAGACTGCCTTGGTATATTCAAATATATGCCAAAGACAGAAATGGAGGTGGTCAAACCAATTTTGTCCACAAATTGAGAAGTCGAGGAAGCATGTAAACAAATCTGTTTCAGCTTACATGAGAGACCATGGAATGGGCTCCCTGTACAACAATAACTTGCGTTACTACATGCAAGATATCTACAGAGGAGATGGAGTTCACTTCTCAGATGAGGGCAACAGAATTTTCATTCTGAATTTAAGACTGTGCATTGGTACCTACTTATAAGTACCTAAATGTACCATAAACCCAAAAGCTCTTCTCAGAGCTACCCTACATCTGATCACTCACAATTATTATTTTACTCTAACATTTTTCACTAATTTTCAACAAAGTACGCTCCCTGGGGCGCTACCCGGTACGCGAACCGGGAGCTAACCTCGCTAAATTTTTAAAAAAATGTTTTTTTTTCGCACATATGGGCCTCCTCCTCAGCCACCCTCAGAAAACCTAGGGGGTCAAGATAAGTCTACCGTGCCCCCTTCTACCCATTCTGAACATTATTTGCCCTCCATCTTGTATCTTAATTCGACCGAAACACAAAATGGTGGACTCCCGTAACGCTTAAGGTTCGCGAACCGGGACGCTCGCCAGTTCGCGTACCGGGTCGCTCCCTGGGAAGCGCACCATCAAAAAAGGTGGGAAAGTAGTTTACAGAAAAGCGACTGGAGACAATTTCACCAAATATAGATTAGCTCATACTACATACCAATGCCTACCATTTTCACAAATTTGATTGAAATTCCATTTAACCATTTAGCCTGTAGACCTCTCTAAATACCCTGAGGTAAATTACTTCACAAAACACATCTGAAGTGTTGGAATTGACAACCAATTAAAATCTTACTTTCATTTTCTACTTTTTTTACCTGACATTTGATTGGCTATGTACCTGAATATATATAAAGGAAGAGAGAGAAACACAGCCATTTTGTCTACTACTTCCTTAACTACATTGCAAGATCATTTTCACTCACAACTTAAACTTGTTTTTAGAAGGTGAGATATTATTTTATAAATTTGAAAACATTTTCAGATAGTTATATACTATCCCTCTGTAAGAGTTAGACAGTGAGGAAGGCTTCTTTATTATAATTATGGATTGATTTAGGTTTCTGTGGTATAATTATGAATTTACTTAGGCTTCTTCACAGGCACTTTTTAATAGTACTACTTCACGCCTGAAACCATACAGTGCCCATAGATTACTTCTCTGTTATAAACTCACAAGTACCTGTCTGAACTTAAACCCACCAGTGCCCTATCTCTACTGATATATTTATTTTTTATGCAAATTACAGCAATAAAATGGAAGGTGAGCAGAATGTTTCCTTCGAAATTGTTCTGGAGAACAACACAGAAAGATATTGAGGACAATGATGACTCAGATTTCATGGATGAATCACGGGACCATGAATTAGTTCAATGTGTAGAATCTGTGGATCATTTACTTCATTATGATGACGGTCAAATGTGGGAAGTTATGTTCACTCAACAAGAGGACATATCGGACAGTCAAATGCTAGACGTTCTATTAAATTTTGAAAAACAATCCGAAAAATAAAATTGTATGTAATATTAAAAGATTGTTTGAGTCTTTAATAATTTTTATATGTAATTCATAAACTAGTTAAATGTTAGAAATGTTATTACATTTTCAAACACAATCACAATAATAAATAATTGCTTAAAAAATAAAAAAAATTAAAAATAATCAACAAAACCAACAATCAATTAACATACAGTATTTGAAAAGTCTATCATTCTTTTTTCCTTATAGTACGCTGCCCAGAACGCTTCCCGGTTCGCGAACCGGGCGCTACCCACGCAAAAAAAACAAAAAAAAAATTATTTTTTTTTGCCCCGCGGGGCCCTTTTAAAGCCTCCACATTAAACCTAGGGGGTCAGGGAGGATCTACTATGCCCCCTTATGGTCATTTCCCCCTTTGTTTTGGCCTCCTCTTGTCTCTCAATCCTACCGAGAGACAAGATGGCGGCCGCTCCGGACTGTTTAGAATGTTGACAGACACCGGAGAGCCAATCAGCTTCGCTACGCGAAGTTCCGTTACGCGTAAAGTCTGCGAACCGGAGCGCTGCCCGGTCCGCTGTTACAGATATATATCTTTTTTTAAACGTTAATTTCTCAAAATCCACTGAAGCACATATATTGAAACCTAGCAAAGGCACATCGGGCTACCAGTCCCTACAATGTTGCCAAGTTTCGTGGAAATCCATTCAGCCGTTCGGGCTAAAAGTGAGGCCAACCGCCCTATGTAAAACTCAATGTTAAAAACACGTTTTGGGACCCCCCTTTTTTCTCGGCCCCCCTTGACGAACCCCCCCCCAAAATTTCCAGGGGTTGCTCAGAAACAAAATGTTCCATTTTCCAGAAAATTTCAGCCAATTCCGTCCACAAACGCCAAAGTTATTAGACATAGAATTTTCAAAAATCCCATAGGGAAAAAATCCTAACTATATATACCTACTGGCGACCGCCAGTAGGTAATATATATAAAGCCGAAATGCATTCGCACTACAGCGGGTGTTACAGGAACTCATTACCTGCTCAAATGGATTAAATGCAGTTTCCACCTGTTCTCCTATTGTTGGCCTCTTCACTCTCGTCGTTGGAGGGGGTGATGGAACGTATATATATATATATATATAAATATATTATGCTTACCACCTTACATCCCAGTTGCTTGCTGCATTTAAATTGAAAAGAAGAAGACTGTTGAAAATTGAATAACTACATTGATATTAGCGCGTGCAGAGCTGGTAGACAGAGGCTAACCCACTGCAGATAGACAGATAATTAATTAGTAGTCAGAAAAGGCATTATATTCTGTGAGCTAGAGTTGGTTAGAGAAATTGGTTACTAATATGTTTATTTATGTTTTGGATGTCTAACCGACTCGCATAGACAGAAGTAGAAGGAGGCATTGCAGTGGAGTCTCTCTTGTTATCCCCTACCCCTTTCCCCTTCTTCACTGCGGTGAATGCTATCATTCGCTGTAGTGGGGTTTGGGAGGTGGGGTAAAGTTCTTCTGTTCCTATGGAAGCTCACGAATTTCAGGTGCGTGGTACTAGCATTCTGACAGAACAGCCCTACCAAAATTTAATAGGGAAGGGGAGCGGTGCAGCCTCATTCCTCGGCCGATATTGGCCATGGGTATACCATCCCCTGGAGCCCAGCTGAAGTTTAATGGGGAGGGGAGCCGGGTGCTCCCCCATCCTGGCCCGATTTCAGCCCGGGTATCCTATCCCTGGGGCGCCTTCTTAATTGAATGGGGTGGAGGGCTGCAGGAGCTCCCATCCCTGGGCCAACCCATCCAGCAGGGCTCAGCCATGCCTCCCTGGTATGCTCTGGGACTGCGGTGGAAGCCTTAAAACTCCTGCCATCCCAGTCAGCTCCCCACTTCCTACTGTGGCCGGCATCACTCTTGCCCAAAGGGAACTGCTGGTAATGCAGCTCCCTGCATGCGAGAGCAGTCGTTTCATCTCTTTTGTGATTCACTTTACTTGTGCTGGTACTTCATTTTCGTTTTTACTGTTTTCCCGGATAGTTGGAAACATGCGGAGCTCAGCGCCCTCCTGAAGAAACCCACCACGGACCCCACGGACCTCAACAACTTCCGCCCCATCTTGCTCCTCCCTTTTCCTGCCAAAATCATCGAGAAGACCGTCAACAAGCAACTATCCGCCTTTCTCGAGACAAACGGCTCCCTCGACCCCTCGCAGTCCGGTTTCCGAGCAAACCACAGCACCGGGACCGCCCTCATTGCAGCTACTGACGACATCAGGTCCCTGCCTGACAACGGGGAAACTGCTGCACTCATCCTCCTCGACCTTTCACCCTAACAACCCGCCTCCACCACGCCGGGATCCTAGGGAAAGCTCTAGAATGGATCATCTCTTTCCTCTCCGACAGAACTCAGAGAGTCCGCCTCCCCCCTTCCACTCAGCAGCCACCAAAATCATCTGCGGCGTTCCTCAAGGCTCTTCACTCAGCCCGACCCTCTTCAACGTCTACATGAGCCCCCTCGCAGCCATCGCACGCCAACACAAGCTAAACATTATCTCCTACACTCACGACACCTAGCTGATCCTCTCCCTCACCAACGACCCCACCACCGCCAGAGCCATCCTCCAGGAAGGAATGAAAGATGTCGCGGAATGGATGAAGCTCAGCCGTCTGACACTGAACTCAAACAAGACGGAAGTCCTCTTCCTCGGACCATCCCCCTCCACCTGGGACAACTCCTGGTGGCCCCCCGCGCTAGGCACCTCCCCCAAGCCCACGGACCAGGCACGCAACCTGGGCTTCATCCTAGACTCCTCCCTCACGATGACCAAACAAGTCAACGCCGTCTCGTCATCTTGCTTCAACACCCTGCGCATGCTCCGAAAGATCTTCCGGTGGATTCCCACCGAAACCAGAAAGACGGTCACCCAGGCCCTCGTCACCAGCCGACTGGACTAAGGGAACGCCCTCTACGCTGGAACCACAGCCAAACTACAGAGAAGACTCCAGCGCATACAGAACGCTTCGGCATGACTTATCCTGGACATCCCCCGCCACAGCCACATCTCTGCCCATCTGAGAGACCTGCACTGGCTTCCCATCAGCAAGAGGATCACGTTCAGACTCCTCACCCACACACACAGGGCTCTCCACAACATGGGCCCCAACTACCTCAACAACCGCCTCACATTCTACACACCCACCCGCCAGCTCTGTTCCGCCAGCCTCGCCCTCGCCACCGTCCCACGGATCCGCAGAACCACCACCGGAGGAAGATCTTTCTCCTACCAGGACCACCTCTCTCAACTCAAGACCTGGCTCTTTGAGAAGTAGCAGCACCCCCCCCTCCTCCCAGCGCCTTGAGACCCTAGTAGGGTGAGTAGCGTGCTCTATAAATGTGTTTGATTGATTGATTGATTGATTGATTTCTGCAGTCAGGGAAAGAGATGAAACCTCTGCTTTTAGCAAGCATGAGCAGTGTGACTGCTTCCTATTGCTGGTAGCGGAGTATTTGCTTTTTGTTGGTGGGAGCCATCAGTAACTGCCATGGAAAAGAAATAGCTATCTCCTAAGGGAGGGCACCTCTGGAGATAGCAGGACCGGTTCTGAGGTTGCCGGCTCCCAGGGCCATAATTGGCTGCTGGAGTGGGGCCATGAAGCCCCCGTCCTTTGCAGTGCATGGATCAGCCCTGTGGGGGTGGTGGTGCCCAGGGCCATATATGTCCAAGAATAGGGGCCAAGTGCCCCTCCAATTTTTTACAAAAGAAATTGGTCCCAGGAAGTTGGTGGCCTCTGCAGGGGCACTGGGGCTCACCCTGAAGCCCGCAACAAAAGACACTGGCTACCATGGGTGGGACCAGGGCACCCACTTTGACTGGCCTGGCCCAAGGGATGGAGTCTCCAGGGCCGAAATGGGTGCAGGGAGGGGGGCCCTGGGCTGAAATGGGCCCGGGGAGGAGGCCCCCCTCCCAACTTAATAATTAAATAAGCCCCAGGGGCTGAGGTCAACCCCCCCCCCCCCATGCACGGTCAAAAGCAATGCGAGGCAGAGGTTGGATTAATGTAAAATAATTCAATATTACTTCACGTTGAAAAAAATAGAAAGTCACTGAACAAATCAAAGGTTACAGGTATGTTATATTTAGGAAATAGAATTTAAAAAACCTTTGAAATTCACTGTAAACAAAGGTTATTGAGACATTATAGTTAGGTTTACATTTTACACACACAAAACCATACACATTCAGCAGCTATAGTTAGGGTTACCCGAAGAAACTATAACTGCTACCCTAAGGTAACAATGACCCATATGCACAAAATTCTGAAATTGTGATTCCTGAATAGCAAATCCGTGGAAATCAGTATTTTGGAACTGCAAAATAGAATGCATGTAACCTGCAGTCTCGTAATAGTGATTCTTATGAATTCACTATTAGGAAATTGCAAAATTGCAATTTCTTAATAGGAAATCACAATTTTGGATGTGGATCATTCTGGTAGCAGAATAATGATGTCCCGGGGATGACTGACAACAGACTCATGGCACTGCCTTTTCACAGAGCATTTTTGCATCTAAATGGGGACCTCAGTCTTTCTTGCTGACCAAAGTTCTGTAATATCATTTCCAAAGGCTCTCAAAGCAGTTGGTATTGCAAGGGGTTGGTACCATTAAACAAATTAGCCTCACAAGGTTGTTTTCTGTCAGCATGTATGGTTCTTAAATAAATATATTTTTGCAGATATAAGATCCATGAGTTCCCATAGCTTTTTTTGATGGCACAAACTGTGAAACTGTGATGTCATGCCCACTCTTGGGAGCCTTTGCAGGCCCTCATTTGTGTTGCGTTAGTCAAGGCACGTTTACAGGTGACTTGTTATCCTACACAGACAGGTCACTTTACCAATCTCAACACAGTTTTGACAATTTGTTCCTTGTGTATCAACTTAGATTTGATACAGTACCTTGATTTTTGCAATGATCTAAGCAAACACCAGCCTGTGACTGACAACTGTAAGACTGCTCTTTATTCCACAAACTATTTTTGTTTTTGATAATGATGCTGTAAAGAATGGGAAACGGTGATAATATTTGTGACCATTATTGTATTTGTAGGTTTATTTATACCATATGAACGAATGTTTTAACTTTATTGTTATCAGCTGTCATTGCTGATGTTTTTTATTTTCAAGCCATAAGCAAATATTGCATGATTTAACTAAATCAAATATTTATTGATTGATTCTCAAAAGACAAGTTGGCTTAAGGGTTGCACATACTATCAGCTGTGTGAGTACATAAATCCGTTAGAGGATCTGGGTAATCCATATTCAGACAAAAACAAAAGGTACAGTTGAGTCAGGATTACAAGATCCGTTGCAACTGTGCAGGTTAGTGGCATGTTATCCTTAGACTGCACTTGCTAAAAGCCCTGCTAAAAGCAGGTGAAATCTGGTGTCTCTTTTTCAGATACCTTTGAAAATATGAAACACCTGTTGAAAGTGGCATCAGTATTTCTGACCTCCCCAGTGACCCCTCATTTCTAAAGTAAAACTCAGTGACTCTGCCCGGGAATGTAGCAAGAAAGGCTTAGTCTGTGCAAGTAACTTGATTCCATGCAAGAGTTAAGTTAGGATAGTTGATGCTGTGTGCATATAGGGTGCATTTGCCCAGTGTCTAAAATGACTAGGCTTTTCTAACATATATTTTACCAAGTGTTTTGAAAACAAAGCAACCTAGACTTGTCACTGGTATTTCCCTAGTCAAACATTTCTTGGCAGAACAGGGCACCCTGACATGTACAAGTACATACATTATTGATAAGGACATAAGCTTCTGTTAAATGTTTTGAATCACTAAACTGGTTCCAAGGAGCAAGAGAACACATGGAAATAGGATTTAGTCATGAATGGACACCAAACATCTGCTCCGCATGGAAAAATAGCCACAGCAACAGAGCTTAGGGGCTCAATATGATGGCAGAAGGACCACCAACGCCGGGCCAGCGGTGGTGGTCCTTCCGCCATCACACAAGAAATTCCCACTGCCAAATTAGGATGGCTGTGGGAATCCCAATGTGTCCCCGGCGGATGGAAAGTCTGTCTGCCACGGTTCCCCAAGGCGGTCCTTTTCCGCCCATCTTGCGGAACCAGGATACAGGGCAGCATTGGGACAGTGCCTTGCAGGGATTACGGAATCCCATTCCGCGGTCATCCCAATGCAAAATGACAGACAGAGGTTGGATTCAGGGACCCGTTGCGGGCCCCCTCTGTGTGGGGCGGGTGCACTGGGGGATACCCATGGTACCCCCCTGCATTTCCATGCCCCAAGTGGCAGGCACCGCATGGTGCCTTCCACGTGGTGCACGGTATTGCTGTGCAAGCACTTTTGACATTGCGTACAGTGCTGCAACCAGCAGCACCGTCCTCAATGTCAAAAGCCCAGGATGTGCCGGCCAGTATGGAGTGCGTATCTTAATATGTGTGGTGGGACCGCCGCACGTCTGGCAGGCGGTCCCAGCACCACAAAAATGGCAGGCGGACTGATGTCCACCCACCATCGTAATGAGCCCCTTAGATCTAATCAGGGTGAACATATCCAAGTCTACTCATCATTTAACTTTATTCAAATCTTTTTTGATTAATAAAAGTACAAACAATTAAAATCTTATTTTGGATATTATATATTTCAAGTCTACTCATTGGATCAACAAGAATAATTGATAAATGATTAGTGATAAAAGGCTGTATCATATGACCTAGGGGAGACTTTCAAGCAGCTTTGCACATACTTGTGGCATGGGGCCCAAGCACTGTCCATTTCTCAGCCAAGTGTTGGTTGTACAAGCCAGCGAGAGGCCTCCCATATCGCCTTCATAGGGGCATCAGATGTCTTGCTTGCACTGTCATGTTCTCGATACAGAGTTGCCAATAACCCAGCGTCAGTGGGGGGTGAATTTCTCATAAAAGTCTTTTGAAGCTAGGCTTTAAGCAACTCTCTCAGACTTGTACATCTATGTCTCTGATAGCCCAAGTCTGTTAAATCAACAACAGTTCTGTACACTTCTTCATCAAATTGACCACAGAAAAGTGCAGGTGAGTGTTACAGGGAGAAATAAAGTAACACATGCATTATCCAAATATATAAAGGCAAAAATGCATAGTTAGCCAAGTTTCTGAATCGTGAGTTAAGACACAGCGGTCCTCTTATGGTGAATGTAACTAAATGTTTTCATTTGAGATGTATATGTTAATGTTTACAGTCATTCACTCTGGCAGCATTTTTGGTGCTATTTTAATGTTTACACCTGGGGACCATCAGAGCCGATTCGATGGTAATTGCACTTCTTAAATGGCCATTAGGCGACCATTTGCAATTAGGAAATTTGCTGTTCATGTGATGACCGAATCACAAATAGGAAATCCCTATTTGGGATTTGTTTTTTTGTGATTCCCAAAATGTGATTTTGAGTAGAAATCGCATTTTACATGGCCACGTATGCTTTTCATATATACCAAAAGGCAATTTTTTATTTCTTTATGGCCCAAAATAGCTATTTGTATGGTTAAAAAACACAAAAAAGATTTTCACAGATGGGCCTTTATCTCACACCTTGGCCATGCACCTCTAATTACCCCACATATTCCATCACTCATAACATCTTGTATGACATAATTGATAATGTCACAGCAACATTTGCAACAAAATTATTGATGAGAAAACTGCATGGCGGGGGCACCAGTTATAGTTACCGTTGGGCATAAATTATTGATTATTCTAATAATTCTAACTAAAACTGTTGAATTTCAAATTTTCTGTGTATAAAATGTGAACCTAACTAAGATCCTGTGAAACCTTTGTTTTTTCCAGATAAATATATATTCACCCTACTTACTAGTTTGTCCATACATGTTATATAGACTCTGGAATGTGCAATGTGCTGTGCAATCTGATAACCTTGAGGTATTATTCCGATAGACTACCATATATGGCTGACTTCATTGCATCTCACAGTGCTTACATTGCCAATTTGGGCCATAGACCTATTTATGCAGCGCATAATATAGCGTAGCATAATCTGAGATTTTTCTTTGAACTTTTGCAGAATAATTATTAGGCATATATATTGACAATTTGCGTTCCTAACCTTACCACTTATGTCTGAAATTAGGGGTGAGAGATCATGGGGCGGGTTCACTGACACAAAATCGATCTAAAAAATATCGATGTTAAAAATATCGAGTAAAAAATCGACTCCTATACCTAAACAATATAAACACAAACATAATAATTTATACATATATACTTACTTTAAAATAATTGATAAACAATTAGTTTTAATTTATGTTAAAATTTAAAATAATATAAAAAATAACAATATATATTAATGATTTAAAATATTAAAAAAACAATAATCTATAATAAAAGAAAACATTAAACGATTGAAAATTATTTATACTTACATTTCACAATACAATCGGTGCAACAGTAGGGAAAGTGTTGGATAGCAAAGGGGTAAAAATAACTATTCCCACTCCAGTGCAAAAGTAGAGTAAGTGTTGGATAGCGGAGGAATTAAATTTACTATTCCAACTCCAGTGAGTGCTACAGAAGGGAAAGTTTTGGGCAGTGGAGGGGTAAAAATTACTATTCCCACTCCAGTGAGAGAAACAGTAGGGAAAGTGTTGGATAGAGGAGGGGAAGAAATTACTATTCCCACTCCAAAGAGTGCAACGGTAGGGAAAGTGTTGGATAGCAGAGGAGTACAAATTACTATACCCACTCCAGTGAGTGCAACAGTAGGATAAGTGTTGGATAGCGGAGGGGTAAAAATTTCTATTCCAACTCCAGTGAGTGCAACAGCAGGGAAAGTGCTGGATAGCGGAGGGGTAAAAATTACTATTCCCATTCCAGTGAGTGCAACAGTATGGAAAATGCTGGATAGCAAAGGGGTAAAAATTAATATACCCACTCCAGTGAGTGCAACAGTAGGGTAAGTGTTGGATAGCGGAGGAGTAAAAATTATTATACCAACTCCAGTGAGTGCAACAGTAGGGAAAGTGTTGGATAACGGACTTCAAAAATTACTATGCCCTCTCTGGTGAGTGCAAAAGTAGGGAAAATGCTGGGTAGCGGAGAGGTAAAAATTACTATTCCCTTTCCAGTGAGTGCAACATTAGGAAAAGTGCTGGATAGCAGAGAGGTAAAAATTACTATACCCACTCTAGTGAGTGCAGCATTAGGGATAGTGTGAATAGTGGAGAGACAAAAATTAGTATTCACACTTGAACAGTTAAAACAAAACAAATCATAAAAATAAAAAAAATCATAAAAATAAATTAAAAATATTTACAAAATGAAAAATCGAATATATTAAATATATAAAAAAAGAAAACATATCACAATATTAATTCCATATAAGAAAAACTTACAAATAATATATAAAATAAAATAATAAATACATTTATAAAAATATTTATTTTAAACTAAAAAATATTTACAAACAAATTAATTAATACATACATTTATTTACTTCATATCCTGCCCTATAACACCACACCAATAACAAAAACCTTCAACATTTTTAATTAAATTTACTTATATAATTAACATGAATAATAATCAATTAAAAAAATATTAAGAAAAACATATAAACATTAATTGACTACACACACTTTAAAACTAATATATATCCACAACATACACCTAAATTAAGCTGTCAAATATTAAAATACAATTAAAACGTATTTTTAAATTAAAAACTATTACTATTAACAACTAATAATAAAGTAATTAAAATGTATTTAATATTCACTCTTTATCCCTTTAAAAATAAAAACACTCACAAAAATAAACAATTACCCAAAATAAATATCAAATAATTAACATTAATTAACTATATATTAATTAATTAAATACAAATTACTCCCCACCCTTTACACCACAACACATACCTAAAAGTAATTACACAATTACCATAATTGATTACCAATTAATTAATTAAAATTATCATACAATTATTAATTAAGGCAGAGAGGCAAGATGGCGGCCGTGGTGAAGGCTGTGTGAGCAGCCCTATCCCTTGCTCCGAGCACCCTGGAGTAGAAGGAGGAGATCTTTGCGCTCTGACCGACTGATAGCGAGTGCCGCATGCTGGAGAAAATCTCTTACCGGCGCTTCTTTTGAAAAGGCGCAGGCATGATTTGAATGACTTCAGACCAGCTCCGGTGATTTTTCTACGACTTGTGTAGCTGTGTCTGTCTTCATCAGAGGCAGTGTATCCAGCGGCTCCGTGTAGAGGTTTTCGGTGGAGGTTTTCGCTTGCTCACGACTCGGTCACCACAGCTGTTCCGAATGCTGGCTGACCTTTTTCGTATTCAGCGGCGTGCCCCGCTCTGGCGTGTAACAACGTATCTGCTCTGGGCTCAGAGCAGCGTCTATCCCGGACGCGGGGGGTCCCGCAAAAAGAAGATGCAGCCTCAAGCTCCGGTTGGAACTCGTAGCCATAAATCGAATGAAGATGCTGGAAATACCGTAGGAGGTAATGGTGACGGCGGCAGTGGCGTCAGTGTGGAGAAACAAACAACTACTCCCAGCAAGACTCCCTGTAAGACTGTATCCAGAGTGGGGAGAAATATACAGAAGGGGAGTGCACAACTTCAGAAACCTGTTGAAAAGCCGGCGGGCGCAGGTGGGAAAGGCATCCTCTCTCTGACGCTTCCTGAATTTTTGGAGAAACAATCAGTAAAGAGAAAAAATGAGGAAGCCTCTCAGTCTAAAGACATTGAGTTATTGACAAACCAGGCTCTAGATAGTGCGAACTGCTGCATTATGGGATATGGAGTCCTGGGAACTCTGGGAGATATACAGGATATACAGGAGACTGGTAAAGAGTTAAGCCCATCATTAGTGCTTGAAACTTTTTCGAGAGTAGAAGTGTTACCCCCCCAGGAACTGCCGGAAATTTTTTATTCTCTATCTGATTTTTCTACAGATGAGAATACGAATATTAGTAAAGACTGGGGTGATTACAGTAACGAGAGTAGTTCAGTAGAGGGGGAGTTTAGCGGCAGCCTAGTTACTCCGAACGTTTCTGCTTCTACGGTTAGGAGACGAAAAAAGAGGGGCTCTCAACGGGTTGTAAATAAGGAGAGTGAATCTAATTTACTGGAGGTGGCTGAAGGTGCGTTTTCTAAAGTAAATCCTCAGGAAATAACTAGTGCATCTAAAACCCTCGAGGGCAATGATCAGGCTGCTAATGCTACAGTCGAGGATGGACCCCCCAATGACAATTCTAAGGAAATTACTCTGATAACTATTTACAACACTATGATGAGTCATAGGGACGAAAGCAAAGCAGAAAATCAGCGCACTCAGGCGACGTGTTCAAAGGTAAAAAATGCAGTTCGCAGGGCTATCAAATTGTGCACAGAGACAGCTGATAGAGACACTGAGGCAGAGGCGAGGATATCTGCTCTCGAGGATGAGACTGTAGTGCAAAAGCAAGAAGTCGCTAACATTAAGGCCCACAGAGATGATATTTCTGATAAACTGGCAAGCTTGGAGAACCAGGCCCGTAGAAACAATTTGCGGTTTTTGGGTGTACCCGAGAAAAAAGAAGGGGCTGATGTCAGGGGTTTCATCATTGGGCTACTAATGGATGCCTTCCCTGAACTGACGACGTGGGACTGGTCCAAGGAAGTGCAGCGTGCACATAGACTTCCTTTTGTAATTAGAAAACCACGACAAGGTCAAGAGGAATATCCCAGGGCCATTTTGGTTTCCTTTAATAATTTTCTTGCCAGGGAAGCAATTTTTTCATTAGCAAGACCGGATAAAAAAGCTGAAGGCATGAACTGTCAGTTTTTCGTGAGACCTGATTATTTTCAGGCCACCGTGTCTCAACGATGGCAACTACGTCAACTTATCCCAGACTTCCAGAAGAAGGGAGCCACAGTGTTCCTGCAAAATCCGGCTAAATTGAAGACTATTTTTAAGGGTCAGACGAAATTTTTCTTTTCAGAAATTAAAGCTAAGGAATACTTGGACACTTTATGATGCTCTATGACATAATGCATATTTTTGAGTTGGCTATGTTGCTGTATTAGAGTATTCTAGGAAGATTAGTGTGTATCTTTTCCTCTTTTGTGTTTTCACAGATATCGCATATGTATGAACTGTTCTCCTTCTACCCCTGGAGGGGTCTCTAGGGCAGGGGATGCGGTACTCCATCTGTTCCAGGAACTGGCAGTTCCTGAGCCTCATATGTTGGGGAGGGTGGGGGGGGCTTCTGGGTGGGAGGGGGGTGGTGGGGTTGGGGATGGGGTTGGTGGTGGGGGTGTAAGGCAGAGGTAGTTACTAGTGTGCAGACATTGAGACACATATTACGTTTTGTTGATTTTTTTGGTCCTTTTTGGTTATTGCTACAGGATGGATAAGAAAATAAAATTTTGTACCTTGAATATTAATGGCCTTAATGACCCGAAAAAAGTAGGGATTCTTCATAGAATAATACAGTTTTTAGGTGTCGATTTCTTGTGTATACAAGAAACCCACGTTCCCTGGGATAAACGAGCCCTTTTAAAAAATCTGGGGCTTGAACTTTTAGTCACCTCTAAACAAATGGGTGTTAAAAGAGGTATTGCAATCTGTATGAAGAAAGGGGTGGGGAAATGCCTTAGAACTCTAGCGGATAAATGGGGAAGATGGGGCCTTGTTGAATTAGTTGTGGAAGGGCATAAATTTACTGTTTGTTGTATCTATGGTCCCAATTTGGACGACAACGAAGTTCTTAACATTGTTAATGCAGAAATTTCAACTTGGCCTCAGCCTATAATCCTATGTGGGGATTTGAATATTCACATTGAAGCAAATTGGAATATTAGGTCTGAGAGGAAATATTTTGGTCGTAAAAGGAGGACTTATAGAGCTCTAAGAGAACTAGTACTAGGAAACGGGCTAGTGGATGCATGGTATAAATTGCAAGCTAATGACCCAGGCTATACTTTTTTTTCGATCCCTCATCAAAAGTTTGTCCGCTTAGATTATTTTTTTGTTTCCTCTTCGTTTATGGAGAACGTGAAGATTGAGGTGTTACCACAATTGGTCTCTGACCATAATCCAGTTATTATTGAATTATTTTTACCTTCTAAATGTGGAAGACCTAAAATACAGTGGTCATTTCAGAGAAATCTACTACTTGATGAAGAATATCTTCAATTTATGGCTGGAATAATGAGGGATTTTTTTGGGCAGAACAATGGGACGGCCTCAATACAAGTTGTCTGGGATACTTTTAAGTCTATTGTGCGGGGGGGAAACAATCAGTTATTCCAATTTCAAACGTAAGAAGAGCCAAGCCGATTTTAAAGCTAGATTAGATAAAGTCCGGGAGGCTGAAGTTAATCTTGCTTCTGCCCTTAGAGACAAGCAAGGCTCTGACGAGGCCCAGCGACTTCTAGTCATTGAGCGGTCCACTTTGTATTCATATGTAGCAGACCAGGTAGCGGTTAAATATAAACAACATAGAGCTGAGTGTTATGAATACAGTGAGCAGACAGGGAGGATCTTAGCTCAACGGCTCAGACAGAAAGCAACGCTAAATGAAATAGTGGGAATTAAGGACTTAGATGGAGTATTTCAGGAGACTAAAGCAGGGATACTAAAGGCATTCAGTTGTTTTTATAAGGTATTATATAACGATACCAATAACGAAATTAATAAAGTTAGTGATCCAATGGACTATTTGAGGTATATCGAAAACACACCGCTGATCGAAGATGACAGAGCTCTTTTATCAGCTCCTATTATATGGGAGGAGATTGAGAATGCAATTCTTGGGGGTCCATTATGATGTCGGGCGGATTGCCTCCGCCAGGCTGGCGGTAGCCACCGCCGGCCTGGCGGAGGCAATCCGCCCGACATCCATTGCCAAATTCCCCCCGCCATATTAGGATGGCGGGGGGGACCGCAGCGGTGATAATCACCGCCCGCCTGTTTTCCGCCCCGGTGGCCTTGCGGCCGGGGCGGAATATGTTTAATATGGTGGCGGTGTCTGTTAGACACCGCCAGCCATATTAGAATGCGCATTCTGGCACGCCTTTGCACATGGGGGGTACCTATGGTACCCCCCCGCATTTCAAAGTGCAACATGGCAGGCACCGCGCGGTGCCTGTCATGTTGCACTTTGAAATGCACAACGTGCACGTTTCACAAGGCGGCGGGCGGAGATTACTGCTCCGCCCGCCCGCCGCAATGGCAAAAATACAGGAAGCGCCCGCCTGTGTGGCGGGCGCATCCTAATGCACATTCCGGGACCCCCGCCCTCGAGGTGGGCGGTCCCGTTCCGCCCGCCATCCTAATGGCCCCCTTAGTCTTGACGCTGGGAAAGCAATGGGGCCAGACCAAATCCCTCTTGAATTTTACCGTACCTATAGGAATATGCTTAAATCAGAGCTACTTAAGATATTCAATCAAGCTTTCCAAGGGAACCCACCTAGCTCATGGTCCACGGCCACAATCGTAGGTTTTAGTAAGAAAGGTAAGGATCCCAAAGAACTAGGTTCATACCGACCAATATCCCTTATTACATCAGACAGTAAGATTTTTTCAAAAATTTTGGCCAACAGATTAAATAATATGATGCCTGATTTAGTATCTAAGATTCAGCACGGCTTTATCAAGAATAGAGACACAACAGATCATATAAGGCGTGTTATTACATTGTTAGACTGGGCACAGGCCACGGAATCTCCATTCGGGGTTATCCTGCTGGATGCTGAAAAAGCTTTTGACAGGGTTGACTGGAGATTCCTGTGGTCTGTTCTGGCCTGGAAGGGTCTTCCGCTAGAATTTATTATGGCCATACAGGCACTCTATTCTAGCCCTAAAGGAGCGATTCGTATAGGTACAGAAATCTCTGATTCTTTTTCAATCACCAGGGGGACAAGGCAGGGCTGTCCCTGTTCCCCTTTATTATTTGCACTCTATATAGAACCATATTTGAATAAACTCATTAAAGAGACAGGGATTCCACCAGTAAAAGTGCATAATGCTGAGCACAAGGTTTTTGCCTATGCAGACGATGTTGCCATTGTGACCTCAGATGCTGCTTTAGCTATACCCAAAATTATAGAAATGGCACAGGAGTTTGGTGCACTATCAGGATATAAGCTTAACATCTCTAAAACTCAAATTTTACACTCATCTGTCGGTCAACCGACAGGCATAGCTCTAGCTCCTGCAGGCACATACCTTGGAGTAACTATTTCGGCCAAGGTGGAGGACATAGTTGGGCTAAATTTGGACCCTTTGTAAATTTCTACAAATAGGACATTAGAAAGGCTAAATAATTTGCACTTGTCACTTTATGGCCGTACAAATGTGGTGAAAATGTTGATTTTTCCAAAATTTCTTTATTTTTTTCGCACTATACCACTTTTTTTTCCTTCTTCCCTTTTTAACAAAACAGATCGAATGGTATCCAGGTTTTGATGGGGCTACCATCGTACCAGAAGATCTTTAAAGTGGTGTATTTTGCCGAAAGTACGCGGTGGCCTGGGAATACCGAGCTTTCGACTTTATTATTGGGCAGTTATACTTAAACTTATGGGGATTCTATTATTTCATGATTTCAGTCTAGAAACATTTATGACACCATCCATATATGAAATGCTGCTGGGGGAGGAGGCGCGACAATGCTTGGTGAAATTTTTAGAACCGTGTTATTATAAAAAAACAAAGTTTAAGATAATGATATCAGTATTTCAGATATGGAAACAAATAAATAAGAAGTTTCACCTTTTACCAAAGTTCAATTATTACACGCCGCTTTATGGGAATAGTCCTCTTTCTGGGATCTTCGCGGATCCCGCTATGCATCGGTGGCAAACCTCGCAGGTTTATCTGCTGGGGCAATTATATCAAAATGGATCTCTTGTTTCATTTGCAGAACTACAGGAAAAATTTGGACTTATAAGGGGTGATTTTTTTAAATTCTTGCAGATTCGTAGCTTTTTGGAAACCAATAATGTATTACATACTGACTTAATGCAGTCAAAAGATGTCTTAGAGAGTTGCAGAAAGAAAAATCGAATCGGTGTCGTATACCAATTGCTGGTAGACAGGATGCAAGATGATTTAGTCTTTCATGCGGAGAAGTGGCAAAAAAGCTTGGGAATTAAGGGAATAGATGTCTCTAGGGCTTTTGAGATATGTAATAGGGTCTTAGTTAACGGCTCTCTTAAAAGTCAGCATTTTATGTCTGCTTTAGACTTGTATTATACACCTTCAAAACTTGCAAAGTGGAAAGCACTAAAGGGTACAAACTGCAGTCGTTGTGGGTTCTTTGCTGTTGATCTAAACCATATGTTTTTTCGTTGCCCGAAATTGATGCAATTTGTATGTAAAGTTCAAGAATTTCAAAAAATTGTGATGAAAACAAATGTGATCTTATCATCTGCACTTATAATTTTTGGAATTCAAACTGAATCTGAAGTGCTGTCAGCAGCTGAAGAAGTTTTTTTATTCATAACTATGGCAGTATTTCGATCTTGCATAACCTCACGGTGGCTAGATAAGGACCCCCCAACTTTTAGTCATTGGCAATCTAAATTGTTAAATATATACAGGATGGAAAAGGCTATTTATAAATTTAAGGGACGGAAAAGAAAGATTTTTGCTAAAAAATTATGGTCCCCGATTGAAACTTGGATCTGAAAAAGCAATTGATGTATTAAGTGTTAGTTATTTGATTATGTGATATGGGGGGAGGGGTCTCCCCGCTGTAGAAGTATTCTAATGAATTTGTACGTGCCTTAGTGTTTTATTAGGCGCTATTAATTGTTTTTTTTCTTCTCTTTCTTTTCTTCACTTTTTTATTTATTGCTGCAATTGTATTTGTATATGTAATTTACCTCTGACACAAAAATTAATACAAATATATTTTTAAAAAACAATTATTAATTAATGAATTAATTAATAATACAATACTTTACACATTTAACACTATAACATCTCAACTAAACAAATATTAATAAATAAAAAACAATATATCAATTTAATATAATTAAATTACTTCCCACCCTATCCCCTTAAAAACCCACAACCCCCTAAGGAACTAAAAATGGAAAATTCAAATTAAAAAAATAAAGTAATACCTAATAAAAATATAACACATATATTACAAATACAAACAATTCTCATACAAAAAAATACACCACATACATTTGAAATATATACTAAAATACATAACATTAATAAAAAATGATATTTTTAACAACAATATTTTTGCAAACGATATTAAACACTTTGATATTTTTAAAATCGATACTACTTACCTTAAGTCAATATTCTTGACCACGATATTCTTGCTGTTGTGTTTCTGATATTAATGACTTGATATTTGTGCAGCTCAATATTTTTTACTCGACATTCTGTCCCTGCACCCATGGGGCCAGATGGGCACCCATGTGTACAGATGCACAAAGCACTTTTTGGGTCGCAAACAGCCTAATTCTCTGCCTCAGGCAATATGTGACTTTAAAAATGCTTTTTTTATTGTACAAAATTCAAAATGTGATTCAAACACTTGTTACCGAATTGAAATTTGCATTTGCGATTCATAATTTGAAAGAGGCTTGCTTTGGCCGCCCCTTCCAAATACCGAATGGTATGGTATGTCTTACTGTTTTGTGACTGAATTCCAGTCGCAAAACAGTAATACTTTGCCACCATTGTAAAAGTGGTGGAAACCCACTCACAAATTAGACTGTTTTGCTGGTGCCTTTGAGAATGTTGAAAAAACATTTTTAACCCCAGCAACTCCCTCAGAGATGGGACGGGCTAAGGGAGGTCTGGCTGTTTTAGTATCAATAATCTCTCCAATGAAAGTTTTAAGGACCTATCTGTCTTCTCCCTATTTCCAGTTTATTCATCTAGTTACAGAAGAAAGGCTTACGTTAGTTATAATTAACTTCTATAACAATCTTTTTGATTCAACTAAAGTCACAGTTATAATGGACCTAAGCAAAGAAATTTATTTATTCTTAGCCAAAATTAAAGATGATTATGTTTTATTATGGGTAAGAGATTTTTATATTAGTAAATGTCATAGACAAGGTCCTGAAAGTTGCGTATAAGTTAAAACTAATGGTGATGGTGTGTCAAATTTTTCCCATAATCCCTATGGAGAAGTCTTTAATGAAATGATTTAAAAGTATATTTTGATTCTTATGGCACAATGCATTGGGGAAGGTCAAAAGTAAGTACCTATATTTTATGGGAATGGTAGAAGCTCTGTTATTGACCATGTATTGGTGACAGAAAACGGTGACAGCTTATTAGATTCCCTTATTGTTACCCCGAATGCCATTAGCGATCATGCTGCCCTGAGAGTAGCTCTTAATATAACTATTACAAGGCCAAATAGTTTACAATGCTCAAATTAAATTGGAATACAGGGTAAAAATGGCCTAACACTAAAATGGGCAAAGGTAGACGGTATTGCAAAAATTAAGGAGATTATGGCAGACTCTCTTAATGATTTCTATATCAGCACAAATGCTTAATATGGAAACTTTCTTTAAATTATGGTTCGAATTGCTGAGAAATTGAAGTGCCAGCCCAGAGGGAAAAATAATACGAACCGGGGATAGTTTGACACAGAGGGCCCCGTTAGGATGGCAGGCCCCTAGCGGTGCTGGGACTGGCCGCCTGGCGGTCGCAGTCCGCATCTTTAACATAGCAGTGGGTGCTGCTGTAAGCAGTACCTGTTGCAATGACAAAGAGGCATTTTGTGCATTGCCATGCCAGTACCATTGGTACCCCCAAGTGCAGCCAATCCAGGGGGCCCGCAACAGGACCCCTAAGCAATTCCTGCCAGCCTTTCCATGGCAGCACTGCCACCATGGAAAGGCCTTTGTGTAAACCCATGCTGCTATGGATGGCAGTGCATGGTAGGCACCACTACCATATTAGTGCCCCAGTCCGGCCGGCCGGCAATCGTAACAATTGCCAACCGGCGTAAAAGCAGCAGACACACTTTGCGTCCACCGCGAAACCCCCCCGCCATTGTAATATGGCGGGGTTTTCATTCGTTACGATGTCGTGGCGGTCGCCACCGCTGGCTTGGTGGTGGTAAACGTCACGACATCCTAATGAGCCCCAGAATGTTCACTGATAAACAGAAAATAAAGGAAAGCCATGCGGGATTCACCAAGAGATAGAGTGTAAATTAGCAGATTGAGAACCATGTATAAAAATGCCCTTGATAAAAGGAAAAGCGAGCTGAAAGGAAAAATATGGGAAGATTTGCTCCAGGCAGCTGATCTGAAGGACAATACCCTTTTTTGGAAAATCATAAATTAGCCTTTTTTTAAAGAGAAAGAAAACCAAAAGATCGAGACTTTTATACATCAGGGGGGTTGGATAGAACATTTTAATAAAATCTTTAACCCAGGGGCAGCAATTTCAATCTGTATTGTACATATTTTTATCTAACTGAACCAGCAAACTTTCCCAATATATCTCTAGAATAGGTCACTAACGCTCTAATTAAAGCAGCTAGTGGAAAGGCTTCTGGCCCAATGGGGTCCCAATAGATATTTTTAAAGCACACATCACTTTATGGGCACTGATGTTGTAACTCAACAGTAAAGAGTTTCCTTCCAACCTCGTGGACAGAAAGTACAATAGTCCCTATTTTTAAAAAAGGTAATCGAGGCGACCCAAAATGTTTTCGCCCAAATCTCTCCTCGATTCCAGTGCCAAACTAATGGGTAGAATCCTTTTAGGTAGGTTAGAACAATGGGCAGAGGAAAAACATACACTTTCTGATACTCAATAAAAATTGAGACCCAATATTGGAGCAATAAAACAATGTGTCAACTTACACTTGTTAATAAACAAATATACGGTAGCCAGGTCAGGAACAGTGCAACTATGCTTTGCCGTTCTGAGCAGTGTGTTCGAGCTGGTAAACCATACCAATCTCTGGGAAACACTTGTGGATCTAGAAGCTCCAAGGGACATCATTAATTACTTATCCCAATGGAATTCCCACCTTACAGCAAAAGTATGATATGGCCTAAGCGGGGAGTGCACAGACCGCTTTAAGGTCCCCTGTCGTATTAGACAAGGATGTGTCTGTGCCTCCCTGCTATTTTCACTTCATATAAATGGGGTGGTTGCATGCCTACAGGAAACCAAAGCTGATGTCCCCATGGTTGGCACTTGCCCTGCTCCTATTTTACTATATACAGACAATGTAGTCCTGCTATCAGGAACAGCTACTGGACAGCAGCTGCTGATAGATACATTTGTAGATTTTATGGATGAAAAAGACATGAAAGTTAATGTGAAGAAAACTGTCACCATGGTAGCTGGGAATGGCAGTATAAAAAAGAGGATACATCACATTAAGGGGGAGAGGTTAGGGAAGACACAAACATTTACATACCTGGGTATTCAATTCACTTCATCAGGCTCTTGGGAAAGTCAATTAGATATATCAAAAATGATATTTTTAAGGGTTGTTGAATCGATTTTTAGATTCTCTAGTAAAATAGGCCAAAAACCGATTTGATTAGAGAAATGTTGCTGCTGTACAAAACTACATTTTTATCAAGTGCTGGCTTTGGTGCTGCCTTTTGGGGGTATGCAAATTGTGCAAAACTGCAGACACTAGAAACTCTGTTTTTGGCACATTTATTGGCAATATCAAAATCTAGCTCAATTTACATATCATATAAGGAACTGCCTGTACCCTCTTTAGAATATGACCTATATATCAGGCCTATACATTTTGGGCACTATATATGGAGTAAAACAGGGACACAATTTACGAAGTAGATCATTTTACACTGTCTCAGGCTAGATGCCTGGAAGAAAATAAAATGGCTGTCCCATCTGGATATTTGCCTAGATATGCCTGGATATTTGCCTAAGAAAACTGGACCCTGACAAGTTGCATCCAAAGAAGGTTGACCTCTGGCTTAGGGAATTACTCGACGCATAAATAATTAACCAAGTCAGCTTCCCAGCTTGAGAAACCCCGAGACAGGATATAGAATTGGTAAACTACCTAGGGATGAAGGGTCTCTTCTGCCTTAACGGCAGACTCAAAGCAGACTGCCCTGCAAAGAAGGCATTTAAAATAGGTTCACAAAACTGCCCAATTGATTATGTACTCATGTTTGCTTGGAATTTTCCTCTTATATGGGGATTTAAGATACTTCAAAGTGAAGGCAGCGATTATAATCCGTTGCAGCTGAATACATATGGGGGAACTAGGGAACATGTGGCGCATGGGGCACACAGGGTGCTGAGGAGGTCTGCATGATAGGTGAAACAGCCTACACTGATTCACCACAAATCGTGGCAGGATCTTGTACTTACAACCCCGACGCCCATGAGGCATGATATTTTAGCGCTTCAAGTTTTCTTTTCAAGGAACCCGGAAAAGAACCATTTACCACCACTGTGAGTACCAAGTGTTTTTTTTTCAAGTAGTCAAGGGTAGAGTACAACTTAGCGAGCGTATACCGCCCGAACTACCATCACTGGTCCTGACGAAAACCTTACAATTACTAAAGAGGTTGAAACATCTAGATCAATTTTATCTCACAACGTAACTTGTAACACCACAGGCCAACCTAATCTGGCATGGTGTCCCACTAATAATTTTTTTATGTTGCACAGCGACTCCCGAATAAAGAGTTTTTTTAGTGAGTGTAAACTGGACAACTTTTAATCACCTTTTTTTCACCAACACAAGAAATCCAAAAGCTAACCCACTCCACTGTAGTCAGGTATCGCAGCACACCCGGATGGCACTCGGCTATCCGGGTGGGACCCCAATGATGAAGCTTGTCACAAACTAGGTTGGTGAGTGAGGGATCTTTTAACAAAGAATGAATCTGAACTTTTCTTTCTTTTGTGCACCTCTATCTCTTTGGCAGAGGCATTGAGGTGCCTCCAGGGGGTACTCTTCCGATTGTTTTTCTTTATACTAGTCAAGGGGACCAGGAGTATGCCCTTAAAAAATACCCTTTCTCTCTCATTGTTTTTCCAAATGTGTAAACTACACAGCCAAAATTCTTACCTACTTCCAAAAAGAAGAGGTCAGGACTATACTTATGGGACAAAGAGAGAAGGAGAGAGAACTAAAAGAGAGTAAAATATTTACGGTAGCTAGTTACCTGCAACACTAAGGGGCATATTTTCAAGAACTTATCGCCGAGTTAGCGGCACTTTATCACAGCCAAAGTGGTGATAAATGTATCGCCCCATTCACAAGCTGGTAATAACAGCCAATATCACCAGTTTTCCTGAGATAGCAGCCGCAAAAAACATCACCACAGATAACACCGGCAACTAATGCTAATGAGATGCAGAGTAGGTGTTCCCATGCAAAAAGCCACAACAACACCACATCGTAACATACTCAGTGACCGGCCAGATCAGCGATAAGATCACAAAACATGCGATAAGGCACGTTAGCAGCAGGGATTTAGCACCTGCTCCTACCTGGTGTTAAGCCATACCTGCAGAATGAAAGGGAGCTCAGCCCAGAGCCACACCTGAAGAACAACAGATGCCATGGAGCTACTGATCATGCAGTTCGGACACCCAAGAGGGCCGCAACACCCATCGCCACCCCCCGGATTACCACAGAGGCAGTGCAGACAAAGACTGCAGACCTGCAGAAAACGCACCAGCTTCACAGACTTAATGCCAGGCGATGTCATTGCCCACTACAGGCTCAAAAGGACAACCATCCCCCGCATCATGACCATCATTGTCCACAGGCTGATGGTACCAACACAGCGGACAACCAACATCCCTCCACAGACAAAGCTGCTGACTGTGCTGCACCTGCTGACCTCTGGTACCTTCCAACCAACAACTGCCAGAGTCGGAAAAATCACACAGATAGACCTATCCAAGTTCATCACACCTGTCTTGGATGCCATCATCAGCTTGGTACCCCAACACCTTCACGTCCCCCACACTGCGCAGGTACAGCTGGAGATCAAGCAAGGCTTCTACGCCATGGCTGGCTTCCCGCTTGTGTTGGGGGCAATCAACTGCACACATGTACTCCTAGTGCCCCCTGCCGCCACTGCACACAATTACTGCAACAGGAAGCACAGGCATTCCATCAATGTACAGGCAATAGTGGACCACCTGGGACTCTTCACCAATGTCGTCACCAACTACCCAGGCAGTGTGCATGATTCCTTCATCTTCCGACAGTCCATCATCAACCAGCGCTTTGAGGCTGGCACCTATGGGAATGCATTGCCCGTTGGTAAGTACAAAATGAACTCATCACACACCTCAACTCCACAATCATGCAACTCACAACTCTGGGAATGGACACGTTACAAACTCACATACAATATGCCCACCTTCCAGACACGACAGCACAACTTACTGTGGTAACCCGGACTGGCCATGTACATAAGCCATCAACGGCATGGCACCTCAGCCACAAAATAGCAGAATGTGGTGAGAGGTGGGAACAAGGCATATGCGAAGGAGGCAAGTGACCCGTGAATGAGAATGCACACAATGCCAAGTGTCGCGCGGATGTGCTGGACAGACTGCAGTATGCAGACCACAGACATGTCCATGTCGACATACACTGCTGGTGTTTGGAGTGCAGTGGACAGTGGATGCAACCATGTTACCTCAGCCAGTGGGGAAGACTGCGGAAATGTAGCTTGTTACGTTGCCCCTGCAAGCGTGAGTGGAGTGGGCTGGCCCGGCGTACGCCAGGCCTGCGTCGGGATGTGAATAAAAAGCACATTGCTCTGGGCATGGTTCTCTTACAGAATGGCCAACGTGTCTGCCAGGGCAGAGCCTCTCACCCCGCCACAAGGCCGACGCCATGAGCAGTGGTGCCGCGATCCTGTGCGCTTGCTGCAGCCCAGGCCGCTAGTCCCGAGATCTGTCTTGGCCGCCCCTGTGCACCCAGGCCTCACTGCTCACCTGTCGACACCAGCGTGTGTCAAAGAGGGCCCACTAGGTGCCGGTGCAAGCTTCAAGCCCGAGGCCCGAGACGTTGGCAGCCTTCTCAGACCATCGCTGTCCTCTGCGAGACAGGCCCACAGCACTCCTTTCTCGTTGACTTACTTCACCACTCCCTCTGGCCTACACTGCCGTCTAGTAGGTCACACATTGGGAAAGGAGCAGTGACTTATTTATGGCAGAGTTTATATCATTGTACAGGTTTCATCGCAGACTGCATCCCCTTACAGCTCTGGTGCCACTAACTCTGTTTCCCGAAATTCATGGACACTCTCTGGTTGAACTTTGGTGGCGTCTGAGTATATGGCCTGGGGGTTCTCTTCATCATGTAGCTGATACTGACTTGATGTTAATGACGAGTCTGTAGTATTCATCTCCTCCATATTGCCTGTTTCTGCTTGGTTGTGCCCTCTGCACCATGCCCTTGAAGAACACCTTCCACTGTCTCCTGGAAAACTCTGCGACATTCACCTTGGACATCGACGAGGACCCGCTCAGCTCTCGTGGCCCTACCTCAGTGCACCACAAGTCACCATCCCGTGGCGGTGTGCCTGTGCTGGCTACAGTGCATCCGGGACCACTGACTCTTTGCAGCTCAAGTCATGGACCCTTTCTAAATGAATATTGGATGGCCTCTGGGTCGATGGCCTATGGGGTCATCAACGCCATGTGTCTGTGGCCCTGCGCTGACTGCCGCCACTGGCCTCAACTGCTGTCCAACAGGGTTCACACATCAAATCGAGTCCTGACCTTCCCGTACGACACATCACCGCAGGATGCATACGCCACCACCAACAGGATCACCTCCAACCAACAACTGCCAGTGTGGAAAGAGTCTTACAGCCAGACTATCAGAGTTGCTCACACCAGTTGTGGATGCCATCATCAGCTTGATACCCTGCTCAGCTCTTCACGTGCCACTAAATCAGTGCACCATAACACATGGACCCTTTCTGATTGAGTTTTGTGCTGTGGACAGCTCACACAGCAATGTCACCTGAGGCAGTGGGGAAGACCAGGGAGGATGATGAGGAAGATTATGCAGGTGTAACACACCCCACTGCAGCTGCAGCAGTAATATCCCGAAGGGACACAATCCTAGACAATTCCTTCACATGAGCACGCTCAGCTCTGGTTACCTAACCTCAGTGCACTGCAACTCATGGACCCTTCTGATTGCATATTGCATGACCTCTGACCTTGCTCCAGCTACCACAATGATGCTTCGCAGTTGTTTGTGTTATGTTGGTGTTTTCTGTTTCCACTTTAATAGTGATCACTGTTCAAGTTGTTGCCAGCACCAACCACTCCATGAGGGTTGGCTTACATTCACCACACACCCATCCAGCACAGGCATCACTGGTCATGTGACCCTGGCAATAAAAGGGACCAGGCGCACGTACCCATAGCCAGATCCACAAATTATCTCAGTGTGTCCATGTGGTCATAATGTATGCATGAGGGCCCCAGGCCCTACCACATAACATTGTGCTGTGTACAGTGGACGCAACCATGTCACTGCAGGCAGTGGGTCAGACCTTGGACATGTAGCTTTGCCGTCCCACACTCAATACGTAAGAGAGGTGGACTGGGCTGGCGTACGCAAGTCCAGCGTGGGGGTGTGAATGATTTTCCCGTGGCTCTGGGGGTGGTTCAGTACTGAAAATGTGGAAATGTGTGTGTCTCTGTCACAGTGTGGGTCTCTGTTGGGGTGTGTAAGTGGTCCCTGATGGGACCTAGACACCCACATATCTGATCTAGTTCGGGTGCCATGAGGTCGAACCCCACCCGCACCTGTTCGGCCACTTCCTCCTGGCAGTCTAACACCTGGCCTTGGAATGCAATGTGTTCTCCGGTGACGTGCTGGGAGCCAGCCATGGTGGTGGGTGCTTCCTGCCACGTGGTCTGTGCAGGGGGTGGGGTCTCCTCGATGCAGCTGGGCTGCCCTGCTCCTGGAGGTGAGTTGCCTAAGATGTCCATGAGCTATTGTAGGGAGTCGGTAGCGAAGGTGTGTAGGTCCTCTTCATCATCGCTGATGAGTTGTCTGGTCTGCTCCGCAGGAGGTGTTGATTCATGTCCCTCTGCAATGAGAAGGGGAGATGCATTTTAAAATAGTGTTGACATGTATGTTGATGCATTGTTCAAATTCACATACAGACTGCATGACAATGTACATTGTGACTTTTCAGGAGGAGCTGACTATTTGATGCACAACAGTGAACATTTGAACAACATCACGGATATGAGGTTGTACACGTTCATTTTCATCTCACAGTTTCCTGCTATGCCAGATGTGATTGGCCAGTTTCTAAACACAGGCAGAACCAGTTGTGTCCTCTGTTTTGTGGTGAAAGTGTTGAACTTGTTACCACATTGTCGTCAATGTGGATGTGCTGTTATTGCTATGTGTGTTTTGCATTGTGGGAGAGTCACCCCTGCAGCTGTGATTTTGCTGCCCTTTATCCCTTTGAGGCGGTGTGCCTTTGACCTGTGTGCTTTTACGGTGCTGAGATGTTGGCAACTTGAGTCATTCGTGCTCTTGGACTGTTTTTGTATTCTTGTGCATTGTTTGTCTGCAGATGTATTGTTGACGTCAGGGGCTGTTTGTGCACGTGGATGTGTCAGAGTGTGACCTGCTCCTTTCCTGATGTGGTACACACTCAGCCACCTCAGTGTCGTGGCGTGCACGATGTCATGATGATTGGACTGCAGCCATGGTAATCGTCATGTAGTGTCACTTGCATTGTCAGTGTGGCTCACAAATGCGCATCTTTGCTGGGTTTTGCACGTGTGCGTGTTTTGATTGTGGAATTGGTGATGTGTGGGACCCTTGGGCACATGGTGGACTGGGGCCTACTTGGTGTTTGTATGTGTGCTGCAGTGTGCCACGGGGATCAGGGACATGATCCAAAGTCATTGTGGGTGTGCAGTGTGCTACACATCATTGTGCATGTGTACCATTGTGCCTGTTTCCCCCTGTCCCACCAGTCCCTGGTTGTTACTCACCCTGTTGCTGTTGGGTCAGGTCATATCGAGCTGTGTCCGGACTCCCAACTCCTTGCACCGTCTCCTCACTGATGACTGTGGCCACCATTTCCTCCAGCTCCTCCTGTGGCACAGGACTCAAACTTCCAGTCGCCATTGCTGCTTTCCTGTTGGCAGCTGGTTTCTGCTAGGTGTGGCTTTTCACATCATGCCAGCGCCTCTTGACCTACTCCATTGACCTCCTCGACACTCCAACTGCATTCACATTGTTCACCATGGACTGCAATATTTCCGTTTGTGTTGCCAATGACACTGTGGAGTTGACGAACAGTTGTTGGTAGTGTTCTATCACCTCCGTGACGATGATCCGGTTTTCCTGCAGACTGAACCCTGTATTCTCCTTGGCCTTCCTCGAGCACGGGGTTCCTTGCTGGTCGTCTGTGAGCCTTGTGGGGTTACCGTTGTCCTCTGCACTCAGTCCGGGAGTATCCATGGTGCTACAACATTTTTTGTTCTGCTTTTATAGTGCATTTTCCCGCATGACACGTGGGAATTGCAGGCCTGTCGCTGGTTAGCTCTGATTTTTGTATCGCAATTGGCCACATCACAACTTTTTTCGCGATCCTATTTTGTTTTTTTTGGGCGTCGCGTTAGTTTTTAACGTGGTCATTTGACGCGTTATTTTGAGACTGTCGCATGGTGCCACTGAGTTGAGAATACTACGTTAACACAGTGTTAATTTCCCACAATAGACTGCGATATGCAAAGCTGCATTAAGATAATTTTGCCATAATTAACACAAGTTCTTGAGAATATCCCCAATGTGTGTGAGGGCCAGGCTAACTACCTGACAATCATTAAAAATAGCCAACAGAGATTTTATCTCACTAGAATGCGCCTAGACACACTGCATGTGCAGTTTGCCTTCCCAAAAAGCGGGGTATTGACTAAAAACCTCCCCAATGGCCCATGCGTTGGTAAATCACGACAGACCACAAAGCACTTTATCTTATTTTGTAGCTTTTATAAAGATCTCTGGAAACGGTTTTTAGCCCCCCTTTTTAAAAATGGCAAATATGTTTTTATCAGGATGCTTTTAACTATTTGTGTGCCCTGGAAAAAAGTGATATCTGTTTGTCTGTTATAACATTTATTACAATGGCCATAGGAAGAAGGAAAACATTAGCATACCTTGAGGCTCTAATATATCAGTAATCAGAGTAACCCGCTACTCCCTAGCTTCCGATTTGGTAATGTGATTCAAAGGTCTCTCCGTTCGACAACGGGAAGGGCGGGTAGCCACGCAATTAGTGATGCTCATTATACTCCCCAATGAAGTCTTCTCCCAGTCAGTAAGAGTTGGATCAATGACGCTAAATTAAAATTGTTTGGGGGAACTACTATGTGAAATGTATTTTAGTGTGTGTTTATGTTCATGAATTGTATTTAATCAATTTTGTGATTACGATGTATATTGTATACTTTTATGGCTCTATGTCAATAAGCTGAGTAAAGTTTTTGAAAGAAAGAAAAGTAATTCGACTTTGTAGGTTGTCTTACATAAAGTATTGTGATTTCCTAATTCTGAGCCGGTAAGAATCACAATTTGAAAATCACAAGACCTGCTTTTGAACATCTGGCCCGTGGGGAATGCTTCTCTACAGTATAGCCGGTTTTAGACTTTTTACTGGCTTTTAAGTTTTTACTAGCTTTGACACTGAATGTGATAAAGAACAACGGCAGCGAGGAAGGGTTTGCATATAAATACACATCATGCGTCATAAATGTATGTTAGTATTAGTGAATATTCCAACTGATCCCAGATTAGCAGTTCTGCTGCAGCTGGTTTAGAAGCCATCGCTTGCCTTAAGCAGTAGTACTTCTGAAGTATGTTTTCGTAAAAATCTATGCTCAGAAACATATTTTTAACGGTTAGCATTTTGGAAGGTTCACTGAAGAAAACAGTCCTCGGCCCATTTTAGTAATACAGCCTTTTACATTTTTGTAATAATTACATGGCTAATAGGGATAAACCTATTAACATATTTATGGTTATTGCTTCGTACTCATTTTCTGCACGACTCATTAATCTTCATCCAGTTTGTTTGTGGGTGACAGCTCAATCCATTTTGTAACCCTGTGTAGCAGTCATATCTAGGCATTTCTTTCTTTCCATGCAAATATGCGGTGTTAATGGCTGGAGCACAATAGAGCGCAATCCAATGATTGAGAGGCCCCATTGATGTTATTCAAACGTGCATTTTATCAGCCAGCTGAGTCAAATGTGTTGTGGCGCTATTGTTGGAGTGCTGTCAGAGCACGAGCATACGGAGTCAATCACATTGTCAACAGGGTTTGATTATTCTCCAAGATTAGATAGAAATGCCTCATTATTCACCCTAGATAAAGACACTTCACACGCTAATACTAATAGACTTCTTTCCTGAAACTGTTTGTACATTAAAAATATTTAAATTGCTAATATATAATCTACATTTCACAGATGTGAAATTAATATTTTGAAGTTGTTTTACACATCGTCAGAGAGGCACAATGATGAGATGATCATCACGCATCAAAACGTGTGCTTTCACTGTCGGTCACAAGGTCAGTTTCGACATCCCATACTCTTCACTTGATTGAGGATTCATGTGCACGATAGTTCCACCTTCATGCATTTAACAGAGTTTGCAGCAAGCTGCATCTTTCTTTTTCACGCTATCAAATGGAGATTTCCTAGATCCTTTAGAGAAAGGAAAGTCCATATTTTATCAAACAAACGAGTTGAATATTCTACTTTGTGATCTTCCCACTTCCATTACACCAGCCACGAAAAACATGCAATTGCTTGAGAGGGAAATCATCAGAGGCTCTGTTCTCTTGTCAAAAGGTCGTTTTATTCGGGAGCAAGTTGGGAGAGATTATATCCACATCCACCAGCTTTTTGCTACACATGCTAAAATGCTCTTCCAACACTAATGGGTTGCTCCAAATTTACTAAGTGTCCTTAAGCCAGTTTTTGTGGCTTAACACCACTTTGTAAATATGGTACCCTTTCATTCAGGTATATGTGTGAAAGGGTGTTCCACCACACCACCCATTGCCTTTTGGCGCTGCCCCAGGGTTACAATGATCTGTATATCTGAGGCAGAACCTAAAACTACTGCCATGCAAAAGCAGGCGATAGATTAGTGCAACAAGGAGAAATACTTTTATTTCTCCTTGTTTTTGTTTGTTCAATGTGTGTTGCAGAATGCAGCACACATAGAAAGAGCAAAACGCCATTAATGATTGTTTTTGTGCATGAAGGTGTCCCTTAATTCACAAAATAATTGTTAAATAATACCAGTTTGCTACTTCTATGTGTGCTGCAGTATACAGCACACATTGAAGAAGCAAATCAACATCATTGATTGTTTATGATCAGGAAGGGACACCATGCTGCACATAAACAATCATCCCTGAAGAACAGGCTACCTTGCATTATGGCACAAGGGTGTCTGTGTTGGCGGGGGGCGCTAGGTGGTGCCAGACCAGAATGGCCGCTCTGGTGTAGAGCTCTCGCCCTGCCGGGAATTAAAATCGCCATAATCCCCATCCTGCCTTCTACCTAAGTCTTCTACTACCACCGAAGTGTGTGGGAGACCAAACTGCTGCCTCAGTGAAAATCCTGTGCCGGTAGCTGTTGAGGCGGGCCTGATATCGGCGGACGAAGTTGCAGCGGGCGGAGGACCCGGATCCAACTGGCCTGCCGGTCGGCCTGGGGAACTAAGCGAGACCGGTGCTACGCGGCCCTGCAGGCCGCCGCATGACACAGCTCTGACATTGCTCGCAGGTCTCGGCCCTGGGCTTGGCGTCTCCCCACTGGATGTGCGGATCCCCCCCTGCCCTGGGGCGCGGGGCACCTGACGGTAGGACGCTGCGGCCCCCCTGCCCGCCTACCTCCGTTGATAGCTCCGGACATCTTTGGGGACGTGGTGAGAGCCGGACGGCCCGAAGAAGCACCCACGATCCTCCTAAACTGTGTTGGGGACTAGATGTGTTGTCGCCTGGGGCCGAGGGGAGCAGAGGACACCGAACTGCGAGGAATGGCGTGGGACACTGCGATGGAGGACGTTTAGCCCACCATCCTCCACAACCACGCACTACCCGGGCCCTGGAACCTCTCTACGATGTGCCTGCTTTGCGGCTGTGTCGGACCCCATCTCCTGACCAGACCACTGCTTGGCAGGCAACACGGCCCCGCTAGGCCACCTCATTTTCCCGGGACGCGCGCCGCACCACTGGGACATACATATCCTGCGGCCGCCATTTTGGGGAGGACACACGAGTGCCCGGACCGACAGTCCAATACCCCCTGACCTTTTAGGTCATCAAGGTGCCGCGAGTTTGCCCGGTCTCGTCCTGCGGCACACACTTTGGATTGAAAATACAATACTCGGCACTATCCCAGGCTATACTCAGGTAGGGAGCGTATCCACATGGTCGCTGGCATCGCAGGAGAACGCGCCAACGGGAGAGCTGCGGGTGATGCTGTGCCTGACAACATTGATCGGGGTGAGGGCTTGAATGGACAAATCGGACGCCCATCCCCCTCCGTCCCCTCTGTCCCCCCCTCCTGCACGTGAGTGGAGAAGGTGCTGGACTGCGACCACCCAAGGGACCTAACCTGGTTGTACTCCTACCCACTACTATCTCGAACTGGAACTGCGTAAACAGCTGGGTGAAAGTGTGCGGACCTCCCTCTATTCCCTACTTCAACGCGCCTCTGCACTGCCCGACCAGCCGCGATGGGGAAAACGGAACCCAGACAGTCTAAACTGCTGTTCGATGGACGCAAAGCAGCGGGCGCCAACTCTAAATCCCAAAGTGACAATGATCCACCCGAAACACGAGAGGACAGCTGGAAAGCCCTCCTAGTCACCATGCAACAAAGCCTCACCTCAATTGACTCCAAAATCGACTGAATATACCACAGACTAGATAATGTAGTGGCGAAATTAGATGGGCACGAAGTACGCCTTAAAGAAGCTGAACAAAGAGTATCCGATCTGGAAGATGGCACTAACTCTAATCAAAAGCAAATAGCACAAATGGACAGATTATTGAGGGTCATCGCTGACAAGAACGAGGAGTTGGAGGCGCGCTCCCGAAGAAACAACGTCCGCATGCTGGGCCTTGCGGAATCCACCAACACCGGACGATTGGAAGACTACATGGAGCGCTTGTTAAGTGATCTCTTCGGACGCGAGTCCTTCTCGGCGCAATTGGTAATCGAGCGCGCCCATCGATCCCTGGCGCCCAAACCCCCTCCGGGAGCAACACCGCGTCCAATCATCATGAAGTTCCTCAATTACCGCGACCGAGATGCCCTGCTACGCCTAGCGAGAGAGAAAGGTGCGGTGCGTTTCGAAAATACAATATTATCATTCTATCCGGACTTCACCCAGGCGGTACAAGATGCTCGGCGAAAATTTCTCGCGGTGAAGAAACAGCTCCAAACACGTAGTATCCAGTACGCGATGCTCTACCCTGCGAGGCTCCGGATTCACCATAGAGGCCGCCAACATATTTTTCAGACACCACAACAGGCCGAGGAATATTTGAAACATGACAGGAGATCATCCTCACGCGAGACGGCTGCCCATCACTGCTCGCGCTCCCATTCACCCTTGCCTGAACCTTCCTGAATCGGTTTCTCCACGAAGCTTCAACCTTGAACTGGCGTCTTCCTCCTGGAGACACGATGACGACCAATTGACTGGTGATGTATAATGTTCCTATTGCCTTGAAGGCACTTATTGTTTCCCGGCTGCTCGCCTCCGTCCCGTCAGCCCGGCCCCTGTGACCCAGGTGGTTGTAGATGGGTGAAATAAGGAGGTAGAGTGATACAGGCGGGATCCCCTAGCGGCCCTCCCATCTGAGGGCATTCCCCACTGAGAACTAATGTTAATTAAGGTTTGGGACTGTTCTGGCTGGGTGCCGCGACTCAGTGTGTTGTTTATGGGAGGGGGGGGGATGATTCTTTCCTGGCAAGTTGGGTCCGCCAGTGTGGGAGTGGGGGGGGAGGGAAGAAATGTGATGTTTGGTCCGATGTATCAATGTTTATACTCACTGTGCATACCATGTAGCACTCTTGCTTTAAATGATTAGTCAATCTGTCATCTGCCACTGACATGCCTATTGTTTCATGCTGCATACATACATGTCCACTATGACCCGTCCTGAGGCAAATCAGATCATTAGACTGGCTTCCTGGAATGTTAGAGGCCTAAATGACCCTAGAAAACGTAGACAGATTTTGGGGTATCTTGACAGGCACGGCATACATGTAGCTCTCCTACAGGAAACTCACCTGGCCCCTGGGCACGCCCCACAATTTGCATCCAGATGGGCCTCCAGTCGCACCTTCTCGCCTTATTCTAATTATGCCAGAGGGGTTACAATTCTGGTAAAAAAGGGAGTGACTTTTACGCCAACAGGGTCTGAAACTGACAGGGAAGGCAGGTTCTGTCTGGTATGGGGGTGCTTGTGGTCGCATGATTTTCTCTTTGCTAACTTCTATGGCCCCAACGTAGATAACCCCTCCAGTCTGCTGGCACTTTGGAGCAAAATACATACATTGGGCATCACGCACATTGTCCTAGGTGGAGATTTCAATACGGCGCTACAGCCTGCCCTTGACAGATCTCGTCCGCAACCCTCACACTACACCAACACACAAAGGACGCTCAGTGATCTAGTAGTAGATAATCACTTGACAGATGCATGGCGATATCTGCACCCCACTTAGCGAGAAGGCACACACTATTCTACCGAACACTCCACCTGGGCGCGTTTAGACTATGCTTTTATCTCTGCGGGTTTAGCTCCATGGCTACGACGCGCAACACTCCTAGCCCGCACTTACTCTGACCACTCGCCAGTCCTTTTGGAACTGCAGCTTCCCTTGGATAGTTCTCCCTTTCTGTCCTGGCGTCTTAATCCGGCACACCTCCAGGACCCTGCTTTCAAGGTCGAACTAGAACAGGACATTCGGGACTTCTTTGATCGCAATATTTCATCCGTGGATAGCATTGTCACAGTCTGGGAGGCCTTCAAGGTAACCATCAGGGGCTGGTGTATTGCCAAAGGCGGTGGTATCCTAAAATCATTGCGCACTGACTTGCATAAACTAGAGGCAGAACTGAGGGGCTTAGAGAGGTCCATTGCTCGCTGCCCTGTGGACTTAGAGCTCCATATCTGCATGCGACGTAAATTATCGGAATACACGCAACTCGCTGACAAAGAAAGCAAATTCCTGGGGCGCCCGCACATGGCCCGGATATATGGGGAAGGGGACAGACCAGGCAAAGCCCTGGCTAACGCGGTTAAACCCCCTAGATTCGCTAATTATGTTACTGAGATACAGGATGAAGGTGGAAGTACTCATAGGAATCTCCCTGATATACTCGGCACTTTCCGAGACCACTACCAGGAACTTCATTCCTCACACAGAACAGAACCCCTTGACCTCCCTACATACTTTGATGATATTGCGCTGGCATGGTTGGGAAATGCTCAGCAGAAATTTCTCCACGCTGAACTAGAGCTGGATGAGATCAGCGACGCTATTATGAGCATGCGCTCGGGCAAGGCCCCTGGCTCAGATGGCCTCCCTATCGATTTTTATAAGCTCTTCGCCCCCATTCTGGCCCCCATACTGAAGAAGGTGTACTATGCCGCTCTGGAAGAAGGCAGCCTGCCCCACACTATGCGTGAGGCCCTTATCACTTCCCTGCTCAAACCGGGTAAGCCCCCCTCACATTGCGATTCCTATCGCCCGCTATCACTCTTAAATTGCGACACCAAGATCATTGCCAAGGTGTTAGCTACACGACTCAACGTACTCATGATGCGCCTGGTTCTCCCCGACCAAGCCGGGTTCGTACCTAATCGTGCTACCTCCCATAACCTCTGCACTCTTCACGCTGTGCTTCAAGACCTTAATCCTAAATGCAACGCCATGGCGGTGTTCCTTGACGCCACCAAGGCGTTCGATTCATTAGAATGGGATTACCTGCTTGGCACGTTACAACACATAGGACTACCCTTCAGTTTCCTCAATTGGGTGAAATTGTTATATCATCACCCTACAGCTACTGTGCTCCTTAATGGGTCCAGGTCCACTCCATTTACTGTCCAAAGAGGCACCCGCCAAGGCTGCCCACTGTCCCCCATCCTCTTTGCCCTAGCAATCGAACCCCTTGTCATATAGCTCCTGTATATCCTTATATCGTGTTAAGTTAGCATAGGTACATTTGAGGTTTAAACGCCATTTTTCTTTCTTGCAACTTCTGCACACGACACTTAATTGTTGACTTAGCTTTCAACCCAGTAGTTTGCCGTGGTGTATGTGAGAATAATATGTTATTGCTCTGATATCAGCTTTGCTTAATAAACTATGTCTGCACGAAGAGTGCTGAAGTTTCAGGAACAACACGATATGGAATTGTTATGAGGTCTGATCTCCACGCCTTTATAGTCATAACACAAGTGCAGCCTTTGCCAACTCTGGCTTCAGGCGGGATTGATATTGCTTTGCACGAGGCACATAGAACACACTTGATGCGGTGCACATGCAGAGAGAGCTGGTGTATGCTGATGTGATTCCTTCATGCTAGGACACTAAGGTATGGGCCCGCCCTAAACCAACCCAAAGAGACCTTCTTAGCTAATAATATAATATATGTGTTAGGGTGGGTGAGATATAAGTGTTGTTAACTCTTATTCATTACAGTATGTTAACATGCTGTCACCATTCGCTTTTTATGTCCTAGTAACTATGCTGGTAATTTTGCTACTGATAATAAGTATACTTGTATTATCTAAGATACTGCGCCTGAGAAGACGGCATTAGTAAATAAACATTTCAAATGCACATGTGTCTTCTTTACTCCATGTTCTGGTTTGTAATGATAATATAACGAAAGAGTGTTCATGAGTTCCACGTACCCTGAGGTACAGTAAGTTCATGTTCTGGTTTGTCTAAACATTGGGAGTTTGATATGTCCAATGAGACACTGTAGCTAGCTCGGTAAGGGGTGAGTTGGATACTAAGGTGAGTTTTGGGACACCCTAATTCGCCGAGGTTCCACTCCTCTGTGCACAGTTCTGTGTGAGAACAGAAACCCTGCGACACCCTAGCCGCAATACTCCGTAAAAAGCACAGTCATCGCTCCCTCATCTATAGCTCCCGGCCGCTCCTCATTTCGCTCTACGCGGATGACCTCACACTCTATATAGAAAAACCCTGTGATAATTTAAATCCAATTCTACGTGAAATTACAAAATTTGGGGGTATCGCCGGAGTACAAATTAACTGGGCCAAATCGGTGATTTTTCCGCTTACTGACAGCACACACCCATTCCAACTAGACTACCAGTTAGTATGGGAGGAAGATGACCTGAAATATCTCGGCATCCACATTCATAGAGATAAGGAGGCACTGATGCGAGCCAATTATGGCACTGCAATGGACAAAATAACGGACAACGTCACCAAATGGCTGCATCTCCCCCTCTCCATGGCAGGTCGCATTGCGTTAATTAAGATGAATATTCTGCCCAAACATCCCGTATAAGCCAGGCAGATTTTTCTTCCGCTCCCTCAGGTCCCAGATCACCCGATTGATTTGGGGTGGGAAACAAGCGCGCCTCAGCCTCGACACCCTCATGCTTCCCTTTCACCTAGGCGGTTTCGATGTGCCCAACTTTGAACGATATTATGATTGCGCAAAGGCGCACTTTGCCATCTACTGGTACCACCCGCCACCCTATATGGCACATTTGGCTGTTGAGGACGGCCACATGGCCCCAATAGTTCCTACTGGCTATATACACACCATGGTGAGCCAAAGAATCCGGGACCCCTCCACTGTGGACTGCACAGTACAGGCCTGGGACCATCTTGTGCGGGCCCTGGATTGCCCATTTGTCTACTCACCCAATCTCCCTTTGTTGAATGACCCGAGACTACAAGTCACCTGCGAAGTAACCTGTCACAACCTGCTCCGGAAACTTAAAATTCGCTGCTGGGGAGATCTGTATGTACAAGGTACCTTCCGCACAGCGGATCAATTCTTTGGGGAATTGTCCCGTCCTGCATGGACACCTTCCTGTTCACTAGACTGAGGCAAAACGTCCGGGCCCTTACATCTTCATTCCCCACTGAACCAGACACGTTTGCTCCGCTCCACGCCTTAGTCCAACAAGATACCCCACACCATGTAGTATCCATGCTTTACAAACATGTGCATATTTACAACAAGGGGTGGTGAGGGACAGAGTCTCTGAATTAAGCAGAATACTCTCACCCTGTCAAGAGATCAGGGCTAGATCCAACACCGTTTTTTAGCTCACTGCACCATCCCAGTTTCAGAACCTGGCTGTATGCAAATTAGTCCGTTCCTGTCCCAGTGCATGATGGGAACAGGGCAAACCAAACTACAAAAGCCAATTCTTACACTGGGAAGGAAACAAGCTTCCGGGGACCGGTTTCTGGCATTACAGCCGTCTTCGGCCCGGCTTGCTTGAATCCTGATGGTGCAATGAGCAAGGGACTCATGTCTGAGTATACCCTTCCACGCTTAGGGTGGACAAAAATATTTACAACAAGGGGTGGTGAGGGACAGAGTCTCTGAATTAAGCAGAATACTCTCACCCTGTCAAGAGATCAGGGCTAGATCCAACACCGTTTTTTAGCTCACTGCACCATCCCAGTTTCAGAACCTGGCTGTATGCAAATTAGTCCGTTCCTGTCCCAGTGCATGATGGGAACAGGGCAAACCAAACTACAAAAGCCAATTCTTACACTGAGAAGGAAACAAGCTACCGGGGACCGGTTTCTGGCATTACAGCCGTCTTCGGCCCGGCTTGCTTGAATCCTGATGGTGCAATGAGCAAGGGACTCATGTCTGAGTATACCCTTCCACGCTTAGGGTGGACAAAAATATTTACAACAAGGGGTGGTGAGGGACAGAGTCTCTGAATTAAGCAGAATACTCTCACCCTGTCAAGAGATCAGGGCTAGATCCAACACCGTTTTTTAGCTCACTGCACCATCCCAGTTTCAGAACCTGGCTGTATGCAAATTAGTCCGTTCCTGTCCCGGTGCATGATGGGAACAGGGCAAACCAAACTACAAAAGCCAATTCTTACACTGGGAAGGAAACAAGCTACCGGGGACCGGTTTCTGGCATTACAGCCGTCTTCGGCCCGGCTTGCTTGAATCCTGATGGTGCAATGAGCAAGGGACTCATGTCTGAGTATACCCTTCCACGCTTAGGGTGGACAAAAATATTTACAACAAGGGGTGGTGAGGGACAGAGTCTCTGAATTAAGCAGAATACTCTCACCCTGTCAAGAGATCAGGGCTAGATCCAACACCGTTTTTTAGCTCACTGCACCATCCCAGTTTCAGAACCTGGCTGTATGCAAATTAGTCCGTTCCTGTCCCAGTGCATGATGGGAACAGGGCAAACCAAACTACAAAAGCTAATTCTTACACTGGGAAGGAAACAAGCTTCCGGGGACCGGTTTCTGGCATTACAGCCGTCTTCGGCCCGGCTTGCTTGAATCCTGATGGTGCAATGAGCAAGGGACTCATGTCTGAGTATACCCTTCCACGCTTAGGGTGGACAAAAATATTATATATATATATTACAAACATGTGCAGGCCGCACCCAGAACCACACTTAGTAGGGCTAGATCAGAGTGGGATAAAGACCTTGAGTCACCATTGACAGATGAACAATGGGAGAACAGCTGCATTCAAACACAGGCCATCACAAGCAATAATAGGTTGCGACTTTTACATTATAAATTCCTTCATAGGTTGTATCACACACCTGCCAGGCTGAAAAGACTTCACCTACGCGAAACTGATTGCTGCCTACGCTGTGGCGCCGCTGGAGCAGATTTTTTACACTTAGCCTGGTCCTGCCTCCAGATTGCCAGTTTTTGGGACCAAGTTTTTGATGGCCTAACAAGCATGCTAGGCGTAGACCTCACCCCTTGCCCGCTCCAAGCATTGTTGGGATTGACACAAACCGTGGTCACTACTCACAAAAAGCTCCTGGCCCTCAGTTTATTACTGGCTAAGCGATTAATTGCATGCCGCTGGGGTAGAGGGCGCGTCCCCAAGTTTAAGTGCTGGATTAGGTCTATGTCTACCTGGCAAGAGAGCTTACACGACTATGCGGAACTTCTGCCACCAAGTTCGCAGCCTAAAGACATATGGGCTCCCTTTACGGCATATCTCCTCCAGCTGAGTATAGAGGGGGACACTGTCCAGGCTGTAGAAGAAACACCCCAAGTATAGGATTGGCTAATGCCCTCCTCTGAACGCAATCCATAGCTGCTTGCCAACATGTTGTACTTTAACTGTATTGCCCTTACTGTGCCTGACTATAAGAATGGGGTCATCCACTGGACCCCTGTTTGGGACGCCAGTTGTATGTAGTGCCCACTGATATGGTCTATGTGATTACGCAGTTCTGGATGGCAAAGGTCCCACTTTCGCATATGTGGCTTCAGGACTCGTCTACGCTGCTACAGGACTACTTCAGACTTTCGATCACTGTATTAGATACCTATGTTTGGGGGGGGGATGTTTGAAGTTACCCAAGGTATATTCCTTTATTTACCTGATATTTGCTCAGTATGAATGAATGAATGAATGAAATTATTTATAGAGCGCACGATGGCCAAACGGCTTCCTGGCGCTGAGAAGTCTAGGGAACAGAACAAGCAAGGCTAGGAAGGATATTAACAGGGGTAGGCCAAAGCGAACAAGAATGTTTTAAGTGCTTTGCGGAAGTGTGAAAAGATGGGAATGGAACGCATAGAAAGAGGGAGGGAATTCCAAAACCGGGGTGCAAGAACAGAAAATCTGGAACCACCAGTGCGAGTTTTGCGGAAGCGGGGGACTGTGAGGAGGGCAGAAGAGGATGAACGGAGAGTACGGACAGGGGTGTAGGAGGAAATGAGGGAGTTGATGAACGCCGGTGCCGAGCGATCAAGAGCCCGATAAACAAAGCACCCTAATTTAAACAAGGATCTCTGCGGGATAGGTAACCAGTGAAGGGATTTGAGGACAGGAGTGATGTGAGAAGTTTTGGGCAAGTGAAAGATGAGACGGGCAGCCTGACTTTGGATTGCTTGAAGGCGGCGGGTTTCGTAGGCAGGAATGCCCACGAACAAGCTATTACCATAATCAAGGCGGGAAGTGATGAGAGCAAAAATGATAATTTTAAGAGATTCAAGGGAAAAGAAACGAGAAATTTTTCGGATCAACCGAAGGGAAAGAAAACAGGAAGATACGACAGCGCTGACCTGGCCATGCATGGACAGGTCCTGGCTGACCTTGATGCCCAAGGTTTTTACAGAGGCGACCGGGGTGGGAGGGGGGCCAGAAAGCAGAGGACCAAGGGCTGGATGAGCCGCCAGTCAGAACAAGCTCAGTCTTATCTGGATTGAGCTTGAGGTGATTGGCGCCCATCCACCCAGAGATAAAAACCATGGTGGAGTGGAAAAAGGATAGGGAGTGAGAAGGAGAAGAAAGGTCAAAGACAAGCTGGAGGTCATCCGCGTAGTTGAACACCGAGACCCCCAGCTGAAGAAGAGAAGAGATAAGTGGGTGAATATAAAGATTGAAAAGAAGAGGAGAGAGAGAGGAACCTTGGGGAACCCCACAGGGCACCGGGAGGGGAGGGGCAGAAAAGCCGGGGAGGTGAACAGCTTGTGAACGTCCTGTTAGAAAGGACGTGATCCAGGAAAGAGCAGTACCTCTAATGCCCGCTGCGCTGACACGGTCTAAGAGAATGTTATGATCGACCGTGTCAAACGCAGCGGACAGGTCGAGGAGAACCAGGGCTTGGGGAGAATTAATGTCGGCCTTGGCTTTCAGCTCGTCGAGAACGGCGAGCACCACGGATTCGGTCGAATGACCCGAGCGAAAGCCTGCTTGGTGAGAAGCGAGGTGTTGGTTCTGCTCAACATAAGTAGAAAGACAGGAAGTAACATAAGATTCCAGAATTTTAGCAAGGTAGGGAAGGAGAGAAATGGGCCTGAAGTTAGAAGGGAGGGAGGAGTCAAGACCAGGTTTTTTAAGAATGGGGGAAACAATAGCAGATTTAAATGAGGAAGGGACCGATCCAGTAGAGAGGGAAGCATTAAGGAGGGAAAGAGGGGCAGCAGGGCAAGAAGAAAAGAGAGTTTTAAGAATGCGAGCAGGGGCACAATCAATGGGGGAGCCGGACTTGATTTTTGTGAGTAGGACTAAGAAGGAGTCCAGAGAAAGGGGAGGGAAAGAGGAGAAAGAAGAATTAGACATAGGAGGGCCAGGGTGAAGAGGGGTAAAAGGAGTGACAGAAATGTTAGATTTGATTTTAACGATCTTCTCGATGAAGAAGTCGTTTAGAGAGGTGCAGAGGGCCTGAGAAGGAATGAAGTTGGGGCAAGCACGATCAGAAGTAGCCAAGTTTTTAACCAAGGAGAAGATCTCTTTAGATTTATTAGCCGAAAGGGTTACTTGTTCGGAAAAGTACTTAGACTTAGTCGCAAGAATAGCTTTCTTGTACTCTTTAAGAAGAGATTTATATTTTTCCTTGAGGTCGGGGCAGTAGCTACGGCGCCAAAGGCGCTCAGAGCGTCTGAGCTCTAATTTAAGGGCCTTGAGCTCAGGGTTGAACCAACGATGGGCCTCGTGTGGGCGAATGGACTGAACTAGCTTGAGAGGGGCTACTAAGTCACAGGCAGACGAGAGCCAGTTGCCAACTGCAACGGCCTGTGAGTCAAGGGAAATGCCATTGAGGTCAGGGGAAGAAGAAGCAAGGGAATGAGAGAGGGAGGACAGATCGGCACGATTCCAACTGCGTGCATAAACATTCTTGGGGCGGAGGTGTTTGTGAGGGGAACCAGTATTAATAGTGAAAGAAATGAGAGAATGATCGGACCAGGTACAAGGGAGGATGCTGGGGGGAGAAACTATATCCGAGGATGACCAAACTTGGTCCAGGGTGTGTCCGAGATTGTGGGTAGGGGTCATTACATGAGACTTGAAATTAAGACAAGAGAGAGTGGCCGTGAAGTCCTTGGACGCTAGGTCCTCCCTGGGGTCGCCTGACCAGTAGTTAAAGTCACCTAGCAGGAGCACAGAGGAGTTGTTAACTACGAGGGTAGCAAGAAGCTCCTTCAGGGAGGCTACAAACGTAGGCATGCTCAGGGGGGGGCGATAGACAAGGACGACAGTGAGAGGTGCGGAAAGATTGGTGGAGCGGGCGACCAGAAAGTCCACCCCAGCTATAGGAGATTGAGGAAGGAGCTGGAATTGAAGGGTGGATCGGGCAATCAAGGCGACACCCCCCCCCGGTCTTGCCGTCGGGGCGGTCAGCCCGGAGGGCATAATAAGAGTCGGGGAGGATGGCTAGAATGTCAGGGAGAGAGGCCTCAGTGAACCAAGTTTCCGTCAAGAGCAGAATATCAGGGGAGTCAGTAGTGAGAAGGTTGAACAATTCCAGATGATGCTTGCCTGCCGAACGGGTATTAAGGAGGTAGGCAGAGGCAGTGTGAGAGGGTAATGGGGTTGAGGTGGGGGGAGGTCTGATGTCCAGAGAGGGCAAGGGGGCGCAGGGCGCGGAGGGGTGACACGGTCTAAGTGAGAGGCGTAGATACCTAGGCTGCCTAAGAGAAAGAGGAAGGGGTACAACAGAAGTGCAGGAAAGGAGTTGTCCAGAAGTATATGCCAGAGAGGGAGCAGGGGGTATGGCCCCTGGGCCCGTCCGGCCGCGGACGGGCGCAGACGGGCTTAACTCTGGCGCAACTCCGGCGCGTTTACGGCGCGCCCGCTGCGCTCGTCCGCTGCGCTGACGCATGGAGGCCGCATAAGTAGGCTGTGACGAGGGAGGTGGGAGGAGTCAGCAGGGCGGGAAGGGAGGGGTATTTTAAAAAAGAATAGCGTCTAGCGCTCGTATTCAGCGCGACGGCGAAGCAGTGGGTCTGCTATTACTCAGCAGAGAAGATGAAGGTATTTCATATTTCAGTATGGCTTTGCATGGGAAGATGCCGCTCTCCTGCTACATAATACAATGTATATCACTTTGATTTTATTGCATTGATGTAGCATGCTCTCATGCTTCAATAAAGGTTTTTGAAAAAAACAAAGGGTGTCTGTGTTGGCGCTAGTCAGCTATTTTTATTGCTAGCACTAGGGAAAACACAGGTGCGCTCTGTATTCATGTAAATACGGTGCATCCCTGCTATTTGGAAGTGGCGCAACACAGTGCTGCAAAACTTGCCGCAGCACCATGCTGCACCATTTCCTTGTACATTTCCCCTAACAGGTATAACTAACCTTTCCTCCACCTCTAAACAGTTCTCTCCCTCCATTAGCCCCTTAACTTTACCGTGAACTGTTTTTTTATGGCTTACTCAAGCAACTCAGGCCTTTCTCTACCATTGCTTCGCAGTGGCTTGCCCACCTGCAAACCAACACTGCTACCACCAAAAGATTCCCTCTCTTTAGATGGTACTTTTATGCCCCCATCCTTGTTTGCTCTTTTTCCCCATCTGCACCCATTCCTCCAAGGCTGTCTTCACCTTTGTCACATACACCCTATTCACCATCTGCGACAGAAGTTCCCTGTCATGCCTGATCTGCTGTGGACACTATTACACCATGTCCACAAGTTTAGCATTGCCAAGTGTTCAATACTCGCTAAAATATTATCAATCAGGCCTTTTCTTTTTTTTTTTTTGGTAAGACTTTATTAGCATTTGTCAAACTTACAGTAATTGTACAACACAGTGGAGGGAATGAGTTCTCGGTCAGCCAAGGTTGTACATTGTGACACAGCTATTTAGCCGACATCCTTCCGGTCCGGCAGCAAATGTTTGACAAAACACATAAGGCAATCATGATATATCAATAGTTGGTAAGACGTCTTACTGTTTTATGCTTTTTATAACAAACAATCCAAACTTTAGACTCATGCCAATAAGGACAGTTACGTCGAATCTTCCCATATATCCCAGTGTCACTTGATTAGGACCAGGTTCCTATGCTATCACCCCTCTCCTTCCCCACACCCGCTCAACTGTTATCCCTGGCCCTCGACCCCTAACTTCGCCAGTCTATCCACCCACTCCCTTCAATCTAGTCCTCCAGGTCTTCACCCTCGTCTGAGCTATCGTCCTCATCCTCCGGAAGCGGCTCACAGAGGTCCCCCCTATACTTATTCCAAGCCACCCAGATTGCATTCCACTTGCGCGGGTTAGCCCTCATTTTGTAAACTGCACGTTCAACAATCATCAGTTTGTCCATCGTTCTACACCACAACGCCAGCGTAGGGATTTCCGCCACACCCCACCTCTGCGCAATGTCGCGCTTGGCCACCATAGTCCCAATGGTGACCCACTGCCGTCTCCGGTGCGGCAGGTCAACCCCCTCCCACACATTCAGAAGGCACAGACGTGGGTCTGGCGGTATGGAAGCGTCAAGGGTTTGGGAAATAGTGCGCATGATTTGCCGCCAGTAATTCGAGATAAGAGGACATTCCCAAAGTGTGTGTAGTAATGTTCCTTCCTCCCCACACTCTCTAAGACAATACGGGGTTTCTGCCCTATGCATTTTGTGTAGTGAGGACCTGGTGTAGTATACCCTGTGCAGTATTTTGAGCTGTATCAGCCTGAATCGGGCCGACACACCCGCCTCCCGTGGCGATGCCAGAGCGGCATTCCATTCTACCTCATCCATGGACCCTAACTCAGATTCCCACCGTTCCTTCAACTTCTGCAAGGGATCGGGTAAATTATTCAATAACTTACGGTATGTGAGTGAGGTGGCGCGTGTTTGCATGAATTCCGTGAGGAGACGGTCCTCCAGAGGTGAGGAATCCGGGATTTTAGCGCCCGGCTCAATGACCGCCATGAGTGCATGTCGTATCTGTATGTATCGGTAAGTTTCATTGGGACCTAATGCATATTGTTGCTGCAGGTGTGGAAAAGGGATCATTCCCGAAGAAGTCCATAGGTCTCCCACTGTCGATATGCCGATATTATCCCACTGAGTAAAACCTTTACTTGATCTAAGACAGCCCAATTGTGCAGTGTCCCACAGTGGAGTAAGTTTGGTTAAGACTCCCTTCCACTTAAGTCGTGTCAGTGCCCTGTGCCATATAGTGACCGTGTGTTTGGTTGGACCGAGCAGTGTCTTCGCAAGGGTAGGAGTATAAAGCGGGGCCAGCAAACTGTGTGTCCCCAATTGCGTTCTATCTGAGAAGTACGCCGGGTCATTCTGTGGAATGTGTAACCAGTGATTAATAACTTTGAGTTGCGATGCCCAGTAGTAGAGCTCAATATTAGGTAAGGCTATCCCTCCGTCGTACCATCCACGGTTAAGCTTCGTGTGCGCAATTCTGGGTGGACGTTCTCCCCAGAGCAACTCGGTAATCAGCGCCGTCACTTTACGGAAATAGGATGGTGGAACCAGGATCGGGGTGTTTTCTAGCACATACAGGAGGCGCGGTAAAGCCTTCATTTTGAATAGCGCCGCGCGTCCCAACAGCGTAAGGGGCAAGGTTTTCCAGTGTCGCACATCCGCCCGTAGACGGGTAAGAGGGGGCGCCAGGTTCAAATCATAGAACGTAGCCATGTCACTAGTGACCCGGACGCCCAAGTATTGAAACGAGGTATCAGCTATAACCAGCGGGCAGTTATCGGGAAGGATTGGCACCGGACCTTTCAGTACGTAAACGACTGACTTCGTCCAGTTAATCATGTATCCGGAGTGTACTCCATGCGCGTCGCAGATCGCCAGCAAATTCGGGATGCCCGTGTCCGGGTGGGACAGGTAAATTAGCATGTCGTCGGCATATAGGGATATCCTGTCCTCCCAGGCGTCCCCCCACGTGAGACCTTTTAGCAGGGGAGTGGCCCTAATGGCAGTAGCCAGTGGTTCCAGCACGAGGGCGAACAGCAAGGGGGACAGTGGACATCCCTGACGCGTCCCTCTAGCCAAGGGAATCGCTCGAGAGATGTGGCCATTGGCCGTTACGTGTGCCACCGGATCCGTGTAGAGTAGTTTGATCCACGAAACAAATTTGGGACCAAAGCCCATACGAGCCAGGACCGCGAAGAGGTACTGCCATTCCACCATATCAAAAGCCATTCTGGCGTCTAGTGACAGAATGGCCGCCGGTTCCAGCAGTAAGTGGGCTCGCGCCACCACCCCATGCACGCGTCGGAGGTTAAGTGCCGTGATTCTGTGTGGCATGAAGCCCGACTGATCCGGGTGGACCAGACATTGCAAGTGTGGGGTCAGTCTGTTCGCAATGAGTTTCGCCAGTATTTTAGCTTCAGCATTAAGCAGTGAAATCGGGCGATACGACGTACATTCCGCGGGTGGTTTACCTGGTTTTGGGACAGTCACTATGGTTGCTACCCGTTGATCCAGGGGCAGAACCCCCGTTTCCCTGCACTCCGCGAACATGGCCAGGAGTGGCGAGCTCAGGGTGTCAGAGACTGACTGGTACCACTCGACTGGAATCCCGTTAGGGCCGAGCGCCTTGCCCGTACGTAATGCACCAATGGCCGCCCGGAGTTCTTCCTCCGTCAGATCAGCCTCCAATTCAGCCATCGCTTCCGAAGGCAAAGTTGCGACCGGTATGGTTTGCAGCGCTGCTGCCGCAGCTTCCGCAGTGACAACCTCCAGTGGGGTGTAGACCGTCTGGTAGTGGTCAGCCAGGATCTCGATAATGTCGGAGGGACGTGTATGGGGCGTACCCATCGGATCCATTAATTGTAAAATGTGCCTGCCGCCCTCGTTCTTCCTATCTAGCCAAGCCAGTAGTTTGTTGGCCTTGTCTCCCACATCATAGACTCTTTGCGCAGTCGTCTCAATGTTTTCCACCGTTCGCTTTCTGAGGAGATCGGTATGCAACTGTTGGCGGAGGTGGAGTGTGTGGCGTGTGTCTTCCGTCGGGAGCGCCATATGGGCCGCATTAGCTTGCTCCATTTGCAGCTCCAGAGCCAGCAGTTCAGCTTTCTGCTCACGTTTATGTCGCGTTATCGCTGCAATCGCCTGGCCCCTGAACACTGTTTTATATGCTTCCCACAAAGTCGTAGGGGAGGACACCGTGCCTAAGTTTTCCGCGAAGTATAGCTTGGTTGTTTTCTTCAACGCTTTACGGACTTGAGGTATTCTGAGATATCCTGGGTAAATGGGGTAAATTCTTTTACGAGCGATCGCTGCGCAGGACAGGGACATAGTCAAGGGGGAGTGATCTGAAATACCCCGAGGTCTAATACATACATCCTCCACCGTGAGTCGACCACCCCCCAGTGTGAGGAAGTAATCAATGCGAGATAGGCAGTCGTGTGTAGCAGAATAATAGGAGTACTGGAGATCCTCGGGGTGCAAGTGTCGCCATATGTCTACCAACCCTTGTGCCTCAACAAAGTCACTAAATCTGGACAGGCCAGGTGTTTGTGTCCGGGCCGGGAACCTATCTTTCGTAGCTTGGGCCAACGCGTTAAAGTCTCCTCCCACCACTAGGTCTCCGTCCGGGAGTTCCAGAAGGAACTTCCCCAGGTCCGGAAGTGCAGCCGCATGCAATGCCGGGGGGATATATACAGACACCACATTAAGGGAGACTCCCTCCCACTGCCCACAAGCTGCCGCAAAGCGCCCATAACTATCAATCTTGGTAGCCTGTAAAATAAATTTAGACGCTTTCTTCAGTAAGATGCCAGCCCCACGAGACCCCGTAGTGAAGTCCGAGTGTGCGATCATGTGGTATCCCCGCCTGTTCAGAGCCTTACTAGCTGCACCAACTAAGTGTGTCTCTTGAAGAAGGATCAGGTCGCAGTGGAACCGCCTAATACTTTGAAGAACCAACCCTCTCTTTACCTTATCCCCCAGGCCCCTCACATTCCAGGACATAATCTGTAACGGAGGCACAGGCCCCACTCCAGGAGCATCTATCACGTTACTCGGTTGGGACATTCCCGCCATTGTATATCTGTATGTAGAGACCCAGGACCTGTAAGGCTTGGCAGTGACATGCCTGATGAGTACCCAGTCCCAGGGCATTCCCCCCTCGCCAGCAGTGGCTGGCCCGGCGTCTTCGAGTCAACATCAGGCCATCCGGTGTGCGTAGTCCGGTCCAACGTGACAAATGTGGATACCAATGTGATTAGCAGAGTCGAACAATACAAACCATGAAACCGCAACAACCCTCCCCTCCCCAAAACTCCCCCCCTCCCTGCTTCCCTGCCACACGGACTCAGAACTGCCCGCCACCCCAACTCAGCAGAGTGCTTGAACCCACCCAAGTAAAAGTGCAAAGTTACTTGCTCGTCGGGGGTGAGGATTACTCCAATGTCAGCGACCCCTCATACCCTCTGCAGGGGCCCTCAGGCCAGTGCGCACGGCAGAACAGGCAGCAGCCATAGTGTCAAAAAATAGTCTCGTACCTGCCGGGTCACTAAACATCAACCTCCAGATCAGCATCAGCATTGTCCCTCAGCGGCGAAGTTCTTTCGGTTTCAAAGCCCTCACCTCGATTCTCGCCCTGGTCCATCAGAAGTCGGCCCCTTTGACTTCGCCCCTGACGGCGGGGTTGTGAGGCTGGCCGCCATCCGTCCAGCCAGTCCCGGGCAATCTCTGGATTGTCAAAGAACCAGGTTCGGTTTTCCGCTACCACCCGCAGTTTCGCCGGGAAGATCATGGAGTATTGGATCTCCCTCCTCCTAAGTTCCTTTTTGACGTCCATGAACGTTTTCCTTCTTCTGGCCACCTCCGCTGTATAGTCCGGGAAAAAAGCCACGGTGGAGTTCTGGACCTTTATAGGTGGGGACACTCGCGCAGCCTGTAGGATGGCATCCCTATCTCGGAAGTTAAATAGTCTCGCCAGGATTGGTCTAGGGGATGCTCCCGGCTTAGGCTGACCACCAGATACTCTATGCGCCCTCTCGACCGAAAAGAATGATGACAATCCCTTCGGTTGGAGCTGCGATTTGATGAGGTCTTCCACAAAAAGGTCAGTCGCTCTAGTACCTTCCGACTCTGGAATTCCAAGAATACGGATGTTGTTCCGTCTGGAGCGTCCTTCTTGGTCGTCCAGCTTGTCCTTCAGTATTTTATTCTCAGCCACAACTGCCTCCATCGCCGTCTGGAGCTCCGAGACATCCTCCACCAGTGATTTCGTGACAACCTCCAGCGAGCCCACTTTTTCGGCCATTTTGTGGAGGTCTGCTCGGATGAGGGTGATTTCCGTCGAGATCGAACCCACCGTGGTCTGGACTTGCGTGAGAGCTCTCATTACGTCGTCCAGGGTTGCCTTCTTCGACCCCGCTGTGTCCGCCAGTCTCGTAGATGCATGCCGTCCTTCCGCCGGAGGGGAGGCCGTTTTATCACTGGTGTATCTCTCGATACGTGTCTGGGTCGTGCCGCCCTTGGCGCCCTTTCCTGCCATGATGTCCACTGTAGAGCGCAGCAGGCCAGTTGGAGGGACGGATCAAGAGAGATAAGGTCAGCCACAGGTCCGGCCCCACCTGCAGCACTGCCAGGGCAGACAGCCGGATGTAGAAGGGGAGCACGCCCCCAACGATGGTGGAGAGTCAGCCACGGTACGTTCGCCCCGCCAGGCTTTCCGCCCCCTCCGGTAGCCTCACCCCAATTACGTTTGTAGGGTCACAGTTATGGAGCAGTGCGGGGTCCCACTATGGCTCCGGGGTGTCACTGGGAGCGCCTCGTGTCTAGTGTGCCCCTGGGCGTTACCACGGGCCCATGCTATGGAAGTTGGTAGGCAGTCACCGGTCCACCAGTTGTGTCCCCCAGTACTGGAGTTGCGCAGATTTGCGTTGCAGGCGTAGCGCCTGGTGCTGCCTCCCTGCTAAACGCACGCAGGCGGTGGAAATGAGGGGGGGGGGGAGAGCTCCCAGGTACTCCGCAACCCCCGCGGATCTTGCCCGCTCCGGTGGTAATCACTGCTGGCTCCTCACCGTACCCTTCCAGCTCCCTCCTCACAGCGCCTCGGTCCACGACAGGTCCTCCGCCCACCAGCTGCGCAGGATAACGTGGGCGCTGCACCGGTAGAGCCAGCGTAGGCAAGAAAGGTCGCCGAGCCTTCCGCGGGGTCTCCTACCAGTCCCGGCCACTTCCGGTCTGTTATCGCCGGGCCGCACACACTTCCGGCCGGGTGCGCTGGCAACTGGCTTCCCCGGTCTCTGGCCTGTGGTCTGGGCTCGCTGATCCTCGGCTGCAACTCAGCCACCCGGCACCCGATTTCCTCCCGGTCGCTCGCCGCCTGCACCGCCCGGCTCCGGGCCCTCGGTGCCCCCGCCTGAGGCACAATTCTGCAACGGATGAATATTCGGATCGTTAGAGAGGCCGCTTCGTGATCGGAGCTAGTCCTCTACGCTGCCGCCATGTTCGGCCGCTAGCCACGCCCCTCCAATCAGGACTTTTCTTCTTACACAATGAATGGTCGATTTTGCTGGCGTGTCATATGGAAATTGGTCATTAACATTTTTTACTGCTAAGACATTCAGTATGGAATACCTTCTTTCTATTGACTATGTCGGTGTTAAACCTAACGGCAGTGAGACCATATCAATAAACTCATAAATCTTGTTGGTGTATTCAAATTACAAACCGACCAGGAATACATAAGGGCGTCGGTATGGAAGGTTGAATTCACCTGCTGACAGGATCAGAGGCCTAGTTAACGATCTATTTGCTGTAGGTCAGATTGTTTCAAACACACAGTGAACTAATCAAGGGTATTCTCCTTATTTTCTTTTTCACAACTATATTATTCATAAACAATTTTTGCTTCAATATTCTATAGCCAGAACTGTGTCAGAGATCAATGAGACTAGGGTCGGGAAACTGTCGCGTGAGCTCCTGAGTATGCGGGGAGGAGGAATGGTAAAGAGTTGCACTATGCATTGTGGAAGTCGATGGTAGCCGATTGAGAGGCTGATTGAGAGGTTGTAGGAGGAGAAGGAGAGCATTACTTGGAAATCGTCACGGTAGTCGTGTACACGGCAAAGCTTGACAGAGATGCAGAAAACATAGGAGGGAAAGCAGCACTCACCTTCATCCATGGTAGTCGGCGTGGAGGTCTGCGTTGGTGCGTGGGCGAGAGCAGCAGCATGCTGGAGCAGATGAGAGCAGTCTTGCTGTGGCGTGTGTACCGGGTCAGTGGGGACCCAGGGGGACTGTGGCGCCAGACGGTGTCCCCCTGGGAAGTTTCGCGCGGTGGAACAATCCACCTTAGCGCGATTGGCCGTTAGGTAGGGAAGGGGGTGGGGCTTAGGCAGGCTACTTAGGAAGTGGTGGGCGGGAATTACGTCATTGGGAGGCGTGTGGCGCAGTTTGTTGGTGCTGCGTTTATCCTGTCAGCTGAGGTGTTTTTCTGAGGAGGAGTCTGAAGCGGCCTGAGAGAGGAGCGTCGGAAGGTTGCCATGGAGGAAGACAGCGTCGTGAGGGACGCCGTTCGCGCGCTGTGGAGGCGGGCGGAGTGACCTGCTTCGGCCGGGCGCTCCTTTGGAGGCAGAAGGAGGCATTAAACGCCCGAGACGTGCTGCTGCAAGAGGGGTGAGTCAGGCGGTGGCGGCGTGTAAGCCCCCTTCCAGCCGCACTTCTCCGACTCACCCAAATGCCCCCGAGCATGTCCCTGCCGCCACGTCATGCGCGTTCCTCAGGGAGGAGCGTGCGTTTTAAGCGCAGCCGCGCTCTTCCTCTGCACCGGCCTTGATGCAAGGATGACAGGGTCCGTTTTTAGCCCGCAGCTTAAAGAGGGCTGGTTAAAGAGGGGGCAGGTGCGGCGCTGGGGGTTTGATAATCGCGGGCCACTTCATTGAATGTGGGGAATGTAAGCAGTTGCTGCCAGGCAGGGGCATTGCATATTGGCAAGTCGAAAGGAGCTCTACTATTACATAAGGAGGCAGCATTTGCAGGCATTACCCCCCACATGTTTATCCTTTCCATAGAGCTGCTGACAACATTGATATAACTCCTACTGTATTGGAGGTTGGTCACAGTGTTGCTTTGGTGGACTACCCAATAGACAGTGAGGAAGAAGAGGAGGGGCACACTGAGATGGGCGAGAACGTTATGTCACAACACATGGAGCCTGTTTTTCTGGGAAGGGGGGGAACCAAATGGGTGGGTCTAGTTTGCAGTCTGTATTGACCCCCAAAACTAGAGGTCCCCCCATGGTCAAGGTCCACCGATGAGCAACTGTAGGTGGATTTCAAAACTGATTTGAGCTTCCCAGTAAATATTACAGAGGAGGATGTTCTTTTAGATCAAGGGATTGCAGTATGGCCTATAGGGGATTACAACCAACGGCAGTTAATAGATTGCGGTCATGAAGCAGATGTTGTTGCCATTTTTCCAGAACCTCGACACCCACCCTGCCACCCTCAGGTGGACTTTGACTCTTCGTTTGGTCCTGTTGGAACCCGAAGGTCTCTGGTTGGCACAGGTAGGTACTTGTGACAAGCAGGGACCCTGAGCTCCAATCGTCAGGGCAAGGGAACTACTCCTTCGAATAACCCCTGCTCACCCTCTGGGCAACATGGCGCGAGCAGACAAGGCTAATCTTCAGGGCGATAGTAAGTTAAGCATTTATGATCACACACAGTAAACCCACTGACCCACCACAAATGGACACCAGTCAAATGGTTGTATCAAAAATACGTATACTTTATATAAAAGAGATATTCGAGCAGAATTATCACAAGACCAACAATAACGTTTAGCGCGTTTCAGGCGCGGCTGGTGAGGGCTGACCCCGAACGAGGCCGACGGTTCTCTAGAGGATCTTTCCGGCTCGGTCCCCCTCGAGGAGCGAGGCGGGAGAGTTAGACTGTGGAGGGTTGCGGCGATCCGGGATCGATGCAGCTCATGGGGCGAGGCGCCATTCAGGCCTGCGGGACATACAACTTCTTAGTACGCCGGGTCGTACTCGTGGATCTGTGAGGGGCGTCATGTTTTCGGCAGACGGGTGCAGCACCAGGCTTCCGGTACCACTGTACGGGGTGGCCTTTCTTGAGGTGCGGCACGAGCCTTGGTATGCAGGAGGACAAAGCGAGACAGTCGGGTACGTTGCAACGTATGGACCGTCCGAGGCTATGGAAATGTTCTCCGTGCAGATTCCGGCTAGAGAGGTGAGAGGTACACAATCGCGCTCCGTTAGCGGCGAGGTGCCAGGCGAGCAGGCGGCCCGGCACTGAAGTGGAGAGCGACTCAGGGATGAGCGGGGCTCTCTACGGCGGGGCGACCAGGCTCCGAGCTGTCACGACCTGGGAGGGGGCGAAGGCACCCGAGTCACAACTCTGGCAAGGGAATAAGAACTAAGGCCCAACAGCAGACGGGCACAAGCAGATAGAACCCAATGGTCCTGGGGTTCCGTTCAGGGGGCAAGCTCTCGATCAAGCCCTTGGAGATCGTTTCAGGCACAAGTCTACAAAGTCCTTTCTGGTCCTTTCCTCTCCGTTCTCAGCAAGGCATCACTGCAGGCCAGTCTAACAGGATACAGACTGGTTTCCGTCCTTCAGCTTCTCTTGGTCCTTCTAGTCAGGCAGAGGTTCGTCGTGGTCAAAACTGGATCTGATCTGTAAGGAGCGGGGCTCCTATATTTATACGGCAATTCTTTTGTCTTTGCAGGCCAGGGGGCCTGAGCCTGGTTCAACCCAGTTCTGGAGTACTTTGTTGACAGGACGCTGCCGTCTTCTTTCAGGGTTCAGGGCAGAGACATCAGACGCTCTGCGGGGCGGTGGAGCCAGTATTGTGGTGGAGGAGCACAACCCTATTCAGAGTCAAGGACTACTCCGCCCACCCATCCTGGTGTAAGCACCCTATTCACCACCTCGAGCACCCGACTATCCCCAGGAATCTCCCAGCCCTGTCACTCACACAAACCCAGACAGCAGATACACATCCTGGCAGAGGCGGTTGAACAGTTAGGCGAGCAAAGGCTAACTTTTCTAAAAGTAGCGTTTGCAAACACAGGATATTAAAATAAACCTTACTGAAGGAAGTATTTTATTATTCTGAGTTCAGGCATACTAAACTTGACCTACTACCGTGTTCCCGGGGCCGGCCGGGACTATAGCGTGTAATAGCTCCGACAGCTCGTCTGGCCTAAGAGAACCGGTAGCCCTTCAATAGTGAAGAACCAAAAGGGCGGTAATTCACTACTAGGACACTCGAGGCTTGTCCTACCTTACGCTCGCAACGCACCCTGCCCGTAGGCCTACCATAGGGGTGACTGATATGTAGGTTAGGGAAGGTTCAGGGACTGGCAAGTGTGGGCACTTGCGCAATCAGCGTGCAGTACGAGACTGTATGCGGGTCAGCGGTGGCGGACCCGAGACACATCTTACGAGACCGCTTCCGTGGGTGGCGCAATCAGCGCTGCAAGCCCACCAGCAGCATTTGTATCTACAAGCCCCGGCACTCCTCGTGCACGTTACTGGGGACTGACAGTAAACCAAATAAGCCAATCATGGAAATCAATTTCATATACACTTTACATTTGGGAGCACTTGCACTGCGGCACGGAATGGCCGTGCCGCAGTGCCCTGAGCATCGAACACCAGCAAAACATCGGAGGCACATCAGCAAAAAGAGGAAGGGAGACTCACGCCAAGGTGCCAGGTCTAACACGTGTCCCCTCTTGCTGAAATGTGGGGAAAACTACCCTTGCCCAGGGAGTTCCTCATCACTAAGGCGGAAAAACCTTGACAGACCATCAGCATTGGCGTGGTCTATGCCCGGGCGATGTTCCACCGTAAAGTCCATACTCTGTAGAGAAATGGACCACCTCAACAGTTTCGGGTTCTCACCCCTCATTTGCATCAACCATCTGAGGGGCCTGTGGTTCGTCTGAACTCGGAAGTGAGACCCAAACAGGTAGGGTCTTAGCTTCTTCAGGGCCCAGACCACAGCGAATGCTTCTCGCTCAATCGCACTCCACTTCTGTTCCCGTGGAAGTAACCTTCGACTGATGAAGGCCACAGGGTGATCCCAGCCCTCCTCAGTCGTCTGTGAAAGGACAGCCCCAATCCCATGCTCTGAAGCGTCTGTCTGCACTACAAACTCTTTGGAGAAATCAGGAGCCAGGAGCATGGGCGCCGTGCACATGGCTTTCTTCAGGGTGTCGAAGGCTTCCTGACAAGCGTCGGTCCAGATCACTTTCCGGGGCTGCTTCTTCGAAGTCAGCTCTGTCAAGGGGGCAACGATGGTGCCGTACCCCTTGACAAACCTCCTGTAGTACCCGGTGAGTCCGAGGAAGGCCCTCACCTCCGTTTGGGTCTTGGGGGCTTCCCAAGCCAGGATGGTCTGAATTTTGGGTTGAAGGGGCGCCACCTGGCCGCTCCCAACTTGGTGTCCCAAATACACCACGGATCCCTGCCCGATCTGGCACTTGCTTGCCTTGATCGTGAGGCCTGCCTTGCGCAGAGCCGCCAACACTTCCCACAGGTGTCGCAAGTGTTCCTCCCATGTTCCGCTGAACACTGCGATGTCGTCCAGGTAGGGGGCACTGAACGCGTCCAGTCCAACCAACACCTGGTTGACAAACCTCTGGAAGGTGGCAGGGGCGTTTTTCATCACAAAGGGCATGACCCGGAATTGGTAGTGCCCATCTGGGGTTGAAAATGCTGACCTCTCTTCGGCCCCGTCAGTTAAGGCAATCTGCCAGTACCCAGACGTTAAGTCAAACGTAATGAGGTACCGGGCAGCTCCCAACCGATCGATGAGCTCATCAGCTCTGGGAATGGGGTGCGCGTCAGTCTTCGTGACCGAATTGAGTCCTCGATAGTCCACACAGAACCGGAGTTCGGGTGTGGTCCCGGCGTCGCAGCCTTCGGGACCAAGACCACTGGGCTGGCCGAAGGACTGCTGGAGGACTCAATCACCCCAAGAGCAAACATCTTCGAGACTTCCTCCTTGATGCAAGCTCGCACCCTGTGAGTCACGCGGTAAGCCTTGTGCTTCACCGGCAAGCTGTCTCCGGTGTCCACATCATGTACGCACCAATCTGTGACACCCGGAACCAGGGAGAACAAGTCAGAGAATTGCCCCAGCAACTGGCGGCAATCACTCTGCTGCTCAGGGGTCAGGGAGGGTGAGAGGTTAACTCCATCCACTGACCCATCTCGCTCGGAGGCCACCAAGAGGTCCGGAAGAGGCTCGGTCTCCTCCTCCATTCCGTCATCGGTTGCCAACAGCATGCCCACTTCTGGCCTCTCCAAGTGGGGCTTAAGGCGGTTAACATGTAGGACCCGTAAAGGGTTCCTGGGAGTTTGCAAGTTCACCAGGTAGGTGACAGGACTCTTGCGCTCCACAACCTCAAATGGACCCGTCCACTTATCCTGAAGTGCACAGGGCTCCACTGGGGCCAAGACCCACACCTTTTGTCCAGGCTGAAGCTCTACCAGAGTGGCATTCTGGTCGTACCATCGCTTCATCTCCTCCTGGCTGGCTTCCAGGTTTGCCGCCCTCAGCAAGTTTCCTGAATCGCCGGGTCTGGTTTCGGAAGGCCAGCATGTAGCTATATACATTCTGGGGAGGTTCCTGGGAGATTGCTCCCAGCCTTCCCTAACCAGACTCAGAGGTCCTCGGACCGGGTGACCGTACAAAAGCTCGAAGGGACTGAACGCGAGCGACTTCTGTGGCACCTCTCGGTACGCAAACAGTAGGCATGGTGAGAGGACGTCCCACTTACGCCTCATTGGTCCTTCCAGGCCCATAATCATGCCTTTCAGGGTTCGGTTGAATCTCTCAACCAACCCGTTTCCTTGGGGGTGGTAAGGGGTCGTGAACTTGTACGTTACACCACACTCTTGCCAAAGGGACTTCATATATTTTGATATGAAGTTGGTACCTCTGTCAGACACCACCTCTAGAGGGAATCCCACTCGAGAGAAAATTCCCATCAGCGCTCGTCCCACCACGGGAGCCGTCACTGTTCTCAGAGGGATGGCTTCAGGGTACCGGGTGGCATGGTCCACCAAGACCAGGATGAACCTGTTGCCCAGGGCTGTCTTGGGGTCCAGAGGCCCCACAACGTCAATTCCCACTCGCTGGAAGGCGGTACTGATGACGGGGAAGGGTTGGAGGGGAGCCTTGTTCTTCCCTCCGCACTTACCACTTGCCTGGCAAGTTTGGCAAGTTCTGCAATGAGCGTCGGAGCTCCGGTGCATCTGGGGCCAGTAGAAGTGGGTGACAAGCCTGTCATAGGTCTTGTCCATCCCCAGATGTCCTGCTAACGGCACATCGTGAGCCAGACCCAGTAGGAAGGCTCTGAACTTCTGGGGTACCACCAGCACACGGGCTGACCCAGGTTCAGCAGCCTTAGGCTCTGAATACAGGAGATCGTTCTCCCAGTATACCAAGTGAGTTCCGGACCGAACACCATTGGCCTGGTCTGCAGCCTGCTGCCGCATACCTGCTAGAGAAGGGCACTTCTTCTGCTCCTCACAGAATTCTTCCCTGGAGGGACCTCCTTCTTGCTGCCAATGGGTGAGCTCACGCAAGTCTCCCAGTTCAGCGATCTGTTCCCCCGTAGGCTCCAGGGCATTCCCCTCGAGGTCTGCTTCCTCCTGGGCCGTGGGAACATCGGGGACCGGCTGTCCACGCCCCCGGTGCCGCCTCTCTAAGGCCGGTTCCTGGGCCTCTCCTTCAGGCTCCAGGACCACTTCAACACCCCTACTGGCTGCCATGGACCGTGTGGTCATTCACGCCCAGTCGGGTAGACCCACCATCCGCAGATGAGTCGTTTTCTCCACCTTTCCCCAAGGGGAGTTCTCCAAATCTTTCCCTAACAGACAATCTACAGGCATGGAGGTCCTTACAGCGACTTGCAGAGTACCTGAGACCCCCCTCCCCACTCAAAGGGAACCTGAGCCATCGGACACTGGCTCTCAGAATTGTCCGCATGGACAACCCTACAGTATGCGTGCGGTACCAACTGCCCTTGAGACACCAGGTGCTGCATCACTGCAGTCACACTGGCTCCTGTATCTCGAAGAGCCTCCGCCTTCTTACCGTTGATGGTCACTACCTGCGCATATTTATTAGTGTTATTGGGCAGGTAGTTCTCGGGGACCATCTCACTGTCTCCTAACGAGACTAGGGTCATCTGAACGGGATCCCCACCCATTTGGACGGCTACTTCCTCCCCAAAGTTAACATTAGCTAGTTGCCGGGGGGGAGCACCAGTGGGTGCGGGTTTCGCAAACAAGCGACACTTAGGATCAGAGGCAATGTGACCCAGGTCGACCACGCCTAAAACAGGTGATGGGCCCCTTTAGAACAGGTTTACCTGTCGGGCCCCGGTTGATTTCGGGGGTGGGGAAGACTGAGAACCTTTCCCTTGGTTCCCTTGGGGATTACTTTGGGGGCCTTTTTGGAACCCTTTCTGTTTTCCCTTGTCCTCCCCACTCTTCTGCTGGGGACCCTGCCCACCTTTGGCTGAGTCTCCCACTGGACCCTTGTGGACCCTGGTGCTGAGCCAGCGGTCCGCTTCCTCAGCAAGCTTCCTCGGGTTGGACAGCTTGCTATCAATCAGGTGCTGGCGTAACTCAGGAAAACAATTATCCGACAAGTGCTCCCATGCTATCAAATCAAGCAGCCCTTGAAAATCATTTACCTTGCTACCCTTCACCCAACCATCCAGCGCTCTGCAGAAAAAGGTCACATACTCCACATACGTACCCCCTTGAATCTTCACACACTTCCTAAACCGCTGTCGGTACATTTCAGGAGTTAAACCAAACTGATTCATCAGGGCTTCTTTTATTCGTGGGTAGGAATTGGACTCTTCGGAAGGGAGATCTAACAGGGTATCCCGCCCCTCAGTCAGGAACCGTCCCCACAACCCCGCTCCCCAATCCTTCTCAGGGACCCGGTGGGAAGACATGGCTACCTCGTAGGCCCGGAACCACTGTCCTATGTCATCTCCCTTAAAGTACTCCTTCACCACATCTTTCGGTACGTAAACCCTTGACTCTACCTGGGCTGGCGTTGTGCTGCCACCAGGAGCTGCGTCCAAGCTCTTTGCTTTCAGCTTCAATTCTTTAATGCGTATCTTGTGCTCCAGCTGGAGCCTTTTCTCTTCCATGGCCCTCTGACCCTTCAATCTAGCCATCTCCACTTCATGCGCTCTGGTTGCGGCCCTGTCTGCCAGCTCTTCTGACGACAGGCCTCCCGGCACCTCGATAAGGCTATCAGGTGGATCCACCACCACCCGATTTGCCGGCTCTCTGGACTCTCTCCAGGCTCTCAGTGCCGTGATGCGTTGGACTCTGGTTTTGCAGCCCGCCTGGGAAACTCGAAACTTTTCGCACAGGGCTCTCAATTGCTCGAGTTTGCAATTTTCTAGGCCTTCCCAGTCAACTTCATCGATTCCAGAGATCACAGAGAGTACAACGGAGGGTGTTTGTACCGGAAGTGAACCAGGCATGGTTGGGAGATTGGAGATCTCTCGGCGAGAACGTAATCTGTGGCTTCGTTATTTGGTCTGCTCTCACTACGTGGTGATCAGTAATTCACTGTATATAAATCATAAATGCAAATCCCAAATCCTCACCGCTGGTACCAATGTTGGAACCCGAAGTCTCTGGTTGGCACAGGTAGGTACTTGTGACAAGCTGGGACCCTGAGCTCCAATCGTCAGGGCAAGGGAACTACTCCTTCGAATAACCCCTGCTCACCCTCTAGGCAACGTGGCGCGAGCAGACAAGGCTAATCTTCAGGGTGATAGTAAGTTAAGCATTTATGATCACACACAGTAAACCCACTGACCCACCACAAATGGACACCAGTCAAATGGTTGTATCAAAAATATGTATACTTTATATAAAAGAGATATTCGAGCAGAATTATCACAAGACCAACAATAACGTTTAGCGAATGGGGGCCACCAGATTACAATAGGCAAACTTAGTCTTTCAATGTTCGTTGTTCGGCAAGGTACGAAGACAGGGAAATAAGAACGTTGCGGACCATGGATCCGATATGGACTCGGGACGGAGTTCAAGTGTACCTTGCTGTGGAAGTCCGAGGCGTTTCAGGCGCGGCTGGTGAGGGCTGACCCCGAACGAGGCCGACGGTTCTCCAGAGGATATTTCCGGCTCGGTCCCCCTCGAGGAGCGAGGCGGGAGAGCTAGACTGTGGAGGGTTGCGGCGTTCCGGGATCGATGCAGCTCACGGGGCGAGGCGCCGTTCAGGCCTGCGGGACGTACTACTTCTTAGTACGCCGGGTCGCACTCGTGGATCTGTGAGGGGCGTCACGTTCTCGGGAAGACGGGTGCAGCACCAGGCTTCCGGTACCACTGTACGGGGAGGCCTTTCTTGAGGTGCGGCACGAGCCTTGGTATGCAGGAGGACAAAGCGAGACAGTCGGGTACGTTGCAACGTATGGACCGTCCGAGGCTATGGAAATGTTCTCCGTGCAGATTCCGGCTGGAGAGGTGAGAGGTACACAATCGCGCTCCGTTAGCGGCGAGGTGACAGGAGAGCAGGCGGCCCGGCACTGAAGTGGAGAGCGACTCAGGGATGAGCGGGGCTCTCTACTGCGGGGCGACCAGGCTCCGAGCTGTCACGACCTGGGAGGGGGCGAAGGCACTCGAGTCACAACTCTGGCGAGGGAATAAGAACTAAGGCCCAACAGCAGACGGGCACAAGCAGATAGAACCCAATGGTCCTGGGGTTCCGATCTGGGGGCAAGCTCTCGATCAAGCCCTTGGAGATCGTTTCAGGCACAAGTCTACAAAGTCCTTTCTGGTCCTTTCCTCTCTGTTCTCAGCAAGGCACCACTGCAGGCCAGTCTAACAGGATACAGACTGGTTTCCGTCCTTCAGCTTCTCTTGGTCCTTCTAGTCAGGCAGAGGTTCGTCGTGGTCAAAACTGGATCTGATCTGTAAGGAGCGGGGCTCCTATATTTATACGGCAATTCTTTTGTCTTTGCAGGCCAGGGGGCCTGATCCTGGTTCAGCCCAGTTCTGGAGTACTTTGTTGACAGGACGCTGCCGTCTTCTTTCAGGGTTCAGGGCAGAGACATCAGACGCTCTGCGGGGCGGTGGAGCCAGTATTGTGGTGGAGGAGCACAACCCTATTCAGAGTCAAGGACTACTCCGCCCACCCATCCTGGTGTAAGCACCCTATTCACCACCTGGAGCACCCGACTATCCCCGGGAATTTCCCAGCCCTGTCACTCACACAAACCCAGACAGCAGATACACATCCTGGCAGAGGCGGTTGAACAGTTAGGCGAGCAAAGGCTAACTTTTCTAAAAGTAGCGTTTGCAAACACAGGATATTAAAATAAACCTTACTGAAGGAAGTATTTTATTATTCTGAGTTCAGGCATACTAAACTTGACCTGCTACCGTGTTCCCGGAGCCAGCCGGGACTATAGCATGTAATAGCTCCGACAGCTCGTCTGGCCTAAGAGAACCGGTAGCCCTTCAATAGTGAAGAACCAAAAGGGCGGTAATTTACTACTAGGACATGCCACACTCGAGGCTTGTCCTACCTTACGCTCGCAATGCACCCTGCCCGTAGGCCTACCATAGGGGTGACTGATATGTAGGTTAGGGAAGGTTCAGGGACTAGCAAGTGTGGGCACTTACGCAATCAGCGTGCAGTACGAGACTGCATGCGGGTCAGCGGTGGCGGACCCGAGACACATCTTACGAGACCGCTTCCGTGGGTGGCGCAATCAGCGCTGCAAGCCCACCAGCAGCATTTGTATCTACAAGCCCCGGCACTCCTCGTACACGTTACTGGGGACTGACAGTAAACCAAATAAGCCAATCATGGAAATCAATTTCATATACACTTTACATTTGGGAGCACTTGCACTGCGGCACGGAATGGCCGTGGCGCGGTGCCCTGAGCATCGAACACCAGCAAAACATCGGAGGCACATCAGCAAAAAGAGGAAGGGAGACTCACGCCAAGGTGCCAGGTCTAACAGGTCCCAAATGTGGCCAATGGATATGGGTCGAACACTCGGACATGGCAAATGAGGAGGCATCTGGTGACAGCAGGGATGCTGTGATGGGTAAGTCTTCGGCGGTTTCTGGCCGGAGCGGTAAGAAATTGGTGGCGGACCCTGCTTTTAGGTCAGATTGTAACGGTTCCTTTTCAACTGTTGCGAAGCATAGTGCGGCTTTTGGTAGGTCAAGGTATTCACGAGGCGGATCCAGTGCGGATTTAGGGGCAACGGCCGGGCTCTCTCAGCGGAGACCTGTGACCTCTTGGATGGATTATGATGGGGGAATTGGTGATGGATAGCTGCCAAGTACAAGTGATAATATAAAACATTTTCAGGTGATTCAAAGTGAGACAATTTATGGGCATGGTAATGAAAATGGTGATAATTATGTGGAATTTGTGGTTAAAAAAGCGGATCCTTCAGTCTTCTCTCAGGAGTTGGGAACTGGGGATCGGGGTAAATTCACGTCTTCTAGTATTTTTCAGAGATCAAGAGCGGATTTCCCAGCAGATCAAGTACAGCGGGACGGACATCGTGGACGCGATGATCCTCATGAATTTCAGAAGCGGGCTACGCAGCTAACGTCAGGTAAGCCTAACTGGTGGGCTGCGTGGTCACGACCTTTGACGAGCGGCAATAATGTCGTTCAGGGGGATGGAAGTACAGAGGGTTTATCTGGTACATTGGATTCAGAGGATGTTTCACAGGTAACACCAGGGTTGGGTACAGTTCAACAGGTAAATGCTTTGTGTGGAGACAATTCAAGGTCTTCTTAGGAATGTTCATAGTAATAAACAGTTTTCAGGTACTGGTAATATTCGGACAAAACTGCCTTATGTGGGTTTGGCCATGCCTTTGGGTATGCATCTATCAGACAAAACTAGGCAAAAGATTTGGAACCACAAATTTGTAGATGTTTTTTGTTTATTGAATAGAGACATTCAAGTCAGAGAGGGTTCAATGGAAGAAGAATGGAAACTGTCTCGTCGCCCTAGAGTACCCACGAACATTGTGAATTGGACGGCTGTCTTTCTCATTTACGCTAGCTTGTACTGGAGAGGCATCCTGAAAGAGCAGTTGCAATGTTTAAATATATGGATAGTGTTAGGAAAGCGCATTTGCAAGTGGGTGGTTACGCTTGGCTCAATTATGATGAAGAATTTCGGGCCTGGGTCAGCATCTTCAATGACAAACGTTGGGGGGAAGTGGACCAAGGACTTTGGTTGCAGTGGATGTCTGCTAGTCAGACATCGACAACCATACATACTGCTAGTGGGCTACCCATAACTTACCGGCCCTTTCTGCAGCGTCCCGCCCCGATGGGGGTGGGTGAGAGGGGAAGAGCACAATTGCCTGCAGCTGGTGCATGTTGGAATTTTTACCGAGGCACCTGCATCAGGAAATTCTGCAAATTTAAGCATGAATGCTCGCAATGTGGTGGTAGGCATCCCATCACACAGTGTTTCCCCAACCAATCCTTTGGTGACCAGAGGGCAGAGAGGAAGAGGGTCCATTCCACCAGTTATTCCAAAAGGCTCATACCCCGGTTAATTTACAGGCCATGTTGGTATGGTTAGACATGTATCCAGATGCAGGCGCAGCCGCTAAATTATTCTGGGGCTTTAAAGTGGGTTTTAGGATAGGTTATCAAGGACCCCGTTATCATCGTTGGGCGGATAACTTGAAGTCTGCTAAGGATTTGCCCCATATGGTGCACTTGAAACTGGACAAAGAACGACAAGCTGGAAGAATAGTTGGGCCATTTAGTCATTGTCCCTTAAAAAATGTGATGGTATCTCCTTTGGGGGTGACTCCTAAGAAGGCAGTGGGTGAATTTAGGCTAATTCGTCATTTATCATGGCCGGAGGGCCAATCGGTCAATGATTTCATCTCACCAGAGGATGCTAATGTTTCCTATACATCTGTGGATGACGCTTTGCGCTTAGTACGTTTGGCGGGCAGTGGTGCGGAGTTGGCCAAATGTTATGTACAGTCTGCTTTTCGTTTATTGCCTATTCACCCATTGGACTTTGAACTGTTGGGAATGTTTTTTGAGGGTGCATACTATGTGGACAGAGTGTTACCTATGGGTTGTTCCATTTCCTGCGCATTGTTTGAAACATTTAGCACATTTTTGCAGTGGTGCTTGGTACAGAAATGCGGACATACCTCTGTCTGTCATTACTTGGACGATTTTTTATTCATTGGCCAGGCACAGCTTAATCAATGTCGTGCAGTGCTAGATGGTTTTCGGGAGCTGGCGAGAGAATTTGGTGTACCTTTAGCTCAAGAAAAGACAGAGGGACCATCTACCAGGTTGACATTCTTGGGTATTGAGATTGACACGGAGAGGATGATGGCTCATTTACCAGCTGACAAAGTGGTTGAAATTAGGTCTTTTTTGCGGGAAGTGCTAGGAAAGCAGAAGATTGAGCTCAGACAAGTGCAGCGCGTGCTTGGCTATTTGAATTTCGCTTGCAGAGTGGTGAGGGCAGGCAGGACTTTCTGCAGAAGGTTGGGTTTCTCCATGTCTGGAGCCTCCCTTCCCCATCATCGGATAAGACTTACTAGGGCTGTGAAAGATGACTTGAGGATTTGGCTACAATTTTGGAGGAATTTAATGGTGTTTCTATCCTTTTTGTGGATGATAACACTATATGGCAAATTCAAATATTTTCGGACGCCTCCGGGGCTCATGGCTTTGGACTATTCTGGGAAGGACGATGGTGTGCAGAACGATGGCCTCAACATTGGGTTCAACAAGGCCGCAGTATCGCCTTCCTTAAATTTTGTCCCCTACTAGTAGCATTACGGGTTTGGGGAGAGGATTTCAGAGACGGGTGTGTCTTATTTCACATTGACAACATGTCTGTAGTGGAACTGGTCAATAAGCAACGTGCTAGGGATGTGCGGGTCTTGCATCTGTTGAGATCGTTCATGCTGCAGAATCTCAAATTGAATATTGTTTTTAAAGCAAAACACATCCCAGGTGTTAATAATACAATCGCAGATGCTTTGTCTTGTTCCAATTGGCAGACATTTCGTTCTTTGGCACCAGGGGCGGATACCTGCAAAACTGCGATTCCGTCAGACATCTGGGTACTGGGGGATTGAGGATCATCGAGCTGGTTGAAGGATCCATTGCTCCGTCCACTAAACGCAGCTATCGGCAGGCGCGGTCTGAGTTTTTAAGCTATGCTTCATCACAGAATCAGTGCGGTTTATCGGTTGGTAACGAAGAGTTCATTTTTCAATTTGTTTTGTCATTGATGGACAAAGGTTTGTCACATACTACAATTGCTGGCAAGCTTTCGGGGACTTCCTTTTATGGGCAGTTGTTCTTTGGGATAGAGTTGAAAAGGGGTGTGATATTACGTAGTATGTTAAAAGGTTTTAGTAAAATAAGGGCTCATCAGTTGCCTTTGCAGGAGCCAGTTACTTTTAATTTGTTACAGCAGCTTTTAGTGTATTTGCTAAGTTGCTGTTTTAGTGGGTGGGAGGTTGTTTTTTTCCGGCTTTGTATAATATGGTTGTTCTTTGGTGCATTTAGGGTATCGGAATTGCTAGGTTTACGGGGTCAGACGGGCATACAAACTACCGACATACAGGTTCAAAATGGTTGTTTGAGGATTTGGTTGAGACAGTCAAAAACAGATCAAATGGGTAAAGGGACATGGATTCAATTGAGTGGGAGTGGCACTGTGGGTTGTTGTCCACTGAGTGAATGGGAATCCTTTGTGATATCTCCTCACTTTAGACACGGGCGGTCTTTCGTCATCCTAATGGGGAGGCGATTACCTGTTTCCAGTTACTAGCTGTGTTAAGGAAAGTTTTGACTTTAGCGGGAAAGAACCCCCTGTTATTTGGGACCCATTCTTTTAGAATTGGAGCTGCTACTGAGGCGTCAAGGTTGGGCTGGGGTCGGGAAGAGATACAAAAAATAGGTAGATGGAAATCTGATTGTTGCTCTTGTTATATTCGACAATGATTGCATTTATTTTGGTAGGTATGCCAGATTAATGTTGTCTTTCTCACGTTAGGTCGAGTTACGCCTTTACCAGGAAAAATGAGGACCTGGATTATAGGACATTCTTTTGTCAAATGGTCGGCTACATTTGCGGAGCAACACATTTGTGGCAGAGCTTTGGGATTACACAGCAAGGGTCATGAAGTATTTTGGAAAGGGGTGGGTGGGATGAAATGGGGTGATTTATTTCCGCTGCTTTCAAAATTGTCACGGGTGAGGGATTTCCAGATTTATTATTTATTCATTTAGGAGAGAATGATCTTGTCAAGCTATCAGGTTTAACACTAATAAAGAAAATGAAACTAGATTTAGCTGTCTTGAAAGACAACTGGTCAGGAACATCTGTAGTAGGGACAGAATTCATTTATCGGCAGCAATGGAGGGGGGCTCGGAACCATGCTGCAGTGGAGAAAGCTCGCAGGAAGTTGAATAAAGCAATGAAAGCTTTCTGTACGGGGATGGGTATAATTTTGGCTCATGAAAATATCACGGGTATTGATCAACACCTTTTTCGAGAAGATGGGGTACATCTCTCCCAGATGGGCCAAGCCTATTATTTGATGGAGTTACGTGATTTGTTGGCAGGTTTTTGGGGTGAGAACTTGTGGTGTGATAGCAATCTCAAATGATTTTCATTTTACTTTCACATCTTGGGTGGGGCCAGGAAAACTCTTTGGTTTTTCTGGGTGGTGCTCTGTGGGGGGTCTGGATCGTCTAGAGCGGGCTTATCCTTTCCCTCTAGGGGTGGGGGGAGGGCAGGAGAAAAAATGTTGAGGAAAGAGAATTAGGAGAAAAAGCAATGTTGGGGATTGTACAGTATTTGGGGCATTGATTGATAAGTGGTTGGGAACTGTTTTGCACTTTACATTCAATATGAAAAATGTTTGGGGGAAAATGTAATGGGTGTTCTTTCGATCATAACAAATTGCAAAGAATTGGATATCTGTTTTTGACTGCCTTAAATAAAAGTGACCTTTTTTGCTATAAATATATGGTGTGGATTGTTCTTATTGCGCGATGGAGGCAGAGGCAGCACTATGCGACAGCTGGGGGAGCCTGCAGGAGATATCGCTTTAATGGAGGTTCATCGTGGAAAGCTTGAAAAGCTAGAGAAACCTGATAAGGTCGAGAGGGGTGAGCTAACTCCACGGAAGTTCAACGAGAGGTATTGCAGCGAGGGGCTTAGCGTGGAGTGTGGGGGGAAGCTGTCTGTTGCAGGTGATAGGTACGAGAGGCAGATGACAGAGACAGAGGCATCGCCGGTAGAGGAATTAACCTTTGTAGATGGTGGCGAGGTGACTACTGCTTCTGGCATCATTGGTGACATTGGGGACTTTGGCATACCGGTGAGTAATTCCTCGCCTAGAGTGGAAGAGGGGGAGATCCATGTAGACCTACATAGGGAAGTTGAAGGTATCCCTGGAGGGAGTAGTACTAGAAAAGGAGGGGGAGCTAATAAACACCTAGGTAAGAAAGAGCCAAAGTCACAAGGAGTTAAAGAAGCCCAAGGTCTGCATGTGGCGCTAGGTAAAAATAGATTTCTCCTGAATCTAAAGGAGGTGGTCTGGGGGGGTGGGCACTAAAAGTAGAAGCGAGGCGCAGCTTCAAGTCCCACTTCCTGTCTGCCCGAAGAAGAAAAGGGGAAACTCTGGGGGTAAGTTAAGACGTTGGGGCCCCAAAGTGGGGAGAGCTTCAAATAAACCGCTTCCTTCTTTAGCGTCTTACTTTAAAATTATGGAGAAGATTGCGTTGCCGCAGGGTGGGAGCAATAAGAATATTGTTCCTTCAGCTACAATAAGCTTAGAAAACAGGTTCTCAGTTCTGACTGAAGGAGACACTTTGGAACCTGACAACGGAGCCGGTACTGGGCTTAATACCGGAACCAGCACTGGAGTTAGTCTTGGCGGAGCAACTGGAGGAATAATAGGGAATAATGAGGCCGAGATAGAGACAGAGATGGAGGTGGATGGTGGGTCAAGTGTCAATTTATCCCCCCCCTTGCATCGCATCAGGCCCATCAGGCCTCCCCCTTAAAATCCATTCTGCAAAGAGGTACTCAAGGATGTGAAGGGGGGAATAAGAACTCAGAGAATCCAGAGGACCCTGTAAAGTTGGTGACTCATCAGATTCCAGGTTTGGGTACGCCGCTAAGTACGACTACAAATAACTCGTCAGGTGCTGGAGAGGTTATTGGAGCTGCAGGAGGGGTTGATAATCAAATATCAAATATGCTTCTGAGTTTAAGAAATTATATTTTGACTAAGTTTGAGATATCTGAATGTAATCAAAGGGAAATCCAGGATAAATGCGAGACTTTAGAAAGGAAATTTGATGAAATAGCTAAAAGAACTGGGGACCTGGAACGGGAAGTGAAATGTCTGTCGGAAGCAATGACCGAGAATACGAAGGAACTAGAGATGCTTAAAAAGTAGAATAGGTCATTGGAAGATGACATTGAACGATTGGAGATGCATACAAGGCGGAACAATCTGAGAGTTCTCAAGGTACCAGAGGGTGCAGAGAAAGGAGATATTAAAGCCTTCGTATGTAACTTACTGCGGAATGGTATTCTGAGAGACAGATCGGATATTGAATTGGAAAAAGAAATCCAGAGGGTTCACAGGGATCCTTTAAAAGTAAATCCCGCCAGGAAAGCACCGAGAAAAATTGCAGTATTCTTTCAGACATATGCGGTAAAGGAACTAGTTTTAGGAAGAACATTGAAGGAGGGGGTAGTAAAGTCTGAAGACTTTTGCTATCAAATAAGGTCTGATTTAGGTAGAAGAACAGCGCAACGGCAGTGGGAGCTGAGCTCTCGAATAAGTGAGCTTAGGAGTAAAGGAGCCCAGGTGCAGATGAAATTTCCTGCAATGTTAAAGGTAATGTGGTGCAATAAGATGCACAACTTCCACAACCCAGAAGAAGTAGACTCCTCTTTGGCTCAGATGGAGGTATGAGCTCCGAGTATTTGTATCCAATATTACTGTATATTGTGCACTATGGTTAGGGAAAGGTTTTCAAGTATGTATATAACAGTTGACTATCCATTTAAATGTTCATTTTTTTTATCGTTATTCCTCCTTCCCGGGAAATAGAGGTCATTAAGGGCGGGTTGTAGCGCCCAGGGAGTGAAATGGGGGTTTCCTTTGGGGGGTGGAGGGCACAGGGGGTGGGGAGCAGATCATTGCATTTGAAGAGGAAGGGGTATGATAAGGTGATGGGGGAGAAGGTCAGGAGTTCATTAGGTAAACAAAATTGATAATGCAAAAAAATTTGTTTCATTACTTGTAATGTAAATGGCCTTCTGGGGGTAGAAAGATAGGTAGGGTGGTGGAATTCTTAAAAAAAAGTGAAGTACAAATTATTCTCTTACAAGAGACACATTTAGAAAAGCAGGAATGTAGAAATTGCTTCTCTAGGCTGAGCTGGGTTCAGGAGGTGATGTGTTCAGATCAAAGGGGGAGTACGAGAGGAGTGGTTATCATCATTAGAAACAACTCAGGAATCAGGGTGGTAAAATATAAAACAGATGATTCAGGGAGATGGATAGTAGCCACTATGTTGGTACAGGATAAGCCCCTGATATGCGCAGTGTATTATCGACCTAATGAGGGTAATCAAGGGCCCCTAGTGAAGCTTGAAGAGTGTCAATGGGAAACAGAAGCTCCTATAATCTTAGGGGGGACTTTAATTTGGTCTTAAACAAAGATTTAGATAGAACATCAAGGGTAAAATATGTTGTCCCCCCAAAAGCATTTGCCAAACTGAAAAACATAATAAAAGAATTTAATTTGGCAGATATCTGGCGCAGTAAGAATAGAGAGACAAGAGAATTTATGTATTACAGTAAATAATATAGACACCACTCTCGCATTGACTACTTTCTCGTAGACCAAGCTCTCTTCGCCGAAATAGAAACAGTATCGCATCCCCCCACAATTGTATCTGATCATGCGGCAGTGGTAATGTCTCTGAACATCTATCAAAGTGGGGGCAAAAGAGTTGGATGTTAGATAGAACAATTCTATTGGATGATGATGCTATGCGAGATCTGAAAGAGAAAACTCTGGAATATTTTCGGGTGAATATAGACTCTATAAGTGAGCACGTGGTTTGGGGCGCTTTTAATGCGTATTTTAGAGGAATCCTCAGGTCTATAATTGGGGGGAAAAGAAAGATGGTAAAACAGGATGAAGAGAGTGGAACCAGGGAGATTAAGATGAAGGAGAAAGTGTTGCAGATAGCCTCCCTAGAAGGTACACATAATATCCCTACTTTGGAAAAGGATTTAGAGGATTTACAGGCTAAATTCCAGGCCCAGTTGGAAAAAAAATTATTTGAGAAATGGAAAGTAAGCAAACTTCAATACTTTGCTTATGGTGAAAAATGTAGTTCTTTGTTGGCCTGGAAAAGTAAGATAGACAGAGCAAGAAACATAATAAAGAGTTTAAAAGGTAGGAAATCAGGGGAGGAGCTCTATGTGAATGCATATATACTGAGGGAAGCTAGAGGGTTTATGAGCAATTTGTATCAAGAAACTATATTTCCAGACCCAAAGAGTATTAATGATTGGTTAATGCAAGAAAACATTCTACAGTTAGGCGAAGATCAGAAAAGATCTCTTGGAAAGGAGATAACAGCGGAGGAGGTGAGGAAACAATGTAGAAAAATGGCTGGGGGGAAAGCTGCATGCCGTATGGTTTACCGATGGAGGTATACATACCCCTCCTAGACATAGTAGCATCTATATTTGCATCATTATGCAATAGACTATATATCTTGGGAGAAAACATCCCCAGCTCATGGTCAGAAGCCACGATTACTCTAATACTTAAACCCACAGATCACATCCATCTGACTCAAGGATCCACAGAAGGTTGATTCTTATAGACCAATATCTCTCTTAAACGTTGACTATAAGATCTACTCGGGTATTTTAGCAGCGCGTATGGCAAAGTTGATAAAAGAGGTAGTGCACTCTGATCAAAGGGGCTTTATTCCAGGTAGGCAATTAAATGAGCTTACGTTTCAGATGATAGGTGTTATTGATTTCGCTGAAATTCAAAAAATACCTTTGACAGTAGTAGCAGTAGATGCTGCTAAATCTTTTGATCAAGTTAATTGGGGTTATATGTAGGCAGCTCTTAAATGGTGCAATTTCCCAGAGAATCTGGGGAGGGCAGTGAAAAATTTATATCAGAGCCCCAGAGCCAAGGTATTGACTAATGGTGAACTATCAACTTGGTTCAGCATAACAAGAGGTACAAGGCAGGGATGCCCATCGTCTCCACTTTTGTTTGACCTATACATAGAGCCTCTAGCTATTTCTATTAGAGCAGACACCACGATTTCTCCCTTTTCGTTTAATGAGCTTAATGTAAAATTAGGACTCTACGCAGATGATTTGATTCTATATTCAACCAATCCAAAAGAGGCAATACCTAAGCTGATGAGGAAAGCTGAGGGTTTTGGTTTAATCTAAGGATATAAAGTTAACATAGATAAAACTGAGATTATGCAGTGGAATCAGGAAGCAGATATACAGGGTGTGAAATTAAGAATGCGATATTTGGGGGTAATTGTTACACAGAAACTGGAAGATATCCCAAGCGAAAACTGGAAGAAAGTAAGTCGGGAGGTATCCTCTACCCTGTTGAGATGGGCGAACCTTCCGTTAAACATCTATGGGAGAGTAAACCTTATAAAAATGGTTATACTTCCCAAAATTTTGTTTCTTTTTAATTCAATCCCTTTGTCTTTTAAAAAAGAGGCGATAGCCAAACTACAGGGGAAAATCAGTAGTTTTGTATGGGCATCCAAGGGTTCAAGGATAGGGTGGAAGAAATTGTGGAGAAAGCTGGGAGTAGGAGGGCTAGCACTGCCAGACCTGCTTCTTTACTGTTATGCTTTCCATTTCAAAAACGTTCGTATTTTAGCAAACAAGCCAGACAGGTCATCCTTGGGGGTATTGTTCACAGCAATGCTTGGAGAGGTGGGTCAAGGCGAACAACACTTTTTATTTAAATATGGTGACCCAAAGTTTTTTTAAAAGGTCAGATTAAAGATTCTGAGCACGGCATTAAGAACTTGGTTGTATGTTCGGAAACAAATGAAAATTCCTTACTATTCTATGAGGGCACCAATTTGGGAATCACCGGGGACCCCATTATGTATGAAGGATCAATTAAGTCAACCGTTGAAAGATGCGGGTATTCATTATTGGGCAGACTTAATGAAAGATGGGAATCTAGTCAGTTGGGAGATGCTTAGTAGTTTGACCAAGGGAAAGCTCACAAGGTTCAAATACTTTCAACTGGGCTCCTGGTGTGCATCACAGGACTGGACACAGGAGGAGGAAGATCCTAAGTCAGACCAGATTTCAAGAACAGAGCATTGGGAGAAGGAAATTTCCTTTATAGATGCAGAAGATACGACCGGGGCAGATGTAAGGACATGATGGAGCGAGGAGCTCAATGAGGAGGTGGTTGAAATTAGATGGGCAAAATCATCTGAAATGCTACGAGCAGTTGTGAAACCAGCCTCATTTAAGCGTTACCATCATTTTACTGCTCACAGAGTCTATTGGTCTCTGATGAAGTTAATAAAGGTTTTAGATAATAAATACTACTGCCCAAGATGTAAGATAAAAGGAGTAGACAACAGACATATGTGCCTGGAATGTCCAAAAATTATGAAATATTGGTCAGAGGTCAGCAATTTTCTGGGAGAGCTCGGAGGTAAACAAATGACGGTAAGCCCTTGTTTGGTGTTCTTTGGGCTCTCGCCTGAGGATGAGGGGGGGCAAGGTGCTGTCTCTAAACTCATCTTTTATGTGAGATTACTTGCAAGACGTGAGATTTGTAAGAAGTGGAAGTCTGAGGACCCGCCATCTTTGCTGAACTTTTAAAAAGCATTATTGTAACGAGTGAATCGGATACGGCCTGTGATACAGGGAGTAGAGTTAAGGTCTGGACTCCATTGATGGAATGGAAAGAAAAAACACGTGGGTCCAATGATTAAGCCAACGTGCCGGAGGCTCTGAAGTTCCCAGGGTTTATTCCCAAGGGTGGTACAGATAAACGGTAATTGGTATCAGGAACGGCATTCTCCACAACGTAGTACTCCTTCCTCTCTCAGATGGTCATCACAATCAGCATAGAGAGATAGGAAGAGTCTCAACATTAGAGCTGACAATATGAGGTTTTAAAAATATATATATATATGTTCTATATCCAGAACTTGACTACAAAAATATTTAGAGTATCAAATGAGAGGGGAGGAGCACCCTTTTGAATTAGACAGATATGCATATCAATAAGAAATCACAGGGGTATCAACAAGAGTTCTTGACTCAAGTCACAAAATAGGCGCGCTGCCCTTCTTAATTCACTGGTGTCAGTAGAACTCAGATCACATCCATCTGACTCAAGAACTCCATATCATCCAATTTTGATCTGAGTCTGGGGTCATTCCAACTCAGAAGGGCAGGATGTTAAGTTTAGTACATGTCAAAAAAATGTAAAGGTGTTTTATAGATTATTATAAGCATATTATGCACGTCATACTCTCCGTTGGCTTGGGTCAACAATATGATCATGTCTTACTAGCTCTGAAGTTCCTCCACTGTCAACTAACGAAAATGTGAGGGGCAGATGTAATGATGGAACACAGCCACAGCCTACTTCTGCAGGACCAGCCTACCTGGTCGCTCAGCAACGAACCAGGCTCCGAACTGTGCATGGTGCAGCTATCCAACATGATGTAATGAATCTTCCAAAATTGGACTCCCTCGCAGTGATTAATCTTTCTCTAGCGAGGACGATTACATCAATTCTGAGTAAGAGATTGTCAGTGGATTTTTCTGTTAGGCACTTGGCCCCAGTCACCCCCTGGTAAGGTAGACCCATGGTCTTGCCACAATTACCCATTAGTAGGCTGGAACTGCCACCTTTACATCAAAACAGATATGAAGTCTTGGTTTGTCTGGAAGACACTGATTGATTCACAGGTCGGGAGGGAGTTTCCGCCTCAGCTGTTGTAGCTCACAGGGATTAAACAAAATGTAGCCCTACCTCAGTCAACACAACATCCACTTTCTTGACCACAACAAGGGTAAATGACCACAGTGCTGTTTCTATACCCTGGGTGTGTGTATTCACACTCCTCCTTAGGCCAGGATGTCTCAATGAATCAGCAAAAATCAAATAAAACTACAGGCCAACATGTACTAGAAAAAGTGTGGAGGGTAGAGAGAGTACCTCACGGTCGTAACACCCGAGGGGGTTGCCGGTTTAGCAATATCCGGTATACCCACTTCTCATCATCGGTCACTCTCTCTACGTGAAGTGAGTAATGTGCACAAAAATATACTAGTACACACAGTGATAATAGTAACAAAATAACACACACAACACAGTGAGTGAATTTAAACAATACTGTGACAACATGTATACATACTAAGACCCCAAGACAACCAAAACCAACAGGTAAATAAAATCTGGAAAGGTCTTGCTGGCCGTCTTCTTTCTTTATTCTGATGCTGGAAGACCTTCCATTCAAAATGGTTAATTATATACCATATCCTTTTCTTTTTCAAGCCAACATGTTTTGTTGCTATAGATTCAGCAACTTCATCAGGGCGTAAAAGGGGGTTAACTATTCTCGAACTTCACAACAAAATTTGATTGAACAAGGACCTGTGTGAATAAAAACCAGAGCATTGCTGTAAACAGACCCGCTCTAACTCGCGCTTGAGCCGGGACCTGTAACAGTACATTCTTCCCCTAGCGAGTGCGCGTAAGGGGACCTGGTCTCTGGGGTATTTTCTGTGAAAGGAGGTCACCAACCAGTTCGCATGAACATCAGACGCTGGTTCCCAAGAATCCTCTTCCGAACTGTACCCTTTCCAGGCCACCAAATACCAGAGTCTGTGGCCTTGGATCGTAGAATCCAAGATGCCCTTCACCTCATATTCCAGAATGTCATTAACCAAGAGTGGTGGAGGATACCAGGTGAGGGGCGAGTATGGCAACAACAACTTCATAGCCACTGGACTGATACATTTCTTAATCTTATGAGTGCCGATGTACCGAGGACTAAGCACGCTGTGTTTCTTGAATCATATGTTGCGGGTCGACAGCCATACCTTATCTCCTTCTTGATACAACGGACCAGGTCTTCTGTGTTTGTCATCTGTGACCTTGTATTTGCTTTTAGCGACCTTCAGGTGGCGTTGCGTATTGACCAGAGTATCTCGGATATAAGCCACCTTTCTTGACACTTCAGGTAAATTGTTTTCTTGGGTTGGATGAATAAATGGAAGGAACCTTGGATGTTGTCCATAGGTACAATAGAACGCGGAAACGCTATGTGTGGCATTATTGTAGGCGATCTATGCCCGCCACAGGTATTCCACCCACTCTTCAGTGCATTTGTCCACATTGCAATGTAAATACTGCTTGAGAGTCTGGTTGAGGCGTTCTGTTTGCCCATCCGTTTGCGTATGGTAACTCGTGGATAGAGCCGTGGTTATATGAAGTGAAGGGCACCATACCTTCCAAAACTGTGCTGTGAATTGAGAACCCCTATCAGACACAATGATTCTAGGCCGTCCATGCAGACGAACCACATGTTTCATCAACAGCTGAGCAAATTGACCAGTGGTAGGGATAGTCTTGCAAGCCACAAACTGCCCCATCTCTGTCAAGTAGTCCACCACAACCATGACCGTGCATCCTTTATCCACTTGTAGCTCCACGATGAAATCCAAAGATATGTTTTCCCATGGTCTTGCGGGAGTTGGAAGATGTTGCAGCAGCCCTTGAGGGCGTTGATGGTTAGATTTCATCCTGGCATATGTTTTGCAACTCTGAATCCATTTCCCTACGTCTTCTCGAATAGATGGCCACCATACCTGTCTGTTGAGCAGAACTAAGGTCTTTTAAACTCCATGAAGTTCCACACTGGGTGATTCATGACACCAAAGGAATACTTGTTTGCTAAGTTTATCTGTAGGAATCAACAAAGGGCCTTGATTCATAGGAAACCCATTTTTTACTTGCCATTCCTTATGGTATGTTAACCATGTCCTCTATGTACTTGATTTCACTCCTTTTAGAACGTCCCTAAGGAACACATCCGGTTGTATCACACACAGTACTTTTGAGGGGTTAATGATGGAATGTTCCTGTTCAATATCCATTTCCTTGTAAGGTGATTGCCTATTGAGTGCATCAGCCTTTCTGTTCTATGATCCTGGCCTGTAGGTTATGAGAAAGTTATATTCGGAGAAGAATAACATCCATCAAAGCTGACGAGGTGAGATATGTTGAGCAGCAGTCATGAATTGTAAGTTTCTGTGGTCTGTATAAACAGTAACCACATGCTGCACACCCATCAGAAAGTGCCTCCATTCCATAAATGCATTTTTTATGGCCAACAGCTCTTTTTCTGAAATGTTATAATTCCTCTCCTTGACATGAATGCCACCGGATGCAGTTGTCCCGTGGAAGAGTGTCTCTGGGATAACACCGCCCCTATTGCCACATCAGAAGCATCTGCCTCCACGATATAAGTTTTTCTGGATCCGGATGTGCTAACACAGCAGCAGTGACAAATGCCATCTTTAGGGCTTGGAAGGCGTCGTCAGCCTCCTTGGTCCACTCAAATTTCCGTGTTTTTCTCAGTAGTTTGTGTTATGGGTGATACCAATGCAGAAAACTGATATATGAAGCGACAATAGAAATTTGCAAATCTGATGAAACATTGCTTATCTCTAACATTCAGCGGAACAGGCCATTCCTTGACTGCAGCAATCTTTCTTTTGGCCATAACCTGTCCATTAGGAGTAAGCATGACCCCAAGGAACTCCACCTTACTCACATGTAATTCACACTTAGTCAGTTTGCAGAACAGGTGGTGTCTTTGTAGGATTTGTAGTACATTCTTCACATGTTCTATGTGCGTGTTTTCGTCTTCTGAATAGATCAGGATGTCCTCAAGGTATACCACCACATAGTGGTCCAAAATCTCACATAATACATCATTCAAAAAATATTGGAATGCCGCCGGGGCATTGCATAAACCGAATGGCATCACCAAGTATTCGTATAGTCCGTAGCGGGTCTTGAATGCCATCTTCCATTCATCCCCATCCCTCATCCTTACGAGCTGGAAGGCGCCCTTGAGGTCTAATTTGGTGTAGATATTAGCTTTCTTTACTTGTTCTAGCAACACCGGGATCAAAGGTAAGGGGTATGTATTCATCACCGCAATAGCGTTCAAAGCCCTGAAGTCTATCAAGGCGCATAGCTCGCCATTAGCTTTAGGTATGAAGAAAAGTGGCAAAGCCGCCGTGATTTAGATGGACGGATGAACCCCAATGCCAAGTACTTATCCAAATACTGCCGCAGATGGAAATTCTTGGGTTCAGTCATGGCGTAGATCCTCCCACTTGGCACAACCACTCCAGGAACCAGGTCGATTTGACAATCATATTGTCTGTGAGGTGGCAGTTCTTCCGCCTGAACGTCGTAAATACTTCCTTATAGGCCTGATACATATTGGGCAGTTGGACGTCTTTTTCCGCTGCTGTTGTTATGGATAAACATGAGTCTAATGCCACAGCGGGTCTTGCTGTTTTGCCCTGACAATGTTCCATACAATAGGGTGAATTCATCAGCACGGTTCTGTTCTTCCAATCTATATCAGGAATGTTTTGGATCAGCCAGGGTAACCCCAGGATGATTCCATACAGGTGGGCTTGGATTATGTTGAAAGTTAATTCTTCTCAGTGAGAGGCCCCGTATTGGACTAGTATAACATCAGAATTGTATCATATGGGTCCTGTGTCCAATTTTCTTCCATCTACAGCGGAAATATCCTCTAGGCTGTCTTTGGGCACTAAAGGAATACTTCTACTTCTGGCTTCCTTCATATCCATAAAGATGCCTGTGGCCCCTGAATCTATCATGGCTGCAACTCTTATGCATTCAGTCTGTACTAAGAGAAGCAAGGTAATAAACAAATGTCCCTGTCCAGAGGAATTACAACTTTGTAAAGAAGGGAGATAAGACTTTACCCAAGAAACCCCTTCTCCTTTTCTTGAGTCACCTAGTTTTCCGAAGACGTACCCACAACTGCCGTCGCTGATCGGTTCCTGCACCGATTGTTTTTGGCTTAACAGGACACTCTTTCACATAATGTCCTTTCTTGCCACAATATAAACACAGGCCCTGCTTCCATCTAGTGTCTTTTTCGGCCTGTGTTAAAGCGGCACATACGGAGCCTATATCCATAGGCTCTGAGTTCGAAGCACCTTGTGCTTCGCTGTTTCTTTGTCTTTCAAAAGGGGGTGTGTTTCGTTCTTTCCTATTATGATCACCTTTCCTCTCACTTAATTTATGGTCCAGATGTAGCACAAGACTAATCAGATCTTTGCAGGTAACGGGTTGGGGATCTATTTGTGCGATTATATCTTTAAACTCCTCCCTCAATCCTTGATGAAATAGAGCAGATTGCTTAACCTCTGGCCAGTTAGTTTCTGCCACTGACCTCCTAAAGGTATTCAAATACGTTACCAGATCCTTATTACCCTGCCGCAACTCCAGTAACTCTCTATCTGCCTTATAAGACTCAGACCTTCTATCAAAGACCTTCAAAAACTCAACCTTAAACTCATCCCAATCATACAAAAGGGGATCATCACGATTGACCAACGGTACTGCTCAATGTGCTGCATCGCCTGCTAAATACGATATAAAAAAGTCTACTCTTGCTTGATTAGTAGGGAATGATTTCTGTTTGCAGAAGAAATGAAGCAGCACCTGTGTTAAAAACACTTAGACGTTGCCAGACTCTCCATGTAATCTCTCGGGTGTTGCTAACGGTATAGATACCGGTAATTCGACAACCACTGCATTCGTGGGAGCTGCCGCAGCACCCCCTGCTTTAAATGGGTTGCATTGCATGCCCTCTACTCTGGCCCTAAGATCTGCGGTTTACTGACGTGATGTGGCCAATTCCGTCTGTACATTGGCCAGAACCACCAGAACATCCTCAAGAGTGGCCATCCCTCACAAACTGACCAGGGGGACTCAATTCGTGGGTCGGAAATCCTGTCACAATGTACAGTCCTCAGGATCGGTTTGTTGCTCATAGGGGTCTACCTCTTGATATACCCAAGCCTGATTACCGTAATGGCACAGGTCAGTTGGAGGATCAAGTGAGGGAAGGAAAGGAAGGGAACAGCAGGGAGGGAGACCTGAAAATACAAAAGGATAATATAAGTAAACCCCTTACTATCACTAACCTGCCAAACCTTAACAGAACCACATTAGTTATATCTATGTTTATAACTGTAAAGTAAAATAATAGCACACGTAGAGCAAGACTCATCTGTCACCTAGATAGGTTGGTAGAGGGTTCTTTTCAGGGTTATTTTTTGTCTGTAAGGTGGGATACATGTGAGAAACGTAAACATTCATGAAATACTGCACAGCATATCAGAGTTGCACATCTAATCTCACTAGTTCAATATACAGTGACACATTTCTACCAAACTCCTACCCTTATTACACTCCACAATGCCTCACAGGGATAGGGCGTAGTCCTATACCACTCCAACGTACCCCTGTTGAAATCGAGTCATAAGAACACAAACAAAATCAATAACTCTTGTCCCATGAAAGGTAAGTTTCAAAAGTATAATCCAAATGAAATCTTGTCTATTGAAATCCAGGTTACTTCACCAGGACTTCCGATTGTTGCAACCATGTAAACCAATATTATTCAGTAGTTTGAATAATCCAGTCAATATAATATAACGAATCCACTTGATATAGCTAAAGTACATAGAACAAATAGCACTGTAGGCAGACTATGTAAGAATACGATAAATGTTTGTAGACCCAGAGAGTTCCAGTATCACGGTACCCAATATCCCATTGGATCCTTTGTTTGTGAGGAACCCAGGGAAGACAATAACAAAATATCCTAGAAGTCAGTCTGTTTCCACTACCTCCCTTCCTCCGCACGAGCACCGCTGGTGCTCACCAACGGAAGAGGGGAAAGAAGGTGACTCAAGAAACAAGGGAACAGCCGGTGCATAGCACCCTTACCGGACCTTCAGGACTGCAGACACCCGAACACCAACAAAAACGCCGAAGAGAATTTCCGGCACGTTGCGTTGACTGACTTCCACTTTTTTATGGAGTCTCAGCAACGCGTTGTACTGCCGGGGATTCTGGGAAATGTAGTTAGAAGGTTTCTGAGGCTCTGTGCAGCGGCAAACAGACCCGCTCTAACTCACGCTCGAGCCGGGACCTGTAACAGAAACAGACATGCTACCGGCCTTTGACCTAAGCTGGGCTAAGAAGCTCAGGATTTATGTAGAGAACCTTTATAATAAAGACGTTTCACTAAGGGGTAATTTGCTTTTTCAGGGTCTGTTTTCATGGATTGACTTTTTTGGGGGGATAGGGAATCACAGGTCGGTAGATCTTATAACTTACTTTTGGAAAGTGGTTTTAATGCCAAATTGGGTGTACTGCCACTTTGTTTACCCATAACATTTGATCCCTCCCCTCCACATGGAAGCAGATTTTGACATTATGTACTCCGGGGGACATTTATTGTATCCCTATCTGGTGGCCCATGACCTAGAGAATGTAGTTTCCTCCAGGGTCACTACAAACATACCTTCATTTACCAAGAGGGAATCTGGGAATCAATTATGGAGCATATTAGCAAGAACCTCTATAAAATTATTGCCGTTTTAGCAGCAGGAAACTACCGCTAAAACGAGATAATGAACTTGCAAATATGCGTTACAGAATTCCAATAGAAGCCCAGGTTAGATGTGCAGGACATCTAACCTGGGTTTCTGCATAACTGTTATAACTGCAACATCTGCAATAAAATCATTGATAATAACAGTGTGCAGGGCAAGGCCACAATTTATAGTTACTTTTAGGCTCAAGCATTAGTTATTTGAGGTAACCATAAATGGTGAATTTCAGTGGCTTTGGCAGTTTAAAACAATATGTTTAACTGACACGTCTACTCAACTATAACACCACTTTAAGCTTTGTGCTTTTTTGTGAATGTCAATTTAAACATAACACTGAAAGTTACCAGTTATAGTCAACTGAAGTCAGTATAATTCATGTAAATACATAGTATTGTCATCAGTGCATGCATGTGTGAGTGTATTTAGGAATGTCAGACAACATTCATCAATCATGCATGCATTGATACCACCCTCCTCTTTGCCCTATCTCTGTGTTTAATTATCTTTTGTTTTCCTTATTCTATTCAAACACCAAATGAAAACCCAAAATAGAAGGTCATGTGGCCTTTGAGTGAATGCAACTTGTCACATGCAGTCAATCGGATTAACCAAATGCCTTGCTGCCTCTTGGTAGGGCATTTCAGACTATGTTAATGGCCACCCTCATCCATTTACTCTAGCCCTGCATGCTTTGTGCATTTATTCAATGTGATTGGTAAACAATTGACTAGCCAGATTTCTCGCCAGAGTTCTCCTCCAGCAGAGACTCCCCAAACAACAAACTGACCACTTCCTCCACAAATCAGTGGATTTCCTGTTGCATCTCAATTTTAAGTTAGGCTTTTATGTATCTGATTAGAAATAGATGCAAATAGCCCCCCCAGCACACATAACATTTTATATTTGCACCACATGTAGGCCAATAGATAAATAAGTGAGGGCAAAAGGTGCACAAACAAATTTTAGCCCTTTTGAACATACAACTACAGCATGTAGACATGCTTTAGCATGCGTACTTAACAATAGTCAACTGCTTATGTGAGTTATTATCAAAACGGCCATTAAAATATTTTGCTCCCCTTTTAAGTTAAACTCATGGTTCTAAATGCCTTATTCTCCTTTTTGATTTCTTACAATGATGGATTAATATTTCATAAGAGCACATAGCTTGGAGATTGGTGAAAAAAGAGCACTCCTTTCGATCATACACATTTACCCTGGTAATTTTAGTCTCCTGCCTTAGCTACTGCAAAGATGAACATGTTAGCCAACAACATTACCTTATAAGCCGTTCAGAACTATGCAGCATAAATATTTTGGATGCTAAATGAACAGATAATATAACTCAAGGTTCCCATTTGGTTCACTCCTAAAATAAAAAAAGAGAATATAATTCTTGTCATTATGCCTAGTACTTAATGTCATAGATGGCAAAGCTTCAAAGTACCTATGTAAAATTTTGCTTAGTGGGATTAGTTGTTATGTCTAGCGTCACACAAAGAAAACTGTTGTTTTTTTTAATTTTTAATTTTGAGTTTGTCTGCTTCGGCAGCTTTATGGTATAGCACTTATCAAATTTGTTATTTAAGGTTGGTATATTGACATGGATTTTTCTCTTACATCCGTAGTCCACTGAAGACACCTTTGAAAGTACTGGACGTTGCTTACTGTTCGTTGAATCATGCTGACTTGGCATACCTAGTCAACAGTCTCCATTCAGAGCATCTTCAAGTACTGGATCTCAGTGGGCACAATGTTGCAGATTTTTACCCATCAACATTTTTCAAGCTTCTAAGCCATGCATCCCGCACCCTGAAGACCCTGATCCTCGAGGAATGCAATATTGATGAAGCACATGTGTTCATGATGATTTTGGGGCTGACGTCATGCAGGAAGTTGAAAGACTTAAAGTTCATTGGGAATCCTCTGTCATCCAGAGCTTTAAAATGTCTTTTTAAAGCATTTGTTGACTTCCCAATGCTAAAATATATTGAATTCCCAGTACCCAGAGATTGTTATCCTGACGAAGTTACATACCCACGTGATGAAACTAGTCTCACTAAATTTAATCATCAAAGATATGAAGAGGTAAAAGAGGCCCTAAATGTAATCTTATTTAATGCCAACCGCAATGACATACTGACCCCAACACCACTTTTTGGAAGCTACGATCCTGACATTCATGAGACAAGTAATGAGCTTGGGGTTCTTTTGCTGAAATCATTTAAAGATGTTCTTGATAGCTTCTCGAAGAATCTTAAAAATGAATGAAAGAAGTACCACAAAGGACACTAAGGAATTATATTGTAGTTTGAAAATGCTATGATGTCTGAATTATTTCAATACAGTTGTCTGATGCCCGATGGAGCTACCTGTTTTAGCTATAGGGGAGATGGGCCGTGGATTCCCTCCTTGGTCGTCACCTACCCAGTCGGTCTTTAGACAGACTTCCTTTCGTCTCTACTGTTGTCTCTTCCCTTATCCTCACTTTCTCACCTCCCCTACCCCCAACTACTTTTCTCTCTCCTTTCTCTCCTCTCCTAATGTATTGCTGATTGTTTGATGTAATGTGTAACTGTTGATCTTTTTCTGTTATATTGTTGAACCACAATATTGCACTTCCTTTGGTCTCTCCTGTCCTCTCCTCCCGCATCCTCCCTCTATTTATGTCTCTCCTTCTCTCCTCTCTCAATGTATTGAGACTGAACGGTAACTAGTCATAATATCGACTCCAAAATATCGAAAGGACAAAATATCGAGTCAAAAATATCGAGTATAGGAAAATATCGAAAAAAAGAATATCGAAGTAGAAAATATCGTATTATTTAATGTGAAAAAAATATCGAGTACGAAAATATCAAGTCAAAAATATCGAGTAGTATTACTATCGATATGTAGTAATAGTAAAAAATATCGAAAAAGTATAGATAAAATGTTAATAGAATATTATTAATAAATATAAAAAATAATATATATTTATATAAATATAGAAATGTATGTTAATGTTTAGGAGCGGGATGTTGGGTTAATAGGGGATAAGGGCGGGGAGTAATTTAAAAATATGTAATTAAAAGTGTAAAAATCTATAAAATATTTGTATATTTAAAAAAAAAATAAAAAAATTTTTTTTTCAGAAAAAATGTTTTTTTTATTTAATAATATAAAAATCTACTCAAAAATTGTAAATAAATAAAAAAAAATATATATATATGTTAGAAAATTAGATATATATTTATATAAATATAGAAATTAATGTTAATGTTTAGGAGCGGGATGTTGGGTTAATAGGGGATAAGGGTGGGGAGTAATTTAAAAATATGTAATAAAAAGTGTAAAAATCTATAAATGTAGTATAAAATTAAAAAAATACAAATGTTTATAAATATTAATATTTTATATAAAATATTAAAAAAATATTTACATTTTATATAAAATTCTTCAAAAAAATAGGAAAAAAATATATAAATATGGGATAATATATGTAAAATACCTAATTAAAAATAAATAAAAATATATATTTTTAAAAATAATAATAATTTTTTATTTTAATATTTATAAATTAATATTAACAATGTAATCAAAAAATTTCATTTTTTTATAATTATACATAATTATTATTAATTTGATCAAATATTTATAAAATAAAATAATATTTATAAATAATTATTAATAATTTTATCAAATATTAATACATAAAAATGTTTGCTAATAAATGAAGAAGAAAAAAGATATAAGAATTACTATCATAAAATATGTAATAAATAGTTAAATCTATTTAATTTTAGAACAATATACAGATACATTAAAAAACAGATTATAAAAAAATAAAAAGGATAAAAATACAAATACAAAATATCAGAAAATAACATAAATATTATTTTATAACACAAATAAAATAGTTAAATATGTGAAAAATAATTACAAAAATAGGTCATACAAGATACAAATTTGCACAAAAATTTAAAACATTTAGAATAAAAATATTAATTAAAATTAATATTTTTAAAATAAAATATTACCAAAAATAAAAGTTTTTATATAAAAAATACTAAATGATCAAATATATTATATATAGTGTAAATCACAAATTATATGTGGGAACATTTATTTAGAATCAGTGTCCAACACCTACCTTGATATATGCCTGACTGGAGTTGGAAAAGTAAATTATAATGGGAAACAACCTTTACAACGCAACTTTTACAACGCACTACCATTACAACGAAACTTTTACAACGCAAAAACCATTACAACGCATGTATTTACAACGCATGTTTTTACAACGTAGGTACCTTTACAACGCATACCATTACAACGTAAGTATTGGTAAGTATATAATTATATTTAAAATGTAATATGTTTGGGTTTTTGTAAGGGGTATTTTTAGGGTTCAGGGTCTGTTTTGGGTTTTTGGGTAAAGGGGTATTTTTAGGGTTCAGGGTCAGTTTTCAGTTTTTGGGTAAAGGGGTATTTTTAGGGTTCAGGGTCAGTTTTCAGTTTTTGGGTAAAGGGGTATTTTTAGGGTTCAGGGTCAGTTTTTAGTTTTTGGGTAAAGGGGTATTTTTAGGGTTCAGGGTCAGTTTTTAGTTTTTGGGTAAAGGGGTATTTTTAGGGTTCAGGGTCAGTTTTTAGTTTTTGGGTAAAGGGGCATTTTTAGGGTTCAGGGTCAGTTTTTAGTTTTTGGGTAAAGGGGTATTTTAAGGGTACAGGGTCAGTTTTGGGTTTTTGGGTAAAGGGGTATTTTTAGGGTTCCGGCCAGGTCAGTTTTGGGTTTTTGGGGTACAGGGGTACAGGGTAAAAATAAAATAAATTTAAATATAAATTAAATAAATTAAATGAAATGAAATTAAATTAAATTATATTAAATTAAATTATATTAATTTCAATTAATTTACATTAAAAAAATTAATATATACTTTACAATACTTACGTTGTAATGGTATGCGTTGTAAAGGTAACTGCGTTGTAACAGCATGCGTTGTAAATACATGCGTTGTAATGGTTTTTGCTTTGTAAAATTTTTGATGTAAAGGTATGTGTTGTAAAAGTATGCGTTGTAACGTCATACATCCATTATAATTGGTCAGTGTCCAGCACCTTCCCTGATATTTGTCTGACTGGAGTTGGAATAGTAACTTATAATTGGTCAGTGTTCAGCACCTTCCCTGATATTTGTCTGACTGGACTAGGAATAGTAAAATATAATTGGTCAGTGTTCAGCACCCTCACAGAAAAATTTACATGACTGTGTTATAATCTTAGGAAAATAAGTACACATGGATGTTTTTAAAAGTTTTATTGTCAATTTGTATTTATAACATGTACAGTACAATAGTCTAAACAATTAATATTCAATATAAGTAGTTAGGAAAATAGGATGTGTTCATTTACATTTATTGTAATTTATAAATGTACATTTTCTAAACATATCTTTTGTACTGTATTTATACAAAACATAATAATTTGTAACATATTTATATTTGGGTGACAAATTGAAATATTTAGAACAAATTATAATCAATTTTTTTAACAGACTGTTAAATATTTATTTAATAATATTAATATATTATATATTAATATTATTAAATAAACATGTTTGATATATAGATTATTATAAACTCATAAGAAAGTAAATATATGTTTTAAAGATATTATACAAAAAACATTGTAAAATACTTTGATAGATATTACATACAATGTTCTTAATAAACAATAAAAAACATAATAATTCTTGTTATATATATACAAATATTTAGGAGAAAAACATTATTCCTAATACTATATGAAATAGTAAAACAATGACTTAGTTGGATATAATGTTTTAAAATAAATGTTTTAAATGTACATACATTGTTGGGATAATTAATAATAATAATTAATATATTATATTAATTATTAAAATTAATTTACAATTTTAAAATAATTATAACATTTGTTACAATAAAAAAATATACATTCTGAAAATAGTAAATCAATTTTAGAGTTGTTATAGTATTTATTTCCTAGTGATGTATTTAAATTATATTAATAATATAAATAAATAATAAAAAATATTTATTTATACTATTAATTTACAAATAAAATACATTTCTACATTTACTTAAATAAAGGAAAAATTATTTATAATAAATATCATTTAACATTAAATATTTAAAAGATATGTATTATAAAGTTTATATATTTAAAGTAATATTAATGTTAAATAATATTCTATAAATATTATTTAATATTAATTAAGAACGGATATGTAAGCTAAATAAATGGTAATTAGTGTTACATGTTTTTATTAGAAATTATAAGTTTGTGTATGTATTTTATTTCTTATTAGAACATTGTATTTATTATGTTTACCTTTCTAATATAGTTTAAGGGGACTACTTTTTGACCGCGTAAGGTTATTTTGCTTCATTCAGGACGGGAGAAGATCGCGGTTGAAAGCTGCTTCGCGTTGAGAAAGGTAAGGGGAATTTTAACTAATATTTCGTAGAGAGTAGTAGTGTTTGAGACTATATTCGACGTTTTTAGAGTTATTGTATGTATGTAGTCGTCGTTTTGGTATGTTTTAGGTGAAACTTCGTATTTACCGAGGCGTCGTGTATGTTAGAGGCCTAGTATTTTTTGATGCTTAGGATATGTGTTTGAACATGTTTTACATACATTTTAATGTGTATTTTGGAATCTTTGGGTGTTTGTGTGGGTGGGTTACTTAATGTATGGTTTTTTACAGGTACCGGAACTTCGCAGTATTATTTCATGGAAGGATGCGTTTTTTTTTGGGAGATAAGCTTGTATTACAAATAAATGTAATATTTTAACATCTATCTCCTTTTTTCGTAATTTCCTGGAGCGATTTTTTATCTTTTTCACGATTTTTCAGGTTTTTATGGTTGTTCATTTGGAATGGATTACGATAACATAGTGCCTATTTTTTTTAACTAAGTGTGTGTATGTTCATTTTTTAAATGAATTTAACACACTTTGTTTACTCCGCGTTTACTGGAGCGATTTTTGTAATCTTTTACTAATTTTCGGGATATTTGTAGGGTGTCGCATTGCATTGGGAGAAGAATATGCGTAATTTATTTTTTACAAGCTATGTGTATATCACTTTAAATAATAAAGTGTCCACACTTGTATTATCGGGATTTCCTGAAGCGTTTTTAAGATAAATTATATTATTTTCAGGTTTTTGAGGGTTTCCGAAATAGGATTTGTACTGGATTGTAAGGTATTGTATGGATTATACGTGACTGGATGACCTCTCCTTCTGCTACATAAATTGTAAGTTTTTCACATTTATTTTATTTGGGTGGGAAATGTCGATTTAAATGTCATTGCAATGTTTAATATTATAAATATTGCATATTTGTTAAGTAAATGTTTTTTAAAATTTAACAAATATATTAAACAAATATGTATTATTTATGATTAAATAGAAAATGTTATGGATTTCACAATTTCTGTAATTATCAGAAGTTTTTGTTAGTTTTGGTATGATACTTTATAGTAGGCTTTTAGCTATCAGTGATAGGTATTCTAAACCTCTGGTTGAAGGATATAGGGTCACTTGGCTTTGCAGGAGTCTGAACATTTGTTTTGTTTGTTTTGTTAGTTTAGGGCCAATTTGTGTAACAGATTGTTCTATCCTTAGTTCTTGGTAGCTTTGTTCTTTTTTTAAAGATTGTATTAGATTTAGGAAGGTGGGTTTTGCTCTGTTAGTGGTAGCTTGGAATGCATTGTGCCATCCTTCCACACTGTTATTCGTTTTTGCCTCTTGGTTTAATGTACGTAGATATACATTCCACCAAGGTATGTGGAATTTAGGTTGGCGTCGGTGCCCAGATCTATGTAACCTTCCCACCCAAGTATCCTCAAAATAGTCCAGTAGTGGGGCCAGTTTGTCTTCATACTTTTTGTAGTATGTGCTGTCAATTAGTAAGTTATAGTGTTCTGCTACATCAGTAATTGGAACATAGGCTAGTGCTATTAATTTTTTAACTTGATATGCAAAGTTGCTATCAGTTGAGTATTGAATGCTTAAAGTCGATTTTTGGAGATGTCTCCATATACTTTGGTTGAAGTGATAGTAGCAACCTTGGATAGCTGTGTGGGGAAATGTTTTCAAAATGCTATTGATCATAGCAATTTCGAAATCAATAATTATTTTTGGGGGAAAATAATTATTGATTTCATTTTTGATAACATTTAATATTTCTATATATGTATTTTGTTGTTTGTTAGGTAACAAACAGTAAATAAAAGGGATATTGTAGTGATGATATAATCCATGAATGGTATATAGTTGATAAAATGGTTTGGGACATGGTTTAAAAGTCCCATTCATCATCCATTGGTCGCATTGTTGTATTTTTCTTAAATTTGTTGCAGTTGCAAACATGATAATTCTGTTGGTGGGGCTTTCATTGTCAAAAAGTAAAAATTTCTCATTACTGTGTGTTACGCTCATTTCTGGGGAAATTATTATTTCTTCAAAAGTTGTAGGGTTAGGTTGAGTAGTGGTAGTTAATCTTTTAGTGCGTGCTATTGTGCGTTTAAGAGAGTCAATTGAGGGTAGCTGCCCTGAAGCATGGGCAGGAATTTTTAACAGTTCTTCTTTTAGGATTTGTGTGGTAGGTTTGTCACTCCCTGTGCTAGCTGTTTTTATAGTTTCTAAAGCATCCCTTATCTCTATCTCTGTGACATTGGGGGGGGGGTGATTATGTTCGCTGGTAGATAATACATTTGTATCTTCAGTAGTAGCCCTACCATAGCATTTGTTTGAATAGTATTTGGTACATTTCCAGAATACTTTTCTTCCTGTTTGTCTTTCTTGATTATAAACATACCCCATATAACATAACAACAATTTATTTTTCTGTGACATTAAAAAATCTGCACCTTCAGTCATTTTGTATTAGTTTGTCTAGGAAAGATTAGAAAGAAACATGTTTAAATGTACAATCATTTAGTTATAGTTTGACACATTTATATTTCACTGTTATACTTACAGTTGGTATAGCTTGTTTTGTGAAATGCAGAAACTGTGTTTTCAATTTATTTCTTTTCTGTTCTTCTTGTTTTCCTGTTAGTATGAAAATTTATAAAATATAAGTGAATTTCTAAAAAAATAATGATTATTTTCTAGGAGAAAGCTGTATTATATTAAGCTTTTTAATCTTTTTTGTGAAATTATTCGATATACTTACTTGTTTAAATTGTTGAGTGTTTGCCTTTGGTGGAGTAGATGCAGGTTGTATTGTGAATATCTGTAGAGAAGGTAGAATAAACAAGAAATGCTTATGAGTAAATAGATTTATAATTTTAGGGACTTTGAGGAAGTAAATACATATACTTACTTGTTTAAATTGTGTAGTGATTGCTGTAGATAGAGTAGATGTAGGATGTATTCTGAATATCTGTAGAGAAGATAGAATAAATATTAAATGGTGTTTTGAAAATAGCTTTAGCAATTTAGGGTCTTTTATGAAATGTAAAATATACTTACTTTTTTTAATTATGTAGTCTTTGCCTTTGGTATAGTAGATGTAGGATGTCTTTAGAATATCTGTAAGGAAGATAGAATAAACAAGAAATGCTGTTTAGAAAATAGCTTTAGTATTTTAGGCCCTTTTAGGAAATGTACACATATACTTACTTGTTTAACTTGTGTCATTTTTAAATTTAGTCGAGTAGAAATAGGATGTTTTCTGAATATCTGTAAAGAAGATAGAGTAAATAATAAATGGCTATTCCAAAATAGTTTTTAATAACAGCAGTTGGTGTATTAGAGAACATTTATATATACTTACAATCAGTAATTAGTGGTAAAGAAATAGCAGCACGTTTTTTGATGTGTTTAGGAGATGTCTATATAAGAAATGCAGAATGAGAGAAATAAATGTTATTAAAACAGTTAGGAGATATAGTTACATTTTTAGACTACTACTTCTGTATTCCCACAAAAAAGTTTAACTTACTTGATTAATTTGGTAGCAATCTTCTTTTGTAATGTAGATTCATCAGGAACAATTTTGCCAAAGTGTTGCCTTCTTCTTTCGATAGAGTTAGCAGCAGCAAATGGTAGTAGGCATGTACTTCTTATATAGTGTTTATGCTTTGTGTTCTCTCATTTAATTGGATGATTTAAGAAAGGGAGCATTTTATTGGCTAGTTAGAATTTTTTTACAATTAATTGGTTTGTTTGTTGATGTGGGAATGGTGATTTGTGAAGAGTTATGCATTAAAGCTGGTTAGTTATTTATTTTATATTAAATATATATAATATTAATGTGATAATATATGTATAATCTTTTCGAAATATGTATATATTAATTGCAATGTTTTAATGATATGTTGGAAAAATGTTAACACATTGGTTTAAAAAATATTTATCTAACATGTTTTATGTAATTATGATTGTGTAATGTATTTTATACGACCATTTATATTGTATTTTACATATTTTATGTTTATAATCCTAAGTCGATATTCATAAAATGACGATATTTTTGTTGTCTATATATTTGCTGTCGATATTATTGTAGTGTTAGGTTTATTTAGCTTAAAAATGATATATTTGTAGTCGATATATTTGTTGTCTATATTACTGAAGTCGATATTTTATAGACTCGATATTTTTTACTCAATATTTTTGTCATTTGTTAAATAAGTATATAAACTCGATATTTTGTCAACGATATTTTGGCAACTCGATATATTTTCCGTCGATAATATTTCAGTGATTCAGACTGAACTATTTTGTCTGAAGCCTGATGGAGCTACCTGGTTTAGCTATAGGGGAGATGGGCTGTGGATTTCCTCCTTGGTCGTCACCTACCCAGTCGGTCTTTAGACAGATTTCCTTTCATCTCTCCTTGTTTGTCTCGTCCCTTATCCTCCCTTTTTCACCTCCCCTGCCCCCTCCACTACTTTTTCTCTCTCCTTTCTCTCCTCTCCTAATTGTATTGCCTATTTTGTGATGTATTGTGTAATTGTTGAACTTTTTCTGTTACATTGTTGAGTCTCATGTAAAGCGCTCTGATACCTTTGGGTCTAGCCAGCGCTATATAAAACTCTTTAAATAAAATAAATAAATAACATTTTGAGGATATTGTCAGTATTTATTTTGTTTTAGATTGATCAATAGATATAGACAGATGGATGGATGGATAGATAGATAGATAGATAGATAGATAGATAGATAGATAGATAGATAGATAGATAGATAGATAGATAGATAGATAGACTTTGCATATATACCTACTTACTATTTCTAACTGAATCCTCTATATTATTTTCTTGTAGTTCTCAGCCTATGTAATAATGCACCATTAATATCAGAATACATGTAAATATTGGAAATGATAGTCTACTTGGACTATCGGTACAGTGAAACTAGAATTTCATAAATAAAGTTTTAGAAAATGCGACACTTCAATTAAAAAACAAGCTCGGCATTAGGAATATGTCTATTTAACGAAATATTTTAGCATTTGAAGGGACATTATGAACTAACCCATTTAGTGCCAGAAAGTGTACACACTTTAACGCCATTTTGCAAACTGCTGCTATTAGGACATTTCATTGTTTTTACCTTGCTACATTCATGCAAACAGTATGATACTTAAAATTATTATTTTGTGGCAAAAATGGTTATTAAGGCATTGAAGCACACTCAACTTTTCACACCCATATGAAAGAAGTATGGCCATTATTGGTTCACATTAATGATATAAGGGAAAATGTGAAACCATAAATCCTGTAATCATAATCAATTAAATTCTGTTCTGTAGTTGTGGAATCTAGAAACTGTAGAATAGACGCTCATTCTAAATGATGAAAGAGTAAGCAAAAACCAGCAATGAGTTAGCTCGTAGAGTGGGAGAAGGTTAAGAGGCGAGAAGTGAGTCAAGGCTAAAAGTGTACAACAAGTACATTTTTAAGGTGTACAACAAGTACATTTTTAAAGTGTTTCTGAAGGACAGCAGAGTGGGATGAGTCTAAAATTCGGCAGGTCAAGAGTTCCTGCAGGCAGTTGGTGCACGATTAAATGACTGCTTTGGGACAAATGAGGTTTTGAAATTTATATATTTGAAATAAGTTTATTCTGTACCAATAAAACAATATATACATTTATCACTTCTGTGCGGTCCAGCAAATGTATTGGGATGTGTGTGTGTTGAACGGGAGTGCACCACTCTTGCCCTGAATAGCCAACCAAGAAAATGTAAATGATATTGTAAATCCATGTATATAATGCTTACTAACCCTGATGACTCTTTGAAGCACTTCACACCGGGTAGCCCGCTTCTCTGAAACTTAAGGTTATAAGGGAATTGAATGGTTTTTAATTACTGGAGGTTATTGGGGTTAGTCTTGTGCTCTCAGGAAGCTACTGAAGCATTTTCCACAGTGTTTTGTTGTAGTTTAAGCTAATAGGAGTTAGATGTTATTATTAGTATGAGTTCATTCAAATGAAAACATGGAATACGTAAATAGACTAGAGTAGATAGGCTAGAGAAGGATTAGATCTTGTTAGATTGCAAAGATAGGTCACACAGAAGAAGAGCTTATGATTTGTGATGGGTGTGAGTTTTAATTAGAATAAGCTAGAAGAGGTTATACATTGTTCAGCATGCAAGTGATTATTACGAAGAAACAGAGTTTGTGATTTGTGAGGGGAGACATTGTTAGCTTTAGAGATATAGCAGAGAGTAATACAAGCAGGCATTCAACGGAGTAGGATGCAGTTGGAGGCAGCAGCAGCCGCTGCAGGTAAGAGCGATAAGGCGGTGGGGCCAGGTGAGGGGGGATTTCGAGAGGCAGCCAGGAGGGAAAATTATTTTTTAATTTAAATTTCCCTTGTGGTCGTCTCTAGAAATCCCCACTCACCTGGCCCCATCACCCGACCACTCTTACCTGCAGTGGCCGTGGCTTGTTGGAGGCACTAAAGGCATGCAAAGAATGGAGTGTTAGGAGAAAATCATTAAATATAAAGACTGTATAGCGACAAATCGCTAGTAATATGTTGGAGGTAGTTTTTTTTAAGATAGGATATAATCTGGTGACATATAAAGTGAAGAATAGACAGTTTGTTGGTTGTTAACTGTGGGTAAATGACATATATTGTTGCATTCTTGGTTATATTGCATATCTGTTAGATGGTCCTTTCAGTTTGTTTGTTAAGATTTTGACAGAGTGGAATATCTCTATTGTTTGCTCAGTGCTCAGTGTGAGGATTTGGGGGGCGTCGCTAAGGGCAGATGTAAGGAGAGGCGGACTCCGAGCTCCGACCGTGTCTTTTCCCCAACTACAATGATCCTGATTATGAACCGCCACATCGTACCTTGACTCAGGTGGACGAACAGCTGGGGATCGGGCTGGACTACGGGCAATGTTTTTTGAGGGCTTAGCAGTGCTGGAATCGCTGCTTGAGCCTGCGGTTTAGCGACGTCTGCAGTCCGCAAGAAGGCGGCCGTGACCTAAGGGGGCAACCTCTGATATTGACAGAGGTAGGCTGCCGACTCTGTCTGACTACCAGGCAGAACCTGGCCGGCTGGAGTGCAGAGTGCGACCACACACTGGAGAGCAACTGGCGTTGCCGCCCTGTTGATGAGCTGAATCAGCGCGGGCCTCTAGACCTGGCGACTCCGCCTTCCAGGCACGAGATGGCAGCCATGGGCTGCAGATACAAGCTCTGACTGCAGCATCGGTGCACTGAAGATCAGAGAGGTGCGGGCAGAAGATCCGGCACACAAGTGAGGTCAGAGCTAGTGAAATAGTAGCATCGCTTCTGCCCAGGGCTTACAAGCCGAATCCCAGCACCAAGAGGTGAGAGGTTGGCACTAGGTCCGTCATATTGGCCTTAGCTTCTAGAGAGCACTGGACAACAACTATGGGGACCGCGAGAAGGCTATCGGCTTCCTAATCAGTATCCATGCGGCCTGGGAGGGACGGGAGTCCGCTGGGATACTCCAGGCCATACCTACGAGTGGCGCTACAGCTGTTATGCGTCCTCACAATATGGTGAACTGCTGGGGGCTCATGAGGCGGCCTGGATGACGTACGTCCTCCTACTACCAAGTTCCATCCCTGATTTGCAGCGACTGGGAGGAAGCCTTGTTGCTGTCCCAGGAGGATCGCAGGCCTGAAGTGCGCAACAATACGAAGCCGCTACATCGGGGTGACGTGCTCCTGAGACGCCTCCTGAACGCATCCAGCGAGTGCTGAGGAGCGGTGAAGATTGCAGTTGTCGAGACTCTGTGCTTGCATTGGTGTTCCGTGTCGCTACGAGGGGCTCAGGAGGGCTGAGTGCACTAGAGGGAACCATGGGAGTGAGTGCTGCTTGCGGCTACCACTGGGCCCTATGACCTGTCCAACTACTGCACTGAACATGCCACAAGCGGTCTACGCTCATTGGTGGGACCACTCTATGGTAGCCTACTGGACACATACAGATCTCTAACAATGGGGAAAGGGTCTAGGAAAAAAGGATATGCAATGCCCAACGTGGAGGCCACAGGTCATAACACTGATGATGATGGTGAGACAGCAGAGGTGAGGAAAGATGCAGCTCCTGAGGGGCCCACCCTGGCAGACATCATGCAGGCCATCACCTCCTCAAGGGCAGCCCTGGAGGCACAGATAGACTCAATAGGGACAGGGCTCAACCTGCTGAAGGCTGACTAGCTACCGCAAGTCAAAGGAGAGAGTGGAACTAAGGGAAAAAACTTTTGCGGGAGTCCCGGAAGCAGTTTCCACATTTCAACAGTCTCTTAAGAAATGCAGAGGCCAAGGTCAAAGTGCAAGAAGTGAGAGCTGAGGACAGCGAAGGAAGCTCCAGCAGGAATAATTTGCGCATCGTGGGGGTACCAGAACGTGAGGAAGGAGAGGATGCGGTGCGGTACTTGGAGGACTGGCTTCGGGCGGAGGTGAATCTGGAGGGCCTTTCCCCCTTTTATGCACTCAAACGCACTCGCAGAGTCCTGACTAGACCGCCCAAGCCTGGGGGCCTACCTCGCTAACTAGTGGTGCAATTTCTTCATTTTCAGGATCGTGACCATATACTGCAGCAAGCCCGAAAGAAACAAGACATGCAGATTGGGAATAGTAAGGTATTCCCGGACTTCACCAGGGAAGTGCAACACCAACATGCTTCATTTATAGCATTCAAACGAAAACTCAGACAATTACAAATATTATATGCTATGCTGTTTCCGGCACGTCTCAGTGTAGTCGACAAATCGGAAACGTGCTTCTTCATTACCCCCCAGGAAGCATGGGAGTGGCTAGATTCCCATCAGGGCCGGGAGGCTCGCACTTCCTCACCGGAGTTGACGCAACGGACTCTGGCCAAAACACAGCATTTGGCGAGAGCTCTATTTTCTACAGAGCGCAGCGTGGAATGGGCAAAGCCCTATAGGCGGTTGCGGAACTTATCCATGGAGAGATCGGTCAATAGTGGCCCTGACTTGGACAGATCTGAAAGCTCCCAGCCAGGCAGCGTCAACGAGGATTCGGAAACTGATTTCCCGGATGTCACTCCCCAAACAGCTGATGAAATAGCCTGACCACAGAATATCAGGTCGTAAGTTGGAGGGTTTGAATGTAGCGGGGAACGATTTATGCTGAAAATCCGGCACCATAGAAGTCGCCTGCAGACACTTCTATGATTATTGGGTTTGGCAGCTGTAACACGATGTTGGGGGACATAGCCCAAGGAGATCTGGGTCCAATAGAGTCAGCTTCACACCTCACCACTTTCAGCGACTTATTTTCATAAGTTCCAGTTTGGATGGGATATTATTTGTTTGTAGCTGTCCTGGGAGGGGGAGTTGGGGGGTTCTTCTTGTTAGGGTTTTTTTTATTTAGGGCCAGGCATGCTGCTACAGTAGAAGCTGCTAGGGCTAAGACACGACCATTACAATGGGATCACCGTAGGGATTAAATGTCTATTCTGGAACGTTAGAGAGATACACACCATGTTGCTCCGCCATAAAATCCATGCATACTTGGTCAGGAGAGGGGTGCAGGTTGCCCTTTTGCAGGAGACTCATTTTACAATGAAGGAAGGAGCTGTGTTACCGCACAGGTAGAGGGGGCAGGTGTTTTATACTTCTTATTCGGCCTTCGCCAGCCTCTGATCTGGGTGCGGGCGGGAGTCCCTTTCCAATGTACCAGACAAATAATTGACCCAGAGGGATGATTTGTAGTGGTCTGAGGGTGTTTAGACAGGAGGGACATCATGCTCGGGAGTTTATATGCCCCTAACATAGACCAACCTGCATTTCTAGCTCAGCTCTTAAAGACGCTAGCCTCAGTGCTGATGGGTTTGGTACTACTGGGGGATGACTTTAACTGTGTGGGACGCTTCATTGACCACTTGCCTTGCCTGACTGTTGGCCACTGCATACCCTCCCATTTTCAGGGACCAAGGAGGGGGACTGTTTGCTGCCTCACCGCCGCCGCTGCTGCCCGCATCACCCACGCCGCATCTCTCCAAGGGACTACAGCCCCCAGAGTCCCCCGGTGGCACCAGGGAAGCGCTTCATCGATTAAGCGGCAGGAGGCGCTTAAGAACTTCAGCGGCCTCCCGCAGCGCGGGAAGCGCGCGGGCGTGCCCGGGCGGGCCCGTCAAAGCCCGTCAAAGCCAGGATAAGGCAGGGCAGGGCCACATCCCTTTCATCTGGACATCGGTCTCCTTGCCATCGATCAGTGACATTGGAAAGTGGTTAGTGACTGTCATTTTTTAGTCCCGGCGGTGCATATACACCGACCATCGTGTTTTACCCTTTTGCTATTTAATTGTTGGTAGCCACCTGTGATTATGAGTAAAAGCGGTGATAAGGGGGCGGGGAGCTCGCGGGTAGAGGGGACTCTTGATTCCTTTCTGATAGGAGCAGAGTCTGTTTTGTGCCGGGAAATCGAGTTACCTCAAAGACGCCTTTCTCTGGAACATCGCTGTTCCTCTATTGGTGTCCCTGCTATTGGCCCAGTGGTGTTGTTAGAGCCAGTTGTATCCGTGGCCAATAGAGAGGACCAGGTGATTGTATTATCACCTCAGGGCCCAGCAATGCCCTCACTGGAGCCACCTGAAGTAGACTTTTATGAAGAAGGGGATACACCCCTTATTCCCTCTCCCCCTTCCCCCCTAAAATATGGACTCTTCAACAACGCATGAATAAGGCGAATATGAGAGAAACCTTGGTAAATGTAACCTCAGTTAAGAGGAAAGCGGGCAGTATCCCGGCCACTTTACAACAGACCAGTAAAGTGTCTAAAAAGGGGGGTGGCACACGGGGAAAGAAGGGGTGTGCACGTGAGGCAGATGGTTCAAATGCACACAGTTTGTTGGACATTAGCTCTCAGGTAGGAACAGTGCAGATGTTGTCTGACCTGGAGAACCGAATTGTTTTTAAAATTGAGGAGAAGTTATTAGAATTACTGAGACCCATCTCCTGTAAACTCTCCGAAATAGACTCCAGGCTGGACAAGATTGAACATCAGTTGTTTTCCCCTGCAGGTAACCCACAGAGTGGAGGTCCTAGCAAACCGATTGCCCCGTCTGGGCCTATGGGGGCCGAGCCCATGCAGATTCTTACAGTGGCTGACGTGGGGGGCGTTGTAACCTCTGAGGGTCCCCCACTGAACCTAGTCGGTAAGCCGGGCCCGCCTCATAATGTAAGACCAAGGGAGGGTTCCCGGGTTGATATAACTGAGGCACCGGGTCAGGGGACTCATGTACATCAGTCTACAATGGATAGGATAAATCTTCCCCCCGAGGCAACCCCATATACTGTCATTTTGACAAACGTCCCCCCTCTACAGAGTGGTGTGGAAGAACACTGGACGTCACTGCGTAATAAGGCGCTACATCACGTAAATAATCTGACTGTTTTGGGGGGCTGTTTATTCAAAGAATTCAAAATGACACGTAGGATTCTTGGGTAGGGAAGTCTGCTAAAACCTATAGAGGAGATTGTGTAATTTTGAACTTTGCCTCATTGCAGATTGTGAAATTGATTTTGGAGAGGGCGGGTACGAGGCTTGGTTCAGAGGATGGTATTGGCATGGTACCCTTAGGGTTTTTCTATAGAAACCCCCCCTCTGTGTCAAACGATAGGTCAGAACGCAGGTATTCATCCCAGGCACGAGGCCCCTATGAATTTTTCGTACCTTTTCAAAACAGATTTGAGGTATTCTCAAACCTGGATGAAATTGACTGACTAGTAACCCCAGAAGCAACATCCATCGCTGTTCAACCGATTGAGGCCCAAAGGAAGGAATTATCAGTATTAAGTACTTCCCCTATAGAGAGGGTGGGCCCGATTGAAACCAAAGATGGCACCAAGCTCCTAACCTGGAACATCGCAGGCCTAAAAAATAAACTAGATGATGTCATTTGGAGAAACTCCTTATGTGGGGCTGACATTATTGGGTTGCAGGAAACCTGGGACACCGAGAACTTGCTATGTTTAGATGGCTACACAACCCACTTTATTCCAGCAATTTCCTCTAGTATGGGGAGGGCAAAGGGGGGGTTAGTGACTCTGGTTTCGGCTAGTATCCCAGGTACCCATACTCAACTGGACACAGGGTCACCGCACTGTCTGGCAGTGCAAATTGCCTCTAGTAATGTGGGCACCATTTTGATTATTAATTTTTATAATTCATTTGACAGAGCCACTACTATAGAACACCTTGTTAATCTAAATCATTTCCTCGACAACTATAGAGAAGTCCACACAGACTCCTGCGTGGTCATTGTCTTAGGAGATTTTAATATTCATGTTTGCCCTGAGAACTGTCAGGTTATGGATTGTTTAGGCCCCATGGATCAGGGAGACACCCATTTTGAGCATTCTGCTCAAGGAGAATTTTTGGAAGCTTTAATGGCCGATAATGGATTAATTCTCCCCTGTATGTGGAAGGAGGCTGTACCTACTTTCAAAGGGAACAGAACACCATCAATTATTGATTATATTTTTATAAGTTTTATGCTGGGTGCCAAGGTTTGTGGCTATTCAGCTATCTGGTCTACATTTAGCGACCATAACCCAGTGGTCTTGACCATGGCGGACCTGGACGATAAACCGGAGATACACAATAGGAGGACGGATAAATTGGATATCCAGCCGTTAGATCAGGCCCGTAGAATCAGATGGTGTGGAGTAGTACCTGGGGATTTCCAAACCAACCTATTAACTAAGGTTGGAACAGAGATGCACATTTGCATGAATAAGCAAGCTGGGGACAAGGAGGTCTGAAGTACCTGTGGGGGCGGAGTCTGGGATGTAAACACAGCAGGAGCTTCCGATCACGCGGCATGCTCCTCCTCGATCAGCCAAGATAAGGTCCAAAACCATCCGATTTTGAAGCGAGACAAGTCTCGTGGCCTGAAGCTCTTCCGTCATGTTTGTCATAATTTCCGTTGTAATATTGATGACATTCTACCCCACCCTAGACAATCACCTAACTTCTCTACTAGTGAATATGGGACCCCAGATAGGAAATAATCCCTTGGCAACGTCATAGAACTGTTGCAAGGAAGTGTCAGTTTGATCAACTTCGAACATCCCTAGCTGCCTCCTGCGTCTGCTAGGAACTGCATTGGAATCGTATAATTGGTGAGTTTTATGATAATTTGAAAGTGCTATGTACACTGGGGGGTACAAGAAAGACAAATAACATTGACCTGCCCATCCCCGAGGTAACCAGGTATAAGCCTTTTCCCCACATACAAAATAAACATTTGGAGGGGTCAATAACGGCGGGCTGCTGAAAATCTTCATTCTATAGGTATAGTTACAAATACTATTCCCGACCTGTACATGTCCCATACCTTGTACACAGAAAGTGGAGGAAGTGTTCAAAATGGGTACTGGCATAATTCGCTCACTAGTAACATTTCTGGTAATAAACTGCTGAAAATACTGTGTATGATTGAATTTAGTGAAATCATAAAGTTCATTTTTCAACCAAGTACTGTTTTCATGGGTGGTGTATAAATTCATACAGGCATTTGGATCCAAAGATCCTTCCCCATCATTTCCTGCCGGGTCAAAACCTGGGTGTGTCTCAATATAAGCTAGGATCATGTTATAATCCTTTTCTGTGTACTGTTTTGGGTTTGCCACATAATGGTTATACATGGCCGATAACATCTGGAACCATGCTTCGCAACTTCCTAAGTCTGATAAGGGTAAAGAAAGGAACAAATCATGTTTGTGCATAACTGATGGCAAAAGGCCACAAACCCAACAATCTGTAATGTTAGTGGTACTATGCATTTGATGGAGCATTTACACGAATACATTTTTAGCATATGTTTGACGATGTCTTTCCTTATGGGGAGCCAAGGAAAACAACAAGTGTTCGGGGGGGGGGGCAACAGTAGTTTTCATCATTGTTTGCATCGGATGCTGGTACTCTAAATATATGAATACACTCATAAAAATTACTAATATAACTGCTATCACTACTACAAAGGCTATTTTTACACGCATGGTCCAAGCAGAAAACATGGGTTCATAAAAAGGTAAATGTCATGGAGCAAAAGGGCGTTCTTCTTCAGGCAAAATACAACCAAAGGGGTACATTCCTAGCTATAAGTCCAAAACTACACTGGGCCAAAGCAGACCTTCCTGCCAGAGGGTTCTTCTTCCCTGTGTCCGTCTAGAGTCTCACAGGCAAACTCCTATCGTTCATCTCAAAAACCATCAATCCGTGTCGCACTTCGTGATGCAGCGAGAAAATCAAACATACAACCTGGGCCCTGGTATACAAAAGTCTTTCTTTCTGAACAGAGCAAAATATCAAAGTTCCAGCTCTCAACGGGTTCAGTCCAGTGTCTCGCTCAGTACCTCAGAATAAAATCTATCAAACCCTATTTATTCAAGTCTTTCCTTATCTCCTAGCCGTTTCGTCTGAGGTACCGTGATGTTTTCTTGGCCGCAGGTTGTAACGGACATGGCCTGGGACTTCCTGATCAGAAAATAACACAGGAGAAGATGTGTCTCCTTCATCAGAGCCACTACTAACAGAAGTGACAGCGACAGGATCAGAGGCAATTGCAGATTCCACTGGTGCTGCCTCACCCGATCCCGTTACTCCTTCTTCTTGCCTCTGCTCTATTTCACAGGCGTCGGAAAAAGGAATAAATCTGGTGGCCCTCTCACTTTCCTGCATCAGAATTCCATCGGGATGCTTCTGATCATAAGGAAGCGGGAGGGGCAGCTTCTTCAGGTGAGACACATGGATCCAGTGTTTCTTTCCGTCCACCTTCACTGCTGTCCGTGTCGCCAGGAGAATCTGGTATGGCTTAGGCCACCTTGGAGCCATGTTGGTGTCTCGCTGATATTTCTTAACCAGTACCCATTGAGCAGTTTCCAAACGATGTCCGGGGCCCTCTGGCAGGGGCTGCAACACGGATGCTACCTGCTGATGAATAGAACGAAGATCTTTAGTCAGAGTGTACAGATAGTCTATCAACATAGGATATTCAACATCTTTAAATGATCTCGGCCTAGGTACTCCCCATACATTAGCAGGGCGTCCAAAAATGATTTCATAAGGCGATAGGCCAGAACGTGAATGAGGGGTAACTCGTAACAACATTAGGGCCAAGGGTAGGGTATCAGGCCATTTCAGGTTAGTACCTTCTTGGATTTTTGCCATCTTTAGTTTCAATATTCCGTTATATTTCTCAACTAATCCTGCTGACTCAGGATGTCGAGCTGCATGGAATTTCTGTCTTATTTGCAGCCCATTACAGATATGCTTAACAAGGGCCCCATGAAAATGTCCCCCGTTGTCCGACCAAATCAAACGGGGCAATCCAAATCTTGGGATAAACTCTTTGAGAAGAGCTTTTGCTGTTGCCAAAGCAGTGTTTTCTTTAGTCGGGTAGGCCTCAACCCATTTACTAAAAGCACAGACCACCACTAAGACGTACTTCAGGTTGTTGACGCGCTCCATATGTATATAATCCATTTGGAGCACCTCAAAAGGTAAATTCGGGAGTGCAAAGTTCCCGCTCAGGACAGTTTCCCCTTTTCCCGGATTATGTTGCAAGCAGACCATACAATATTGGACTAAATGGACAGCCGTCTTCTGAATATTGGGGTTATTCCATACTGGGTCCAATAGGGCACAAATGCCTTTCGCCCCAATATGAGCTGGGCCATGAGCCATAGTTACAACGGCCTGTACCAGAGCATTAGGCAACAGCCATCGTTGTCTTTCAGTCAAATCCACCCAACAGTTATTCTCATCCAACCTTCCCACCTCCTGTTCCCATCGAGTCAACTCAACCGAGGTAACCTCTTTCTGTATTTCTTGCACACTTTCTATGGTATTATTAAACACATCAGATTCCTCCACCCACCTTTCAGAAGAAGTTACAAACATAGAGGTGAATGTGGACTGGGCCGTTTGTTTAGCTATTTGGTCAGCAAAAGCATTCCCCTCCCCCACATCATCCACCACTGCCTTATGTGCACTATATTTTATTATTGCTACTCTTTTGGGTAATGTCAGAGCTGTAAGCAATCGCAACACTAAGGGACCATTCTATATTTTCTGACCATGAGAGGTAAGGAAACCTCTTATCTTCCACAGCCGCCCGAAGCTATGGGCCACGCCAAAGGCATATGGCTGTCAGTATACATGTTAACCTCTAACCCCTCGCTCAATTCACAAGCTCGTAATAATGCCATTAGCTCAGCAGCCTGAGCTGATCGATAAGGCACTTGAGAAGTCTCAACTACTGTTTTTTGCGTTGTGACTGCATATGCAGCTGTTGTTGTACTGTCATGTATTCCTATCGGTTCTGAATCGATCCCCCTATTCCTGACACTATTCTAGTTAAACAAACCAACAAGTTAACTAGCAGTCAGCCCATGAGGCAGAAAACCCCCATGATGCAGATACCGTTATCTGACGCAGTCACACTACGGCACAGGAACGTGTTATCTGATTAGGTCATAACGCTTGCGATCTAATTAGACAAGCGATATTCCTCCAGCCCCTGATAAGGCATACGGAGTTCTCATAACAAATCAAACCTATGACAACCTGGGCAAAACCCTGCGGCCATTGTTTTGATTTCACCGAGAACTTTAGTAAAAGAATGTGCTAACGAGCAAATCGTATGACATCTTTATTGACGTATCTATGTCCATCCTTACGTCAATCTCGGCACCTTAAAGGTATAAATATTACCGATCTTGCCATATGCAAACACACGCGTGGTGACGAGATGGAGCAGCCATACTTGCCGAAGCCGAGAGCAGAGCAGACCCCGCTGGCAGCAGCCCCGCCTTTCTGACGCGCTGAGAGACGCGCTGCTTTCTCCTGCCGAGAATCCAGCACCGGCGTTTCCGGGTAGCCCTCGCAGGCAGCCTGGAATATCGAGACCAGAGAGAGAGATACCATTCCTCATTCATCCTAACTTCCAGGTACAGAACTGAATAACCCCTCACAGAGAATTCTTTAGTTATTCACTTGGCAAAAACAAACTTAACTTAAACTGTAACTTTCTATTCCCGCCCACGTATTAGACTTAGGTCAGGTACACGGGGTAGGTGTATTTAGAAACACCAGTTGAGTACGTTTAGTCAAATGTATATGTGTATGTAATATATTTTATTCATTTTAAAACATCATATGGCTTAGAAACCATATCAATGTTTTTACAGTATTATTTTATACTATTGCTTTTAATGTATGCACTTTACTTAGCTATAAGTATTGCAATAATATCGATCCATTTCTCTTGTATGAGAAAAGAGACTGATCAATAAATAACACCTTTTTATTGAACACGCCCGTCTCTTCCTTTTCTCTACATTCTGATGAGACTAAGAATGCACGTACTGACTGAGTAAAATAAATTGCCTTTTGTTCACACGACTCTCGAGATTGACTCTTGATTAGGGGAGAGCAAAGTTGTCATGTTCTATGGTTGTCAGAAACTAAATCCCTTCTTGTCTAATCAGGGAAGTTAAGTCCTCCTTGAACATTCGAGAAAGTTTCTAGCGAACTCTGAGCTACGCTGGCAAACCCAAAACTTAAGTCTAGTATCGACAGTAGTAGACCTAGTTAACGTCTGGCCTAGGCCTTTACTGCTGTAGGTATTATTCCAATGCGCAGAGCCTATTGGGAAGATAGGAACTACACAATATGGCGCCCAACGCGTTTGGAAAGGGCGATAAAACTAACGTAAGACATTTAGAGTAACTCAGTCGTGCTTTCTCACTCAGACCCCTTTTCCCAAATACTCCAAAGACGTCTGGAGTGGGTGAAAGGTTATATCCGCCAGACCTCGCAGGAGGGAACTCCTATGTATGGTTCTTGGTATAGTCAACGTTGAAGGATAAACAGTTCCAAAATATTGTGCATCTAATCTTTGTTCCATAAGAAACCTGATCTGCAAACAAACAAAAGACATAAGCTTCCTGTCGGTAAAATGGCAGAGAGTGATGATGAAAGAGAGGCGGTTAGATTAGCAACTGAACTCGCAGATGCTGATGCTACCATGCAAGCAGCAGACGCGGATATAATACTCATTCCGGTCATCAAAAGGAGATCTATAACCCTAAAACTTATAGAAAATGGACTGACACCTAGAGGTGGCACAGTCATATTCGTAATTGAGGCACACGAATATCGGCAGACAGAGGTATACTATTCATGGATACATTTTCCAGCAGCAAATGCTGTAACAAAGTACTTCCACTATTACAAAATAGAGGAACCTCCTGAAATGTACACTCCTTTCGAGGAGGTGGAAGTACCACTCAAATTTCAAGAGCATTTGCTCTTATTTGATGGCGCCCTAAAACATAATAATCACATCACCAGGCTCGGTCCTTTAGGTAGACCAGGAGCAACGTGGCCGGTCTTAGCCGGATACACACCACACCCAGACATCGAAGGGATGTCTACAGGAGAGCTGTTAATACAGCTAAAACAATTACTAAAAATTCATAGACAATTAGTCCAATATGTAATGCGGACTTCAACAATTCAGCCAGCGATTAAACTTCCACAGCTGACCCCTCACCAGGGGAACACAAATAAAATTACACCACAGAACATCCAATCCTGCCTAGGTAAAGTACCGGCTAAACGGGAACAAATACCATTCTGGTTGGCACAGAAAATTACCCAAATAGAGGCGGTGTTTCCTGACACCACCCCGCTAGAAAAACACAGGATTCTGACTATCTGTCTTCCAATGGGAATCGCACCACACATAGAGGACTGTGACACTTGGGGTACAGTCTTTGCTTCCATCTACACAAAAACGCACGGTGTTCCATCCATTTCGGTGATACCAGATGTGCTAAAACAAATTCAAGACGAATACGGTCCAGAACCTGCTTTAACTCTTGGTATGAAATTACTGAAAGACTTCAAGCAGGTCTCGGCTATATTATTAGCCAATATAAAAGGTGAAGCAGCAAACGTGGCGATCCGCCAGAGGTTAAAAGAGACAGATATAGCAGACCAACCAGCTGAAATTGCCAGAATCATAGAAAAATCCTATGAGGAACTAGGTAGAGATAGTTTAGGTGGAATACCAGTAAAACCGCAACTGACTGAAAGTCCAGAAAAAATATTTTTTAATAACAATTCACCAAAAAACTTAAAATCAAATTGAAGGTCCTGCATGCCTTGGCGAAAACATGGACTGATGTAATAAAATCTATTAAACAGGGGTATTATTGCGATAAAACGCCGCTTTGGGGGTTACCTGATAGTCCAGCCTGGTTGGAAGATTCCCTAGCCACTCCTTTGAGAGAAGCAGGACTTAAAGAATGGGGGGATCTTTTCTATGAGGGGGACCTGCTTTCATGGGAATATCTACAGAATAAAATAGGGCCAACCCTTTCAAGGTTTAAATACATTCAAATCAGAAGCTGGACAGAGGCATATAACGATCCACTAACAAAACGTAGCAAGTTTCCTCTCGGAGGGCATAGTCAATTAATAACTAACTTGGTTGGTACCCCTTCAACCAAACGTGAGATTTCACTATGGTATAAACTTCTTTTAGATGAATCTGATGGGGAATTTAAGTTACCAGCTCAACTTTGGGGGGACGTAATATTGACTCAAGATTTACAAGAACTTTGGTCCTTCTCATTTCAGCTTTTAAAAAGTTTGGTGAAACCCTCATGGCTACGTAGGAACCATCTTTTTACCCTTCATAGGGCGTATTACTCTCCCCAAAGACTATCCAAATTTGTCACAGGAAATTCAGTGGCATGTGCGAGGTGCGGGCTGAATGCAGCTTCAGATATTCATATGTTCTTTGAGTGTCCTCGAATTGCATCATACTGGGAGGCCATAGGTAAGACTCTTACGGCATCGTTAGGTATCCCAATTACTATAGATTTACCATTAGTGATTTTTGGCCTCCTGAAGACAACTCAAATTACAGTTAAAAGCCTGGTCTTCTATACGGTCCTCTTGGCAAGGAGAGAGATCTGCAGGAGATGGAAGGATCCTATGCCCCCTTCCCATGGGGATTGGTTGATATCAACTTTACAGACGGCACGTATGGATCTAGCCAGAACGGGAAACCAAAATAAAAGGGCCTTTTGGCATTTGTTTGTTTGGGCACAATAAAGATCCGGGTTTTTTTTTTTTTTTTTTTTTTTTTTTTTCCCCCGGGTCCTATGATTATACTACTATGGTGCCAAATACTAATGTTGCCCGGTCTCAGTCCGGCCCAGGCCCAGCAGTAGGCCACCCCATTGGTAGCCTAAACGAGTATCAAGCTGTGACAGTTGCGGGATTAATGGCCTTCCCACTCGAAATGAAATGATCCCTCCCAGTTAAAATCACTGAGTCAACTTCACTAGAGCATATTCTAAATGGCTTTCTTAAACCATGGTGGATATGAGGACAAAAAAAAAAAAAAAAAAAAAAAAAAAAAAACAATTCACCAAAAAAGAACTGGGATGGAAATAAACAATCCAATCCTAAAGAAAAGAAATTCCAGTCCAGAGGAAGGTCTCCAAGGCGAAGAGAAAAATCTCCAAATCGAAGACAGAGGTCACCGCAGAGTGACCCCTCTGGGAATAGATATAACCTTAGAAATAGGGATAATATTAAAAAACCTGATAGATATCAAGACATTGATACACGTCCCTCTCAATCTTTTCAGAATTCCTCGCAGAAATCGGAAAGAAGAGGACGATCAGAACAAAGAGAAGAGCACGCCAAGTCCAAAGACAAGGAACCTGCTCAACTAAAAAAGAAATTACAATTTCCAAAAAAGAAGGTAGCCAGTATCAAGGTAGTTAACAATGCCGAGAATACTGAGGACACAACTGAAAAACGGAGAGTGGGCTCAGACAATGCTAGACAGTGCAGCAGAAGTGAGCATAGCTCGCAAAGTCCTTATGAATCATCTGGAGACAGTGGACACGAATGAATATCTTCAAGTGGAAACTGCAGACACCAGGGTTAGCAAACCTCACAAGATATACGAGATAACATTACGTATAGAGGGAGATAAGACTAGGAAAATAAGGGGACTATTTTGGGATAATCTCTCCAAGGGCTATGATATCCTTCTAGCTGAAAAAGACTGGCCACCAGAGTTTGTCAGGGAGTGCCCTCATGGCGAAGAAATAATTATGCCTGCCTTCTCAAATCAAATTCCAATTCATAAAAAATACACACTTGCTAGAAAGTGGGCAGTGGCTCTAGCTCCTGCTTTATATAAAAATCACGTAGGATGGGATGAGGATTCTCCTCCTCACAAAATCCAGTTAAAATCACAACCTACTGCACAAAGGCAGTACCCAATTAAGCAAGAAGCTAAAAAACAGGTAAATGAAATACTAGATCAGCTAGAATACCAGGGGGTGATTGAAACTTGCACCTCACAAATGAACAATCCTTTGTTTCCGGTCTCCAAACCAGACAATTCATATCGTCTAGTTTTGGATTACCGATACCTTAACACATGTTGCAAAACTTTTGCAGTGCAAAACTCACATAGTGCTGCACTAATGAATAACATAGTGCGCAAAAAATACAAAACAACCTTGGACATCTCCAATGGATTCTTTTGTCAAAACATAGCACCAGAGAGCAGATATTTAACTGCGTTCTCAATAAATGGCACTCAAAAACAATTCTGTCGGTTAGCCCAGGGGTACAAGAACAGCCCGGGGGTATTCTCAGCGAGAGTAACAGAATTACTACAACTATATGATGATGAAGCATTATCTTATGTCGATGACATTTACTTAACAGATGATGACTTGGAGACTCACTTGAAAAGAGTGAACACCATAATACTTGGGTTCGCAGCTGAGGGTTACAAATTCAACTTTAAAAATCCAGAATTGCCCATCTGACAGTCCTGTTCTTAGGATATGAATTATCAAGTGAAGGCAAAAGCCTGGCTGACAATTTCCTAGAGAAATGTGCCGTACTCCAAGCACCTAGAACACTAAAAAACCTACAGTCAATTCTAGGCTTCCTAAATTTCGGAAGAACATACATTGCAAATTACGCAGAAAGGGTCAAACCCCTTTATGATCTAATTAAACCAGACTTTAAAAGATCCAGTTGGACTCAAATACACACAGAAATTTTGAGATCCTTACAAACAGACATGCTGATTAAAACAAAATTAGAAACACGTGATAACACACGCAATCTTGTGATTCGAGTCATCCCAGGGAGATGCGGATTCACATACCTGACCTCTAATGAGGGGGAAAAGGTACCAATTGCATTCAAATCACACTTGTACACAGAAGCTGAACAGAAATTCAGCAACAAAGAAAAAATTGTTCATGCAGTTCAAACCGCAATAGCTAGAGAAAAAGATCAAGCGGACGGTAGACATATCACAGTCAGAACAGCAAAATCAGCCTTTGAGGCACTAACAACACCGTGTAATTTACCAACAACAACATTGAATCCGGAATGGATACAATGGGTGAATTCTATCACAACGGACAAAGTATACTACTACTTTGATCCAGAACTAGAAGAATTAAAAAATCTAGAATATGAAGAAACATATCCTCTGCCAATCGACATTCTGCCTTTACGACATTACGCCTGTCTAATCTATACAGACGGACATGCTCAACCGTCCGTTTGGGGAGAACAAGCATACAACCCCACATGTGAGATTACAAAAGAAGTGTGGCGCGGAGGTAAACTAAAACCTCTATTAACAAAATCACACTCAGTAGAAACTAATTCAGAAAAACAAACTGAAATAATAGCATTGAAAATGGCGCTAGATAATGCGGATCGCGAATTCCCGACACTTATAGTGTCAGATTAATATTACTGCGTCAAATCATATAACAGCGATTTGCAGACATGGATTCAAAACGGTTACAAAGATGACACAGATGCACCAATAAGGCAGAAACTGCTCTGGGAACAAATAGCTCTTTTACAAAAAGAACTACCAAAGACTCACGTGACTCACTCACTGAGTCATCAGCGTGATGGCGTTCACGTTGTAGGGAATTCATTGGCTGAAACAGCCGCAGCGGCAGCCACTAAATCGGCTCCCGTAGTTCGAAAAAAGCGTACATTAAAATACATTGACGGTGAAACAGTGCTGGCGGTGAAAACGTCATCAAAAGGCGACTGCTCAGCGTTACCGATCAACTATCCACTCAATTATACATACATAATCGATGCAAACTCCGTCCCTTTTGCTCGAATCCCTGGAGTGGGGGATAGAGTGATTCCAAACATGGACAGGAGAAACTTGTTAATCGCAGACGCACACATGGGCGAGGGTCTCAGACACCTTAAATTAAAAGATTCTCTGGAAGAATTACAATCACGGTACTGGTGGCCAGGCATGAGCCTGCGTCACACCATGTTTGTAAAACGCTGCCCAAACTGCAATAGAGATCGCAGTGGGGAGAGAAACAGTTTGATACCTCGTCGTATTACGGCAGATAATATTACCAGTAAAAAGAATGGCTTGCGATTAACATATACAGGCTAGTTTCCACTTATAATGTAAATCACCAGCACTCGGCTGACGTCCGGACTGTTATACAAAGATTTGCGAGTCTAAATGGCATATACGCTAAGAGCATGCTACGTTCGACCATTGTTTTCACTCAAGCCCACCAGCCTGGGGGGAAACATGGCCGAATGAGCACAGTCCAGCGGGAATCTTCTCACTTCCTTCCTGAGGGTACGGGATGGTGTAAAGAAAAAACCAAGGCATAAAGCAATCTATAGCAGAAAGGATACTAGGTTCGGGAGCTGGGTGGGTCAAACATCTAATAAGTGTCCAACGTAGTCTCAATAACTTGCCAAGAAATTCTCTGAAGGGATTCAGTGCGTACGAATTATTATTTGGAACTAGGATGATGATCTCTGACATTGATAGTCAGACTTCAGTGGTGAAAGAAAAAAGCTTTGATATCAAAGACCGTTTGGCTATTTTGCAGGACTTAAACAAAACAAGAAAAGACCTGAGCAACATAAAGTTGAAACAACAGCCAACAACCACTGAAGAACCACCACCTGTCCCAGCAAGACCTGTCTGGATTCCAAAAGTCGGGGATCTAGTCAGGGAAAAGATCGCGGTAAAGAAGGAATTTGGGCCTTCTTACAGAAAAGCAGTTCCTGTCTTGTCTGTCAACGGGACAAGATCAGTTGTACTACTGCCACTTGCTGGTAAAAAGGAGAACCGAGTTGTATCAATCGACCTGGTAAAACCACAACATGTGGCCGATAACAAACAGTAGGCCAAGTGGACTCCCAATAAGTAGCAGAACACCAAGGTTTGCTACCAGTACAGAGGTCCTAACGAAGAGGCTCATCACATTCGAAACGCCTACAGAAGAACAACAAGGACTATGCAACAATGCAATAGAACTCAGACCTCTGAAAACCCAAATAGAAACATTTAGCAGAGACACACCAATCTATACTGAAGTACCAAGTGAAAATGCAAGAAACAGAAATCCTGAACCAATTGGAACAATTGACAGAACTGCATCCGGCTACTTCATAAACTTCGATGATTCCTCTGAAAACCTCAGTGAATCAAAGACACAGCCATCATCAAACTCCTATAAAGACAAAGCTAAGGAACTTTTGAAACAACTGAAAGAAACATATCTGATTTCTCCATGGATTGAATTTTGGGTGGGTTTTGGTGCATTTATCCTCATACTTTGGCTCATCATGATACTAACATTGGGACGCTTCATTGAGGGAAAATATGCTAAAATGGACACAGCAAGTCAGAAAATCAACTTGATCCTCAAACCACACACATCTTCACACGTCGAGAAAAGAGAACTTTCTTCAGCCAACTTCACAGCCAATCCGATACCTGGTGGGGTAGCCTGGGACAACACTGACTATGAAATTTATGGTCCGGTCGAGATCCTGAAATATCCACACCAAATTAAGATCTCATTGAGTGACTTTGCAAAACCAAACTCATTTGCTGATGATTGGGACTTCGAAAGCATTAATAATATGATGTCTGACTTAGTAATGTCTGCTAAATTTACCAAACATGATTATTTGCAGGGTTCTACAAATTATGACAGTATGTATTGCTATAACCACTATGGTAACCACTTTTTACATAGATCTGCACAACCTAGAAATGTTTTAAATTATAATCAATGGGAACATTGTGCAACACCTCCAAAAGGGAGCTCAAGAACCGTTTACGACAAATATTCATATTTTTCAGGTTTTAACACAAGTAATGCTGAAACATTTTATTTAAATTGTCAAACAAGACAGGAACCAAAACCATGATAACCAACACAAAATTGTTATATTCAGACTCATTTTTTGAACAAATGAATACTTTTGGATTTGATTATTGGGACAAAAATGTTGAATTAAAAAGTGTTTGGGGTACAAAAGAATGGCAAGTACAGGGTATAGAAGCTTTGTTTAGAGCCTGCATGATCCCAGAACAAATGATATTTTTAAATGACACTGTTCAACAGACCACCTGTCTTGGCTTAGCCAAAATCAAAGATTTAAATAAACCGTCTATTCCGAAACCAACAATGTTTAGCAATAACTCTGATACAGATGAAGAGATAGACGTAAACCATATATTAAACCAAAACAGAACACATCCTGATTGGAAACAGTGGTTGATCTGGCCCACAGATACTAATAACTGTCAAGACAGATTCCTGAACAAAACACAGGGTTTCAAAATGAACAGGCCAGACCCTAGATATCCTCAAAGACATCACCCAGGGATAATAACCACCTACAGTGTGGGCAAATTATGCCTTCAATGGCTACAAACTTCCACACTGGCAGAAATTAAGCAACACCTAATTTTACTTACTGATGGTGCTGACTTGCGTGATTTCACTTTGGGACCACGCAAACAGCGTCAAAAGCGTTTCATAGCAGCCTCTGTATATGCAGCATACAATGAGGCCTGGAAGGTTAATCAAATTGAAACAGCAGAAAGAATACGGGAAATTGACCGTATTCATTTGGAAAAATCACTTTCTGTAGTGGACAATGGGTTAATGACTCTGTCCTCCAGAATTTTTTCTTTGGACAGCATTGTGTCTTCAGCAATCGATATATTATCGCAAGACTTACTGTTATTACAACATGGTCAGTCACAATTGCGTTCTATTGTACAGCTTGGCTGGACGTTACAAAATCTGCGTTCAGGCTATGTGCCTTGGCGTTTAATCAACACAACGTCACTATTCCAAATCTTTAACCTTACTGATAGACAAATCGGTATGGCGCAAAAGGGTGCTGATTATACAATCTTGAGCATTGAAAAGCTAGAAAGATTACCAATGACAATGTCAGAACGACCTGTCAGTGAATGGATAATACATGGAATCATAAATATTCCAATCTCAACCTTCAGGTTTCAATACTGTCAAAAATATATACAGGCTGGCATGTACGAGAAATTGGGAAAGGGGTACCTTAAAACAACATGGAACCTGCCCTATTCACATGCATGTATCAGTAATAAAGGACAGAAAGTGTTTCTTAGTGGCAACAATTGTGCGATGTCACTAAGCGGCACGCTTCTGTGTAACGGAATTAGTTTGCATGGAGCCTGTGAAGGGAATTCATACAACCTTTGATGTCACCAGCAAGGCGCACCTGCAACTGAAATAGAACCATTCTTTCAAAGACTCTATAATGGGAGTTACATTCTTATTGTAGACCGCAGATGTTGTAGTCTTATGCCCGGGACTCCTTATCTAGTTACTACGACTGCGAAGGTCAAGTGCTGTGGACGCTCATTGTTCCCCAGCTCCTTTCCAGACAGTGAGGCAAGGGCATGGCCCGATTTGAAAATTACTTCTATTCGAATAGATACTTTAAGCAGAATGAAAACAGTCCTTCTTCAGACGCCTACCAGGCTCTCGTCATCAAAAGAAATGTATGATCTACAAGTCGCAAGGACGACTGCAGAGATACATACATTATTATCAACTAATTCCCCCGTACATTTCGCGGAAATCCTGAATGAAATCTTAAATATTTCTGATACCAATGGGGTCTCAAAGGTATTTAAGACAGTATTTTCGATGGCATTAACACCATTCAAAGCCATACTGGGTATTTTTCCAGATTTCGTCCATTCGATTTTTGGCGGACTTCCCCTGATCCTGGGACTAATTGCAGGAATCCTATTCTTAGTCCTTATTTTTCGTTATGGCAACCCATGTCACAGACAAAACTCTTGCGACAAGGGAAGAAACAATCCTAGCCATTGGATACCGGGACCGGATATCAAAAATCCTGGGACTCTCCCGGCTTAGAGACCTGAACATGACCTGGTTTCTATCATTTCGACCAATGTGGCAAAGATGTGTTTTACCTATATTGAGGTGTCTGCTATGCGGAGAAGAATGCGTGTTAGACACCTGTCTGACGCTACAATCGGATGCGCCGATGGATGCAGAAACATTGTTGAGCCCGATCAAGGTTCATGCTTTGTGCTGCCCTCAAAGGCTACCAATCCTGATGACGGCATTTGTGGAAGCTTCACCACTACGATTGATGGGTAGTGAAGTTCAAGATGAAAGCAGCATCGAACAGGTACGACCTTCTGTCAGTAATGCAAATCAGAATGTCAATGGAGACAATCATGCGCAAGAATGCATGATTACACCTATTTCCGAGTTAGTGGAACTTTCCCAGGAAGCTGTTGACAGTTTTTTCGAAAGCCTAAATGATATGATGTTCTCACCCGAACAGAAATAGAGACTTTTGAGCAAGCTCGCACACGGCGTTCCCTGAATTCGGCCTTCAACTTTAAAAATAAAGTCACATGAACATTTTCGCTCCAGTTCACGGACAGCAGTTTTTTCAGCAGCCCCAAATATTTTTGCATATTTTTCGGGACACTATCTTCTGCTTAAAGTAAGAACTATTCTTAGAGAACTAAGGTTTCTAAATTTTAGATAGCTTATAGACATTAGCTGCCCGCTGGCATGTTCATAAAGATATTTTATTCTGTGATGGAATGGTCTCGAAACTTTTTTCTGTAAGAAACCATTTCATGTGTAATTCTCATATACCAAATAAGCAATAATGTATACAAATGCAATTACTTTGGCATTTTTCTACAGCTTGAGTGCATACAATATATATGTCTGCAAATTTTCCGTATATTTGAAGGATTTCAAAATGCATTTATGTATTTTGGGGTGGTAAGGTATACACACTACTCTATAGTATGTTGTACTATGTTATACTATGCCTAGATTAGTAAATATGTCCATAGTTAGCGTGGAGTGGGTGTCATGTATTCCTATCGGTTCTGAATCGATCCCCCTATTCCTGACCCTATTCTAGTTAAACAAACCAACAAGTTAACTAGCAGTCAGCCCATGAGGCAGAAAACCCCCATGATGCAGATACCGTTATCTGACGCAGTCACACTACGGCACAGGAACGTGTTATCTGATTAGGTCATAACGCTTGCGATCTAATTAGACAAGCGATATTCCTCCAGCCCCTGATAAGGCATACGGAGTTCTCATAACAACTCAAACCTATGACAACCTGGGCAAAACCCTGCGGCCATTGTTTTGATTTCACCGAGAACTTTAGTAAAAGAATGTGCTACCGAGCAAATCGTATGACATCTTTATTGACGTATCTATGTCCATCCTTACGTCAATCTCGGCACCTTAAAGGTATAAATATTACCGATCTTGCCATATGCAAACACACGCGTGGTGACGAGACGGAGCAGCCATACTTGCCGAAGCCGAGAGCAGAGCAGACCCCGCTGGCAGCAGCCCCGCCTTTCTGACGCGCTGAGAGACGCGCTGCTTTCTCCTGCCGAGAATCCAGCACCGGCGTTTCCGGGTAGCCCTCGCAGGCAGCCTGGAATATCGAGACCAGAGAGAGAGATACCATTCCTCATTCATCCTAACTTCCAGGTACAGAACTGAATAACCCCTCACAGAGAATTCTTTAGTTATTCACTTGGCAAAAACAAACTTAACTTAAACTGTAACTTTCTATTCCCGCCCACGTATTAGACTTAGGTCAGGTACACGGGGTAGGCGTATTTAGAAACACCAGTTGAGTACGTTTAGTCAAATGTATATGTGTATGTAATATATTTTATTCATTTTAAAACATCATATGGCTTAGAAACCATATCAATGTTTTTACAGTATTATTTTATACTATTGCTTTTAATGTATGCACTTTACTTAGCTATAAGTATTGCAATAATATCGATCCATTTCTCTTGTATGAGAAAAGAGACTGATCAATAAATAACACCTTTTTATTGAACACGCCCGTCTCTTCCTTTTCTCTACATTCTGATGAGACTAAGAATGCACGTACTGACTGAGTAAAATAAATTGCCTTTTGTTCACACGACTCTCGAGATTGACTCTTGATTAGGGGAGAGCAAAGTTGTCATGTTCTATGGTTGTCAGAAACTAAATCCCTTCTTGTCTAATCAGGGAAGTTAAGTCCTCCTTGAACATTCGAGAAAGTTTCTAGCGAACTCTGAGCTACGCTGGCAAACCCAAAACTTAAGTCTAGTATCGACAGTAGTAGACCTAGTTAACGTCTGGCCTAGGCCTTTACTGCTGTAGGTATTATTCCAATGCGCAGAGCCTATTGGGAAGATAGGAACTACACTACAGTACCATCTGCTAAGTTGGAAAAAGAACCATCCACATACAATTCCCCCTGGGGGTCAGATAGAGGAATGTCTGTGAGGTCAATCCTCCCCTTCGTTTCTTCTTCTGTCCGAAATATACAATCTTGAGCATCGTTTTTAGTTTCCTCCGAAGGGAGAGGTAGCAATGTGGCAGGATTTAAAGTAGCACATCGCTTAATCGTGATATGTGGGGCAAACAAAGTTAATTCATAACCAGTAAGGCGTGCACTCGTAAGATGCTGTATTTTTGTTTTATTTACCAAGGCATCCACAGCATGGGGCACAATCACTGTTAGGCTAAAATTTAGAACGAGCCCCTCCGACTGTCAGATGGCCACCGCCACAGCCGCAGTGGCCCTGAGATAGCTAGGAAGCGCTCTGGCAACATTATCCAATGTGGCCGAAAAGTAAGCACAAGGTCTTTGCTTACCACCAAATCCTTGTGTTAACACTGAAAGCGAGCAACCGTCGACCTCATGCACATATAGTACAAAAGGTTTACGGTAGTCAGGGGTACCCAGGACGAGTGCAGAACAAAGAGCGGATTTAGAGAGTCAAAAGAATGTTGACATTCATCAGTCCACGGAAGGGGTTCATGACATCTTTAGTGGTGAAATGTAACAAAGGTTTAGCAAGGAGAGAAAAGTTAGGAATCCATTGGCGACAGTAGGAGGTAATGCCAAGAAAAGCACGAACATCACGCTGGGTGCAAGCCACAGACATGTTAGAGATAGCAGTAATATGTTCAGGAGTCAAACGCCTCCCCTCCTTCGACAGTAGAAGACCTAAGTAGGTCACCTCCTGACGACAATATTGGAATTTGGACAGGGACACCTTATTACCTTTCGCCGCTAGGTCGTGCAACAGTTTCACAGTGGCGTCTTTACAACCCTCTTCAGTGTCACATGCTATTAACAAATCATCCACATATTGTAAGAGCACATTACCCGTAGGCAAAATCAAATCGTCTAGAACTGCTTTAAGGGCTTGACTATAGATGCTAGGACTTTCGGTATAGCCTTGAGGTGTGCGGCAAAATCTGAAGCTGCGGCCAGATAATGAGAAGCCGAAGATCTGACAGCTATCGGGATGGATTGGGATGCTAAAGAAAGCATTTTCAGATCAATGACCAAAAAATACATCGCATTTGGAGGGATCATGGTAATTATGGTAGTTATATCAGACACTATTGGGTACTGGGGCACCACAATGTTATTAACCTCCCGTAAATCGATCATAAAGCGATATGTATCGACATTTTCCGAATTCCCAGTGTCAAGAGTCTTTTTCAAAATCGGGAGAATAGGGCTGTTACAAACATTAGCAGCTGTTTCCTCCACTACACCTTTATCAATCAAGTCCTGTATAATGGAGAGTAAAGCTCGCTCACCAGTCAGCAAAATCTTATATTGCGGTATCCGTGGTAACTTTACACCAGGTTTCAATGTGATATGAACGGGAGGGATGTCTAACTTACCGACATCCGCATCCTCTGTAGCCCACAGCGTAGAGGGAACAGTGTCGAATTCAGGTGGAAGAGGTTCGTTTTTAGCAAAGTACTGTTTCATATCTAGATTGGGGGGTTGTATTGTCAAATAGACACCATCTGAGAAACAGTGGATTTTTGCATTTAATTTCTTTAGCATATCCAGGCCCAATAAATTTTCACCACAATGCGAAGTCAACAGAAAGGGGGAGTCAACAGTAACTGGACCAATAGGGAATGGGAGCGGCCTGGAGATGGGGCTTACCACCGGAACTCCTGAAAATCCTACTTAAACATTATTTTGCCCAGACAGAGCAGCCCCTGGGACCAATGATCGAGCAACGGAACTGTTCATTGCTCCTGTGTCAATCAAAAATTTTTCGGAAATCCCCATCAATTCCCCCTTCACATAGGGTCCTTGTTGATTGACTGGTATCGACACGTGGCCCCCACTCTGTCCTTGGCTGTCCTATGTATAAACATACCCATCTTGGTCTCTGAACGCGTAGTCCTCGTTAAAGTATTGCCTACCTTGAGGATTATCAAAATGATTTCGTTCAAACTGTCCTTGCGCTGCTTCTTCTCTATGTATATCACTTCGGTCTGGACCACCTCGTACACGTCCTTGCCCTCGGACAGCTCCGTTCTGTGCTAACAGCAACATACACTGGGCTCTCCAATGTCCTTCCTGTTTACAGTACGCACACTGATTTATCCCCAATGACGGGACTAGGCCTCCACCCCTTCCTCTCCCCACCCCTCTGGATATGGGCCCTCGGATGCCTCTTCCTCCTCGTCCTCTGACGACTTGCTGCAATAATACTCGTGTTTTAAGGTCTTTAGCCTTCTTTTCTATTTTATCCTTACTTTCGTTTTCCGTATGCTCATAGTACTGGGCCATACTCAGTATAACAGAAGGGGTGGAGTAGTCCAAGTGCTCTCAGCGGCTTGTAGCTGGGTAGAGACTTCTGGTAACAAGTTAGTCACAAAACGATTTACAAACAACCGAATCCCACCCTCTGTAGCAAGGTCCTGTCCGCTAAAGTATATAAATGTGCCTTCAAATCTCATGAAGAAATCGGAAACACTTTCTTCTTTCTTTTGCTTACAGGCTGTCAATTTATCCCAATCAACCTTGCGAGGGGGGATCAAGGAATGCATATGAGCAATAATTTTGGCTGGGAGGGTAGTAATTTCATTTTTCGGCTTGTCCCCTGGTTTGCGGTCATTATCCCATTCTTTCAACTGTTCCCAGGTTCCCCCTATTTCAGGTAATTACGGCTGAAGCCGCAGCTTCAGTTAATTCCTTATAGTAGGCTGTGGGATTCTTGCCGGGATCGGGAAGCTGCGATTTTAGGGCCAGGACTTCACTTCTTTTCCATGGAGTGTACACCCATTGCTCCTGAAACCGAGCCTCTACTCTGTCTCTTGTTACTACGTTCTGATCATTGCGTAATTCTGGCACTTCAGGATGAAAAATGGGATGCACTTCCCTCATGGGATGTTGAGAATCCCAATTGGGACATTTCAAAAACATTCTAGTTCGATTTTTTACCAACGTCTCTACGTTCTTGTACACTTCTCTTGGACTTAAATCAAACTTATGAGTTCGGTCCAAGATGTCGTACAATATCTGAGGAGCCAACCCATCTCGAAAGCATTTCTCCCAAACTTCAATAAGGTAACGAGACATTTGATACAACGCATGCGGTTGCATGACGGGTTCAAGATCCCGTATGGTACTCCATAAGTCTATCACAGTATACACATTTTTCCGCATCCACTTAACTGCCTGTTCTGCTATTGCTTCCTTTTCGCTATATCCAACCGCTGCCCTTGTGAATAGTCGCCTAGCGTTTAGTCCACTTATATCCCCTAACGGAGTATGATCCCTTACTTCAGGTGTCGTACCAGCGATTGAGAAGTCCATATAGGACTTGGGGTTGCTAAAATTACACGAGAGCCTCCCATAGGTTGCTGCGCATCAGGAATTAGGGTAGCTGTATCTCTTAGTGAGGTAGGTGTAGTACTCGAAGTACCAACAGTAGCTAGAGATGCAGCTACCACTGGGGCCGGCGCATAAGGTGGGGGAGGTCGAACATCGAGGTCAAACGTCCAATAGATCCTCTATTTCATCTTCTGCTTCATTTCGAGTGACGTAACTTTTGTCTATCTACAATCTAAACTGTCTGTCCAAACAATCAATATTCTGTTCAGTCTAATTTTTATCATAGGCGACGGCTTTCTGGGTAACAGTCTGTCCTTCTTTTATCTTGACTAATTTCTCTGCTCTGATGCGTCTACGCTTAGCTTCTTTCTGCCATTTATTAAGGGTGTCAAACATAGCTTATCTGCTGCGTTTAGCAAACAGATGATCTTGTAAATATTGAATCTTCTTTTCATCAAAAGACCCTGTCAACGGCCACTGTAATTCTACATTATCCTTTGTATATTTGTGCCATAAGTTATTAAACAAGAGCGGTGCAATCCCGTGTTTGCAATACATATCATGACTAGGGCTCCCTTCTGGAGGGGCCGGTTGGCTTTCATCCAATCTTGTGCCTCTCCGACAAATACAGCCGAAGCATAACTTCCTGAAGCACGGCATTATCTTTCTAGGGTCTAATTTATTTTGCTGGAAGGGAAAGAAAGTTAATTACAACCCTCTCATACACATGGCCATGTTCAAGCGACTTCAACTATTCACATAAAAGACGAAACAGACGAAAAAGACGAAACAAATTCGTACTAAACAAAAGGCAGAGCCCGACGACTCCTGCTCATGGAGAACTCGTGTACTTTCCAGTTCTTAACAAAAAGAAACCCAAAGCCAAGTAGTCTTGTCCTTAGACTACCTAGAGATAGCCACACAGGTTTTCAAACCACAGACCGACCTATGGACCATCCGGCAGCCTTCCTGGTTCACCTCCTGGACTATTCTGGCTTAGCCCGCTTTCCCAGCGTCGTTCCAGATCTGCCCAGGGGCTACCCAATCGTGACCGCCAGCATTTCCGAGAGCAGTCCGGCCGGGTGCGAACTTTATCACAAGTCACACCTAGGCGTCTGGTTTATATCTCTATTACTCACCAAGATTGCTCAAAACAGGAGCGTCTGCCCGTGCAGTCTCAGTACTGCCCCGTCAGACCCCCACCAAGTTCTCCGTGGTTTCAAACCACCAAATACCGAAAACCAAAATCAAAGGATATCCAACATAAAACAAGATGAATCACTCACCTGGTGCCCTCACGTTTGATTGCAAGTTTCTCCACTGCCAACTCCTGAAGACCAACATGGTCTGCTTCTGGGTTACACCCGTAGGACTCCGGCGTGGGGCAACTAGCAGCTGAGGCTCTCCTGATCAGGAGAGCGGAGTAACTCCCAAGCTGCGGTCAGTCCACCCCTTCGACCAAAATTACCCTTTCTAATGTCCCGTTCTTTTCGAGGAACGACCCCAACGTAGAGTCCCGGCAGAGTCGCCAACTGAAGTACCGAAAAATAAATAATACCATATAGAGCTATACTTACTGATAGCCCCCAATACCAATTACCAATAACCAGTCAGTTAGCAGTGAAGAAGGTACAATCATTTATTATACAACAACTCTGCCAGAGGAGCCTCTCGCGACCTAACCCCTCGAGGTCCGCTGAGAAGACTGCTGGCACATTATCAAGAGATCACATATATACTGTTACATTGCAAAACCGTTACCTAAGAAGGAAAAATACAAGTTGGTACAGGTTGCTAAAAGGAAAGACCATATATGGCATACAAAGCAGCTTCAATTTAGCTCAGCTCGTTATAGCAAGGTCGATGAGGGTAACTCCCTTCTGCCTGTCTCAGGAGGGTTCGCACAGCGCCTCCTGGAATGTGCTTATCCGGCCTACCCCCACCTATAACCTTGACAGGACTAACTTGCAGGAGCAGCAGTTTGTTGCAGTTGTCATGCTATTTGTTAAGGGAACAGCCCTTACCGACTATAACAATTGGATTTTACTAGTGGTACAGGCAAGCTAGGCCACAAAAATGGCGTTGGTCGGGTTAAGTTATAATACCCGTCAAAAGGCATAACGTACTCAACAACCGTAAGAAACTAACTAATGTGAAACCCACTAATGCCAGGGTACCTATACTGAACTGAATAGATGCATCACGCTAATTTCTAACCGATACTGTGTGTCTTCAGCTTACTCACGAGGTCTGATTTAGACTTCAGTTCCTCAGGTCCTCAGGTCCTAGAGGCATACATTAAAATTTGTTCCCAGGTTGCGGATGATCTTAAACGGCCTGGCAAGGTGAACGATTTTGCCGGGGAGGGTTGGTTTGATCATAATTGCTCGCTAGCACATCGGAGACTGATGGAGGCCCTGAAACATAACCCAGTGGATAAGCCCATTGTGGCGGCTTTAAGGAAAGCCTACAAAGTTGCCCCGGAAAATAGAAGACGTGAAATCAGAGGCGAGGCATGGGATGGGAAGAGCTAACATCTATTGATGTTCTCAAAAACAGCGCCAAATTCTGGGCAGTGGTCAATAAACCTTTTTTTAATGACACCTGTAATGGCCAACTAGATTGCGGCATACAGGAACAGGTGTGGTGTCCCATTTTAAATCAGTCTATGAAGGGGATGACTCGGGAGGGGTGGTTATATCCCTACCAATGCAGGATCCTTATACTTTATCGGTGACTGAGACAGAGGTGGCAGAGGCCATCGGTAAGATTTTTTTGTTTAAATTTGTTTATTGGGTTTTAGGTTGCATTTACATGAACAATACGACATTGATCAATCAAGGTAAACGAGCATTACAAAAATTTAAGTCATAGAGATACAATTGGAGACTTGGATTCTGTTTGGCATTTCCCAGTTCAGGATCATTGTCTGTCGAACGTCCCTATCTGTGTGCTTTGGTAGCATGTATCACGTGGCCTCCCACCATAGCGTATACCCCCCTCATAGGCGGGACCGTCTCGAACATATTAGTCTGTCAACTGCACCCGTGGGGGGGTGAACTCGTGTTGAGTCAGGCGCTGTGGGGTCGGTGCTATAGGCGTCGGCTATGTGGGTGTGATTCACAACAACATGTGGCATCGTGGTGTCTCTATGCGTGAAGTCAATCATCAATAATGGATGGAGTGAAATGAGTATAGTTTCGTCGTGGGGTTCAGCGCTCTCCATGTGTCCGTTAGTGTCCAGTGTCGAACCCACGCATTGAAGAGCTCCGTCTGTCTGTATATTGGTGACCGTGGTGGCGGGGGGCGGGATCGGTCAAGGGTTGTGTCTAAGACACTGTTATAATCACCTCCCAGTAGCCAAGGGGTATGGGTGTGGTGTGCCAGCGTGTTCGTGAGTCGAGACCAAAAGGCGTTCTGCTCCACATTGGGGGCATAGATGCTGCCTATCAGGATAGACTGTCCATCCAGTTGTCCTTCCAGTAGTACATAGTGCCCCTCCTTATCTACCACCCTGGACAGTTCACGGAAGGGGACTCCCGGTCTGACCCAGATCAGTGTGCCCCTGGCAAATGCGGAGTACCCCGTGGCACAGATCATACCCCTCCACCTCCTCTGTAACTTGCTGGCCTCCGCTGTCGTCAAGTGAGTCTCTTGTAGGAGAGCTATATGTGCCTGCTGCCTCTTTAGATAGGCATAGACTGCATACCGTTTGCTTGCCGTGTGCAGCCCCCTGACGTTTAGTGTGATAAAGGTAAAGTCCGTGTTAGGGGGTTTTGTCATGTGAGAGTGTCAGTAGTGTTGGTCGGTGCACCCGCCACTAAGCATGGGCGTAAAAGCCGTTCCGCTCGCGGATTTTGCGGATTTTCGGTAAATTCGCAATCCGCGAACTCTCGCGAACTTACCGAAAATTCGTAAATCCGTGCGAAGCGGATTTTTTTGCTTGGTCGCACTTGCCAACTAGAATACTATACAATTTCGCGGGAGTAAACACTCGCGAAAACGTAGATGCGGCGATCAGCGACAATCTCGCAATTGCGAGATTGCAAAATTTGCAATTTCGCACAAGAAATCCACCAGCAGGCAGCATAAACCTTGAAAATTATGATTTTTATTAGAATAACTCCTCAGGTTGACATTTGCCTGCACTTTTTTTTGCAAGGAGTCCATTTTGGGGGGGGGGGGTGGGAGGAAGGAAGTGCCCCATGGTCTCCAACTTCCTGTTCCTGTCCAGCAAGCTCCTCTCAGTGCTTTCTTCATTTGCTGGTCACTTTGATTTGTATCTTGACCTGGAAGCACTCAGCAGGTGCAAAAGTTCAAACTCATCATTAGTAACCATTCCCTGTAGTGCTTCCTGAGGGGCCCCTCCAGAGTTCAGTTGCCTACTTGCAACTATTCTATGACCCTGCTCTGACCCTCACAGCAGGCTCAGAGAACAGCTACAAGTATACAACAAAGGTCCTGTTAAAAAAATTACACTGCAACAGAAAGCAATTACAGATAATGAAGCAGGTGCCAGGGATCTTGACCTGGAAGGATTACTTTTTGTGGATGCTGCTGGATATTTGGATTTTTGCAAAACTGAAAGCACTCAGCAGGTGCAAAAGTTCAATCTTATCATTAGTAACCATTCCCTGTAGTGCTTCCTGAGGGGCCCCTCCAGAGTTCAGTTGCCTACTTGCAACTATTCTATGACCCTGCTCTGACCCTCACAGCAGGCTCAGAGAAAGCAATTACAGATAAGGAAGCAGGTTCCAGCCAGGAAGTTCAAATTCAGTAACACATTAATCAGCCCCTAATTCATTTATGTCAGTTGAGGCATGGCAGGTGTGCTTTTCCACCCATAATCTACAGTGATGAACTAGAGGGTGGCATGGGTGAGCCAGAGGGTGGCATGGGTGAGCCAGAGGGTGGCAGTGGTGAAACAGAGGGTGGCAGTGGTGAAACAGAGGGTGCTGTGATGAACCAGATGTAGAAACAACATGTTCGCGACCGTTGCTACCCGAAAAGTAGGTTCGCGTTTGCGAACTGGTACAAAATCCTCGCGAACTGGCAGAAATCCTTGCGAACACACAAAAAAAAAACTCCGCAAATTTGCGAGAGTTCGCGGATTTTGCGGATTGCGAATCCGTAAATACGCAATTTCGCGGATTGCCAATTCGCAAAATCCGCCCATGCTTACCCGCCACCCATCGACTATACCCAGAGCCACTCTCGCCCGCATCACCTCCCTTCGTACATGGTTCCACCGTGACCAAATTACCATCTCACGTGTAGGTATCAGGGTTAAAAGGGAAGGGACGTAACATGAAAACAACATATGGGAAACAGTCCCAACTGCAGGGGCCCATTGCAAGGCACGATGAGCCCAAACTGTACATCTCGTACTGTCTCTAGTTCGTTTGGTGTGAGGGGGTGGTGTAGCGGTGGAGCCCTGATCTCGGGTCAAGGCCACCCGCCACATTGTGTCTCTGCGTGTGTGTATGCTACCACCCATACCTTAGTCGTGTCTTCCCGGCGTCCCTCGTCGGCCAGCTTGCTCCGCCATTTTAATCTTACCGCTGGTTGTGTCAGCCGCCATCAGATGAGTGTATCCGCCGTCTGTGGGTTCACCAGTGGCGGGGAGGCGGAACCATCTCTGGAGGTGCGGACGTCACTCTGACCCTCATCCTCGGATGTAAAGATGTGAGGGCCTCGATCCATCTCCTGTTCGGCGTCCAGTTGCCTGACCTCTGCCGCTGCCTGAATGGCTTTCCGTCGGTCAGCTATGATTTGTTCCAAGTCCGGGACGCGTTTGATGCTGGGCGATGGTGGTCGATTCATCTGTGTGAGAGTGACCTTTCTGGATCAGAGTCGCCGCCGTTTGTTGGACGCAGAGCTCGACGGTGTATCTTCGCGGTCTGATCGGGGCTGATTGCGATGATCCAACCAGTGTCTCACCTCCGCGGGGTCCGTGAAGAAGTGTGTTGAGTCTTCATAGATGATCTTGAGGCGGGCCGGGAACAGGAGGGCATATTGTATCTTATGTTGGCACAGGGCTTGCTTTACTGCCAGGAATGTGGCGCGTTGGCGTTGCACTGCTTGAGAATAGTCCGGGAACACCATCACATTTTTGTCTTCCACCCTGAGGACTTTCGCTTGCCTGGCCGCCCGTAGGATCGTGTCCCTGTCCTGATAGTGCAGGAGCTTCAGAAGGAATGGTCTGGGCGGGAGGCCAGCCTGAGGTCGTCCAGTCGGGACCCTGTGTGCTCTTTCTACTGAGAAGAACGGCGTAAGGTCTTGGGCTCGGGTAAACGTTTTTATCCAAGTCTCTATGTATCGAATAGGGTCTTCTTTCTCCACTCCCTCCGGCAGGTTGATCAGACGTATGTTGCTCTGGCGGGAGCGTCCCTCCAAATCGTCCGCCTTGCGTTCCAGGAAATTGACCTTCTCTTGTAGGTCCTTGATGGCTTTTTGATTGAGCTGGACCTGAGGTTTCAGTTCATGGAGCATGTGACTCTCTTGCTTCACCTTATCTGCCAACTTCCTATGGTCGTCGCGTAGTAAGGTGATGTCCGAGGCCAGTTCCCCGAATTTGGTTTCCATGGAGACTCGTGAGTGCTCGATGGCCGCCAGGACTTTGTCCAGCTTCGTGGACATGTCCGATTCCTGCGGAGGACCTCCGGTCTTCGATCCGCGTGAGGGGCCCGGGGAGGGTGATCGTCTCTGCGCTGGCACCGGCGTCACGGGCATCGTCCGCTGTGTTCGCCCCATGGGTGGTGTGGGTGACCTATCGGTCCGATCCAGCCTGCTAGAAGTGATTCAGACCTCTGTCTGTAGCGACGCTGGGCAGACTGGGCTTCCGAGGCCTCCGCCGTTTAGTGTTGCTCCTCCAGGCGGGCTCCTTGTCACCGGGTCGTGGGGGGTCTGTGGGGAGGCGGGACGCTCTCCGCGTTGACGCACCTCACACTTTCTGCGTCTCTGTTGTGCTGCCGGGGTGGCCGGGGCGCTCCCCCGCCGCCACCCGCCACTCCCAGTTCCTCCGCCGAGGGCAGCTACAGCAGGTCAGTGTTCCCCAGAGGGCCTCAGATTGGACGTCCGGGACCCGAATCGGGCAGTAGAGCTCACCTCGGGGGCGTACGTGTCGCTGCTCCCTGACTCCCTCCGCCGCGTGGCTCCCCGGTGGCACACTATGGTGTTGGCTCTGGGCACCAGTCTTAAGGGTCTCCGCAGGTCGCGAGTGCCGCCCCGCACCTTTCCCTCGTAGAATCACTCAGGCGCCATTTTGGGTTGGGGAACCCCCGGGGTCACCCGTGGGCTGCCTCTCCGGTGTTCAGCACTGAGCGGTCGGGTCCGCACCGGCCTCCGCGTGCACTTGCCGTGATGGGTCGCAAGGGGCCGCACCCGCCCAGGCCCCCGCGGCGGCGGGATCACGCGCTGCCTTCAGTCCGTCGGGTCTCCTTGGCGGGTCCGGGGACCACGATTCCCCCTGGATACCACTGCGCCCAGCGTGTGGCAGCGTGCTCCAAATGCGGCGGATGGCCGGCTAGGCGTGCAGGGCGCTCCGGATCCCGGCAATCGGAGGGATCGCACCGGCCTCCCGGGACCTCTCGTGTCAGTCCCTGGGCGCCGCCATTTTGGGGGAGGTTCAGCCGCGGTCGTCAGGGGTCAGTGCGGGCGCGTCCCGGACACACCGTCGCTCTCCGAGGCTCCCTAGGCGGTCCCGGGCTTCCCCCCCAGCAGCTGGAGGCGGCAAAGGTGCATGGTGGCAGCTTTCAACATCGGCGTGGCGGGCAGCCGACCGGAGCTCTAAGGGAGCCCGTCCGCCATCATGGCCTGCTTAGCCACGCCCCCCGAGGCCATCGGTAAGATGACAAGTAACAAGGCTTCCGGACCTGATGGCGTCCCAGCCGACCTCTTTAAATCGGATATCAAGACATGGTCAAAGGTTTTATGTAATGTTTTTAATAGGGTGTGCAAATCAGGTTTGCCGGGAACCTGGTCTGAATCTGTTATAGTGCCCATTTTTAAAAAGGGAAATAGAGGGGAACCCAGCTGCTACCGCCCCATTTCCCTTATTGATTCTGCTGTCAAAGTCCTTGGTCGGGTGGTTTTAGGTAAACTCACAGGGTGGCTGGCAGACACAAATACCCTTTTGGGTCTGCAATTCAGGTTCAGGAAAGGGCGAGGCACATTCAATCAAAGTCTCAACCTTCAATTATTAATTGGGAAGTACACAATCGCCAAAAGGGGCACCCTATATTTAGCCTTTATGGACCTTTCCTCTGCCTTTGACCGTGTGAATAGGTCCAAATTATGGATGATGCTTCTCCACTTAGGCATGGATAAAAATAGTGTGTACTTCCTTGCTGACCTCCATCGGGACCTATCTGCCTCAGTAAGATACGACCGCAAGGGTAATTGTACAGGGAACATCTGTATTGCCAGTGGTGTTAGGCAGGGGTGCATTTTGGCCCCCCTGCTCTTCACCTTATACATTAATGACTTAGGCACTGTTTTAACAGAGGCCTGCAAGGACATACCAAGGGTAGGCAAGCGATCCATCCCGGCATTGTTATATGCGGATGATGCCGCTCTTCTAGCACGCACCACAGTAGGGTTGCAAAGCCTTTTAAATTCCTTCTCTGTTTTTATGAAAGCGTTAGATCTCAGCGTCAATTTTTCGAAATCTCATGTTATGATGGTGGGCACTAAAGTGAAAGGGGTAAAAACCTTGCATTGTGATGGGAATGTTCTGTCCAGGGTATCCACTTTTCCATACTTAGGCGTTATCTTTGATGATAGGTGCACATGGTTACCCCAGATAGTAGCTAAACGTAATGTTTTTGCTAGATCCATCTTGGCTGTTCTGGGCTTTGCCCGTAAACTGGGTGTTAAACCGTTGCAAGCTCTGTTAAAGATATATGACACCAAATGCACTTCCCTTGCTATGTATTGGGCGGACCTCTGGGGTTTTAAGAACGTGAAGGCCGTTCAAGTGGCGGAGGATAAGTTTTTGAAAACTATTCTATCTGTCCCCCAATCCACATCTCGCTACATCGTTCACCAGGAGTGTGGGGTAGGTTTCCTGGAAGACCGAATAGCCATAGCTCCTCTTTTAAAATGAATTTCCACCTGGCTGAACCCCGAGCTGGAGCTGAACCAAGAAATACTTAGAGATTGCTTAGCACTCGATTATGGCCATCGTATCCCCTGGCTGAGTTATGTCCACAAATTAGCTGTCAAACTGGGCCGACCTGAACTGTTTAACTCGCCTGACAAGCTAGTGAAGGGGGATATTAAGTGAGCCAAGGACTCCTATAAGTTAGTGGCGTGCTCGGCCAGAGAGGATAAAGAGCAGGGTAAACCGAGAGTAAGGGCTCATCAACTATTAAAAACTTCAGGAACAATTGAGCCATACCTGAAAATTGTAAATAATGCGAATCATCGTTTTTTACTGACGAGATTCAGGTTGAATAAATTCCATCTCCTTTTTACTGAATCCCCAGGGTGGATAAGGAAGGAAGATTTGGGGATCTGTTCATGCTATGGCTTTTCCATAAAGGACACTGCACACTTTATTTTTTTCTGTGATCCTTTTCACCCCATTCGTAAAGGCTTCATCATCCCACTCATAAAAGATAAGGGTTTTACGCAAGTTAAACCAGCCCTCCTTTACTTGCAGCTACTCTCTAATGTGTGGGAGATTTTCAATATAGCCAATTTCCTCACCGTGGCTATAAGATTAAAGAACAAAATTAAATGGAATTAGTTATTATAACGATATTTGAAGAAAATGAATTGTGGCTGAGTATTCTCTCTTTTTTATTTAAATGGTTTTAAAGGTTTTAAAGGATGTTCTTATTCAAAATGATAACTTGTACTGTATACATTGCTAGTTTGCACCTTTTTAATTGTATTTAAACATTTTTTTTGCTAATTCTGGTCTTGACATAAAATGTTTAGTATACTTTTATGGTTTTTGTTATGAACCGAATAAAGTACTTTTGACTGACTGACTGACTTTAACTGTGTTACTGATGTCAGATGGGACTGTTCTCACCCACCACTTCCCGACGCTCCCATACACAAAATTGCAGAGACCAGACGTAATTGGCAGGAAAGATGGGTGCTGACCAACACTTGGAGGCACATCACCCAGGGGAAAGGGATTAATTCTTTCTTCTCTGCATTACACAAACTACATATTATGCTGGACCCGATATTGTGATCTCCAGATGTCCATGGGGGGGGGGGATTAGGATGAGTGGACACGCCTTCTGTTCCACCCACTGCTACGCCTACTGCAATGTAATGCTATGTGTTTGCGTTATGTATATATACTCATGTATTGTTATTGAAAGTCAGCGCGCTCATCCCAGACCCAGCCCCAGCAGCTGCTGGGCCCTGTCATCCTATTCCTATGCAGGCTGTCCTGTTCCTGTCCTTATGCTGTATTAAACCTGCAAAAACTCCTACTACCTCGAATCTTGACTCTTATTTATTGAGCTATCTGTTATGATATATGTCTAGTCAAAAATAGGGTATTATTTATTTATTTACCACATAATGGCGCCCGAATAGGGACTTGCCCTTTCCCCACGCGTCGGTGAAGCCACGCCGACCCCCTGACCCTCTGCAGTCGTGACGGAACTCTTCTGCGCAGTGGCAGATATTTCTGCTCAAGTATCCCTCAGGCCCACGGAGGAGACGGAGGAGGCGGTCCAGCATCCAGACGAGACGGTGGAGGAACGCGGCGAGTCCCGACCAGAGCCCAAGCCAAGAGTCCAAGGTCCGAGGTATCCGGAGGTCCACCCGTAACTGAAGTCCGAAGTCCGAAGTTCGTCGTCATCGTCGTAGCAGTCCAGTCCAGTCCGAGGCCTTCCGTTCTTGCTGCCCGGTGAGTACCGTTACTGGGGTGGTATCTAGACAGGGTCAATTTAATTGACTCTGGTCTGTGGGTTGGTGGTACACAGTCCCACAAACGAAGTGTCCACTTCGGTGGATGCGGGTCCTGACGTGTCTCTTTATGAGACCGGTAAGTTTCGTACTGTTTCAGCAGTGCATCTAGTTCCTGTTCTAGTCAGTTCTGTTCTCGAGAAAATTCATGTATTCTGTGTTCCGTATTCCAGGTAGTATTCTGTTCGAACTGTTATTTTAAATGTTTTTCATGTATTTCAATGTCGTGGTATGAATGGGGTATAAGTATCGTGTTTATTGTGTATTGTATTGTGTCTAGATTACAGTTCAGTCATGCCCATATTTTCCAAGTTACGTCAGTTAAAAACTAGAAAGGGTCTGCTGGAAGCAGCAGTTCCCGTCCCGCCTAGGGACAGTCCAGGTCACTTTATGTATCAGAAACATGGCATAAGTGCCATATTGTATCTAGATTTATGGGTAGAGTATACCAACCAGTTAGAAGAAAAGTATAGATGGCCCGTATCGGGTACATGGGATGCCGAATGCATCATGCGAGTAGAAGAAGCATTATGGAAAAAGAAAGCCAGACAGTCACAGAAAGATGCCATCGAGTTATGGCGCAAAGAAGCTCATAAGAGAACCGAAAAAGAAATCAGAAAGTCAGAATTAAGTAGAGAATCCCAAGAACGAGCCCAAGAAAGAGAATTAATCGAGATAGGTGAACAAGTCAAAACTGAACAGTCAGACAGACAGAGGCATGCCCTTATTAAGGGTATGTATCCTCTTCTTGCCGAGGGCTTGCCAAAAACGACCCCAGAGGCATCCAGTAATTTCCCGCCACCATTAGTTCCGACCAAGCTACGTCACAAGCCTACCGCAGCTGATATTTTTATTTCGTCCTATCTGGACGACACAGTCCCAGAATATGCAAATCCTGTCCGTACTCCGCCCGTCCCTGTAAACCAGGTAATTCCTGCTCCCCCAGATACCGGGGTGCCCTTAACAGCTCCCCCGGGTCAGCCCGCCATACAAGTCCAGCCCACGTTACAATTACCCACCCTGACAGGACGAAAAGCATCAGTTGATGATTCTAGTTTAGTGGCCGCAGGAGGAGGTCTTCCTCAAACCCCGCCGCCATACAAGCGTTTATCAGCCCTCGAATTACATGCTCAAGCATCACAGCGTACTCCTAAAAGTAATAAATCTGTTGCAGAAATCAGGCAAACCCTTGGTGAATGTGTTTATGACCCAGTTCCAGGCGAGTTTAATATGGTTTTATATTCCGTACGCGTAAGGAGAGTGACCGAGTATCTAGTCACCCTGCCGAATATGAAAGAAGATCTAGACAGGATATATCGTTTCATCCGTACAGGGGATGACCCACAAAGTATTAGTGATGCCATGTCTCAAAGGAAAGCCGAGATTCAGCGCATGATATTGAAGTTCTTAATTAACTGTCTAATAAGAGAACAAGATTACCCGTCTAAAGACCCGGAAGAAATGAAAACTCTGACAAAGTGGAGTGATAATATAGCCGAAGGAAAGCACAATACTATTGGTGCCATGGAAAGTATGTATAAGAAAATCCGTAGAGAGATAATAAAGATACACGAACAGCGTAAAGCAGCACAAGTAAGCGAGAAAGAAAGTACCTCTGATCCTGAAGAGGAAGACGACGAGAATACTGCCAGAATAGCGTATGTAGGAAAACCTAGATTTCCAGATCGCCATTTACGTCTAGAACACAAGTCTACTTTCCATCATTCAGCACCAGAACAAGGTTCCCTAGAACAAGTATTTCAAGCTACCGATCACATTCTGAAATCACGAATCGGTTACAGTGAGTTAAGTACCATGCATGAACAAGAAATAGTCCGATCAGCAGTCAGATGGATTACTGATTCTACCACTTTTCCAGACGAAATAGTGGCACAAATGTTTCTGAAAATGCCCCCAGCCGAGCAACGACTGGTGGGTATGTATATGATTCAGCACCTCATTACACTGTATGAGGGTCAACATTCTGATCCAGGCCCGTTACATGATATCCTGAACGAGTTACTCCAGTATAGATGGAGAGGTCTAGGTACCGATTTAATTAGTGTCATTCTAGAACAGCGCCACAAATATAGAACGTTTCTGAACCCGCATTTTGTTCATGTCTCACCCCCAGAAAGTAAATCATTTTACGTAGATAGACAGAATCCATTACGAGAAGTCCACCCAGTCAGAGGAGCGGGTGGCGAAATGCAGCGAGTGTTTGTATACACTCCAATCACAAAGATGGAACTCCTCGAAATGAAGAAATTAATTCCCTGTCATGACAAAGATCCAGCAGGGTACCATAGAGAATTAAAAGACATGCTCCGTATGGGAGAATACACTTACCCGGATATAATTAAAATGTTAAAGGTTCTGCTGCCCGCAGGGGTGTATGAAAAGCTAAAGGAAAAAGAATGGGAGGTGGGAGAGAAAAAGATAGATTGGGCAGTCCTAGAAGCTGAAGATAAGATACGAGTACCAGGTACTGGTCTTGGAGAGAAATGTAAAGAATTACCAGAATTATTGATTCAAGTTTTACCCAGATTATTAACAACGAAAAAGGAAGACTGGGATGCAATCTCAGCCTGTAAACAGAAACAAGATGAAGATATTAGTGATTTTTATTCTAGGTTTGAAAAGTGCTTTAGTATCAACAGTGGTCTCAAGACAAGTAGTGAGTCATACCCTCACCTTTTCGTTACTAAATTAGTCGAGAATTCAAGCCCACAAGTTAAAAACCGAGTTTTGAAAGTCGAAAGCACCTGGCAAGCAAATACTCCGTCCCAGATGCTCCAGATGCTCCAGTACCACCAGAATAGAATCAGGGAAGAGCAAGAACACGAGAGAAAACGTATGAAAGACACGAAAATGAAAGTACTAGTTGCACAATCTGTTCCTCAAGACAGTCAGAAGAGGGGTCCGAATCAAGCCAGTCATCCTGCAGCACCCGTTAAAGGGAACTGCAATTATTGTAAACAACCAGGTCATTTCATAAACGAGTGTACAGTTCTGAAGCACAACATAGCTACTGGTAAGACTAAAGAAAGACCACGTCCGCCTAGACAAGAACAAGTTTCACAGACTCCTCAGCCACAGAATGCACCACAGACAGTTATAGCACCGCAGCCTATTGCTGCAACCCAGCATGTTACATCGCAGATGTACCAGTATGCACAGTCTGAGTATCCAGAGTACCAGCAGTATTCATGAAACAGCCTAGAGAGGGAGGTAGGCTTGCCTCTCATCGAGATACCTGTAGATCAAGAAGGTCCCTATGTTCACAGTCAAGTATTAGGGAAAGACAGAAAGTTTTTGATTGATACAGGGGCAAGTAGGACCACAATTAGTCATGCCGAAGTTCCAGGGGCTCCGCTCTCAGGCTCTAGAAATGTTTCCCTTGGATTTTCAGGAAAGCCTATCGTTAATGAGATTTCAAAGCCAGTTACTCTAGAAGTAGGTCCATTGTCCCGCACTACTGATCTGTTACTTACTAAGTCATGTCCAGAAAACCTATTAGGCATTAAAACACTGAAAGAGTTAGGTGCAGTTATATGTTGTTCCCCGGAGGGAATACGTCTGTTCCTACGTGACTTTAAGGGTCACTATGTATTACGAGGTTTTGATTCAAGACTGTCTAAAGTTCCGCAGCATTTATGGGCGCAAGGTCCAACTGATGTAGGTTATATGCAAATCACACCCCATCGTGTGACTCTCAAACCAGGTGTAGTGTTACCACGAATCAGACAGTACAGATTGCCACCTGAGGCTGTAGCAGCCTTATCCAAAATTATAGACGAGCTCATGGCTCAAGGAGTAGTTGTAGAAACTGACTCCAATGTATGTAACTCTCCGATCATTCCAGTCATGAAACGTACTGATCCAAATGCACCCCCAGTATATCGATTAGTGATTGATTTACGGGAACTTAACAAATGTATTATTCCTCAGTACCCAGTTGTCCCAGATATCTCTTCCCTATTGACAGCCATTGATTCCGAAGCCACGTTCTTCACTGTCATAGACCTCAAGAACGCATTTTTTAGTGTTCCGATTCATCCAGACAGCCAGTTTCTTTTCGGATTTTGTTTAAATGGAAGGAGCTATATGTTTACACGCGCTCCTCAAGGTTTCACAGAAAGCCCTAGTATTTACAGCCAAGCACTTAAGAGACAACTTGATAATATTCACATGCCAACTGACACTGCCCTGCTCCAGTATGTCGATGATCTATTGATCACAGCCCGTTCTGAACGTGACTGCGAGCGAGCGTCACTGACGGTTCTGTATTTCCTAGCCGAGATGGGACACAAGGTGTCCCCTTCGAAGCTTCAATTCTGTGTCCAGCAAGTGGTCTACTTAGGACACTTACTGTCCAAGAGGGGTAGGCAGTTGACACCAGACCGTATCCAGTTGATAGCGAGTCTTCCTCAGCCCAGAACCCAGAAGGAGGTACGTGCTTTTATTGGCCTTACTTCTTATTGCAGACAATGGATTCCCCAGTATGCATTTCTAGCCAAGCCACTGATACAGTTAACGACACAGGAGGCAGCCGCAATGACTGTCCTCCCTTGGACATCTGAACATACACTTAGTTTCAACGAGTTAAAGAAAGCTTTATGTCAAGCTCCAGTCCTAGCTACACCGAACTACAGTAAGCCTTTTACACTTTTCGTTACTGAACGTGAAGGTACAGCATTATCTGTTCTTACACAAGATCAAGCAGGACAATACAAGCCCTGTGCTTATTTTTCTAGCACCCTAGATCCAGTCGCCCAGGCTTTGCCTGCGTGCCTCAAGTCAGTTGCAGCCACAGCACTAGCTATCAGACAAAGTGATTCCATAGTTTTAGGACACTCCTTGACAGTACAAGTTCCACACTCCGTGGAAGTTCTTTTAAACCGAACACAAACACATCACTTGACAATTGCACGTTTAACAGGTTATGAATTGACACTGTTCCAGCCACACATAGAAATCCGACGCTGCAACGTTCTGAACCCTGCTACACTGTTACCATCAGTTAATTCAAATCCAGCCACACATGATTGCGTGGAAGTAGTTAACATTATGACAAAACCAAGACAAGATCTGACAGATATTCCGTTACCAGACCCTGACCTGACACTTTATGTGGATGGTTCATGTATGAGAACTAGTACAGGAGAACTAGTAGCCGCGTATGCAGTGACTACTGACACTGAGGTTATTAAGACACACCGTATTGATACCCTGTCCGCTCAAGCAGCAGAGCTAGTTGCTCTGACACAAGCCTGCATACACGCCAAGAACCTGAAAGTTAATGTTTACACAGATTCACGCTACGCATTTGGAGTCGTACACGACTTTGGAGTGCTCTGGCAGGAGAGAGGTTTCATGACTTCTCATGGAACCAAGATTCAGCATGGTCTCCTTATTCAAGCTCTGTTAGATGCAATACATTTACCGACATCTATCGCTATCATGAAATGCAAAGCACATACGAAAGTCACTGACATTATTTCTCAAGGTAATGATCTAGCAGATCGCACAGCCAAGCTTACAGCTCAGACTCCAGACATTCAAGCTAATCCGACACAGACACATACTCCAGATCCGACTACATGTATGACAGTTAAGGACCCCACCCAGGATGTCATAGATATCCAGTTACATGCTACTCCCGATGAAATAAAGAAATGGTCTGAACAAGGAGGGGTCCAGACAGATCAAGGATGGGTGACGAAGGGAAGAACCACATGGTTTCTCCCCGACTCTATGGTTCAAGTCATTATTAATACCGCACATAGTCCAGCACATTTAGGAGAAAAAGCAATGTTAGACAGTATCCAGAACATTTGGTTCAACAAGCATTTACGAGCTGCAGCCAAGCAGAAAGTCCGTACCTGTATGATATGTTGTCAGTTTAATCCAGGTAAAAGTGTCCCGGTGGAACAAGGTGGATTCCAGCCTCCTGACCACCCTTTTGAGGTCCTCCAGATGGATTATATTCAGATGGAGCGATGTCGAGGTTTCAAGTATGTCCTTGTAGTTGTATGCGCTTTGTCCAGATGGACAGAAGCATATCCAGTCCCAGATTACACAGCCGCGACCACTGCCAAGCAGTTGGTTCGTGAATTCTTCCCTCGATATGGACTCCCTAGAGTCGTATATTCTGATAACGGTCAGCCATTCTCATCTGAACTGATGAAGCACGTTTCCCTGTTGTTAGGGTACCAGTGGAAGTTTCATTGTGTACGCCATCCTGAAGCAGCCGGTCTAGTCGAGAGACATAATCAGACTCTGAAAATCCGAATTGCTAAAATATGTAAAGACAAGGGTGTGGACTGGCTAGTAGCTCTGCCAGTTGCTTTGTTTTATATGCGCATGGTCGCACATTCCAGATCAGGTCTGTCCCCGTATGAGGTCGTATTCGGCCGCCCCCCTAACATGTGGGGTACTCCTAGACCCCGAAGTATTACTGATGTTTCATGTAATATGCTGACAGATTACCTAGCTTCCTTGATGTCTGCCCTCAACTCATGTCGTTCACAGGTTGCCGCCGCATTTCCAGACAATACCGAGGTGGCCCCGCATGAGATCGTTCCAGGTTCGATGGTACTCGTCCGGAACTTTGACAGATCAAGTCCGCTGGAGCCACGTTGGAAGGAGCCCCGTCAGGTCCTCCTCACCACCCGTACAGCCGTGAAATTGGAAGGACGCCGCGGCTGGGTGCACCTTTCGCACGTCAAGAAATTCTACGGATTAAAACCGGTCTCTAAGAACATTTCCCAGGATATCAAGACTTGTCAAAACATTGTTCCTAAGGACTGTCCCGCAAATGACATTGACACAACCCCTCCCCTGTTAGAGAAAACTCCGCAGCAGGAGTACAAGCAAAAACTCCGGTCTAGTAAAATAAGTCAGTCAGTTTGATTGTATAAGTCCTCCCCTAGGTGAAACGGTTAGACTGTTTCTGACATGTATAAAATAGACCCCCATAGTGAGAGAGTTAGTCAAAACTCAAACCGATGTATCGTTTTTCTAAGTTTCATATTATTTCTCAGCATAATGATTTCCTGCACTAGTTACGCATTTTTCCTGTGTTTTCCAGTTCCTCATGTAAATAAGCATTCTAATGTTACAGTAGAACACACGTTTAGTGATCTGCCTCCTCACGAGCTGTCCTACCGCCTCGCTATGCGTAACAATACATTTATCCGCATGTTACATTATTCACACCAGACCAGCAATGCCACTAATTGTTGGGTGTGTGGTCGACTCCCCCCTTTCCAGACACCGAAGAGAGTTCTGCCACTCTTTCCTTATCCTTTTTCCCATAATGGTTCGTGTGGAGCATGGTCCACGTTAACGTCATCCTCAACAGATATGTCTTTTCTTAACAGCACATGTTTCCCAGCCAAGAAAGGTCTTCCCCACAGAACAGGTTTAGATCTAGAAAATGAAGTGTACAATTTAGGTAATTATTCTTCGAATTTTATGGTCCTGAATGTTCAGTCTGATACTACTCCAGACTCACCTGCCATTTCAGTATTACCAGTCAAAGGTGAATTATGTGTCCGTAGTTATGGTTCCGTACATGTAGGACATAGTGATTGTACTACTATTATCAAGTATAGTGACAGTGGGAAATCTATTTTTAAAGCTTCACGTCAGTCTTATTTTGTTTGTGGTCATACTGCATATGTCCGTCTGCCCCTCGATTGGGAGGGAACCTGTTACATTGCCTTCCTACTGCCACCTGTTTTTCTAGCACCACCTGACTACCATAGGAATTCCTACCTGGTACATACTAGACACAAGAGAAACCTCCCGATTGTCGACTATACTGAAACTGCTGCAGAGCAATTCATTGATATTGATAAAGGTGTGTTCCCTTATTTAGGTACAGTTGTAAACAGTAAGCTAATCCGTAGGTTAACAAGAACCCTTGAAGCTGTAGTAGATGAGACTGCCTCCGCTCTAGGTAACTTAACCGAAGAGCAATCCTTTATGAGAATTGTTGTGCTCCAGAATCGTCTCGTCCTTGACGTCATACTGGCCGATAGGGGCGGGGCCTGTAGAGTCCTCGGATCCAGTTGCTGCATTTTCATTCCAAATAACGCGCCGTCTGTTTATTCAGCTATAACCAGACTTCATAAAATTGCCCATCTGTTACACCAAGATCCAGGCACCTGGACATGGTCCGGTTGGTTCTGGAATACAATTTCTGCATGGGGATGGAAAGTCCTGTCTTTTCTAGGTATCGCAGTAGCGATCATATTCAGCTGCTGCCTCTGTATACAATGTGGCCCTGCGATTTGCGGCATGTGTGCTACCTCTTGTATTCCTAGTCCCAAGCCCCGTTCTAAATCTCGTTCCAAGACAATTCGAGATGAACAAATGGTACTGTATGAAATGATAGATGGTATCATGAATATTGATGTTTCCTGATGGAAACGTAGTGACAAGGAGGGAATGTGGAAAAGTAAATTTTGTCATGTTCTGTGTCCCTACGTGTCATCCATCATATGTTATGTGTGCATGACCAATATGCATATGTTATTCCCCATGTCCGATTAAAGACGCAATTATAGTTGTGTCCACCTCTGATATGCCATTTCCTAGTCCTCATGAGTAATATGAGTGTCAGGCCTATGTAAAGTTATGTTGCCACGTTTCTTAGTGTGCACGTTATTTCATTATAAAGTCCCCGTTTCTAGGCCTCAACAGGGCCCGGACATCAGATTCAGCTCCTGTCTCCTGAAGCCTCGCTGAGGAGTGATCCAGCCCCCACCTGTATCCTCGACCTTTCACTTACTTCCTGCCTCGCAGTGCCCGGCCCAGCCTGGCTCAGCCTCTGAGTCTGCCAAGACTATGTTATGATTCCAGTTATCAGTTCAGTCCTCCTTCTCTGCATTCCTAAGCTACTGAACTGCATCAATAGTTTCCGTCATTGTCTAGCCTATGCGGCTCCATGTTAAGAGAAATACTGTATTTAATGGTCATTTAATATTCTTCATCACTCGCTACATGTAGAATAAATGCATGCTCCAGCCTTAGAGTCAGTTAGCTTCTCCCCTCATGACTCTTAGTTTATATCAACATGTTCCCTAAACATTAGATACCAGATAGGGTTTAGGTACATGTCGCTCCGACCCTCCAGACTTTAGTCTCTGCTCCTAGCACAGAGTTCATAGCCCCCAGCTTCTCCTCGTAACACGTCATTGCCAGTTTGCGCGCACCATCAGGTTAGAGGTCCCGGCTCCTTAGGTAGCCCCCTCCTATGTTTCCGCCCATTCATGACATATTCTGTTACGTTTGCATCACATGTCTGAGTTACACCTTCTTTTTACTCTCATCTTTCGCGACTGCTACGCGTCACGCCTTCTGTTCCACCCACTGCTACGCCTACTGCAATGTAATGCTATGTGTTTGCGTTATGTATATATACTCATGTATTGTTATTGAAAGTCAGCGCGCTCATCCCAGACCCAGCCCCAGCAGCTGCTGGGCCCTGTCATCCTATTCCTATGCAGGCTGTCCTGTTCCTGTCCTTATGCTGTATTAAACCTGCAAAAACTCCTACTACCTCGAATCTTGACTCTTATTTATTGAGCTATCTGTTATGATATATGTCTAGTCAAAAATAGGGTATTATTTATTTATTTACCACACAGGGTATCCACTTTTCCATACTTAGGCGTTATCTTTGATGATAGGTGCACATGGTTACCCCAGATAGTAGCTAAACGTAATGTTTTTGCTAGATCCATCTTGGCTGTTCTGGGCTTTGCCCGTAAACTGGGTGTTAAACCGTTGCAAGCTCTGTTAAAGATATATGACACCAAATGCACTTCCCTTGCTATGTATTGGGCGGACCTCTGGGGTTTTAAGAACGTGAAGGCCGTTCAAGTGGCGGAGGATAAGTTTTTGAAAACTATTCTATCTGTCCCCCAATCCACATCTCGCTACATCGTTCACCAGGAGTGTGGGGTAGGTTTCCTGGAAGACCGAATAGCCATAGCTCCTCTTTTAAAATGAATTTCCACCTGGCTGAACCCCGAGCTGGAGCTGAACCAAGAAATACTTAGAGATTGCTTAGCACTCGATTATGGCCATCGTATCCCCTGGCTGAGTTATGTCCACAAATTAGCTGTCAAACTGGGCCGACCTGAACTGTTTAACTCGCCTGACAAGCTAGTGAAGGGGGATATTAAGTGAGCCAAGGACTCCTATAAGTTAGTGGCGTGCTCGGCCAGAGAGGATAAAGAGCAGGGTAAACCGAGAGTAAGGGCTCATCAACTATTAAAAACTTCAGGAACAATTGAGCCATACCTGAAAATTGTAAATAATGCGAATCATCGTTTTTTACTGACGAGATTCAGGTTGAATAAATTCCATCTCCTTTTTACTGAATCCCCAGGGTGGATAAGGAAGGAAGATTTGGGGATCTGTTCATGCTATGGCTTTTCCATAAAGGACACTGCACACTTTATTTTTTTCTGTGATCCTTTTCACCCCATTCGTAAAGGCTTCATCATCCCACTCATAAAAGATAAGGGTTTTACGCAAGTTAAACCAGCCCTCCTTTACTTGCAGCTACTCTCTAATGTGTGGGAGATTTTCAATATAGCCAATTTCCTCACCGTGGCTATAAGATTAAAGAACAAAATTAAATGGAATTAGTTATTATAACGATATTTGAAGAAAATGAATTGTGGCTGAGTATTCTCTCTTTTTTATTTAAATGGTTTTAAAGGTTTTAAAGGATGTTCTTATTCAAAATGATAACTTGTACTGTATACATTGCTAGTTTGCACCTTTTTAATTGTATTTAAACATTTTTTTTGCTAATTCTGGTCTTGACATAAAATGTTTAGTATACTTTTATGGTTTTTGTTATGAACCGAATAAAGTACTTTTGACTGACTAACTGACTTTAACTGTGTTACTGATGTCAGATGGGACTGTTCTCACCCACCACTTCCCGACGCTCCCATACACAAAATTGCAGAGACCAGACGTAATTGGCAGGAAAGATGGGTGCTGACCAACACTTGGAGGGCACATCACCCAGGGGAAAGGGATTAATTCTTTCTTCTCTGCATTACACAAACTACATATTATGCTGGACCCGATATTGTGATCTCCAGATGTCCATGGGGGGGGGGGATTAGGATGAGTGGATACCTAGCTGGAACGATTTCTTATCATAACCCGCTGCTAGTGACCTTGGACTGAATTTGTGTCAGATCTAAAATACCAGTTTGACGATTAAGACCAGAAGCATTGGAAGATTAGATATTTTGGGCCACGTGGGTGCCTACTTTTTAGATAATGCCGATACGGTGACAAGCCCGCTCATTAAATGGGATGGTTTTAAGACCGTTATTAAGGGTCGTTGCATTAGAGGGGTGGTGGGAGCATGCAGGATCCCTTTGCAGGATGTACATCATTTGGAGCAGTAGCTCCGTGAGCTGGAGAAGGATAGGCCGGAGAGAGTGGACAAGCAGGCAGACCTACTCGTGGCTTGGAGAAGCGCTGGTAGCACAAGTTGAACAACTGTGTTGTTTCGAATATAAGGCTTACACCACCAGGGCCCACGCTGAGAGAGACAAATCTGGGGCACTGCTAGCATGGTTAGCTAACCCAGCACATAGGGGGGCAACAATACTTGAACTTCGAGGTCAGGAAAATGAGGTTTACTATCGTCATCAGGATGTTAATGCCCAGTTTCTGGGATACTACCGCCTTGTACCATAGTAGGCTAGATCCTGGTGCAGCGGAGGTGGTGGAGTTCATTGGAGCTGTAGAGCTTCCAAATGTAGATGCAGAGCGACAGGAGCTCTGGGTAGAGATGTCGAGATTGGGGAGGTGTGTGGGGCCATTAAGCATATGGCCAGGAACAGTGGCGGCTGGTGACATTTGAAAGTGCCGGGGCGTAAAACAATTGTCGTACTTCTCTGTGGCGAGCTAAAACACTCACTCTCGTGGTGTGCTTAGCTAAAACATAAGGAAAAAAAAGTGGTGCCTTAATAGTGAGCAATGGAAGGACACAAGTAATGCCCAACACCTGCAACAATGGGCACCATTTAAGCACTTTCAACCTGCATCCAACAATCTGCCTGGATCTCTGACAGACGCAAATTAGTGATACCATCACATGGACTTTTAAACCTACTGTACACTGCAGTGCTTTCATCTTTCACAGTATCATTACACATGCACCAATGAAACTGCCTCGCTAAAAGATTGCCCAATCCTATCACCTATTATTTACATGCATGTGCTGTTACACAAATAATTCAATTGACCCAATCGAGGCCGGCCTTCAATCTAAAAACACTCTTTAGAAATGTTATAAAGCATTTAGTTTCTGGACAATAAAAGCACTGCAAGGCGAACAAACCTGAAACTCGAGAGATGCAAGTGGGAAGGGCGAACGTGATGTTTTCATACGACCAATTTGCAAATCATGCCTGGGCACCAGGGCGCCTTGTTCCGAGTCAACTCCTGGATTTTACTCAGCACTTAGGCACAAGGCATGTGAACGTGAGTTGCTTTCAGACAAAAGAAATTGCACTGTAGCCGACTTGACTGTGCACGAACATGCTCTAAGCACATGTACTTTAAGAGTCGTTGCCTTTACAGATGTCACTAGGCTCCCAGTACTTTTTTAAATCCCAGCCCAAAGCATTCCAGGAGTTCTAATCACTTCCAATACATGTGAACGACAACAGGGCAAACCTTGAATACCTGGCTTTCTCTTCGTTACACAAGGCGTTCTGGGCGCTCCGTTTCACCCATATACCACCATCCCAGGCCCTGTATTGCAAATATAAACTGAAGGCTCTGTGGGGATGAAAGCGATGGGTTATTCAGCCTGAAATAGAACAACAACAAATAGTAAAGTTTGTAAATTTGTATTTGACATGCTCACAAACCTATTGGAGGGTAACCTTTTGGAGGCTTTCGCACTCTCTCCAGAGGCAAGCTCAGGGTACCCTGACAGTCTATGGCAGACTGAAGTCTGTGCAGAGACATTCTGAATGCCAGCCTGTGAGGGGTGAGCCTTGAAGGCCTTTACAAAGTTGGCTGCAGTGTTTCACTACATACACCATCCGGGGGTACTTCTGGATTCTTCTCGAACGTTGCAGGCTATGAGCACAGAAACATGGAGCATTCGTTCAAGCGAGGGCTGCGCGTGCTCTTTCACGGGAGATAAGTAACTTGCGGGTTCAGGATATCTGCCTCAACTAAGCACGTTGATTTTAAAGTGGCGCATGCGCTGGCCTGAATTGGTTGTACCCACCAAGGGTATGCACTGGCACAAACAGAAGCCGTGCTGCACCAGTACCATAATCAAGCGCTGGGGTGGTTAAATTGTGAGCTCACTCTCTCTGAGATTGGGGTATTATGCAATGACTAATGTCTTGCTTCACTGTGACGAAAGCTCCTGTCTCAGCAGTGACACACCCCCAGTACTGCACACCCCTCTAGATACTGTTTTTTTGGTATTGCACTCAATGTTATGAGGACCACAGTTCTTCCCCTCATTAAAAATGAAAGTCTTGCATAAGTTTATTTCAATACATATAATAACAATAATTGTTCATGATCATGGCCAGTGGAATAGGACAAAAAATTAGCCCAGTTATCATTTTGAAGTAATCAATTGAACCGGCCTCTGACATTTAATGAAGAATTAAGGCCGGAGAAAGTCAATATTTTTCTGTTGGAAAAAAACACTAACTTTAGCACAAAAATCGCTCACAGTGCACTGCGGCCATTTATCTCAATACAGTCTGGCCGGCATGACGGGAGTGGAGGGAGGATGGAAATGGGGTTGTCGCGGGGGGGGGATGGGGGAGGGGTTTGTTTAACTAAAAAATATATATATTACATAAAACTTACCGTCCCGCTTTGGATGGGTCCTGGCTCCTGCTCCCGCCATCCTACGTTTTCACTGCCTGGAGCTCTCGTCATCAGCAAAGGCAGCCTCCCATCCAGGCTCCACCAATCACAAGTGGTGAGGCACATTGGAGCGCACCCCACCCGGGCCATTTTCTCTATGTAGGCTGCTGCATGAGCAGCCTACATAGAGAAAAAGGGAGAGTGGGCAGTCCTGCTCCAGGGCAGCGGGGGAGTGGCTTGCCCACTGTTGTGCATACTGACTGTTTGGTCGGCCCCAGGTCAAGCCACACACCCCTGACCTGGAGAAGGACTGCCCACCCCCAACCAGGCACTTCTGCTTTCTCGCCTTGCGAGAAGGCAGAAACATAAAATGGTAGTTATTACCATTTATGTTTCTGCCTTCTCGCACTGCGAGAAAGCAATGGGGCGATGCCCCGACGCCCCAATGGGGGAGCCACCACTGGCCAGAAACAAGACACTGGGGACTGACGGGTTGCCCATAGAATTTTACTCGATGTATGTGGATATTTTAGCTCCCCAGCTAGTGGCACTGTATAACAGGGAAAAACAGGAAGGCAACCTGCCTGCTTCCACGAGAGAGGCGGTGATCATTCCACTTCTAAAGCCCGGCAAGCTGGCATGGGACCGAACTGCCAATTGGCCGCTCTCTATGCTCAATTTAGATTATAAAATACTACGTCCGGTACTGGCCTCCCACCTGCTTTTGCACATGTGGACACTAATACACACCGATCAGGCGGGATTTATCCCAGCCAGAATGACGGTGATCAATATACGCAGACTACTGCGGGTCTTAGAAGCAGACACATATCAGAAAGAAGAGGCATGTATTTTGGCAGTTGACATCAAGAAAGCTTTTGATAGCTTCAAGTGGCTATATCTTTTCAGGGTGATATGAGCGTTTGGGCAGGTAGAACGCTTTGTGGAATAGATGGCTCTCTTGTATAAGAACTCCACCGCTAGGGTCCGGACTGGGGGCTTGATCTCAGATGCCTGTATGGTGGACCGGGGGACGGGGCAAGGCTGTCCGTTGTCGCCATTGTGTTTTGCTCTGGCAATGGAGCTCCTATCATGGGTTGGAGGTGGCGGGCAGCTTCAATACATAGCCCTTTATGCAGACGACTTACTGATGTTTCAGGCTAAGTCGGGGGAGGACCTTAGGGGAGCCAAAGAGTTCTTGGTATCCTAGGGAGAGTAAAGGGGCTTCGAGTGAATTGGGCCAAGTTGTGCCTCTTCCCGACACAGTTGGATAGAGCTGGGTCACCGGAAACTGACAGTGTGAAATGGGAGGATAGATGCTTACCTTATTTGGGTACTCACATATACCATGCCCAGGGAGACATCCTGGAAGGTAATATAGGAAGAGCATAGCGAAACACCAAGGTAACTTTGACTTCTGGGTGACCCTGCCTCTCCTCCCACTATTGGTAGCGGGTAGAGTTGCTCTTTTGAAGATGGTGACACTGCCTCGATTCCTGTATTATTTTGGATCGCTTCCACTGTGGATAACCCCTAAATTACTCACTCAGCTCAAATCAATGGTCACAAGTTTCTTTTGGGGCTCTGGGAGACAGAGGGTGGCCTTTACTACCATGATGAGACCTAGAGAGGAAGGGGGGTTTGCAGTACCAAATTCTGATGACTATTCACGAAACGCATTGCGGGCGTCTCTGCCCCGAGGGCGACCGTGGAGTTAGTGATCCTAGCTTGCAGCTACCATCTTGGATGCTGCTGCGACTCCGCATGAGAGATCGCTCGGCCCCTTCCCATCTGAATACGGTGCACAAGTGCTGGAATAGGTCCCTACAATGGGTGCTGTAAGATGCCCCAATGCCCCAGACATTCTTCTGACCATGTGCGAAACATTGCCCCACGGTGGGAATTGGCATGGATTATAGGCATGGGAGTAGGTAGTAATCTCCAAAATAGGGGTCCTACATGAGGAGAATACTTTACTCCCCGTCAATGATCTCTTGGAGCGACAGGACCTCCCGAGAGGAGATTTCCTTCTGCATGCCACCCTGACAGCAGCCATCGGAAAGCACTTTTGGGAGGGGATGGCAGAACCTACACTTCCACAGTCTGTCAATACATAGTGATGGCTGCTGGAACCTTAAAGGTTACCTGTCTGCATAGGTGTTTGACGCAGGAAATACGTGGGCCTCTGACGGCCTTGCGTAACAAGTGGGAGGGAGATCTAAGGGAGGTTATAGATGAGAAACCATGAGGGGAACTTGGGGAAAGGGCCTGGAAGAGCTCCAGGAATGCACAATTCCTGTTGATCCACTTCTATGTGCTACACAGGGCATACCTCACCGAGTAAGATTAACATGTTTTTTTATGTCTCGGCTGCCTGCCTGTGATGTAATGCGAAGGGTGCGGGTTTTTTCCATATGTTTTGGGATTGCCTGACTTAGGGAGAGTTCTGGAGAGGGGTCACTGAAAAGTCGGTGACTATAACAGAGAGAGAAGTGATGCTGACCCCATGGTGTAGTTTACCATACTGGTTCCCTCACACGGCCAGTAATAAGCTCACTAGCAAGTTTATAGATTTAGGACTGGTGTTGGCTAAAAGAGCGATCACCAGCCATTGGAAGGCTAGACATGGTCCTTGCATGCCTAGATGGACAAGGGAATTTAAGAAATGGACAGAGTGCGAGGGGACATTCCAACTACAAACGGCCCGCAGGATGGGGAATGAGGATACACTGGAAGCAGCACAGGCGTGGGTGGCATTAGTGGACCTCCTGAGACAACTGGCTGATGATGGGGAGGAAGACCTAGATGGAGAGGACCCTAATGGGGGCGACTGATCATCTGGCGCTCTTAATGTCCCTGACTGCTTGTCGTGCAATGGGCCTGACTGTGATATTATTCATCCCTTACTGCACTAATGATACATACTGTATAGAATGACACAAGATCTGCACTATGGGATAGCCCTAAGAATGCATATAGTTGATCTGAGCATAAGCAGCATACCTGGGGGGGTGGGGGGAAGGTGGGAGTTGCGGGAGGGCGGGGGGGAGTTACACAGGCCAAACAGTGCTGGAAGACAAGTCTTGATGGGATACATCAATGTACTGGGGTGACAGTCAACGAAAGGCAGCAGCATCAAAAAGGAGCCCGGGACTGCAATGACTACTATCTTCCTATCTCATAAAAGAAACTATTAGGCAATTGCAGTTGGAAGCCTAGGGGTTTTGTGTTTACTTGTTTCCTCGGGGTTCACGTACAATCCAAATGATATCTGAGATTTGTTTAACCATGTCATTTGAAAAGCAATAGAATCTGTTTTAAAAAAATCAGTGTGAAGGTTTGGGTGTATTATATTGCATGGCTGTGTGGCTTTACTGTGGAATACACTCACAAAAAGTGTTTTGGGTTCAGTCAGGTATGTTTGCACAAATTTAACCTCAACTCTGGGTAGCTATGGCTTTGAGTGACAAGGCTTGAACAAAGGAACTAGTGTAAAGCATTTAACAGCACCAAAAAACAAAATAAGACAGCCATGAAACATCGATTTTGAAAAATAGATTACATTTTTATGAATTTTTAAAGTCAAAGATGACCAAAATCAACCAGAGCATTTTGGAGATTCAGAGTGTTTTAAAGATCTCTTCATTTTTAATCCAACTGCAAACAAGCAGGATTGACCCTGGGTCTCCTATTACAGGTCCCGCAATTCAAGATCCATCCGGCAACTCGCTGGACGTTACCCGAAAACCAGTACTTGCCCCCCCTTGCTACACTGCACTTCGAAGGGGGCCAGAACAAATTTTCGTTCTTCTTTCTTGACTTACCATTGCGGCGTAACTGTGGAACGACAACCAGAAACCATTCAGGAACACCAGGGTCAATCCTTTGATGATATCTCTGCAGCACTGATTTCGAAGGTACGACCATAGCTGGGATCATCGGATTTGAATGATCCATTTCAATGCCCTGACGAAATTCCCAAGGCACTAAAGGGAATGAAACGCGTTGGCTGTGCCTGTGTATTTTAAAAAAGAGAAAATAAAGAATCCATTAAAGAAAGGACAGAAGACTCACAAAATCTATGAACGTTTTGATCAATTGACTTCACTGAGTGCACATCTCAATCTTTCTTGATAAACTTTTCATATGACGGACATCCTTGGCAGCGGATGGTGAGAGTGGTTGCACCACTAGAGATTCTGAAACAGAAGAAGTTGATGTGCTAAACCTTGGTCTGCTGCTGTGTGCTTTGGTTTTTTGTATAATGATGCTCAAGGATGTGCAGTCGACAAAGTGCCTTTATGGTTATTTCTTGATCCACAGGTTAGGTGGGACAACTTTGGCAACAGAGGTCAGGGTCCCTCAATGTCAATTTTACAGTAGTCCCAGTGATTTCCTTTGATAGGGGCTGGTGTCCCAATCTGTACTCGGGTGACACTCTCGAGTCCAGCTGGCTTGATGCAATTTTTGGCCATCGGGGATCGGCAGACACGTACGTGTTTCAGTTTTAGGTGTCAACAGGCACTATACTGAATGAATTTCAAAAAGCTAGTCCCATAAGGATGATGAGAGGAAATCCATTTTAGCTTCCTGACATCTAGAGGTATTTATCAACTCTTACACTGCAAGGAAACATGAAAAACAACATAGTTTAAAAATCTGTCTCTCATAGTGAGCACTGAAGAATGTACAAGGGCGTGGCTAATTATCCTTTCCCTAAAGATGACATTATCCTTTAGCCATTCTCACAAAGGACAATGTAATTTGCAAAGGAGAACTCACATATTTTTTCCCGTGGGTCTCCTCAGTGTGGGCATGTTACAATTTTTACGAGTCCCCAAGGAATCGTGGGTTTCGGATGATGTAACATTCAATGGAGCAGCACCTCCAACGAATACTTTATAAGGGCAATCCAATATTGATATTAAGCAAAAAAGTGAGAGAAAAAGAGAAAATAAATATTTTGACACTAGGGCGTATAAAGATAAAAGTTGTTTACTTCTAAGCAAGAAGCATAACAAATAAATGCATAGAATCACTAAATAAAATGTCATAAAGGGTTATACAAATTCTACCATCCAACATTTGAGTGAACCATAGCAGTAAAAAATGATAGTCCATGAACAAGGGTCCATGTGTCAAAATATATTTTGCTCGATGTAAGGATTTGGGTGTACTATATGACATGGCTGTGGGGCCTTATCAAGGAGTACAATCGCAAATATCATACGGTCAGTATTGAGTAACCAAAAAGCGCACACCAACAGTGGACTAAAGAGACCGTACCTCACACTTTGTCGCCCCACACACTTCTTTTCCTATACCCACTGATGTTCAGTACCACTGTCCAGCAGAAATTGAGTACAATTACATATGGAAAGATACACCCGGAAATATTGTAGTTCACAGAGATCACATATGTGTTTCAAATATATTTATTCTTTCTTTAATCTGTATCCATAAAAGCATTTTCTCATACAAAAGAACATCCAGCCAAAGTGTTTCGTTCAAATAGGTCTGCCATTAGATATGAAGGTTTCACAAAAGGGGCTGTGAAAAAAGGTGGGATGTGATTACTCTGCAAAGACCAGTGGTTACTCAGGGCTGTAAGTATTATACAAAAAACATAAATAAGACATCTCATACTGGCATATTGAGACAGTACAAGAATATGCAAATCAATGCAAGTGTACAAAGGCATGATATCATGTAGCAAAATAATATAAATAATTATATATTAATACAAACAAAACATAACAATACCGACAATAAGTCTTAAATTAGAAACAGGATTTATAGAACACAAAACGTAAACACATTAAACAAGAGTCACATGGTTCCACAGTAAAATGGGCCTATAAAGCCACAAGTGCAAAGAGGAGGACCCAATCATGTGACAATAGTAAGCTCTCACTATAGCATATTTTGCAAACAAAACTTGAATTTTTCATAGTTAGTTACTTGGTTCTTGGTTTCTTACTGAATAAAGCAGAGTAATGCACCACTATAGAGTCTTCTGCAAACAGCACTTGACTGCTCTATGGTTAGTTACAGCTAGATTCATGAAAGAAAAATCGTCTCGCAAAGGGCCAGATTCTCAGAATCTGGCCCTTTGCGAGCGCAATTTTTGCATTTGGGATTCATCATCCCAAATGCAAAAATCGCTATTTGCGAAATTGCATATTTGCGAGGAATTGCATTTAAGGAATCTCTATTTGAGATTCCTTAAATGCAATTCATTAACCAATTTTAAATTGTGAATTCGCAATTTTTGGCCGCTATTTACCACGAAGTCTGACTTCGTGGTAAATAGCGAAAAAAAAGAAAAAAGCACTTTAGTGCATTTTTATCAGTTGCATGTTACACACACACATGTCCTTTGGACATGTGTGTGCTCAACACCTGTGTAAATTTGCATTTCAGGGGTGCTACAGGGTGTCCTTTGGACACCTCTGGCACCCTTGAAATCGCATCCTTATTTAATTGCTAATCGCAAATAAGGAATAACTCCCCATTCATTCCTATGGGCATGTAGGCTAATCGCAAATAAGGATGATGTAGGAATCGCTATATTTTGTGCCATTCCTACATGAATCCCGTTTTGCAAGTCCTTAATAGCGATTCCTTAATAATCGCTATTAAGAACTCGCAAAACGGGACTATGATGAATCTAGCTGTAAGTCTCCTGTTGACATATTATAGATTCAATTCCTGCCTATTGTTCTCAACCCCAGAGTAATGCCTATTTATCCCCATACGTTATTTAAATGGAACATACCTCCGTGTATTAAAGTACTTTATGCTCCTGAATGCAGAGAAGTTTTACTTTTGAAATCCATCCAAAAGATTCATAGAGTCTGTTGGATATGTGTTACATTAGAACAATCTCATAGTCATGAATAGGTTCCCTCCAGGCAGGCATATTCATCCTATCAGACAAAGTTTTGGGAGGAGTCCCTCAAAGATGATACCTAAAAAAGTTTTACAAATGTAATGTAGATAAAAGATGAAACACAGAAATAGGTAATCAGATAATGAATATCATACTAAATATCAGAGGGATCATGCATATGTATAGCACAATAGCACTATTTTAGAAAACCTGATATGGCAACCCAAGCCAAGCTCATGACCAATTTACTCATTCATGAGGATCCACCAACAAAGTTCAATAAAGAAGAAAGAGTCCCCTAACCATAACATTTCAACAGGGACACAAGGGGCCAGATGAATGATCTCTTTTAGCGGTCTCAAATGGGAAATCGGCCCGTGCAATGTACAAACCCTGTTTTGGGAGTCTATAACATATTACCAACTAACAAAATAGTGTTTGAGACTCGCTATTAGGAAGGGGTGTGCCAAGGACGTACCCTCCTAATAACGATTCACACTTCTATGTACGATTGTTTTGTGACTGAAATTGCAGTTGCAAAACATTCGCAGTTTACCACCTACTTCAAGTAGGTGGTAAGCCACTCACAAACGGAAAGGGATCCCTAGGAGACCCCTTCCCTTTGTGAATGGCAGCAAAAATATTTTTCAAGAGTTGGCAGTGGCCCACGGCTGGCAGTGGCCCACGGATCACTGCCTACTCTTAAAAATTAAACTGAAACTATATATTTTTCTTTTTTAAATGAATCCCGTTTTTCTTTAAGTAAAAGAGGCTGCATTTTTTTTAAACTGCTTTATTTAAAAACATTTTTAAACAATTTAAAAACCCAGCAGGCCACCATCTCTATGAGTGCTGGACATTCCCAATGGGGTCTCAAACTATGACCTGCCACGTGGATATTAATGAGACAGGTCATTTGTGACTCAATTAGGAATCACAAACAGTGTCTGAGACACTGTTGTACTTTCCCTTTAGCGAGGCACAAAACAACACAATTTGGACTCCTAAAATGTAAGGGTTGTACATCTGGCCATTGGTCCTTATGAGAAAAAAAGGCAATGTCAGTTGGGGTAAATAGCAAGCTAACCACAAGATATATACTACATTTACAATTAAATAAATCAGGCCTTGATTTATGTGAAAACAGTGCACATTAGATTTGTTTACTAATGAAGTTACTAGCTCACTCGTTCTTTTGATATGAAATTATTTATTTTTTATTCGGTTGTATATACTTTATGATTTCATCACATATATCAAATATATATTTCTTTTTTATGTTTTTTATGACAATTTATTTCGTATACAAATATAAAATGCACAAATTGTTTTTCACAAACATACGCAAACCAATATTGTACACAATTGTTTTTCTGTAAAAAACCTAAGGAGGGGTTATTAAACAATTCAAAGGCTGGCAGTCACTGCAAAAAAGAGAAACACGACGCGCGTTTCGGCCTTAAGGCCTTCGTCAGGTGAACCCGTCTCAACTTTCTCTATTTTTCGTTCTAGACCTCAAATTTCGATGGTTAAGGCCAAGATATACATAGAACTTCTCCGTAGTACAGGATAAGCCAACAAAATAGTGGTATAATATCTTTTATATTTTAATGATCACTTCATTTGCGGTCCTTCAGTCAAAAAGTATTAAGAACGATGTGGAAATAGGTGTCCTGCGGCAGGTAAAGGGCACAAGATACAGATTCTATTGTTTGAATCCACTGCGTTTTTCGGCCCTCTAATAATGAACAATGTTCCTGATTTATCGTTAACGGATGGAAATGTTCCAAAACACAGGATGCCCTCTCCTTCCTACGGAGAAAAAGCAATATGCATGATTCGGCATTTAGGATGAGCACTCAAGCCGCAAAAAGACCAAAGACGAGTTGTGAATATTAAACCCTCCAGCCTTAACAAGTCATATCCAATTCGGCTAATCCACTCAAGCTGTGTAGGACCATACAAACAATGTCAATCTGTGGCTCACCCGGTTTCACATGTATTCTTAAAACACTCGATTATTCAATCGTAATGAACTTCTTTCAAAATATATAGGTCATTATGAGGAAAAATATTCAAAACATAATTACCTGCCGACCAAAGAACTTATTCATAGGAAATCGACTAGGAACTTAGTCAGGTCCCAAAACACCACTAAGTGCAAATAGACAAAATTGAATTGCAAGAACAAGCCCTCCGTTTAAGCTGTCCCATATTAGTAAGGGCTATACGACATATCAAAAAAGAGAGTCACCACCCTATAGCCTTTATTTAGCTCCCAGTCCCACTCATACCTTGATACGTGTCATCTAATAGGTGCCACGTACATCGTACAAACGCTGGGCCCAATTCTAGAGCCCTTTTTAAAGTAGGCTGATACGCTAATTATTCCCAGCTTGTTTGTCGAGCACACGAAAAGTCATTGCCCCAGAAAACAAGGGATTAATGCAAGAGCAGCGGCCATATTGGAGTGGAGATTGTGTGTAGACATGTCAAACTATGAAACTGAAAATGGTTATCATAAATCAATATTTTATATCATAAGAGAGGGGTGAAAATATATCCGAAGACAGAATTCCATGGATCCATTAAAATGAGTCAGACGGGTAACACTGATACTATTGGCTCATAAGCAATATCATTATGCTGTATATCACAAGTATTCGTATGAAACTTCACACATGTCCCTCTGTTAAAATCATCTAATGCAGGTACAAATACAGATCAAACTACTAGCTACATCCAAGTGCATTGTCAAAGGACAAAATGGGTGGAAAAAGGTTAAATAACTCATAAAGCAGATAAGGGGTAAAGGACAAGAAGGAAAAATTATAAATAGAGTCACACCCGTGTTGTTTAGATTATGGTAAGAGAAATACAATGATGTAGCAAGACGATCTGATGCAGGAATGATGAAGGTTTAAACAAATATCAATGTCAGTGTGAGTCATAACAGAATCAAGTAGTTGGAGAGGGGTGGAATAAACAAAATATAGGAAATATAAGAAATATGGAGTCACAAGATACTACTATAGAAAGAGAGAAACCCTCACCATGCTCTATTGTACATGAATACAAAATTTAGTTTGAAGGTCCCTTTAGATGCCATCCATCAATTAGTGGAGATCTCCAATCTTATCCAACAGACAGTTTAGGTTGGTAATATTGGAATTGGTCTGGACAGAGATCAATCAAATAGACTATTGAAATGTATGGTAATAATCTTAGCCCAGGAAATGGTGAAATTAATTGTCTCTATTGTCCGTATTATGGTCATCAGTGGTAACTCTCAGATGACATATCCATTTGGCCTCAGTTTGTTTTAAGACCAATTCCCTGTTGGCCCAACGTGGATTCCCAATAACTTGGACAATTCCCAAGAACTCAAATCATTTGGGTGAGCCACCTTGAAGTGGTCAGTCATTGGATATCTACTATCTCAATTCCTAACTGCAGTTTAGTCTTACGCAAACAATTTCACCATATGAAATGTTTCCAATGAGTAATGCTGCAGCATGTACACTAGATGGATGTAGGATGCTATTGCATGCTGTTTCCCTGCAGAACATGCTGTTATGAATAACACTGTCTCTTATATAGATGTGAAGGTACAAGAAATTAATTCTATCCTTGTGATGGTTCAGTATGAGTTTGATGTAAGGATTGTCATACGGTGCCTCAGTCGAACCTGCCCAAAAGACAAATTATGTCATCAAGGTACCTTCCCCAGATGACTATATGTTCAGTCCAGGGGCAGGCACCTTTGCCAAAGGCATGCTCCCTCTCATACCAGCCCATGAAAAGGCCTGCATACGAGGAAGCAAACCATGAACCCACAGCTGTCCCCTGCAGTTGATGGTACCATTGGCCATCATGGATGAAGAAGTTCCTGGATAAAATGATGTAAATCACATCTAGTATCATGGTGTTATACTCAAAGTGGTCAGTCCTTATCCAAAAAGGATCAGACTGCTATTAGTCCAAAGTTCTTGTGTATACACGTGTCCAAATTGGGTACTTCTAATGTCACAAATTGGAGGTCCTCTGACCATGACTGATTGTTGAATTTAATCAACATGTCTTTACTATCCTTAATATATGATGGCAAGTTGGTCACATATTTCTGTAATTTGATGTCCACAAATTCAGATAGCCTCTCAGTTGGGACCCACACCTGAGATGATGGGTCTCCCTGGAGTAGAAGTACCCCCCTTGTGGACCTTAGGTAAGGCATAGATACAAGAGAATGTTGCCTTCCCGACCAACAAATAATGATACTCATCATCGGATAGTAAACATGTGTCTTTCTATTCCCCCACTTTCATATTGATTAATATTTTGAGTTTATTGGTGGGAATGGTTTTGATACCTTCATAACACTGACAATCATTTAGCTGGCGGGCCAGTCAGTATTGTTTACTTAACCTTAGGTCAACCCTGAGTAACTGTGGCTGGGAGCAGTAAGGCATGACAAAGGAACATAGTGAAAAGTATTTAACAGCCCTAAACCACAGAATAAGAAAATCACACACCAATAAAGAGAAATGACAATCATTTACAAAAATAGAGATTATTTTTATGAATTTCTAGAGACATTGATCATCTAAATCCAACTGAGGGTTTCAGAGATACAGGTGCTAGAAGCTTTTCTCACTTTTAAAAGCAACAGCAAACAAGCAATGGTCAAAAAAAAGTTTGCAAACTTTTCAAAAGTTTGAAAGAGCTAGTGTGGGTACTCCAGCCCAGGTTTGGTGACCAAATCCATAAGAGAAAAGGTCTAGGGGGCCAGAGAGGATACTTACACCACCAGAGCATTTTTAAAGCAAGTTCTAAACTTTACAGGTTGAACGACATAGACATCAATCGAGGTGTCCTAGTGCTGAGGATACAGGCAAAATGCTCAATGGATGCTCCGGGTGTGGTGCAGTAGATGGGGATGTCTGGGGTGGTCTCTTGGTCCATGGGTGATGAGGGGTGACTTTGGCCATGGAGATCCGGGTACTTCTTTGGTCCCCTCTTCGATTCCAGTGTAATCTGAGTGGTAGGGTGCCTGGGGTACCACATGTATCCAAGGAGCCTAAAAGGGACCAGATGGTCACTGACCAATGGGCTACTAGGTCTCTCCCTACCTAATCACAGGTTTCCTGCAATGTTTGGCATATAGCTGTACTAGAGGGCCACATTCTTGCCCCTTTCAACATGGCATGAACCTTCCTTGGTCATCAGGAGTATGGGAGGTCATCCTAGAGGAGGTGTTGCTACCAGTGGGCTACATACCAACAGGAAAACCCGTTTGGGGTTGGGTTTTCTCTCTCTGGCTCTGTCTCCTAATGTCTGCAGGAACAAAAGGCATCCTGCTCAGGGGTGTTGTTACAGTCGGCTCTTCAAAGGCAGCTTCCCTTTTGAAAGCACTCCTTTCGAGCTCACACACTGAGTGGTCATCCTGGAAGAGGAGGTAACACCTCACTCTGCTCCAACTGGATTTGTTCCTGAGCCATGGGAGTCATTCACACGTCTGCTCAGGTGGACAGAAAGCTGTCTGTGTGCCTGGTCTTTGTGAGGTCGCTGGACTAGCTGAAGTGCAGAAACACAACTTTCTAAAAGTTGCTTTATTTGAAAGTGACTTTTAATTCATCCTGGGCATCAGGTAGTTTAATGCCATGATACATTTGATATCTTACTTGAACCACTTAGGTAGTCCCATTCAGAGGTTAGCCAGGCTAGGATGCCAACCAGTAACCCTGTGTTACCCAATGGAGCTACGAACCTTTCGACAGCAAAACAGCAATTTGAAGGTGTTGCTTTTAAGACATATGAAAAATATATTTCCTACTTAATATTTGATAGCTCAACGCCATATGGCTCCACAGGCCTTCCTTAGGGGAGACTTACATATAACAGTAGGGGATGTATGAGCATTGCCATTATTTGTACTGGCAAAGTCAAATTTGCAGTGTAAATACTGCCCTTTCGGGCTGCAGTGGCAGGCTGGGATCCATTTTTCCCTTGTCACATGCAGGGTGGCTCAAACTGCAGCAGCCTTTTGTGAACAATCTTCCTTACATGCACTGGGTACCATATATTTGGGGCTTATAAGTAAGTTTGTATTGCCAATTGGGTGTACCCAATTCAATACATATTTTGTATAGGGTTAGAACACTGGCACTGAGGTCTGGTTAGCAGGCCTCAGTGCACTCTCAGACTCAAAGAAACTAGCTGCATCAGTCCAAAAATATGCGGGTGAACATGTAAAAAGATGCACTTTCTTACATGCCCCTCTCCAAATGAAAGGTGATGAACAACTTAACTCATATAGTGGTGATTTTTATCATCTAAGTGGAAGAATCTGGAAAGGCCATCTGCATTGGTATAGACAGTCTCAGGTCTGTGCTCCACTGTGAAGTCCATACCCTTGTAGGGAAATTGACAATCTCAACAGTTTGGGGTTCTCTCCTTTCATCTGCACCAATCATCTGAGAGGCCTGTGGTCAGTTTAAACTGTGAAGTCGCTTCCTGCCCGCGTGCTTGCTGTGAGAGGGAGTAGCTTTGGTATAAGTTTGACTAGAAGCGACCCTTCCCTCCCATAAAAGAGCTCATGAAGCATCAAAGTATTACAAAAAAAATATGAATCCTAACAAGACCATCACAATAGGTTGTTCCTGAAACAACACACCGAATGGTTAGTGTATAAAATTACTGTTTAGGTACTGAATGATTACACCTATAAGTTCTTTGGAAGGATTAGTAGGGATCAACTCTAATTGGTCCTGACGAAAAAGCCGGAGGGGCAGGCTTTGAAACCTGTAGACCGAGGAAACTACACATACATTAAATTGTGTATTTTCCCACAACCCCCTTTTTAGTCAAATTAGCCACTACACCCGAAAAAGTATATTTCCTAGCGGACAGGTATTGTTAACATTTCTTTCACTAATCACTGACCCTCTTAACTCCTATTCAATTTATCTTAGTCTGATTATAGTCCTCACCACCCAAAAGTGCTCCCACGTCTCCATCGGTCGCAGCACGCCCCATCCCGCAGTGGGGTGGTAAGAAACCCGATGATGAAGCATGCCACCTAGGGGCCTTTTGGTGGGTGAGGGTTATTTTTTTATTCACTTTTTTAAAAAGTTCTTTTATTGTAAACGTAGGGCATCATAAATTCACACAGGTTACAGTTTGTTCATTATCCCTTGGCACATATAACTACGACATCACTTACATCGGTCCTACCCATGAAAATAGGAACGATCCCACAAACATGATATCAACCTCGGTTCCCCCCCACCCGAGGGTTATTTTAAAGAAACCAAGTCTTTTCCCTTAGGGATATCTGGAAATACCTCTACATTCCGGTGGACTATAGTTTTCCAAGCCTGAAAGTACACCATTCACCAACCTATGGAATGTGGTAGGTGCATTTTTCAACCTGAAGGACAGTACTCTGATTTAAAAGCTTCTGGGGTCTCTGGGGTTGAGAAGGTAGACCTCTCCTTGGCTCCTTGTGTTAGGGCTGTCTGCCAACAACCTGAAGTTAGGTCAAAGGTGCTTAAATATCTTGCAGTCCACAACTTATCAATGAGCTCATCTGGTTTTTGTATGGGATGAGCATCAGTCTTGGTGACTGTATTCAGGCCTCTGTGATCCACATCCATCTTAATTCTGGATTTCCTCCTTTTGGATTTGGTTTGGGCACCGGAGCTTTGGGCTGAACCATGGACTACTAGAAAGCTCAATCACCCCAGCTCCAGCACTTTTTAAACCTCTGCTTTAATGCTAGCATTGACCTGGTCTGGCAATCTGTACATTTTACTTTTGACAGGTAAATTGTCACCTGTGTCCACATCATATGTGCATCATGTTGTCAAACTTGGAATCAAGGAAAGCAAGTCAGCAAACTGCCCATGCAAGCTGTAACAGTCTCTCTGCTGCTGAATATCCAAAGTGGTAGAGAGAGCTTTTCCCTCTGCTGAGCCATCTTTGGCATTGATTGACATCAGGCCTGTGAGAGGTTTACCTTTTTCCTATTCTCCACAATCTGTCACCATGAGCATTGTAATGTCAGTTCTTTCATGATGTAACTTGAACCTGTTCACATGAATCACCCTATGAGGGTTTCTTGGAGTACCTAAGTCCACAAAGTATTTGACTTCACCCTTCTTTTCCAAGTTAGGGTAAGGACCACCATTTGCCTTTGAGTACTCTGATGCTACAGGCCCCAAAATCCAAACCAATTTCCCAGCCTGATATTCCATAAGAAATGCCTTTTGGTCATAACCGCACTGGACAAGTTCCTGGCTGGCCTCAAAGTTTCTGTTTGCCTTTCCATGTATTCAGCCATCCTTGAGCAAAGGTCTAGTACATAATCTAGGATGCTCTATTTCGACTTCTTCTCTGACCAAACCTAAAGGACAACGGAAAGGGTGTCGAAAGATCAGTTCAAAGGTATTGAATCCTCCTCCTTTCCCAGGAACCTCCCCATAGACAAACAACTTGCATGGGAGAAGAGTATCCCATCTCTTCCTGCGTTTATCAGGTAAGCCCATAATCATGCCGTTCACGGTCTTATTAAATCTTTCAACAAGGCCATTACCTTGTGGATGGTAAGGTTTAATGAATATTTAAGTCACTCCACACTCATGTCACATTGCTTTCAGATAAGCACACATAAAAGTTGTGTCTCAATGTGAAATTACCTCTTAGTAAAACCCATCTGGTAAAAAATATCAAGCAAGGCTCTTCATATTGCAGGAGCAGTGACTGTCCTAAGGGGTATGGCTTCTGGATATGAAGTAACATGGTCCACTACCACCAGAATATTCCTATGCCCAGAGGCAGTTGGTGGATCTAGGGGACCAACTATATCAATCCCTATCCTCTTAAAGGGAGTCCCTACCACTAGAAGTGGTATGTGGGTAGCCTTTGGCTAGCTACCTGTTTTGCAACTGACTTGACAGGTAACACAGTAGCAACAGAACTCCTTCATCTTTTTTGACATCTGAGACCAATAGAAGTGATTTACCAACCTGTCCCAGGTTTTGGTCTGTCCCAAATGTCCAGCTTAAAGGGACATCATGAGCTAGTTTACGGAGAATTCTCTTTTATCCATACCAACTAGGAGCAAGAATAAAATATTAGCTCACTAGCTAGGTATTTTTAACATCACTCCCACCACTCCACCAACACTGCACTACACATTTTTCATGAAGAGTGCTCCTATATAGTTCCGCGAGTCGCAGCTTGCCTGAACAGCAGCTGTTTGGAATGGCCCTAGAGATGAAGCATGTCACCTAGGGGCAACCCAGGGTGAGTGAGGGGACTCAAGAAAATAATATTTATTTATTTTTGTTGCGCATTTAGTGGAATCCCCTTTCCCTTGGTTAGGTTATTAGATCTGACATATACAGATTTTTTTTAACCATATGTACCTCGGAGGGTGTACCTAATTGTTAGCTCCATCTCCCCCTCTTATTTGATGGTTCCAGAGATAAAACTTTTAGAAGCTTTTATCACTTTTAATTGCAACCGCAAACAAGCAATTGTGAACAGAAAATTTGTAAACTTTTCAAAAGTTTGAAAGAGCTAATGTTGGCACTCCAGCCCGGGTTGGATGACCAAATCCAGCAGGAAAAAGGTCTAGGATCAAGAAAGGATACTTTGGACAGATACCTAGCCAGTAGAGCATATTTTATGCAAGTTCCAAAATTTAACAGGATGGCCGCCACAGATGTCAATGGAGTGGTCTTGATGCAGAGGATACAGGCAAAAGATGCTCAAAGGATACTCCAGTTGTAGTACTGTCAAAAGGGGTGTCTCTGTGGTGATCCCTCAGTCCACAGGTAATGAGGTGCAACTTTAGCCATGGAAAGAGGGATCCTCGAAGTCCTCTGTGTTTCAGTTACAGACCAACTGATGTTGAGCTACTGGTCTGCTTGCACTGCGGTTGGGCAAAATCCTTAGGTAGAGGCTAGTGTCCCTTGAGTATGACAAACAAGTCCATGATAACACTCCAGAGTCTGGCAGACACAGATCCAACTTTTGGCTTTATCGGATTTGTCCTGTGTGAGAAGTTGGCCTGATGTATGATGTCCACAGTTCTGTGGGCACCCTGTATCAGTCCAAACAATCCCTTATGGTGGTGGTTGTAAGTCAACCTTAAAGACAAGCTATCCTAGTGGTAGCATGGACTAAGCAGCCTAAAGGCTTAACTCAAGAGGACATGTGAAGCCAGATGTTTTACCATATGCAATCCTGTAATATCAAATGAAAGGACACCACACAAGTTATATATTATAAAAATATATGTATTTATTCTCAGAATAATCCCCACTACTCTTTATGAGCAATGAAGCACAAGCGTTTAAACAAAAGCACAATATAACATATTCAAGTTGCACGTTTATGGATGAGGCCGGTGGCCACTCAAACCATATATCAATAAAGTGGTATAACAATCACTAATCGAACGGGGGTAAGGCCTAGGGCCTTGGGAATCGCTGGGACTACACTGGACTAACAGCAGTTAGGACGGGAGTAGCCCGCTGGATTCGGGTGCAGTGCAGGAGGCACACGCATGCACCAATGCAAAGTCAATGGTGCGTAAAAGTTATCGAGTTACAGTTTTAAGAGTCTTCCGACTGGACTAGAAGGACAAAACTTTAGACTTAGACACTACAGGTGTTAACCACTACAGGAGCACCGGTGTTCAAGAGTTACCTCACCCACAGGAAGCGGGTGCACAGGTGCGAAGACGTGTTGGGTTTCGTCACGAAGATCTAGGGTGCCTGGAGATGAAGATGCTGCAGGCGTCCAGAAGAGAAGTGTCCGGGGCGATCCAAGGGTGAATCGAAGTTGATGGGTACCTGAAAGCAGAGGGGACAGAGTCTGGGTCTCTAGCCAGTGACCAGGAAGGAACCAGGAAGGAACCAGGCGATGTCGGGCGCAATCAGGTTGATGTTGTGAACCTTGTCTCCGCTGCCACATAGACTCTGGGGCACCGAGGATGTCTTGGAGTGAATCACGAGTTGTCCTACAAAGGTTCTCGCTGTCGGCGGTGTCGGCTTCCGGATCGGAGTCAACAAACCTTGGCAAAGGCAACCCACGCAGGATTCAAAGAAGGCTTAATACTCGGACCAGCAAGGTCAGAGCGAATGCTCCTTTACAGGGGAGCGAGGGCCAGTCTGGCGCAATCAGACCAGCTGTGTAAATTCTTAGGTTTGTCGGTTCTGAGGCCACTAGCCCATGGGCAAGCGACCGGACCAACGCGTCAAGCAGGAAAATGCAAAAGGGCTCCACGCAGCACTCGTCAAGTGTGAAGGGGTGAGCTTTGGTGCAAAAGCTGCTCGGGGCTGGAGCTTCTCAAACTCCAATGCACAGCTTCGAGGAAGCCTTGGATGCTGCATGGTCAGCGCTTCTTGGTTTTTCCAAGATGGCCGCTCCCACGCTTCAGGTCGCCTCCACGGGTCTCAGCTCTGCATAGACTGTGGATAGGCTAGTTAGAAGGCAGGCACGCTGGGTCTTGTCGATCTCTGTCACTCGAGTTCTGGGGGGAACTGCAACAAAGCAAACAACGAGGTGCTGGATGGTGCCTGTTTGCACAGGGTGGTCACTCCTTGACCACAAGGGAGATTCTTCAGTCTTCTACGTCGAGTAGGATGTCGAAGGGTCCAGAGTTTCGTTTCATAAATTTCAGTCTGGATAATCTGATGTGCATTGGCACTGCTCCCACCTATAGTCCAAATCTGGGGGCTGGATTACCTGCTAGGTCCCTCCTATGGGTGGGGCCTGGGAACGGGGTGGTTACACCCCTTTCCCTTTGTCCAGTTTGCCGCCAGGACTGGGGCAGGATGGCCCCAGAACCGGTTTGACTGGAATCTACCCAGGGACACCTTGTGCGCCCCAGGCAGTGTCTAGTTTCTTTAAACCCTCCCTGCTACAATCCACTATCTCCTGTCTGGGGTGGTGTGACACCTCCCTCTGATAGGAGATCCTTTGATCAAGCGTCCTCTGCCAAGTTTCGGTCAGCAGCAGGAGGCCAGACTCGTGTCTGTGGCAGCAGCATCCATTTTGTTATGCTGGGGCTCTGGTTAGGATGAACCGCGTTTTCAGTAAAGTAACGTGTCTTCTCCCTCTAGAAGGGTGGAATGCTACCCCCGTCGCCAGAACTGGCGAGGGGGTAGTATTCCAAAGTGTATGACACCAAACACGACATGTTTTGATAAAGCCAAACCAAAGTTAGCATTAACCGCGAGGATTATAACACACTTAAGAGTATATGGTATGGCAGTATCACTAGAACAGCTGCGCGGAAATGGTTCTGACCTCTGCAGACAGGCTCAGCTCATGCTAGAGCACCATCTCACATAGAACCAAGCACTCTGCCTCCAGGATTGTTAAGGCCTGCCATAGGAGTGACTTATAGGTATATATGTGTCCAGATATAGGTTTAGATATAGGTATACTATATCTAAGCAAGGGGTGATTACACCACCTTGCCCCAGCTGTGTGAACAGCCAGTTGTGTCGATTTAAGTACCAGCCAGGGGTGGCAAAAGATATGCTGCAGCCCCTGGTAGGCCTTGGATGCACCTATAGTGCATGGCACAGGGGCTGGCAAGGTGTCCAGTACCAAATTGGTGATGTACCTCTAGTACATGTCTGTGAATTTAGAGAGAGAACAGCAGGCTGTGGGTCTGATTAGCAGGCCCACAGCCACATTATGTCGAAAACCAGTGAAGCAAAAAGCAAAAATTGGGGTGACCATAGGATAGCAGACCCTACTCTCCTACACAACCCCCCCCCCCCCAAACGCAGGGACATTAAAGTTAACCTTGACCAGATAAGTCTTCATGTTCTAAGTGAAGTACCTGGAGAGACCATCTGCATTACCATGGTCAGTCCCTGGGCGGTGCTCCTCTGTAAAGTCCATCCCCTGTAGGGAAATGGACCACCTGAGCAGTTTGGGGTTTTCACCCTTCATCTGATTAAGCCACAAGAGGGGCTTATGGTCTGTCTGAATTAGGAAGTGAGTACCAAACAAGTATGGCCTCAGCTTCTTCAGGGCCCAAACCACAGCAAAGGCCTCCCTCTCTATGGCTGACCAACGTTTCTCTCTGGGGGTCAGCCTTCTGCTAATGAAAGCAATGGGCTGGTCTTGACCATCTACATTAAGTTGTGAAAGCACAGCTCCCACCCCCAACTCAGAAGCATCTGTTTGAACAATGAACTGTTTGGAGTAGTCAGGACTCTTAAGGATGGGTGCAGAGCACATGGCCTTCTTCAGGTCATCAAATGCCCTTTGACAGCTAACTGTCCACTGAACCTTTTTGGGCATCTTCTTGGATGTCAGATCATTCAATGGTTTCACAATGGACCCATAGTTCTTTACAAATTTCCTGTAATACCCAGTCAGGCCCAAGAAGGCTCTGACTTGTGTCTGGGTAGTTGGAGGAACCCAGTCCGGTATGGCCTGGATCTTGCTCTCCAATGGTTGAACTTGACCCCCGCCTACTAGGTGGCCCAAGTACACAACCTTGCTCTGCCCTATCTGGCACTTGGTAGACTTGATAGTCAGGCCTGCCTTTTGCAGGGCCTCCAGAACCTTCTTCAGGTGGATCAGGTGATCCTCCCAGGTAGAGCTAAAGACAACAATATCATCTAGATATGCTGTGCAAAAGTCATCCAACCCAGAAAGGACTTGATTCACCAACCTTTGGAAGGTGGCAGGTGCATTCTTCAAACCAAAGGGCATCACCACAAACTGATAATGTCCACTGGGGGTAGGGAATGCTGTCTTGGCATTAGACTCCTCAGCTAACATGATTTGCCAATAGCCAGCTGTCAAGTCAAATGTGCTCAGATATTTGGCAGAAGCCAATTTATCAATAAGCTCATCTGCCCTTGGAATGGGATGAGCATCTGTCCTAGTGACAGCATTGAGACCTCTATAGTCCACACAAAATCTAATTTCTCTCTTTCCATCTTTGGTATGAGGTTTTGGCACAAGGTCTACTGGGCTGGCCCAGGGGCTCTCTGATGGCTCAATCACTCCAAGTTGTAACATTTTCTGCACCTCAGCCTTTATACAATCCCTGACATGGTCAGGTTGCCGGTAGATTTTATTCTTGACAGGCAGACTGTCACCAGTATCCACCACATGGGTGCACCAGTTAGTTTGACTAGGTGTAAGTGAAAACATGTGTCTATGGGCTTGCAAAACCTGTCTGCAGTCCATCTGTTGCTGGTCAGTGAGGCTGCCTGCCAAGGCTACTCCATCCACTGAACCATCATCAGGGATATGGGAAAGCAGGTCTGGGAGAGGGTCACTCTCTTCCTCTTGTTCCCCATCTGTAGCCATGAGTAAACCCATGCTTTCCCTGTCAACAAATGCGTTCAACCTGTTTACATGGAGCACCCTGTGAGAAACGTTGGTCAGCCATAGAGAGGGAGGCCTTTGCTGTGCCAAGGTCCACCACGTGACCTATCCCTTCTTTTCAATGATGGTGTGGGGTCCAGACCATTTGTCTTAGAGGGCTGCTGAGGCCACTGGCTCCAACACCCACACCTTCTGCCCTGGCTGGTACTCCGTCAGAACAGCCTTTTGGTCATGCCAAGCTTTCTGTAATTCTTGGCTGGCCTCCAGGTTTTTGGATGATTTCTCCATGTACTCAGCCATCCTGGAGCGGAGACCAAGTACATAGTCCACAATATCAAGTTTAGGCTTTTTGAGAGGTAACTCCCATCCTTCCTTCACAAGACACAATGGACCCCTCACAGGGTGGCCAAACAAAAGTTCAAAAGGGCTGTAGCCAACCCCCTTCTGTGGGACCTCTCTGTAAGCAAAGAGTAAGCAGGGTAAAAGGATGTCCCATCTACACCTGAGCTTTTCAGGTAATCCTTTTATCATTCCCTTTAGGGTCTTGTTGAATCTCTCAACAAGCCCATTGCACTGTGGGTGATAGGGTGTGGTGAACTTACAGTTCACTCCACACTCCTTCCACATTGCCTTTAAGTATCCAGACATAAAGTTAGTACCTCTGTCTGAAAGTACCTCCTTTGGAAAGCCCACTCTGGAGAAAACTCCAAGTAGGGCCCTTGCCACAACAGGAGCAGTTGTGGTCCTCAGGGGAATTGCCTCTGGGTACCTGGTGGCATGATCCACTACCACCAGGATAAATCTGTGCCCAGATGCTGTTGGGGGATCCATTGGTCCAACAATGTCCATCCCAACTCTCTCAAAGGGCACCCCCACCACAGGTAGAGGTATAAGGGGGGCCTTTGTGGTGCCACCTGATTTGACACTTGCTTGGCATGTGACACAGGAGCGACAAATCTCCTTGGCATCTTCTGACATATGAGGCCGGTTAAAGTGAGGGACAAGCCTGACCCAAGTCTTTGTCTGGCCTAAGGGTCCTGCCAGGGGAATATCATGGGCCAAGGTTAGAAGGAAGCCCCTAAATTGCAGAGGTATAACCAACCTCCTGGTTGTACCAGGCTTGGGGTCTCTAGCCTCTGAATAAAGGAGCCCATCATCCCAATATCTTATGGGTACCTTGAGAATTCCCAGAAGCCTCAGCAGCAGCTTGCTTTCTGAGGGGTTCAAGAGAGGGGCACATTAACTGAGCCTGCCCTAGGTCTGCCCTTGAGGGTCCCCCTGTCCCCAGAAACTCAACCTGATCAGGCTCAAGTTCTTCAAGGACAGTCTCCTCTTGGATCACAGAATCACCCTCCTGTGAGGTCTGATCCTCAACCTGGGGCAACTGGGAAGGCACTGCTTTGACCCTCTTGCTCTTTCTCTTGGGTTGTGGTTGGTCTATAGTTTCAAGATCCACCACAGGTTCAGGTAGGCACTTCTTGGCCTGGGACCTGGTTACAGCAAGGACATGTGCTTAAATCCCTAGCATTTCTGCATGAGTCCTGTACTCCACTTCTGACCACAAGGATTCCTTAAGATCATTGCCCAACAAACAGTCAACTGGGAGGTCTGCTCTAACAACAACTCTTTTGAGGCCAGTTACCCCTCCCCAGGAGAAGTTAACAACAGCCACACTATGTGTAGTAGTGGCATTGCTAGCGTTGGTCACTAGGTAGTTCTCACCTAGTATCATTTGTTCAGGATCCACAAAGTTAGGTGTCACCATAGTGACACTGGCACAAGTGTCCCTGTAGGCCTGAGCCAGTTTCTCATTAATTAAAGGCGTCTGCCTGTACTTGCCCAAGTTATTAGGACTTATAGTAGAGGACATAGCTATGTCCCCCTCACAGATCAGAACTGCCTGAGAAGGGATTCTGACTAAACCAGACTCCATCTCAGTACCCAGGGTTAACCCCACTATAGCCTTGGGTTATGCACTACCACTGCTAACTGTACTGGGGGTGCAGGTGCCTTAGGGGCTGCAGTGGTAGGAACTGGATTTCTCTTAGTGCATTCACTTCCCCAATGAGAAGTGGACTTGCAAAAGTTGCACCAAGGTTTCTTTGGGCCATCAACCTTCTTCTTGTTTCCATTCTGGGAACCACCCTCCTTTTTAGTATTATTTTGGGGGCCTGAAGACTTCTTTTCTTTCTTATCTCCACCCTTCTGACCTGCTTTCTTCTGATCACCTCTTTGGTTCTGGGGTTTCTGCTTAACCCTTATTCTGACCCATTTGTCTGCCTTCTTTCCCAATTCTTGGGGAGAGGTCAGATCTGAGTCAACAAGGTGTTGATGCAATTGCTGGTTCTGACAGTTATTAAGGATCTCTTCACTCATTATAAGATTGTACAATCCTGTATAGTCTGAGACTTTACTTCCCTGCAACCAACCCTCCAGAGCCTTAGTGGCACAATCAACAAAATCCGTCCAGTCTTGAGTCTGTGCTTTTTGGGTGTCTCTGAACAACAACCTGTATTGCTCAGTGGTTAGGCCAAACCCTTCAATAAGAGCACTCTTTAAGACAGAGTAGTTTTTAGCATCCTCAGGTCTAACTGTGAGGAGCTTATCTCTCCCTTTCTCAGAAAAGGAGAGCCACAAGATTGCTGCCCACTGATCTTGAGGGTCCTGCTGTAGCATGCAAGCCCTCTCTAGAGCAGTTATCCATTTGTGGATATCATCCCCATCTCTGTAGGGGGGCACAATCTTATTCAGGTTTCTATGTTCATAGGACCTGTCTTTATCCTTTGGGATATTGGTGCCACCAGTGGGTATTTCACCACTCAACTTCTGCTCTCTTGCAAAAGCTAGTCTAGCTTGGCCAGGGCTAATTCTTCCCTCTCTATTTGGAGATTAACAGCTCTCATCCTGGCTCTATGCTCTTTCTTCTGAGGGGAAGTCATTCCTCTCTGAGATTCTCTTGAGGCACTAGAAATGTGAGAATCCCTGGAAGGAGTTCTCTCTCTGCTATTGCCTGGGAGAATCCTGCTATTGGGTCTGGAGAAGTGGTTCCCTTCTCCATTCCCATGTAGGACCAAGTTGGCTTGGCTAAGCCTTACCACTGGTACCTGGTTTCCCCTCTGATCCTGAACTGCCTCTTCATCTTCTGATTCAGGGTCTGCCTCCTCATTTTCTGGGGTGGTGTTCTCATTATCTGGGGGAATCACTCCTTCTCCTGACCCTGAGGGAGCTACTCTAGTTTTCTCACGATCATCCTTCTCCAGGATGGCTATTAGGATAGGAATGGTAGGGTTGTGACCCTTTTTCAGCTTCCTTGCAGTGCACAAGGCTCTCAAGTCTCTATGGCTGAATTTGTCATAGTCTGAGGTTGCCTGTGGAGGGTCAACTACCACAGGTAGAGAGCTTATAGCTTCGCTTGTGCCAGACATGACTGCTGGTGAAGTGTAAGTGATGCACCTACCTACACTAAGTGTTTTCCTACTGTACCTTGCTAGTGAGTTGTAGTCAGGGTGTGCTAAGCCCTTTTATCTACAACTACTAAGTTCAGTAGAACTTAAATATGCTAAGCTTTGTTTATATGTACCTATGGTACTTAATGTGATCTTTCAATTTGATAAAAGATTGCAAAGGTAAAACAACAGCAAGCTCAAATCCGTACCGCTGCTCACCAATGTGAGAAGTTGGCCTGATGTATGATGTCCACAGTTCTGTGGGCACCCTGTATCAGTCCAAACAATCCCTTATGGTGGTGGTTGTAAGTCAACCTTAAAGACAAGCTATCCTAGTGGTAGCATGGACTAAGCAGCCTAAAGGCTTAACTCAAGAGGACATGTGAAGCCAGCTGTTTTACCATATGCAATCCTGTAATATCAAATGAAAGGACACCACACAAGTTATATATTATAAAAATATATGTATTTATTCTCAGAATAATCCCCACTACTCTTTATGAGAAATGAAGCACAAGCGTTTAAACAAAAGCACAATATAACATATACAAGTTGCACGTTTATGGATGAGGCCGATGGCCACTCAAACCATATATCAATAAAGTGGTATAACAATCACTAATCGATCAGGGGTAAGGCCTAGGGCCTTGGGAATCGCTGGGACTACACTGGACTAACAGCAGTTAGGACGGGAGTAGCCCGCGGGATTCGGGTGCAGTGCAGAAAGCACACGCATGCACCAATGCAAAGTCAATGGTGCGTAAAAGTTATCGAGTTACAGTTTTAAGAGTCTTCCGACTGGACTAGAAGGACAAAACTTTAAACTTAGACACTAGAGGTGTAAACCACTACAGGAGCACCGGTGTTCAAGAGTTACCGCACGCACAGGAAGCGGGTGCACAGGTGCGAAGATGTGTCGGGTTTCGTCACGAAGATCTAGGGTGCCTGGAGATGAAGATGCTGCAGGCGTCCAGAAGAGAAGTGTACGGTGCGATCCAAGGGTGGATCGAAGATGTTGGGTAACTGAAAACAGAGGAGACAGAGTCTGGGTCACTAGCCAGTGACCAGGAAGAAACCAGGAAGGAACCAGGCGATGTCGGGCGCAATCAGGTTCATGTTGTGAAGCTTGTCTCCGCTGCCACGTGGACTCTGGGGCACCGAGGATGTCCTGGAGTGGATCACAAGCTGTCCCATTAAGGCTCTCGCTGTCGGCGGTGTCGGCTTCTGGATCGGAGTCAACAAACCTTGGCAAAGGCAACCCACGCAGGATTTGAAGACACTCGGACCAGCAAGGTCAGAGCGGGTGCTCCTTTTCAGGGGAGCGAGGGCCAGTCTGGAGCAACCAGACCAGCTGTGTAAATTCTTAGGTTCGTCGGTTCTGGGGCCACTAGCCAACGGGCAAGCTACCGGACCAACGCGTCGAGCAGGAAAATGCAAAAGGGCCCCACGCAGCACTCGTTGAGTTTGGAGAGGTGAGCTTCGGTGCAAAAGCTGCTCGGGGCTGGAGCTTCTCAAACTCCAATGCACAGCTTCGAGGGAGCCTCGGATTTTGCACGGTCAGCGCTTCGTGGTTTTGCCAAGATGGCCACTCCCACGCTTCAGGTCGCCTCCACGGGTCTCAGCTCTGCATAGACTGTGGATCGGGCGGTTAGAAGGCAGGCACGCTGGGTCTTGTTGATCTTTGTCGCTCGAGTTCCGGCGGGAACTGCAGCCAAGCAAACGTCGAGGTGCTGAATGGTGCCTGTTTGCACAGGGTGGTCACTCCTTGACCACAAGGGAGATTCTTCAGTCTTCTACGTTGTAGGAAGGTGGATACCTAACTATGGTTACCCCAGATTTTTTGCCTTGTGTTTAGCTGGTTTTCAACTTAGTTGGCCTGGGATCCTGCTAATCAGGGCCCCAGGCTATCTGCTCTCTCTTTAAATGGACTCCATGTACATTAGGTACATAACCAATTTGGTACTGGACACCTTATCAGCCCCTGTACCATGCACTATAGGTGCTCAGGGCATAGGTGCATCCAAGGCCTACCAGGGGCTGCAGCATATCTTTTGCCACCCCTGGCTGGTAATTAAATCGACACAACTGGCTGTTCACACAGCTGGGGCAAGGTGGTGTAATCACCCCTTGCTTAGATATAGTATACCTATGTCTAAACCTATATCTGGACACATGTACACCTATAAGTCACTCCTATGGCACGCCTTTACAATCCTGGAGGCAGAGTGCTTGGTTTTATGTGAGATGGTGCTCTAGCATGAGCTGAGCCTGTCTGCAGTGTTCGGAACCATTTCCTTACTGCTGTTCCAGTGATACTGCCATACCATATACTCTTAAGTGCATTATAATCCTCGCGGTTAATGCTACCTTTGGTTTGGCTTTATCAAAACATATCGTGTTTGGTGTCATACATTTTGGAATACTACCCCCTCGCCAGTTCTGGCGACGGGGGTAGCATTCCACCCTTCTAGAGGGAGAAGACATGTTACTTTACTGAAAACGCGGTTAATCCTAACCAGAGCCCTAGCATCAAAAAATGGACGCTGCTGCCACAGACACGAGTCTGGCCTCCTGCTGCTGGCGGAAACTAGGCAGAGGACGCTTGATCAAAGGATCTCCTGTCACAGGGAGGTGTCACACCACCCCAGACAGGAGATAGTGGATTGTAGCAGGGAGGGTTGAAAGAAACTAGACACTGCCTGGGGCACACAAGGTGTCCCTGGGCAGATTCCAGTCAATCCAGTTCTGGGGCCATCCTGCCCCAGTCATGGCGGCAAACTGGACAAAGGAAAAGGGGTGTAACCACCCCCTTCCTGGGTCCCACCCATAGGAGGGACCTAGCAGGTAATCCAGCCCCCAGATTTGGAATATAGGTGGGATCAGTGCCAATGCACATCAGATTATCCTGACTGAAACTTATGAAATGAAATTCTGGACCCTTCGACATCCTACTCAACGTAGAAGACTGAAGAATATCCCTTGTGGTCAAGGAGTGACCACCCTGTGCAAACAGGCACCATCCAGCACCTCAACGTTTGCTTTTTTGCAGTTCTTGCTGGAACTCGAGCGACAGACATCAACAAGACCCAGCGTGCCTGCCTTCTGATAGCCCGATCCACAGTCCCTGCAGAGCTGAGACCCGTGGAGGTGACCTGAAGCGTGGGAGCGGCCATCTTGGAGAAACTACAAAGCGCTGACCGTGCAGCATCCGAGGCTCCCTCGAAGCTGTGCATTGGAGTTTAATAAGCTCCAGCCCCGAGCAGCTTTTGCACCGAAGCTCACCCCTCCACACTTGACGAGTGCTGCGTGGGGCCCTTTTGCATTTTCCTGCTTGACGTGTTGGTCTGGTCGCTTGCCCGTTGGCTAGTGGCCCCAGTACCAACGAAACTTTGAATTTGCTCTGCTAGTCTGGTTGCTCTAGACTGGCCCTCGCTCCCCTGAAAAGGAGCACCCGCCCTGACCTTGCTGGCCCGAGTATTAAGCGATCTTTGAATCCTGCGTGGGTTGCTTTTGCCAAGGTTTGTTGACTCCGATCTGGAAGCCGACACTGCCGACAGCAAGAGACTTTGTGGGACAGCTCGTGATCCACTCCAGAACATCCTCGGTGCCCCAGAGTCCATGTGGCAGCCGAGACAAGCTTCACAACATCAACCTGATTGCGCCGGACATCGCCTGGTTCCTTCCTGGTTCCTTCCTGTTCACTGGCTAGTGACCCAGACTCTGTCCCCTCTGCTTTCAGGTACCCATCATCTTCGATCCACCCTTGGATCGCACCGGACACTACTCTTCTGGACGCCTGCAGCATCTTCATCTCCAGGCACCCTAGATCTTCGTGACGAAACCCGACACATCTTCGCACCTGTGCACCCGCTTCCTGTGGGTGAGGTAACTCTTGAACACCAGTGCTCCTGTAGTGGTTTACACCTCTAGTGTCTAAGTCTAAAGTTTTGTCCTTCTAGTCCAGTCGGAAGACTCTTAAAACTGTAACTCGATAACTTTTACGCACCATTGACTTTGCATTGGTGCATGCGTGTGCTTTCTGCACTGCACCCGAATCCCGCGGGCTACTCCCGTCCTAACAGCTGTTAGTGCAGTGTAGTCCCAGCAATTCCCAAGGCCCTAGACCTTACCCCTGATCGATTAGTGATTGTTATACCACTTTATTGATATATGGTTTGAGTGGCCACTGGCCTCATCCATAAACGTGCAACTTGTATATGTTATATTGTGCTTTTGTTTAAACGCTTGTGCTTCATTGCTCATAAAGAGTAGTGGGGATTATTCTGAGAATAAATACATATATTTTTATAATATATAACTTGTGTGGTGTCCTTTCATTTGATATTACAGGATTGCATATGGTAAAACAGCTGGCTTCACATGTCGTCTTGAGTTAGGCCTTTAGGCTGCTTAGTCCATGCTACCACTAGGATATCTTGTCTTTAAGGTTGACTTACAACCACCACCATAAGGGATTGTTTGGACTGATACAAGGTGCCCACAGAACTGTGGACATCATACATCAGGCCAACTTCTCACATTGGTGAGCAGCGGTACGGATTTGAGCTTGCTGTTGTTTTACCTTTGCAATCTTTGATCAAATTTAAAGATCACATTAAGTACCATAGGTACATATAAACAAAGCTTAGCATATTTAAGTTCTACTGAACTTAGTAGTTGTAGATAAAACGGCTTAGCACACCCTGACTACAACTCACTAGCAAGGTACAGTAGGAAAACACTTAGTGTAGGTAAGTGCATCACTTACACCTCACTAGCAGCCTTGTCTGGCACAGGTGAAGCTATAAGCTCTCTACCTGTGGTGGTTGACCCTCCACAGGCAACCTCCAGCTATGACAAATTCAGCCATAGAGACTTGCGTGCCTTGTGCTCTGCAAGGAAGCTGAAAAAGGGTCACAACCCCACCATTCCTATCCTGATAGCCATCCTGGAGAAGGATGATCTTGAGAAAGACAGAATAGTCCCCTCAGGGTCAGGAGAAGGAGTGTACCCCCCAGATAATGAGAACACCTCCCCAGAAGTAGAAAATGAGGAGGCAGACCCTGAATCAGAAGAGGAAGAGACAGATCAGGAACAGAGAGGAAACCAGGTACCAGTGGTAAGGCTTAGCCAAGCCAACTTGGTCCTACATGGGAATGGAGAAGGGAACCACTTCGCCAGACCCAATAGCAGGATTCTCCCAGGCAATAGGAGAGAGAACTCCTTCCAGGGATTCTCACATTTCTAGTGCCTCAAGAGAATCTCAGAGGGGAATGACTCCTCCCCAGAAAAAAGAGCATAAGGCCAGGATGAGAGCTGTTAATCTCCAAATAGAGAGGGAAGAATCAGCCCTTGCTCAAGCTAGACTAGCTTTTGCAGAGAGCAGAAGTTGAGTGGTGAAATACCCACTGGTGGCAGCAATATCCCAAAGGATAAAGACAGGTCCTATGACCATAGAAACCTGAGTAAGATTGTTCCCCCCCCTACAGAGATGGGGATGATATCCACAAATGGATAACTGCTCTAGAGAGGGCTTGCATGGTACAGCAGGTCCCTCAAGATCAGTGGGCAGCAATCTTGTGGCTCTCCTTTTCTGAGAAAGGGAGAGATAAGCTCCTCACTGTTAGAGCTGAGGATGCTAACAATTACTCTGTCCTGAAGAGTGCTCTTATTGATGGGTTTGGCTTAACCACTGAACAATACAGGTTGTTGTTCAGAGACACCCAGAAAGCTCAGACTCAGGACTGGACTGATTTTGTAGATTGTGCTACTAAGGCTCTGGAAGGTTGGCTACATGACAGCAAAGTACATGACTATACAGGATTGTATAATTTGATTATGAGGGAGCAGATCCTAAGTAATTGTCAGAACCAGCTTTTACACCAGCACCTGGTGGACTCAGATCTGACCTTTCCACAAGAATTGGGTAAGAGGGCAGACAAATGGGTCAGAACCAGGATTAGGCCTAAGAATCAGGGTAATGATCAAAAGAAGGATACTTCTAAGGCTCAAGAGAAGGGTGGGGATAAATCTAAAGACAAGTCTCCCACAGGGCCCCAAAACTCCAAGGATGGGGGTGGGTCCCAAAACACTTCCACTGACCAGAAGAAACCCTATCGCCATGCTTGTAAAAAGCCTGGCCACTGGAAAACAGACAGCTGTTGTCCAAAGAATAGTCATAAAGAAAATATACCTCCAAGTAGAGCTCCAACACCTCCTGTTACTGTCAGCAGTAATCCCCCAGGTGGTGGAAGCACCCCCAAGAATTTGGGTGGCTTTACTTTTGGAACCCAGGTGGACTCTGGCCTAACCAGGTCCCCTACTACAAGTACTCTTGTCTGTGAGACTGGCATGGGGTTTGCCAACTTCACTGATTGCCCAAACACTTTGAGCAAGTACAGGCAAGAACCACTCATCAATTGTCAAAAAGTTGAGGCCTACAGAGACACAGGGGCTAGTATCACCATGGTGACTGAGAATCTAGTCCCCTCAAGGCACCTTTTACCTGGTGCCACATATCAGGTGACTAATCTTGATGGAGTGCAGATAAATCATCCCATGGCAGTGGTAAATCTCAGCTGGGGAGGTGTCACTGGCCCAAAGAGAGTGGCAGTGTTGTCAAACTTGCCTGTAGATTGTCTACTTGGGAATGATTTAGAAATCTCAGCCTGGGCTGAGGTTGAACAAGAAACCCATTCTAAAATGGTAAATCTCCATGGAAAGGTTAGTGGGGCTGTGATGGCCACAGCCCCAATACAAGATGTCCTTCCTGAAAAGGTTGGTAAGGCTGTGCAAGACTCATCCCCATCTTCAGTAGAATCCCTTCCTGAAAAGGTTAGCAAAGCTGTTATGGTAACATCCCATACCCAAACTGAGTCCCTTCCTGAAAAGGTTGGTGGGGCTGTGATGGCCACAGCCCAAACTAAAACTTATTCATGTGTTGTGAAGCCTGAAACTGTGGATCACTCCACACAAACAGAGAGCATTGAGGAGGAAGAGAAATCTCCCTCCTACCAGACATTAGGAAAGGATCAGCCTCCTCAGGGAACTGATCTTACCCCTTGTGAAGGAACAGCCCCAGATGTAGTCAGGCCTAGCCTGGCAGAGCCCCTGATGTCAGTGGACCCTTCCAAGGTGGGACCCAGTCTGGAGCAGGTAACCTGCCCCTCTCTACTCTGCCTCAGCCAGCCCAGGGCTGCAGAGGTCAAGGAGGTCAGTGAGCCCCAAAGGGCCCCCTGTCAAATAAAACACCCCCATCAGCAGATTAGGGGCACCAAAGCTAGCAGCCCTAGTAAGGTGAAAAAGTTAAAGACTCCTGAGGGATCCCCCTTACCACTAGTTAGGGGCCTCCCACAGATGGAAACTGTTGGGCACAGCCAAACCTGGGCCCTAAGGGCCCCAAACCTGACCTGTCCCTCCAGTAAGCCAACAGAAGGGACCCAGCCTCCCGCTGTAGGCAGCCAGAGGTTGACCCTGAGAGCACAGTGCAACTCAGTCAAGGAAAGAAAGGCACACATGGTGGAGAATGATTGGAGGAAGCTGAGCCCTACATTAGTGGAGCCTCACTTCAATACTCCATCTCAACACCAGCCTTTTACTTTGCCAAAACACACCCAAGGTAGTGATTCCCTATGGTGGAGGCCCTCTGATACCCCTAGGGTGAGGGATTGCTTAGTGGACCATGAGACAGGGGGTAACCATGCTAGTGCAGGTACTTCCTTATATGGCCACTTAGGCAATATAGGCTTACCTGGTCAAGGATAGCCTTATCTCCTTTCGTTTGGGGGGGGGGCTATGTAGGAAGGTGGATACCTGACTATGGTTACCCCAGATTTTTTGCCTGTGTTTAGCTGGTTTTCAACTTAGTTGGCCTGGGATCCTGCTAATCAGGGCCCCAGGCTATCTGCTCTCTCTTTAAATGGACTCCATGTACTATAGTGGAGAAGTGTGGCTCAGGGGTTAGAGGCAGCAGACCCGGAAGCTGAGATCGGTCCTGGACCAGGGTTCAATTCCCCGCCTCGGCGGGTCTTGGGCTAAAAATTCCAGGGACTCGATAATTCTCGCCTCGGTGCCTCCTTGACTCACGGGTTCACATTCTGCGACTCTGGGCAATAGCTTGCTTAATCTCCACAACGGCCCCTCGCGGCGGGATGCCTGACTTTCACCTTGTGGATACCCTGCTATCTCACAGGGGAATACCAGGAAGGGTTCCCTAAGCAAGCGCCGGGAAACCCACTGCGGGTAGCTGTGCGCTATATAAGCTCAACTACATACATACATACATATAGGTAAATAACCAATTTGGTACTGGACATCTTGTCAGCCCCTGTACCATGTACTATAGGTGCTCAGGGCATAGGTGCATCCAAGGACCACCAGGGGCTGCAGCATGTCTTTTGCCACCCCTGGCTGGTACTTAAATCGACACAATTGGCTGTTTACACAGCTGGGGCAAGGTGGTGTAATCACCCCTTGCTTAGATATAGCATACCTATGTCTAAACCTATATCTGGACACATATACACCTATAAGTCTCTCCTATGGCAGGCCTTTACAATCCTGGAGGCAGAGTGCTTGGTTTTATGTGAGATGGTGCTCTAGCATGAGCTGAGCCTGTCTGCAGTGTTCAGAACCATTTCCTTACTGCTGTTCCAGTGATACTGCCATACCATATACTCTTAAGTGCATTATAATCCTCGCGGTTAATGCTAACTTTGGTTTGGCTTTATCAAAACATGTCGTGTTTGGTGTCATACATTTTGGAATACTACCCCCTCACCAGTTCTGGCAACGGGGTTAGCATTCCACCCTTCTAGAGGGAGAAGACATGTTACTTTACTGAAAACACGGTTAATCCTAACAAGAGCCCCAGCATCAGAAAATGGACGCTGCTGCCACAGACACGAGTCTGGCCTCCTGCTGCTGACCGAAACTTGGCAGAGGACGCTTGATCAAAGGATCTCCTGTCCCAGGGAGGTGTCACACCACCCCAGACAGGAGATAGTTGATTGTAGCAGGGAGGGTTGAAAGAAACTAGACACTGCCTGGGGCACACAAGGTGTCCCTGGGCAGATTCCAGTCAAACCGGTTCTGGGGCCGTCCTGCCCCAGTCCTGGCGGCAAACTGGACAAAGGAAAAGGGGTGTAAACTCCCCCTTCCTGGGTCCCACCCATAGGAGGGACCTAGCAGGTAATCCAGCCCCCAGATTTGGAATATAGGTGGGAGCAGTGCCAATGCACATCAGATTATCCTGACTGAAACTTTTGAAACAAAACTCTGGACCCTTCGACATCCTACTCGACGTAGAAGACTGAAGAATCTCCCTTGTGGTCAAGGAGTGACCACCCTGTGCAAACAGGCACCATCCAGCACCTTGACGTTTGCTTTGTTGCAGTTCCCGCCGGAACTCGAGCGACAGAGATCGACAAGACCCGGCGTGCCTGCCTTCTAACAGCCCAATCCACAGTCCCTGCAGAGCTGAGACCCGTGGAGGCGACTTGAAGCGTGGGAGCGGCCATCTTGGAGAAACTACGAAGCGCTGACCGTGCAGCATCCGAGGCTCCCTCGAAGCTGTGCATTGGAGTTTGAGAAGCTCCAGCCCCGAGCAGATTTTGCATTTTCCTGCTCGACGCGTTGGTCCGGTCGCTTGCCCATTGGCTAGTGGCCCCAGTACCGACGAACCTTTGAATTTGCTCTGCTAGTCTGGTTGCTCCAGACTGGCCCTTGCTCCCCTGAAAAGGAGCACCCGCCCTGACCTTGCTGGTCCGAGTATTAAGCGATTTTCGAATCCTGCGTGGGTTGCCTTTGCCAAGGTTTGTTGACTCCGATCCGGAAGCCGACACTGCCGACAGCGATAGCCTTTATGGGACAGCTTGTGATCCACTCCAGGACATCCTCGGTGCCCCAGAGTCCACGTGGCAGCGGAGACAAGCTTCACGACATCAACCTGATTGCGCCCGACATCGCCTGGTTCCTTCCTGGTTCCTTCCTGGTCACTGGCTAGTGACCCAGACTCTGTCCCCTCTGCTTTCAGGTACCCATCATCTTCGATCCACCCTTGGATCGCACCGGACACTTCACTTCTGGACGCCTGCAGCATCTTCATCTCCAGGCACCCTAGATCTTCGTGACGAAACCCGACACATCTTCGCACCTGTGCACCCGCTTCCTGTGGGTGAAGTAACTCTTAAACGCTGGTGCTCCTTATTTATTCATTTATTTTGAGAGTTTTATACAGCGCGAACAAGATCTTTGCAGATATCAGAGCGCTTTCCAGAAAACCAAAGCAAGGGATAAGAAAAACAAGCATGTATTGAACAAAATCTCTGATCACAGAATAAACGAAAGTAATAAAAGGGCATCTAAAAGGGGGGGAAGTTACATCGAGGAGCATACTAAGTCAAACAGATACAGATATTACAAAAGTGCAAAAATATCCAGGGTCAATGTTCAAGTGAATTTAGCCATGAGGATAGCTTTTACTTCCTTCTTGAAAAATGCAGTGGAGGAGATAAGTCTGGTTTCTGGGGGGAGTGCATTCCAGATCCTGGGTGCCATTCCTGAAAAGGATCGTTTATAATTTTTTTCCTTCCGGAATCGTCGAGGTTTCAGAAGAAGATTTTTTGGGCTTCTAGTGTTTCTTGAGCCACCTGAGATGGTCAGCTTCTGAGTGAGGTAGCTAGGTGAGTTATGGTGTACAGCCCTGTGAGTCATACAGGCGATTTTCAAATGGATTCTGGCTTCGATAGGCAGCCAGTTCAGGGATCTCAAGTCAGGGGAGATATGTGAGCGTTTTTTTGATCCAGTGATGAGTCTCGCAGCAGAGTTCAGTGAGGCTTTTAGGGGTGCGGTTGTTGATAGGGGGAGTCCGCAGAGGGCGACGCTTCCGTAGTCTATCCGAGGAATGACTAGGGCTTGTACTGCAGTTTGAAAGTCTTTAGCTGGGAGGAAAGGTTTAAGTTTCCTCAGAGTATTTATTTGGAAGTTAGCTCCCTTTATTGCCTTGCTGATATGATGTTGCATATTGAGGTTGGTGTCCAGGGTTATGCCAAGGGATTTCGCGGAGTCCACGATGGTAGGTTGGATGTTGAGTGCAGTTAGGTGTTTAAGCCAGGTTTGAGTGGTGGAGATTTTTGCGGGAGGTGCGATCAGAAGGAACTCGGTTTTCAGAGCATTAAGTTTGAGGTGATTTTCGGCCAGCCATGTTTGGGTGTTTCTGAGCGTTGAGTTCAGCAAATTGATGTCTTCGGGAGATTGTAATTTGAGATAGAGCTGGGTGTCATCAGCATAGATATGAAAGTGTACATTGGATGCTTGTAACAAGGTGGAGAGAGGCTCCATGAATAGGTTGAACAGTGTTGGGGATAGGGAAGAGCCTTGTGGGACGCCTAATGTAACAGGTATAGGTGAGGACATCAAGTTGTTGCTCTTGAATTTCTGTGATCTGTTATGCAGAAAGGAGGTAAACCACTTGAGAACGGTCCCTGATAGACCCATTCTGGTATTTAACAGTTCGAGTAAGTTTTCGTGTTTGACATTGTCAAATGCTGAGGATAGATCAAGTAAGATGAGGAGGCAGGTATCATTCTGATCTAGGATTTGGAGGGCGTCATCAATTATGTGTGTCATAGCTGTCTCTGTGCTGTGACCTGATCGGTAGCCTGATTGATGAGGGTTGAGGAGGTCAAACTGTTCAATGTGTTTTGTTAACTGGAGTTGTACGCATTTTTCCAACAGTTTGGCCAGGGTGGGTATATTGGTAATAGGACGGTAGTTGTTTAGGTCCAGGGGGTCAGCTGTTGGTTTCTTGATAATAGGTGTAACTTGACCCACTTTGAGGGAGTCGGGGATGAGTCCTTGTTGAAGTGAGCTGTTAACAATTTTGGTCCACAGTGGGAGGAGCAGAGGGATCAAGTCTTTTACAGCGTTAGCTGGAAGAGGGTCTGTGAGGTGATTAGAAGGTTTCAGGGTACTGAGCAGTTTGCCCATTGTTTCTTCTGAGTAGGTGTCAAATGAGGACCATGCGGCATTGTTTTTTGTTTCAGTGGGTGTTATGCTGTGTAGACTAGAGTAAAGGCCAAGGTCTTTTAGGAGATCAATCCTGATGTTGTCGGTCTTTAGGGTAAAGAAGGCTGAGAAGGCTTCACAGGATGGTGTATCGAGCAATGAGCTATGTGATTGTTTGGGCTGTTCCTTGGATTGTGTTTTGATTAGCTCAAACAATTTCCTCGGTCGGTTCTTTGCTTGGTCTAGCTGGAGGCTAAAGAAGTATGATTTTGAGCGTTTGATTTTCCTAAAGTAGGCATTTCTCTTTTTCTTAAGAGCTTTAAGGTGCAATGCCGAAGCGGCTGATCTCCAGGTGCGCTCTGCAAGTCGCATGGCACGTCTATCTTCGTTGAGTTTGCCATCGTACCAGGGGTTAGAGATCTTAGTGAGGACTCTCCTTAGTTGTAGGGGGGCTGCCTCATTGATTATAACACCAGCACCCTGCTCGACAACCTCGCCAACCTGGGACTCAAGCAACTGGTGTCCACCCCCACCCACCTCGCCGGACACACACTCGACGCCGTCTTCTCATCCAGCAAAGACGTCACCTTCAGCCACACCACAGAGCTTCAATGGACGGACCACAGCTGCGTCCACTTCACCTTCAAGAGAACAACGACCCACCAACACCAGCAACAGGCCGCCCGCAGAAGCTGGAACAAGATCACGGCAGACCAGCTCGCCACCTCCCTGGGCCAGCACCCTCCTGCCAGCTCAGCAAACCCCAGCCAGGCCGCCGACAACCTCACGAAGTGGATCAGCAACTGCGCGGACGAACTCGCCCCACTGAGGACCCCGCCTAGCAGACCCGGCAGCAAGAAGGCCCCATGGTTCACCGACGAACTCAAGAGCTCCAAGAAGAACTGCCGAGCCCTCGAGAAAGTCTGGAGAAGGGAACCGACACCAGACAACAGGACCTCCTTCAAACTTGCCACCCGGAAACACCACCAGCTGATCCGCGCCGCCAAGAAAACAGCATTCAAGGACCGGTTGGACAACAACGCACACAACTGCAAGGAACTCTTCAACATCGTGAAACAGCTTTCCAACCCCAGCGCAGGTAACAACGACATCACCCCATCGCAAGACCTCTGCAACTCCCTCGCTTCATACTTCCACAACAAGATCGCGGACATACACAACAGCTTCAACAACCAACCAACGCACACCAGGACCGAACAACCACCCCCCACCACCACCCTCCACGCCTGGACCCCGATCAGCACCGAAGACACCATCCGCACGATGAACTCCATCCACTCCGGATCACCGACCGACCCCTGCCCTCACCACGTCTTCAACAAGGCCGACGCTGTCATCGCACCCCACCTGCGAGACATCATCAACACATCCTTCGACACCACCATCTTCCCGGAGAGCTGGAAACACGCCGAACTCAGCGCTCTACTCAAGAAACCAACAGCGGACCCCACCGACCTCAAGAATTACCGACCCATCTCGCTCCTCCCGTTTCCAGCCAAGGTCATCGAGAAGACCGTCAACAAGCAGATGGCCGCCTTCCTCGAGACGAACGGATCCCTCGACCCCTCACAGTCCGGCTTCCGTGCCAATCACAGCACCGAGACCGCCCTCATCGCCGCCACCGATGACATCCGAGCCCTGATGGACAAGGGAGAAACAGCGGCCCTCATCCTCCTAGACCTCTCCGCGGCTTTCGACACGGTCTGCCACCGCACCCTAGTACAGCGTCTCAACAACGCCGGAATCCAGGGGAAGGCACTGGAATGGATCATCTCCTTCCTCGACGGAAGAACACAGAGAGTCCGCCTACCACCGTACAAGTCAGAGGCCTCCGAAGTCATCTGCGGCGTCCCCCAAGGATCATCTCTGAGCCCCACCCTCTTCAACGTCTACATGAGCCCCCTCGCGGCCATCGTACGCAAACACAACCTCAGCATAATCTCCTACGCCGACGATACCCAGCTGATCCTCTCCCTGACCAACGACCCCGCCGCCGCCAGAGCCAACCTGCACGAAGGGATGAAAGAGGTAGCCGAGTGGATGACGACCAGCCGCCTGAAACTGAACTCGGACAAGACGGAGGTCCTCATCCTGGGCTCCTCGCCCTCCGCCTGGGACAACTCCTGGTGGCCCCCCGCCCTAGGCACCGCACCCAAACCGACAGACCACGCACGCAACCTGGGCTTCATCCTGGACGCCTCCCTCTCCATGACCAGGCAAGTCAACAACGTCTCCTCGGCGTGCTTCAACATCCTACGCATGCTACGGAAGATCTTCTGGTGGATCCCCACCGAGACCAGGAAGACCGTCACCCAGGCCCTCGTCACCAGCCGACTGGACTACGGCAACGCCCTCTACGCCGGTACCACCGCCAAGCTCCAGAAGAGACTCCAGCGGATCCAGAACGCCTCAGCCAGACTCATCCTCGACATCCCACGAACCAGCCACATCTCCGGACACCTGAGAGACCTTCACTGGCTCCCCGTCAACAGAAGAATCACCTTCCGCCTCCTCACCCACGCACACAAAGCCCTACACGACCAAGGCCCGAGCTACCTCAACAGCCGAGTCAGCTTCTACGCTCCCAAACGCCACCTCCGATCAGCCAACCACGCCCTCGCCGCCGTCCCCCGCATCCGAAGAGCGACTACAGGAGGAAGGTCCTTCTCCTACCTGGCCGCCAAGACCTGGAACTCCCTCCCGACCGACCTGCGCCTGACCCAAGACCACCTCTCCTTCAGGAAGAAGCTGAAGACCTGGCTGTTCGAGCAGTAGCGGCACCCCCCCCCCCCCCCCCAGCGCCTTGAGACCCTACGGGTAGGTAGCGCGCTTTATAAGTGTCAATGATTGATTGATTGATAGTGGTCATAGTGTTGAGTAAGTGGTCGGTCAATGCATGAACGTCTGAGGTGCCGGTAGGGGGAAGGAGGAGATTGCAGCTGGAGGGAGGTAACGAGTTAAGGTTGAGTTTCTTCTGGTCTCTTTTCCAGGTCTTGGATTTGGTGGGTTGAACTGAGTTAAGTTTGACTTTTTCATTGATGAAGAATGTGATAATGTGGTGGTCTGACCAGTCACAGGGTTGTATTGATTCCAGTTCGGTGGAATCCTCTTTGGAGATGATAAGGTCTAGGATAGAGCCCTTGTCATGGGTGGGGCTATTGCATATTTGGATGAGGTCAAGAGTGTTGAGGAAGTTTTTGAAGCTATTGACCAACGCCTCATTGTGATCGTTCCAGTGGAGGTTAAAATCTCCAAGGAAAATTTGAGAGTTTTGATGACCGGAGTTGGTTGTGATCATGTCCATGAGTTGTTGGGTGAAGATGAGGTTGTCCCCCGGTGGATGGTAAATGATGTGCAGAGAGCATACAGGTTTGCCTATGCTAATGACATCGAGGCAGATGTATTCACATGAGGTGAGAGTGGGGGAAGTGATTCTAGTAATGGAGAGGTTGTTCCTATGAATGCAAGCGATTCCACCACCTGCCTTGGCAGTCCTGTCAAGTCTAATGATGTGATAGTTGGGTGGAACTAGAATGTCAATGATTGGTGTAGAAGATTCTGTTAACCAAGTTTCAGTGAGGATGATTAGGTCAAGGTCCAGTGTTTCTATGAGATCAGCAATGTCGGAGGAGTGTCTATGAGCCGATCTGCAGTTTAGTAATGTGCACTTGAGCGTGGGGTGATAAGGGAGGTGGAGGGTTCTATAATGAGGGGGACTTTTTTAAGGTTGATAGGGACGGAGCCTCTGTTGCTGTGTGTCGAGGGCCTGAGAGGGTTTGATTGAATTGTGGGGATGGGCAGGTGTGTGTTGGTTATGTGATTTTGGGTAGTGGGGTCATATGAGTGAAGGAGGGTGCGTATGTCGTACTCCGAGAGTGGATTGCTGGTACGGTGTGGGCGGGTGGTGTGTTTGTGAGCGGGGGTAGGGGTCCAGTGAGGGGAGTTTCGTGTGAGGGGGTGAGTAGGATGGGTGTGTGACTTGTTGGGAGGGGAAGTAGTGTTGGGTAGGGTGTGTCTTGGGTGTGCCCAGAGTAGCTCTTTGAAGGTGTGTAGGTCCTCTTTGATTTGGAGGAGGGTGGACATGATCTTGTCCAGCATTGGATTGGGAAGGGTGTCGGGGGAGGTCGCTGAGGGTGAGTAAGTATCATGGATATTGGAGTGGGGGGAGGGGTGTGGTGTTAGTGCAGGGGTTGGTTGTATTTGTGACTGGGTTATTGGACGGGGGAGGGGTGTAGAGGGATTAGTGGGGGGGTTGGAGTTGTAGGGGGGGTAAGAGGAATGGGTGTTAGGGAGTTTGGGGGATGAGTGTAGGTTCGGGGTGGTGAGGGTGTAGGTGAGGAAGTGGGGTCTGAGTAGAGGGGGGGTGATGGTACTAGGGTGGGAGATGGTCCTGTTGTGGAGAGGAGGAGATGAGTTAAGGGAGGTGGGGGGTTCAGAGAGTCCAGCTGGTAACGGAAAGGGGGGGTTAGGGTGGAGGGCAAGGGGAGTGGGGTTGGGTTGAAAGAGAGAGGAGGGACGATTGAAACCTGGGGTAGAGGGGTGTGGGGTTATAGTGAGGGGTGGGTGGATGATTGGGATACTGGCGGTGGGGGGCGAGGTATGTTGATCTGATGTTGTGCTATGTCACTGGGGGGAGGGCGGAGGGGTGTGTTGTTCTGATGCTGTGTAGGGTTAGGAGGAGAGAAGGTGGGTGAGGATAGGTGATTAGTGGTAGGAAGTGCTATGGAGTCAAGGGTGTTGGGGTTGGGGTTGGAGGTGAGATGGGTGTGTGTCAGAGGTTTGGAGATATGTTCTTTGAAATTGGGGAACAGGTTGTCGAATAGGTCAAGGTTCCTGTCTGTGGATTGCGTTAGGATAATACCATTGTTGTAGATAGTGATGGTTGCTCTCGCTGGGAAGAGTTGGGATGGTGCGGTGGTAAGTGTTAGGCCATGGGCGGATTTCCTAGTGGCGGAGATGGTGAGTAGGGTGAGGAACTTTTTTCTCCATTGTGCTCTTCGTGGAGTGTAGAAGATAATGTCAGTGCTCTTGGCTCCATTGTTAAGTGAGAGATAAGAGTCCACGAAGGGGGTTTCAGGATGGGATTTCAAGAAGTTGTGTTTAAAACGTTTGGCGTTTTTTTTCGGGAGCTCGGGGGGGGGGGGGGTAATTGATTTTATAAGTGTGCATGCCAGTGGGTTCCATGTTGTGGGTAGAGGTGTAGAGGGGTGAAGGAGGTAGTGCGGGTAGGTGTAGAAACAGAACGATAGTAAGTGTGAGTAAAGTGAGGGAGGAAAGACTAAAGAGTATGCATGAAGATGAGAGATATTGACTAGACTAAGATGGCCGAGTCCTTAGGCCAAGTTAGGTAGATAAGAATGACTAGTCTAAGATGGCCGACTCCTTAGGCCAGGTTAGGTCGGGAGGAAAGACTAGTCTAAGATGGCCGAGAAATAGGGGGGATAAACAAGATAGTCCTCTGTTTGTTTCTATGTTTAGAGATATTAGGGGAGATGAAAAAGGTAGTCCTCTGTTTGTTTCTATGCTTAGAGACCAGGGGAGTGGATCAGTTTTGCTTCCTGATCCTGGGCAGGTTAGGATAGTCCCGTTTCTAGCTTGCTGAATGTCTGAGTGGGGAGTACAAGTCCTATGTCTATTTTGATGTATCTATAGCCAGTAGGATTGTTATTCAGGCTTGTGTGTGCCTGGTAGAAGATGGATACAGAAAAGGGGGTGGTGATGAACAGAGTGTCTGAATTAAGCAGACCACTCTTACCCAGTCCAAAGATCAGGGCTTGATCCATCACCGTTATTTATCTCACTGCCCCATCCCAGCTCGGAACCTGGCTATATGCAAATTAGTCTGTCCCTGGCCCAGTGCATCATGGGAACAGGGCAGACCAAACTACCAAGCCAATTCTTCACCAGAAAGGAGACAAGCTACCGGGGACCGGTTTCTGGCATTTCAGCCTCTTCGGCCCGGCTTGCTTGAATCCTGATGGAGCAGTGAGAAAGGGACTCATGTCTGAGTATACCCTGCCACACCTATAGTGGCCAAAAACGATACAGAAAAGGGGGTGGTGATGAACAGAGTGTCTGAATTAAGCAGACCACTCTTACCCAGTCCAAAGATCAGGGCTTGATCCATCGCCGTTATTTATCTCACTGCCCCATCCCAGCTCAGAACCTGGCTATATGCAAATTAGTCTGTCCCTGGCCCAGTGCATCATGGGAACAGGGCAGACCAAACTACCAAGCCAATTCTTCACCAGAAAGGAGACAAGCTACCGGGGACCGGTTTCTGGCATTTCAGCCTCTTCGGCCCGGCTTGCTTGAATCCTGATGGAGCAGTGAGAAAGGGACTCATGTCTGAGTATACCCTGCCACACCTATAGTGGCCAAAAACGATACAGAAAAGGGGGTGGTGATGAACAGAGTGTCTGAATTAAGCAGACCACTCTTACCCAGTCCAAAGATCAGGGCTTGATCCATCACCGTTATTTATCTCACTGCCCCATCCCAGCTCAGAACCTGGCTATATGCAAATTAGTCTGTCCCTGGCCCAGTGCATCATGGGAACAGGGCAGACCAAACTACCAAGCCAATTCTGCACCATCAGGATTCAAGCAAGCCGGGCCGAAGACGCCTGAAATGGCAGAAACCGGTCCCCGGAAGCTTGTTTCCTTCCCAGTGTAAGAATTGGCTTTTGTAGTCTGGTCTGCCCTGTTCCCATGATGCACTGGGCCAGGGACAGACTAATTTGCATACAGCCAGGTTCTGAAACTGGGATGGTGCAATGAGCTAAAAAACGGTGTTGGATCTAGCCCTGATCTCTTGACTGGGTGAGAGTACTCTGCTTAATTCAGAGACTCTGTCCATCACCACCCCTTGTTGTAAATTATTTTGTCCACCCTAAGCGTGGAAGGGTATACTCAGATGTGAGTCCCTTGCTCATTGCACCATCAGGATTCAAGCAAGCCGGGCCGAAGACGCCTGAAATGGCAGAAACCGGTCCCCGGAAGCTTGTTTCCTTCCCAGTGTAAGAATTGGCTTTTGTAGTCTGGTCTGCCCTGTTCCCATGATGCACTGGGCCAGGGACAGACTAATTTGCAAACAGCCAGGTTCTGAAACTGGGATGGTGCAATGAGCTAAAAAACGGTGTTGGATCTAGCCCTGATCTCTTGACTGGGTGAGAGTACTCTGCTTAATTCAGAGACTCTGTCCATCACCACCCCTTGTTGTAAATTATTTTGTCCACCCTAAGCGTGGAAGGGTATACTCAGATGTGAGTCCCTTGCTCATTGCACCATCAGGATTCAAGCAAGCCGGGCCGAAGATGCCTGAAATGGCAGAAACCCGTCCCCGGAAGCTTGTTTCCTTCCCAGTGTAAGAATTGGCTTTTGTAGTCTGGTCTGCCCTGTTCCCATGATGCACTGGGCCAGGGACAGACTAATTTGCATACAGCCAGGTTCTGAAACTGGGATGGTGCAATGATCTAAAAAACGGTGTTGGATCTAGATCTGATCTCTTGACTGGGTGAGAGTACTCTGCTTAATTCAGAGACTCTGTCCATCACCACCCCTTGTTGTAAATTATTTTGGTAGAAGATGGAGGCGGTTTATTGCTGCATTTTATGGCCCGGCCATTTTGGGCCATAGTTTTCCGGGTTGGATGGGCAAAAAAAGAAAAGAAACACAAAAATCAAACGAAAAAGAAGAGCTGGAACAGTACCTTGAGAAATTAATGAGGAACAGTCATGCTGGTGTCGTCCGTTTTTACCATGTAGTTAACAGTGCCATTTTTTCGGAGTTCCCAGGACTTCAGCCTGCTCCAATTGTCTTTCCAGGCTGATGTGAGAATCACCGCAGTCCCCAGGAGCCTCGTGATGTCGCAGATCAGCCGCGCGGATAGTCTGGGGGCCGGTATGATGATGAGGGTGCCGTCAAGATGCGGGAGACCTCTCCCGATGTAGAGGGAGCCTTGCGGGGTCTGCAGCCTCAAGGGGGACGAAGGGTGGCTCCGGGCAGTAGTGCGGACAGCCAGGGCGAGGAGTGAAGGACGCCGCCTACACGGGCGGAAGCTTAGCGGGGTCCGCGACTTCTGGGTGGGAGTAGGAAGTAGGAGGACGGTGCGGCAGTGCTATGTGCCGTAGCAGCCGGGCGAGGCCGAGAAAACTGGTGAGAGTGAGTGACTGTAAGTCGTCACCGGCGCCTGGGGGAGCTCAGTCCAGTTTGCCCCTGCCGCTCCAGGCCGGATGCTTCCCATGGGTGCCTCCTGATCCTCGGACCCGTGATCAGCTGAGTCTGCAGAGGAGCATTACAGGACTGATACAAGAGGCTTTGCCCAGTCCGGTCCCAAAGCTCTGGTGTGCAGATCCTGTGAACAGCAGTCAGGATGATGACTTGGGCGATGAAGGAAGATTCGCTGGCTAACTTCTCCGATGATCCTCAGCAGGTTCCAGTCGTCGGTCAGTCAGGTAGGAAAATGCGATACAATCCAGTTACTTGTGTGATTCGCGATAGTCGAATCAGGTAGAGTGAAACAGCAGCATCCAGTTACTCTAATTTACTCGAGGCAGCGATAGTTGCTAACAGGGATATTTCCGAGAATTGGTATCCCAAGCACTGGGAGCTCTTAACAAGAGCTCCTACCAGGCGGTAGTTTACACCTCTAGTGTCTAAGTCTAAAGTTTTGTCCTTCTAGTCCAGTCGGAAGACTCTTAAAACCGTAACTTGATAACTTTTACGCACCATTGACTTTGCATTGGTGCATGCGTGTGCTTTCTGCACTGCACCCGAATCCCGCGGGCTACTCCCGTCCTAACTGCTGTTAGTCCAGTGTAGTCCCAGCGATTCCCAAGGCCCTAGGCCTTACCCCTGATCGATTAGTGATTGTTATACCACTTTGTTGATATATGGTTTGAGTGGCCACCGGCCTCATCCATAAACGTGCAACTTGTATATGTTATATTGTGCTTTTGTTTAAACGCTTGTGCTTCATTGCTCATAAAGAGTAGTGGGGATTATTCTGAGAATAAATACATATATTTTTATAATATATAACTTGTGTGGTGTCCTTTCATTTGATATTACAGGATTGCATATGGTAAAACAGCTGGCTTCACATGTCCTCTTGAGTTAAGCCTTTAGGCTGCTTAGTCCATGCTACCATTAGGATAGCTTGTCTTTAAGGTTGACTTACAACCACCACCATAAGGGATTGTTTGGACTGATACAAGGTGCCCACAGAACTGTGGACATCATACATCAGGCCAACTTCTCACATACGTCGAGTAGGATGTCGAAGGGTCCAGAGTTTCATTTAATAAGTTTCAGTCAGGATAATCTGATGTGCATTGGCACTGCTCCCACCTATATTCCAAATCTGGGGGCTGGATTACCTGCTAGGTCCCTCCTATGGGTGGGACCTGGGAAGGGGGTGGTTACATCCCTTTCCCTTTGTCCAGTTTGCCGCCAGGACTGGGGCAGGATGGCCCCAGAACCGGTTTGACTGGAATCTGCCCAGGGACACCTTGTGTGCCCCAGGCAGTGTCTAGTTTCTTTCAACCCTCCCTGCTACAATCCACTATCTCCTGTCTGGGGTGGTGTGACACCTCCCTGTGACAGCAGATCCTTTGATCAAGCGTCCTCTGCCAAGTTTCGGTCAGCAGCAGGAGGCCAGACTCGTGTCTGTGGCAGCAGCATCCATTTTGTGATGCTAGGCTCTGGTTAGTATTAACCGCGTTTTCAGTAAAGTAACATGTCTTCTCCCTCTAGAAGGGTGGAATGCTACCCCCGTCGCCAGAACTGGCGAGGGGGTAGTATTCCAAAGTGTATGACACCAAACACGACTTGTTTTGATAAAGCCAAACCAAAGTTAGCATTAACCGCGAGGATTATAACGCACTTAAGAGTATATGGTATGGCAGTATCACTAGAACAGCTGCACGGAAATGGTTCCGACCTCTGCAGACAGGCTCAGCTCATGGTAGAGCACCATCTCACATAGAACCAAGCACTCTGCCTCCAGGATTGTTAAGGCCTGCCATAGGAGTGACTTATAGGTATATATGTGTCCAGATATATGTTTAGATATAGGTATACTATATCTAAGCAAGGGGTGATTACACCACCTTGCCCCAGCTGTGTGAACAGCCAGTTGTGTCGATTTAAGTACCAGCCAGGGGTGGCAAAAGATATGCTGCAGCCCCTGGTAGGCCTTGGATGCACCTATGCCCTGAGCACCTATAGTGCATGGTCCAGGGGCTGACAAGGTGTCCAGTACCAAATTGGTGATGTACCTCTAGTACATGTCTGTGAATTTAGAGAGAGAACAGCAGGCTGTGGGTCTGATTAGCAGGCCCACAGCCACATTAAGTCAAAAACCTATGAAGCAAAAAGCAAAAATTGGGGTGACCATAGGATAGCAGACCCTACTCTCCTACATCCTGTTATGTATCCAGCAACTGGTAGCGGCAACTAGTCTGTGGTGACTCCCAACTTGTCGGTTTGGGCTCTTTCAGCTCCTGTGTCCCTGAGGCTGGTTTCAGGGGATCAGCTGACTGATCCTTGGAGTCGCTTTGTGGGTAAAGGCAGGAAACCAACTTTTCCCTGTGTCAGGAGCCACAGGCAAATTTCAAATCTCAATAGCCCTAAAGTGCAGCAGGTGCAACCCTCTTGATAGTTCAGTTTCTCTCTGTGTGGGTTAAGGGCCGCAGGGCAGTCCTTCATCGATCCTATTTTCGATTTCAACATGATCTGTGGGGCAGGGTTCCAGGAGTACGACATTTATCCCAGGAAAGAGCCCCAAGGGGACCACACGATTATGCCAATGGCCTACTGGGCCCCTTCCTACCTATTGATGGGTTTCCTGCAATGTGTGGCTTCTAGCTATCCCACAGTGCCGCATTCCTGCCCCTTTCAACAAGGCACAACCCTTGCTTGATTGTCAGGAGCCTGCAACCCACCCTAGAGGTGTGGTTAGCAGTGGATTTTGGTTTAGGGACATAATTTTCCTCTCTGGCTCTGTCTCCAAATTTTCTGCAGTTCAGGTATTATGCTTTCCAGTTTTGTTGCAGTGAGGCCCTCAAAGGCGGCTTCCCGTTTGAAGCTTGCCTTTTGGGCTAACACCCGAGTGGCCATCCTGGGAAAGGAGGTACCACCTTGCTCTGCAGTAACTGCCTTTGTTCCTGGGCCAAGGAGTTTTTTGCACGTCTCCCCAGGTAGACAGAAAGCTGTATGTGTGCCACGTCCTTTGTGAGGTCGCTGGTCTAGCTGGGTTAGAGAGTGACAAGATTTTAAAAGTTGCTTTGTTCAATAGTGACACTAAATAATTCAACCTGGGAGTCAGACGTCACGTTCTTGGACACAAATAAACCCTCTTGATCTCCAGAACACACTGCAAATACAGAACAATATTTTGGACACAGATCCTTACCAAGCTGCGATACATCTCAATCACTGGTTGGAACAGGCCGTGGCAAGCCTAGCTCCTGAAACTAGTATAAGAGCCAAAAATAAACTGTCCTCGGTCCCATGGTATAACACCAAGTTAAAAGACCTTAAAAAAATCTGTAGAGCCAAAGAAAGGCTCTGGAGAAAGCAATACTCAGAATATGATAAAAAGCATTATGGAAATGCCTTAGCTAAATACAAGGAAGCTATAAACGAGGCAAAATCTACCTATTTCACTGAGAAAATCATTCCTTCCAAAAATACCTCTCGAGAACTCTTTAAGACAGTCTCTAAACTATCCAAGCTTGCCAATACTAGACATTTTAAATCAACTAGTCAGTTTTGCAACAAACTTGTCAATTTTTTCCACGATAAAGTAGTAAAAGTATACAACTAATTTTCTACTGACGTAAATGAGACTAGATTAGTCGAATGCAAGCCGGACGCATCAAACACACAAGAGTTCCTAAAAAAGTTTAGACATCTCACACAGGAAAAAGTTGAAAACTCATCTTGACAACTCTTTCAGGTTCCCCTTTGGACCCTTGCCCAGCCATGGTCTTTCATATGGCCCCGGAAGCCATTGCCAAGGTCCTGACACCCCTTCTGAATAACATTGTAGATCAATGACATTTCCCGACGTATTGGAAGTACTCTATTATAAAACCTATTCTGAAAAAGCCGACTTTGGACCCTTCGGAAATGGCAAACTATCGGCCTATTACTTCTTTACAATTCCCCTCTAAAGTTCTGGAGAGAGCAGTAAATGAAGAACTGCTAACTTTTATAGAGTCAATTGATATACTAGACCAAGCACAGCACGGCTTCAGGCCACGACATAGCACCGAGTCTGCATTGATTGCAGCCACTGAAAGCTTACGTGCGCAACTAGATCAGGGCGGGAAGGCAATATTAATATTGCTTGATTTATCCACCGCGTTTGACACGGTTGATCACCATATACTTCTTCAGCAGCTGTCAGAAATAGGTATCACAGATAGGGCCGCAGACATTCTTCAATCCTACCTAGCCGATAGACAACAAACAGTGACGTTAGATGAGCACAAATCTCCCTCCTTTTTCATACAATGTGGGGTACCTCAGGGCTCGGCACTCTTGCCCACCTTGTTTAACATATATGTAGTCCCACTGGCAAAGCGTATTTGCTCCTTTGGCTTTACAGCCATATGCTACGCTGACGACACGCAAATTGACGTCTCACTGACTGTATATCAGAGGACATGGCAGCACCTTTTAATTCATGCATGAGCCAAATTATCAATTGGATGAAAAGCAATTGTTTAAAGTTGAACACCGGGAAGACGGCGGTAGTAACGTTTGGCAGGGACTCTTCACTTTGGAACTCCGCTTGGTGGCCTGATACAGCGGAATCTTGCCCTCAACCCGTAAAAAAGGTAAAAAAACCTCGGAGTCCTAATTGACGACCATCTTTCCCTGTCAGACCAGGTCAACAGCATTACCTCTTCCTGTTTCTATACCCTGAAAATTCTTAGGGAAATCCTACCTTTCATCCCTATGCCCCTCAGGAAAAGGGTAGGAGGGACCTAGCAGGTAATCCAGCCCCCAGATTTGGAATATAGGTGGGAGCAGTGCCAATGCACATCAGATTATCCTGACTGAAACTTATGAAACAAAACTCTAGACCCTTCGACATCCTACTCAACGTAGAAGACTGAAGAATCTCCCTTGTGGTCAAGGAGTGACCACCCTGTGCAAACAGGCACCATCCAGCACCTCGATGTTTGCTTTGTTGCAGTTCCCGCCGGAACTCGAGCAACAGAGATCAACAACACCCAGTGTGCCTGCCTTATAACAGGCCGATCCACAGTCCCTGCAAAGCTGAGACCCGTGGAGGTGCCCTGAAGCGTGGGAGCGGCCATCTTGGAGGAACAACAAAGCGCTGACCATGCAGCTCCCGAGGCTCCCTCGAAGCTGTGCATTGGAGTTTGAGAAGCTCCAGCCCCGAGCAGCTTTTGCACCAAAGCTCACCCCTTCACACTTGACGAGTGCTGCGTGGAGCCCTTTTGCATTTTCCTGCTTGACGCATTGGTCCGGTCGCTTGCCCATGGGCTAGTGGCCCCAGAACCGACAAACCTAAGAATTTACACAGCTGGTCTGATTGCTCCAGACTGGCCCTCGCTCCCCTGTAAAGGAGCATTTGCTCTGACCTTGCTGGTCCGAGTAATAAGCCTTCTTTGAATCCTGCATGGTGTGCCTTTACCAAGGTTTGTTGACTCCGATCCGGAAGCCGACACCGCCGACAGCGAGAACCTTTGTAGGACAGCTCGTGATTTACTCCAAGACATCCTCGGTGCCCCAGAGTCCACGTGGCAGCGGAGACAATGTTCACAACATCAACCTGATTGCGCCCGACATCGCCTGGTTCCTTCCTGGTTCCTTCCTGGTCACTGGCTAGAGACCCAGACTCTGTCCCCTCTGCTTTCAGGTACCCATCAACTTCGATTCACCCTTGGATCGCCCCGGACACTTCTCTTCTGGACGCCTGCAGCATCTTCATCTCCAGGCACCCTAGATCTTCGTGACGAAACCCAACACGTCTTCGCACCTGTGCACCTGCTTCCTGTGGGTGAGGTAACTCTTGAACACCGGTGCTCCTGTAGTGGTTAACACCTCTAGTGTCCAAGTCTAAAGTTTTGTCCTTCTAGTCCAGTCGGAAGACTCTTAAAACTGTAACTCGATAACTTTTACGCACCATTGACTTTGCATTGGTGCATGCGTGTGCCTCCTGCACTGCACCCGAATCCATCGGGCTACTCCCGTCCTAACTGCTGTTAGTCCAGTGTAGTCCCAGCGATTACCAAGGCCCTAGGCCTTACCCCTGATCGATTAGTGATTGTTATACCACTTTTTTGATATATGGTTTGAGTGGCCACCGGCCTCATCCATAAACGTGCAACTTGTATATGTTATATTGTGCTTTTGTTTAAACGCTTGTGCTTCATTGCTCATAAAGAGTAGTGGGGATTGTTCTGAGAATAAATACATATATTTTTATAATATATAACTTGTGTGGTGTCCTTTCATTTGATATTACAGGATTGCATATGGTAAAACAGCTGGCTTCACATGTCCTCTTGAGTTAAGATCCGGTGCTGATTCGGTGTCATGGAGGGCCTTGTGTGCGTTGGTGAGCATCTTAAATGCGACTCTCGCCTCAATGTGGAGCCAGTGGAGTGTGCGCAGGTGCTGGGAGATGTGGCGGTGTCTTGGCAGGTTGAAGACCAGTCTTGCGGTGGCGTTCTGGATGTTTTCGGGTGAGGTTTTTGCTACCTCTAGGATAGCTTGTCTTTAAGGTTGACTTACAACCACCACCATAAGGGATTGTTTGGACTGATACAAGGTGCCCACAGAACTGTGGACATCATACATCAGGCCAACTTCTCACAGATGGGGAGAGATGTTGTCTGTCTGATGTGAAACGGAAGGGTTTTCCAGGCTCTGGCCCCGAAGAAGGAGAAGTAGCGGCCTTCCGATCTGGTCTTTCTGGTGCGGAGGACCATGGCGTAGGAGAGCTGGGCTCATCGTAGGGTCCTTTGTGGTGCGTGGAATTTGAGTCGACTGTGTAGGTATGCTGATCCGGTGTCATGGAGGGCCTTGTGTGCGTGGGTGAGCATCTTAAATGTGACTCTAGCCTCAATGTGGAGCCAGTGGAGTGTGCGCAGATGCTGGGAGATGTGGCGGTGTCTTGGCAGGTTGAAGACCAGTCTTGCGGTGGTGTTCTGGAGGTTCTCGGTGAGGTTTTTGTTTGTTCCGGCATAGAGTGCATTGCCGTAGGCGAGTCTGCTGGTGACCAGGGCGTGGGTGACAATCTTTCTGTGTTCGAGGGGGATCGATTTGAAGGTCTTACGTAGGAGGCAGAGGGTGTGGAAGCAGGTCGACGAGACGGAGTTGATCTGGTGGTTCATTTTGAGCTTGGAGTCCTGGGTTATTCCCAGGTTGCGTGTGTGGTACATGGGGCCTTCTCGAAAGTTGTGTCTGGCGGTGGTGGGTTAGTTGGATTGGGAGAGGATGAGTTGAGTGTCGTCTGCTTATGACATAATGTTGAGTCCGTAGGTTCCGATGGTGGGGGCGAGTGGAAACATGTAGACATTGAAGAGCGTAGGGCTGAGGGAGGACCCCTAGGGGACTCAGGTGGTAGGTGTAGGGTCCGAGAGGGAAGGGGGAGTCTGACCCACTGCGTTCTGCCAGAGAGGAAGGAGCGGATCCAGTCGAGGGCCTTGTCTTGGAACCCTGCGTCGTGGAGTCTGCATATTAAGGTGCGGTAAGAGACTGGGCGAACGCCGCTGAGAGGTCGAGGAGGATGAGGGCTACTGTTTCTCCTGTAGGGTGCGGATGTCGTCTGTTGTGGCGAGGAGGGCGGTTTCCGTGCTGTGGTTTTTCCTGAAGTCGGATTGGGAGGAGTCGAGGATGTTGTGCTCTTCGATGAATGTGGTGAGTTGGCTGTAGATGTTTTTTCTCGATGACTTTTGCTGGGAACGGGAGCAGAGAGATGGGTCTGTAGATTTTGAAGTTGGTGGGGTCCGCTGAGAGTTTTTTTCAGGAGGGGGTTGACCTCGACGTGTTTCCATTCATCAGGGAACGAGGTGGTTGCCAGGGAGTGGTTGATGGTGTGGCAGAGCATGGGTGCGATGGTGTCGGTGGCTCTGTTGAAAATATAGTGGGGGCAGGGGTCTGTGGGGGCCCCAGAGTGGATTCACTTCATTGTCTTCAGTGTGTCTTCAGTGTTGAGGGCTGTCCGATTGTCAATCGGTGGCTTCAGGGTATCAGTGGTGGTTGGTGAGGGTTCAGTGTGTTGGTTGTCTTCGTCAAAGTTGTCGTAGATGCTCTTGATTTTGTGGTGGAAAAAAGTGCTGAGTTTGTCGCAGAGGTCTTGTAAGGGAGGAATGTCAGTAGACTCGCTGGTGGGTTGGGCAAACTCCTTGACGATGTTGAAGAGTTCTATGCTGTTTTGTGAGTATGTGGAGATACTGTATTCATTTTCTCTTTTTCTAATTTCTCTGATTAGTTGGTGGTGGGCGTTGGTGGCGGCTCTGAAGTTGGTGTGGGTTTCTGTGGAACTGGTGTTCCTCCAGGCCTTTTCAAGTCGCCGGCAAGTGTGTCTGGACTCTTGAAGTTTGGTGGTAACCATCTGGCTTTCTTGGCACGGGTGTTGTTATTTTTCTTGAGGGGGCTAAAGTGTTGGCGTTGTCGGAGATCCTTCTGTACAGGGTATGGGCTGCGGTGTTGGGGGTCATCATTTTCCATGATAGTTAGGGTGTAGTTGCGGAGTGAGCAGGTGAGTTGGTCGTCAGTGAATTTGATACAGTTTCTTTGTGGGAGCAGGTGCTAATGTCTGTGGATGGTCGGTGTTCTGAAGTTGAAGTGGACACATCGATGGTCAGTCCATGGGAGTTCAGTGGTGTGGCTGAATGTGATGCAGTTTCCTGAAGTAAAGAGGGGGTTGAGGGTGTGGCCTGCTGAGTGCATCACGATCTGGCAGAGTCCAATGTTGTGGAGGTTGTCCAGGAAGGATGTTGTGTTGAGGTCCAGTTAGTTGTCGAGGTGGAAGTTGAGGTCTCCCAGCAAGGTATAGTTGGTGGATGGGATGGCCTGCTGGGAAATGATGTCCATGATGGAGTTGGCGAAAGGTCCGCGGGGTCCAGGGGTTCGGTAGAGGGGAGGTTCCTCGGAGGGTGGTGGTGGGGCTGGTCAGTATCTTGAAGTGTAAGTGTTCCATCAGGTCTGTGGGCACCTCGGGGAGTGTGCTTAGGTGGAGGTTGGATTTGTGAACAATGGTAATTCCTCCTCCCGGGCGGGTGGGGCGGTCCTTCCTGCAGATTTTGTATCCTTGGGGATGGCGATGGCGACGTCCAGTCCCGAGGTGGTGTTGGTCCAGGTTTCGGTGAGGAACGCTTCGTCCGAGGTGGTGCTGTCGAGGATGTTCCAGATTTCAGTGGCATGTTTGTGGAGGGATTGTACGTTTGAGGAGGACGCATTGTAGGGTCTTCAGTTTGGTTGTGTTCTTTTGGGTGGGTTGTTCTGGTCCCGTGTTCTTGGCGATGCTGAAGGTGTGCTGGCAGCAGTGACATCTGAAGGGTCCATAGGTGTCGGCTGGTGAAGCTAGCTTGCAGTTATTGTTACGGCCTGGGTTAAGTGTGCGGAGTGCTGCTGGGTCGTAACGTAGGCAGTGGTCGTGGGTTCCTGACACTGGACGCGGTCGGGTCGCGGACGGGAGTAGACAGGCTTGCCTTTGGTGCTCCTTTGGCGTGTCCGTTTCGCGACCGTGCAGCAGCCGCTATTAAGTAGGGGAGGGGGGAGGGACGGTCAGCTGGGAGGGGGGAACGTGCATGGGCCAGGTGAGGGGCCCCAGGGGCAGCAGCAGTAGGGAGAGGTGGGATGACAAAAGAAAAGAACAGAGAATTCTGCTACAAGCAAGGGGCACAGAAAACAAAATAAAATAAAACAAAATGCAGAAAACAAAGCAAATTCCTACCAAGATAACACAGCGGACACAGAAACCAAATATGAGGGGCACAGGGCACAGAGACACAGACTACAATACCGGTTACACAGTGGAGCAGGCAGCGGCCTCAAACCCCTCCAGGGAGTGTGCTGAGGCTAGACGGCGAGGCAGATGGCACGGAGCTGCGGTGGAAGAGCAGGCCAGTGGCTGAGGTCAGAAGTCTTACTCACGTTCCCCCACAGCGGCTGCCATTAAGTAGGGGAGGGACGGTCAGCTGGGAGGCAAGAACATGCATGTGCTGGGGGAGGGGCTGCAGGAGCAGCAGCGGCGTGGAGAGGTGGATGACAAAAGAAAAAAACAGAGAATTCTGCTACAAGCAAGGGGCACAGAAAAAAAAATGCAGAAAACAAAGTAACATCCCATCAAGATAACACAGCGGGCACAGAAGCCAAATATGAGGGGCACAGGGCACAGAGACACAAACTACAATACCGGTCACACAGTGGAGCATGCAGCGGCCTTGAACCCCTCCAGGGAGGGTTTTGAGGCTCAACGGTGAGGCAGATGGCACGGAGCTGAAGGGAAAGAGCAGGCCAGTGACCGAGGTCAGAGGCCTTACTCCCTACTCTACTCTACTACTTAATACTATATAGCGCCCTGCCATAGGACTCCATAGGCCTTTCTGAGGGGAGACTCACATATACCTGTTGCAAGGTGGAAGTATTATGTGATATGGCTGTCAGGCCTATTCATGTCATACTAACACAATACAGAAGAGTGGACCTAGGATTCACCCTTAGCAGCCTTAGCTCAGTCCTAGTAGTATTTCACAGAGCAGTCAGGCGTACGCAGAGGAACATGTGTTAAGCATTTCACAGTACCAGCATTGACAATAACCAAGTGACACAACTTGAAAGAAATCCTGACAGCAACTTATAGAAATAGATTGTATTTTATATACATATAGACATATAAATGAACCTGATACTTTGCATAAAACCAGAGCTATAGAATTTCAAAACATTAAGCAATAATCGAAGTTGAACCAATCAATCAATAGTTTTATTTCATTTAGAACACTTCTCTCTTCTAAAATCAATCAATAAAAAAAGTAAAATTTTCATTTTTACAAAGGATGATTTTCATTATAAAACCAATCAAAGTGTATCTTTTTAAAACAATTTTAAAAAAAGGTAGCAATCTCAAAAGTACCTGAGAACCTTGCACAGTGAAAATATTATATCTAAAACATATAGGTATTAAGAAGCAACATCTGGCCTCTACCAATGTTTTGTTTGGGCAAATATATAATACATGAGACATATCTTGCACGCCTTCATTGCAGAGGTTACATAAGCCTGTATTATTGTCAGATTTATTCACATTTTTTGCGTATGTTTTTAGTGGTAAAATCCCTATGCACAGCAGACTAATAAAGCATCAAGCACCATCAGCCTGATTCATGAACGGGCCGTTTTGCGAGCCCCTAATAGCGATTCATAGCGAATCGCTATTGAGGACTCGCAAAACGGTATTCATGTAGGAATTGCTAAATAAATAGCGATTCCTACACATTCCTTATTTGCGAGTAGCAAATTGCTACTCGCAAATAAGGAATAACTCCCCATTCATTCCTATGGGCCAAAAGGCCCATAGGAATGAATGGGGAGTATTCTTTATTTGCGAGTAGCAATTTGCTACTCGCAAATAAGATAGCGATTTTAAGGGTGCCAGGGGTGTCCAAAGGACACCCTGTAGCACCCCTTAAATGCACATTTGAACAGGTGTTGCGCACACACATGTCCAAAGGACATGTGTGTGTGCAACATGCAACTTAGAAAAATGCTTTTAAAAGCATTTTTCTAAGTTTTTGCTATTTACCGAGAGGTCTGACCTCTCGGTAAATAGCGGCCCAAAATTGCAAATTCGCAATTTTTAAAAGTGTCATGAATAGCATTTAAGGAATCTCTAATAGAGATTCCTTAAATGCTAATCCTCGCATATTTGCTAATTCTTTATTAGCGATTTTTGCATTTGGGATTGTGAATCCCAAATGCCAAAATTGCACTCGCAAAAGGCAAGATTCTGAGAATCTTGCCCTTTGCGAGTGCAATTTAGCTTCATGAATCAGGCTGTTTGTACTTATGTGAATTGCAGGTATCTTTTCTGAATCTTGTTTTCTATGGATATAGGATTTGTATTGTGATAGCTGAGTACAGTGCTTTACATCAAGCTCATAGCTTATTCTTGGGCTCAGGATCTTCAAGAATAACTTTAGAAGTGCAGGATTCCAGGACTTTAAAAGTGCTATCGTACATTGAGAAAGGTTTAGTGTTGTGTTAAGATTCTTATTAAAAGTTTATTGCACAGATTCACTTTGAAATGTTTCAAGTTAAGGATCCAACTTCAGCGTGTGATGAGTTATACACCCATCTTATTATAATTGCTATAGCTCTAGCGAAGAAGCGAACTATGGATAACTCTCGGCGCAATGCTTGAACTGGGACCGCTTGATTAACCTTTACGATTTTTCGAAGTGTGTCTGTAGCTTGTCATTTATGGATTGGGATATATTCTAGAGCATAAGATAAAATGGGAGATATTTTCAAATGCTGTAGGTGAGCGGAATCTTGTAGTGGCTGAAAGAAGATTCTCCCTAGGGAGGTATATTCTTTAGCTAACTCTATTGGCTTCCCACTGAGTGACCAATTAAACTGAGTGTAGTGTGTTTTCCCTCCAAATGGTACAACCTTTGTTGTAAGAATGTTTGCTTTAAAAAAATGTCCCTCAGTGTAACTAAATAATTAATTTAGGTTTCGTTGTAGAATGATTGGGGTAAGGTCCAGTATGATCACATCATTGGTATACATTAAAATGTGCATGTCACTAGATGCTATTTTTAGGGGAAATTTATTTAGTTTTTAGAAGCAATCGAGAAGGTCACTTATAAAAAAGTAAAATAAAAGAGGTGCTAAAAGACAACCCTGTGTAGCTATTATTCGAGTTAGACCATTTTTTCCTTCATTTGCACTCTACACCATGTTGATTAATGTAGTAAGACGACTAGCCGTAAGCGGTTTTCTGGTTTTCCCATTTTCTTTAACTTCCTCCGCAATGTGGGTCTGTCATCATGGGCCCAGACCCAAACACATTAAATGACACCTGGTGACCCCGCACCTTCAGAAGCCCGTCCACCCCCATGTACCACACAATCAACCTGGTAATAATCCTGGACTCCAAGCTCAAATGAACCACCAGATCAACTCCGTCTCGTCTTCTTGCTTCCACACCCTCCACCTCCTACGTAAGACCCTCAAATGGATCCCCCTCAAACACAGAAAGACCGTCACCCACACCCTGGTCACCAGCAGACTCGACTACGGCAATGCACTCTATGCCGGAATAAACAAAAACCTCACCCGCAAACTACAGACCATCGAGAACGCCACCGCAAGACTGGTCCTCAACCTGCCAAGACACCGCCACATCTCCCATGCCCCTGCGCACACTCCACTGGCTCAACATTGAGGCGAAATTCACCTTCAAGATGCTCACCCACGCACACAAGGCCCTCCACGACACCGGACCAGCATACCTCAACAGTCGACTCCATTCCATGCATGCAAAGGACCCTACGATCAGCCCAGCGCTCCTACACCGTGGTCCTCCGCACCAGAAAGACCAGCTCGGGAGGCCGCTCCTTCTCCTTCCTCGGAGCCAGAGCCTGGAACAACCTTCCACTTCACCTCAGACAGACAACATCTCTCCCCATCTTCGCAAGAAACCTCAAAACCTGGCTCTTCAACAGACCCCCTCCTTGATGGGCTGGAACCTGCAGGCCCCCACCCACAGCACCTTGAGACCCTTACGGGTGAGTAGTGGCGCTTAACAAACTACTGATTGATTGATTGGATAGGACATATATTTTTCATATGTCTTAACAGTAACACCTCCAAATTGTCTTTTTGCTGTGGAAAGGTTAGCAGCACCATTGGCTAACACAGGGTTACACACTGCTATTCCAGTCTGGCTAACCTCTGAATGGTACTACCGAAGTAGGTAAGTAAGGTATCAAATTAATCATGATATTAAACCTACCTGATTCCCAGGTTGAATTTAGTGTCACTATTGAACAAAGCAACTTTTAAAATCTTGTCACTCTGTAACCCAGCTAGACCAGCGACCTCACAAAGGACGTGGCACACAGACAGCTTTCTGTCTTCCTGGGGAGACATGCGAAAAACAAAGGCAGTTACTGCAGAGCAAGGTGGTACCTTCTTTCCCAGGATGGCTACTCGGGTGTTAGCCCAAAAGGCAAGCTTCAAACGGGAAGCCGCCTTTGAGGGCCTCACTGCAACAACACTGGCAAGCATAATATCTGAACTGCAGAACATTTGGAGACAGAGCCAGAGAGGAAAATCATGTCCCTAAACTGTAGCCCACTGCTAACCACACCTCTAGGGTGGGTTGCATGCTCCTGACAATCAAGCAAGGGTTGTGCCATGTTGTAAGGGGCAGGAATGGGGCACTATGGGATAGCTAGAAGCCATACATTGCAGGAAATCCATAAATAGGTAGGAAGGGACCCAGTAGGCCAGTGGCATAATCGTGTGGACCCCTTGGGGCTCTTTCCTGGGATAAATGTTGTACTCCTGGCACCCTGCCCCACAGATCATGTTGAAATTGAAGATAGGATTGATGAAAGACTGCCCTGCGGCCCTTAACCCACACAGAGAGAAACTGAACCATCAAGAGGGCTGCACCTGCTGCACTTTAGGGCTATTGAGATTTGAAATTTGCCTGTGGCTCCTGACACAGGGAAAGTTGGTTTCCTGCCTTTACCCACATCAGCGACTCCAAGGATCAGTCAGCTGATCCCCTGAAACCAGCCTCAGGGACACAGGAGCTGAAAGAGCCCAAACGGACAAGGTGGGAGTCACCACAGACTAGTTGCCACTACCATTTGCTGGATGCACAACAGGACAAATCCGATAAAGCCAAAAGTTGGATCTGTGTCTACCAGACTCTGGAGTGTTATCAAACACTTGTTTGTCATACTCAAGGGACACTAGCCTCTACCTAAGGATTTTGCCCAACCACAGTGCAAGCAGACCAGTAGCTCAACATCGGCTGGCCTGTAACTGAAACACTGAGGACTTCGAGGGACCCCTATCTCCATGGCTAAAGTCGCACCTTATCACGTGTGGACTGAGGGATCACCACAGAGACACCCCTTTTGACAGTACCACAACTGGAGTATCCTTTGAGCATCTTTTGCCTGTATTTGGGAAAAGAGCGGAGGCAGCACCAGGTGTGAAGTAAGACAGGACCACGTTGTATTCAAAATTATATTTTTCTTTTATTTTTTCATTCTTAAGACAGCCAACGCATTTCGCTCCCCAACCATGGGAGCTTCGTCAGGGCTGAAAACAACATAGAAAGGATACACCAATATTAATAACACATACTAACATTTAAAATTCACACAGAGAGACAAACGATATTAAAAACACATTGAGTCAGGCTTCTAAGAGAAGAGATGGCAACACCTAAAAGAGCCATAGTATCAAACCTATATTTTTAAGGAACATATTTCCTTAAATCTGAAGATGCATATACAAAAATGAAGAGAGCAAGGTAGCTTCAAAATAATACATTAATACACGCTGCAGAATGCAACCAAATATATAATGTTCACAATAAGAGTTGGAAAGGGGAGACCAGAGAGGTATATGAAGTGGAGTTCAAGTGAGGGATGGAAAAAAGTGGAGGAGACAGGAAAGGATTAACTTGAGTAGACTTATACAGGATAGTTGCCCAAAGTGATAGGTATACACATACACCCACTCACAGGTGAATTTGCCCAAAGGTTGAGACTATACATAATGCCATTCTCACCAAAGAATGTTGGTAAATCCTGATGCGACGCAATAACGTAGACACGGAGACTGGTCGATACAGTAGTGAGAGATTCTAAAATAAGAGGACACAGATTGCATAAAATGACTGTGTTAAGATCAAAGCCTAACAAGTATACTGAAGTAACCAGACTCCTTACCCAATATCAAGGTTCCTATATCAGGACAAAAGATGAGGACAGCGTCACGGGCTTTGAAATGAATCTCATCAATGGTCAAGAAAATAATATTTCAAAATATCTGAAGAAGAAATGAGATTCAAAAAGTTGTCAAAGGAATCACAATGTATTAAATATGGCTCCATTCCAAAGTGTCAGTATACTACAGTGTCCAGGTCTCTTACCCAGTATCAAATTACTGTATCAGGACAAAGATGAAGAAATACATCATGGGCTTTAAAGTGAGTCACATTGGTAGCCAAGACGGTAGTATTTCAAATGTATCTAAAGAAAGAATTCATATTTAGAAAGTTGTCAAATATGTCACAACCTATAGAACTCTTAACTCATGATTCCAATCCAAGTCATCAACACTTAAAAGCTTACTCCTCCCATTGTGTATACACAATCGCAAGAAAGCAATTAGTCTCTAAGGAAAAAGGGGGGATCCTATTTCATACACCTAGTAGAAAAAGGGGAGGGGGGTCCGATTAGTCACAGACCTCCAATACAAAAAACGGTCCAGAATAACTCACGATAGTGTTGTCGAAAGAGCGTGTGAGCGGACCTTGATAAGCTGCTTTTGCAAAAGACGGACACATTCTCATTGTTATGCAGAGAATAGACAGGGTTTCATTTAAAAAAATCGGAAACATTCTCATTATTGCGCTATGGTCTTGACAAAATGCCAACTATAAGAAAACACAGAATATAAAGGGGAAATATTCAGCAAGTTGACATTTCAAACTGGAACAGACCATTCCGTCCTTAACAAAACTTTAAAACAAGGGGTTAGAAACCGGGCACGAATCGAACCCACCAACCACAACGTAAGGGATAAGAGACAACTCGGCAAAACCGAGTAGTCAAAGGGCGTTGTATCAAAGTGATACATGCTTACCTCCAAACTTCGTAATACGACCGCAACCCGTGGCAGATTTGGTAGAACAGGTTTAGTCCCGTCGGGTGTGTTTTTAAACACCCCGCGCGCCAATCACATGGTGCATAATAGTGAACACGTGAGTATTCGTAGGAGAAAGCGAAGACTCACGCAACCAAGTCCTGGATAAAGAGCTTAAAATAGCACATCCCTTTCGGGCGGCCATAGTATAATGTCCACAGTTTGAATCTACCATAATGTTAAGGAAGATTGGATTCTAGAGCCGTTCACAATGTATCCCGAAACTAAAGAAAAAATTCACCAATTATAAAAATATTACAAATGATACTCCCTAAATAGAAAGTATGGAAAAAAGATTACGAATTACAATTGCGACAATATTAGCCGAATATACAAAAATATATACTGCAAAATAGGAAAGTACGAATAAAGGACCTTAAATCTTGAGCAAGAAGAAAAACGAAGTTACAGACAACTAAAGAACCCTAAATGACAAACAAAAGGGAGGCGGAATTACAGACGAAAGTGCGGCCATATTAGTCTAGTCAAAAACCAACAAAACAAATTGTGACAAGCAGATAATGAAATTGATACGGACTAAAACCGCCACCCATAGAAAAGGCTCAATCACCAAGACATAAACTTAAAAGTGAAAAATCGAAAAATAAACATAAAAAAACGTGAATACACATATAGTCAAAGAAGAAAAGGTACCATGAAGGAGTTGGCAAATCATCAAAGATACCTCATAAATTATTGACAAAGAGTTATATAAATGAAAGTCTTATCAACAGTAACCATAGGTAAATGTTGTTTGACAACAAACACAATGCTAGATGAATTAGGTACAGAGTTTAAGAATCAACACTCATAGGGGCATTGAAACCGAGGTTTATCACTAGAGAGTTTGCCAAATCAAGCATTATAAAAAATGATGCATTTCATTATCGGAATTATGTCCCTGATTAATGGCTCGAAGGCGACATATCCATTTAGCTTCCTCTCTCCTTAGGGTAAGCTCCCTATTGCCACCTCTTTTGTTGGGCGGAATATGTTGGATTGCATGGAACCAAAAGGTGTTATCATGAGCATGTTCCAAATTGTAATGTTCCATTATCGGATGCCTGGTGTCCCTATTGATGATTGCCCTGCGATGCTCTTGGATTCTTAATTTTAATGGTCGTATACTGCTGCCTACATATATGCGACTGCAGGGACATCCTAGGACATAGACTGTGTAGGGGGTATTACAATTACAGAAATGGGTGATTTTGAATTGGCGATCATTGTTATATGAAAAAGTGGAAGTCTTGTTTCTACCCATCTCACAGACATTACAGGTTCCACATATAAAGAAACCTGAGGGTTTAGGGGCTAGCCAATTTTTGGTGTTAAGTGGTGTAGTCACATAACTCGGGCATAGTTCTTTGCGTAGGGAAATGCCTCTTCTATAGCTGATCAGAGGTTTTTCACCTACATGTTTTTTCAAGCCCTCAATTTCAGTAAGCAAGTGCCAATTCCTCCTGAAAATGTTGAAGATTTTATCACTGTGGGATGTATACTGAGTGGCAAATCTCACTCGGTTAGCACCCTTGTCCAATTTAGCTCTTTCATTCTTACTGGTCAGGGTAGATTCTCTGTCCACAGTCTCAATTCTACATACCGCTCTATCCACAATTCGTTGGTCATAACCTCGTTTCAAGAATCTCTGTTTGGTCATGTTGACATTATCCTTAAATGTGTCTTCTTCACTGCACGTTCTACCTACTCTAACAAGTTCGCCAAACGGAATATTTCTAATTACCGAACTGGCATGTGCACTGGAAGCATGTAGTACAGAATTACAAGAAGTTTCCTTCCGATATAGTTTGCTTTGGACCCGACCATTCTGTACATAGAAGGTGATGTCCAAAAAGTTGATACTGCTCCTATTATGTGACATAGTAAACTTCACATTATAGGGATTGTCATTTAGGTACACAAGATAGTTGTTAAGTTCCTCAACAGTCCCAGACCACAGGCATATCACATCATCGATGTACCTCCCCCAGAACACGATGTGGTTAGTCCAGGGGGAGGCACATCGGGCCCAGGCATGCTCCCTCTCATACCACCCCATAAAGAGGCAGGCATAAGAAGGAGCAAACCTGGAACCCATCGCGGTACCACTGGTCTGCTGGTACCAGCGATCATCGAAAAGGAAGTAGTTGTTGAGCAGAATGAGGTCTATCATCTGCAGGATCATTTCATTCTGAGAGTAGAGCTGGGCATCTTCTCTATCTAGAAATGATTGAACTGCTGTTTTGCCATACACTCTATCGATACACGTATAAAGACTAGTGACATCTAATGTCACAAAGCTAAGGTCATCAGACCACTCAAAGTCATTAAGTTTGATCAGAACATCCTTGCTGTCCTGAACATAGGAAGGAAGACTCAGCACATATTTTTGCAACTTAAGGTCCACATAGTGGGAGAGGCTTTCGGTGGGTGAGCCCACCCCCGAAATAATGGGTCTACCGGGCGGAAATCCTTCTCCCCCCTTATGAATTTTAGGGAGGATGTATATACAAGGGTAGGAGGGGTTAGAGACGTGTAGAAATCTAAATTCATCCTCGGTAAGTAGACATGAGTCCTTCCATTCCCACAGTCTCTCGTTGATGGTATTGACTACAAGTGGTATTGGGTTGCTCTTTATCTCCCTATAGTTCTTGTCATCCGCTAATTGTCGCTTAATTTCGCCAAAATAGTCTACCCGATTCATAATTACCACACTTCCGCCTTTATCGGCCTCTCGTATGACAATAGTAGGGTCATCCTTAAGTTTTTTAAGTGCTTGTCTTTCAGAATCAGTTATGTTAGACCTAGTTCTGGTGTATCGCTGATTGGACGTGTCAAGTTTGTACAACTCTTCAGTGACTTTTTTGTGAAAGGCGTCTATATTGGAGTGGTAGCCAAATGTGGGGATAAATTTGGATCTAGGATGGAGACCACTATCATCAGTGATTTCTTGCTCTATACCTAATTCTGTCATTGGGGCTGGTATGTTAGTCTGTTCCTCCTCATCTAGAGTCATAAGGCAATGTACAGCACGAAAAGAAGCAACAGTGTGTTCACTTTCACTCATCCGGTTTGTAGGGGCAGCACTACACACAGCCCTGTAGGAAAAGAAATCCTTCAGTTTGAGAAGCCTAGTGAATTTAAACAAGTCAACATGTACATCTGCGAGATCCCCCATTTGCGTCGGGCAAAAATTCAATCATTTACTCAGAACTTGCATATCAGTAGTGTCAAGAGTTTTATTTGATAAATTTACAACTTTCAAATCCTGTATACCATCGACAACATTTGACAAATCAGCAGTATTAGCTATTTCTTTGTTTTTACAAGTTTGTCGGTTTTTCCTACTTCCTTTCCACCTCCTACCACCCCTCCTGGTCTTGGCTGTTCCCTTTTTTGTTGGAGGCGGCTTGACATTCTCACCTTTGCCAGTTCCCTCTGGAACGAAGAGGCACCCTCGCCTAAAGGGACCTCTGGTGTAATAGTGGAAGAGGCAACACTGCTGGTTGATGAAATAGAAATGTTACTGACTGACCGGTTATCCTCGCCATCATCCCTGTCTTCCCTAGATCTTTTTTTATCCTCAACCACTGGGAGATTGTCGAATTTTTTAGCAAAAGTGTAAATCCGACCGTCCCTGTAATCACGGTCGTCCCTCTTAATTTTACGTAGTTTTTTATCCTTAAGGTAGACTTGGTGGTTATCCATTATTTTTTTCAAAATGGCAAAGTTTTTTTCAATTAGGTCCTTCTCCCCAAACTCACCAATCTCTTTTTCTATTTGTTCAATCTCGGCCTGTAATTTTTCACCCTTTTCTAACGAGTGCTTGACCAAGATTTTCATCATAATAGATAATATATTACACCAGAGGTCCCTTTAGGCGAGGGTGCCTCTTCGTTCCAGAGGGAACTGGCAAAGGTGAGAATGTCAAGCCGCCTCCAACAAAAAAGGGAACAGCCAAGACCAGGAGGGGTGGTAGGAGGTGGAAAGGAAGTAGGAAAAACCGACAAACTTGTAAAAACAAAGAAATAGCTAATACTGCTGATTTGTCAAATGTTGTCGATGGTATACAGGATTTGAAAGTTGTAAATTTATCAAATAAAACTCTTGACACTACTGATATGCAAGTTCTGAGTAAAGGATTGAATTTTTGCCCGACGCAAATGGGGGATCTCGCAGATGTACATGTTGACTTGTTTAAATTCACTAGGCTTCTCAAACTGAAGGATTTCTTTTCCAACAGGGCTGTGTGTAGTGCTGCCCCTACAAACCGGATGAGTGAAAGTGAACACACTGTTGCTTCTATTCGTGCTGTACATTGCCTTATGACTCTAGATGAGGAGGAACAGACTAACATACCAGCCCTAATGACAGAATTAGGTATAGAGCAAGAAATCACTGATGATAGTGGTCTCCATCCTAGATCCAAATTTATCCCCACATTTGGCTACCACTCCAATATAGACGCCTTTCACAAAAAAGTCACTGAAGAGTTGTACAAACTTGACACGTCCAATCAGCGATACACCAGAACTAGGTCTAACATAACTGATTCTGAAAGACAAGCACTTAAAAAACTTAAGGATGACCCTACTATTGTCATACGAGAGGCCGATAAAGGCGGAAGTGTGGTAATTATGAATCGGGTAGACTATTTTGGCGAAATTAAGCGACAATTAGCGGATGACAAGAACTATAGGGAGATAAAGAGCAACCCAATACCACTTGTAGTCAATACCATCAACGAGAGACTGTGTGAATGGAAGGACTCATGTCTACTTACCGAGGATGAATTTAGATTTCTACACGTCTCTAACCCCTCCTACCCTTGTATATACATCCTCCCTAAAATTCATAAGGGGGGAGAAGGATTTCCGCCCGGTAGACCCATTATTTCGGGGGTGGGCTCACCCACCGAAAGCCTCTCCCACTATGTGGACCTTAAGTTGCAAAAATATGTGCTGAGTCTTCCTTCCTATGTTCAGGACAGCAAGGATGTTCTGATCAAACTTAATGACTTTGAGTGGTCTGATGACCTTAGCTTTGTGACATTAGATGTCACTAGTCTTTATACGTGTATCGATAGAGTGTATGGCAAAACAGCAGTTCAATCATTTCTAGATAGAGAAGATGCCCAGCTCTACTCTCAGAATGAAATGATCCTGCAGATGATAGACCTCATTCTGCTCAACAACTACTTCCTTTTCGATGATCGCTGGTACCAGCAGACCAGTGGTACCGCGATGGGTTCCAGGTTTGCTCCTTCTTATGCCGGCCTCTTTATGGGGTGGTATGAGAGGGAGCATGCCTGGGCCCGATGTGCCTCCCCCTGGACTAACCACATTGTGTTCTGGGGGAGGTACATCGATGATGTGATATGCCTGTGGTCTGGGACTGTTGAGGAACTTAACAACTATCTTGTGTACCTAAATGACAATCCCTATAATGTGAAGTTTACTATGTCACATAATAGGAGCAGTATCAACTTTTTGGACATCACCTTCTATGTACAGAATGGTCGGGTCCAAAGCAAACTATATCGGAAGGAAACTTCTTGTAATTCTGTACTACATGCTTCCAGTGCACATGCCAGTTCGGTAATTAGAAATATTCCGTTTGGCGAACTTGTTAGAGTAGGTAGAACGTGCAGTGAAGAAGACACATTTAAGGATAATGTCAACATGACCAAACAGAGATTCTTGAAACGAGGTTATGACCAACGAATTGTGGATAGAGCGGTATGTAGAATTGAGACTGTGGACAGAGAATCTACCCTGACCAGTAAGAATGAAAGAGCTAAATTGGACAAGGGTGCTAACCGAGTGAGATTTGCCACTCAGTATACATCCCACAGTGATAAAATCTTCAACATTTTCAGGAGGAATTGGCACTTGCTTACTGAAATTGTGGGCTTGAAAAAACATGTAGGTGAAAAACCTCTGATCAGCTATAGAAGAGGCATTTCCCTACGCAAAGAACTATGCCCGAGTTATGTGACTACACCACTTAACACCAAAAATTGGCTAGCCCCTAAACCCTCAGGTTTCTTTATATGTGGAACCTGTAATGTCTGTGAGATGGGTAGAAACAAGACTTCCACTTTTTCATATAACAATGATCGCCAATTCAAAATCACCCATTTCTGTAATTGTAATACCCCCTACACAGTCTATGTCCTAGGATGTCCCTGCAGTCGCATATATGTAGGCAGCAGTATACGACCATTAAAATTAAGAATCCAAGAGCATCGCAGGGCAATCATCAATAGGGACACCAGGCATCCGATAATGGAACATTACAATTTGGAACATGCTCATGATAACACCTTTTGGTTCCATGCAATCCAACATATTCCGCCCAACAAAAGAGGTGGCAATAGGGAGCTTACCCTAAGGAGAGAGGAAGCTAAATGGATATGTCGCCTTCGAGCCATTAATCAGGGACATAATTCCGATAATGAAATGCATCATTTTTTATAATGCTTGATTTGGCAAACTCTCTAGTGATAAACCTCGGTTTCAATGCCCCTATGAGTGTTGATTCTTAAACTCTGTACCTAATTCATCTAGCATTGTGTTTGTTGTCAAACAACATTTACCTATGGTTACTGTTGATAAGACTTTCATTTATATAACTCTTTGTCAATAATTTATGAGGTATCTTTGATGATTTGCCAACTCCTTCATGGTACCTTTTCTTCTTTGACTATATGTGTATTCACGTTTTTTTATGTTTATTTTTCGATTTTTCACTTTTAAGTTTATGTCTTGGTGATTGAGCCTTTTCTATGGGTGGCGGTTTTAGTCCGTATCAATTTCATTATCTGCTTGTCACAATTTGTTTTGTTGGTTTTTGACTAGACTAATATGGCCGCACTTTCGTCTGTAATTTCGCCTCCCTTTTGTTTGTCATTTAGGGTTCTTTAGTTGTCTGTAACTTTGTTTTTCTTCTTGCTCAAGATTTAAGGTCCTTTATTCGTACTTTCCTATTTTGCAGTATATATTTTTGTATATTCGGCTAATATTGTCGCAATTGTAATTCGTAATCTTTTGTCCATACTTTCTATTTAGGGAGTATCATTTGTAATATTTTTATAATTGGTGAATTTTTTCTTTAGTTTCGGGATACATTGTGAACGGCTCTAGAATCCAATCTTCCTTAACATTATGGTAGATTCAAACTGTGGACATTATACTATGGCCGCCCGAAAGGGATGTGCTATTTTAAGCTCTTTATCCAGGACTTGGTTGCGTGAGTCTTCGCTTTCTCCTACGAATACTCACGTGTTCACTATTATGCACCATGTGATTGGCGCGCGGGGTGTTTAAAAACACACCCGACGGGACTAAACCTGTTCTACCAAATCTGCCACGGGTTGCGGTCGTATTACGAAGTTTGGAGGTAAGCATGTATCACTTTGATACAACGCCCTTTGACTACTCGGTTTTGCCGAGTTGTCTCTTATCCCTTACGTTGTGGTTGGTGGGTTCGATTCGTGCCCGGTTTCTAACCCCTTGTTTTAAAGTTTTGTTAAGGACGGAATGGTCTGTTCCAGTTTGAAATGTCAACTTGCTGAATATTTCCCCTTTATATTCTGTGTTTTCTTATAGTTGGCATTTTGTCAAGACCATAGCGCAATAATGAGAATGTTTCCGATTTTTTTTAATGAAACCCTGTCTATTCTCTGCATAACAATGAGAATGTGTCCGTCTTTTGCAAAAGCAGCTTATCAAGGTCCGCTCACACGCTCTTTCGACAACACTATCGTGAGTTATTCTGGACCGTTTTTTGTATTGGAGGTCTGTGACTAATCGGACCCCCCTCCTCTTTTTCTACTAGGTGTATGAAATAGGATCCCCCCTTTTTCCTTAGAGACTAATTGCTTTCTTGCGATTGTGTATACACTATGGGAGGAGTAAGCTTTTAAGTGTTGATGACTTGGATTGGAATCATGAGTTAAGAGTTCTATAGGTTGTGACATATTTGACAACTTTCTAAATATGAATTCTTTCTTTAGATACATTTGAAATACTACCGTCTTGGCTACCAATGTGACTCACTTTAAAGCCCATGATGTATTTCTTCATCTTTGTCCTGATACAGTAACTTGATACTGGGTAAGAGACCTGGACACTGTAGTATACTGACACTTTGGATTGGAGTCATATTTAATACATTGTGATTCCTTTGACAACTTTTTGAATCTCATTTCTTCTTCAGATATTTTGAAATATTATTTTCTTGACCATTGATGAGATTCATTTCAAAGCCCGTGACGCTGTCCTCATCTTTTGTCCTGATATAGGAACCTTGATATTGGGTAAGGAGTCTGGTTACTTCAGTATACTTGTTAGGCTTTGACCTTAACACAGTCATTTCATGCAATCTGTGTCCTCTTATTTTAGAATCTCTCACTACTGTATCAACCAGTCTCCGTGTCTACGTTATTGCGTCGCATCAGGATTTACCAACATTCTTTGGTGAGAATGGCATTATGATTAGTCTCAACCCTTGGGCAAATTCACCTGTGAGTGGGTGTATGTGTATACCTATCACTTTGGGCAACTATCCTGTATAAGTCTACTCAAGTTAATCCTTTCCTGTCTCCTCCACTTTTTTCCATCCCTCACTTGAACTCCACTTCATATACCTCTCTGGTCTCCCCTTTCCAACTCTTATTGTGAACATTATATATTTGGTTGCATTCTGCAGCGTGTATTAATGTATTATTTTGAAGCTACCTTGCTCTTTTCATTTTTGTATATGCATCTTCAGATTTAAGGAAATATGTTCCTTAAAAATATAGGTTTGATACTATGGCTCTTTTAGGTGTTGCCATCTCTTCTCTTAGAAGCCTGACTCAATGTGTTTTTAATATCGTTTGTCTCTCTGTGTGAATTTTAAATGTTAGTATGTGTTATTAATATTGGTGTATCATTTCTATGTTGTTTTCAGCCCTGACGAAGCTCCCATGGTTGGGGAGCGAAACGCGTTGGCTGTCTTAAGAATGAAAAAATAAAAGAAAAATATAATTTTGAATACAACGTGGTCCTGTCTTACTTCACACCTGGTGCTGCCTCCGCTCTTTTCCCAAAGTCTTCATCTGGATTTCCAGTGGGATCAAACCACAGCGGGTCCTGGAGGTTGTCAGCACAGAAAAATTGAACACTTTGAGGGACATTGGAATATAGAGGTGCTGGTTGCTTGATCAGCTGTGGAACATTCTTTTTTGGATCTTTTGCCTGTATCCTCTGCATCAAGACCACTCCATTGACGTCTATGGCGGCCATCCTGTAAAGTTTGGAACTTGCATAAAAAATGCTCTGGTGGCTAGGTAGCTGTCCAAAGTATCCTTACTGGATCCTAGACCTTTTTCCTGCTGGATTTGGTCATATAACCCGGGCTGGAGTGCCAACATTAGCTTTTTCAAACTTTTGAAAAGTTTACAAACTTTCAGTTCACAATTGCTTTTTTGCGGTTGCAATTAAAAATGATAAAAGCTTCTAAAAGTTGTATCTCTGGAACCGTCAAATAAGAGGGGGAGATGGAGCTAACATTTAGGTACAACCTCCGTGGTACATATGGTTAAAAAAAATCTGTAAATGTCAGATCTAAAAACCTAACTAAGGTGAAGGGGATTCCACTAAATGCGCGAAAAAAGAAATATTATTTTCTTGAGTCCCCTGACTCACCCAGGAATGCCCCTAGGTGACATGCTTCATCACTAGGGCCATCCCAAACAGCTGCTGTTCACGCTTGCTGTGACTCGCGGAACTATGTAGGAGCACTCTTTATGAAAAATGTGTAGTGCAGTGTTTGTGGAGTGGTGGGAGTGATGTTAAAAATACCTAGCTATTGAGCTAATATTTTATTCTTGCTCCTAGTTGGTATGGATAAAAGAGAATTCTCCGTAAACTAGCTCATGATGCCCCTTTAAGCTGGACATTTGGGACAGACCAAAATCTGGGACAGGTTGGTAAATCACTTCTATTGGCCTCAGATGTCAAAAAAGATGAAGGAGTTCTTTTGCTACTGTGTTACCTGTCAAGTCAAAACAGGTAGCTAGCCAAAGGCTACCCACATACCACTTCCAGTGGTAGGGACTCCCTTTAAGAGGGTAGGTATTGATATAGTTGGTCGTCTAGACCCACCAATTGCCTCTGGGCACAGGAATATTCTGGTGGTAGTGGACCTTTTCACTACATATCCAGAAGCCATACCCCTTAGGACAGTCACTGCTCCTGCAGTATGAAGAGCCTTGCTTGATATTTTTACCAGATGGGTTTTCCTAAGAGGTAATTTCACATAGAGACACAACTTTTATGTGTGCTTATCTGAAAGCAATGTGACATGAGTATGGAGTGACTTAAATATTATTTACACCTTACCATCCACAAGGTAATGGCCTTGTTGAAAGATTTAATAAGACCACGAAAGGCATGATTATGGCTTTACCTGATAAACGCAGGAGGAGATGGGATACTCTTCTCCCATGCAAGTTGTTTGTCTATGGGGAGGTTCCTGGGAAAGGAGGAGGATTCGGTACCTTTGAACTGATCTTTGGACATCCTTTCCATTGTCCTTTAAGTTTGGTCAGAGAAGGAGTCGAAATAGAGCATCCTAGATTATGTTCTAGACCTTTGCTCAAGGATGGCTAAATACATGGAAAGGCAAACAGAAACTTTGAGGCCAGCCAGGAACTTGTCCAGTGCGGTTATGACCAAAAGGCATTTCTTATGGAATACCAGGGTGGGAAATTGGTTTGGATTTTGGGGCCTGTAGCATCCAGAGCACTCGAAGGCAAATGGTGGTCCTTACCCTAACTTGGAAAAGAAGGGTGAAGTCAAATACTTGGTGGACTTAGGTACTCCAAAAAACCATCACAGGGTGATTCATGTGAAAAGGCTCAAGTTACATCATGACAGAACTGACATTACAATGCTCATGATGAAGGATAGTGGAGAGGAGGAAAAAGGTAAACCTCTCACAGACCTGATGTCAATCAATGTCAAAGATGGCTCAGTAGAGGGAAAAGCTTTTTCTCTACCACTTTGAATATTCAGCAGCAGAGAGACTGTTACAGCTTGCATGGGCAGTTTGCTGACTTGCTTTCCTTGATACCAAGTTTGACAACATGTTGACACATATGATGTGGACACAGGTGACAGTTTACCTGTCAAAACTAAATTTTACAGATTGTCAGACCAGGTCAATGCTAGCATTAAAGCAGAGGTTTAAAAAATGCTGGGGATGATTGAGTTTTCTAGTAGTCCATGGTTCAGCCCAATAGCTCCGGTGCCCAAACCAAATCCAAAAAGAGGAAATCCAGAATTAAGATGGATGTGGATCACAGAGGCCTGAATACAGTCGCCAAGACTGATGCTCATCCCATGCAGAAAGCAGATGAGCTCATTGATAAGTTGGGGACTGCAAGATATTTAGGCACCTGTGACCTAACTTCAGGTTGTTTGCAGATAGCTCTAACACAAGGAGCCAAGTAGAGGTCTGCCGTTTCAACCCCAGAGACCCCAGAGGCTTTTAAATCAGAGTACTGTCCTTCAGGTTGAAAAATGTACCTGCCACCTTCCATAGGTTGGTGAATGGTCTTTCAGGCTTGGAAAACTATAGTCCAAAGGAATGTAGAGGTAGTTCTAGATATCCTTAAGGGAAAATACTTGGTTTCTTTAAAATAACCCTTGGGTGGGGGGAACCGAAGTTGATATCATGTTTGTGGGATCGTTCCTATTTTCATGGGTAGGACAGATGTAAGTGATGTCGTAGTTATATGTGCCAAGGGATATGAACAAACTGTAACCTGTGTGAATTTATGATGCCCTAAGTTTACAATAAAAATACTTAAAAAAAAATAAATTAAAAAATAACCCTCACCCACCAAAAGGCCCCTTGGTGGCATGCATCATCATCGGGTTCTTCGCACCCCACTGCGGGATGGGGCGTGCTGCGACCGACGGAGACGTGGGAGCACTTTTGGGTGGTGAGGACTATAGTCAGACTAAGATAAATTAAATAGGAGTGAAGAGGGTCAGTGATTAGTGAAAAAATTTTAACAATACCTGGCCGCTAGGAAATATACTTTATCGAGCCTAGTGGCTAATATGACTAAAAATGGGGGTTGTGGGAATGTGTAGGTTCCTCGGTCCACATGTTTCAATGCCTGCCCCTAAGGCTTTTCCGTCAGGACCAATTAGAGTTGATCCTTACTAAGCCTTCCTAAGAACTTATAGGTGTAATCATTCTGTGCTTAAACAGTAATTTTATACAATACCCATTTGGTGTGTTGTTTCAGGAACAACCTAATGTGATGGTCTTGTTAGAATTCATGATTTCTTTGTAATACTTTGATGCTTCATGAGCTCTTTTACGGGAGGGAAGGGTCGCTTCCAGTCAAACTTATACCAAAGCTACTTCCTCTCACAGCAAGCATGCGGGCAGGCAGCGACTTCACAGTTCAAACTGACCACAGGCCTCTCAGATGATTGGTGCAGATGAAAGGAGAGAACCCCAAACTGTTGTGATGGTCAATTTCCCTACAAGGGTATGGACTTCACAGTGGAGCACAGACCTGAGACTGTCTATACCAATGCAGATGGCCTTTCCAGATTCTTCCACTTAGATGATAAAAATCACCAGTATAAGAGTTAAGTTGCTCATCACCTTTCATTTGGAAAGGGGCATAGAAGAAAATGCATCTTTTTACATGTTCACCCGCATATTTTTGGACTGATGCAGCTAGTTTCTTTGACTCTGAGAGTGCACTGAGACCTTCTAACCAGACCTCAGTGCCAGCGTTCTAACCCTATACAAAATTTACATTGAATTGCGTACACCCAATTGGTGATACAAACTTACTTATAAGCCCCAAATATATGGTACCCAGTGCATGTAAGAAAGGTTGTTCACAAAAGGCTGCAGCAGTTTCAGCCACCCTGCATGTAACAATGGCTAAATGGATCCCAGCCTGCCACTGCAGACCGAAAGGGCAGTATTTACACTGCAAATTTGACTTTGCCATTACAAATAATGGCAACGCTCATACATCCCATACTGTTTTATGTAAGTCTCCCCTAAGGAAGGCCTGTGGAGCCATATGGCGTTGAGCTATCAAATATTAAGTAGGGAATATATTTTTCATATGTCTTAACAGCAACACCTTCAAATTGCTGTTTTGCAGTCGAAAGGTTCGTAGCTCCATTGGGTAACACAGGGTTACTGGCTGGCATCCTAGCCTGGCTAACCTCTGTATGGGACTACCTAAGTGGTTCAAGTAAGATATCAAATGAATCATGGCATTAAACTACCGGATGCCCAGGATGAATTAACTGTCACTATCAAACAAATCAACTTTTAGAAAGTTGTGTCTCTGCACTTCAGCTAGTCCAGCAACCTCACAAAGACCCAGGCACACAGAGAGCTTTCAGTCCACCTGAGAAGACGTGTGAACGACTCCCATGGCTCAGGAACAAGTCCAGTTGGAGCAGAGTGAGGTGTTACCTCCTATCCCAGGATGACCACTCAGTGTGTTAGCTCAAAAGGCACGCTTTCAAAAGGGAAGCTGCCTTTCGAGAGCCGACCGTAACAACACCCCTGAGCAGGATGCCTTTTGTTCCTGCAGACATTAGGAGACAGAGCCAGAGAGAGAAAACCCATCCTCAAACTGGTTTTCCTGTTGGTATGTAACCCACTGGTAGCAACACCTCCTCTAGGATGAGCTCCCATACTCCTGATGACCAAGGAAGGTTCATGCCATGTTGAAAGGGGCAAGAATGTGGCCCTCTAGGACAGCTATATGCCAAACATTGCAGGAAACCCGTGACTAGGTAGGGAGAGACCTAGTAGCCCATTGGCTAGTGACCATGTGGTCCCCTCTAGGCTTCTGGGATACATGTGGTACCCCTTGGCACCCTGCCACTCAGATTACACTGGAATCGAAGAGGGTACCAAAGAAGGACCCCGATCTCCACGGCCAAAGTCACCCCTCATCACCCATGGACCCAAGGGACCACCACAGACATCCCCATCAACTTCACCACACCGGAGCATCCATTGAGCATATTTTGCCTATATCCTCAGCACTAGGACACCTCCATTGATGTCTATGTCGGTCAACCTGTAAAGTTTAGAACTTGCTTTAAAAATGCTCTGGTGGTGTAAGTATCCTCTCTGGCCCCCCTAGACCTTTTCTCTGGTGGATTTGGTCACCAAACCTAGGCTGGAGAACCCACACTAACACTTTCAAACTTTTGAAAACTGTGCAAACTTTTTGTTGAGCATTGCTGGTTTTCTGTTGCATTTAAAGGAGAGAAAAGATTCTAGCACCTGTATCTCTGAAACCCTCAGTTGGATTTAGACGATCAAGGTCTTTAGAAATTCATAAAAATAATCTCTATTTTTGTAAAGGATTGTTATTTCTCTTTATTGGTGTGTGACTTTTGTATTCTGTGGCTTGGGGCTGTTAAATACTTTACACTACGTTCCTTTGTCATGCCTTACTGCTCCCAGCCACAGTTACTCAGGGTTGACCTAAGGTTAAGTAAACAATACTGACTGGCCCACCAGCTAAATGATTGTCAGTGTTATGAATGTATCAAAACCATTCCCACCAATGAACTCAAAATATTAATCAATATGAAATTGGGGGAATGGAAAGACACATGTTTACTATCCGATGCTGACTATCATTATTTGTTGGTCGGGAAGGCAACATTCTCTTGCATCTGTGCCTTACCTAAGGTCCACAAGGGGGTTGCGTTTACACCAGGGAGACCCAGCATCTCGGGGGGGGGAGGGTCCCACTGATAGGCTATCTGAATTTGTGTGACATAAAATTACAGAAATATGTCACCAAATTGCCATCATATATTAAGGAAAATAAAGACATGTTGATTAAATTCAACAATCAGTCATGGTCAGAGGACCTCCAATTTATGACATTAGAAGTACCCAATTTGGACACGTGTATTCACAAGAACTTTGGACTAATAGCAGTATGATCCTTTTTGGATAAGGACTGGCCACTTTGAGTATAACACCATGATACTAGATGTGATTTACATCATTTTATCCAGGAACTTCTTCATCCATGATGGCCAGTGGACAGCTATGGGTTCATGGTTTGCTTCCTCTTATGCATGCCTATTCATGGGCAGGTATGAGAGGGAGCATGCCTTTGGCAAAGGTGACTGCCCCTGGACTGCACATATAGTCTCTGGGGAAGGTACATTGATGACATCATTTGTCTTTTGGGCAGGTTCAACTGAGGCACTGTATGACTATTTTTCATATCTTAATGACAATCCTTACAACATCAACTTCACACTGAACCATCACAAGGATAGAATTAATGTCTTGTACCTTCACATCTATATAAGAGACAGTGTTATTCATAACAGTGTGTTCTGCAGGGAAACAGCATGCAATAGCATCCTACATCCATCTAGTGCACATGCAGCATTAGTCATTGGAAACATTTCATATGGTGAAATGGTTTGCGTAAGACTAAACTGCAGTTAGGAATTGAGATAGTAGATATCTAATGACTGACCACTTCAAGGTGGCTCACCCAAATGATTTGAGTTCTTGGGACTTGTCCAGGTTATTGGGAATCCACGTTGGGTCAACAGAGAATTGGTCTTAAAACAAACCGAGGCCAAATGGATATGTCATCTGAGAGTTACCACTGATGACCATAATATGGACAATACAGACAATTAATTTCACCATTTCCTGGGCTAAGATTATTACCATACATTTCAATAGTCTATTTGATTGATCTCTGTCCAGACTGATTCCAATATTACCAACCTAAACTGTCTGTTGGATAAGATGGAAGATCTCCACTAATTGATGGATGGCATCTGAAGGGACCTTTAAACTAAATTGTGTATTCATGTACAATAGAGCATGGTGGGGGTTTCTCTCTTACTATTGTAGTATCTTGCAACTCTATATTTCTTATATTTCCTATATTTTGTTTATTCCACTCTTCTCCAACTACTTGATTCTGTTATGACTCACATTGACATAGATATTTGTTTAAACCTTCATCATTCCTGCAACAGATCGTCGTGCTACATCATTGTATTTCTCTTACCATAATCTAAACAACACGGGTGTGACTCTATTTATAATTTTTCCTTCTTATCCTTTACCCCTTATCGGCTTTATGAGTTATTAAACCTTTTTCCACTCATTTTGTCCTTTGACAGTGCTCTTGGATGTAGCTAGTAGTTTGATCTGTATTTGTACCTGCATTAGATGATTTTAACAGAGGGACATATGTGAAGTTTCATACCAGTACTTGTTATATACATCGTAATGATATTGCATATGAGCCAATAGGATCAGTGTTACCAGTATGACCCATTTTAGTGGATTAGTGGAATTCTGTCTTCCGTTATATTTTCACCCCTCTCTGATGATATAGTGTATTGATTTGTGATAACCATTTTCAGTTTCATAGTTTGACATGTCTACACCCAATCTCCACTCCATTATGGCCGCTGTTCTTGCATTAGTCCCTGGTTTTCTGGGCAAATGACTTTTCGTGTGCTCAACAAACAAGCTGGGAATAATTAGCCTATCAGCCTTCTTTAAAAAGGGCTCTGGAATCGGGGCCAGCGTTTGTACGATGTACTTGGCACCTGTTAGATGACACGTATCAAGGTATGATTGGGACTGGGAGCTAAGTGAAGGCTACAGGGTGGTGACATTCTTTTTTGATATGTCGTATAGCCCTTACTTTGATGGGACAGCTTTAACGGAGGGCTTGTTCTTGCAATCCAATTTTGTCTATTTGCACCTAGTGGTGTTTTGGGACCTGACTGTTCCTAGTCGATTTCCTATGAATAAGTTCTTTGGTCGGCAGGTTATTATGTACAAAATGGAATGTACAACAGTGTCTCAGACCCTGTTTGTGATTCCTAATTGAGTCACAAATGACCTGCCTCATTATTATTCACGAGACAGGTCATAATTTGCGACCCCATTGGGAATGTCCAGCACTCACAGGGATGGTGGCCTCCTGGGATTTTTAAATTGTTTTAAAATGTTTTTAAATAAAGCAGTTTTTTAAAAAAATGCAGCCTCTTTTACTTAAAGAAAAACGGGATTCATTTAAAAAAGAAAAATATAATGTTTCTGTTTACTTTTTTAAGAGTAGGCAGTGATCCATGGGCCACTGCCAGCCGTGGGCCACTGCCAGCTCTTGAAAAATATTTTTGCTGCCATTCACAAAGGGAAGAGGTCTCCTAGGGATCCCTTTCCGTTTGTGAGTGGCTTACCACCTACTTGCAATTTCAGTCACAAAACAATCGTACATAGAAGTGTGAATCGCTATTAGGAGGGGACGTCCTTGGCACACCCCTTCTTAATAGCGAGTCTCAAACACTATTTTGTTAGTTGGTAATATGTTATAGACTCCCAAAACAGGGTTTGTACATTGCATGAGCCGATTTCCCGTTTGCGACTGCTAAAAGAGATCATTTATCTGGCCCCTTGTGTCCCTATTGAAACGTTATGGTTAGGGGACTCTTTCTTCTTTATGGAACTTTGTTGGTGGATCCTCCTGAATGAGTAAATTGGTCATGAGCTTGGCTTGGGTTGCCATATCAGGTTTTCCAAAATAGTGCTATTGTGCTGTACATATGCATGATCCCTCTGATATTTAGTATAATATTCATGATCTGATTACCTATTTCTGTGTTTCATCTTTTATCTATATTACATTTGTATAACTTTTTTAGGTATCATCTTTGAGGGACTCCTCCCAAAACTTTGTCTGATAGGACGAATATGCCTGCCTGGAGGGAAACTATTCATGACTATGAGATTGTTCTCATGTTAACACATATCCAACAGACTCTATGAATCATTTGGATGGATTTCAAAAGTAAAACTTCTTCGCATCAGGAGCATAAAGTACTTTAATACACTGGAGGTATGTTCCATTTAAATAACGTATGGGGATAACAACAATAGGCAGGAATTGAATCTATAATATGTCAACAGGGGACTTAGTAACTAACCATAGAGCATTCAAGTGATGTATGCAAAAGACTCTATAGTGGTGCATTACTCTGCTTTATTCAGTAAGAAACCAAGTAACTATGAAACATCCAAGTTTTGTTTGCAAAAGATGCTATAGTGGTACATTACCCTACTTTACTCAGTAAGAACCAATTGCTAGACTATGCAAAAGAGCTTACTATTGTCACATGATTGGGTCCTACTCTTTGCACTTATGGCTTTAAAGGCCCATTTTACTGTGGAACCATGTGACTCTTGTTTAATGTGTTTACGTTTTGTGTTCTATAAATCCTGTTTCTAATTTAAGACTTATTGTCGGTATTGTTATGTTTTGTTTGTATTATCTACATAATATCATGCTTGTTAGTGAAGTAATATGTCTTTGTGCACTTGCATTTATTTGCATATTCTTGTATTGCTCAATATGCCAGTATGAGATGTCTTATTTATGTTGTTTTGTATAATACTTACAGCCCTGAGTAACCTCTGGTCTTTGCAGAGTAACCACATCCCACCTTTTTTCACAGCCCCTTTTGTGAAACCTTAATATCTAATGGCAGACCTATTTGAACGAAACACTTTGGCTGGATGTTCTTTTGTATGAGAAAAGGCTTTTATGGATACAGAGTAAAGAAAGAATAAATATATTTGAAACACAATCATGATCTCTGTGAACTACAATGTTTGCGGGTGTACCTTTCCATATGTAATTGTACTCAATTTCTGCTGGACAATGGTACTGAACATCAGTGGGTGCAGGAAAAGAAGTGCGTGGGGTGACAAAGTGTGAGGTGCGGTCTTTTTAGTCCACTGTCGGTGTGTGCTTTTTGGTTACTCACTACTGACCGTATGATATTTGCGAGTGTACTCCATGATAAGGCCCGGCAGCCATGTCATATAGTACAACCAAATCCTTACATGGAGAAAAAAATATTTTGACACATGGACCCTTGTTCCTGGACTATCATTTTGGACTGCTATGGGTCACTCAAATGTAGGACGCTAGAATTTGTATAACCCCTTATGACATTTGTTTAGTGATTCTATGCATTTATGTGTTATGCTTCTTGCTTAGAAGTAAAAAACTTTTATTTTTACATGCCCCAGTGTCAAAATATTTATTTTCTCTTTTTCTCTCACTTTTTTGATTAATATCAATAGATACAGTTCTGATGTGAAATATGGAATGATCCCCTAGTTGGCTCTTTGTTATTTTGCTTATGTTCACCCAAGCTTGTAAGGGGTTATTGGATTGCCCTTATCAAGTATTGGTTGGAGGTGCTGCTCCATTGAATGTTACATCATCCGATCCCAGACCAAGAGGGGAGGCAAGATGGCCGCTGACCGGCCGTAGGGTGAAGTGGCACTAGCCCTCTCTCCCTGCAGATCGAGATGAATGTGAAAATGCTGTAGGATGCTTGGTGCTCCTGGCTGGATACGCTGCTTTTCGAATAGACTGCTGACACCAGCCTTGTTACAAGTAACGCAACAACGTTTTGCTTCGATAGCTGTTGCTGTGAAAACTTGCTATTTAAAAATTATCATTGCGCCAAGGGGCCCGAAATCAAAAGAGCAGAAGGATGCTCCAAACCTGAATGCTACGAATGCCCTGCCCCCGTGCCAAACTCTGCCGGAGGCTCAGCGGTTCTAAGAACAAAGCAGACCGCAAAAAGCACAGGTACCGCAGATGACCCGGGCGAAGGCATTAAAGGAGTCAAACAAAAGGATGTTGAAGCGGCTTGCAAGAAGGGCATCAAGGGCAAACAGAAAGAAAAGGAAAAGGAATTTAGCACTAATACTCCAAAGGGGAGTATACTCTGGCAACCCACCTTGGTTGAGTCCTTCTCCGCTGTATCAGTAAGTCTTGAGGCATCCATCGCCGCATCGGCGGTCGGCTCCGGGCAGCTCCCCGGCTCATCGCAAACTGAGCTGAGAAGGCAGGAGAGCTAAGAACAACGAGCGAGACGTGTCTAGATGACCTGCGGATGGAACAGCCCTTCCAGACAGCAGGAGAAGAGGCGGAGCAGGCACGGCGGATGAAGGTGAGCAAAGCAGGAGATGGGTGCGACACGGCGAGCCGCGCTGACTCACAGCTAGAGGATCCTGCAGAACGGTTTGCAGATCGGGACACAGCACAAGGGCAGTGCTGCAGCATGCCAGTAATAGAAATAGAGGGAACAGACGGAATCCCATTGTTGCAGGCACAACACGACCGGGATGCGAACCTTACTGCTAAAAGTATTAATGGTGCTACACAACATAGTGGAAGTCTAGGGTCTGAAGAAAGAATGAAGGATAGGGCTTCTGAAGGTGCAAAAACCCTTGAGATAGCGAGCAGCGAGCCGGATTTGGAGGAGGCTGCGGGCGCAGAGGGTTCAACCCCCGCGAGACAGAGAGCCCTTCTTCTTCCCGATGCAGGCCTAGGCCCAGGCCCAGGCTCACCCAGTGATGATTGCTTCTACTCTGTGAATGACTACACAGACTCAACATGCGGAGAGAATGGGGGGAATGGGGAGAGCTATACCGGTGGCTCAGACTCAGACCCCGACCTATCGACGGTGGAGAGTACAATCCAGAGGGCTTCGCTAAATCAAAGGGCAAAGCAACAGAAAAATAGACCGTGCCTGAAACACAAGGCCCTCATCAGTCCTTCACATCTTGAAGTGGCCAAAAAATTAGATTGGGACTACTCCGCTACCTCTCACTTGTATCACGAGGAAGGAGGAATGAATAGCCAACGCCAACAGCAACAGCAGGCTTCCACCCCACCTCAAACTCCAACCATGGACTTGCTCTATTCCACACTAAAACAGATGCAGGGTGAGTCTAGATCCGAGAGCAGAAGAGCTAAGCAGTCAAACAAAACAATTCAAGGGTCACTATGCAAAATGAACAAATTATATGCGGAAATGGCAGGCAGAGTCACTGAGGTGGAAGAGAGGACTGGGAAATTGGAGGATGAAGTCTCAAGATGGCAGGAATTCAAAGAGGCCCAGGAGAAGGTGACGCAGGACGTTCAATGGAAGTTTGAAGACTTCGAAAACCGAGAGAGACACAACAACATTAGGCTCTTGGGCATTCCAGAGGGGGTGGAGGGGCAGGATGCACAGGCCTTTGTCATCTCACTATTAAAGGGGGCCTTTCCCGAGCTTTCAGCTTGGAACTGGGAGAACGAAGTGCAACGCGTACATCGGTTCCCTTTAACCCCGAGGAAGGGCTATGCTACATCTCAGCTAGATAAACCCAGTGCGATGCTGGTCTATGTTGGGAACTTTCTAATCAGGCAAGAAGTCATGGACAAAGCGAAGCCTCAGTCCCGGCACTCCTTCAAGGGAATACAAATTTTCGCACGCCCAGACTTTTGCCATATCACAGTAGAAAGGAGATGGCGATTAAGGCAACTGATATCGCCTTTTCAGAAGATGGGATGTGAAGCCTATCTGCTCTTTCCAGCACGCCTCAAAGTGTTAGTAGATGGGCAAACCAGGATGTTTTTTTCAGAGGCTAAAGCCTAAGCATTTTTGTTGGAGTTAATGGAAAGAAGGGGCCAGAGGAGCACTATTGCTGCATTGAGAGAATTAAGATAAAGTTATCTGAGTGAATCTTTAGATTAACCGATAGAGCAATCCACTATTACTATTAAGTCTAAAAGGACTAAAAGCACTTTGATGGCATAATCACATTTGGTTAGGTTTTTCTGCTTGGAGGGGGGGCTCAGCGATTCCCTGCGGGTCCAAAGCTGCTACACATAGGTCAGGCTTGACCTATTTGCATGTAAGGGGGGTAAGGGGAGTAAAGGGGGTGGGAGTCAGAGGGGGGATGGGGTTAGAGGGGGTTAAGGGCACAGGGCACAGCGCACTTTTGTAATTTTTCACACATGAGCTTTGCTTTGAGCTCTGCGTAGGGGGGAAAATGCAACTAGACTCAGTAGTCAGGCCATGCATGGTGCTGACACTAGACGCTGAAGAAAAATTGATGGTGAGGGAACAGATTGATTGGGTAGGACAGCCAATGGACGTACTCTAATGAATATAAGAATAATAACGCTTAATGTATGCGGTTTAAATGATCGTCTGAAGAGGCGGCGAGTAGCGGTGCTGCTTAGAAATACACGAGCAGACTTTGTGTGTCTCCAGGAGACGCACATTGAGGGAACCAAGGGTTTCTTATTGGAGCAACTGAGATTTCATTTGCTAGTTACTCAAGGCAGGGGGCTAAAACTAGAGAGGTGGCAATTCTATCGAGGCACAGCAATGTGGTGGTAAGGAAGAAACTTGAAGACCAGTGGGGCAGGTGGGCCTTGAAAGAATGCTTGATTGGTGGTGACTGGGTTACGCTGAGATCAATCTATGGGTCAACAGAAGACGAAGACTTTTTGAGTTTCTAGACCTAGAACTGGCTTCATAGGCCCCACGGGTTATCTCAGCTGGAGATTTTAATATTAACGGGCAGGAGGGTTAGGTCTGGACTCCAGCGAGAGTTATCAGGGTCGGAAAAAGAGAGTTTACCAGGCAATTTTGAGCCTTGCTAAGAATAATGCGTTAATGGATGTATGGGGGAAGTTAAAATCTAGTGACCCAGGGTTTACTTACTATTATGCTCCCCACAAGCTATGTGTTAGGTTAGACTATTTTATGTCATCCTGCTCCTTAACATCCAAAGCACAGATTGAAAGACTCCCCCGGATCGTATCTGATCACAACCCTTTAATACTAACAATAGAGGTAGCAGCAATACAAAGGCAGGAGGCGGGATGGACATTTGAGAGGGGTTTCTTGAGGGACACCGACTATGTCATTCATATTAAATCTTGGATTAAAGATGTTTGGAGGTTAATAGGGGAAGTACTGCTTCAGGGAATGCTTGGGATGCCTTTTTGGTACAAAAGGGGGGTGGTGATGGACGGAGCATCTGAACCAATCAAACACTCACACCCAGTCAAAAGATCTGGGTTTGATCCATTACCGTTCTTTGGCCCACTCTGCCACCCCAGTTCAGACATGGCTATATGCAAATCAGTCTGACCCTGTGCCTCATGGGAACAGTCCAGCCCGAACTGCCAAGCCATGCCTTCCCTGGACCGGAAACAAGCTTCCGAGGACAGGTTTCTGGCATTCCAGCCGTCTTCAGCCCGGCTTGCTTGAATCCAGTGGCAAAGTGAGCAAGGGACTCACGTCTGAGCATACCCTGCCACACTTATAGCGGCCAAAGCGGTACAAAAGGGGGGTGGTGATGGACGGAGCATCTGAACCAATCAAACACTCACACCCAGTCAAAAGATCTGGGTTTGATCCATCACCGTTCTTTAGCCCACTCTGCCACCCCAGTTCAGACATGGCAATATGCAAATCAGTCTGACCCTGTGCCTCATGGGAACAGTCCAGCCCAAACTGCCAAGCCATGCCTTCCCTGGACCGGAAACAAGCTTCCGAGGACCGGTTTCTGGCATTCCAGCCGTCTTCAGCCCGGCTTGCTTGAATCCAGTGGCAAAGTGAGCAAGGGACTCACGTCTGAGCATACCCTGCCACACTTATAGCGACCAAAGCGGTACAAAAGGGGGGTGGTGATGGACGGATAATCTGAACCAATCAAACACTCACACCCAGTCAAAAGATCTGGGTTTGATCCATCACTGTTCTTTAGCCCACTCTGCCACCCCAGTTCAGACATGGCTATATGCAAATCAGTCTGACCCTGTGCCTCATGGGAACAGTCCAGCCCGAACTGCCAAGCCATGCCTTCCCTGGACCGGAAACAAGCTTCCGAGGACCGGTTTCTGGCATTCCAGCCGTGTTCAGCCCGGCTTCCTTGAATCCAGTGGCAAAGTGAGCAAGGGACTCACGTCTGAGCATACCCTGCCACACTTATAGCGGCCAAAGCGGTACAAAAGGGGGGTGGTGATGGACGGAGCATCTGAACCAATCAAACACTCACACCCAGTCAAAAGATCTGGGTTTGATCCATCACCGTTCTTTAGCCCACTCTGCCACCCCAGTTCAGACATGGCTATATGCAAATCAGTCTGACCCTGTGCCTCATGGGAACAGTCCAGCCCGAACTGCCAAGCCATGCCTTCTCTGGACCGGAAACAAGCTTCCGAGGACCGGTTTCAGGCATTCCAGCCGTCTTCAGCCCGGCTTGCTTGAATCCAGTGGCAAAGTGAGCAAGTGACTCACGTCTGAGCATACCCTGCCACACTTATAGCGGCCAAAGCGGTACAAAAGGGGGGTGGTGATGGACGGAGCATCTGAACCAATCAAACACTCACACCCAGTCAAAAGATCTGGGTTTGATCCATCACCGTTCTTTAGCCCACTCTGCCACCCCAGTTCAGACATGGCTATATGCAAATCAGTCTGACCCTGTGCCTCATGGGAACAGTCCAGCCCGAACTGCCAAGCCATGCCTTGCCTGGACCGGAAACAAGCTTCCGAGGACCGGTTTCTGGCATTCCAGCCGTCTTCAGCCCGGCTTGCTTGAATCCAGTGGCAAAGTGAGCAAGGGACTCACCTCTGAGCATACCCTGCCACACTTATAGCGGCCAAAGCGGTACAAAAGGGGGGTGGTGATGGACGGAGCATCTGAACCAATCAAACTCTCACACCCAGTCAAAAGATCTGGGTTTGATCCACCACCGTTCTTTAGACCACTCTGCCACCCCAGTTCAGACATGGCTATGTGCAAATCAGTCTGACCCTGTGCCTCATGGGAACAGTCCAGCCCGAACTGCCAAGCCATGCCTTCCCTGGACCGGAAACAAGCTTCCGAGGACCGGTTTCTGGCATTCCAGCCGTCTTCAGCCCGGCTTGCTTGAATCCAGTGGCAAAGTGAGCAAGGGACTCACGTCTGAGCATACCCTGCCACACTTATAGCGGCCAAAGCGGTACAAAAGGGGGGTGGTGATGAACGGAGCATCTGAACCAATCAAACACACACACCCAGTCGAAAGATCTGGGTTTGATCCATCACCGTTCTTTAGCCCACTCTGCCACCCCATTTCAGACATGGCTATATGCAAATCAGTCTGACCCTGTGCCTCATGGGAACAGTCCAGCCCGAACTGCCAAGCCATGCCTTCCCTGGACCGGAAACAAGCTTCCGAGGACTGGTTTCTGGCATTCCAGCCGTCTTCAGCCCGGCTTGCTTGAATCCAGTGGCAAAGTGAGCAAGGGACTCACGTCTGAGCATACCCTGCCACACTTATAGCGGCCAAAGCGGTACAAAAGGAGGGTGGTGATGGACGGAGCATCTGAACCAATCAAACACTCACACCCAGTCAAAAGATCTGGGTTTGATCCATCACCGTTCTTTAGCCCACTCTGCCACCCCAGTTCAGACATGGCTATATGCAAATCAGTCTGACCCTGTGCCTCATGGGAACAGTCCAGCCCGAACTGCCAAGCCATGCCTTCCCTGGACCGTAAACAAGCTTCCGAGGACCGGTTTCTGGCATTCCAGCCGTCTTCTGCCCGGCTTGCTTGAATCCAGTGGCAAAGTGAGCAAGGGACTCACGTATGAGCATTCCCTGCCACACTTATAGCGGCCAAAGCGGTACAAAAGGGGGGTGGTGATGGACGGAGCATCTGAACCAATCAAACACTCACACCCAGTCAAAAGATCTGGGTTTGATCCATCACCGTTCTTTAGGCAGGGGTCCGCGGAGAGACACTTAGTTTCAGCCTCTCTAAACAAAAGAAAGAGCATTTAAAGTCGGAACAGTTAAGTACGGCGTTACTAGGTGCTGAACAGAACTTGGCACAGTGTACAACTGTGGAATTACTTGACCAGGCATTATTCAAGGTTGCCAGGGCGAAAGCGGAGGTAGAAGAGAGAACAACAACTAAAGCTGTTGATATCTTTTTAGCTCAAAGGGAAAAATGGCACGAATTTAGTGAACGGGTGGGTCACACCTTAGCGATTCGGGCTAGACAGAAGGTAGCCTTAGGTGTAATTAAAGAAATAAAGGTCTCCAGCAGAAATCTTGTGTCAGATACTGAGGAAATTCGTTTTATAGTAAACTATATAAGGAAGAACAACCTATAGATCCTGGAGAAATTCAAAGTTACCTGCATGACACCCCCACTTATACATTGTCGGATAAGGATAGGGAATTATTGGATGCTCCTCTGGGGAAAGAAGAAATTACTGCCGCCATGTTAGGCTTGCCCTCTGGTAAGGCCGCAGGCCCAGATCAGATCCCAGGGGAATTTTATAAGGTCTTTTTTGATGTAATGATCTACGACCTAGTCAATACAATACAGGAGGCATAGGCAGGCCTGTCTATACCGGATTGCTGGGCAGCAGCGGACATTGTAATCATTTTAAAGAAAGGGAAACCATCTATTGAGCCAGGCTCCTACCAGCCAATTACGCTCATGAATGCAGATGTAAAGATTTTTTCAAAGACATTGGCAGTAAGATTTTCAAGAGCTATAGGCACACTGGTTAGTATAAACCAACACGGCTACATACCAGGAAGAGGTACTACTCACCACATTCGTAAGACCCCAAGAGACCCGATGGCAGTTATTCTACTGGATGCCAAAAAAGCATTTGATCAGGTCTCTTGGGAGTTTCTGTGGGAAGTTCTGAGGCGATCCGGCTAAGGGGAGGGCTTTATTAAGGCAATACAAGCACTATACATTGCTCCCACAGAATGTATCTGGGTGAACGCAGGACGTACCTCTCTCTTTCAAATTACTCGAGGCACACGACAGGGGTGTCCGTGCTCCCCACTCTTGTTTGCTATGTATATAGATCCATTGATTCGAAAGTTGGAACAGAACACCCGGATCCCCCCACTAGAGACTCAAAGGGGTCTATGTAAGGTTTTAGCCTATGCCGACGACGTTGCGATTATTAAACCATTACCTACAGAGGCTATCAGAGAGGTAGAGGAGGAAGCAGAGCGGTTTGGCCAGGTCGCAGGATATGCCCTGAACAAATCTAAAACCCAAATTATTAAAATCGAACAGGCAAAGTGTACAGACCCGCATGTGGTCCAGTCTGGAATCTACCTAGGGGTAAACATAACCGCGGATCTGGACAAGTTGGTAGAGACAAACATAGGGCCAGTAGTCATTAAAGCCATGAAAGATCTGGACAGGTTTCACAATCTACATCTGTTTATAGTAGGGCGGGTCAATATTGTTAAAATGATCCTCCTCCCAAAATTCCTCTACCCGTTCAGGGCAATCCCGCTTATGTTTGAAGCAAAATGGTTTAACATTCTAGAACAGATGACGTCTGGGCACATGGGAAAACAAGAAGAGCACTGAGATACATGTCACTTCCTAGGGATAGAGGGGGATGGGCACTGCCTGATTTTAAACTGTATTACTGGGCAGCAGCCCTCCAGCAAATGATGGGGCTCATTGGGGGGGCGGAGTCGGAAGTGGAGGAAGCAATGGGGTCTGTCTCTATTTATGCGTTAGTCCTTGGTGAAGAGGTGGGGAATGCTTTTCTGAAGTATACCGATCCCAGTTACTTCAAAAGAACGAAATTCAAAACTGTCATCGCAGTACACAAGGTTTGGAAGGCGTTTATGGAAATATTTGGTTTGGGAAGATTTAATGCATACACTAGGTTATTTCAGAAGCCTACACTAACGCAAGAGATTTTTTCAGATACGGTTTTCTCAGAGTGGGGGTGTCAGGGTTGACAAAAGCGAGGGATATGATTGGGCTTGAAGGAATGCGTCAATTCACTGATATTCAGTCGACATTTGGCCTCTTCTCAAGGAATTTCTTTAAGTACTTACAGGTCAGGAGTTTCCTAATCAATAAAAAAGGTGGACCAAGGGGGTTTGAGAAAAACACAATCTTGGAGGCTATTCAAGGCGGAAATGGCTGTACAATCAAAAAATTATATTCTGAGCTTATTGAAAGTAGAGAAGACGATCTTGCAAAATATGAATCTAAATGGGCGGACATGCTAGGAATAGAACAGGAGGCTTTGCGGTTGTCATTACAGCTAGGACAAGAAACTCTCTGCTCGGCTGCCCACCAAGCACAACATTATAAAACTATTTACTCATTATATTATACACCAGCCAGGATTGCACAATGGGGAGGAACGCAGGAGATTAAGTGCCCACATTGTGATAGCTCAGAGGCAGACATAATACATATTTTTGCTACATGCCCTCATCTACAGCCTTTACTTAACTCCATTGAACTATTTATGAAAAACTCTTTGAGAATAGAGGTCAAGCTGACCCCAGTCAGGATTTTATTGGGGGTGGACGAGGATTCCCCCCCCCCCACCCCCCGGTCTCATCATGATTATATCTTATTTGTTGCTATGGCAGTGTTTCAAATTTGTATTGCATCAGCTTGGCTTAATCGAATCCCACCCACCCTACCTCATTGGGTGGCTAAGCTGTTAAATGCCTAAAATCTAGAGAAGGGGATTTACGCAAGAAAGGGCAAGAGGGGAAGAGCACTAAGGATAAAAATCTGGTACTCCCGCAATAAATGGAAGGAAAAGTAATCCCTACCGCTTAGATTAATCATTTTACTGAATGCAACATGTCTTACTTGTTTAGTTCATTTTGTCTAGGCTTTCTTATTTTTTTTTCTTTGTGTTTTATTTTCCTTTTTGGCCTGATCGGTCTATAGAGTGATACTTGGCAGGCCGATCCATGTATATACGATTTTTACATTTTCATTTTAACTTAAGAATGTATAAGCAGATCTATTTAAGACGTGTATGTTTGAACAGTTTAACTCATGCTTACGTTAGCTTTTGATTTTGGGTTCCACTGTGATTTACACTGACTTGCAAATGTTTTTTACTTAATGTGCTCTGTGAGAAAAAAAAAATATATATAAAAAAAAAAAAAGAATGTTACATCATCCGAAACCCACGATTCCTTGGGGACTGGTAAAAATTGTAACATGCCCACACTGAGGAGACCCACGGGAAAACATATGTGAATTGTCCTTTGCAAATTACATTGTCCTTTGTGAGAATGGCTAAAGGAAAATGTCATCTTTGGGGAAAGGATAATTAGCCACGCCTTTGTACATTCTTCAGTGCTCTCTACGAGAGACAGATTTTAAAACTATGTTGTTTTTCATGTTTACTTGCAGTGTAAGAGTTGATAAATACCTCTAGATGTCAGGAATCTGAAATGGATTCCCTCTCATCATCCTTATGGGACTAGATTTTTTAACTTCATTCAGTATACTGCCTGTTGACACCTAAAACTGAAAACACGTATGTGTCTGCTGATCCCCGATGGCCAAAAATTGCATCAAGTCAGCTGGACTCGAGAGTGTCGCCCGAGTACAGATTGGGACACCAGCCCCTATCAAAGGAAATCACTGCGACTACTGTAAAATTGACAATGAGGGACCCTGACCTCTGTTGCCAAAGTCATCCCACCTAACCTGTGGATCAAGGAATAACCATACAGGCACTTTGTCGACTGCACATCCTTGAGCATCATCATCGCATGCATCTGGAACACTCCCTTGGAGTTTATAGTGGCGGTGCTGCACATTGTGGAACTGGGCAGGAAAATGCTCTGGTGACCAGATAACTGTCCAAATCTACCACATTGCCCCCCAGACCTTCTGCCCGTCAGATTTGGTCGCAGTAGTCAAACCAACTTTTACAAGCTTTTCAAAAGTTCACATACTTTACAGTTGCAAATGCTTGTTTGCAGTTGGATTAAAAATTAAGAGATCTTTAAAACACTCTTTATCTCCAAAATGCTCTGGTTGATTTTGGTCATCTTTGACTTAAAAAATTCATAAAAATTGAATCTATTTTTCAAAATCAGTGTCGTATTTCGTTGATGTTTCATGGCTGTCTTATTTCGTTTTTTGGTGCTGTTAAATTCTTTAGACTAGTTCCTTTGTTCAAGCCTTGTCACTCAAAGCCATAGCTACCCAGAGTTGAGGTTAAATTTGTGCAAACAAACCTGACTGAACCCAAAACAGTTTTTGTGAGTGTATTCCACAGTAAAGCCACACCGCCATGTAATATAATACACCCAAATCTTCACACGGATTTTTTTTTAAAAAGATTCTATTGCTTTTTCGAATGACATGGTTAAACAAATCTCAGATTTCATTTGGATTTTACGTGAACCCCAAGGATACAGGTAAACACAAAACCCCCAGGCTTCCAACTGCAATTGCCTAATAGTTACTTTTATGAGATAGGAAGATAGTAGTCATTGCAGTCCCGGGCTCCTTTTTAGGTCTCGCCTGTCGATGCGCATGCGCATCGAGCAAGCGAGACTATAGGGGCTCATCCACACTTTATCTAACTTGCAAGGAATCGTGGCGATTCCTTGCAGTGCCCGTGACTTTTAAGCTCAATGCGCATGTGCATTGAGCTTAAAAGCGCGTGCACAGCCGCCCGCATTCCTCCGACACCTTTGAAGTGAAGCTTAGCTTCACTTCAAAGGCCCGGCTTCCACGGCCGCCAGGCCACATCAAAGGCTTCCCCAGCACTGCCCCGCCCATCAATCACCCTCCCACTGCCACCCCCCTCCCTCTCCATATGGTGCGCTCTGCCTCAGGCCTCTGAGCCGTCCCTACGCTCCCCGCCCACCCCCATCCTTCACACCCTTCGGCATCTTTAGTCGTATTACGATTTTCCGAGGCAAGTGAGGTATCTAATTTTTTGTTTAGATTAAATGTATCCTAGTACATCGTGATAAATACCTGCATATTTTGTTGGCGTCACACTGCATATTTTGTTGGCGTCACATTTTACATAGCCTAAAGGGGACAACTTTGGCGTTTGAAAAAAGGGCTCTGAATGAGACCCACGTAACCCCCCGTTTATTGTGTCCACGTGCTGCTCCATTTATTTTAAATGGTAGCCTTGTATTTACTTCCTCACTGTTTTACTTAAATAACTTGGTTTCTGGTGACCGCATTTGAAATTGGCCTGTTACCGGAAAAACCTCTTAAGGTGTGTGAACGTGTTTAGAAAAGGCAGACCATGTTGCATAATGCAACACTTTCGACTTCCGATTTAGCTATTTTGTTATTTTTACACACATTAATGCGGTATGATGCAGGTTCACCTGAGTAGTATCAGCTTTAACACCAGAATCCAATAAACGTTGGATCGAGTCGACCTTTCCTTCACACTAATATACGCACATTCGTTTATTAGCATGTTGCACAGTCAGCGTAATACTTAGCAATTCATCTGATGCGTGGCCTTACTCATGTTATCCTTAGTCTTTAGACAATCTTCCCTGACGAAGGGCATACGATGCCCGAAATGCACCGGGAGACACGCTGAGATCGCTTCACATTAACGCATGTATTTGGATATATATAAGATCGATCTGAAAATTGCAATATCGAAATGGAAATAAATTAAGTTCTTGGATACATTCACAAACTTTATTCAAACATTTTCTCACATAAGGATAACCATCATTAAGATCCCACACCGCGTTGTCGTCGTGGGTTATTGCGGTGCTCAGAAGGACGCCCCCCAAGCTGGGTGACGCTTCTATTTTCTACAGTTGTTCAACACCTTTTGATCAGTGAGTGATACTTCTGAAGCACGCCGCACATTTCTTTATTGTTCACATCTTGTTTTGGTGTGCGTGTTCAACCACCCCCGTTTTGACTTTTGAGAACTTAACAAGATTTTTTTATTTATTTTTTATTTCTGTTTCATATAGGGTTCGTATTTGTTCGGATATACTATCTGGAGCTAAGGAGTATAAAACAGCCTTTATCCCACCTGAGTCTTTTGAATGAGTGTTTGTCTGCTTGTGTCTGGTTGTTTGCCTATGTTTGTGTGTGTGTGCATGTGAGTGAGAAAAGCGAGTGAAAGAATCCAGACACTAGAGATGTATTTTAAAGGACATTCTGGGAATGCTTTGTGTGAGCTTTGCTGCTTGTTTCTGCTTTGTACTCTTAACCAGGGGCGAATAAACTCCTCCAATCAGAAGGGTTCATTTCATATAAAGTGTAATAGCATTGTACAAAATAATCCAACCTGAGGGTACACGGTGTGACGGTGACCAGTAACTCTAATATATTATTTCAAGTCACTAGAGTGGTTTAACGGAAATATATCATTTTAAGACACTAGAGTGGTTTAACGGAAATATATTATTTGCAAAAGTTATAACTATTGGCATTGTCATACACAATGCCAATAACTCAAACTTTAATGCTGCGAGACCTATTGCATTGTAAATGCTTGTTGATGCTGCTGCCTTTCGTTGACTGTCACCGCAGTACATTGATGTATCCCATCAAGGCTTGTCTTCCAGCACTGTTTGGCCTGTGTAACTCCCCCCACCCTCTCGCAACTCCCACATTTCCCCTACCCCCCAGGTATGCCGCTTATGCTCAGATCAACTATGTGTATTCTTAGGGCTATCCCATAGTGCGGATCTTGTGTCATTCCATGCAGTATCTATCATTAGTGCAGTGAGGGGTGAATAATATCACAGTCAGGCCCATTGCAAGACAAGCAGTCAGGGACATTAAGAGTGCCAGACGATCACTCGCCCCCATTAGGGCCCTCTCCATCTAGGTCTTCCTCCCCATCATCAACCGGTCTCAGGAGGTCCACTAATGCCACCCACGCCTGTGCTGCTTCCAGTGTCTTCTAATTCCCCGTCCTGCCCCCTCGTACTCTGCCCATTTCTCAAATTCCCTTGTCCATCTAGGCATGCAAGGACAGCGTCTAGCCTTCCAATGGCTGGTGATCTCTCTTTTAGCCGACACCAGTCCCAAATCTATAAACTTGTTAGTGACCTTACTCCTGGCCGTGTGAGGGAACCAGTATAGTAAACAACACCATGGGGTCAGCACCACTTCTCTCTCTGTTATAGTCACCAACTTTTCAGTGACCCCTCTCCAGAACTCTCCCAAAGTCAGCCAATCCCAAAACATATGTAAAAACCCCGCACCCATCGCATTACATCACAGACAGGCAGGCCGAGACATCAAAAATGGTTACTCGGTGAGGTATGCCCTATGTAGCATATAGAATTGGATCAACAGGAATCGTGTATTCCTGGAGCTCTTCCAGGCCCTTTCCACAAGTTCCCCTCTCGGTTTCTCATCTATAACCTCCCTTAGATCTCCCTCCCACTTGTTACACAAGGCCGTCAGAGGCCCACGTATTTCCTGCTTCAGACACCTATGCAGACAGGTAACCTTTAAGGTTCCAGCAGCCATCACTATGTATTGACAGACTGTGGAAGTTTAGGTTCTGCCATCCCCTCCCACCAGTGCTTTCCGATGGCTGCTGTCAGGGTGGCATACAGAAGGAAATCTCCTCTCGGGAGGTCCTGTCGCTCCAACAGATCATTGACAGGGAGTAAAGTATTATCCTCGTGTAGGACCCCTATTTTGGAGATTACTACCTCCTCCCATGCCTATAATCCATGCCAATTCCCACCATGGGGCAATGTTTCGCACATGGTCAGAAGAATGTCTGGGGCATAGGGGCATCTTATCTGCACCCGTTGTAGGGACCTATTCCAGCACTTGTGCACCGTATTCAGATCGGAGGGGGCCAAGCGATCTACCAAGGGGAGTCACAGCAGCATCCAAGATAGTAGCTGCAAACTCGGATCACTAACTCCACGGTCGCCCACGGGGCAGAGACGGACGCAATACGTTTCATGAACTACTGTAATTGTGCTGCAAGATAATAGGCCTTAAAATCTGGTACTGCAAACCCCCCTTCCTCTCTAGGTCTCATCATTGTAGTAAGGGCCACCCTCCGTCTCCCAGAGCCCCAAAAGAAACCTGTGACCCTTGATTTAAGCTGAGTGAATAATTTAGGGGTTATCCAGAGTGGAAGCGATCCAAAGTAATACTGGAATCGAGGCAGTGTCACCATCTTTAAAAGAGCAACTCTACCCGCTACCAGTAGTGGGAGGGTCACGCAGAGGCCAAAGTTACCTTGGTATTTCGCAATTCTCTTCCTATATTACCTTCCAGGATGTCTCCCTGGGCATGGTATATGTAAGTACCCAAATAAGGTAAGCATCTATCCTCCCATTTCACAGCGTCCGTTTCTGGTGACCCAGCTCTATCCGACTAAGTCGGGAAGAGGCAAAACTTGGCCCAATTCACTCGAAGCCCCTCTACTTTCCCCAGGACACTCAAGAGCTCTTTGGCTCCCCTAAGGGCCTCCCCCAAATTAGCCAGAAACATCAGTAGGTCATCTCCATAAAGAGCTATGTATTGAAGCTGCCCGCCACCTCCAACCCATGACAGGGGCTCCATTGCCAGAGCAAAACACAATGGCGACACCGGACAGCCTTGCCCCGTCCCCCGGTCCACCATACAGGCATCCGAGATCATGCCCCCAGTCCGGACACTAGCTGTGGAGTTCCTATACAAGAGAGCCATCCATTCCACCAAGCTTTTTACCAGCCCAAACGCTCGCATCACCCTGAAAAGATATGGCCACTCGAAGCTATCAAAAGCTTTCTCGATGTCAACTGCCAAAATACACGCCTCTTCTTTCTCATATGTGTCTGCTTCTAAGACTCGCAGTAGTCTGCGTATATTGATCACCGTCATTCTGGCTGGGATAAATCCCGCTTGATCGGTGTGTATTTGCATCGACATGTGCAAAAGCAGGTGGGAGGCCAGTACCCGACATAGTATTTTATAATCTAAATTGAGCATAGCGAGCGGGCGATAGGCAGTTCGGTCCCATGCCGGCTCGCCGGGCTTTAGAAGTGGAATGATCACCGCCTCTCTAGTGGAAGCAGGCAGGTTGCCTTCCTGTTTTTCCCTGTTATACAGTGCCACTAGCTGGGGAGCTAAAATATCCACATACATCGAGTAAAATTCTATGGGCAACCCGCCAGTCCCCGGTGTCTTGTTCCTGGCCAGTGGTGGCTACCCCATTGGGGAGTGGGGGATTCGCCCCACTGCTTTCTTGCAGTGCGAGAAGGCATAAACATAAATGGTAATAACTACCATTTTATGTTTCTGCATTCTCACACAGCGAGAAAGCAGAAGTGCCTGGTTGGGGGTGGGAGGTCCTGCTCCAGGGCAGGGGGGGAGTGGCTTGCCCTGGGGCCGACCAAACAGTCAGTATGCACAACAGTGGGCAAGCCATTCCCCCCCTGCCCTGGAGCAAGACTGCCCACTCTCCGTTTTTCACTATGTAGGTTGGTCATGCAGCAGCCTACATAGAGAAAATGGCCCGGGTGGGGTGCGCTCCAATGCACCGCACCACTTGTGATTGGTGGAACCTGGAGGGGAGGCTGCCTTTGCTGATGACGAGAGCTGCAGGCAGTGAAAACATAGGATGGCGGGAGCAGAAGCCAGGACCCATCCAGAAGCGGAATGGTACGTTTTATGTAATATATATTTTTTTAATTAAAGAAACCCCTCCTGCCTCCCCCATCCCCCCGCGAGGACCCCATTTCCACCCCCCCCCCTCCCCGCCCGTCATGCCAGCCCGACTGTATTGAGATAAATGGCCGCTGTGCATTGTGAGCGATTTTTGTGCTAAAGTGTGTGGTTTTTACCAACAGAAAAATATTGACTTTCCCCGGCCTTAATTCTCATTAAAAGAAGCCGGTTCACTTGATTGCTTCAGAAATGATAACTGGACTAACCTATTCCACTAGCCATGATCACGAAGAATTATTGTTATCATATGTATTGAAATAAACTCATGTGAGGCTTTCTTTTTTAACGAGGGGAAGAACTTTGGTCCTCATAACATTGAGTGCAATACCAAAAAAACAGTATCTAGAGGGGTGTGCAGTACTGGGGGTGTGTCACTGCTGAGACAGGAGCTTTCGTCACAGTGAAGCAAGACATTAGTCATGGCATAATACCCCAATCTCAGACAGAGTGAGCTTTCAATTTAACCACCCCAGCGCTTGATTATGGTACTGGTGCAGCACGGCTTCTGTTTGTGCCAGTGCATACCCTTGGTGGGTACAACCAATTCAGGCCAGCGCATGCACCACTTTAAAATCAACGTGCTTAGTTGAGGCAGATATCCTGAACCTGCAAGTTACTTATGTCCCCTGAAACAACACGCTCAAGAAGAATCCAGAAGTACCCCCGGATGGTGGATGTAGTGAAACACTGCAGCCAACTTTGTAAAGGCCTTCAAGGCTCACCCCTCACAGGCTGGCATTCAGAATGTCTCTGCACAGACTTCAGTCTGCCATAGACTGTCAGGGTACCCTGAGCTTGCCTCTGGAGAGAGTGCGAAAGCCTCCAAAAGGTTACCCTCCAATAGGTTTGTGAGCATGTCAAATACAAATTTACAAACTTTACTATTTGTTGTTGTTCTATTTCAGGCTGAATAACCCATCGCTTTCATCCCCACAGAGCCTTCAGTTTATATTTGCAATACAGGGCCTGGGATGGTGGTATATGCGTGAAACGGAGCGCCCAGAACGCCTTCTGTAAGGAAGAGAACGCCAGCTATTCAAGGTTTGCCCTGTTGTCGTTCACATGTATTGGAAGTGACTAGAACTCCTGGAATGCTTTGGGCTGGGATTTAAAAAAGCACTGGGAGCCTAGTGACATCTGTAAAGGCAACGACTCTTAAAGTACATGTGCTTAGAGCATGTTCGTGCACAGTCAAGTCGGCTACAGTGCAATTTCTTTTGTCTGAAAGCAACTCACGTTCACATGCCTTGTGCCTAAGTGCTGAGTAAAATCCAGGAGTTGACTCGGAACAAAGCGCCCTGGTGCCCAGGCATGATTTGCAAATTGGTCGTATGAGAACATCACGTTCGCCCTTCCCACTTGCATCTCTCGAGTTTCAGGTTTGTTCGCCTTGCAGTGCTTTTATTGTCCAGAAACTAAATGCTTTATAACATTTCTAAAGAGTGTTTTTAGATTGAAGGCCGGCCTCGATTGGGTTAATTGAATTATTTGTGTAACAGCACATGCATGTAAATAATAGGTGATAGGATTGGGCAATCTTTTAGCGAGGCAGTTTCATTGGTGCATGTGTAATGATACTGTGAAAGATGAATGCACTGCAGTGTACAGTAGGTTTAAAAGTTCATGTGATGGTATCACTAATTTGCGTCTGTCAGAGATCCAGGCAGATTGTTGGAAGCAGGTTGAAAGTGCTTAAATGGTGCCCATTGTTGCAGGTGTTGGGCATTACTTGTGTCCTTCCATTGCTCACTATTAAGGCACTACTTTTTTTCCTTTTGTTTTAGCTAAGCACACCACGAGAGTGAGTGTTTTCGCTCGCCGCAGTGAAGTACGACAATTGTTTTACGCCCCGGCACTTTCAAATGTCAGTAGTATCCCAGAAACTGGGCATTAACATCCTGTTGACGATAGTAAGTCTCATTTTCCCGACCTCGAAGTTCAAGTATCATCGCTCCCCTACGTGCTGGGTTATCTAACCATACTAACAGTGCCCCGGATTTGTCTCTCTCAGCCTGGGCCCTGGCGTGTAAGCCTTATAATCGAAGCATCACAGTTGTTCAACTTGTGCTGCCAGCACTTCTCAAATCCGCAAGAAGGTCTGCCTGCTTGTCCACTCTCTCCGGCCTATCCTTCTCCAGCTCACGTAGCCGCTGCTTTGCACGATGTACATCCTGCAAAGGGACCCTGCCTACTCCCACCACCCCCCCAATGCAGAGACCCCTAATAATGGTCTTAAACCATCCCATTCAATGAGCGGGCTTGTCACCGGGCTTCAATGGCTGCACCCTCTGTGGCCCGAAATATCTGATCTTCCAATGCTTCTGGTCTTAAACGTCAAACTGGTATTTTAGATCTGACACAAATCCATTCCAAGGTCACTAGCAGCGGGTTATGATCAGAAATTGTTCTGGCTGGGTAGTCACTCATCCTAACCCCCCCCCCCCCCCATGGACATCTGGAGATCATATTATCGGGTCCAGCCTAACATGTAGTTCTTGTAATGCGGAGAAGAAATAATAATCCATTTCCCCTGGGTGTTGTGCCATCCAAGTATTGGGCAGACCCCATCTTTCCTGCCAATTACGTCTGGTCTTTGCAATTTTGTGTATGGGAGTGTCGGGAAATGGTGGGTGAGAACGGTCCCATCTGACGTCAGTAACACAGTTAAAGTCATCCCCCAGTAGTGCCGAACCCATCAGCACTGAGGCTAGGATCCATGAGAGCTGAGCTGGAAATGCAGGTTGGTCTATGTTAGGGGCATATAAACTCCCAAGCATGATGTCCCTCCCGTCTAAACACCCTGAGACCACTACAAATCATCCCTCTGGGTCAATTATTTGTCTGGTACATTGGACAGGGACTCCCGCCCGCACCCGGATCAGAGCCTGGCGAAGACCGAGTAAGCATTATAAAACACATGCCCCCTCTACCTGTGCGGTAACACAGCTCCTTCCTTCTTCGTAAAATGAGTATCCTGCAAAAGGGCGACCTGCACCCCTCTCCTGACCAAGTATGCAGGAATTTTATGGCGACGCAACATGGTGTGCATCCCTCTAACGTTTCAGAATAGGCATTTAATCCCTACGGTGGTTCCCATTGTAATGGTCGTGTCTCAGCCCTAGCAGCTTCTACTATAGCGGCATGCCTGGCCCTAAATAAAAAAAACTTTAACAAGAAGAACCCCCCAACTCCCCCTAACCAGGACAGGTACAAACAAATAATATCCCATCCAAACTGGAACTTATGAAAAGTAAGTCGCTGAAAGTGGTGGGGTGTGAAGCTGACTCTATTGGACCCAGATCTCCTTGGGCTATGTCCCCCAACATCGTGTTACAGCTGCTGAACCCACTGAACGCACTCGCTTTGATGAAGTCCTGATGAAATATTGCATCTGATGGAGCCAAACAAACAGACATGAAAGTATGCACTGACAGACTGGAAAGCCCTGGATGTCCCAGTCATTTTTAACTACAGAGGAACCGATGATGGTCCAACCTTAACAGGCCACTGGACGGCCCAACATTAAGCACTCCTGCACTCTCAAGTCCTGAAGAAGACCCCAGCATGAGGCTTCAATCAACCCTTGATCCAGGGGTCGAAACATAGACCGGATTGCACTTACCCTCTTAACATAGGAAGCAACCCATAGATACATACAGATCCTATGCTAAAGAGTTATATGGAACTAATGAACAAAATTAGTCTGTAAAGGTTGCATTATCACTGTGATTGTAATATGGTCACAACATCCTTTACCCAGTCCTCACCGTTACCCAACCACACCCATCCCTCCTAACTGTCTCCTTTCCTTGTCACTTTGAGCGCGTTGAAATGTTTATTATGTAGATATTATTTGTGAATTGAACCCACAAGGATTTCTCCACACCAACTCTATCGAGACTTACGTCCTCCAGGTTGTGCTTGACCCAATGAAGAAATTGGTCTCTTGCATTTTGTATAACTTGTGGTACTCATTTGAAAATATTACCAAGCATACTGATTACTAAAATGTTTGAATACATTTTTTGTACTACACAGAAGTAATCTCAAAATAATTTATTAATGTAAAGGTTTCTATGATGAATTCTTTGTGATAATCAATAGACCCTGACCACTGCATACATACTTATCTTAACTGACCCAGGTCAGGGAGTTCTTAGGGTATACCCCGTTGTAAACTCAGAACCCAATAATCATAGCAGTGTCTGCAGGCGACGGCTATGGTGCTGGAGTCACAGCATAAATCGATCCCCGCTACATTCGAACCCTCCAACTTACGACCTGATGCCCTGTGGTCAAGCTATTTCATCAGCTGTTTGGGGAGTGACATCTTGCAGATCAGTTTCCGAGTCCTCGTTGGCTCTGCCTGGCTGGGAGCTTTCAGATCTGTCCAAGCTGGGCCACTATTAATCGATCTCTCCATAGATAAGTTCCGCAACCGCCTATATGGCTTTGCCCATTCCACCCTGCGCAGGTTGCTGTGCTCTCGCAGGTTGCTGTGTTTTGGCCGGAGTCCGTTGTGTCAACTCCGGTGAAGAAGTGCGAGCCTCCTTGCACTGACGGGTCTCTAGCCACTCCCATGCTACCTGCGGGGTAATGAAGAAGCACGTTTCGGATTTGTCGACTACACTGAGGCATGCCGGAAACAGCATAGCATATAATATTTTTAATTGTCTGAGTTTTTGTTTGAATGCTATGAATGAAGCATGTTGGCGCTGCACTTCCCTGGTGAAGTCCGGGAATACCTCACTATTCCCAATCTGCAGGTCTTGTTTCTTTCGGGCTTGCTGCAGTATATGGTCATGATCCCGAAAATGAAGAAGTCGCACAACTAGTTGGCGAGGCAGGCCCCCAGGCTTGGGCGGTCTAGTCGGGACTCAGGGAGCGCGTTCGAGTGCATGAAAGGGGGAAAGGCCTTCCAGGTTCACCTCCGCCGCAAGCCAGTCCTCCAGGTACCGCACTGCATCCTCTCCTTCCTCCCATTCTGGTACGCCCACGATGTGCAAATTATTCCTGCGGGAGCGTCCTTTGCTGTCCTCAGCTCTCACTTCCAGCACTTTGACCTTGCCTCCACATTTCTTAGAAACTGTTGTAATGTGGAAACTGCTTCCGGTACTCCCACAAAAGATTTTTCCCTTAGTTCCACTCTCTCCTTTGGCTTGCGGTAATCAGCCTTCAGCAGGCTGAGCTCTGTCCCTATTGAGTCTATCTTTGCCTCCGGGGCTGCCCTTGAGGAGGTGATGGCCTGCATGATGTCTGCCAACGTGGCCCCTCAGGAGCTGCATCTTTCCTCACCACTGCTGCCTCGCCATCGTCATCAGTGTGATGACCTGTAGCCTCCACGTGGAGGCCTGCATATCCTTTTTTCCTAGACCCTTTCCCCATTGTTAGAGGTCTGTATGTGTCCATTAGACTACCTAGAGTGATCCCACCAATGAGCGTAGACCGCTTGTGGCGTGTTCAGTGCAGGAGTGGGACAGGTCGTAGGGCCCAGTGGGAGCCACAAGCAGCACTCACTCCCATGATCCCTCTAGTGCACTCAGCCCTCCTGAGCCCCTCGTAGAGACGCGGAACACCAATGCAAGCACAAAGTCTCGACAACTGCCACCTCCACCGCTCCTCAGCGCTCGCAGGATGAGTTCAAGAGGCATCCCAGGAGCACGTCTCCCCGATGTAGCGGCTTGGTGTTGTTGCGCACTTCAGGCCTGCGATCCTCCTGGGACAGCAATAAGGCTTCCCCCCAATTGCTGCAAATCAGAGATGCAACTTGGTAGTAGGAGGATGTACGTCAGCCAGGCCGCCTTATGAGCCCCAGCAGTTCACCATATTGTGAGCACGCATAACAGCTGCAAAGCCACTCGTAGGTATGGCCTGGAGTATCCCAGCGGACTCCCGTCCCTCCCAGGCCGCCTGGATACTGATTAGGAAGCTGATAGCCTTCTCGCAGTCCCTGTAGTTGTTGTCCAGTGCTCTCTAGAAGCTAAGGCCGATATCGCGGACCTAGTGCCAACGTCTCACCTCTTGGTGCTGGGATTTGGCTTGTAAGCCCTGGGCAGAAGCGCTGCTACTATTTCACTAGCGCCGATCTCACTTGTGTGCTGGATCTTCTGCCCGCACCTCTCTGATCTTCAGTGCACCGATGCTGCCGTCAGAGCTTGTATCTGCAGCCCATGGCTGCCATCTCGTGCCTGGAAGGCGGAGTCACCAGCTCTGGAGGACCGTGCTGATTCAGCTCATCAACAGGGCGGCAACGCCAGCTGCTCTCCAGCGTGTGGTCTCACTCTGCACCCCAGCTGGCCAGGTTCCGCCTGGTAGTCAGACAGCGTCGGCAGCCTACCTCTGTCAATATCAGAGGCTGCCCCCGCAGGTCACGGCCGCCATCTTGCGGACTGCAGACGTCGCTAAACCGCGGGCTTAAGCTGCGATTTCAGCACCGCTAAGCCCTCAAAAAACGTTGCCAGTTCCCCAGCTGTTCCACCACCTGAGTCAAGGTACGGGGTGGCGGTTCATAATCAGGATCATTGTAGTTGGGCGAAAGCCACCGACAGAGCTCGGAGTCCACCTCCCCTTACATCTGCCCTTAACTACGCCCCCCCCCAAATCCTCACACTGAGCAAACAACAGCGATATTCCACTCTGTCAAAATCTTAACAAACAAACTGAAAGGACCATCTATCAGACATGCAATATAACCAAGAATGCAAAACATATGTCATTTACCCACAGTTAACAACCAACAAACTGTCTATTCTTCACTTTATATGTCACCAGATTATATCCTATCTTAAAAAACCTACCCCCAGCATAATACTAAAACCTTCATGGAAAATCACCTTGATTTATAGTTAGCGATTTTTCTCTCTACATTCTTTATATTTAATGATTTTCTCCTAACACTCCATTCTTTGCATGCCTTTAGTGCCTCCAACCAGCCGCGGCCACTGCAAGTAAGAGCGGTCGAGTGGTGGGGCCAGCTGAGGGGGGATTTCTAGAGACGACCACAAGGGAAAATTAAATTAAAAAATAATTTTCCCTCGTGGTCGCCTCTCGAAATCCCCCCTCACCTGGCCCCACCGCCTTATCGCTCTTACCTGCAGCGGTTGCTGCTGCCTCCAACTGCAGCCTACTCCGTTGAATGCCTGCTTGTATTACTCTCTGCTATATCTCTAAAGCTAACAATGTCTCCCCTCACAAATCACAAACTCTGTTTCTATGTAATAATCACTTGCATGTTGTATAACCTCTACTAGCTTATTCTAATTAAAACTCACACCCATCACAAACCATAAGCTCTCCTTCTGTGTGACCTATCCTTGCAATCTAACAAGATCTAATCCTTCTCTAGCCTATCTATCCTAGTCTATTTACTTATCCCATGTTTTCATTTGAATGAACTCACACTAATAATAACACCTAACTCCTATTAGCTTAACCTACAACAAAACACTGGGGGAAAGGCTTCGGTAGTTTCCTGAGAGCACAAGACTAACCCCAATAACCTCCAGTAATTAAAAACCATTCAATTCCCTTATAACCTTGAGTTTCAGAGAAGCGGGCTAACCGGTGTGAAGTGCTTCAAAGAGTCATCAGGGTTAGTAAGCATTATATACATGGATTTACAATATCATTTAGATTTTCTTGGTTGGCTATTCGGGGCAAGAGTGGTGCACTCCCTTTCAACACACACACACATCCCAATACATTTGCTGGACCGCACAGAAGTGATACATGTATATATTGTTTTATTGGGACAGAATAAACTTATTTCAAATATGTAAATTTTAAAACCTCATTTGTCCCAAAGCAGTCATTTAGTCGTGCACCAACTGTCTGCAGCAACTTTCGACCTGCCGAATTTTAGACTCATCCCACTCTGCTGTCCTTCAAAAACACCTTGAAAATGTACTTGTTGTACACTTTTAGCCTTGACTCACTTCTCGCCTCTTAACCTTCTCCAACTCTACGAGCAGACTCATTGCTGGTTTTTGCTTACTCTTCCATCATTTAGAATGAGCGTCTATTGTACAGTTTCTAGATTCCACAACTACAGAACAGAATTTAATTGATTATAATTACAGGATTTATGATTTCACATTTTCCCTTATATCATTAATATGAACCAATAACGATGACCATACTTCTTTCATATGGATGTGAAAAGTTGAGTGTGCTTCAATGCCTAACTAACCATTTTTGCCACAAAATAATAATTTTAAGTATCAAACTGTTTGCATGAATGTAGCAAGGTAAAAATAATGAAATGTCCTAATAGCAGCAGTTTGCAAAATGGCGTTAAAGTGTGTACACTTTCCGGCACTAAATGGGTTAGTTTATAATGTCCCTTCAAATGCTAAAAGATTTCGTTAAATAGACATATTCCCAATGCCAAGCTTGTTTTTTAATTGAAGTGTCGCATTTTCTAAAACTTTATTTATGAAATTCTAGTTTCACTGTACGGATAGTCCAAGTAGACTATCATTTACAATATTTACATGCATTCTGATATTAATGGTGCATTATTACATAGGCTGAGAACTACAAGAACAGAATATAGAGGATTCAGTTAGAAATAGTAAGTAGGTATGTATGCAAAGTCGATCTATCTGTCTATCTATCTATCTATCTATCTATCTATCTATCTATCTATCTATCTATCTATCTATCTATCTATCTATCTATCTATCTATCTATCTATCTATCTATCTATCTATCTATCTATCTATCTATCTATCTATCCATCTATCTATCTATCTATCTATCCATCTATCCATCCATCCATCCATTCATCTGACTATATCTATTGATCAATCTAAAACAAAATAAATACTGCCAATATCCTCAAGAAGTTAACTGTATTGAAATAATTCAGACATCATAGCATTTTCAAACTACAATATAATTTCTTAGTGTCCTTTGTGGTACTTCTTTCATTCATTTTTAAGATTCTTCGAGAAGTTATCAAGAACATCTTTAAATGATTTCAGCAAAAGAACCCCAAGCTCATGACTTGTCTCATGAATGTCAGGATCGTAACTTCCAAAAAGTGGTGTTGAGGTCAGTATGTCATTGCGGTTGGCATTAAATAAGATTAAATTTAGGGCCTCTTTTGCCTCTTCATATCTTTGATGATCAAATTTAGTAAGACTAGTTTCATCAAGTGGGTATGTTACATCGTCGGGATAACAATCTCTGGGTACTGGGAATTCAATATATTTTAGCATTGGGAAGTCGACAAATGCTTTAAAAAGACATTTTAAAGCTCTGGATGACAGAGGATTCCCAATCAAATTTAAGTCTTTCAACTTCCTGCATGACGTCAGTCCCAAAATCATCATGTGCACATGTGCTTCATCAATATTGCATTCCTCGAGGATCAGGGTCTTCAGGGTGCGGGATGCATGGCTTAGAAGCTTGAAAAATGTTGATGGGTAAAGATCTGCAACATTGTGCCCGCTGAGATCCAGTACTTGAAGATGCTCTGAATGGAGACTGTTGGCTAGGTATGCCATGTCAGCATGATTCAACGAACAGTAAGCAACGTCCAGTACTTTCAAAGGTGTCTTCAGTGGACTACGGATGTAACAGAAAAATCCATGTCAATATACCACACTTTAATAACAAATTTGATAAGCGCTATACCATAAAGCTGCCGAAGCAGACAAACTCAAAATTAAAAATTAAAAAACAACAGTTTTCATTGTGTGACGCTTGACATAACAACTAATCCAGCTAAGTAAAATTTTACATAGGTACTTTGAAGCTTTGCCATCTACGACATTAAGTACTAGGCATAATGACAAGAATTATATTCTCTTTTCTTTATTTTAGGAGTGAACCAAATGGGAACCGTGAGTTATATTATCTGTTCATTTAGCATCCAAAATAATTATGCCGCATAGTTCTGCACGGCTTATAAGGTAATTTTGTTGGCTAACATGTTCATCTTTGCAGTAGCCAAGGCAGGGGACTAAAATTACCAGGGTAAAAGTGGTATGATCAAAAGGAGTGCTCTTTTTCACCAATCTCCAAGCTATGTGCTCTTATGAAATATTCATTCATCATTGTAAGAAATCAAAGAGGACAATAAGGCATTTGGAACCATGAGTTTAACCTAAAAGGGGAGCAAATTACTTTAATGGCCGTTTTGATAATAACTCACATAAGCGGTTGCCTGTTGTTAAGTACACATCCCAAAGCATGTGTACATGCAGTAGTTGTAGGATCAAAATGGACTAAATGTGTTTGTGCACCTTATTCCTCACTGTAGTGCAAATATCAAATGTTGTGTGTGCTGGGGGGGGGGGTATTTGATCCCACTATTTGCATCTATTTCTAATGAGGCACATAGAAGTCTAACTTAAAGTTGAGATTGAACAGGAAATCCACTGATTTGTGGAGGAAGTGGTAAGTTTGTTGTTTGGGGAGTCTCTGCTGGTGGAGAACTCTGGCGAGAAATCTGGCTAGTCAATCATTTACGAATCACATTGAATAAATGCACAAAGCATGCGGGGCTAGTGTAAGTGGATGAGGTGGCCATTAATATAGTCTGAAATGCCCTACCAAGAAGCAGCAAGGCATTTGGTTAATCCGGTTGACTGCATGAGACAAGTTGCATTCACTCAAATGCCACATAACCTTCTACTCTGGGTTTTTATTTGGTGCTTGAACAGAATAAAGAAAACAAAAGATAATTAAACGGAGAGGTAGGTAGGGCAAAGAGGAGGGAGGTATCAATGCAGGCATGATTGATGAATGTTGTCTGACATTCCTAAATACACTCACACATGCAGGCACTGATGACAATACTATGTATTTGCTTGAATTATACTGACTTCAGTTGACTATAACTGGTAACTTTCAGTGTTAAGTTTAAATTGACATTCACAAAAAAGCACAAAGCTTAAAGAGGTGTTATAGTTGAGTAAAAGTGTCAGTTAAACATATTGTTTTAAACTAACAAAGCCACTGAAATTCACCATTTATGGTTACCTCAAATAACTAAAGCTTGAGCCCGAAAGTAACTATAACTCGTGCCCTTGCCATGCAAACTGTTATTATCAATGATTTAATTGCAGATGTTGCAGTTATAGCAATAATGTCACAGAACATGTCACATGGGATGTAACCCATACATTTTCATAGACTTTAAAAAAAAAAGATCTGCAGCCAAGACAGCTAAACTGAATTACACAACATTTTGCAAAAAACTAGATCTCGGTCCAGAAAGGATGCTTTTTGCTATTGGATGTAAATATGTCTAGTAGGTTTTGAGAAATTAAGGAGCAAGAACTTTGTATATTTCACACTTTGCAGGATCTGCACAGCTGACGGATCTTTCAAATAAGATCTGATTTGCTGCTACCACATCAACAAAGATGTGGCCGAAGACATTTTAGGATTCAGAGAGTAAGGGCTAAATGTACAACCCTTTTTTGCGGTTGTAAATGGGAGATCGGCCCTAATTCTTGATATAAGGGGAAGTGAGGGATTGAGGGAGGAACCTACAGCAAGCAACGAAAAACTCTACTTTCCTCAACTTGGATGACAGCAACATCTCTGTAACCCCATACCCTGATGCCATATGTCAAAGGTGGGAGGCATTTCCTTTTTTGTAGATTTGTATGAAAAGTGCTACTGGTTTTCCACCAATACAGGCAGTAAAAGAGAAAATGGTGCCAACCACCCAAGAGAGTCAGGTTAATCTGCTTCTAAAACATACAGAACATATAGAAGCCTCATCAAATTCCAAACCGAGATAAGGAAAAGAGGATACCCTATCTAATGTTTTCCTTCCAATCAATAGGGTGCAAGTTTTAGTATTCCTAGGACCACACACCATAACAAATGTTTTAGAATAATTTGTTTCCAAATCAAGACCTTTTATGAATGCGACAAAAGTACACAGCAGTATCTTCATACTGTTTATCGTTCTAGCAAGAAGCACCGCGTCATCTGCATATATTAAGGCGGCATGGCTTAATTCTCTACAAGCGGTACGTCGGCCCCAGCAACATCCAAGGTCCTCTCTAAATCGTTAATATATAATAAAAAGAGGATGGGGTGAGGACACAAACTTGGCGTACTCCTCAATTTACTTTGAATGGGGAAGTACACTCTCCACCCTCACCACGTCATACTGAGGCTCAGAGGTCCCGATGGAGAAGTCTAAGAAAGGACACCAAATATGCCCCAAGACTCAGAAGATCAAGGATTGCTCATAATTTTGACCTGCTTACACGATCAAAGGTGCTCAATAGGTCCATAAGTGCAAGATAGATTGGGATGCCCCTTGCATATTTATATTGTGAAAATGTAAATTCAAACACTGCTAGCTAGTTTCTAGGCCCTTCCGGAAACTGTATTGAACACAAGATAAGATGTTATTTTCCCTTGGCTACAATTCAATTTTATTTTATTATGTTTTGGCTCTCCGAAGAGGGCCACATAAAATATACAGAATAAAAAACAGAACAAATACATTGCAAAAATATGCCATTGAAAAAACAAGATTAAATACAAAACTGACATGCAAAACAAAACTACAAGAGGTCGGAAAGTCAAAACATCTCCAGGGACATATTAATAAATAGCTAAAAAACCTTTAAAAAAGTAAAAAATATGGAAGCAGAACATTTCGTTAGGAGGGCAGTAAAGTGCATGGAGAAAGCCGTTCAAAGTGACGATACCAAGGCGGAGACAAATAACTTTTAACCATCTGGAGCGCAATTTACGAAGCGCAGGGCAAATCAGTAAAACATGCATACAGTCCTGGATATTCAATTTACATAAATTGCACAAAGCAGAGGAGCCATACCATTTAGATAACAGTAGATTTAAGGGTATTAAATCGTAACGGAAAAGAAACCAAACTCTACGAATACCGTGCGGTAGGGTCCATAAAACATAGGGTTGAGGTAGCTTCATCACATAGGTATTAAGGAGAAGGTCTACATTCCTTTTTTCACAAATTAACTTTTTATCCGAGTGAAAACATAGGTCCCACGAGGCTGCTTTTAACACGAGTTTTAACTGTAAAGGAGAGTACAAAAACAGAGCGTTTTCATCTAATTTTAGAAGGGTTACAGCTTTTCTAAAATTACATACAAGTTGAGAAAACTCGTTAAAATTACCCAATAATTCACTTCTGAGGAGAGCTCTCATAGTCCCTTCTTCCGCTCTAGCCAGGCAGGCCACCCATCTTACTAGGGCACATAATCCCTGTACCCAGCTACTCCTAAGGCCAAAGTCAAGCCTGCAAGCGGCCAAAGAGCACGCAGTATTTAGGGAAGAAAGAGATCTTAGAATTTTCCCCTCAATCTTATGGCAAAAGTCCCAATATTTCACCTCTATAAGTTCGATACCATACAGTATTGTTGCGGGGATTTTAGATCTATACACTTCCAATAGACTCGGGAAGTGCCGTTTCCCCGTTGCCTGGTATAGGGAATTTAAACCTTTGCCATGGGCAAGAGCTTTGCGTGAACAGTGCTCTATATGGAGCCTCTCACTCAAATTAGCCGTGATGATTTTTCCCAGGAAGGTATAGGAATTTACAACCTCCAGTTTTTGGCCCCCGATAAACCAACCAAAATCTACGGATCGGCACTTCTTCTTATCAGCTATACACATAACTTTACTTTTAGTAATATTGATCTTCATGCAATGGGCTACAGCAAAGGCATGAAGAGCATGTAGCCGATTTGCAAGTCCTTTAGGAGTCAAGTCAAGAATAAGGACATCATCGGCATACATCAGGCAGGATATAGGGGTCCCCCCCACCACCGGGGCAATGCCCTCTCTGGCAGACAAGGCGGCGGGTAGGTCTGCCGTATATAAGGAGAACAAAAGGGGAGCCAGTAAACAGCCTTGTTTAAGGCCATTCAAAGATGGAATTAGATAAGATAGCCCCCTTTCGCCCCCCATCAGGACCCTACACCAGGTCTCTGTATGAAGAGCCCGCACCAGCTCCAACAAATAGGTTGGGAGACCAAGCGCTGCCAATTTTCTCCACTGCGTTCTACGGTCAACTTTGTCGAACGCTGTGGAGAAATCAATAAAAGCGGCATACACTACCCCTCCTCTCACCTGGACATATTTATCTGTAACCACATGGAGAGCGGTGAGGTTATCTAACGTTCCGTGGTCCCTACGGAAGCCGGTCTGTGCAAACGGCAAGATGTTATTCTCCTCTACCCAAACGGAGAGGGAATTTAAAAGACATTTCGCAAAGACCTTTCCGATGGAGTCGAGGAGAGCAATCAGACGATAATTGCTGGGGCTATCCCTAGTTCCCTTCTTAAAAATAGGGACCAAGATACTTCCCCTCCAAGAGGCAGGTACCGTTTTAAACAAAAAACAGGCTTTATACAGAGGATACAGGATTTTACTCCACCTTGAAGGATCCTGTTTCAGGACCGTCATGGGGAGTTCGTCAGGGCCCATTGCCCCAGAGACACGCATGTTTTTTATAGCCATCTCAATTTCTTCTTCTGTGGGGTAATTAATGAGACCTTCGGGAGTAGCAACTATGGCAGTGTCATCACCTATAGTCCCGTTCCCTGCATAAAGATCCCGAATATAAGTAATCCATACCTCTTCCGCTATAGGGATGGGAGAGGGACTTAGTCTAGAACCGCACCCCTTACCGATTATTGCCCAAAATTCTCTGATCCTACCATGAACAACGGATTCCCTCAAGTTGATCCAAACATTGTCCTCCCTTACCTTTTTTATTTTTAGCTTGAGTCTACATCTCTTTCTTTTTAGCCTGGAAATTTCTTTTTCACGTTCCATGACTCTATCTAGATATTGTTCACGGACTAGTTTATTTATTTCCTTGTTCAGGATACGTAGTGTACTAGGGACCACTACCCCTTTTCTGGGTCGGGAAGTTTTTTTAGCATAAGAAATGATGTTTCGCATAAATTCTTCAATATATACTATTTCGTTCCCACGCCACTCATTTAATACTAGTAGCGTATCAGATAAAAAATCCTGTACCCCATTAATGGCGGAAATATTCCAAAAACACCTTCCCGAAGAAGCGTGGAAGGCAGCATCACTGCCGTTAAGAGACAATGATGCAGTGGTCATGGGATTTAAAGAAATAGTTATAAACAATATGCTATGGTCACTCAGAGGAGTAGGTATGATCTTAAGGTCCTGAATAAAAGGGAACAAACCATAGTCTGCGATTGCATAGTCCAAGATAGAAAACCCAAAAGGGGATTTGTGAGTAAATTTTGCAGGCACGTCAGACGGGAATCTCCCGTTTAATATAAGACCGTCGACGGCCGCTAATTCTTTTAGCAGAATCTTCCCTCTTTTATTTGTCACTAACTTATCAGGGAAGAGTGATTGAGGAACAAAATGCGCCTCTTCTTTAGATTTATTCCTAAAGAGTTTCAAGCTAACATTGGAGATTTTGCAGTTCAAGTCTCCCACAAGCATAATTTCCGGAGGGGATGGGACATTTTTGATTTGATCAATATATCGGAATACCTGCTTCAATATCACGTTAAAACACTCTTCTGGAGGGATATACACATTTAAGATTACAATAGGTGACTTTATGCCGTTATTAAACAGATTTTCAATGGTTATAGCATGGAAAAGTTTACTAGGGTCGATATAATGGGAAAATCTCCATTGCAATTTATTTGATAATAAACAAGCGATTCCCCCCCTAGCATGACCTTTCTTGGAGGGGGCAGCAGGCACTTCCAAGGCGTAAAAATCCTTAGAAGCATCCAGCATATTAATACACCAAGTTTCCTGTAAAGAAATCACGTTAGCTCCTAGAGAAAATAGGAGATCAAATTTCTCTGGGCTACTGTGAATCCCAGCCGCATTCCAGGAAATAATTTTTAGTGAGGTGTTAAAGATGATGAAACAATCTGGGATTATCTTTTGTTTTTGTAGATAAGGCACTATGCAGCCAATTCCACCGATTGTTATCCTCTGTAAAGGAGGAATTCTGAGTTAGCGGAAGTGGTTTCACTTGCGAAACCGAGCGTTTTCCCTTAGAGACCCAAATCTTCAGGTCTCTAAGAGGAGAGGCTACCCCATTTTGCTCATCCCTTCTAAGTACCTTCCCAAGAGAAGGGTTAGTGTTACCAAGGTTAAAAATCGGGAGAATGTCGATACCTGTACGTTGAAAATTCTCTGCTTGCTGCAATATCAAATTTACAATAATAGGAGAATAAAATGTAACCCTTAAACTCGATACCCTGACTTCACCCAACAGAGAAACTAACTCAATGTCCCTAGTTTGTATATGGTGAAGACTTTCAATCTTGCTAAAGCACTTAAGAAGCCAGGCTCTGTTTAAGGGTAAGTCAACATCAAATAGAGGTAAAAAGTCTAACACGAGAGTGTCCACTGGCGCCTTTAGAGTTGTTAAAAGGCGATCCGGGGGGAGCGGTCTCCAATCTCTAAGGCTGTGGAGAAAGGGGGGGGCAAGGGGTTAAGGGCCCCAGATGGATATTGGATTGGAGCTCCAGTCGCAGTCGGTGGAGAGAGACTTGGAAGAGGACCCCCCCTTTGTGGCAAAACTTCCAAAGACGTTGGCGGACACAGTTCACTTTCCACCTTTAGAGATATAGAGATGGGAGAGTTCAATTCAATTTCCGCCTTTGAAGATGTAGAGGTGGGATCCAAGTCAATTTCTTCGTTCTCCAGTGCAACCAAAGAATTTTGAAAGATTATCCGACGCTGCCTTTTCTTCCTGTATTTTCGAATTGATTTCCTTTTATTCCCTTTATTGTTTCTGTGTTTACCATTTTTTACCTTTACCTCATGTTTATAGTCCATAGGTTCTTTTTTGTTTTCAGACATGAAGATAGGGAATAGGTCTTGAACCACTTTAGGGCCGGAAGTGGATTTGTTTTCTTCCTCGATCTCTAGGACGGAGTTCTTAATACAATTAGGCACTGAGGTTAAGGGGATAGCTACGGTGTGTGTTTTCAAAACTGCTGTTGCGGCATTCATGTCAGAGTCCGCTAAAGGCAAATTTATTTTCCCCTTTGGCAAGCTATGTTCGGTCATGGGGGGGGGGACACTCCTCATATCTGGTGACTTTTGTAACAATGACTTCAGTATTTGAGTAACTGAATCCAAGATACAATCTGATCTGCCTACAAATTTCCCCAGAAGAGATAGAATAGAGGCTAATAATTGTTCCAAAGCGATCATGGATTCAGAGATTGGTTTTTCACACGCTTCCACTGGGCGGCAGATACCAGATAGGTTGAGACCCGGACTCCCGGAAACATCTAACAAATCGGACATATCCTGACCGTTTAACGAAGGGGTACTACTATACAACAATAGCCCAGATGGAGTAGCACCCCCCGCAAGCTTGATAGGGTCCTGAGTCTCCAATTTAGCTGTATTTACATATCGGCCACAGAGTTCGAGGTCAATGGATAGTGATGACAGATCACCGCCCAACCTATCATTCAGAAGGGTTTGAGGCAAAGATGGTTGATTCTCAAGTTCCCTTTCAGGTACCGGAAGATCGAGAATACTCTCACCCTTCCCTTCAGAGTGAACAAGGGAAGAGGACACTACTGCCACAGATTGTGGTAATGCGGGCTGCACAGGAAGAGGCGGAGGGTCTACGATACCTTGAGTATGGACCTCCTGGACCATGGCACAGGGAGCTTTTTTAGCAGCAAAATTAGCTTTCTTGGGGGAGGGCAAGTCCCAAAGGTCAAAGAGTTGGCATTGACCCTTCAACGGGGGATTGTTTACAGATTTGTTTCTTGTGCGGATAATATCTATTTTTGCACCAGGTGTACCCCCCACTTCCCTTCCTGAACGTAATTGTTTAGACATCTTCTGTAAGGGTATTCCGCTAAATTATGTTATAGAAGTGATTTTCCTCCAGAAGAATGATAGCAAAAAATAATGCAATATTCGTACAAATAATAAATAATGTCCTGGAGATGCAACAATGACTGACCGGTAGTAGAGTACGAGGAAGCAACGAGTAAGTTTCAATAGATAGTTCTTCCTCGAACAGTCAGGCGTATTAGAATTAGCAAACAAACAAAACAATATCAGTGAAAATAACCGGGCCCACCCCAGCCTACCTCAGCCACTGAGGGCCACAGAAGGCCCGCCCTTTGCCCAGGCTTAGCCCGGTGTCCCGCACGTGTCCCGCTTAGCGTCAGGGGAGTGACTATATAGGCGGAGCAGGGGGCGGGAAGAGACTCCATGTGCGCTCCGGTGATCCTGCGCTGCACCCTGGGTCTCGCAGTCCCGGCCCCTGTAGCAGCAGCCTCTCTCACGGTGCAAAAGCAGTCTTACACCCACGCTAGAGGGATAGCCGGCAAGGCAAACAAAAGAGCCAAGAGTCACGATTTGCAAGTAGAGCTACGAGTGGCACCCGCGGAGCGGGGGCCGCGAGCAGTTGATGAAGCAGGCAGCCAATCAGAGCAGGCAGCCAATCAGGGCGTAGCAGGGGCGGGAAGAGACTCCAGGTGCGCTCCGGTGATACTGCGCTGCACCCTGGGTCTCGCAGTCCCGGCCCCTGTAGCAGCAGCCTCTCTCACGGTGCAAAAGCAGTCTTCCACCCACGCTAGAGGGATAGCCGGCAAGGCAAACAAAAGAGCCAAGAGTCACGATTTGCAAGTAGAGCTACGAGCGGCACCCGCGGAGCGGGGGCCGCGAGCAGTTGATGAAGCAGGCAGCCAATCAGAGCAGGCAGCCAATCAGGGCGTAGCAGGGGCGGGAAGAGACTCCAGGTGCGCTCCGGTGATCCTGCGCTGCACCCTGGGTCTCGCAGTCCCGGCCCCTGTAGCAGCAGCCTCTCTCACGGTGCAAAAGCAGTCTTACACCCACGCTAGAGGGATAGCCGGCAAGGCAAACAAAAGAGCCAAGAGTCACGATTTGCAAGTAGAGCTACGAGCGGCTCCCGCGGAGCGGGGGCCGCGAGCAGTTGATGAAGCAGGCAGCCAATCAGAGCAGGCAGCCAATCAGGGCGTAGCAGGGGCGGGAAGAGACTCCAGGTGCGCTCCGGTGATCCTGCGCTGCACCCTGGGTCTCGCAGTCCCGGCCCCTGTAGCAGCAGCCTCTCTCACGGTGCAAAAGCAGTCTTACACCCACGCTAGAGGGATAGCCGGCAAGGCAAACAAAAGAGCCAAGAGTCACGATTTGCAAGTAGAGCTACGAGCGGCACCCGCGGTGCGGGGGCCGCGAGCAGTTGATGAAGCAGGCAGCCAATCAGAGCAGGCAGCCAATCAGGGCGTAGCAGGGGCGGGAAGAGACTCCAGGTGCGCTCCGGTGATCCTGCGCTGCACCCTGGGTCTCGCAGTCCCGGCCCCTGTAGCAGCAGCCTCTCTCACGGTGCAAAAGCAGTCTTACACCCACGCTAGAGGGATAGCCGGCAAGGCAAACAAAAGTGCCAAGAGTCACGATTTGCAAGTAGAGCTACGAGCGGCTACAATAAAAGTAGATCTAAAACTAATCTGCCAATTATTTTAGTGGTGGATCAAGCAGGGAGATTGTGTGGTAGTTCCTAGGATTGTTGGAATGACCCTTTTTGAAAATGGGTACAATTGAAAGGCTCCAAGATGGTAATATCCCCCGCACTGCAAACCATATCAATACATAACGAGTACTGGTGACCAAATGACTGGGTCCTCCTTATATAAATCCATAGGCACCCTGTCCGGGCCTGGCACTTTTTCACTTGGGCTAATATAGATGGCTTTAAAAACTTCCTCCTTCTTAAAGGACACATTGCCACAAGGTAACAATTTAGACAGACCTTTTGTCTATGGTCACCATTTTGGAGGAATACCCAACTGAAAAGTGATCAAACCACAACTTTGGAGTAATATGGACTGTAAATTTGCCTGGGGGCTTGACTGGTGACATAACTGCCTTCAGCACCTTCCGAAATGCCTGAGAGTCTTTATTCTGACAGGCTACCACTATCCCCTCCCACTTCGCATCCTTAATTGCCAATTTTCTCTTTTTCAATGGCAAGGTGTAATCTTTGGTACTGGCTGCAATTAAAGTCTGATTTCTAGGGATTTGCTTTATGGCCTTGTGCAGATTATTGCTAACAACTCTGCCTTCATTGTTAAACCATGGCTTATCCATAAGGGAATTCTGCCATTGGGCCAGGTCAGAAAATGTTTGACACAGGATATAGGCTCCCCATAGCTTTTTTAGGACCACGTCCAGGCCTTGCACATTTGATAGGCAAACACTCACTAAATCCATGCTCTGTGAAGTAAAAACATAATTGATTGTGAACCCAGATTCCCTCTTGGTAAATGTAGGCATGGTTGTAGTGATCCTGGAGGAAACTACATTCTCTAGGTCATGGGCTACCAGATAGGGATACAATAAATGTCCGCTGGAGTACATAATGTCAAAATCTGCTTCCATATGGAGGGGACTGTTGTGTCCTATGAAAGTAGACACCTGATGTATATTTAAGTCTTCTTTATTCAGTCTCCAGTTCAGGTTACATCAATCTTGACTCCAACCAGCCTAGTGTGGTACCAGCCCCACCAGGAGCAGCCTGCCTAGCTGCTCAAACCATGTCTAACTGCCAACACTCATCCACTCAGACACTCAGGCATTCCACTCATCACAGGCACACCAACATACTATGACCATCTCACACTCTGGCTGAGGGCTAGAATACATGTTATACAACGAAGTAGGGTATAACAGGGACCAAAATTAAGGGTAAACAAAGTGACAGTACACCTAATTTGGCATTAAAATCACTTTCCAAAAGTAAGTTATAAAATCTACCGACCTGTGTATCCCTATCACCAAAAAAAAGCCAATCAATGAAAACAGACCCTGAAAAAACAAATTACACCTTAATGAAAACTTGTTATTATAAAAGGTCACTACGTACATCCTGAGCTTCTTAGCCCAGCTTAGGTCAAAGGCCTGTAGCATGTCTGTTTCAGTTATTTTGGGATGATTCTTACTCCCGATATCCACCTGAAAACAGGCATATAATACTCTTTTGGCATTGCCAATGGGAAAAGGCGTGGTTGGAGAATAGAAGCATGAGAATCTGTCACACAAAAACTCAGTTGTGGCCCATGTTTCGTGCATGAGCACAATATCATAGCCTTTAACATCCTTAATCAAGATTAATTTGTGTGGCCAAGCCTGCAACATTCCAACTAAGGAGAATAATGTTGGAGTTGCTTATGTATTAGCTATCCCCACGCACTACTATCTCTGGATGTGGATCAACAAAGAGCAGATTGGCGCAAGGACAGAGTCAGATCCCATATGCAATGAGCCTGAGGCTGCCATCAGTGGAAAGTTTGACACACGACCGGGGTGGCAGTAAGACGCACAGGTAGGCTCCCTGCAATCAATCATTGTCTTCCACACCCATCAAGACTTAAAATCTGTTTTGAAGAAAAGGTGGCAGTTCCAGCCTACTGGGCAATTGTGACAAGACCATGGGTCTACCTTACCAGTGGGTGATTGGGGCCAAGTGCCTATAAGAAAAATCCACTGGAAAGACCTTACTCAGACTTGATGTAATCGTCCTCGCTAGGGAAAGATTAATCACTGTGAGGGAGTCCAATTTTGGAGGATTCATTACATCATGTTGGATAGGTGCACCACACACAGGGGTCGATTAGGATGGCGGACGGAAATGGGTACTGTCCGCCATGGTCGGGGAAATTTTACTCCTGGCCGCGCCGCGGAGAATCCGCGGTTGCGATTAGGATATTCATGTCACGAAACTCCGACCGCGGCGGACGGATCATAACAAACACCGTCCGCGGTGGACGGAACACATCTAACTCCGTCCGCGGCGGACGGAGCCTAATGAACAGCCACCGCCGCGGACGGGAATGACCGCGGAAAAAGACACATTTACCGCCATACCTGTGAATACTCCGTGTCTGCAATTAGGATAAATCCGCCTGTACCACGGTACGCACAGCCATCCACGTCCGCGGCGGAAAGAATGCAACGATAAACAGTGCATCACTGCGGAAGGCCAACACGCACAACATCCCTAACGTCAAACAAATGTCAGAAAGTGTACCGCAAGTACAAAGCAAACATATGAAAAATGACAATGCCCCCCCCCCGATACACCAATACCAAGCACAAGCCACCATGACACGCCCCAAGTACCCAATAATGCACACTAGTCAACACGCCCACCTACCACCTGACTGGCAACAACCATTGAGACACGACTATAAAATGACACCCACACACTACCACAATCCTTTGCATCACAGCATTGCTGCTAGCAAGAGGCCCTAATTGATATACAGCTTACTCAAATAGAAGACACACAACCACCACCCTACCACACCCACCACACAAACACCCACCACACCATTCCTACACATCACACACCACACACCTGCACCCCCCAACTCACTCAACCTACACACTGAGCACCACACACCATGGCACCCCAAAAAAAACCTAAATTCTTGGAGACCGAGTTGAAGGTAATGGTAGATGAAATCATCCGTGTTGAGCCCCACATCTTCGGGGCCCAAGTCCAGCAGACGTCCGTGGCGCAAAAGAACCACATGTGGGACAGGATCGTCAGTCGGGTGAATGCGTCAGGGACCGTGCCGAGGACGAAGCATGAAATTCAGAGGCGGTGGCATGACCTGAAGACCCGGGTGAAAGGCATCCGCGCAAAAAACTATGCAAGAGCCAATCATACTGGCGGCGGAACACCCCCGGAGCCCATACCCTACACCGATTGGGAGGAGAAGGTGCTGGTGATACTTCACCCAGAGAGCCTAGACGGACTTGATGAAGGAGAAGAGGCTGGTAAGTACAAACCAAGCACCACGATCAGTACGACATGGTCAGGCTCACACAACTGAGAAGACACATCTCCTACGCCCCAACCCATGCACGTCAGACACCTACTCACCAACATGTACATGGCTACCAAGAGGCCCCCATGTTCACGGGGAGGGTGGTGGTGGTGGAGGGTGGGGTGTGTGGGATGTGTGAGAGCTCACAACTACAACTCCCAACAGGCCCCCATGTTCACGGGGAGGGTGGTGGTGGTGGTGGGTGGGGTGTGTGAGAGGTCAAAACTACAACTCCCAACAGGCCCCCATGTTCGCGGGGAGGGTGGTGGTGGTGGGTGGAGGGTGGTGGAGGGTAGGGTGTGTGAGAGCTCACAATTACAACTCCCAACAGGCCCCCATGTTCACGGGGAGGGTGGTGGTGGTGGTGGGTGGGGTGTGTGAGAGGTCAAAACTACAACTCCCAACAGGCCCCCATGTTCACGGGGAGGGTGGTGGTGGTGGGTGGAGGGTGGTGGAGGGTAGGGTGTGTGGGGTGTGTGAGAGCTCACAACTACAACTCCCAACAGGCCCCCATGTTCACAGGGAGGGTGGTGGTGGTGGAGGGTGGGGTGTGTGGGGTGTGTGCGACAGGACACAGAAATGTGTACAAATCGATATGAACATGTACTGTCCACATTACTGCCAGCTCTATCTTGTCCCTCAGGTGATCGTGAACTGACTGGGGAAACCAGCACCCGGCCGCAAGCCTCGCCTCCCACACATACCGGACTCTCTGGGGACGATGACACAGGCATCTCCGGTGCGGAGGATGGAGCGGGCCCAAGCAGACAGCCAGGGCCATCTGGCTCACAGGGACTCCCGGGCCCGACAACCGTTGCATGTGTGACTCCAGCGAAACCTGCCTCAGTGATCTGCAGAGTCCCTACCACCACCACCACCACCAGTACCACCAGTACCACCACTCCTGCCTGTGCCACCGTGCCTAACCCAGCGCACGACGCAGGTCCATCGGCCTCACACCCAAGCAGGGTGAGTGGGCCACAAAGGAGAAAGGCGACGGCACATCAGGCAATCAGGCGACCCACACTCCGCCGCACTGAGGAAGGACACCTACCCCATCCTGTGGCAGAGTCCCTTGAAGCCCTAGCCAGGTGCCAGGCTTCATACGACCGTTCCCAGGAACATGCAGATCGTGCACACCAGGACTCGGTGGACAACACGAACATGTTGCGGGAAATTTCGATGTACCTTGGCCAGATAGTGCACATCATGGGCCAGCAGACAACAATGTGGAGGGAATGGATTGGCCAGAACAACCCCACCCCCCCTCCACCAATTGTCGTAGCGTCACCGCCACCGTCACCTCCACCTCCACCGCCACCGTCACACTTTAATAACAAATTTGATAAGCGCTATACCATAAAGCTGCCGAAGCAGACAAACTCAAAATTAAAAATTAAAAAACAACAGTTTTCATTGTGTGACGCTTGACATAACAACTAATCCAGCTAAGTAAAATTTTACATAGGTACTTTGAAGCTTTGCCATCTACGACATTAAGTACTAGGCATAATGACAAGAATTATATTCTCTTTTTTTTATTTTAGGAGTGAACCAAATGGGAACCTTGAGTTATATTATCTGTTCATTTAGCATCCAAAATAATTATGCTGCATAGTTCTGCACGGCTTATAAGGTAATTTTGTTGGCTAACATGTTCATCTTTGCAGTAGCCAAGGCAGGGGACTAAAATTACCAGGGTAAAAGTGGTATGATCAAAAGGAGTGCTCTTTTTCACCAATCTCCAAGCTATGTGCTCTTATGAAATATTCATTCATCATTGTAAGAAATCAAAGAGGACAATAAGGCATTTGGAACCATGAGTTTAACCTAAAAGGGGAGCAAATTACTTTAATGGCCGTTTTGATAATAACTCACATAAGCGGTTGCCTGTTGTTAAGTACACATCCCAAAGCATGTGTACATGCAGTAGTTGTAGGTTCAAAATGGACTAAAATGTGTTTGTGCACCTTATTCCTCACTGTAGTGCAAATATCAAATGTTGTGTGTGCTGGGGGGGGTATTTGATCCCACTATTTGCATCTATTTCTAATGAGGCACATAGAAGTCTAACTTAAAGTTGAGATTGAACAGGAAATCCACTGATTTGTGGAGGAAGTGGTAAGTTTGTTGTTTGGGGAGTCTCTGCTGGTGGAGAACTCTGGCGAGAAATCTGGCTAGTCAATCATTTACGAATCACATTGAATAAATGCACAAAGCATGCGGGGCTAGTGTAAGTGGATGAGGTGGCCATTAATATAGTCTGAAATGCCCTACCAAGAAGCAGCAAGGCATTTGGTTAATCCGGTTGACTGCATGAGACAAGTTGCATTCACTCAAATGCCACATAACCTTCTACTCTGGGTTTTTATTTGGTGCTTGAACAGAATAAAGAAAACAAAAGATAATTAAACGGAGAGGTAGGTAGGGCAAAGAGGAGGGAGGTATCAATGCAGGCATGATTGATGAATGTTGTCTGACATTCCTAAATACACTCACACATGCAGGCACTGATGACAATACTATGTATTTGCTTGAATTATACTGACTTCAGTTGACTATAACTGGTAACTTTCAGTGTTAAGTTTAAATTGACATTCACAAAAAAGCACAAAGCTTAAAGAGGTGTTATAGTTGAGTAAAAGTGTCAGTTAAACATATTGTTTTAAACTAACAAAGCCACTGAAATTCACCATTTATGGTTACCTCAAATAACTAAAGCTTGAGCCCGAAAGTAACTATAACTCGTGCCCTTGCCATGCAAACTGTTATTATCAATGATTTAATTGCAGATGTTGCAGTTATAGCAATAATGTCACAGAACATGTCACATGGGATGTAACCCATACATTTTCATAGACTTTAAAAAAAAAGATCTGCAGCCAAGACAGCTAAACTGAATTACACAACATTTTGCAAAAAACTAGATCTCGGTCCAGAAAGGATGCTTTTTGCTATTTGATGTAAATATGTCTAGTAGGTTTTGAGAAATTAAGGAGCAAGAACTTTGTATATTTCACACTTTGCAGGATCTGCACAGCTGACGGATCTTTCAAATAAGATCTGATTTGCTGCTACCACATCAACAAAGATGTGGCCGAAGACATTTTAGGATTCAGAGAGTAAGGGCTAAATGTACAACCCTTTTTTGCGGTTGTAAATGGGAGATCGGCCCTAATTCTTGATATAAGGGGAAGTGAGGGATTGAGGGAGGAACCTACAGCAAGCAACGAAAAACTCTACTTTCCTCAACTTGGATGACAGCAACATCTCTGTAACCCCATACCCTGATGCCATATGTCAAAGGTGGGAGGCATTTCCTTTTTTGTAGATTTGTATGAAAAGTGCTACTGGTTTTCCACCAATACAGGCAGTAAAAGAGAAAATGGTGCCAACCACCCAAGAGAGTCAGGTTAATCTGCTTCTAAAACATACAGAACATATAGAAGCATCATCAAATTCCAAACCGAGATAAGGAAAAGAGGATACCCTATCTAATGTTTTCCTTCCAATCAATAGGGTGCAAGTTTTAGTATTCCTAGGACCACACACCATAACAAATGTTTTAGAATAATTTGTTTCCAAATCAAGACCTTTTATGAATGCGACAAAAGTACACAGCAGTATCTTCATAGTGTTTATCGTTCTAGCAAGAAGCACCGCGTCATCTGCATATATTAAGGCGGCATGGCTTAATTCTCTACAAGCGGTACGTCGGCCCCAGCAACATCCAAGGTCCTCTCTAAATCGTTAATATATAATAAAAAGAGGATGGGGTGAGGACAAAAACTTGGCGTACTCCTCAATTTACTTTGAATGGGGAAGTACACTCTCCACCCTCACCACGTCATACTGAGGCTCAGAGGTCCCGATGGAGAAGTCTAAGAAAGGACACCAAATATGCCCCAAGACTCAGAAGATCAAGGATTGCTCATAATTTTGACCTGCTTACACGATCAAAGGTGCTCAATAGGTCCATAAGTGCAAGATAGATTGGGATGCCCCTTGCATATTTATATTGTGAAAATGTAAATTCAAACACTGCTAGCTAGTTTCTAGGCCCTTCCGGAAACTGTATTGAACACAAGATAAGATGTTATTTTCCCTTGGCTACAATTCAATTTTATTTTATTATGTTTTGGCTCTCCGAAGAGGGCCACATAAAATATACAGAATAAAAAACAGAACAAATACATTGCAAAAATATGCCATTGAAAAAACAAGATTAAATACAAAACTGACATGCAAAACAAAACTACAAGAGGTCGGAAAGTCAAAACATCTCCAGGGACATATTAATAAATAGCTAAAAAACCTTTAAAAAAGTAAAAAATATGGAAGCAGAACATTTCGTTAGGAGGGCAGTAAAGTGCATGGAGAAAGCCGTTCAAAGTGACGATACCAAGGCGGAGACAAATAACTTTTAACCATCTGGAGCGCAATTTACGAAGCGCAGGGCAAATCAGTAAAACATGCATACAGTCCTGGATATTCAATTTACATAAATTGCACAAAGCAGAGGAGCCATACCATTTAGATAACAGTAGATTTAAGGGTATTAAATCGTAACGGAAAAGAAACCAAAATCTACGAATACCGTGCGGTAGGGTCCATAAAACATAGGGTTGAGGTAGCTTCATCACATAGGTATTAAGGAGAAGGTCTACATTCCTTTTTTCACAAATTAACTTTTTATCCGAGTGAAAACATAGGTCCCACGAGGCTGCTTTTAACACGAGTTTTAACTGTAAAGGAGAGTACAAAAACAGAGCGTTTTCATCTAATTTTAGAAGGGTTACAGCTTTTCTAAAATTACATACAAGTTGAGAAAACTCGTTAAAATTACCCAATAATTCACTTCTGAGGAGAGCTCTCATAGTCCCTTCTTCCGCTCTAGCCAGGCAGGCCACCCATCTTACTAGGGCACATAATCCCTGTACCCAGCTACTCCTAAGGCCAAAGTCAAGCCTGCAAGCGGCCAAAGAGCACGCAGTATTTAGGGAAGAAAGAGATCTTAGAATTTTCCCCTCAATCTTATGGCAAAAGTCCCAATATTTCACCTCTATAAGTTCGATACCATACAGTATTGTTGCGGGGATTTTAGATCTATACACTTCCAATAGACTCGGGAAGTGCCGTTTCCCCGTTGCCTGGTATAGGGAATTTAAACCTTTGCCATGGGCAAGAGCTTTGCGTGAACAGTTCTCTATATGGAGCCTCTCACTCAAATTAGCCGTGATGATTTTTCCCAGGAAGGTATAGGAATTTACAACCTCCAGTTTTTGGCCCCCGATAAACCAACCAAAATCTACGGATCGGCACTTCTTCTTACCAGCTATACACATAACTTTACTTTTAGTAATATTGATCTTCATGCAATGGGCTACAGCAAAGGCATGAAGAGCATGTAGCCGATTTGCAAGTCCTTTAGGAGTCAAGTCAAGAATAAGGACATCATCGGCATACATCAGGCAGGATATAGGGGTCCCCCCCACCACCGGGGCAATGCCCTCTCTGGCAGACAAGGCGGCGGGTAGGTCTGCCGTATATAAGGAGAACAAAAGGGGAGCCAGTAAACAGCCTTGTTTAAGGCCATTCAAAGATGGAATTAGATAAGATAGCCCCCTTTCGCCCCCCAACAAGACCCTACACCAGGTCTCTGTATGAAGAGCCCGCACCAGCTCCAACAAATAGGTTGGGAGACCAAGCGCTGCCAATTTTCTCCACAGCGTTCTACGGTCAACTTTGTCGAACGCTGTGGAGAAATCAATAAAAGCGGCATACACTACCCCTCCTCTCACCTGGACATATTTATCTGTAACCACATGGAGAGCGGTGAGGTTATCTAACGTTCCGTGGTCCCTACGGAAGCCGGTCTGTGCAAACGGCAAGATGTTATTCTCCTCTACCCAAACGGAGAGGGAATTTAAAAGACATTTCGCAAAGACCTTTCCGATGGAGTCGAGGAGAGCAATCAGACGATAATTGCTGGGGCTATCCCTAGTTCCCTTCTTAAAAATAGAGACCAAGATACTTCCCCTCCAAGAGGCAGGTACCGTTTTAAACAAAAAACAGGCTTTATATAGAGGATACAGGATTTTACTCCACCTTGAAGGATCCTGTTTCAGGACCGTCATGGGGAGTTCGTCAGGGCCCATTGCCCCAGAGACACGCATGTTTTTTATAGCCATCTCAATTTCTTCTTCTGTGGGGTAATTAATGAGACCTTCGGGAGTAGCAACTATGGCAGTGTCATCACCTATAGTCCCGTTCCCTGCATAAAGATCCCGAATATAAGTAATCCATACCTCTTCCGCTATAGGGATGGGAGAGGGACTTAGTCTAGAACCGCACCCCTTACCGATTATTGCCCAAAATTCTCTGATCCTACCATGAACAACGGATTCCCTCAAGTTGATCCAAACATTGTCCTCCCTTACCTTTTTTATTTTTAGCTTGAGTCTACATCTCTTTCTTTTTAGCCTGGAAATTTCTTTTTCACGTTCCATGACTCTATCTAGATATTGTTCACGGACTAGTTTATTTATTTCCTTGTTCAGGATACGTAGTGTACTAGGGACCACTACCCCTTTTCTGGGTCGGGAAGTTTTTTTAGCATAAGAAATGATGTTTCGCATAAATTCTTCAAAATATACTATTTCGTTCCCACGCCACTCATTTAATACTAGTAGGGTATCAGATAAAAAATCCTGTACCCCATTAATGGCGGAAGGATTCCAAAAACACCTTCCCGAAGAAGCGTGGAAGGCAGCATCACTGCCGTTAAGAGACCATGATGCAGTGGTCATGGGATTTAAAGAAATAGTTATAAACAATATGCTATGGTCACTCAGATGAGTAGGTATGATCTTAAGGTCCTGAATAAAAGGGAACAAACCATAGTCTGCGATTGCATAGTCCAAGATAGAAAACCCAAAAGGGGATTTGTGAGTAAATTTTGCAGGCACGTCAGACGGGAATCTCCCGTTTAATATAAGACCGTCGACGGCCGCTAATTCTTTTAGCAGAATCTTCCCTCTTTTATTTGTCACTAACTTATCAGGGAAGAGTGATTGAGGAACAAAATGTGCCTCTTCTTTAGATTTATTCCTAAAGAGTTTCAAGCTAACATTGGAGATTTTGCAGTTCAAGTCTCCCACAAGCATAATTTCCGGAGGGGATGGGACATTTTTGATTTGATCAATATATCGGAATACCTGCTTCAATATCACGTTAAAACACTCTTCTGGAGGGATATACACATTTAAGATTACAATAGGTGACTTTATGCCGTTATTAAACAGATTTTCAATGGTTATAGCATGGAAAAGTTTACTAGGGTCGATATAATGGGAAAATCTCCATTGCAATTTATTTGATAATAAACAAGCGATTCCCCCCCTAGCATGACCTTTCTTGGAGGGGGCAGCAGGCACTTCCAAGGCGTAAAAATCCTTAGAAGCATCCAGCATATTAATACACCAAGTTTCCTGTAAAGAAATCACGTTAGCTCCTAGAGAAAATAGGAGATCAAATTTCTCTGGGCTACTGTGAATCCCAGCCGCATTCCAGGAAATAATTTTTAGTGAGGTGTTAAAGATGATGAAACAATCTGGGATTATCTTTTGTTTTTGTAGATAAGGCACTACGCAGGCAATTCCACCGATTGTTATCCTCTGTAAAGGAGGAATTCTGAGTTAGCGGAAGTGGTTTCACTTGCGAAACCGAGCGTTTTCCCTTAGAGACCCAAATCTTCAGGTCTCTAAGAGGAGAGGCTACCCCATTTTGCTCATCCCTTCTAAGTACCTTCCCAAGAGAAGGGTTAGTGTTACCAAGGTTAAAAATCGGGAGAATGTCGATACCTGTACGTTGAAAATTCTCTGCTTGCTGCAATATCAAATTTACAATAATAGGAGAATAAAATTTAACCCTTAAACTCGATACCCTGACTTCACCCAACAGAGAAACTAACTCAATGTCCCTAGTTTGTATATGGTGAAGACTTTCAATCTCGCTAAAGCACTTAAGAAGCCAGGCTCTGTTTAAGGGTAAGTCAACATCAAATAGAGGTAAAAAGTCTAACACGAGAGTGTCCACTGGCGCCTTTAGAGTTGTTAAAAGGCGATCCGGGGGGAGCGGTCTCCAATCTCTAAGGCTGCGGAGAAAGGGGGGGCCAAGGGGTTAAGGGCCCCAGATGGATATTGGATTGGAGCTCCAGTCGCAGTCGGTGGAGAGAGACTTGGAAGAGGACCCCCCCTTTGTGGCAAAACTTCCAAAGACGTTGGCGGACACAGTTCACTTTCCACCTTTAGAGATATAGAGATGGGAGAGTTCAATTCAATTTCCGCCTTTGAAGATGTAGAGGTGGGATCCAAGTCAATTTCTTCGTTCTCCAGTGCAACCAAAGAATTTTGAAAGATTATCCGACGCTGCCTTTTCTTCCTGTATTTTGGAATTGATTTCCTTTTATTCCCTTTATTGTTTCTGTGTTTACCATTTTTTACCTTTACCTCATGTTTATAGTCCATAGGTTCTTTTTTGTTTTCAGACATGAAGATAGGGAATAGGTCTTGAACCACTTTAGGGCCGGAAGTGGATTTGTTTTCTTCCTCGATCTCTAGGACGGAGTTCTTAATACAATTAGGCACTGCGGTTAAGGGGATAGCTACGGTGTGTGTTTTCAAAACTGCTGTTGCGGCCTTCATGTCAGAGTCCGCTAAAGGCAAATTTATTTTCCCCTTTGGCAAGCTATGTTCGGTCATGGGGGGGGGACACTCCTCATATCTGGCGACTTTTGTAACAATGACTTCAGTATTTGAGTAACTGAATCCAAGATACAATCTGATCTGCCTACAAATTTCCCCAGAAGAGATAGAATAGAGGCTAATAATTGTTCCAAAGCGATCATGGATTCAGAGATTGGTTTTTCACACGCTTCCACTGGGCGGCAGATACCAGATAGGTTGAGACCCGGACTCCCGGAAACATCTAACAAATCGGACATATCCTGACCGTTTAACGAAGGGGTACTACTATACAACAATAGCCCAGATGGAGTAGCACCCCCCGCAAGCTTGATAGGGTCCTGAGTCTCCAATTTAGCTGTATTTACATATCGGCCACAGAGTTCGAGGTCAATGGATAGTGATGACAGATCACCGCCCAACCTATCATTCAGAAGGGTTTGAGGCAAAGATGGTTGATTCTCAAGTTCCCTTTCAGGTACCGGAAGATCGAGAATACTCTCACCCTTCCCTTCAGAGTGAACAAGGGAAGAGGACACTACTGCCACAGATTGTGGTAATGCGGGCTGCACAGGAAGAGGCGGAGGGTCTACGATACCTTGAGTATGGACCTCCTGGACCATGGCACAGGGAGCTTTTTTAGCAGCAAAATTAGCTTTCTTGGGGGAGGGCAAGTCCCAAAGGTCAAAGAGTTGGCATTGACCCTTCAACGGGGGATTGTTTACAGATTTGTTTCTTGTGCGGATAATATCTATTTTTGCACCAGGTGTACCCCCCATTTCCCTTCCTGAACGTAATTTTTTAGACATCTTCTGTAAGGTTATTCCGCTAAATTATGTTATAGAAGTGATTTTCCTCCAGAAGAATGATAGCAAAAAATAATGCAATATTCGTACAAATAATAAATAATGTCCTGGAGATGCAACAATGACTGACCGGTAGTAGAGTACGAGGAAGCAACGAGTAAGTTTCAATAGATAGTTCTTCCTCGAACAGTCAGGCGTATTAGAATTAGCAAACAAACAAAACAATATCAGTGAAAATAACCGGGCCCAGCCCAGCCTACCTCAGCCACTGAGGGCCACAGAAGGCCCGCCCTTTGCCCGGGCTTAGCCCGGCGTCCCGCACGCGTCCCGCTTAGCGTCAGGGGAGTGACTATATAGGCGGAGCAGGGGGCGGGACGAGACTCCAGGTGCGCTCCGGTGATCCTGCGCTGCACCCTGGGTCTCGCAGTCCCGGCCCCTGTAGCAGCAGCCTCTCTCACGGTGCAAAAGCAGTCTTACACCCACGCTAGAGGGATAGCCGGCAAGGCAAACAAAAGAGCCAAGAGTCACGATTTGCAAGTAGAGCTACGAGCGGCACCCGCGGAGCGGGGGCCGCGAGCAGTTGATGAAGCAGGCAGCCAATCAGAGCAGGCAGCCAATCAGGGCGTAGCAGGGGCGGGAAGAGACTCCAGGTGCGCTCCGGTGATCCTGCGCTGCACCCTGGGTCTCGCAGTCCCGGCCCCTGTAGCAGCAGCCTCTCTCACGGTGCAAAAGCAGTCTTACACCCACACTAGAGGGATAGCCGGCAAGGCAAACAAAAGAGCCAAGAGTCACGATTTGCAAGTAGAGCTACGAGTGGCACCCGCGGAGCGGGGGCCGCGAGCAGTTGATGAAGCAGGCAGCCAATCAGAGCAGGCAGCCAATCAGGGCGTAGCAGGGGCGGGAAGAGACTCCAGGTGCGCTCCGGTGATCCTGCGCTGCACCCTGGGTCTCGCAGTCCCGGCCCCTGTAGCAGCAGCCTCTCCCACGGTGCAAAAGCAGTCTTACACCCACGCTAGAGGGATAGCCGGCAAGGCAAACAAAAGAGCCAAGAGTCACGATTTGCAAGTAGAGCTATGAGCGGCTCCCGCGGAGCGGGGGCCGCGAGCAGTTGATGAAGCAGGCAGCCAATCAGAGCAGGCAGCCAATCAGGGCGTAGCAGGGGCGGGAAGAGACTCCAGGTGCGCTCCGGTGATCCTGCGCTGCACCCTGGGTCTCGCAGTCCCGGCCCCTGTAGCAGCAGCCTCTCTCACGGTGCAAAAGCAGTCTTACACCCACGCTAGAGGGATAGCCGGCAAGGCAAACAAAAGAGCCAAGAGTCACGATTTGCAAGTAGAGCTACGAGCGGCTCCCGCGGAGCGGGGGCCGCGAGCAGTTGATGAAGCAGGCAGCCAATCAGAGCAGGCAGCCAATCAGGGCGTAGCAGGGGCGGGAAGAGACTCCAGGTGCGCTCCGGTGATCCTGCGCTGCACCCTGGGTCTCGCAGTCCCGGCCCCTGTAGCAGCAGCCTCTCTCACGGTGCAAAAGCAGTCTTACACCCACGCTAGAGGGATAGCCGGCAAGGCAAACAAAAGAGCCAAGAGTCACGATTTGCAAGTAGAGCTACGAGCGGCTACAATAAAAGTAGATCTAAAACTAATCTGCCAATTATTTTAGTGGTGGATCAAGCAGGGAGATTGTGTGGTAGTTCCTAGGATTGTTGGAATGACCCTTTTTGAAAATGGGTACAATTGAAAGGCTCCAAGATGGTAATATCCCCCGCACTGCAAACCATATCAATACATAACGAGTACTGGTGACCAAATGACTGGGTCCTCCTTATATAAATCCATAGGCACCCTGTCCGGGCCTGGCACTTTTTCACTTGGGCTAATATAGATGGCTTTAAAAACTTCCTCCTTCTTAAAGGACACATTGCCACAAGGTAACACTTTAGACAGACCTTTTGTCTATGGTCACCATTTTGGAGGAATACCCAACTGAAAAGTGATCAAACCACAACCCTGGAGTAATATGGACTGTAAATTTGCCTGGGGGCTTGACTGGTGACATAACTGCCTTCAGCACCTTCCGAAATGCCTGAGAGTCTTTATTCTGACAGGCTACCACTATCCCCTCCCACTTCGCATCCTTAATTGCCAATTTTCTCTTTTTCAATGGCAAGGTGTAATCTTTGGTACTGGCTGCAATTAAAGTCTGATTTCTAGGGATTTGCTTTATGGCCTTGTGCAGATTATTGCTAACAACTCTGCCTTCATTGTTAAACCATGGCTTATCCATACAGGGAATTCTGCCATTGGGCCAGGTCAGAAAATGTTTGACACAGGATATAGGCTCCCCATAGCTTTTTTAGGACCACGTCCAGGCCTTGCACATTTGATAGGCAAACACTCACTAAATCCATGCTCTGTGAAGTAAAAACATAATTGATTGTGAACCCAGATTCCCTCTTGGTAAATGTAGGCATGGTTGTAGTGATCCTGGAGGAAACTACATTCTCTAGGTCATGGGCTACCAGATAGGGATACAATAAATGTCCGCTGGAGTACCTAATGTCAAAATCTGCTTCCATATGGAGGGGACTGTTGTGTCCTATGAAAGTAGACACCTGATGTATATTTAAGTCTTCTTTATTCAGTCTCCAGTTCAGGTTACATCAATCTTGACTCCAACCAGCCTAGTGTGGTACCAGCCCCACCAGGAGCAGCCTGCCTAGCTGCTCAAACCATGTCTAACTGCCAACACTCATCCACTCAGACACTCAGGCATTCCACTCATCACAGGCACACCAACATACTATGACCATCTCACACTCTGGCTGAGGGCTAGAATACATGTTATACAACGAAGTAGGGTATAACAGGGACCAAAATTAAGGGTAAACAAAGTGACAGTACACCTAATTTGGCATTAAAATCACTTTCCAAAAGTAAGTTATAAAATCTACCGACCTGTGTATCCCTATCACCAAAAAAAAGCCAATCAATGAAAACAGACCCTGAAAAAACAAATTACACCTTAATGAAAACTTGTTATTATAAAAGGTCACTACGTACATCCTGAGCTTCTTAGCCCAGCTTAGGTCAAAGGCCTGTAGCATGTCTGTTTCAGTTATTTTGGGATGATTCTTACTCCCGATATCCACCTGAAAACAGGCATATAATACTCTTTTGGCATTGCCAATGGGAAAAGGCGTGGTTGGAGAATAGAAGCATGAGAATCTGTCACACAAAAACTCAGTTGTGGCCCATGTTTCCTGCATGAGCACAATATCATAGCCTTTAACATCCTTAATCAAGATTAATTTGTGTGGCCAAGCCTGCAACATTCCAACTAAGGAGAATAATGTTGGAGTTGCTTATGTATTAGCTATCCCCACGCACTACTATCTCTGGATGTGGATCAACAAAGAGCAGATTGGCGCAAGGACAGAATCAGATCCCATATGCAATGAGCCTGAGGCTGCCATCAGTGGAAAGTTTGACACACGACCGGGGTGGCAGTAAGACGCACAGGTAGGCTCCCTGCAATCAATCATTGTCTTCCACACCCATCAAGACTTAAAATCTGTTTTGAAGAAAAGGTGGCAATTCCAGCCTACGGGGCAATTGTGACAAGACCATGGGTCTACCTTACCAGTGGGTGATTGGGGCCAAGTGCCTATAAGAAAAATCCACTGGAAAGACCTTACTCAGACTTGATGTAATCGTCCTCGCTAGGGAAAGATTAATCACTGTGAGGGAGTCCAATTTTGGAGGATTCATTACATCATGTTGGATAGGTGCACCACACACAGGGGTCGATTAGGATGGCGGACGGAAATGGGTACTGTCCGCCATGGTCGGGGAAATTTTACTCCCGGCCGCGCCGCGGAGAATCCGCGGTTGCGATTAGGATATTCATGTCACGAAACTCCGACCGCGGCGGACGGATCAATACAAACACCGTCCGCGGTGGACGGAACACATCTAACTCCGTCCGCGGCGGACGGAGCCTAATGAACAGCCACCGCCGCGGACGGGAATGACCGCGGAAAAAGACACATTTACCGCCATACCTGTGAATACTCTGTGTCTGCAATTAGGATAAATCCGCCTGTACCACGGTACGCACAGCCATCCACGTCCGCGGCGGAAAGAATGCAACGATAAACAGTGCATCACTGCGGAAGGCCAACATGCACAACATCCCTAACGTCAAACAAATGTCAGAAAGTGTACCGCAAGTACAAAGCAAACATATGAAAAATGACAACGCCCCCCCGATACACCAATACCAAGCACAAGCCACCATGACACGCCCCAAGTACCCAATAATGCACACTAGTCAACACGCCCACCTACCACCTGACTGGCAACAACCATTGAGACACGACTATAAAATGACACCCACACACTACCACAATCCTTTGCATCACAGCATTGCTGCTAGCAAGAGGCCTTAATTGATATACAGCTTACTCAAATAGAAGACACACAACCACCACCCTACCACACCCACCACACAAACACCCACCACACCATTCCTACACATCACACACCACACACCTGCACCCCCCAACTCACTCAACCTACACACTGAGCACCACACACCATGGCACCCCAAAAAAAACCTAAATTCACGGAGACCGAGTTGAAGGTAATGGTAGATGAAATCATCCGTGTTGAGCCCCACATCTTCGGGGCCCAAGTCCAGCAGACGTCCGTGGCGCAAAAGAACCACATGTGGGACAGGATCGTCAGTCGGGTGAATGCGCCAGGGACCGTGCCGAGGACGAAGCATGAAATTCAGAGGCGGTGGCATGACCTGAAGACCCGGGTGAAAGGCATCCGCGCAAAAAACTATGCAAGAGCCAATCATACTGGCGGTGGAACACCCCCGGAGCCCATACCCTACACCGATTGGGAGGAGAAGGTGCTGGTGATACTTCACCCAGAGAGCCTAGACGGACTTGATGAAGGAGAAGAGGCTGGTAAGTACAAACCAAGCACCACGATCAGTACGACATGGTCAGGCTCACACAACTGAGAAGACACATCTCCTACGCCCCAACCCATGCACGTCGGACACCTACTCACCAACATGTACATGGCTACCAAGAGGCCCCCATGTTCACGGGGAGGGTGGTGGTGGTGGAGGGTGGGGTGTGTGGGATGTGTGAGAGCTCACAACTACAACTCCCAACAGGCCCCCATGTTCACGGGGAGGGTGGTGGTGGTGGCGGGTGGGGTGTGTGAGAGGTCAAAACTACAACTCCCAACAGGCCCCCATGTTCGCAGGGAGGGTGGTGGTGGTGGGTGGAGGGTGGTGGAGGGTAGGGTGTGTGAGAACTCACAATTACAACTCCCAACAGGCCCCCATGTTCACGGGGAGGGTGGTGGTGGTGGTGGGTGGGGTGTGTGAAAGGTCAAAACTACAACTCCCAACAGGCCCCCATGTTCACGGGGAGGGTGGTGGTGGTGGAGGGTAGGGTGTGTGGGGTGTGTGAGAGCTCACAACTACAACTCCCAACAGGCCCCCATGTTCACGGGGAGGGTGGTGGTGGTGGTGGGTGGGGTGTGTGAGAGGTCAAAACTACAACTCCCAACAGGCCCCCATGTTCACGGGGAGGGTGGTGGTGGTGGGTGGAGGATGGTGGAGGGTAGGGTGTGTGGGGTGTGTGAGAGCTCACAACTACAACTCCCAACAGGCCCCCATGTTCACGGGGAGGGTGGTGGTGGTGGTGGGTGGGGTGTGTGAGAGGTCAAAACTACAACTCCCAACAGGCCCCCATGTTCACGGGGAGGGTGGTGGTGGTGGGTGGAGGGTGGTGGAGGGTAGGGTGTGTGGGGTGTGTGAGAGCTCACAACTACAACTCCCAACAGGCCCCCATGTTCACAGGGAGGGTGGTGGTGGTGGAGGGTGAAGTGTGTGGGGTGTGTGCGACAGGACACAGAATTGTGTACAAATCGATATGAACATGTAATGTCCACATTACTGACCAGCTCTATCTTGTCCCTCAGGTGATCGTGAACTGACTGGGGAAACCAGCACCCGGCCGCAAGCCTCGCCTCCCACACATACCGGACTCTCTGGGGACGATGACACAGGCAGCTCCGGTGCGGAGGATGGAGCGGGCCCAAGCAGACAGCCAGGGCCATCTGGCTCACAGGGACTCCCGGGCCCGACAACCGTTGCATGTGTGACTCCAGCGAAACCTGCCTCAGTGATCTGCAGAGTCCCTACCACCACCACCACCACCAGTACCACCAGTACCACCAGTACCACCACTCCTGCCTGTGCCACCGTGCCTAACCCAGCGCACGACGCAGGTCCATCGGCCTCACACCCAAGCAGGGTGAGTGGGCCACAAAGGAGAGAGGCGACGGCACATCAGGCAATCAGGCGACCCACACTCCGCCGCACTGAGGAAGGACACCTACCCCATCCTGTGGCAGAGTCCCTTGAAGCCCTAGCCAGGTGCCAGGCTTCATACGACCGTTCCCAGGAACATGCAGATCGTGCACACCAGGACTCGGTGGACAACACGAACATGTTGCGGGAAATTTCGATGTACCTTGGCCAGATAGTGCACATCATGGGCCAGCAGACAACAATGTGGAGGGAATGGATTGGCCAGAACAACCCCACCCCCCCTCCACCAATTGTCGTAGCGTCACCGCCACCGTCACCTCCACCTCCACCGCCACCGTCACCTCCGCCTCCACCGCCGCCGCCACCACCACCACCACCTGTGCCCCTGGCGACGGATGTGGCCCATGAACAACCTGCACCTCCAGCTGACTCACTTCCACCTCAAAGACGGAGGGGCCTTTCATCTGCCATTACCTTCAACTCCAACTCCCTCCCCCCCACTTACTTGTAAATATTCACCATCACAAATGCACAACCTGTAAATAAATTTAACTTACACACTCAATGATGTTTTGCCTCCATGTTTATTCACATGATTGCCTTCAGAAACAGACGTAAACAGGTTCAGGGATCCTAGTCGTACATGATCATGGCGCTGCGGGAGTGACCTAGGGAAAATCAGAGACAGCAAACACACGTCAGGAAACAGATTCACACACATCACAACACACTGCACAGCAACATCCCACAAACTACACTCATCACAAAAGCATGGGATGAGAGGACACACATCATGGAGACTTGTATGGCCAAAGAAATGAAGACACACATATGCAACCATCACAAACAAGAACACACAGCTGATGCACCCCACATCCACACAACACCAGCAAACATACATAAGGCATTGTCAACTGGCACAAGAGGTAGTTACTCACATTCAAGGGAAGTAGCGATCAATGAGCTGGCGCCTCTGGTCCACACCTTCCTCCTCACCACTATCCTCATCAGTCGACATGGGTGGGATGGGAGGCCGAGGAACTTCTTCGTCTTCAGGGTCCAAGAGAATTTCAATGTCATTGCGCACGGCCAGGTTGTGGAGCATGCAGCAGGCAATCACGATCCTGCATACTTTGCCTGGTGAGTAAGGCAGGGCCCCTCCGGTCTTATCCAGGCACCGAAACCTAGACTTTAGCAGTCCAAAGGTACGTTCAATCACTCTCCGTGTCCTTCCATGTGCATCATTGTAGCGCATTTCACCCGCAGTTGTTGGATTACGTATGGGACTCAGGAGCCAGGGCCGGGTTGGGTACGCCGAGTCGCCTATGTAGGGGGATGACAGACACAAACATCACAACAAGATATGGTGGGAACCCCATGCCACACAGAGATCACAAGAGTCCCCACTGCACACTCACCAACAAGCCACGCTTGACCGGGTCGCAGATTTGCCATCAGTTGGGGGACAATGCTGCTCCGCATGATGTGGGCGTCATGTGCGGAGCCTGGAAATCTTGCACACACATGGGAGATGATGTTGTTTGCCAGGCACACCACCTGCACGTTCAGCGAATGGAAGTGTTTGCGATTCCTAAAAACCTGCTCACGTGCCCGTGGTGGAATGATAGCGATATGTGTGCCATCAATTGAACCCAAACGTGTGGTATGTGGCCCAGTGCATAGAAGTCTGCTTTGACTACTGGCAACTCTTCCGGCCGTGGGAAATGGATGTAGTCATTCTTGTACAGCATCATAGCTCTTAAAACATCCCGAAGTACCGTGCTGCACATGGACTGTGACATCCCCCCGGCATATCCAACTGTGTACTGAAAGGTGCCAGTAGCAAAGAAATGTAGTGCCGCCATAACCTTTGCTGTGGGTGTAATAGAACCAGGATACGTCCTACGTGGCTGCAGATGAGGAGACAATTGGGCAACAAGCTCCATCAACCGACGTCGATCCAGCCGGAATTTCCTAATCACCTCCTCGTCAACCATATCCTCCAACACAGTGTATGGCCGATGCACATTTGGAGCCCTCCTGTGTGGGAGAGAGATGTAACTTGAGTCAACTTACAAACGACGCATACGTCTGCAACTCCATCACATGTAAGCCAACATTAGCAAGAACAACATTTTTAGGGAGAATGGTCATATGTGTGACATCTCTGATAGTCAATACAATACGGAGTGGCCCTTTAACAAAGTGCAGCCACTTGCAACAGGAAGTGTGTCAACACGTACAACGCAACGTAGTCACATGTGAACATTACTGACAATACGTGTGTCTTTACCCTAATGTTTAGAAGCCACAACACAGACACACATGCAAGTGCATGCACACAAACGATAATGATACACACACACCATGTCATCATGCACCAATGCCAACACCAATAATGTTGAGCATACGGTAATTACATGCATGGTGACACAACGTCCAAAACACATACACTGAATGCATGTGTACCACCACCATTGTAGTCACCTCGCCAGAACCACACACTGACAACAGATTCATAATTTGGCCATACAGCCGTGATGTACTGTGTAGTTGTGAAGATGTAATAACGTCTGTAGGGTCACACCCGACGTCAACACGTCCAAATGCACATCTGTTGCCCACTGTGTGCCCACCGATGGGCATAGTATGGACACACATGGAATAGTGAATGACATATGAAGTTTCCCTATCACGCTCACAACCCTCATGACGCAACTGCAGACAACACATCACGGTGCAGCGTCTGACAAGATAACATAATTGGCGCCGCCATGGCGGTGCACAGCTTCCGCTACTTCCCAATGGCCATACGCGGCCAGCGTCCCTCTTCCCATTGGCTGCATGTGCACGGACCGTCACGGGCATACATCGGCAACCGCACGTGCAAGCTTCAGGCACGGATGCTTCAGTTGCAACAATGTTCTATCACTGGCGCCACCATGGCGGTGCACGTACTCAGCGGGGGAGGTGCAGGCCTATACACCCTTTAGATGTACTCAATGGACATGCCATTTCATGTCCCCTCTTACAGTCACATTGCATCATCCACCGTACACCGTCCGGAGCGGCCGGGCCTAGGACGGCCGTGCCGGCCATGTCCACATCCGCTGTGCCAGGCCGGGCCTAGGACGGCCGTGCCGGCCATGTCCACAACCGCCGTGCCGGCCATGTACACAACCGCCGTGCCGGCCATGCCCACTACCGCCGTGCCAGGCCGGGCCTAGGACAGCCGTGCCGGCCATGTACACAACCGCCATGCCGGCCATGCCCACTACCGCCGTGCCAGCCCTGGCCTGGCACGGCGGTTGTGGAAATGGCCGGCACGGCGGTTGTGTACATGGCCGGCACGGCCGTCCTAGGCCTGGCCTGGCACGGCGGTTGTGGACATGGCCGGCACGGCCGTCCTAGGCCCGGCCTGGCACGGCGGTTGTGGACATGGCCGGCACGGCCATCCTAGGCCCGGCCTGGCACAGCGGTTGTGGACATGGCCGGCACGGCCGTCCTAGGCCCGGCCTGGCACGGCCGTTGTGGACATGGCCGGCACGGCCGTCCTAGGCACGGCCGCTCCGGCCGGTGTACGGTGGATGATGCAATGTGACTGTAAGAGGAGACATGAACTGGCATGTCCATTGAGTACATCTAAAGGGTGTATAGGCCTGCACCTCCCCCGCTGAGTACGTGCACAGCCATGGTGGCGCCAGTGATAGTACATTGTTTCAACTGAAGCATCCGTGCCTGAAGCTTGCACGTGCGGTTGCCGATGTGTGCCCGTGACGGTCCGTGCATATGCAGCCAATGGGAAGAGGGACGCTGCTCGACCTGCTGCTGCTGCTGAGCTGACCACCGACTGCTGCCTGTGACCATCATCTCGACCTGCTGCTGCTGCTGAGCTGACCACCGACTGCTGCTCTAGTGCCATACTCCGTGATCTTGCCATGTCGAGAGGCAAAGAGATCCGGTCTCGTCCCTTCACCGCCGCGGAGCTTGATGTCCTCGTGGACGGTGTGCTCCGCAACTATGGACGCCTCTACGGCGCACCCGGACAGGTGGTAAGTGCAGTGTGGGACATGTTGGTGTGCATGAGGGGGCCAAATAATCCTGCCTACTGCAATCTTAGCTGTGTAGTGTGGGCTCGACATATTTTCCGGATTGTGCATGGCGGATGACCGATACGTGTTGCCCCTATCTGTGTGACAGGCCAACTGTCCACTGACTTACACCCTTTTGTCTCCCATCATGGTAGGTCAAGCTGCACCTTCGCAAGGACGTGTGGAGGAGCATTGCACGTGAAGTACGGGCATTGGGGGTGTGCAACAGACGACATACACACTGCCACAAACGCTGGGACGACATTTCCAGGCTGAGCAAGAATGTAGCGGAAGTGACACTGGGGATGATTCCAAGGATGCCACGTCTGGCCCGACGCTCCATGGCCCCTCTCATGCACCGTATCATTGCAGTGACGCATCCTGACCTGTCCGAACGTCTGAGTGTCGATCAACAGCAAACTAGCGGTGAGCATACTGTCTGTGTAGGAAACTTGTGAGTGCAATGCATGTATTGGTGCACAGACACAGTATTGAGTTCCGTGGAGCGTATGTATCTCTGAGATGCCATGTTGGTCCCATTGGGTGGGTGTCATTTGACATCCATGTCCGCCATGTTGACACGCCACTTGCTTAGTAGTTGAGTGTTGAAGCACATGCCCTAGTGGTCCGTTGCCCCATGGCAAGAAATGTGTGCAGATGTACGTGCTCCTGCCCTGTCCACATGCTGTACATGTGTCACGGCCACCAACGCTTATGTAATGTGAGTATGACTGGTAGAGGTGGGCCGTGTGCAGGATGGGGGCTACAAGAACTTTGTCAGCTATGGAATTTGGGAATCCTTGTCCTTCTGTACGTGAGTGTGCCCATGACTTACACCTCTTTTATGTGCATTTCAGCTATGACAGAGGACACTCAGCCACAGACGGAGGAGATTAGTCGAGGAAATGAGTCCGGGTCAGACTTCGCACACACGCAGACTGACACAGAGGAGGGCAGCACCGGAGAGGGGGACAGGACTGTCTCGCATGTGGAGACACCATCGTCCTCATCTTCTGAAAATCTTGGTGAGCCAGCACTGTTGTCACAGACTGGGAGTGGTCAATCATCACCTTCTGTCGGAACACAGCACTCAGGGCTCACACTTCCGCCAACTGCACCATGTACTGTTCGTGCCCGCAGGATTAGGGGGAGCAGAGTGGCGTTCGGTGCAGGCACCGCTGCCCCTGCCACGGTGAGCCAAAATGCACTGTGTACTGAGGCCGTTGATCTGCTGCGACAGCTGTGTGTGGGGCAGACCAATATGACAAATGCTTTCCAAGACCATGATAGGAAGTTGGGGCAGGTGGTGGCATTCATGGAAGGGATGCATGGTGATCTTGCTGGTCTACACAGGACAGTGCAGTCATTGGCAAGCAGTGTGTCGTCTGCAATAGTACAGTCGCATGGACAGGGTGCTACTTATGTTTCCCCATCTACACCACTGGATGTCTCAGGGGGTAGTGATTATTCTGAGCAGGACTCAAATACAGGTTATTGCGTCAGACAGCACGTCAGGGCAAGCAGGGCACAGACCCCATCCCCTAGGTCAGCAAAATCTGTTCACGAAGACAACGTCAGATACACTGGAGTACACACACAGGATCCACAAGTGTTGTTGGGGGACATGCCTTCAGGAGCTACAAAGGCATTCAACACAAAAGGTACTCCCAAGGCAAGGGATACTCACAAGTCCATGGACAGTCCCTTGGACAAGGCCACTCAAAAGACAAATGCACCTCAAAAGAGCAGGGAAAGTCCCAAGGGCAGGCCCACAACAGAGGAAAGGGCCACTCCCAAGGACACGGACAAGGACAGTCAAAAGACAAAGGCACCTCCTAAGAGCAGGGAGACTCCCAAGGGCAGGCCCACAACAGAGGAAAGGGCCACTCCCAAGGACACGGACAAGGACAGTCAAAAGACAAAGGCACCTCCTAAGAGCAGGGAGACTCCCAAGGGCAGGCCCACAACAGAGGAAAGGGTCACTCCCAAGGACATGGACAAGGACAGTCAAAAGACAAAGGCACCTCCTAAGAGCAGGGAGACTCCCAAGGGCAGGCACACAACAGAGGAAAGGGCCACTCCCAAGGACACGGACAAGGACAGTCAAAAGACAAAGGCACCTCCTAAGAGCAGGGAGACTCCCAAGGGCAGGTCCACAACAGAGGAAAGGGCCACTCCCAAGGACAGGGACAGGGACAGTCAAAAGACAAAGGCACCTCCTAAGAGCAGGGAGAGTCCCAAGGGCAGGCCCACAACAGAGGAAAGGGCCACTCCCAAGGACAGGGACAGGGACAGTCAAAAGACAAAGGCACCTCCTAAGAGCAGGGAGACTCCCAAGGACAGGCACACAACAGAGCAAGGTCCATCTCCCAAGGCCAGGGACACACACAGAGAGCAGGTGTCTACTGGAGACAGGTACACCACAGACGACAAGTCTGCTGGCAGGAACAGGGCGCCGACCAGGGCACAGGCAAAATCCAGAGACAACACTCCACCTACGGATAAGGCACATCCTACGGACAAGGCTTCTACCATGGACAATGGCGCAATCAAGGACAGGCATACTTCACCCCTGGCTGCACTGCGGCTGATGTTTTCGACTGAACGCCAAACAGATGTCTCCGCGGCGGAGTCCCCCCATACCTCCACTCCCATCCAGGCCAGTCAGAAGCAGAGGAGGGAGTCCCCTGTTGTTGCATCCCCCATTACACATGATTCTGAGTCCAGACGGCAGGCACACAGCAAACGACAAGCAGGCTCCAGCACGTCCCCAGAAACCCGATCCCCGGCTGCAGATGCTCCACCTATGGTGGGTGATATTTGTTTAGAGTCACCACCACTTGCCAGTCCTGTCCTGTCCAGGGTGCACTCACATATCCCTAAGAAACGCAGACACACACCATTGAGACCTGCCCACCCCGATGTTGCTCAAGGTCAGCTATCCCCAGCTCCCAGGGCCACCCTGCCTCCTGGCCCATACAGCCCTGTGGCTCATCATTTCAGTGGTCCCAGTGGCGCAGGTGCAGTTGACTCTCATGTATCAGATAGTGCCACTGTGTCTGTTGTTTGCTGTCATGCATCATGTAGTAGCACAGTCTCAGTTGTGCCCTCTCCTGTTGCAGGTCCTGGCAGTGTATCAGGGTCTATGGCTCACGTGTCAGTGAGTAGATCTGTGGCTGTGTTGCACACTCCTGTTTCTGGTGCTGGCAGTCTGTCTGGGTCAGTGGCTCACGTGTCAGTGACTACATCTGTGGCTGTGTCTCACATTCCTGTTGCTGGTGCTGGCAGTGTGTCTGGGTCTGTGGCCCATGTGTCTGTCACTCGGGCTGTGGCTGTGTTTCGCACTCCTGTTGCTGGTGCTGGCAGTGTGTCTGGGTCCGTGGCCCATGTGTCTGTCACTCGGGCTGTGGCTGTGTCTCACATTCCTGTTTCTGGTGCTGGCAGTGTGTCTGGGTCTGTGGCCCATGTGTGTGTCACTCGGGCTGTGGCTGTGTCTCACACTCCTGTTGCTGGTGCTGGCAGTGTGTCCGAGGCAGGTAGTTCACGCAGTCCACCTGATTCTGTGATGTGAGTTGCTGATCACTTCACTCACATGTTATTTCACATGGTGTGTCCATTGTCCATTGAGAACTGCCTTGCACTCTTGTGGTCCCTGGGACGGGTTGCTTGGGACACGTACTTGTGCTGCCTCTGATGTACCTGCTCTGTTGGGCACAATGCCCTGTTGCTGCTGTGATACTGCATTCTGCCCTCTCACGTGCTGCCTCTGATGTACCTGCTCTGTTGGGCACAATGCCCTGTTGATGCTGTGATACTGCATTCTGCCCTCTCACGTGCTGCCTCTGATGTACCTGCTCTGTTATGCACAATGCCCTGTTGCTGTTCTGATACTGCATTCTGCCCTCTGATGTGCTGACTCTGATGTACCTGCTCTGTACTCCACAATGCCCTGTTGCTGTTCTGATACTGCATTCTGCCCTCTGATGTGCTGCCTCTGATGTACCTGCTCTGTTAAGCACAATGCCCCGTTGCTGTTCTGATACTGCATTCTGCCCTCTGATGTGCTGACTCTGATGTACCTGCTCTGTTAAGCACAATGCCCTGTTGCTGTTCTGATACTGCATTCTGCCCTCTCACGTGCTGCCTCTGATGGACATGTTTAGTGCTATGGACTGTAGATGCACTTGGCCCCTCTCACGTGCTGCCTCTGATGGACATGTTCAGTGCTATGGACTGTTGATGCACTTGGCCCCTCTCACGTGCTGCCTCTGATGGACCTGCTCTGTTAAGCACAATGCCCTGTTGCTGTTCTGATACTGCAGTCTGCCCTCTGATGTGCTGCCTCTGATGTACCTGCTCTGTTAAGCACAATGCCCTGTTGCTGTTCTGATACTGCATTCTGCCCTCTCACGTGCTGCGTCTGATGGACATGTTCAGTGCTATGGACTGTAGATGCACTTGGCCCCTCTCACGTGCTGCCTCTGATGGACATGTTCAGTGCTATGGACTGTTGATGCACTTAGCCCCTCTCACGTGCTGCCTCTGATGGACATGTTCAGTGCTATGGACTGTAGATGCACTTGGCCCCTCTCACGTGCTGCCTCTGATGGACATGTTCAGTGCTATGGACTGTTGATGCACTTAGCCCCTCTCACGTGCTGCCTCTGATGGACATGTTCAGTGCTATGGACTGTTGATGCACTTGGCCCCTCTCACGTGCTGCCTCTGATGGACCTGCTCTGTTAAGCACAATGCCCTGTTGCTGTTCTGATACTGCATTCTGCCCTCTGATGTGCTGCCTCTGATGTACCTGCTCTGTTAAGCACAATGCCCTGTTGCTGTTCTGATACTGCATTCTGCCCTCTGATGTGCTGACTCTGATGGACCTGCTCTGTACTCCACGATGCCCTGTTGCTGTTCTGATACTGCAGTCTGCCCTCTGATGTGCTGACTCTGATGTACCTGCTCTGTACTCCACAATGCCCTGTTGATGTTATGATACTGGATTCTGCCCTGTGATGTGCTGCCTGTGATGTTCATGCTCTGGTGCCCACTTTGCCCATGCTCACGCATACACTGTGATTATACCCCTATTATGTGCAATAAAGGTAGTCTATCATGTCTCGTGGTTTGTCGTTGTCATTCATGTTTGCATACTACAAATGTGTATTTCTATTTGCTTCTCATCAGTGGTTTCGGTAACATGACACTCCCCCTCCCTACGTCACGACCCTTGCAGGTATTCCCCTCCATGCAGCCAATGGTTTGTGCCTTACCTGCGTCGGCGTCCATGGTGGGCCAAGACTAGGACGTGGTGGATCGCGAAGAGCATCGGGAAAGCGTGTAGCGCTGGGTCCATGGTGGCGAGCAGCTTGTGGTGGGTCTCTCTGCTATGTATCTTTTCTTCGCTGTGGGGAATCCGCCGTGTTCAGACAGGTTGTTTTTCCGCAGCGGTTTTATGTGTCTTGATTTGGGGGACGGTCTTAGACGTCAGTACGTACGGCGGAGCCGCCGGATGTGTTCCGTCCGCCGCGTGGTCGTGTGTAGTTGGGCGGCGGTGCGTGCTTTTCCGTCGCGGACGGAAATTTGACACGTTTTCCTATCCTGATATGGCGGACGGAGTGTCCGCGGCAGGCGGACACGGAAAAGGCATTTTCCGCGTACTCCAGGGCCGCGGTAGCTCTTCCGTCCGCCATCCTAATGAGCCCCACAGTTCGGAGTCTGGTTCGCTGCTGAGATACCAGTGAGGCTGGTCCTGCAGAAGTAGGCTCACATTTTAGTTAGCTGACAGTGGAGGAAGTTCAGAACCAGTATGACATGATCATATTGTTGACTTAAACAACCGGAGAGTATGACGTGCATAATATGCTTATAATCATCTATAAAACACCTTTACATTTTTACATTTTTTTACATGTACTAAACGTAACACCTTGCCCTTTTGAGTTGAAATGACGCCAGATTCAGATCAACATTGGATGATATTGAATTCTTAAGTCAGATGTGATCTGTTTTCAAGAAGCAGTGCTACTGACACCAGTGAATTAAGAAGGGCAGCGCGCATATTTTGTGACTTGAGTCAAGAACTCTTCTTGATACCCCTGTGATTTCTTATGGATATGCATTTCTGTCAAATGCTAAAGGGTTCTCCGCCCCTCCCATTTGATGCTCTAAATTTTTTTGTTGTCAAGTTCTGGATATAGAATATTGAAGCAAAAATCTTTTATGAATAATATAGGAGTGAAAAAGAAAATAAGGAGAATACCCTCGATTAGCTCACTCTGTGTTTGAAACAATCTGACCTACGTCAACTAGATCATCAACTAGGCCTCTAATTCTGACAGCAGGTGGGTTCAACCTTCCATACCGACGCCCTTATGTATTCCTGGTCGGTTTGTAATTTGAATACACCAACGAGAGTTATGAGTTTATTGATATGGTCTCACTGCAGTTAGGTTTAACAAAGACATAGTCAATAGGAAGAACGTATTCCATACTGATTGCCTTAGCAGTAAAAAAATGTTAATGACCGATTTCCATATGACACGCCAGCAAAATCGACTATTCCTTGTGTAAGCAGAAAAGGCCTGGTTGATAATATTTCAGTGAGTATTGGACACTTGGCAATGCTAAAGGAGGGTTGAAAGCGATCATGAACCATTGCTTTTTTGGTTCAATCTACTTCAAACTGTATGTCAAAACAATGAACTGGAAGATTTGAATGGAGCCATGAAAGTTACATCTAATTTAATTAAATTTACTCTCATTTAACAATTAAATGTCATTTCATTGACTTACCAAAAGTGAGTCTTAATTGTCTTTCTTTGAGCTATAGCGTAGTCCTTTTCATGCAGTCTAGAATTTCAGACTGAGTCTTCATACCCAGATTATTTTAGTTGCAGACAAAATTACTATGCAGGAGTTCACACTTTGTTGAACTAAAATAGTTCCATCAAGCTGCAGGAAAACAGCATGCGTGGTTTCACAAGGAGAAACTATTAAATAAGCCTTGCTGTCAATGGTAACGTTTCTGACATTCAGGGAACAAGAATACAATGACTAATCTATAAGTGATGAAGAGTCATAAAAAAGGAGGACTACTGCAGTGAAAACTGGGACAATCTACACCAAGGAGTACAGGAAGAAGGCATTTGAGGCGGTTGGAAATTAGTTGTATGGGGAAAACGAACGACAGATCCCAAAGTAACTTTAATACCCAGAGACACATGGATGATACGCTTAAAGGAATTGTATAAGTATTATGCCATGACACATGCACCAATTGCTCAAGACATCAAAGCCCTTTCCCAGGTAGATTTATTCAGCCATTTAGAGGCCAAAAGAACATTGGTCTCTTTGAAGCATGGAGACGCACAATGCCAGCTAAAGTCCCACTATGGCTTTTATAAGAGAAATCCTGAATGCTGGACTCTCTTTATATTCAAATTTGACAGTTAATAATCAGGTCTGCGAGCATACCAGGGTCATGGTGGAGAGCTTAAATACTTCCTATATTCAAAAAAAGTAAAACCTCAGACCCAGGAAATCATCTCTCCTAATAACTTCCATATTGCTTGGGAAAACTTTTGGATGATTGGTTCTCCAAAGGCTAAATTAGTGTCTGGTGATGACCAAGGCTTAGGCTGGGTTTTGTAAAAGTATGGGGATCAAGCATTCCACCTTCAACCAATCTTCACAAAATATGTTCACCTTAATAAAGAAATCCTCTATTAGGTGTTGCTTTATTATAAAAAAAAAATTATTTGATGTTGTGGGCCAACCTTTACTGACTGTTATCATCATAAAATGGGGTTGCCCCTAGCCTAGCTGAGCTTGTTTGATTAATACATTTAAATCCTGTGGCATATGTTTGTAATGGCCGGAATGGTAAACTGACTATGGATTTTGGTTTTCTGAAATGTGTTTGACGCCCTAGCACCTTTCCTTCATGATTATTTTATGAGTGTCTTGATGCTCTCTTCAAAGGGTTCAAAAATAGCATTTCCAAATTGGGCACAGATCAAGTTCTCTTTTTATTATGTGACAGTGATGCACACACACGCAAAATGGCTTGGAGTGGCTCCTTTGTAAAATGTGGTCCTGAAACAAACTTTATTAATGTTCAGAAGTCTAAAGCAGTGCAAGAAGGGCCTGAACCACATGTTATAAAGTGGTTTTGGATGAATGGAAGTGCCTTGGTACAAATCATGGATGTTAATTACTTAGATCTCCATTTTGCTGCATCGGGGAAATTTGCCAAACAGATCAAAAAAGCCTTGTAATATTTGAACTTCAACCATTTCTGGAATGTATGCCTGTTTGCTATAGAAAATACAATTTTGAAATCACTTTTGTTTCGCCCCTAGCTACTCCCACACTCCTTGTGCTGCAGCTGGGAACCCGGGACCCTGAAACCAGCGCCAGCACAAGTCGTGCAACCTGCACACGAGCAGGCATTACACTGTCAGCCTCCCCATTGAAGCCCGACTCAGGACTTCAGAAGGTACTATCAACCTTAACTTCAGGGTATTCACTCTGAAATGTATCTTTCTGAATTGGACAACACCCAATTCATGCACTGTTTTCAGGTCCTGAAGAAAGCCCACTGACCCATTAGGGGCACACAAAAGGGCAGAAACATGTCGACCATCGAATTGGGCTATGATAGTGCAGTGGAATCATAATCAGTCCGTCGCTGCACAAACCTCACTTTTTTATACAGTCTTCTCATATACCAAACGGAATAACAATGTTATTTTTAGGTAGTATGAGGATCACTTTTTAAAGACCACACCTCACTTGAGTACCTTTCACTTGCCATCAATTTCTGATCACTACTGTAAAACCAGTGGTTCCCTCCAGGTGGAGGAAACATACAGAAAGAGACCTGATGATGATGCTATCATGTACCTAACAAAAGCAGAGAATCAAGATAAACCGCCACACTACCTGCCTACGTGAATGAGGGTTTTTAAGTACTTCAACAAGTACTGACGGATAAAACACAGTGGACCCTGGTTGCAGGTACAAGTGATCCATTCTCTTTGATTTTGACAGTTATAACAACAGCACCAGAAGCCAGTGGCAACTCGTGGCTATACTTTGAACCCTTCCAAATAGAGACAGGGAGGAAAAAAACAAGGAAGATCACACCCTTAAATCGATCCCAACTTATATTTATCATTTTCAAAGTGCCCAAGTCTGGGAGAAATTGGGACAAAAGATCTGAGGCGGGTAGACTTTTGCAGTAATAGTAAGAGCAAGGAAATTACTAAGGTCCAAGTCTTTTCTGGGCTGGTAAAGTCTGCAATTTTTAAATCTGAAAAGGAGATATTGAAAGAAGAAATAAGGATAATGCCAAAAGTGGAACTGGAGGGGGGTAACAAACAAGATAGTGCCTTTTTTAAATATCATGCAGGGTTAGGGGAAAGGCAGGTAAAGCTGATAGCCGGGGTATGTGGAGAAAGAGAAAACATCAACATCGTGTTGTGAACCCACAGCCTAGTAAACCTTGGGGTAACTGGAGTCCAGAAAGTCGCTGTCTAGGCCATCTTTGGCAGGTTCAGAATGAGTCTGATTGCATCAGCGATATTGATTAGCAAAATGGGTTGTCACACCGCTTGAAAATTATAGGTCTCATTAGGATGGCGGGCAGAGGCACCTGCGTGGTGCTGGCGGTGGCGAAAAATGTCATTTTCCACATGCCAGCAGCGGTTCTCACACCCGCTATATTACAATGGGCAAACATAGCCCATTTCCCATCCGCAATGCTGTGACGTGAACCGCCATAAAAATGCGCTCACCATCGCGGTGGTGGGAGCCAATAGAGACCCACCGGCATGAGGAATGACGTCCCGTCCACCTTACAAATCAGGATGCCCCAAACAGCCCATCACACCGCAGCGGAGAAACCACCCAACCGGACATGGCGGAAGCACGACAGCAGAGCACAAAAACAGACTCCCTGTCCCTTCCATCCGGTCCGGACTGCAATAGATCCAGCTCTACACTCCTTTCCGGTGCTGTACCTGATCCACTACCAGCAAATAATGGACCGTCGCAGACAGCGCCATAGGTACGCAATCGCACAACTCCACATACAACCACAACACACAACGTCTGGGCTGAGGTACGGTTCCTGTCCACATCAGATACTCTTGTGGGGACAGGAACACACCCCCAAGTGTACCCACACATTTCCTACTTGTCACAAAATCACCCCTTTGCATCCGGGTCACCCATTACCAGCGAAATCACTGCAATGTCCAGGTCACGTCACCGCAGTGGAGCAGATGCGGGAAAACCTGCGCACAAAGTAGTAGGCAGGGCCAGCGCCAGGCATGGGCAGTCCACAAAGATTTACAGGGCCTCACCTCCAGCCTTCACGCACTACACCCCCCACATCCATTTGGGGACATGATGTGTGCTCCTCCTGCGCCTTCCCTGCACAATTAACCAGCCAGGTGCACCCAGACCCTGTACCACACACACCAAACAATCAGGGAGCCTGTATCAGAAGGTGGGGGTGAAGAAGAACACCCTGAACAGAAGCTCAGGGGCAGGGAATTCCTCCTCCTCACACCTACCGTCTACTCATGTCAAGCAAACTGACTCCATTCACAAAATGAACACTCACACTGCATATGAACAACCACTTAACTGTAAACACTGCCTGTCAAGTCACTCAGACACACCCCACACTGACACACAGCCACATATACACACCAGATGTCAGCAGCAATGGAAGACAATAAATGAACAAGCCCAAAGTGAAGTGGACAGTGCAGGAAAGCCATGGATCAAGAGAAGGGACATATCACACCACCCTTAGGCCATCAAATCAGTCATGGGTGGCACAGTGAGTGGAATTAAACCAAAGTGACCCCTGTGCAACAACTCAGGGAGACAACAAGGCAAGCCATGAATAGGCACAGGAATGATAGGAAGTGTCTGAAGTCAAACAGTGATCAGCCACACATCTGTCTCAATTCACTTGACATGTGTATGATATCAGCACAACACACATGTCTCATTGTCACACTCCCTGACTGTCAAACACAAGTGGGATCCTTCACACATACCCCTCCTCTACCCACCTCACACCTGCAGCAATCAACACCAGTGCTAACACACAGAATGGTGCAAATGATGTCCTGTGAGTACACTGACAACCAATCACACCCCCTGGGGTGCATAAACAAACATCACAGAAATACTCAGGGATGCCTGAACCAATGCTGACACAAAAACAATAGCCAAACACAAACCTCTCAAACAACATACACAGAAGTCCATCAAGCTCACATTTGGCCAGCCAAACAGTGGAAAGGCAATGGGACCCCAGGCAGAACAGGATTACACAACATTGTCACTCTGGACAAATGCACAGACACCATACCCCAACACAAACAAGAAGTGCATCATCTCAAAACAATCATGAACAAACTGGGGTCAATGGGACAATAAGCGAACACAGACAGAAACACCACCCCACCCATCAAGTCAACATGGTGTCATGGTGTACCACATGCATGCACAATCCTGACAAGTGACAGGTCAAACATAGGAGGACATAGCACTAGTGTGCACTCAAAACAAGGCCAGTAACCAGAATACACCTTGCTGCATGTGGCACACACACAAGTAATGCACATTACACTTGCACCACACATCTGAATGTATAACAATGCCCCATCAACTCACACACAATGTCATGCAAATAGTACATCAATAAACACAGCACCTGTCAGTAGAAAGAGCCAAAAAAGGCCAAACACTGCATAGAGCCACAACAAAAACACAACAGATACACATGCGAATCCATCACATTGCAAACTCAGCTGGACATCAGGGGATGCACACCAGGCAAGTACAAAGTGACATACACTGACAGCACTGCATGCAGGCCAAGCAGTGTGTGCACATCAACCAAATCAGTAGCACACACATCTCAGTGTCACAGCACGCACTCCGGCAGCTCAAATCAGCACAGCACACAGACAGCATCACACTCAGGAAGGTTAGCAGTACCCCAGCAAACACACATGCAGCTAACCCAACACTCACAGATGCACAACTCAGGGACACCCAGGTGCAAACAACATGACCAAATGCACGGCACATGAGCAAGCATGACTACAAACCAGTACAAGAAAATCACACACAACTACTTGGGAAGTGTCCTGAGTGGCACATTGGTCCTGTGCACAGATCAGCAACACAAAGCATAGTGTAACAAATGAAGTGGTGGGGAGGCTCACACACTGGCAACCCAAGGGGATAGCTGACATGAGAGTGAAGTGGTGTGTACGTCAGTAGTGGACAGGTCAGGAGTGTATTACACACAAATACATGGAGGAGTCACTCACAATGGTTAGGCATCAGAAGCAAAGCTAGGGGTTGGTATGACTCCACATTCCACATACCATACTGGAGCCAAAAATGGCTCAAGCGACAGCAATGCATGAGAAAACTCACCAACAATGTCAGTGTGGCTGAGCAGGTCTGCACAGTGAGCACAAACAGTGACAAGACACATGGCTGATCAACAAAACACAACCCAGGCTTGGCTGTCACACACTCTGCATAGTCACAACTGGCAGCAACAACAAGTAGTTGTCCCCCAGGAGTGCAAGGACACACCAACACACTGCACAGTGCAAAGCCTACAACTCCTACATGTGCACACAATCACAAGTACAGGGCTGACAATTCAAACAAACAGGCACTCAGCTCCTGGGCCATACATGTGTGCAGTTGACATTGCAGGGGCACACACACACCACCACTACTGACAAAGTCACCCCCTTCACACTCCATGACCACTCATCTCCACACATTCAAATGTACCCAGGTGACTAGGAAGAAAGGCCATCACAACATGACCATATATCAACACTGTTTCTCACACATCAAGAAAGATCACCCAGACATGATGGACCATGGCCAGCCTGCCTGTAATCCTGTCGATAGAATGCCTCTCTGTGCTGGTCTTGTACCCTAACATGACATGTGTTCATTTTATCAAACCTGACATATGATGAGTATGATAATAGTAGTTCATCACAAACACCCATCATTGCACCCTCAAGCCCCGGAATGAAGAAGAACTAAAGTGCCCCTCACCACTGGCAAACCCTGAAAAAGTAAAACAAGCAATTGGCAATGTCAACGTGGCATACTGAACATGTGTCACATGAAACCATACCCATTCAGAAAAGTCTTTATTAAGCAAGGACACTGACAAAGCAGACAACAGGAGGAACTGTCTTTATTACATATTAGGCAGATAGGCATCAAAAGTTGACAACAGCAATTTCAGTGGCCAGTCCATAGTTCAAAGTAGGCACATGTGTGCATGAGAAGCTGCACAGGGAATGGGCAAACAAATAGATAAACAGAAAGGCCAGTGGCCAGTCCATAGCTCAAAGTAGGCACATTCATGCATGAGAAGCTGCACAGAGAATGGGCAAACAAAGTGATGAACAGCAAGGCCAGTGGCCAGTCTATAGTTCAAAGTAGGCACATGTGTGCATGAGAAGCTGCACAGGGAATGGGCAAACAAAAGTGATAAACAGCAAGGCCAGTGGCCGGACCATTGCTCAAAGTAGGCACGTGTGTGCATGAGTAGCTGCACAGGGAATGGGCAAACAAAGTGATGAACAGCAAGGCCAGTGGCCAGTCCATAGCTCAAATTAGGCACATGTGTGCATGAGAAGCTGCACAGGGAATGGGTGCCACTGTACACTGTATTGGGTAGCAACACAGCTAGGGGGATAACAATGGGCAGTCCAGGCACCGCTGTGGGAGAGTAGAGGTGGGAGGAGGACTCAGCCTCAGACTTGGCTGTGAGTCGGATTGGGAGGTGGCTGATCATCGTGGACAGTTGGAGGACTGGACCTGGGAGAGAGAGGACCAACTGAGGTAGAGTCATCAGTGGATGTGTGAGCCAGAGGGTTGCTTGGACCGGGTTTGGTGGTGGCACGTGGAGGCGGAGACATGCTGCCGTGAGACACAGTGTGGGAGGGAGAATGTGGAGGGGTGCCTTTCTACTTCTTGGTGATTCGATAGGCAATGAGTGTCTTGGTAGGAGTGGGAAGTGTGGCGGGCACAACAGACTCACTCTCTATCTCTGGTGCATCAGGTGCAGGTGGTGGCCCTTCCTCTGGGGATCTGCTGGATCGGGCGGTATGCTTGGCCAGGCCTTGACTTTTCCCCTCCATCCCCTGCTGACCAGGTGAACCCCCTACAGTGCCCTCCTTTCCCAGCTTCACAGGGATGCGGGTGGGAGTTGAGGTTATGGGTGAATCAGCCTTAGAAGGCTTTTTCTGCGGACTCTTAGCAGGCACCAACTTCACAGCAGGCACGGCAACTGTCTGCCTGTCTGTGGGAGTTGCTTTTGGGATGGAAGTGTTCTTGGATGGGGCTGATTTTGAGGCATGTGAGCCTGAGGCCTGCTTCTTGACTTGATGCCCCTGAGTGTCATCTGAAGGACTTTTGCCTTAGCGTTCCTGTGTCACTTCAGTTTGTTTGGGGGATGGTGTCTGCGCTATGGCCCACTTGGGATGCTGCTGTTGTGTGCTGCGTGTAGTGTACCTGGAGCCTGAGGGCTGTGGTGTGTGGTCACTCTCGTCAGATGTAGACACTGGCCAAAGGGATCGGAGCTGGACTCTGAGCTTATGACAGCTGAATGGCTGCCGTCACTGTAGAGGACAAAGACTGGACAGTCCTGTGCAGCCCACCCACGTCTGAATGAATGCCCTCCATGAAGGCAACTACCTGTGACAACTTCTTCTCATGGTCTTGTAAGGCATTCAGGAGAGTTGTCTGATCCACACATAGCTGGCGCAAAAGGTCCACCGTCTCAACACTGAGGGCAGCAGGGTAGACAGGGGCAGTGGTGCCTGGGGGGAAGGACACTATTCCCTTCTTACTGTTGTGAGCACGTGCAGCACTAGTAGAAGTAGCTGGGAGGGTGGACACTGGACGATGTGTGGTGGAAGAGGAGGCAGATTTCCCACGCCCTGTGCCCGCCAACATGGAGGTGTCGCCACTGTCGTCAGATGACATAGAGGTCGGTCTTTCCAGGCGGGATTCCTCAAGGAAACTCCTGTCCCCCTCCGAGGCCCTGGTCACATCAGTGTCAGTGAGATCTTGTGTAGCAGTCATGCAAGATGCCTCACCACTGGTGTCTGTTCCTTGTCCTTCTGTGCCTTCGGTAGATTCTGCAAGAGACAGTGATGTAGGTTCAGTTTAGTGCCATACACACAAACATCATATGCAATCAAAGCACAAAACAAGATGATGATATCCCCAAGTTGCACAACATCCTGTGCAGAAACATTCTGCAACTTTAATTCAAAACTGAAAAGATGCCTGGTAGCATGCACACGTGGCATTATTGACCCACGTGTTGTCCACACAGCCAAATAGCTTACCCGTGCCTCCATGTAACCTGACATATAGATCACTGTGAGCATACCTAGTTCCTTGTGGGTGAAAAGGATGCACATCCCAACGTGTTGTCACAGTCACATATCGAGTCAACATAAGGGGACAACACAGATACAGACTCCAAAATGTCATTTTGCAATGGCCATAAGCTCCTGCCATCCACCATGTCATGCGTTGGTGCACAACTACAGTTGCACATTGGTGTCAGATGTGTAGTTCTCACAATTTAGAGCTCAGGCACTGCACACATTGACAAAGCACACTCAGATGAGGCACGCTCCAGTTCCCTGCCATAGGATGTCCCTGACTCCCCTAATGCAGCCGATGCCAGAAGGCCACAACTCAGAATTAAGCGTGGGCGTAAAATCCATTTCGTGGGCGAATTTGCAGATTATTGACGATTTCGCGATCCGCGAATCACGCGAATTTAGCCAATAATCCGCAAATTCGCAAGCTACGAATTATTTTGCTTGGTCGCACTTGAAAAATACAATATCGCACGCGCGGCGTTGACTCTGAGCCTGCCAAGTTGTTTTTCTCCCGGTTTTGCGTGTGCTGCGCCATTTTTGATCTTGCTGCGTGATCGCGCGAGAGTTTTTCGAACGCAATTACGTCATCACGGCTTGCCATCTTCCACGGCAAGAGTTTACAACGCAAGTACGTCATAAATGCCCGCGACGGCACGCAGCTGACTTCCGGCGGGAGGTTTGAACAGCTCGAGTTCCCGAAATTGCAAAAATTGCAATTCTGCACAAGAAATCCAGCGCAGGAAACATAAACCTTGTGAAAATGATGATTTTGATCAGAATAACTCCTCAGATTGACATTTGGCTGCACTTTTTGGTGCAGGAGTCCATTTTTTGGGGTGGGGTGGGAGGAAGGAAGTGCCTCAGAGTCTCCAACTTCCTGTTCCTGTCCAGCAGGCTCCTTCCAGTGCTTTGTCGATGTACTGGTCACTTTTCATTTGGCTGTTGAGCTGGAAGGATTACTTTTTCTTGCTGCTGGTGGATTTTTGTATTTGAGGACTTTTTGGACTTTGGAGTTTGGATCACTTTTGGACTTGAGATTTTACAAGTAAGTTGGTGTTGTTTGTTTGGGGCATTGCAGTTGAGGCAACTCCAGTTCTAAAACTTTTTTCACAACTTTAACAAAATATATATTGTGGTGGGTAGCTAGCCACAGTATCCAGTAGGCCCAGGGTTAGTCATGGGTGCATGATACAACTGTTTCTCTGATTTTTTTAAACTTAATTCTCATTGATGTCATGGAATTTTAGCTCACTGTTATATGTTTTTTCTTATTAATTTTGGGGTGCCTGTAAAGCCTCACTAGCCAGTAGGCCCAGGGGTAGTGAGTGGTGCATGGACCAAGTCTTTCTGTGGGGTGTCTTGAATTTAAACATCATTGAGGGCATGGATGGCATGGGATTGTGGTGATTTTTATGTGTTTTTCGATTTTTGGGGGTGTTGTTGGGGACTGGCCATGTGGGTGGGGGCCATTTTGAGTGCTGGTACAGGCAGGGCCTGGCCATGTGCTGGGGGGGCAAGGGGCCATTTTGAAGGCAGGCAGTGTTCTCAGGCTTGCACCCATTTTGCCTAGCTTTCATCCATTATGCCCAGGGGTACTCAGTGGTGCATGGGCCTAGTCTTTCTGTGGGGTATCATGGAATTTAAACATCACTGAGGGCATGGATGGCATGGGATTCTGGTGATTTTTATGTGTTTTTCAATTTTTGGGGGTGTTGTTGGGGACTGGCCATGTGGGTGGGGTCCCTTTTGAGTGCTGGTACAGGCAGGTCCTGGCCATGTGCTGGGGGGCAAGGGGCCATTACGAAGGCAGGCAGTGTTCTCAGGCCTGCACCCATTTTGCCTAGCTTTCATCCATTTTGCCCAGGGGTACTCAGTGGTGCATGGGCCTAGTCTTTCTGTGGGGTGTCTTGAATTTAAACATCATTGAGGGCATGGATGGCATGGGATTGTGGTGATTTTTATGTGTTTTTCAATTTTTGGGGGTGTTGTTGGGGACTGGCCATGTGGGTGGGGGCCATTTTGAGTGCTGGTACAGGCAGGGCCTGGCCATGTGTTGGGGGGCAAGGGGCCATTTTGAAGGCAGGCAGTGTTCTCAGGCCTGCACCCATTTGCCTATCTTTCATCCATTATGCCCAGGGGTACTCAGTGGTGCATGGGCCTAGTCTTTCCGTGGGGTGTCTTGAATTTAAAAATCATTGAGGGCATGGGTGGCATGGGATTGTGGTGATTTATATGTGTTTTTCGATTTTTGGGGGCGTTGTTGGGGACTGGCCATGTGGGTGGGGTCCCTTTTGAGTGCTGGTACAGGCAGGTCCTGGCCATGTGCTGGGGGGCAAGGGGCCATTACGAAGGCAGGCAGTGTTCTCAGGCCTGCACCCATTTTGCCTAGCTTTCATCCATTTTGCCCAGGGGTACTCAGTGGTGCATGGGCCTAGTCTTTCTGTGGGGTGTCTTGAATTTAAACATCATTGAGGGCATGGATGGCATGGGATTGTGGTGATTTTTATGTGTTTTTCAATTTTTGGGGGTGTTGTTGGGGACTGGCCATGTGGGTGGGGGCCATTTTGAGTGCTGGTACAGGCAGGGCCTGGCCATGTGTTGGGGGGCAAGGGGCCATTTTGAAGGCAGGCAGTGTTCTCAGGCCTGCACCCATTTGCCTATCTTTCATCCATTATGCCCAGGGGTACTCAGTGGTGCATGGGCCTAGTCTTTCCGTGGGGTGTCTTGAATTTAAAAATCATTGAGGGCATGGGTGGCATGGGATTGTGGTGATTTATATGTGTTTTTCGATTTTTGGGGGCGTTGTTGGGGACTGGCCATGTGGGTGGGGGCAATTTTGAGTGCTGGTACAGGCAGGGCCTGGCCATGTGCTGGGGGGCAAGGGGCCGTTTTGAAGGCAGGCAGTGTTCTCAGGCCTGCACCCATTTTGCCTAGCTTTCATCCATTATGCCCAGGGGTACTCAGTGGTGCATGGGCCTAGTCTTTCTGTGGGGTGTCTTGAATTTAAACATCATTGAGGGCATGGATGGCATGGGATTGTGGTGATTTTTATGTGTTTTTTGATTTTTGGGGGTGTTGTTGGGGACTGGGCATGTGGGTGGGGGCCATTTTGAGTGCTGGTACAGGCAGGGCCTGGCCATGTGCTGGGGGGCAAGGGGCCATTTTGAAGGTAGGCAGGGTTCTCAGGCCTGCACCCATTTTGCCTAGCTTTCATCCATTATGCCCAGGAGTACTCAGTGGTGCATGGGCCTAGTCTTTCTGTGGGGTGTCTTGAATTTAAACATCAGCGAGGGCATGGATGGCATGGGATTGTGGTGATTTCTTATGTGTTTTTCGATTTTTGGGGGTGTTGTTTCGGACTGGGCATGTGGGTGGGGGCATTTTGAGTGCTGGTACAGGCAGGGCCTGGCCATGTGCTGGGGGGCTAGGGGCCATTTTGAAGGCAGAAAGTGTTCTCAGGCCTGCACCCATTTTGCCTAGCCTTCATCCATTATGCCCAGGGGTACTCAGTGGTGCATGGGCCTAGTCTTTCTGTGGGGTGTCTTGAATTTAAACATCAATGAGGGCATGGATGGCATGGGATTGTGGTGATTTTTATGTGTTTTTAGATTTTTGAGGGTGTTGTTGCGGACTGGCCATGTGGGTGGGGGCCATTTTGAGTGCTGGTACAGGCAGGGCCTGGCCATGTGTTGGGGGGCAAGGGGCCATTTTGAAGGCAGGCAGTGTTCTCAGGCCTGCACCCATTGTGCCTAGCTTTCATCCATTATGCCCAGGGGTACTCAGTGGTGCATGGGCCTAGTCGTTCTGTGGGGTGTCTTGAATTTAAACTTCATTGAGGGCATGGATGGCATGGGATTGTGGTGATTTTTATGTGTTTTTTGATTTTTGGGGGTGTTGTTGGGGACTGGGCATGTGGGTGGGGGGCATTTTGAGTGCTGGTACAGGCAGGGCCTGGCCATGTGCTGGGGCAAGGGGCCATTTTGAAGGCAGGCAGTGTTCTCAGGCCTGCACCCATTTTGCCTAGCTTTCATCCATTATGCCCAGGGGTACTCAGTGGTGCATGGGCCTAGTCTTTCTGTGGGGTGTCTTGAATTTAAACATCATTGAGGGCATGGATGGCATGGGATTGTGGAGATTTGTATGTGTTTTTTGATTTTTGGGGGTGTTGTTGGGGACTGGCCATGTGGGTGGGGGCCATTTTGAGTGCTGGTACAGGCAGGGCCTGGCCATGTACTGAGGGGCAAAGGGCCATTTTGAAGGCAGGCAGTGTTCTCAGGCCTGCACCCATTTTGCCTAGCTTTCATCCATTATGCCCAGGGGTACTGAGTCGTGCATGGGCCTAGTCTTTCTGTGGGGTGTCTTGAATTTAAACATCATTGAGGGCATGGATGGCATGGGATTGTGGAGATTTTTATGTGTTTTTCGATTTTTGGGGGTGTTGTTGGGGACTGGCCATGTGGGTGGGGGCCATTTTGAGTGCTGGTACAGGCAGGGCCTGGCCATGTACTGAGGGGCAAATGGCCATTTTGAAGGCAGGCAGTGTTCTCAGGCCTGCACCCATTTTGCCTAGCTTTCATCCATTATGCCCAGGGGTACTCAGTGGTGCATGGGCCTAGTCTTTCTGTGGGGTGTCTTGAATTTAAACATCATTGAGGGCATGGATGGCATGG